>NC_045596.1:164258601-165458601 GCF_009762305.2 Zalophus californianus | reverse complement strand
GAGCAGCCAAAGAACATTCTGTCCTTGAAGGCAAGTGGAGGGAAAAAGTGCAGTGGGTGTGGGGTGGGGGGTGGCCAGGTCCAATGCTGGCCACGGTCAGGTTAATGGAGAACCATGAACCCACCAACGGATTTAACCAAGGCAAGGTCCCAGGGACCTTACTAAGAGCAGTTTCCATAAAGTTGTGGTGCCAAATCGACCTGATGGGAGAGGGTTTAGGAGAAGTGGGAGGAAAGGACCCTCATTGCAAAGCAAGGTAAAATTTGAAGAGCAAGATGGTAGAAGTGGGGTCAGAAGATATTTTGGTTTTGTTGACTTTTTAAAATGAAAGAATCAACAGGATGTTTGTATGTTGACTCGAACCATCCAGGAGAGGAGAGAATGAGTTATTTCTGAGGGAGAGAGAGAGCAGAATGGTTGGAGCCATGACCCTGGGTGATGGGAGGGAGTGGGCCCGCAGACAGCGTGGTTTGCCCAGGGGCACGGAGCACTCTTCCATGGCTCTAGGCCGAGATGTGGTGCTGGGGTTCTTGGAGAGTTCCTTTTCAGTTGCTTCAATCTGCTCAGTGAAAGAAGATGAGAGAGAAGTTTGAGGATCAGAGGAAAGAGGAAAATGTTTCTTAGACGTATAGGAAAGTGAGGCAAATAGGCCATGAGTGCCTGAAGACATGAAACCCATTGAGGTTCCATGGTCATGGAATGAAGTGGGACCAATCCTTGGGTATGTGGGAGCAAGCTGAGGCTGGATTTCCCTGGATCCATTGGACCTGCTTAGAACAGACTTCCAGTCCCTACTGCCCAGAGTTTTAGGGACCAGGCAAGTGTGATGCTGAAACTGGGGCCTGCCTCACCTCTAAAATCCCATTACTTGCTCTCCTGGCTTGAGCCTTTAAAAGAAACAAATCTGGAAACCAAGCAACTATTTTTGAATCCTTAGGCAGAGTATCTTGAAAAGATATCTAATGGTAGATAGATATCCTTTATTATATATTATTAGAATTATTAGAAATAATACTAATGGTATCCCATTAGTATTATTCCATAGAAATTGCTTCTAGGGAAAGTCTATGGGAAGCAATACTTGCCCAGGCTCGTTGATTTGGAAGCCGGTTGTGAGAAACCAGCACCTGTCCAGCCAGGAGTCCAATCCCCAGCTTGGCTGATGTGCCTTACTATCTACGCAGAGCTTCTGGTCCCCCGGCCCCTGCCCATGGGCTTCCAGGCAAGATTCCTTCCCATTTGGGTAACTGACTATATGTCATTTAGGTGCTCTCTGACTCTGGTCTGAGAGGGTCTCTGTGGCCTTCTGATTCATGCAGCTCAAAGTCCCAGGAGTAGAACCACCCCTGCTAGGCTTCAGCCCAAGAGAAATGAGTGGTGATCAGAGGATCAGGTGCCAGGGACCAAGAAAATGGGAGGGAGGGGGACAGGCAGCAGGAGGGAGAGAACTCTGTCATCTTCATCGGTCAGTTTCAGGTTTTCTATGAACTCATCACCTTTGCATGAGATTTCAAACCAGTATCATGAAAACTGATTGACTTAGACCTCAAAAAATAAAACACTGGTGTAAGACAAGTGTCGGGCAGAGAATAGGTACCCAGCAAACTGCTGTTTTAATGGTCATCCCAATGAGAGCTCTCGGATTTGTTTCTTGTTTCTTTGCATTTTCTCCTATCTTTTAAGCTGAAAGTAAAAGATCAGAATGAGGATTCCAGCATGTCCTTAGTTCTGTGTTTCTTCTCAAATATGAACCCTCTGTATTTTTGTTGGGAAGTGGTTTCTGAGAACACGTATCAACAATTAGACAAGAAAGCTGCTGTGGAACAACGGTGTTGGGCTCTGGCAGACTGACCTGATGAGAGTACAAGCCTGTGATTGTGTGAGTTGGGGAGGGCCGTAGTGACGCCAAATCCGTGCAGAGCCCCTGTGTGAGCATCATCTTAGCAACACAAAGGAATGGCAGGAAAGCCATTCTCTACTTTCTGAATTACTTAGAACAAGGCAGTATTGAGCTATTAACTAATGTCACAGGGAAAGAACGATGGCATGGGAAGCTCTTCACCGTGTCTGTCTGTCCAGTTGTTTCTTCCGTCTCTCCCTTCTGCCTCCTTTCCAGGATTCTGATGTTATTTTTGCCCGATCCAGTATAATAAGGATGCATTGAAAGGGTTAAAGACTTACTTGTTTTAGTTTCTCTTTCTAAAGAGAAAAGGCAGTAAACATCACCAGGAATGTATCCTGAACGTACATTCTCTCTGATGCATTAACAAAAGCAATCAATATAAATTATGTTTGTCAAGGAACATAATTCTGTGAAGCCCCTCCTCTGAGAGTGGGCGATGGCCGGTAAAGAGTCCCTTTTCCTGGCAAAACCTGCCACCTTGTGGAATAGAGTGGAACTGCAGGCACCTGTGTGTTGGGGGTTTTTTGGTTTTTCTTAAAAAAAAAAACAACCCTTCTTCTCGCAGATTTTCACTGCAAAGGGATGTTCTGAGCCAAATCCGAAGGTGGAAACAGCTAAAAGCTCCTCTAGACAAAGATCAGTGTGAAGTCAATCCCATCCCACTTTCAATCAGTTTAGACCCACCAAGGAGATATTTAAAATAAGAAGTGGGTTGCGTTTAAAAAGCAAACCCTGGCGCCTCTGAATCGCGTGCCCCAGCGGCCTCAGTTAGAAGGGAAGTTACAGCTCCCCTGTCTCCCTCCCTCTGTCTTTAACCTTTAACCAAAAGGCAAAGGGGGAGTGACAGGATGGCTGAGATCTCCCTTTAGTGCTGAGTCCTTTCTGGTCATGATTAATGGAGAAACATCTCCGGCAGCCCCCGGTTGGGGGCGCGTTCGTTCCCTGGGGGGGGGGGGGGCGGCTCCTCTCCTGCTGCTGCTGCCAGCACCTCTGAGCCCCTTCAGATCAGCTGGGGGAGGCACGCCAGACGGTTCAGAGCCCATCTCTGGGCAGTGAGGGAGGGAAGCACAGCCGACCACCTGAGGGGAACGCTGTTCTCCAGGGAACTGCGACCTGCAGGGGAAATGGAGATTCCAGTGAGGAATGTGCTTCCCACACACCTGGGGAGGTAGCCCTCTCCTGGAGTAGATGACACTCATCCTACAAGGAATCAGGCGGAGACTGCGCTGATGCGTCTGGGTGAGGGAAACACGGCCCCTCTCTGGTCTCTCAAAGCGCCCCCGTGGCCATCTCCCACAGCCCACACAGAAGAATTGTACTTGTCCTGTTGCCCGTCCATTTCCTTCTTAGACTCTGAGCCTGGACTCCCATCTCTGAAAACTTCAGAGCCCAACAGCTCAGTAAGGAGAGAGGGCGGTAGGCTAGGGAAGGAGAAGGAAGAAACCGAATCACGTGACACAAGAACCTTCCAAGTGGACTGTGATGAGAACAGTGGTCTGGTGATTTTATTGGCAATTCCTTTGTGATGCTGTGATATAATAAAAAATATATCTTTGGTTTTCATCCCACATTTTTGGCACAGAGCTTCTACAACCCGGAAGTTCCTGAGTAGTAGAGATGATAGGAGCATGTTTTGTTCTATTTGCTTTTAGTCTCCAGTCCCTGATACAAGAGCTTCTAAGACACTTGGAATCTACTGAGTGATATGAATGCCTTTTGTATGCTAATGAGTTGGCTGGTGGCTGGAGGTCCCTTGATAGCTTCAGGATGGGGGCTGCTTGCCAAAAAGACCTAGCCACGATTAAAGAGTTGGTCCTCTCAGCCCCACCCTCCAAGCTCTGGGAGTGGAGAGGAGCTCGAGAGTGAGTTCAATCACCAATAACCAATGATTTAATTAATCATGCCTTTGTAATGAAACCCCATAAAACCCCCAGAATGTCAGGGTTCAGAGAGCTTCCAGGTTCGTGAACCCAACGTGGTGCTGGGAGGGTGGTGCATGAGGAGAGAGCATGGAGGCTCTCTGCCACCCCACCCCATAACTTACCCTATGTACCTCTTCCATTTGGCCATTCCTTTATAATAAACCATTGAACAAAAGTAAAGTATTTCCTGAGTTTTATAAGTCATTCTAGTGAATTATCAAACCTGAGAAGGGGAGTCGTAAACACCCCTGAATTTATAACCCATTGCTCAGAAATACAGGAGACCCAGGACTTACAATTGGCACTTGAAATGTGGGGGGGGGGGGGCAGTTTTGTGGGATTAAGCCCTTGACCTGTGAGGTCTGCACTAACTCCAGATAGTGTCAGCACTGAATTGAATTGGATACCCAGTTGGTCAGAAGTACTGGGAGTAAAAAACGTCTCACAAACCTTGTAATTTATCATTCCTCTATTTTATATCTTTACACATCCTTTCTTTGTTAATTAGTTTAACTAGTGGGTTATATATTCAAAGATACAATATTTTAATTTATTCAGTGTTTCTATTTTTCCATTTTCTACCCTATTAATTTCTGCTTTTATCTTTATGGTTTCTTTTTCTGCTTATTTTTTGTTTACTTTGCTGTTTGTTCTCTAGCTTTTTGATCTGGGGACTTAATTCATTTAATTTTAACATTTCATTTGTATTGACACAAATATCTAAGGTGATGAATATGCCTCTGATCAGTACTTTAATTGTATTCCATAAATTCTGATATATAATGTGTTCACTGTAACTTTTTTATGGAAATATAACTGACATATAACATTATATTAGTTTCAGGTACAATATGATTTGATAGTTGTATACATTGTGAAAATGATCACCACAGTAAGTCTAGTTAACATCCATCACCATACAGAATTACTTTTCTTTTTCTTGTCATGATAACTTTTAGGACCTACTCTCTCAGGGGCTCCTGGGTGACTCAGTTGGTTAAGGGTCTGACTCTTGATTTCAGCTCACGTCATGATCTCAGGATAGTGAGATTCCCTCCCTCTCCCTCCCCACCCCGTCCCCCGACTCTCTCTCTGAAATTAAATAAATATATAAAATCTTAAAAAAAAAAATCTACTCTCTCAGTGGCTTTCAAATTTACAATGCAATATCGTTATTAACCATCGTCCCCATGTTGTAAAATATATCCCATGACATTTATTTTATAATTGTAAGTTTGTACCTTTTGACCCCCTTCACCCATTTCATTCATCTCCCACCCACCCCCCACCTCTGGCAACCACCAATTTATTCTCTGTATATGATAATTTTTTAAGTAACAGCTTTACTGAGATAGAATTTATACTTTGGAGTGTACAATCTAGTTAGTTTTAGTATATTCACAAAGTTGTACCACCATCATCACTCTCTAATTCCAGAACATATGAATTTGCCTAATCTGGACATTTCATATAAATGAAATTATATCATCTATATGGCTTCTTGTGTCTTGCTTCTTTCATGTAGCATAATGTTTTAAATATTTGTCCATGTCGTAGCATATATCAGTACTGCATTCTCTTTTATTGCCAAATAATGTTCCATTGTATAAATAATACAACATATTTTATCTGCTGGAAAAAATCTATCTATTGGCACCCACAAAAGGAAGGCTGCCCAGTGGCCTCCCGTGTCACAAATCTAAACCTCGGTCAGCTTGCACTTATAAGAAACACTTGTCAAGAGAACCTAACATGCACCAATCAATCCTCCAACTCAGTGTTAGCTAGTTTATCTTACCCTAGAAGACAGAACCTGCTGGCCTTATAAGGAAACTCCCCGTCTCCTCACCAATCATGCCTTGTCTCTGCTTTGCCTCTTCTAATGCTCTGTAGAACTCACACTTGCCTCAGATCCCTCGGGAAAAGGGATCCCCTCTTTGTGAGGCACTGTGCTTCCCCAATCCATGGATTGTTTTCCCTTACATAAAGGACATCAAACTCGTTACTAAATTGTTTTACTTTTGTCATTTGACACTACTTACCAGTTGATAAACATTTGGGTTGTTTTCACCTTTTGACTACTATAAATAATGCACTTGTGTACAAGTTTTTGTGTGGACATATGTTTTCAATTCTCCTGAGTGGAATTGCCAGGTCATATGGTAACTCTTTGCTTAGAGTTTTGAGGAACTACCCAATTGTTTTCCAAAGTAGCTACATAATTTCATATTCTCACCATCAGTACATGAGGGTCCCTCTCTCTCCACATCCTCACCCAACACTCCTTATTTTGAATAGTCATCCCAGTAGGTGTGAACTGGTATCTCATTGTGATTTTGATTTGTATTCCTTTAATGACTAATGATGTTGATCATCTTGGCCACTTATATATCTTCTTTAGAGAAATTTCTATGCAAATCATTTGCCTAGTTTTTAATTGGAATATTTGTCTTTTGTTGTTGAGAGGTAAGACTACTTTATATACTCTGGATGCTGGTCACTTATGAGATACATGACTTGCAAATATTTTCTCCCATTCTGTCAGTTGTCTTTTCACTTTCTTAAAGATGAAAAATGTTGTTTGAAGCAGAAAAGCTTTTATTTTTAATTAAGTCCAATTTATCAATCTTTTTGCCTTTTGTTGCCTGTGCTTTTAGTTTCTAAGAAACAAGTACCTAATTCAAGATCATGAAGATTACTCAGATGTGTTCCTATAAAAGATTTATGCTTTTAGGTCTTACATTTAGGTCAATGACTTACAGTGAGCTAATTGTTGTGTATAATGTAAGTAAGAGGGCCAACTTCATTCTTTTGCATGTACATATTCATTTGTCCCACTCTCATTTGTTTAAAGTACTATTCTTTCCCCCATTGAGTTATCTTGGCATCTGTGTTGAAAATCAATTGACCACAAATATATGGGATTATTTCCGGACTCTCAGTTATATTCTATTAATCTATATGTATATACTTATGCAAGTAAATGGTCTTGTAGTAAGTTTAAAAATTGGAAAATGTGAGTCCTCCAACATTTTCTTTTTCAAAATTCTTTTGGCTATTCAAGATCCCTCTGAATTTGAGGATCATCTTATCAATGACTACAAAAAATCCAAGTAGAATTTTGATAGGTATTATGTTGAATCCATAGATTATTTTAGGAAGTATTGCCATTTTAACAATGAGCCTTCCGATCCATGAACACGGGATATCTTTCCATTTTATTCAGACCTTCTTTAATTTCTTTTGCTTATGTTTTAGAGTGTTCAGTGTCCATGTCTTACACTTTTTTATAGGTTTATTTCTAAGCATTTTATTCTCTTTGATGCAATTGTAAATGAGATGGTTTAATTAACTTAATTTTAGATTGTTCATTGCTAACATATACAAAAACAATTGATTTTTGTATGTTGATTTTATTAGTTTATTATTGCTGTTGTAATAAATTACCACAAACTTCGTGCTTAAAACAATATACATTTATTGTATAAATTTATAACTATAAAATTCTACAGGTCAGAGGCCCAACACTGTACCAAAATCAAAGTGCCAGAAAGGCTGCATTCCCTTCTGGAGGCTCTAGGGGAAAATCTGTTTCCTTATCTTTTTCAGCCTCTGGATTTCTTAGTTTATGGCCTCTTTCCTCCAGTTTCAGAGTCAGTAACATCAAGTTACAGTCTTCTCATATTGCATCACTCTGATCTCTTTCTCTCCATCTTCCACTTTGAGGGATTTGTGATTCCATGAGTCCACTCTGATAATCCAGGATAATCTCTTTATGTTAAAATCAGATGATTAGCAACCTTAATTTCATCAGCATCTTACATCCCTGTTGCCATGTAACCAAACACAGGTTTCTCTCACAGGTTCTGAGGATTAAGATGTAGACATCTTTGAAAGTAAGACCAATATTCTGCTTACCACATTGATCTTGTATCCTGCAACCTTGCTGAACTCATTAGTTCTAAAATATTTTTGTATACTCATTAGAATTTTCCATATACAAAATGATGTCATCTATGAACAAATATAGTTTCACTTCTTCTTTTTTTTTTTCTTGCCTAACTGCCCTGGCTAGAACTCCTATTACAATGTGGAAAAAAGGTGGCAAGAGCAGACATCCTTGTCTTGGTCCTGATCTTAAGAGAAAAGCATTCAGTCTTTCAGCTTTAAGTATGATGTTACCTGTGTTTTTCATAGACGGCCTTGATTAGGTTGACAAACTTCTCTATTCCTAGTTTGTTCAGTGTTTTTATCATGAAAGGTATTGGATTTTATCAAATTATTTTCCTATGAGATTATCATGTAGTTTTGTCCTTTATTCTGTATTTACATCAAGATGTTTGTGATATTTTTGTCTGGTTATCAGGATAATACTGGCCTCACAAATGAGTTTTGTTCATTACATGAATTGTAAAGAGTTTTCACTATTGCAGTATAAGATTTGACATAAATCCATTAGATAAACCTTAATAAGTTCTTTTATATCCTCATTAATGTTTTATCTACCAGACCTGTCTTGGATTGAATATTAAAGTCTCATATCAACATGTGCTTCTATTTCTCCTTCTTGTCGTTTCAAATTTATGAACTTAGTTGCTATATTATTTGTTGCATAGATAGCATAAGTATCATATCTTCGTTATAAATAGTAGCCTTTCTTATTTTTAAGTATTCTAGTTTTTGTTTGGTTGGTGGTTGTTGTTGCTATTCTTTAAGATTTTTGAGCCTAAATTCTACCTTGTCTGATATCAGAATCTCAATGTGTTTGCTTATTGTTTCTGTTTTCCTGAGATACATGTACCCATCTCTTTATTTTGAGGCTTTCTGAATCACTTTGTTTTATGTGTGTTCCTTTTATATAGCAGAGAGTTGGTTTTTACTTTGCAAGTTAGATTTTTTTTTAATAGGTAAGATACATTCATTATACTTACTGATATGATTTGATCTCAACTTTGCCATGTATTTAATAATGTATTTACTGGTGCATGTTGTTATATTTACTGTCTTTGTTTTTCTTTCTTTTTTTAAAAAATTTTATTATGTCATGTTAATCACCATACATTACATCATTAGTTTTTGATGTAGTGGTCTGTTTCTTTCATCATTTGAAATACTGGGAGAGGATGGATTTTTTAAAGTGGATTTTTGTTCTTTAACTTTCCCATATACTAACACTTTTTCTAACAAATGTATCTCCCCCTTTTTTTATTTAGTTTTCTACTGTTTGTTTCGTCAGCTTTGAAAGATGTTCTTTGGCACCCACCTATTGGTATCCAAAAAGCACTTACCTTCTTCTCTTCCCCCTTTCTCTCTCCTCTTCATATTTTTTAGTTAAATTATTACTTTGTTAAAACATAATATTTATGTAGTATTTCTCTAGCCACATCCACACTTTTGTTTTAGACTTAGTTTAAGGATTTAATCTACTCACTGCTCCTTGTCAATATTTTTACTGATGAAAATCACCATTTACATGAAGCTCCAGTAGATCTTTAAGAAGAGTTTGTAGGAACAGAACTTAGGGTTCTTCCGTATTTGGAAGTTTTTCTATATTCTTGATAAGCAGTAAGTGGTTGGCTGGATATAAAATTGATTCACACATTCTTTCTTTGAGCTTTATTAAAATATTGCTTCTCCAGGGGCACCTGGGAGGTTCAGTTGGTTGAGCGGCCAACTCTTGGTTTCAGCTCAAGGTTGTGAGATCGAGCCCTGTGTCAGCTTCCACGCTCAGTGGGGAGTCTGCTTGAGATTCTCTCTCCCTCTCCCTCTGCCCCTCCCCCCACTCGCATGCACGCACTCTCTCTCTCTCTAAAACTAATAAATAAGTGTTTTTTAAAAATACATTGCTTTTCCATTGTCTTGCTGAAAGAAAAAACTCCTCTGTTTTTCCTTACAACAACTACTACTACTACCACTAATACTACATCACTTCAAAGAACACTTTTGACACTTGATGTGTGAAGTTTCCACACCAAATAATTCTTCAATTTTCTGCAGACACCAACTGGGTGTCCTACTCAATTCTGACACTAACTAGAGTTAATGCAGACCCCACAAATTAAGGGTTTGGTCTCACAAAACTATCCTCACCCCACTTTAAACGCCAATAACAAGTAGTAGGTCCTTGGGTTACCTACAATTTCTGTCCAACTTGGCTATAAATTGGGAGTTCCCATGACTGTCTCCTCAAGTTTAATAATTTACTAGAATGGTTCACAGAACTCAGGAAAACAATTTACTTATTAGATTGCCAGTTTATTATAAAAGGATATAATTTAGGAAGAGCCAGCTGGAAGAGATGCCTAGGACAAGGTATGTGGGGAGGGGCTCAGAGCTTCCATGTCCTCCCCAGGCTTGCTACCCTCCCAGCACCTCCACATGTTCTAAACCCCTTCAGTTAGGGTTTCTTACAGAAGCTTCATTAAGAAGGTATGCTTGATGGGGCACCTGGGTGGCTCAGTCCGTTAAGCGTCTGCCTTCAACTCAGGTCATGATCCCAAGGTCCTAGGATCAAGCCCCACCTCAGGCCCCCTGCTCCGCAGGGAGTCTGCTTCTCCCTCTTCCTCTGCCCCTCCCCCCCTTGCTCATGCTCACTCGCTCTCTCAAAATAAATAAGTGAAATCTTAAGAAAAGGAAGGTATCATTGATAAATCATTGGCTATTGATGATTAACTCAACTTCCAACCCCTCTCTCCACCTCAGAGGTTGAGGTTTGAGTTTCAACCCTCTCATCACATGGCTAGTTGCCCTGGAACCCACAGGCCCCATCCTGAGGCTATCTGGGAGCCCTTGGCCACCAGTCATCTCATTAGCATCCGAAAAGATACTTATCACTTTGGAGATTCCAAGGGCATTAGGAGGTTTGTGCTAGGAGTGGGAAGAAGACTAAATATATATTTATTATAAATCACAATATCACCCTTGCCTTGTATACAAAATGGAGAACTCTGATGCCAGTACAATTTTCTTTCTTTTGCAAGTGATTTGAATATTGTATCGGAGACCCAGAGGATTTTACCCCTTTATCTTTAAAGTCAAACTGTTCTATTGTGATAGTTGAAGTTGAGCATTTCAACGTCTTTTAGGTACATTAGATTTTTAAATATAAAGATCCAAGATTTCTTTTATTTTCAGAAATATTTCTGGAGCTGTGGCTTTAAACATTCTGTTTCTCTTCCTCCTCCTTCCTCATCCTCATCTTCCTCTGTTTCCTTCCACTCCAATTATATGTGAGGATCTTCTTGGCCTCTTTATCTATATTTATCACTTTCTCTCTATTCCCATTTATCTCTTATTTTAATTTTGTTTTGTACTCTCGGTTGTTTTTATTCCCTTCTTCAATGCCCCAATTTTTATTGATTTAGTCATTTTGTCTTTAGTTTTGGGATCCAAGGCATTTGTTTCAAATCTGAATATCCTTACTTAGGAATACATAGATTGGATAGGGTGTTGAGTTACGCTTTTCTTCCACCTTATGGTTGGTTTTGATGGGGAAGAGGGTAATATTTATAGTCATCTTCGATTTTCATCTCATGGTAGCTTTATATGAATGTTGTCTTTTGTGTTGTTTTTCTAAAATGTCTTATATTTTCCTGGGTCAGCAATAACAAGGATAGGTAAGTGGGGTCAAGTATTTAGGTGACTCGATGGGTTTCTTAATTCAAGATCTCACTTTTCTCTCACTATATTAAGATGAAGGTTTGTTTTTAATTAAAGATGTCTTTTTTTTATGGAGACGCGTTTTGTGTGTCTTTGGATCCTATGGCACTCTTTTGTTTCTCTAGGAGCCTTAATTATTCCCTCTCACTTCCTTCCTTCTCTTTCCCATCAAACCTCCAAGGAGCACTTGCTTCTTCTAAGTCGCTTGCCAGAATCGGTGCTTTCCCAAGATCTCTAGCCATGTACACTTTCACGTCCTTTTCCTTTGATTCGACAGTGGCCATCTGATCCCAAGTCTCAGACTGGTTTTCATATCTCCCCAGTCAGGTAGGTCTCTCACTTTCTAAGATTTCTAAGATTTTATCTGAGTTCTTTCACTGCAAGGACCCAGATGTACTTTCCTCTGTTCTGCACAGTCTCCACCCTGTGGTGAGGGTTCCAGAACCGAGGCTCTTGGTTTCAGATGTACGTTCCTGACATGTCACTGAAGACTGTCTTGTTCTCTGGGTCTCTGCTTTTTAGTTACGCTGTAGACATAGGTTCCAGGTGTTATCATTTGCTCTCCTTTCTGCTCTATGTAATTTTTGCAGAACATGTACAGAGATTCCAATTTTGGCATCTACCATTATCGTAAGAACACTTGGAAGTACCTCAGACTGACTTTTAAAGACTCTTTCTTACTTCAAAACTTTCTCTGAATTTTTTTAACTTGGCTTCACTTATAAAAATGTGTTGAGTGGTAAAAAGGAAAGCTATATAGAATGGTTGAACTCAGCAACCCCCTAACCTAAAAAGACACTTTCTTAACCTACTTAGGAGACACTTCCTGTGTTCAGAATACTTGCAGGGTCCAAAGATCCCACAGAAACCCTATACCTCCATATCCTCCCTCTCTTCTGCCTTCTCCTACCACCAAACCCCACCCCCACCCCACCAGTCAACCGAAAATAATCCTTTACCTCATCATTATAAGTGAGAGGAAAAGTTCTACTCACAGTGGGAGTCAAATGAGCAAATGGTCCATATACAATCTAGTGCCTCAAAATTAGGGTCAGAATATTTAGACTCCAGCTCCACTTCCATCCCCCCAACCCCAACTAATTACATGTCCTGGGAAAAAGTCATTACCTCTGAACTCAGCATTCTCATATAGAGAGCTGGAGAGTTATCTTACCTTAGGAGATCTTGAAAAGCTCTTATGAAACATGAAGATGTTTTAAAAAGTAGACAACATCTTGAAAATGTGAACAAGCCACAGACAAACATATAGATGCCATTGCATCATGTATTTCCGTAAGATTAGTGAACAACTTAGATGTAGATTATTTTAGGCATTGGAAAAGGAACACAAGGGGCAAAGGAATGAAGAAATAATTACCTTTGCTATTGACTTGAACATCATCTGGGAATGCTCTGTAAGTACCGTGGAGATGTATATATTGGGTTTGAATTTCAAAACCCTAAATTAGTTCATAATAGTTTCCTCTGGCAACAGACAGTTTTGTACCAGGTCATTTGGGGACCAAACTGAGAACAAAGGCAGCTGCCCCTGGCATCTTTAAAAAGATTTGTCTTGTTTCTTCTCCTTCCCATCTTTATTTACTCCAAGAATAGAAAACAAGAATCGGAAAAGGCTATAGCCTCTTCTCTACTTCTTTTCCTAGGCTTCTAAACAAATGAATAGTGAGGGTTGCTTTTTATAGAAAAGCTGTTTAGTCTCCGGATGGTTGCATTTGAATTTTATCCACTTAGTAGTTTATAATTTGATTTGTAAAGTGACAGAGCCTCTAGCTCTGCCCTCCCTATAGGTCTTTGGAACCACCAGGGAAGATACCATCTTCTCTGTACTCAAGAACCCACTGACTTAACAGATAGTTACCTGTCTTTGATACATTTCCTGTAGAAAATTATCTCAGCACCTAATCTATACTTAACTAATCTCCTTCCCTGCTATCAACTTGGAAGTTCACTAATGAGAATTTATGCTGTATTCCATATGCATGTAGTCTGCTATACTAAATAAGCAGATTTAGTAGGTACTGTTAATTACCCATTCAGCTTCTATTTCTCCTTCTTCCTGCCTTGCTAATAGAATCCTATTTTGTTTAAGTATCAACCCTCTGTAATTCAGAGAAAGGAGATCCTACTCCTAGGGGTAGATCCTACTCGGTCTGAGCCAATTCTGGTAATTCCATTCTCCCTCCAGTGACTGGCTTAATAGTAGAGGCATGGTTTAATTCTGGCCAACAATACATGATGGGTTGTATGCTGGACCGCTGCTGAAAAAAATTTCTTACTCCCAAAAATGAGATGAAGGAAAAAATACTCATTTTATCATATATGGAAACAAGGACTATAACTGCCCAGCCATCATGTTCCAGTCTCAGAAGGAAGCCAGATCTCTTCTTATATGGAATAATAAATGTTCTTTTGTTTAAGCCAGTTAAATCAGAATTTTCTGGTCCCACAACTAAAAGTATCTAATATAATAATGTGGATAAATAAACAACTTGTATTTTTTTATTGTTTTTAATTTTATTTTTAAAGATTTTTATTTTTATTTTTTGACAGAGAGAGACACAGCGAGAGAGGGAACACAAGCAGGGTGAGTGGGAGAGGGAGAAGCAGTCTTCCCGTGGAGCAGGGAGCCCGATGCGGGGCTTGATCCTGGGACCCGGGGATCATGACCTGAGCCGAAGGCAGACGCTTAACAACTGAGCCACCCAGGCGCCCCAACAACTTGTATTTTTAAATGTCCACACATTATCATCCATACCCATGAAATATATCTCCACATTTTCACAAACCTGGAGAGTAAAAATGCTTATATGGTGGAGGGGGTAATTTTGATGTACTAAAGATTTCCCCCACAAACCCTTTATACCACAAGGTATGCAAATTTTATACAAAAATAATTGTTATACACTTAGACACTTCTCAAGAGAAGTCTTGTTTTAAAAGGGTGTACCTTGGGTGTATAACATTTCAATTCCAAGAAAATAGAAGCCATGCCTTTGATTTATTCCACAAACTGGTTTCTCAGCAAAGGCTAGACACTAACAGAAGCTAGCAGCATTTGCTGATTTTATAAAGGGGAAACCAGATTGAGTCTTTATCACCACCATCTTGTGTGCCTTCTTTCAAATAGTCATTTTGGGTTTGCCATAAGAGCCTACTATTCTAACCAACCAGCCCAAGGTTGTTATCTTATTGAAGATGAAAAGAAGCTAAAGCTTGAGGGCTGTTTAACCCCTAAATATCACCAGAAAATCTGATAATAAAGTAAAATTAAGCTTATTTTAAGCCACTGTCACCTTGACTGAGTCTTATCTGTGTCTTAGAAAGGGATAATTAGAAGTGGGTTATTTGTAGGGCTTGGTGTCTCAGCTCAGGTGGTTAAGTTGGATATTTTAAGGCAGCAAACTCATTAGGAAGATTCTGTGATAAGATAGTTTAGGAGTGATGGACACAGTGAAGCAAGAATCCTAAAGCACATCTTAATAAGTAAACTCTTACCGAATAAGTGGGTTGCCCACCCAGATGAGCAGACAATTGTCTCCAATAAAAGAGAACAGCATAGTTGTTTGCAGGTTTGTAGTGTTATATTTCTCAGGAAAGTTCTCTGTAACAAACAACTAGTCATGTTGACACAGATGGTCTCAGTATTCTCACAAAAGATCATGTGCCTTAGGGAGCAAGAGATATTTGAATTCAGAGGCAAAGAAAGAAAATGCATACATACCCTGTCTTGTCACCCAAACTCCCCACCAGATCCTGTCCAAAAGTAGCTAGGTTTGTTTTGTTTCCCTTTTTTTTAAGACTACTTAAAAAAAATTTTATTATAGCTAAATATACATGAAATTTGCCATTTTCACTGTGCAAGTGTACAGTTCAGTGGCATGTTTTGTTTTCTTTTTAAGGACAGTCCATCAGTGACTTCTTAATGAACAACTACTATACGCAACTGTCCATGCTAGATGTTTTGTACCTAACCATGGCTCATGCCCATGTGACCTTAGGCAAGTCACAGTTTTTCTGAGCCTTATTTCCACACTAGAAAAAAAATGAATAATACATGGAACTAGAGCAAATAATCTTAAAATTTGTATGGAACCACAAAAGACCAAATAGCCAAAGCAATCTTGAAAATGAAAAACAAAACAGAGGTATTATAATCCCAGATTTCAAGATATACTACAAAGCTGTAGTAAATAAAACAGTATGGTACTGGAACAAAAAATAGACATATAGATCAATAGAATAGACTAGAGAGCCTAGGAGTTGCAATTACTACCTATGTCTGAGAGTGAAATACTCTACTTCCCCTGAAGAGTTCACTGTAATAAAGACCACCATATGTGAGCACATGCTTTACATATTGTAGGATAATTCAATTGTAAATGAATGAATGGAAAAGTAAAATTCGTAAGGCAAGGGAAACGAAAGCAAAATAAAAGCAAAGGAAACCATCCACAAAACAAAACAAAACAAAAAGAAAACCCACCAAAAGGGAGAAGATATTTGCAAATGATATATCTGATAAGGGTTAATATTTAAAATATATAGAATTTTTGTAACTTAACACCAAAAAAATAAATAATATGATTTCAAAATGAGAAGACTGGGATAGACATTTTTCTAAAGAAGACATACAGATGGCCAGCAGACACATAAGAAGATGCTCAGCATCACCCATCATCAGGGAAATGCAAATGAAAACCACAGTGAGATATCACCTCACACCTGTCAGAATGTCTAGAATCAAAAGGACAAGAAATAAGTGTTAGCAAGGATGTGGAGGAAAAGCACTGCTGCTGGGAATGTGAACTGGTGCAGCCACGGTGGAGAAGAGCACGGAGATTCCTCAAAATATTAAAAATAGAATATTACATGATTCAATAATTCCACCACTGGGTATTTACCTAAAGAAAACAAAAACACTGATTTAAGAAGATATATGTGCTCCATGTTTATTGCAGCTGTATTTACAATAGCCAAGATATGGAAGCAGCCCAAATGTCCACCAATAGAATGGGTAAAGAAGATGTGGTATGTGTACATATATGGATATTAACCCATAAAAAAGAGGAGATCTTGACATTTGCAACAACATGGATAGACCTAGAGGGTATTACACTAAGTGAAATAAGTCAGACAGAGAAAGACAAATGCCACATGATTTCACTCATATGTAGAATCTAAAAAACAAAACTTTAATTTTAAAAAAGCAGAATCACACCCATAAATACAGAGAACAAACTGATGATTGCCAGAAGAAAGGGGGGGGGTTGGGCAAAATGGTGAAGGGGAGATACGTGCTTCTACTTATTGAATGAATAAGTCACAGGGATGAAAGGTACAGCATGGGGATACTGTGAAATATCACTGATACAGTCAGTGATATTGTAAAAGCATTGTATAGTGAATGATGGGAGCTACACTTGTAATGAGCATAGCATCACGTATAGAGTTGTTGAATCACTATGTTGCACACCCCAAAATAATGTAACATTGTGTGTCAACTATACAAAGAAGAAGAAGAAGAAGAAGAAGAAGAAGAAGAAGAAGAAGAAGAAGAAGAAAAGAGAAAGAGAGAAAGAAAGAAAGAAAGAAAGAAAGAAAGAAAGAAAGAAAAGAAGAAATAATAATAAAAGAGAAAGAAAAATTCCTACTCCTTCCCCCTCAATACAAGTTCTGTCCTGAATCCTCAATGGCTTGACCTCACTACTCAAAGAACTGTGTCACATAAACCGATGAAGACGTCTTTGTCTGTTCCCCCTTGAAGCCAGTGAATCCAAAGAAGGTACTTGGCAGCCAATCTCCCTCTCTTCTGTATCCTACTCTGGCCCCTCTAATTTCCCAGAAATAAAGATGCTCTCCGGCAGTAGGTATCCCTACCCTGAAGGAAAGAGGCAGAGAGAGGGAAACTGAGACCCAGGGGCCAAAGTTTTCCACTTTAAGACAGCCACAGAACCTTTTTCCCACCAAAAGATCCATCTCCCACTTGAGCATTCGGCTTGTTACATCTGCACCAGGAAGCAAAGGACAGAGGACAGAAGTCATTTCTTCTTTCTGCCCCAGGAGGCATAGTTGTTTCACTTCCTCTTTACCTTTCTTTGAATCTAAGGACACCTCCTTAAAATACGCCCTAAACTACATCAAGTCTGGGGCCTGAGTGTAAAAGCACTCCAAACTGTGGCTCCGGCAAGGCCTTGCAGATATTGTGGCTAGCGTGGCATCCATGGCAGCCTAAAATTCCAATAGAAACAGGTCTTGCTCACCTCAGAGTTTTAAACTGGACTGGAGGTGGGGCCCCTGGGTGGGGCAGTTAAGCATCTGACTCTTGGTTTCAGCTCAGATCATGATCTCAGGGTCCTGAGATTGAGCCCCACATTGTGCTCTGAGCTCAGCGAGGAGTCTGCTAAAGTTTCTCTCTCCCTCTCCATCTGCCCTTCCCCCCACACACTCTCTCTCTAAAATAAATAGGTAGATCCATAAAATAAAATAAAATAAAATTAAATTAAATTAAATTAAAATAAATAAAATAAAATAAATTGGACTAGCCTTAAGAGAGACCTGCAAAAGGGACAGGAATACCTGTACCTAGACCCTCCAGGTATGATGGTTCTGACTCTTATCCTTGTACAGTATAGTATAGATGCCTTTTCATTAAATTTCTTACAGACATCTGCTAATTCAAAGTTGACTAAAGATAAGGCTTTTCCAGATACTTTTCATGGAGCAAGGGGAAAGCAGCAGAGAGCCGAGCTCCCATGGTAGAGAAGGAAGTGGTGCACATGGTTTAATTAGGGGGAAAGAGGGAAGTAAAGAAATATGAACAGTCCATTTAAACTTCAGAATCACTTTGAAGGATATATATTGTTAGCTCCCATTAGAAGAGGCCATTGAATAAGGGCAGAGCCAAGATACAAAAATTCACATCATTTCTGAAATCTTTTCCACCACCACACTATTTCTCAGACTTTGGTTGTTTAGTTCTACTTCAATATTTTTGCTAAGTATGCAGACATATGTGCTTTCACTTGATTTTTCTTCAAGTGGACCCCTTTTTAAACTTAAATACACTACACACTTATGTGTTTAATTGTATTTATATTCAACATATATAAATATATATCATATTTAAGAGGCTTCATATTTCTTCAATAAATGGAAAACCATGTATGGATCAATTACCATAAGCAGAAGATAAGTCTGAAGATAAATATAGAGCAGATGACATAAAGTTATTACTTTCTGGCTAGATACCGTTATCTGCCTAATGGGCTGAGCCTCAGGCCTCCTCTTCCATTTTTCAGAAGGAAAATTAGCCAGTGTTAGACAGATGGTGGAGGTATCACACGAAGGCTTTCCTCTGGAGGTAATCAGAAGGACTGGCCAAGAATTAAACAGTAAACAGCTTTCTCGTTATGTTATCCAATTTAATGCCATGTCTGTCCACCTCCTAAAATTGTCTCCAGGAACGCCAAGGGTAATACGCTACCTCAAAGGGAAACTTGCTCTTTATCACACTGTTTGCAGGAGGGGGAGAAGGCTGTTTCTGACTACTGCTGAAACACACATGCATGGCACAGTCAGAAGCCTCCCAGGTCAGAGGGTGTGTCCCGGGCCGGGCAGAGAGCCAGCTCCATAGTAGGCTAATAGGGAGTGCTTGCCAAAAGCCTGAATAAAAATGTTACCTGGCAAAGTGTTACCGGGGAGGGCTCCACTAACCTCACCATGAACGTATTATTTCTGATCCCTTATCACACTACCTAAAAGGGAGATAAAAGGAACTCAGTGAATGAAATGTGAGCAAGGTTCCTATTGGCGGGTGAGACAGGCCATGGAGGGATAAATCTCAGGCAAAGATGGCCAGGTAGTTGGTGGGGGGAGGTGGGGAGAGAGAGGCTTCTATAAAATGCTTTTTCAGAGACCCTTGGCTTTGGGAAGAAAACATCCAAATATGAGACCAGCATTGTTTTTGAAAGAAAGAAAACTTGCATGGTACGTACCTTGTGTCAGCCTGGTAAATAAATGGCATTAAATTATTTAATCGCCACAAAAACATTATGGAGAAGATACTATATTTGCCCTTTTTACAGATGAGGGAACTGAGACACACAAAGATCATGGCTAGTCAATGTCAGAGACAGGATTCCACCCGAGGCCGACTAACACCAGAATCTGTGCTGTTAACCATGACCCTCATGTGCACATGAGTACACTGTGGATTTTGCATCAAAGAGTGCATATGAGTCAACCCATATATAGGCAGTTGAACTTGTCCTACAAAATTATGTGCCCTCCCTTTGCCCCAAAACTAGTCCATTGTTATGGGAATATTTAAAGTTTGGGAGCAAATGTGGGTGTCAAGATGCCTTCTAGAGATGGTACTGAAATTCCATAGCCATAGGGGCCTGTCACAAAAGACACTGTGTATAATGCGTCCAGTTCTGTGGGGAAGATACAAGAGGGAACAATTAGATGTGATGCTTTCCCTGATTAAGCCAGTGGTCTAGTGGAGAAATCTGACCCATGCACAAGACTAAGACCCTTCATAACTACTTGTTCACCTGCACAGCATCACCAGGAGCCTGGGAATTCCAGACCGAACTACTGGTCCTGGAATGGCCAGGAGATCTTCAAGCAAGAAGAGAAACTTCTAGGATGGTCAGAATTGGTAATGACACAGAAAGGAGAGGAGGGTATTTGAGTAGGGGCCATGAGTAGTGGAGAGGCTCACGTGTGGGTGTGCAGGTGGGGGCCCAAGGGCAGACCCAAAAGAAGCCCACCACCATAAAGTGCCCTGGGGTCGGCAGCCTCTGACACAGCCTCTCAAAGTGTCCTCCCCAAATGCCTGCAAAGAAATAGGAAAAGAGGAAGACTTAAAACAACACTAAAAACTACAACTGATGGCTGATCTATTTCCAACATCTGGGAAGAATTTCTATTAACTATAAAGCAGATGGAGATGAACTAAAAAATACCCGCCCTGTGCCCTACTGACAATAACAGTAATCCCATTCCCCTGACAGGTGGTCTCGTTCCCCAGTTCCACCCCACTCTCTGGCCCCTGGCTCAGAAACACCAGAGTGCAGGCGATCTGACTCCTTATGGCACCAGTCTGTTTTCATATATCCATTATCTGTCTTTCTATATCAGGCAAAGACCATAGCATCCAGAAAACATGTCAATGGGAAGAAGAGTCTTGAGAGTAAGATCCTGGGCCGTATGAGCCCTTACAGAGAGAGACAGACAGCATGTGCTCTGGGCAGCAGGAAGAGAGAATTCCACTTCAGTCCAGATGAGCAGCCCTGGGGGAAAGCCCACAAACACCATGAATTTGACACCCCAAATCCACTCTGACCAGTGCAGCCAAAGGCAACGCATAAAGCTTATCAGTATAGATGAATTCTTGTTAGAGTGAAGAAAAAAAATGTTTTTAAATGCCAACATGAGGTCTAGGAGGGAAAAAAGCTGAGAATAAGGAAAATGGAATTGAGAATTTAAAGAAAAAGAAAGAAATCTTACCTCTAAAAATTATTTACTATTAGAACTGAATAAAACCTTTGGAAAACTAACTTAGCAGTCACAGTAGGGAAAGACTGGGCTGTGAGAAAAAGGTAACAGCATTCTCTAGATGAGATAAGGATTTCAGGAAAACTAAAAATGCAATCTCAGAATTCAGATTTACTCATAGGCAATGAAGAGCACAAATGCCACCTGGAAAGTGACTGAAATAGTTATTTGTTAAACAAATTTGAAGAACTTCCCTAAAATTTAAATGAAGGGGACCAAGGAAAAAAATCGGTGAAAGTAAGATTGAGAATACAGAGCAAAGAAAAGAACTATCTAAACTAAGCAGCATGTACGGTTGCTACTGTGTTGGACCCAGTTTGCACTCCTCCCTGATTTGTCTGACACCACCTGCCGCTTGGACCCTCAGCCACTTGCTCAATGGAGAGCCTTGACCTCTGGTGCCTTATCTCTTAACACCACCACTGCCTAGGGGTCCCTCATGGTGAGGACTGACCCTTCATCATAGGCAAGGCCTTCATCACACCCACTGTGACTGAAGCCCCAGCAGCCAGGACTGACCCCACCAGATTGCAGAGGCTCTGGATCTTCCTTCCGACAGTTGAAGAATCTTGCTTCAGGTCATGGGACATGGCTTCCCCAGTGAATAATGCTAGAAGAGGCAAAGTATCAGAATCTGGAAATGAGGGGAAGTTAACACCCCATGGAGGAACTTGGAGCATGAAGGACAAGAAACTCTAAGGAAGGACAGTTCTATTCCTCTCTGCCCCCCAGTGATGGCCCCATGGTGCAATGCTACCATAGCTCCCATCTGGAAGACATATCATGCCCACAGAACTAACTATGTTACTTTATGAAGCTACAGTCAGCTCAGTAACCCACCAAATTCTGTTTCCTTTCCCTCCTTGCCTCACACTCAACCTTGCCCTCCTGGGATTATACCTTCCTTAGCCTTAGTACATGAACTTTGTCTCAGGCTCTGCTTTCTAGAAAACCCAGACTAGAACAAAGACTGTGCACATAAAAGTGCCCACAACAAAGATTAGTAAAAAGAGACCTTATTATACAGACATTTGCAATTTTTGTGCAAAAATTAAAGAAAAGTTCTTAAAAGATTTCAATCCAAGAAAAACAAAACATATTTTTTAAGGCTGTATAAATTGAACAAAAACCAGTGGACTTCATGTTTTTCTATAAAAATAAATGCTGAAAGACAATGCAGCTACATATACATATTTCTGGAGGAGAAGCATGTGTCCCAAGAATTTCTGAGGTGGGGGAAGGGGCAGAGGGGGGGAGAGAGAGAGAGAGAGAGAATCACAAGCAGATTCCACACTCAGTGCAGAACCCGATGTGGGGCTTAATCTCAGGACCCTGAAATCATGACCTGAGCTGAAACCAAGAGTCAGATGCTTAACCAACTGAGCCACCCAAGGCTCCCCCGTCCCGAGAATTTTTGGACAGCTGCTTTGTTCTTCATGTGTGAAATCTTTCAGATATGCAAAAGATAATAATAAATATATATCTTTATATGTTTATTAAATATTAACTTGAAGATCATTATAGCTAACCAATAAATGAATAAAAATTAGTAACTGAAAATGGAACCTCAGCTGTAAAAGGATGGGCATCCTTTTGCTTATTATCATAAAGACCAACTAAAATGACATCAAAAAGCAATGTAATGAAAAGGTAGTATTTCTGAACCAAAGATTAAGAAAATGTAGAGAAGAGAGGGAGGGGGGTGTCCTACACCCAGTTCCAACATGTATATTTATGAATCTATGAAATCTTAATAGCACAATAGGCTTAAATAGAAAAACATTAAATAAGGAAATGTTTAAGTTTCTCAAAATAGGAGATGAGAACTTTTTAAAAAATGTGAGGGAGAAATACTATTTTAGGGGCGCCTGCGTGGCTCAGTCGTTAAGCATAGCCTCTGCCTTCGGCTCAGGTCATGATCCCAGGGTCCTGGAATCGAGCCCCGCATCGGGCTCCCTGCTCAGCGGGAAGCTTGCTTCTCCCTCTCCCACTCCCCCTGCTTGTGTTCCCTCTCTCGCTGTGTGTCACTCTGTCAAATACATAAATAAATAATCTTTAAAAGAAAAAGAAATACTACTTTAGAGGGAAAATAAAAACCCAGAATCAGATGTCCCAAGATGAAATCCCAGCTCTCCCCTGCTTGCATATCTTTGGGCAAATCACATAGCAGTCTGAACATCCATGTTTTCATTTATAAAATCAGGGTCATAACGAAACCTACCTAACAGATTTATTGCAAGGATAAATTAAATAATGCATCCTAAAGTTTTCACAAAAGACTATAAAAATGTAAGGAATTCTTATTAATAGATGTATTTATATTTGTGCTTACAAGTTCTTTAACAGGAGATCATAGAAGTATCTGTCCTTTCTAGACTGTCCCCAATCTTCTACAGTTTTGTCCTGTGACTATCTGTTAATAAGGAATCTGAAGGTGAAAGAATATGTCACACAGGAAAGTCAAAAGTATCCTACATTGATTTCCAAATATCTAAGTTCTGGATCCAACTAAAGATAACACATCTGGATCCCTGAGATGCAGAAAACACACCTCCTTTGCCTGGTGGACAGGTTCTCTGGAAGTCCAGCTGCATCCTATTTTGACAATCTTATTTTCCCTCTTTTCCATATGAACATTGGCCAGTCCTCTCGCCAATCTCCTTACGCAGACTGACGCTGTTGGCGCCTGCAACCGCCTCCGCCGGCATTGTCACGGCCGTCACTGCCACGGCTGCTGCCAGAGTCGGGAGTCTCTGCGCTCCGTACACCCCCCGCACCCCTGTACCCCGAGGCTGCACGGCTGCCACTGCTGTCTCCGGGATCGCGGAAAATGGAGGTGACGGACTTCTCTCATCTCCCGCCAGCGCCTCCTACTGGCAGAATGTGGCGGCAGAGCAGCAGGGATCAGGTCAGAGGTGTGCAGTTCTCAGACTCCCAGCCCCTGAGATGTGGGAGAGTGCAGTCCACGCCAGACCTGAAGCCCAAGTATGGCGGTCAGACACCAAAGGACCAAGTGTTAGGTTCGACGCTTGATTACAGTCAAAATAGTATCCTCATAGAATGAACTTCTGAGATATAGGGTCAGCCTGAACTACTGTTCAATACTTAGATTATTCTTATCATTGGAAGTTTTAGTAGTAAATCTGAAGAGTTTAATATCAAAGTGGGGGGACAACAATAGTTTGCTCTATAGAACTTCAGGTTCAATCCAGATTGGTGGAGGAAGAAGCAAGACATTTGGGTGTATCTCATGTTTCTCTTACGCTTTATTTTTTTCCTACATACTTTTTTTAATACTTTTTATGTTTGGATGAAGGATGGTCTATCTTGGGAGTCATAGTATATGATTTTGGAGGGGTTTTTTTCTCCTTATGAAGTTTTATGTTTACGAAAATGACTATCTGCTTTGAATTTTTCACCAAATATGAAAAAGTCCAGACTGTATTTTGTCTTACAAAATTCACAGCCTAAATGGGATTCAGTGACAAAAATTAAACATAGTTTTCCAAGATCTTTTAATGTTTTGAATGTCAAAATATCAATTATATAAAGATCAAAGTATCATATGATATAATCTCTATTATTCTGTCTTGTATGATTATCTACATGTTTATGAGCATTTGCTATCTCAAAAAATACATAAGCATCCTTCCTAAAGTGAGGCTACTCACATCCTGTCTCTTAAACTTATGAAAGATTGGTCTATTTAGGAGTTTGAAAGTACTTGACAGATTTTATATAAAACTAACAGCTTTCATAAATATTAATTATTACAGCATTTTACTATTAGAATAGAATTTCAACATATAAAGGACACAGAGATATTTCACTCCAAGTTACATTTAGAATGCTTACCTTTATATGAAAGCAAATACTCACTTATTAATAATAAATTCAAGTCATATGCCATGTGAATGATTAACATTACGCTGTTAACCAATGTGATCCCAGGATCTTTGATTCCACAGGTCCAGAGGTGGTATGACACTGAAGTCAGCACGGCACTATTTGACTTTCCAAAGGCCCCAGTCAAAGTCAAATAAGAGAGTTTAGCAGAATATCAAGGCTGAAGCTACTCTTCAGGGACCATAAGCTGCATGTTTTGTTTTGTTTCGTTCTTCTTCACCAAAACACAAAACAAAATAAAAAGCAGAAAAACTTCATTTGAGCCCTGAACTCCATTTGCTGCACTGAAAAAAAGCAGCTTGCTGATGAGGTCAGAGCGGTTTCCTCCCCTAAAGAAAAACCAGGATCCATAGGAAGAACCTGGCCTTGTTCCAATCCAACAGGCAACTCCTGGCCATCCTCAGATCTTTTCGTGCACCTTTGGCAGCCCCAGCATCTGGGAGGCTTGAGCTTCCAGTGTACTTGTTCATGTTTTCAAGCAGGGAGAACATTCTTGGTGGAATATGGAAGAGGCAAGTATGAAAGACTACACCAGGTGTCTCCAGGAAGCTCCTTGTGACATTGCCTGTCTGGCTGCAAGCAGCTGCTCAATTGCCCTCTCCTCCCCCAGACCCCCAATATCCCCTCAAAAGCCTCTCCTTTCAATAAGAAGAAATAATTTGGAGAAAGCATTCCTGGAAGGTATCCCTTAGATACCTTCTACCTGTGAAAGAGGACATTTCAGATCTGCAGGGGAGAAGCAGTCAAATTTAAAATATTCTCTTTGTTGCATTGGATGCCTTACATTCCTTTAGTTTTAGCCTGAGAGGACCTACCGCCCTCCTGACCTGCCCCTGAAGATGGGTCGAGGGCCTTCCCTGAAGGAATGTGGAGCCCAGGGCTCACCCCACTAGATATCCCTCCCTTCCCTAGCAGGTTTCTTGAGAAGAGCAAAAGTACCTTGAATTAGAAAGACAATGATATTACCAGAGGTTTGGCTGGAAGGGAGCAGTTGTGCTGAATTGGCTTAGTTGGTAAATTGGCCTATGAGCCAAATATGGTCAGCTGCCTGTTTTTAGATATTCCATGAACTAAGAATGATTCTTACAGTTTTCATGAAAATAAAAATGGAAGGAAAACTTCCAAACCCATTTTATGAGGCCAGCATTATCTTGATCCCCAAACCAGACAAAGATCCCCCAAAAAGGAGAATTACAGACCAATATCCCTGATGAACATAGATGCAAAAATTCTCACCAAAATACTAGCCAATAGGATCCAACAGTACATTAAAAGGATTATTTACCATGACCAAGTGGGATTTATTCCTGGGCTGCAAGGTTGGTTCAACATCCGCAAATCAATCAATATGATACATTACATTAATAAAAGAAAGAACAAGAACCATATGATCCTCACAATAGATACAGAAAAAGCACTTGACAAAGTACAGCATTCTTTCTTGATTAAAACTCTTCACAGTGTAAGGATAGAAGGTACATACCTCAATATCATAAAGCCATCTATGAAAAACACACAGCAAATATCATTCTCAATGGAGAAAAACTGAGAGCTTTTCCCCTAAGTTCAGGAACTTGGCAAGGATGTCCATTATCACCACTGCTGTTCAACATAGTACTAAAAGTCCTAGGCTCAGCAATCAGACAACAAAAAGAAATAATCAGCATCTGAATCAGCAAAGAAGTCAAACTCTCACTCTTTGCAGATGATATGATACTTTATGTGGAAAACCCAAAAGACTCCACCCAAAAACTGCTAGAACTCGTATAGGAATTCAGAAAAGTGGCAGGATAGAAAATCAATGCACAGAAATCAGTGGCATTTCTATACACCAACAACAAGACAGAAGAAAGAGAAATTAAGGAGTTGATCCCATTTAGAATTGCACCAAAAACCCTAAGATAGCCCTAAAGAATAAATCTAACCAAAGAGGCAAAGGATCTGTACTCAGAAAACTATAGAATACTCATGAAAGAAATTGAGGAAGACACAAAGAAATGGAAAAACATTCCATGCTCATGGATTGGAAAAACTAACATTGTGAAAATGTCTATGCTACCTAGAGCAATCTACACATTCAGTGCAATCCCTATCAAAATACCATCAACTTTTTTCACAGAAATGGAACAAATAATCTTAAAATTTGTATGGAATCAGAAAAGACCGCGAATAGCCAGAGGAATGTTGAAAAAGAAAACCAAAGCTGGTGACATCACAATTCTGGACTTCAAGCTCTATTACAAAGCTGTCATCATCAAGACAGTATGGTACTGGTACAAAAACAGACACATAGATCAATGGAACAAAATGGAGAACTCAGAAATAGACTCTCAACTCTATGGTCAACTAATTTTCAACAAAGCAGGAAAGAATGTCCAATGGAAAAAAGACAGTCTCTTCAACAAATGGTGTTGGGGAAATTGGACAACCACATGCAGAAGAATGAAACTGGACCATTTCCTTACACCGTACACAAAAATAGACTCAAAATGGATGAAAGACCTAAATGTGAGACAGGAGTCCATCAAAATCCTTGAGGAGAACACAGGCAGCAACCCCTTCGACCTCAGCCATAGCAACTTCTTCCTAGACACATCGCCAAAGGCAAGGGAAGCAAGGGCAAAAATGAACTACTGGGATTTCATCAAGATAAAAAGTTTTTGCACAGCAAAGGAAACAGTCCACAAAACCAAAAGACAACCGACAGAATGGGAGAAGATATTTGCAAATGTCTTATCAGATAAAGGGCTAGTATCCAAAATCGATAAAGAACTCATCAAACTCAACACCCAAAGAACAATTAATCCAATCAAGAAATGGGCAGAAGACATGAACAACATTTCTGCAAAGAAGATATCCAAATGGCCAATAGACACATGAAAAAGTGTTCAACATCACTCAGCATCAGGGAAATACAAATCAAAACCTCAATAAGATACCGCCTCACACCAGTCAGAATGGCTAAAAGTAACAAGTCAGGAAATGACAGATGTTGGTGAGGACGCGGAGAAAGAGAAACACTCCTACACTGTTGGTGGGAATGCAAGCTGGTGCAGCCACTCTGGAAAAACAGTTTGGAAGTTCCTCAAAAGGTTGAAAATAGAGCTACCCTATGACCCAGCAATTGCGCTACTGGGTATTTACCCCAAAGACACAAATGTAGTGATCCAAAGGGGCACCTGCACCCCAATGTTTATAGCAGCAATGTTCACAATAGCCAAACTATGGAAAGTGCCCAGATGTCCATCGACAGATGAATGGATAAAGAAGATGTGGTCTACACACAATGGAATATTATGCATCCATCAAAAAAAATTGAAATCTTGCCATTTGCAACAATGTGGATGGAACTAGAGGGTATTATGCTAAGTGATATAAGTCAATCAGAGAAAGACAAGTACCATATGATCTCACTGATATGAGAATTTGAGAAACAAGGCAGAGGATCATAGGGGAAGAGAGGAAAAAATGAAACAAGATGAAACCAGAGAGGGAGACAAACCATAAGAGACTCTTAATCTCAGGAAACAAACTGAGGGCTGCTGGAGTGGAGGGGGGGTAGGAGGGATGGGGTGGCTGGGTGATGGACACTGGGGAGGGTATGTGTTGTGGTGAGCGCTGTGTATTGCATAAGACTGATGAATCACAGACCTGTGCCCCTGAAACAAATAATACATTATATGTTAATAATAAAAAAGTTAATGCTTAAAAAAAGACTATTTTGTAAGGTGAGAATTAAATGAATTCAAATGCCATTGTCTATAAAGAAAGGATACAGCCATGCCCATCCATTTACAAATTGTCTGTGGCTGCTTTCACTCCACAACAGGGTTGTTTGTTGCAACAGAGACTGTACGACCTGCAAAACAGAAAGTATTTACCATTTATCCCTTTGTAGAACGTGCACTGACCTCTGGCCTCAGGGATGGTGGGTAGTGGTTTACAAGCAAGGTCTAGTATTTTGAGCTTCGGGCCTCTTTTATTAGCTGTTGTCCAAACCACTCACTTCTCCAGTCATTGACATGTCAAGGGATGCTTCTCAAACCATGGGACTCTGGTTGCCTCAATTTATCCTGTGCCCCGGGATAACCATGTATGTGGCCCAAGTGTTACTTCCTGAGCCTAGGTGATGATGATGATAGTGACAATGAGGATGATGATGATGAAGAAGGAGAAGATGGAGAAGGACAAAGAAAAGAAAAATAACAATACAGCACTTAGAATTTGTGGACACTGTGTTAGGCTTATTTATCAACCCAGCCAATCCCCACACCACCCCTACGAGATAGAAACCATCGTTGTCCCCATTTAACAGATGAGATAAACAAAGCCTTGAAGAAGTCCAGCATAGTAAATTGCCCAATGTCACACAGGGGGTGGTGGCACTCAGTGAGCCCAGTTTTCCAAGTCCTGAGCCTATGATCTTACCATCGTGTCAGATTGCTTCTCCTGCCCCTTTCTGAGTCACAGGAAGCTGTGAGACTCTTTGCTGCCACCATGACTGATTTTGTTCAATCTGATTATTTGCTCAGCACCATGGTACATGGGGAGGTGGGATAAATAGAGAGTGGTCAGCAGCAAAAAAGGTGATTCTCAGAAACACTATTAAAGGTAAGAAAATATACAAGAAAATATCAGTCATCCACAACAAAGACATATTCCCAGTGTCAAGGGACACAATTTCCAAACCAAAAAATCAAATACAGTAATTAATTTCCCACACATAGAACTCAGGAGCCTGGGCAGATCCAAGTCTTTGTAAGAATGAGTCTTCATGATGAATGAATAATGTTCTATGCCTACAAATAAATTTTTTAATAAATGTAAATGTGGCTTAGAAAAGAAATTCATTTAAAGGAATTATTGAGTGTATATTGTCTTTTTTGTCATTTTGCTTTCTTTTTCCAATCAATAGTTACTGAAATCAGAAAAACTGTCATCCTGGATATCCTCATGCTGAAAAGTGACTGGGGACCACAACTAGAACATGTGGCCTGACAGTGGAACAAAATGTTTGTGATCAATGCTTTCCAAACAAACTCAGGGTACACAGGCACCAAATTCAGAGCCCCTCCATTTCCATGAGTCTTTCAGTTAGAATCACCTAGCTCTGTCTATGTATATCCACAAGAAATGAATATTGAGAAAATTTATTTTGGGTTCCATCCAAAAACTTATTCTAGAAACAGATTATATTTTTGACCAACTATGAAGTAAGCACTTGCTAACATAAGCTTTCTGTTTTCTAAAAATAAATGGAGGCCTCAAGCTGCAGTGAGCTCCCTGTCACCAGGAGGGCATGAAGAAAAGCTAGATATAACCATTTATCAGGGTCACTGCAGATGGGATTTCTACCCTGGGTAAGAGATTCTGATAACCTCTAAGGTCCATTCTGATTCAAAATCTATTATTCTAAGACCCAGGAGCACTTTTCTGAGACTGCCCCAAAGAAAATTTAATAACTGCAGACACACAATGGCTCTTGTTCATCGTTTACCTGTTGCTACTGCCTGCCTCCTGAGCTTTCCATTAAGTTCACAAAGAGTAGAAGATTTGGCTTCTGGGCTGCAATTTAATATGTGCGTAAAAGTGATATGAGGATTCTGCCATCAAGAGGGCTGCAGTCCAAGGAACAGAGCTTGCTTTATTAGTTCCTCATCAGTTAAACAGGGAAACCTTCAGGTTCCAAAATGAACTCTGTCTCGGGGGTGACAGAGAGAGATCATTTTGTCTAAGGGAACAGAAATCGAGTCAGGACAATGGGGCCTCTGTCTCACAGAGAAAAGGGTGAGGGTATCCTATCTGCCTTACACAACTATTGCCAGTGAGGGAGAAAATCCCCTTGGTGAGTAAGGGGGTGACAAATAAAGTTACCCTGGGGGCTTTCTCAAATTTTACGTCCTTCCCCACCAAGATTTGGACACATCCTACTCTTTAGGAACATACTCATTTTTCTATGAGACTCTTTTTGTTTATATATAAACATATAATATTTGTTTATATATATTTTGGGATGTGTGTGTGTGTGTGTAGTGGTGTCTTCTTTACGTTGACGTGTTGGTGTGGAAGGAGTTGAGAACGACAAGCTGTGAGGGGTGCGTGTGCCTGGGGACAGGCGGGGTGGTGGGTATTTGGTTGTCTTGTGGTTACAATGAAAGGCAGGAACTACAGAGCGATCATGTCAGAAAATGAGGCAGATGCCTGCTCATGGAGGGCCTCGTGGGCCGGGTTAGATGCTTCTACAAATATTATAGGACTGAAAAAGGATTGGAAGAAGGGAAATGATTTAAAAGTAGATCTGTGAACCATCTACTGGGGAAATACACTTGGATGACTCACAGGCTTCAGAAGCCAAGGGGAAAAACTTTGACTACAGATATTAATTTGGGTATCATCAAGCTGTAAGTGGTTAAGGAGAGAAGATCTGAGGCACTCAAGGGAACAAAATATATAGGGGTATAGAGAAAATCAGGAACCTGTGGGTGAGATTAGGAAGCAACAAATCGGTATAAGAGCAACCAGGAAAGTCAGGAGACCAGGGAGAGCCAGAAGCCAAGACAGACACAATCAGAGCATTACACGGCACACCACCCTTCCTTCTCCCAGCCAAGCAACACCTCCTCTTTGGGGGACAGAGAGGGAAGGTGCTGGGATCCAGGCAAACCTGCATCCAGGGTGACCACTTTCATGGCTATCATTTCATTCTTGGAACTAGAAGAGTGGTGATGGGGGACACAGTTTGGAAAAGTGGACATGGCACTGGCCTCAGTACCAAAAGTTTGAGTCTGATCTCTGACCATTTCCAGGTGCGCTTGGGAAAGTCACTTTACTCCTCTTAGGTTTCATTGTCTCAACTGGAAATTCAGGATGTTAGCTGATCTAGTCTCTGCTCTCAACTCAGATGAGCCTCATTTCTATAAGGAGATGCATTTATCAATTGTGTCCCATCCCAGCTGGACCAACAATCATCAACCTCCTCAGTTGCCAGAAATATAGAAATAAAAATAGTTCTTGAAAAAAACAAAAGACCACTTACTACGGATAAAGACAGTGCTCATAAAGAAACCCCTGACCACTTGTTCAAGTAACTAAACTATTTCCTCGTAAGGATGTAGGAAAGAGCAAATGTGACTTGAAGGTGTCAAGATGAGGGAGTTGAGCCAGAAGTATCGGCACTTCTCCCGTCACTTCTTCATGCATCCTGATTACCAGTAAATGGCAGAATCTGTTTTACAATGTTGAACTCAGGTGCCTGGGTGGCTCCATCAGTTAAGTGTCTGCCTTTGGCTCAAGTCCTGGAGTCCTGGGATCAAGCCCTGCATCAGCCTCCCTCTGCCCCTCACACCACTTGTGCTCACTCTCTCTTTCTTTCAAATAAATAAATAAAATCTTAAGAAAAAAGTTTAACAAAATAAAAATAAAATGTTGAACTCATGATCTTTAGTACACAAAACTGCAAACATATAACGCTGAGATGTGTCAATTATTCATTCTACTGGTGCACAGTACAAAATACATAACACCTAGTGGAAGACCCATTTGTAGTCTAAAAAGATTTTGGTGGTTGGATGCACCATGCTGGACCACCCACGAGTCTTGAGATGGTGCTATTACCACTTCCATCCCCCAGGGCTCACCCCAGCCACAGGCACCATCTCTCCGAACTACAAGCCTGTACCTAATTGCCACTGCCTACAAACCACTGCATAGACCTTAGGTAATGGTGGGGGAGGAGAGAATCCTCACACCAGAGCTTCCTTCCAAAAACAACTGAACTCTGTGAAGCCTGAGAGTCGAACACCCCACAGGGGACTATCAGGTCTCCAGTCACCAGGCCTCACACCTCTGTTTTCAATCTGAACATTTCCCAGTATAAACCATTGAGTCTTTTATTCTCTGTTCTTACCACAACCTGCTTTACTTCCCCCAAACCTATGACTGCAGACTTTTCCATTGTTCATTCTGGAATTCCCAATCCTTGGCAAACTCGTTTCCCCAGAGCTACACACCAACAGCTCACAAAACAGTCTCTAGCACGGACTGCTCTTCTGAACTCCAGCTGGTATGTGCATCTGAGCACAGCACATCCAAAAACAAGCTCGTCATCTCTGCCCCAAACTCTGCTATTCCCACAGCATCACAGTCTCAATAAATGACACCATCAGTGCTCAAGCTGGTAATGTGAGAATCATCCTTGATATCTGCTTGTCATCCCTGCTCTTAACCTCTCTGCATCCAATCCATCGCCAAATCTTTCTTGTACCTCCTAAACCTCATGGTTCCATTCACTTCTCTCCACCTACATTGCTAGCGTGTCTAGATGGACCATCATCTAACACCTGGATTACTGCCACAGCCTCCTACTCAGTCCTCCTGCGTCCAAATTCTGTCCCCTCAATTCATTCTTCATCCAAAAGTGATCTTTAAAAACAAATCTAATTAAGTCATTTTTCTGTTTAAAATCCCTGGATAACTTCCCTTGGCTTTTAGGCTAAGCATTAATCTTTGCTATGGCCCAGAGGCTCCTCAGTCACTCCTACTTCCCATGATGACCTCACCTCTTCCCTACTCTTTATTCCTGTATTCTCTGCTCTCAGAATTCTACTTCTTCCAATTTCTATTTAGAAATTTAACAATTCCACAGGAAGGCTTTTTCTGTATTTCATTTTATAATGCAGTCCCTGTATTTATATCTGTGTCTCTAGTGCCTAGAAATATGAAGGGCACTCAATAAATATATATTGAATGAAGGCATGCCACGAGCACATGAAGGAATTCACCCTTAACGGCTCATTGGTGTTTCCAATGGACTGTGGTTTGCAATGAGAATTGCATCTACTAAACACAGCTTTGCCCTGATTAGTCAGGCCTATTGAGACCTTATAGTTGGAGTGACCATTTATCGTTCAAACGGAGATCCTTTGAGAGTAAAAGTGGGTGCTAAAAACTTTTAAATATATGCATTTTTGAATATGCATTTTTTAAATAACCTGCTGGTTTTATTATATTGGGGAACTTATAAAACAGTTGTATTTCAAGATAAAATTATTTATACAAGTAATCTCAAAAATAAATATTTCTGTTTCAAAAGTCAATACAAATTCCAAAACTAAAAATATTTTTTAAAAACTGAAATCCAGGGGCACCTGGGTGGTTCAGTCGTTAAGCATCTGCCTTCGGCTCAGGTCATGATCCCAGGGTCCTGGGATCAAGCCCCGCATTGGGCTCCCTGCTCCACGGGAAGCCTGCTTCTCCCTCTACCAGTCCCCTTGCTTGTGTTCCCTTTCTCAATATGTCTGTCTCTGTCAAATAAATAAATAAAATCTTTTAAAAAAAATAAAAACTGAAATCCATACAGTAAGGGGAAAAATCACTTATTTAAATTAATGATCTCAAATTTGAAAAATAACATCAGCAGATTAATTTTCTTTGGTACATATTCATGTATTTAAATTAGTTTGTAAAATGCATTTGTCACAAATCCCACATCACAGGTATTTCTCTGTTTTTTTTCCCAAAATGATCTTATTTTTAATTTTTACAAAATTGCCTATGATCATCTTCAAAGTTGCATTTTATGATTAATAATATGAAAGTGTTGACACACTCAACTGACTTTTTCTGTAAACCACAATATTTTTGAAGAAATATTCTGAGAAAAAAGTGCTAAATGGAAGATAGTCTCAATTCTCATTTTTCTCATACTGAAATGTAAATATTTCAGCTCAAATATCTTCAGACTTTTCTTTACCTCCATTCAGAGCTTTCTTTGACAAATACTTTAATAATACAAAACATCAAATAAATTGACTGATCCTTTTGGATATTTAACTATATTTAGATGCTGCATTATTATAGGTCTTGTCAATGGCATTCTATTTTGATAGTGAATATATATTTTTCCATTAAAAATAGAAGCTCCTGGGAGGGTAGGTACTCTAGTGAGCACTGTGAATTGTGTAAGACTGATGAATCACAGACCTGTACCCCTGGAACAGATAATACATTGTATGTTAATAAAAAAAAAAGTTATAGGTATGTTAAAAAAATAGAAGTTCCCATAAACAGACCTATTTCAAAATAAAATCAGAGAATATTAGTATTAGCTTTTGTTGACCATATACATTCACATTGTTTAATTTGTTCCATTCCTTCTTGATTTTTGTGGGGGATAAATTTTAATATTATCCTGTTTGCAAACTTTGCCTTCAAGAAAACATTGCAATTTATCCCCACAAAACTCATCAGGATGTATACATTGAACATGTGCAGTTTATTGTATACCAATCATACCACAATAAAGCCGTTCAAAGAATTTTCAGTAGGGATGCCTGGGTGGCTCAATCGGTTAAGCGGCCAACTCTTGGTTTCAGCTCAGGTCATGATCTCAGGGTTGTGAGAGCAAGCCCTGGGTCAGGCTCCATGCTCAGTGGAAAGACGTGCTGGCTCTCTCTCTCTCTCTCTCTCAAATAAATAAATAAAAAAAGAATTTTTAATAAAAAAATTTAAATGAGAGGAATTAATTTAAGAGATACCCATGATATAAATAAATACCATATTCTTCAGACTAATTTGAAAACACATTTTGTAAAGCAACATACATAATGTTCTTATATTAACTACTGAAGTCACTTTTGAAGTAGATGTAGACTTTTCTTTATCAGATTTGAGGTTTCTGGTTTTTGAGGGGTCACTGATTCCCCTATAGCCCCCACAGTGGACTCCAAAGGCCAAGAACAATTTGTACACATTCCATGTTCATTCTCAACGTTCTTAAACAGAAATTTAGTATTTCATTTAATATTAAATATGCACTTAGTTTTTCAGCTCATTTTTGCAAATAGGTTGAGGGAAAAATAAAAATTATCCCCAAATAAATTAAATAAATAGTTAGATTGTCCCATAAAGATAAATAACAGAATTACTATAGTTACAGTGTTTACACTACTCGCTATCCATGCTGCATGCTATATACCTATTTCACATACACCTAACTTTAAATTTCTCGCTTTTTGTTACAAGCCGACTAGTGACCTGGAGGTTTCCTCATGCAGGCCACAGCACAGATGTCAGTTAAAGTGGCTGACGCACCAAACGGTCCCACCGGTGCAGGAGTGGCAAAAGCTTCTCCCACAATCACTTGAGACCTGAGGAGTTCACTATCCTTAACAGCTCCTGTGTGAGTGCACTTCATTTTCTCCATCTTCGACAGAAAATCAATCTGTATTTTAACTGGCAGGGACAAGAAAAGAGAGGAGTTGTTGCTGGTTATCTTCCAGATAAGACACTATATGTGCATCTCACATGCTGCTCCACAAGGCCATAGAAAAAGCTGGAACTACCAAGAGAAAGTCTACCAAAGCCATCCAGGTTTATTTTCATGGAACTCTTGATAATATTTCATTTAAAAAATGAAGACTCCAACAAATGTTAAAGCAAACTGGATGCTGGGCCAATAGGCACAGACTCACTCAATCTCAGGCCAACTAGATATATGTGCCTCTTTGTTCTTAGCTAACACCAGACTTTCATCCATGTTCTATTATTTTATATGGGTCAAATACAACAGGAAAAAATTGGGAAATGTCTGCAACCATTGGTATGTATTCTCCATCAATAACTTTAATGTTTTCCATGTCAGGAAGTTGATTCTAGTGTAAAGGAAGGAGCTGGGGAAGGAAGGCCTGGAGAGAGAGAAAATATCAACACCCAGACAATGGGAAAAAAAATTCTAGAACTCGTCATTATTCTGTGGGCCATTAGAACAAAACAAAAGTGAAAAGTAGCCAATTTCCCAGGCACTGCTTAAAATTCTCTGTGGGAGCCCATCTTTCCCCTCTGACTGGCAGACTTTGGTGAGACAGGAGACAAGAGAATGTGTGAGACCCATGTGGAGGAGGTGAGTGTGTGTTCGGGTGGTGTTAAGGCAGGAAAATGTGTCATCCCCAAAGTATTATTGCCCTAAAGCCATGCCTTCCCTTCACAATAGCTGATGTTTTCCAGTTCTACCATGAAAGCATTTAAAAAACAAAACAGAAAAACCTTCCTTCCAAATGTTAAACTTTCCAGTAAACTGATGCTTGGAGCTCAGCACGCTGCAGAATAGAGACTAGGTTCCCAGAAGTCTTTGCTCCAACTCCCAAGCTTCCAACAGGGCGGCAGGATCAGAACTGGTATGAGGGGTGACTGGAAAGGGTGAGGAATAACACCGGCCTTGGGTATAATCCAAAGTGATTTTTGGCTGCTAAAATTTTAGAAAAACATCATTGTCCCAAAATCTGTACAAACATCTTCTTCCCTCTAGGATTTCCCCTGATACAATGCTTTAGCAGAGTCTTATTAGCAAAAATAACATGTGTCATGTAATCTACCCCAGCCCCTAGGGCATCCCCAAGGTTAGTCGTCTGTCTCTGCTGAAGGGGCCAACTCCCTTTTTCCCCTCGAAGGGAGATGCTTCAGTTCAAGTCAAGAACTTCGGATGTTAAAAAAAAAAGAAGAAGAAGAAGAACTTTGGATGTTGTCGTTAGCAGGATGAAACTGGCTTTCAAACTACCTAGAGTCAGAACTCATCAGTGCAAACTTGGTTGATCCCAAACTCACAACAGTTTCTTTGTCCTGGATGACGTTAACTTTGGCTATTGCTACTAAACAGGGCACATAGGGGAAATTAAGGGCTGAGCAGCTGAACAATGCATGTGAATGCTTTCTGGACAGTAAAACATTTTTAAGATTCTCCAGGCAGGGCGGGCTCATCGTTGCTCCTCTCTCCTCTAACAACTGTGCTCAACACACGGGCATCTGCAAAGTGAGGTATGGAATTTGGCTTCAAATATGTTCCTATTACAGATACTCAATTAATCCACCAGAATCCAGCCCCTCTAGCTTCAAGTAAGCACGGCTTTCTCAACTGTTCTTTTCTTACCCGAGAGGAGCGATACTGTCAGACACTGGAATCTTCTGTCGGTGGAGCCACTAAAGTGCTGAGTGACCATGGACCACGGCAGCTGCCTCGCTGCCTGTTGCCCCAAGCATGAGGGGAGGGTTCCAGGCTCCGAAGGGCTGTGATTTCATGCAGGTGGATGGGAGGATACCCGTGGGACAACCTCTGACAGACCGTCAGTTCCTCGAGGGCAGAGACCCAACGGCCTCGTTCCCATATCCGCCATGTTACCAAGCACATTCAGTGCTTGCACACAGTGGGGATGCAGCAAGCGTTTCTTCAACTGCGGTCCCTGCTGGTGCCCCAGCAATGACTGTGTACTCTCTGAAAAGATTTGCGCCTCCTGAGTTGAGTAAACCCTCACTCCCAAGAATGGCAAATTAGATTAAATAGCACAAGCATTTTCAAACACAATAATTTGGACAGGATGCATGCAAAATGCAGAACATATTTCAAACCAATTCCTCTCATCACCTTCTAGACCGGGACGAGCAGACTGATAAGGAAGCACTGTGGAAACAGGGAAAAGAAAAGAAGGGAGGGGTGAAGGGAAGGTAGACCAGGAAAAGTGGAGAACAGACTCAAAAAGCAGTAAACAACAGACATCGAGGTTTTCGTAATTCTCCAAATTTTTCTTTGAAACAAGACTGATTAGTTCCTCAACTATTTGAAATGTTAACGTTGTGTTTGTGTTGGCTTTTCATGTGTGAATAGCCTGCAAGGAAGTTGAAGGCTGAGAGAGATGGAGTTCTTGTCTTTGTCCCCTCAGCGCTGGCCCAGGGCCTGGACTCCAGGGCTAGAGTGCCATTTTTTTTTATTAGAAACATCATTTTTAGTGAGCTTTCACATACATTATCTGAGCCGATGATAAACACCACAGTCGCTCCTACTACCCTTGAGCTCTTGCAGAATTGAATGGGGCTACCCAGCAAGTATTGTGGTGCTGCTGGCTTTACTGCAACAAGAAAACACAGCTCCTCAAAGATGAGCACCCAAGGCAGCCTGGGTAATTCTTATCAGCCATGGCGGGCTGCTTCCATTGCCAACACTTCCGGATCACAGATGGCGCCCACTTGGGAGTGAGGAAAGCTGAAATTCAAGACAAAGACTCAAGAGCTTGACTGTGGGCATGTGCAGCCAGACAGATTCTGAATTCTCTGTAATTAATATGGCAAGCTGCAGTATGGCTTTGGGAACTAATCTGGCAGACTTCAGTTAAATCAAGGAGGGCTTGCTAGTTTGGAACCCCTGGGGAAAAGGGTTTCCAGACTCATGGAATCCAAGGAGGAAGCCGAGGTCAGAGATACCTGGGCACTGCAGCTGCTTTAACTGCCCACGGCCGTGAGAGTTTGGCCCTGCTGATGAGTTTGGTGAAAGAACCAGGGGAGGCCAATGTCTGCAAACATTGCTCTAAGGCAGTGGTTCTCATCTGAATAACTGGAGGGGCCTTAGAAACTATTAATGCCTGGACTTCACTCCCGGAGTTTCTGATTTCACTAATCTGGGGTACAGTCTTGGTATCCAGACTGCTTTCTTTTTCTTTTGGCTTTAAAAAAAAAATCTTATTTAAAAAAAATGTTATTTGATTCTGAATAGCTATTACATGTATAAGGCATAGAATTAAAAGTGTACACAAGGACAATATAACATGTCTCGATCCAAAGTCTGTCCTCGGCCACTCACTTCTTGAAGAGACAACTTCCAGAGATCATTTTCAAACAGACAAGACATCATATATATTTACATATAAAATAGAAGTGTAACATACACTGTTCTGCATTTTGCTTTGCTCTGTTATCGGTGTATCATGACTCTCCTTGCTTTTTAAAAAAAATTTCCCTATCAGTAACATCTGTTTACTTAGTGTGGTACATCTTTTATAATTGATCTGCCAATATTGACACATATTACTAACTAAAGCCTATAGTTTACATTGAGTTCGGTCTTGGAGATGCACATTCTATGGGTTTTAACAAATGTTAATGACATGTATCCACCATTGCAGTATCATACAGAACAGTTTCATCGCTCTAAATGTTCCATGTTCCACCGATTCATCTCTCCCTTTGTTCTCACCCCTGGCAACTGCTCTTTTTACTGTTTCCATTATTTTGTCTTTTCCAGAATCTCATATAGTTGGAATCATGCAGTTTGTAGGATTTTCAGAATGGCTTCTTTCACTTAACAACATGAATTTAAGATTCCTCCATGTCTTTTCGTGGCTTGATGGCTCATTTCTTTGTATAGTTGGATAATATCCCACTGTATGAATGTGCAAAACAATGTATTTATCCATTCACCTACTGAAGGACATCTTGGTTGCCAAGTTTTGGCTACTATGAATATAGCTGCTAGAAACATTCATGTGTGGGTTTTTGTGTGGACATAAGTTTTCAGTGCATTTGGGTAAATACCAAGGAGTATGATTGCTGGATAATATGGTAAGAGTGTGTTTCATTTTGCAAGAAAATCCCACAGTCTTCCAAAGTGGCTATACCATTTTGCATATCCACCAGCAATGAATGAGAGTTCTTGTTCTTTCACATCCTCACCTGCATTTGGTGTTGTCAGTGTTTTGGATTTGGGTCTTTCTCATAAGTGTGTACTACATCCCACTGTTGCTTTAATTTGCAACTCCCTAATGACATATGATGTTCAGCATCTCTTTATGTGTTCATTTTCCATAAGCACACGTATATCTCCTTCGGTAGGGTGTGTGTTCAGATCTATTGCCCCTTTTTTAATCGAGTCATTGGTTTTCTTACTGTTTGTAAAGTTCTTTGTATATTTTAGATACCTGCGCATTACCAGATAAGTGTTTTGCAAATATTTTCTGCCAGTCCGTGCCTTGTTCTTGTATTCAGATACTCTGAATAGTATCTTGCACAGAACAGAAGTTTTTAATTTTAATGATGTTCAACTTACTCTTTTTCTTTCATGGATTGTGCTTTTGGTGCTGTGTCTAAAAGTCATCACAAAACCAAAGGTCACCTAGGCTTTCTCCTATTATATTCTAGGAGTTTTATAGTTTTGCATTTTACTTTTAGGTCAATAACTCACTTTGAGTTGATTTTTGTAAAGGGTGTAAGGTCTGTGTCTAGATTCATTTCTTTGCATGTGTGTATTTAGCAGTTTTAGCACCATTTACTGAAAAGACTATCCTTCCTCAATTGCATTACATTTGCTCCTTTGTCAAAGATCTGTTGACTACATAAACCTGGGTATTTGGGTTTTTTTTAACCTCCAAACATCAGATGATTCCAGGCTGGGACCCACAGCTTAGATGAAAGTTTTATGGAATAAATAAGTCACAGGAATGAAAAGCACAGCATAAGGAATATAGTCAATGATATAGTGTGGCACTGTATGGTGACAGATGGTGATTAAACTTATTGTAGTGAGCACAGCTTAATGTATAAACTTGTTAAATCCCTATGTTGTAAACCTGAAACTAATGTAATATTGTCACCATACTCAAACTATCTTGTTAAAAAAGAAAGTGTGTGAATTGTTAATATAATTTCTTCCAGGAAGGAAGTGTAAGCCCTGAATATAAAAGAGCATCAGTCTCACAAGAATCCACCTGCTTTCTCAATTCTGAAGGATCCTACCTGCAGAGAAGTTTCACCAGCAACTGCATGTCCTCTTAAATCCAAGGAAAAGCCACCCCAAAATATGTTGCCTCTGCCCCTTCTACGTGAACCACTTCATTTCCTTTAAGAGGAAGATTGCTGATTAAATTGGGAACGTATAGCAGGTGTGTGTGTGTGTGTGTGTGTGTGTGTGTGTGTGTGCGTGCACGCGCGCACACACACGCCTGCACAGAAATAGCCTCCCCCCTCCAATCCATAAATCACCTGAGATGCTGCACAGGGATTAAATACAGCCAGGTTCTCTGCATGGGATGCAGGGGACTCAGCCTAGAAGCTACAAGAGCAGCAGATGAGGCCACAACAAGGATGGCGAAAGAAGAGAACTCACACTCTCCCAGTTTAGGGAAAGGTTCCATGACGGCTTCTGGCTAAGGGCCTCATCAGTTCCTATTCAAATCACCCACTTGGTAGGAGTAAGATATAGGAAAAAGGATGTGATGGGTAGAATGGCCAGAGCTTCAGTCCTGGGCGGCTAGGAAGACAAAAGCAGGAAGCACAGGGCTGGGAAAACAAGGCAGCATCAGTGCTGGTGGTGAAGTGTCTGTAGCCAGAGGCCTGGTACAGTGCCTGGGCCACTGAGGCAGCGAGGAGGTTACACGGGAGAGAGGGAGCCACTGCTGGGGCCAGGAGGGGATCCTGGACTAAAGTGGGAACCAGTACAAAGGGTCAGACCTTGGTGGTTAGCATGCAGTCAGCTCTCAGAAAGCATCTGTGGAAATAATGAATGGCAGTTGCAGATTCACTTGCTTCAAATCACCCTTTCTGTAATCATCATCATCATCCTATCTCTCCATTATAGGATTCATATTTGTGCTAGAAGATTACCTATAAGGTAAATATTATTCCCATGTATTAGGGGATGAGTTGTATCCCCTCAAAAAGATACATTGAAGTCCTAACCTCCAGTACTTCAGAATGTGACCTTATTTGAACACAGGGTCTTTACAGAGAAAATCAAGTTAAAATGAGTCATTAGCATCGGACCTAATCCAACATGACTTGTGTCCTTATACAAAGGAGAAACTGGGTTGCAGAGACTGATACACACAGAGTTTGACGAAGTGGAGATACACAGGCATGTGACTGGAGTAACATGGCTCCAAGACAAGCATCCCCAAGGATTGTGAGCAACCACCAGAGAAGAGGCAAGGAAGGATTCTCTCCAAGAGTCTTCAGAGGGAGCACGGCCCTGCCAACACCTTGATTTCAGACTTCTGGCCTCTGGAACGGTGAGAGAATAAATTCTGTTGTCTTAAGCTACCCAGTTTTGGGGGCTTAGAAACTAGTACATCTGTTCAGGTGAAATAATCAAGGGGCAATGATATTATGTACATTGTCCGGGTTCACACATGTGGGAAATGGGTCCATTGCTAGTTGGACTGTGGTCTTATTTCTGCAAATCTTTGTGCCACTCCAGTAGGCAGCCATGTTGTAAATCTCAAGGAAGAGATGTTTCCCAGTCATGTGTAACCTGACTCAGGAAGACCCATGTCATCATTTTAGTCAGGATTCTGTGGCCCAGCATGAAGAGACCTTCATCAGGGGTTGGTGTCTTAACAGGGTTTATTCCCACCTGGATGAGCCACTGTTTCTTGCCCATGTAAAAGGAGAGTTTCAGTAAAACATCTGACCCAATTTCATTTTGGAGAGAGATACGGAATCAGAGCATTTACTGTGAATGTCATTCCATGGGAGGATTCTCTTCAAGACAAGGTGAATATAGGGTTAAGATCACAACTAAAAAACTTGGTAAATAATTTCTCCTCCAAACCACCAGCCTCCAAGACCACCCCCAGGGGGACCAGCATGGAGTTAAGGACCTAAAGAAGTAGGGCTAAGTCCAGGAGCTTCCCTGAAGTGATCAGGAAGGGGCACATCTGATAAATGAGCTCACAGAAAAGTCCTCTGTTTTTCAAATACAGAAAAAAAGAGTGGGGTGAAATGGGGATAGAGCCAGGGTGGGGTGGGGCCGGACTGGGACCCTGCAGGAACAAGGGCAACAAGGGAGGAACAAAGGCTGGAGGGTCCTCAGCACTTCCTGCCAATGGCTCTGTAGTAGCCTGCAGCTGACTAGTCACTTCCTCACCATCTGAGAGACCTTCTCTCTGGTAAGAGCTATAAACAGCTCCCCACAATCTGTCCCTGCTTGCCCCTGACTGCTCTGCAGAGGGGAAAGCACATAGCAGCCATGCACATAGCAGGCATTCAGTGAATGAAAGGTCCTGAGGAATCTGCAAGCAATCTAGAATGCAAAAACCACAAAGCACCAAAATGGCACATCCATCAGTAGAGTCTTCCCAGGCTATGTTCCTTTTCACTTACCTTCAGTCATGAGTAGACAACCACTGCATCCAAAGGAGAAACTAATGAAAAGTGAGCATGAGTATAGAGTTTATTGATCAAGTAAACACAAGTTTATTGAAAAGCAACATGTTGACTACTACACATAAGTGTTACCATATTACATGTAAATGAGCTTAAGTGGTCAGTCATGTTCACAAAAGACTACTATTAATAACAACCTTATTGAGAAAACCAAATTTTAGAGTGTGGTTTTCTTGCTATTCTGCATTGTTTATAATTGACATTAATGCTCTTTCCCCTGTATTTCCCAAGTCTCATTTAATCAAGTATCCCTAGAATCTTTAAGTTAAAATGGAAATTTGCAGGTGTTCTATTTGAGCCTACTTAACACAGAAAATCTTTTCACTATAAACCTCCATTAACACACCCATACATACGCACATGCACATGTCCTCATGCAGCTGCCTCCAGCTCAATTCCCCCAAGGTTGATGCCCTAGTTGCTTGAGAGCCCAGATGTCAGAAGCTCTGGGTCTCGGGACATAGGTAGCCTACCCAGAGGTCATGGTCACACACAGAGAGAAGAAATGAAGGGGAGAGGAGATGGCTCTGGGAGAACCTTGTGCATATGGCAGTCTTGGATTTGGAAAGAAGATGAGGTGGGTTAGAACTGAGGGGCAGGTGAGGACAGGAAAGGGGGCAGCCTAGTACCTGGTACCCTACTATCTCTGCTAACCCAGTTCTGCCCCCAGATGAACCAAAGCAGATTTACTTTCCCAAGCAGCCTTGGCAACAATGGCTAGGAGAGGTCTATCTCCACCTCTCTAAGAATATTACCTTGCTATTGCCAGATGTTGCTCTAAACAGAGGCAGAGCACTCCTGGACCTGTTACAGATAAAACACTATTATAATCAAATATCTAGGAGGCAGAACTTAGCAGTGTGAATGAGTTTCTGTCACAATGTAAAACAAAACAAAATAAAAAATAAATATTGTTGATATTTTGATAAAGACAGCCAGATGGCAAAGAATTCAAGCAGGAACAAAACAAAAAAAAGAGGAAAAGGTCAGGGAGGAAAAACTACAGACTTTGGACTTTCTGATTCAGGATTTGGCTGACAGTTGATCCCATTTCCAATTGCAACTTGGATTTTTTGTTCTGTGAGTTTTAATATATTTCTAGCCCCTCCACCCTTGTGTCAAAAGACCCCAGCTGGATGTATTTCCTTTCTTTGCTAAGCCATGTGACCCTATGGATCCATCTTACAGTATTCCTTACTGCATACTGGGAGTATTAACCACCTCACTAAACCATGAACACCTTGAGGGTATGTAGCATCTGTGCCTGACTTCTCTCTTTAAGATAACTTGGGTTATGGCAGGGTGGGCAGAAGGGATCTGTTGTCAGGGGTCCCCAAGACCACCCTCAGGTTCAGTGATTCTCTGGAAGGACTCATAGAACTCAGAAAAGCTATTATACTCACAGTTACAGTTTGTGATAACATAAGAATATAATCAGCAAAAGTAAAGGGCACATTAATCAGAGTCTTGAAGAGAGAGACCATGCATGAGCTTCTAGTTGTCCTCTCCCCATAGAGTTATAGAGACAGTGCACAGTTCTCCCAGCAAACAACATGTGACAACACCATGAAGTATTGCCAACCTGGGGAGCTCACCTGAGCCTTGGTGCCCAGGATTTTTTGGGGGATCAGTCTGAATCAAGCACTTATTACACAAGATCAAAGGAATTGAAACTCTTCACCATGAGTTCATGTGCTGACCAATCACAAGGATTTCCAAGGAGGCCCCAACTAACCTTATAACCTCTCTTGTAAATGTTATCCAGTTCAGGCTGACGATGTGGTTTGAAACCTCAGGAGCTTCTAGGGTGAAATCTGAAACTGGCCACCATTCACAGAGGGCAAGGAGAGACCAAAGAAAGAGGCAGACCACTCCAGATTGGTAGGTGGCAGTTTAATTAGCAAGGGAACTCACACACAAGGTTTGTCTTAGGCACCACAAGGAAATAGATCTCTGCACCTGCCCACCAACATCTAAAGAGTGCACCCATCTTATACAGTGGCTTTAACTGAATTCAGTCACATGGTCCAGATGGTCTCAGCAACACCTTACTCTCTCAAGGCTAAGTTCTTGAAACAGTTCTGCTGATGACAACAGTAAGTGGAATGTACCTTCCAAGGACAAGGGAGGGAGTCAGAAGCCTCCAACTGCCCAGGTCCAGGTCTCAGGTCAACTGGTGGTCATGTCATCTCAATAACCTGCTTGAACAGGATGGAGTCCACATAAATGAGAACAGTTAACTTCCTGGTCTTGAGCTTTTAAAGTACTATATTTAAGGGGCACCTGAGTGGCTCAGTTGTTAAGCATCTGACTCTTGATTTAAGTTCAGGTCATCATTTTAGGGTCGTGAGATCAAGCCCCCAGGTCGAGCCCTGTCTCAAGCTCCATGCTGGGTGTGGAGCCTGCTTAAGATTCTCTCTCTCCCACTCCCTCTACCCCTACACACCCGCCCTTGACTTGTGCAAGCACACACAGGCACACTCTCCCACTCTCTCTCTCTAAAATAAATAGATAAAATAAAATACCACATTTAAAAAGTGAAAATGTTTCCAAAAGACTATCTCTCATCTTTATTGAAGTTTTTAGCTGTGAATTTTATGATTCTCTCAGCAAGTGTTAAAAAGAGATGTTAGGGCTTATGTTTCATGACGCCAGACACACTTGTTTCACTACATGCCGTGAAACTCCACTATATTAAAGGATTGAAGATGTAAAATGGAATAAACCTATAGCAAAAAGAGAAGAGAACTCAAAAGACCTCTGAAGGACAGTGGATGGGAGTGAATTCATGAATAAAATGGGCCAAGAAAGATATGGCCTGAATGAGCAGTTCTCAAAGTGCAGACTGCAGAACACTGGAGACACACCAGATCCTATCCCAGGGTCTCTATAAGGTCACTGTTACATTTTCATACTAACACTAAGATGTTATTGGCCTTTTTCACTGATGGTGCAGAAGCAATGGTAGGTAAAATTGCAGGGGCCTATCATGGATCTAGGCAATACACCAAACTGTACTAGCAGTCATTGTATTATTCACTCCCATGAAACTTGCAAACAAACAAATAAAACAATTTTACTTAAGAATGTTGCAACAATTGTTACATGTTGAAACAGTAAAAGTTTATCAATTTTGACCCTAACTTTTTTTTTTAAAGATTTTATTTATTTATTTAGAGAGAGAGAGTAAGAGAGCACGAGAGGGGGGAGGATCAGAGGGAGAAGCAGTAGGGAGCCCGACGTGGGACTCCATCCCGGGACTCTGGGATCATGACCTGAGCCGAAGGCAGTCACCTAACCAACTGAGCCACCCAGGCGCCTGACCCTAACTTTTGATGTAGAAGTATATACACAATTATCAGGAAGGCTATTAAAATGCTCTTCTCTTTTCTAGCTATGTATTTGTGCAAAGTCAAATTTTCTCCATGTACTTCAACCAAAATTACATATCATGGCAGACTGAATGCTGAAGTAGATATGAAAATCCAGGTGCCTTTTATTAACTACTCTTCTAGATAAATTGTTTGACTTAGAAAATGTAGTTATTTTTCATGAAAAAAATATACTGACATGTAATGAGTTTTTTTTACTATTATTACTTTTTCAATCTCTTAGTTTTAATTTCTGTTGTGGTAAACTATTCATAGCTATAACCCAGATAACAAAAAGTTCACTGGGGTCCTCAATAATCTCTGAGAATGTAGAGGGTCCAGAGACCAACATGTTTGAGAACCTCTGGGCTAGATTATCCCTCATAGGAGTCAGTCTATCTGCCAGTCTTCCTGGAGATCTTGAGGGTGAGTCAACCCAAAGGATAATTCTGAAAGATGAAACTGAAAACCAAGAATTAACAATGGGTCTATGTGGGGGACATCTGAACACCCACTTCCTCTCAGCCCCCCACAGAGCATAGACCTTTCCAAGGTAAGCATTTCCTCACTTTGCTCAGGACTGTCCTGCTGTTCTCACGGAAAGTCCCACATCCAGGGCAATCCCTCCCAATGTGAAAAGGGCTGATTTTCTCCCATAAAGTGTGGGATACTGGGGGGGGGGGAGGACAAAGCCCATATGGTGGCCCCTAAGATAGGGGCTGAAAGCAGCACTATCTTTAGTGTCAAATGAATGTGGCATAGATTATTCGCCTTCCACAAATGCCGTCACTGTCATTTCCCGAGCATGATTTCCTGTTCACAGTGATGGATCTTCCATTGTTTTGTCACTCTGAGTGATGTGATTTATGGGTGCAATTTAAGTGCACTGTAATTTTTACTTTGCCTCCAGAGTAACCATTGTGCTTTGTGTTGAGATAGTGCTAGTTTAATTTTTCACATTATGAATACTGTGATCATGTTTTCTAAGAATTCATGCGATCAAAATGAGAACAATTACAATACACATACCCTCATGACCCAGCCATCACGCAACAAGAAGGCTAAATGGCTGTGTTATGTTAATGACAGATGGAAAGACATGTACAACTGGATCAGGGAACTCAGTAACCGAAACACAGCATACTGCACAACATGCTGAAAAGAATTCAGGTATGGTGAAATAAGAAAGCACATGGAGACTGAATCTCAAGTATATGGGATGAAACAGGAAAGCACTTCTAAATCCATTCAAGCTTTTTTGTTTCCCCAAAAGACACCAGTGCTCACTGAAAAATGGTGGCTGCTGGATTATTTCAAGTATACCATGCAAACACACACTGCTGCATCCTTCCCTTCATTGCTCTATGATAAAATTGAGTAAAGTAGTAAAACTACATATTCTGATTAAGAAAATGCAATTTAAGTGCCCTGTAGGTGAACAAAGAGCAAATTCTGACAAATTTTGTATTGGTCTCATATACTCATTCTGCAAGAACTTACCAATGATCATGCTTCCTACTGTACTTCAAATGAAACACTGAATTCCAACAACTAAAAAATTCTCCCCGAAGCTCTTAGGTACTTCAGTTTTAAAAATAGAATTTCAAATTATCTTAATCCACAATCTTGTCCAAATAAAACTAGACTTTGCTCATCTATCCGTGTATTTGGCAAACCACACACACCTATATTTTGGCAAATTCCATTCAGTCTGTAAACTTTTTTTTTAATAATATTGTTTTGTTTTGTTTTGTTTTGTTTTTAAGATTTTATTTATTAGAGAGAGAGGGGAGAGAGAGAGAGAGAAAGCATAAGCCGGTGGGGGGGGAAGGACAGAGGGAGAGGGAGAAGCAGACTCCCCGCTGAGCAGGGAGCCGGATGCAAGACTGGATCCCAGCACCATGGGATCATGACCTGAGCCAAAAGCAGATGCTTAACCGACTGAGCCACCCAGGCACTCCTCAGTCTGTAAACTTCTTAACAAAGAAAATAAAAAGATCTTACCTGTTAAATGTTCTCCATACCTTGTATGGAACATTGCTAAAAAAGAGATGTGATTTGCTTACCTGTGATATTGAGGCTTTCATAAAGAAAGTTTTTTATCACTTTTCATCTTATTCAAAATGTGCAGAAGTGGGGCACCTGGGTGGCACAGGTGGTTAAACAGCCAACTCTTGGTTTTGGGCTCAGGTCATGATCTTGGGGTTACAGTGCGGAGTCTGCTTAGGATTCTCTCTCTCTCCCTCTCCCTTTGCCCTTTCCCACACTCATGCTCTCTCTCTCCCAAATAAATAAATAATTCTTTAAAAATTAACGAAATGTGCAGAAGCATGTAATGAGATTTTTGATGTCATAAAAGTAGAAGAGGTATCTTCCTGCCTACAAGATAGCTATCATTATTTTCTGCCATAGAAAATAAGCTAAAATGTTGGCCTACCATAGATCATATTTTCTAAAAGTGAGACAAGAAGAATGCCCTCCTCTGTTTAGAAATATGTTAAAGATGAGAATGGGGAAAAGTATTATAGTAAAACATGATTTATATGCTATTTCTCCAAATCAGTTTGATGATCTGTGAAGAAGCCATGAGAATCCTAGGAAAGGATGAATGGCCTGCACCTGAGCTGTCTGTTACTACATGTAGGTTGCAAAAAAAGTCATACAGCAAAAAAGTGACCCATTTTTTGCGAAACAGGACTATTTCAGAGCTCAAAAACTTGTTACCAGAAATGAGCAGCCAAGTTAAATAGAATTTTCTCAATTTGTTTACTCAAACTATAGCTTATTTGGAAGCTAGCTTTGATTTCACAAGTTCAAATTACTTCCGTGTTTTAAAACCATTTTCCCTGAGAAAGAGAGATTTTATTTATGATGGCGCCCAATATGTTTCAGAATGTTTAACGAAGATGGATATTTTAGATATGGATAGCCATATCCATTAGATACTTGATGAATCTATAGATGCAAAAAACCTGACCAACAATCAGCTGGCCTACCAGAACCAGCCTGTAGATACACAGTGAATGAGATATGGAGAGCTGGAAACTAATTCCTACAGGTCTAAAAACCTGCAATTGCCAGTAGGTAAAATCCTAATTATCCTTTGGTCAAATGCCTTTGTTGAGAGGATGTGTAGCTGGATGCCACACATTGGCCTGACACCAGAAATTGTTATAATGTGGACTTGAGAAAAGCAGAGCTGCAGGTTAGTGGATTTTGACTGTTTTCAACTTTACCACTACATAAAAGAAGGCTGTCCTAAAAGCTGCAAACAGTTCAAAGAAATGTTATTGTAAAAGGAAAGAGAAAGAGTAAAAATATCCAAGTGTGTCATGGGACAGAAAAAATATGTCATTGTTATATTTCTACTAAATATAGGTAATAACTATTTAACTATTCCTATTATGTTTCCCTTTTAAAAGTCTTACACAGGGCACCTGGGTGGCTCAGTTGGTTAAGCGACTGCCTTCGTCTCAGGTCATGATCCTGGAGTCCCAGGATCGAGTCCCGCATCGGGCTCCCTGCTCAGCAGGGAGTCTGCTTCTCCCTCTGACCCTATCCCCTCTCATGTGCTCTCTCTCTCATTCTCTCAAATAAATAAATAAAATCTTTAAAAAAAATAAAAGTCTTACATATATGTATCTCAGGAATATACAATAATATAGCCTAAAAAATTAAAATATACAGTAAATAGTTCCCAATAAAAGGGTTAAAATAAATTGTATCAGGCTAGAAACATTATAAAAATACTATTACATTTTCTCACACATACTGTTTGTTTAGATACTGTCAATTATTTTTTTAAGTAATCTCTACTCCCAACGTGGGGCTTGAACTCATGACCCTGGTATCAAGATATCTCATGCCCGCTCCTTGCACTTAGCCAGCCAGACACCCATTACTACTATCAATTATTTTTAATTATTTATTTGTGATTATTTTACTATTAATTACTAATAATTGCCACTATTAAATAGTCCTACTATTATTTTGTTTAAATAATAATACGTATGTAACAGAAAAGTAAATATTACAGAATAACATATAGTTTCAAATAGACAGCTATTTTTCATATTTTTATCTTAAATTATAACACATATAGGTATAATTATTTATTTTATATTATAGTATTATAGGTTTTTTGGTTTTGATTTTTTGTTGTTTTTGTTTTGTTTTGTTTTGTCTTTGTCTATTACAACTGTATCCCAAGTTGGATCTCTAAAAAAAAAAAAAAAATTGATCACCTTACCTTTACCACTAATATTGCACTATCCAGGTCTTCTCTAAACAAATCAGGTTTTTAGACCCGTAGGAATTGGGTTTCTAGTGTGACTATTGGTGAGCCTGAATAAGGCCTTCTTTCAAGCTTGGAGCCCTCATTCTGACAGTTTACTCCTCTCTCAGTGGAAGTAAAAGCTGCTAGTTAACAAGCCCTGCTTTGCCTCTTAGAGGGTTCCTGATAAGAATCCCTCCTGGAGGGAGAGGTCTAGCCAGAAACCAGGCTACTTAGCACCAGAGGAAGCCCATATGGCCACATGGGCCCTTTACCCTAAATGTGAACAGAAAGGCAGAGATCAAGAATATGAAGAGAATCAAATATCGTCATTCTGAACATAATTTTAAGAGGAAAAAAAACAGAAGGAACAGAAACAACTCAGGGAACACAGAAATACTTTAAAAACATCCTAATCAAAAAAGTATTTTACAACACCAAACAATAAAAATATGCCCTTAAACAAAAAAATCAGAGAATAGAAGATTGAGAGATTTAAAGCATGTCGGATGAGGGCCGAAAAATTCAATAGAGGTGCCAGAGAACAAAGTACAAAAAAATCTCTCAAAATGTAGAAGAAAAAATACTAAAATTTGAATAAGGATACATAAGGATTAATCCAGGAAGTCCATCTAATAAATGTTCTAGAAAGAGCGTAAGTCTAAGAAACAATCAAAGAAAAAAGAAAATTTTCTCCAGATGAAGGGACTCTTCAGGTAAAAGAGGCTTCCTGAGGGAGGATCCAACTGAATGAATGAAAAAGGCCTTGACCTACTCTCATGAAATTATAGAACACCAAGGATAAAGAGAACATACTAAGAACTTCCGCTGAAGAAAAAGAAATTACCTGCAAAGAAACAAAAATCAGAACAGCATCAGATTACTCTTTAGCATCACTGGTGGCTACAAGATAATGGAGTAATGCTTCTGATTTCTAATGGAAATAATTTTAATTCTAAAATTCTGTCAACCAAGAAATAAGTGAACAACTGTAAAGAGAAAAAAAAAAGTAATTTGAGATGTGCAAAGGCTCAGAAGGTTTATGCCTCATGCATCTTTTCTGAGGAAGTTCTGGGAAGTCTCCAGGAAATAAAAGGCGGAGGATGAGGATTTGATAAAACAGAAATTATTATTGAGAATTTAGAAAAGACTTAGGAGATAATGCCAAGGAAGGAAGCAGTAATAGAAATTCAAGAAAAAAAACCTAAATGCCAACATGGTCCAAATAAGAGCAAAACAAATTATGGCATAATTTGGAGCAACAGTGAAGAATGGGGAAAAACAACAACAACAACAACAAAACCAACAACTCTGTCTTGCTTTAGGACCATTCTTCTTTGAATGATGATGCAATCTACATAGAGGAACACATACACATGTTCTGCCTAGAGATCCCATCATCATTTTAAGGAGACACATCACTTGGGAGAAATGTAGTAGTGTTTACTTAGAGCTGTTTATTGGCTTTTGCACTTTCAGAATTAACTTTGTGGTTACAAGCAAGACAGTAAATGCAAACCTGAAGATGGTAAACTTACATGTAACTGACAAAGAGTGGAGAGTGGAAATGAAGTAGGGAATGGTAGGAATCCTGGTATCTTAATTGCAAAAAGGGGATGGAGCTTAAAGTTGCTGGAAAAAGAATTAATAATTAAAATACATTATTCAAAGCTGTAAAGCTAACCAATGACAGAACCAATAATTGTCACACAAATATTAAATAGGAGAGAAGTGTGGAGTATACATTAGTTAAGTCCGCATATGGTATAAAAATTACTTTAAACTGAAAACTCCAGATGATCAGTAGCTACAGAAAGAAACATTATCTAAATTTAAGCAGAGCTTAAAGATACATTTGTATCTTTGGGGTAAATACCCAGTAGTGCAATTGCTGGATCATATGGTAGCTCTATTTTCAACTTTTTGAGGAACCTCCATACTGTTTACCAGAGTGGTTGCACCAGCTTGCATTCCCACCAACAGTGTAGGAGGGTTCGCCTTTCTCCACATCCCTGCCAACATCTGTCATTTCCTGACTTGTTAATTTTAGCCATTTTGACTGGTGTGAGGTGGTATCTCATTGACGTTTTGATTTGGATTTTCCTGATGCCGAGCAATGTTGAGCAACTGTGTCTGTTGGCCATTTGGATGTCTTCTTTGGAAAAATGTCTGTTCATGTCTTCTGCCCATTTCTGGATTGGATCATTTGTTCGTTGTGTGTTGAGTTTGATATGTTCTTTATAGATTTTGGATACTAGCCCTTTATCTGATAGGTCATTTGCAAATATCTTCTCCCATTCTGTCAGTTGTCTTTTGGTTTTGTTGACTGTTACTTTTGCTGTGCAAAAGCTTCTTATCTTGATGAAGTCCCAATAGTTCATTTTTGCCCTTGCTTCCCTTGCCTTTGGCAATGTTTCTAGGAAGAAGTTGCCGTGGCTGAGGTCAAAGAGGTTGCTGCCTGTGTTCTCCTTTAGGATTTTGATGGACTCCTGTCTCACATTTAGGTCTTTCAACCATTTTGAGTCTATTTTTGTGTGTGGTGTAAGGAAATGGTCCAGTTTCATTCTTCTGCATGTGGCTGTCCAATTTTCCCAACACCATTTGTTGAAGAGACTGTCTTTTTTCCATTGGACATTCTTTCTTGCTTTGTGGAAAATTAGTTGACCATAGAGTTGAGGGTCCATTTCTGGGCTCTATTCTGTTCCATTGATCTATGTGTCTGTTTTTGTGCCAGTACCATACTGTCTTGATGATGACAGCTTTGTAATAGAGCTGGAAGTCTGGAATTGTGATGCCGCCGGCTTTGCTTTTCTTTTTCAACATTCCTCTGGCTATTCGGGGGTCTTTCCTGGTTCCATACAAATTTTAGGATTATTTGTTCCATTTCTTTGAAAAGCGTTCATGGTATTTTGATAGGGATTGCACTGAATGTGTAGATTGCTCTAGGTAGCATTGACATCTTCGCAATATTTATTCTTCCAATCCATGAGCATGGAACGTTTTTCCATTTCTTTGTGTCTTCCTCAATCTCCTTCATGAGTATTTTATAGTTTTCTGAGTACAGATCCTTTGCCTCTTTGGTTAGATTTATTCCTAGGTATCTTATGGTTTTGGATGCAACTGTAAATGGGATCAACTCCTTAATTTCTCTTTCTTTTGTCTTGTTGTTGGTGTATAGGAATGCCACTGATTTCTGTGCATTGATTTTATATCCTGCCACTTTACTAAATTCCTGTATGAATTCTAGCAGTTTTGGGGTGGAGTCTTTTGGGTTTTCAACATAAAGTATCATATCATCTGCAAAGAGTGAGAGTTTGACTTCTTCTTTGCTGATTCGGATGCCTTTTATTTCTTTTGTTGTTTGATTGCTGTGGCTAGGACTTCTAATATTATGTTGAATGGCAGTGGTGATAGTGGACATCCCTGACATGTTCCTGACCTTAGGGGGAAGGCTCTCAGTTTTTCCCCATTGCGAATGATATTTGCTGTGGGTTTTTAACAGATGGCTTTTATGATATTGAGGTATGTACCCTTTATCCCTATACTCTGAAGAGTTTTGATCAAGAAAGGATTGATATAGTCTTCTATCACCCAGAACTATCTTCTCAAGTTCTCCTGTGAGTAAGCACAAATTAATGCCCTACCCCTTCTTGAACTATTACTGACTATATACTACACCACTACAGCACTAACTCTGTTTCCTTTCTTATTGACATGACTTACCAAAAATAATTTACAACTTCAAAGCCTTCTTTGAGAAAACGTCAGGTATCTCCAACTGGCTTCCTTAGCACCTCTCTTTTCCCATTCAGTCCTTAAACTCCCTGTAGTCACTTAAGCTTCAGGCTGCCTCCTACATCAGGGGGGAATCAGGGACTCCCAAAACAAGCCACCTAAAATTAAAGAGACTAACTGGAAACAGATGGAATATTTTATCCACAAAGGTAAGCTTTGGAGATACCTAGACAGCTGTGTGATGGCTCCTGAGCCCCTTGCCCAAAATCTAATCCACAGCGTTTGCAAGATTACATACCAGGGCAAGTGAATACCTTCATAATCTTCTCTACAAATATTGGTTAAAAAGCTTCAGCTCCCATTCTGAACAGATAACCTTGACTTGCTCTATCTGCCAGAAACATAGGTTAGATAATATAAAGAGAAGCAAAGATGTGAACTAATTCTTATATAAACCACAAAGTTTTGTATTACTGTGTTTATGCCTAATTCATGGCTAAAATTTTAGAATGAAAGCTATAAGACCTCTGTCTGTATGCTTATGTAATTACATACATGTGATATTTTCCTACCTCCAGACAACATGCCAAAATAATTTGTAAAATCCCTTAATGGAGCTCTACTCTAATTGGCTTAGAGAAAAATGAGCACTTAGATCAAGAAAATATTCCTAAAATTCTTGGAAACATAGAAATTAGCCCAAATGTTTTTGAAGTTCACATGATTTTGATAAATCTTTGGTGAACAAGACTAGGTTGAGCTCATTAATTTAATAAAAACAGGCACGTCTTCAGACTTGTCAGCATTAAATATAATTCAGGCACACATTGTTATTCCACCTGTGCTTGCTAGTCAAATAAGCCAATAGAATATCAACTAGATGTTTAAGATTATAAAATGTATAGATTTGAATGTAATCAAGTCATTGTGCTGACAAATTTTTTTGAAAAATGATTATGTTTTATTATATCTGCCTAAAAATAGTCTCCAAAATCTTTTTGGTGACTTGCAACCTTAGAGCTATGCTAAAATAAGTAATAGATGTTGATTAAAAATCTAAATTATTTCTAAGTAAGAAACTACCAAAATATTCCTTATTGAACATAAGTTTATATACTTCTGACTTCTTATTTTTAAAGGAAACTAACAATTTATCTTTCAATAAATATGTTCTTTTCCCACACTGAAAAAAAAAAATGCTTACTCTAAAGAAGCATAGACTCTAAAGAAGCAGATACCTATAAGCATGTGAGATGGTATATCTACTCATAAAATTTGCTGATCTACAAAATGCTAATATATGACAGACAATTCATAATCATCTACTTCCTACTTTTCTCTATATAATAAAACCTACTAACAGTTAAAAAAATAATCAGTATATATATATATGAAACTACTGGAAGTACTGAGTGTAAAAAAAAACACTTCATGTCCAAGAAATGGAAGACATGTTTTTAAGAGAAAAGAAAGTAATTTTGTCCTAAAGGGTGTTCCAAAATGAGAACTAGAAAAATATCAAACAAAAGTTTGAACAGATATAGAAATTTGTCAAAGGTCTGCAGAAAAAAAGAGAGTGCTCAAACTGGCTAAGATTAATTTGTAAGATTTTATTTATTTATTTATAAGGTTTTAAAATGAGCTTTATCAGTAGTATACAGATGTAAAACTAGAGTTTTGTCTCTTTTAAAATGATTAAGTTTCTTGGGTGATTAGTCTGCTCTTCATAAGAGGTTGTAAAAGGTTTTTCTGTACCACTTAAGTAATGCATCTAGGAAACAGATTGTGTGTCTTGGAATAATTTCCTGTTTCTTTATCGTGTACTTGATTACTTTAGAGAAACACATTTTCTCATTGTTTAAAGAACTGAGGTATTTTTTTACTCAAACACGTTACCTTCTATATCTTTTGTTGTCACTTTGGTTACATAGATAACTAAGTATTTTTTCATAGTGACCTCTGATTGTATTTACTCAAGTGTTCAAAACTTTTGACGTATTTGACAATTTTTTGATTTGCCTTCTCAAAATCATATTCTAGATGAAATCTGTATTTTGAGCAGACATGGAGATTTTTCTTTCACTCTGAAGGACTTGTTCTTTCACCTTATTTTTTTTAATATTTACTTTTTTCTTTGAGAGAGAGAGAGAGAGCATGCGTGCGCATGAGTGCCCACATGGGGCAGGGGGTGTGTGGAGGGGCAGAGGGAGAGGAAAAGAATCTCAAGCAGACTCCTCCCGGCTGAGCAGGGAGCCCAACTCGGGACTTGATCACATGACCCAGAGATCATGACCTGAACCAAAACCAAGAGTTGGTCACTTAACCGACTGAGGCATCCAGGTGCCCCATTTTCTTCCACCTTCTAAAAAAAGAAATGTTAGAACATAATTAGGTTTATGTTATGTTAAATTGTATGAAAACCATTGTCAAATAAGAAGAGATACTTAACCTTCCCTGGGTTATATTTGTGTAGGTAAGTGCTATTGATACAGATTTCAGGAATAATCTGAAATTCTTAGAAATTTGTCAATGACCTAGTTGCCCATGGAATGTCCTTATGGTTCTTGCCTGATAATAGGTAAAATGGTATAAGGCTATCAGTCATAATTCCAGTTATTATTTTAAATGTTGTGTGTATAATAAATAACCACATTTCTTAGTGAATTATATTATTTTTCTAATGAATTTTCATCAGATCTTTAACCACAGCTGTTTCAAGTCTTTTACAACTCTCAGATATTGTTTCTCTTCACTTCTTCTCTGAGAGTACTTGCAATCAGCTACAAACCAAAGTTCCTCACCTTCCTCAAAAAATAATTGCCTCAGAAACCCATGAAAAGGACCATGCCTAGGGTACATGATGGCACCGTTTAACTAACTCTGAGATCCCACCACTGGACTAAGCCAGGATTTCCAAAAATTCTAGTGAAGAAGCTGATGAGCTCATGAAATGGTAACCCGAGTTCAAGCAGAATAAGAATTAATTACATGGGAATAAATAAACTAATGAAGAATAACCATGATTTTTTAATAGCTTTTGTTTGGAACATTTCTGGTTCTTTATTGTTTTATTTTCTGAATATGAGAAATTGGGGACCTCTAGAAGAGGAATTCACCCACATCTCTCAGAACCGAAGGAGAATTCGGATGGGAAGTTCTTGGTTTGGCTTCCTAATCTCAAGAGGCTTTTAAAAGGAATCTGAGATTTCCTTATAAAAGTTCCAGCAAAGCAAACTTAAACAGGTCTGTGTGGTCAATTACTATTCTTGCCGCACTTAGGTAAACAATCAGGCCAAAATCAATAAGACCAGACTTATTTTGTAAACAAGAATAGTCTCACTTTGATTATCTTCTATCAAAGCAGAAGGTAATGATAGAGAGAGTATACATTTCAATAGAAAACTATAACACACCTTTGTGGGCTATCATATTCTAATTGTTTATTTTCTTTGAGGCTTTATTATATTTTTAAACTGGGCTGGATCTTACCAAATTTTCTATTTGTCTAGCTTCCTTCACTATCTGCTTATAACCCTCAAACTTAATGTTTTCCATTTTTCCTCCACCCTACTGACTTGGTGTCCCTGAAAACTAAGGCCCGACTGCCCATGATGTGGGAAACAAAGGCCAAAGAAATATAGCTTTAATTAAAATCTCCTTACAGCTTGCAGCCCACTGATAGATACCTAAAACATGCAGAGTGTGATTTTCCTCAAGGAGCTCATGGCTGCCATAGTACCGTAATGTTTAAAAGTAACCTTATGTTGGCAGCAGCTGGCCCCTCAATGTCCTGAAAGCTTTGTTTCCAGATTCTTTGGAGACTTGCGCCATCCCTAACCCCCACTAATTAAAAAGTACACAATCAGTGACTCCTCACAATCCCAGTATAGCTCTTTCTGCCCACAGGTCCTGTCCCATGAATAGGAAAGGGGTTAAGTATAGGGAGAGAGAGGAGGCCCCGACTCCCCTGGCTGGGCTCTGGAACTATTCCTGGCAGGTGGAGATGCTGAGACAGAGCTTCTTGTGCCAACCAAGAAGGCACAAGAATCTGAGGGCCACAAGCTTCCCAGTCAGTTCTCAATAAAAGACTGCCACTAAAAGTGGCAACCCATTTGGGACCCATCTCACTCTAGAGAGCTTTTTCTTTCCTTTCGGCTCTCACCTTCCTTTAATAAACTTTCACTTCACTTCGCTTCACCCTTTTGTGTCCAGGAGATTCATTTTTCGACTCTATGAGACAAGAACCCTGCAATCCTACAACATCCAGATCCTATCCAGGACTCTAGATTGGCTTGTAACTGCTCTCTTACCCAAGGATCTAAAAAGGTCCTGCAAACTGAAGCTGGTTAACTTAATAAAAACTTCTAAGGACTGAGTACCACAATAGACCATGTATGCATGACAAAGATTGTCAAGCTGCAAATCAGAAAATCCACCGAGTTGCCACTGCATCCACACTCCACCATCTTGAACCCAATCTTTAATCCTCTGGATTCAGAATTTGCATTCTTTCCCTTTGAGGGTTGTTCAGCAACCAGTTTGTAAACCAAGTCCTCTCCATAGCAATCAATCCAACTCCTTGTTTTTGAAATTTCTTGGGAAGTTTCAAATAGAGAAAATGAAGGGATTAATAGCCCACCAAGGCAATATGAAAATCACTTTAAACCAAAAATATCTGATCAGCAGCCTCAGAAAGAAACATTATCTAAACTTGAGCAAAGTTCCCCCAAAATATAGCTGCCATTGATCCTCTCCTCCATTCCACCAGGGGGGTTTCCTGTTCATGAAAAGTCTGGTGCTTAGCCTTGGGAAGTGATGGGAATAATCAGCTACCTATTACGATCAAAATGACCAATCGAACCTTCCATACTTGCCCATTAAAATCCTAACCTCTCCCTTTTTTTTGTTAAGTTGGTATATAAACCTTTACCTCTGGCTTTTAAGCAAGTTCCTACTCATTACTAAGTGCTTTCATAGGCATAATGAACTCTTCTCCTGTTAACCTGCCTATTGTCAGGTAATTCCCAGGCCCAGTTTTCTTCCTAACACAGACATCAACAACTGTCTAAAATTGATAAATCAGGAAATAGATAGGTACATTTTATAAGCATATCGTCTATAGTCATGAAGGTAACCTCAAAAAAATAGGCACAAGAGATTTTCTCAGGGGAATTGGAATGGGGCTTCGAAGGGAGAGGAGGAGCCTGTCACTTGTTTTTCCTCATAAACTTTTTTATTAGTATCTGATTTCTTTATGTGCATATATTGCCTTGATGAAAAGAAAACAAAAGATGTGAATACAAAGGAAAGTCACTCTAGTGCCTGAGGATAAGGCGTTCACACCACACCATACATTTTACAGGGCATGTCTCTCTCCCCTGTCCTCAATCCCTTCAAAGGATGTAGCACAAAACTGTGATCACAAAACATTTACATCCCAAGGGACTCACATCTGGGCAAGAGTCCCAGTAGAGGATGCAGGGCACATGGAAATTGATTGAGACTTCAAACTCCAGACCAAATGTTAAGTGGATATTCAATTGCAAATGTGTCTGCTTTGCATTCCCTCAGGCTCCTAGCCCGGTATTCATGTGCTAATCAGAACGCACCAAAACAATGTTACTCATCAGTAGCTAAAATTAGTACAAATTGTTAATGCAGAAAAACTTTCAAGAAGCCAAAAGGGAACATACTTCAAAGTAAAGAAGCCGCTTCTACTTTATTATGGAAAATGTGATTTCCCCACCTCCTCCTAATATGTTATGCTTTTCTTTGGACTATCAAAGGATGTGTACACAAGATAAATCTGAGTTTGCAAAGCTTCAGCTCCACACACAAATTTCTCAGGCCTTCATTAACCTCTAAGCCTTGTTGAACTGTAGGCACTGCTCTATTTCATGCATATGTGCCTTTTTCAAAGAAAATCCTGAAACTGAAGGATCTAGCCAGTGTTTCCCCAATTCTCTAGGTTCGTGATGCTCTCAGGATCTCAGTAATTTTTTTTTTTCCCAGAACTGCAGGCCAAAACAAGTAGCTAAGAATTCATTTTATTAAATAGTTAGGTTCAAAACAACTTCATACATATTTATGTTCTATCTTAATGGCCAATTGAAAAAATAATACACATAAATTGAAAGGAAAATTACATTTCATTCTTTTTTTAAAATTTATTAAGAATGGTTTTTCTTTTTTTTCTTTTTTTTAAATTTAAATTCAATTAATTAACATACAATGTATTATTTGTTTCAGGAGTACAGGTCTGTGATTCATCAGTCTTATATAATACCGAGTGCTCATCACAACACATTACCTCCCCCATATCCATCACCCAGTTACCCTATCTCCCACCCCCCCTCTCCTCCAGCAACCCTCAGTTTGTTTCCTAAGATTAAGAGTCTCTTATGGTTTGTCTCCCTCTCTGGTTTCATCTTGTTTCACTTTTTTCCTCTCTTCCCCTATGATCCTCTGCCTTGTTTCTTAAATTCCACATATCAGTGAAATCATATAATTGTCTTTCTCTGATTGACTTATTTCATTTAGCATAATACCCTCTAGTTCCATCCACATCGTTGCAAATGGCAAGATTTCATTTTTTTGATGGCTGCATAATATTCCATTGTGTATATATACCACTTCTTCTTTATCCATTCATCTGCCAGTGGACATCTGGGCTCTTTCCATAGTTTGGCTATTGTGGATATTGCTGCTATAAACATCGGGGTGCCTGTGCCCCTTTAATTACTACATTTGTATCTTTGGGGTAAATACCCAGTAGTGCAATTGCTGGGTCATAGGGTAGCTCTATTTTCAACTTTTTGAGGAACCTCCATACTGTTTTCCAGAGTGGCTGCACCAGCTTGCATTCCCACCAACAGTGTAAGAGAGTTTCCCTTTCTCCACATCCCCACCAACATCTGTCATTTCCTGACTTGTTACTTTTAGCCATTCTGACTGGTGTGAGGTGGGTGGTTTTGATTTGTATTTCCCTGATGCTGAGTGATATTGAGCAATTTTTCATGTGTCTGTGGCCATTTGGATGTCTTCTTTGCAGAAATGTCTGTTCATGTCTTTTGCCCATTTCTTGATTGGATTCTTTGTTCTTTAGGTGTTGAGTTTGATAAGTTCTCTATAGATGAACATTTCACTCTTAACCACAACTACTTACCACTGGATATGTGCTCAGTGGGTACATGTTAGTCGACACAACCAACCTCATTTCCTATTCCCCATTAATTTTTCACATGATACTTCATTTTTATCACAGCACACAGAGAAAAAAATAATGTTGCCTCTACCCTTCTGAGTTCTTAGCTGAAACCTCTGTATTAAGAGATAGATTAACAAGAGAAAAACAAATAGAAATATAATAACATGTATAGTTCATGTATACATGGGACATACCCAGGGAAAATGAGTAACTCTTTGAGGAGGCTTAAAATTCAGGCTTAAATACCACCATAATGTAGAGGCTGCTTTTAGACAACAAGCTTGAGTAATGGAATGTAGAAAGGGCCCACTGGGACCACCTGGCTGAATGCAGACCGGCCCATCAGACCATCCACCTCAAAATATCCATAAGTCCTAGTTGACCAAAGCATTACTTACACCCAGACACAGTTACTTTAAAAAAAGGGAAAATTCTATATGTCCCCATACCTCTACCTCCTCACCTTCCCATTTTAAATACTGCCTCCACCCACCATCTCATGGCAGACAGTCTCTCCCTCCCTGTCCTGCCCACTGCTCCCCTTGCAGTATAGTCAATAAATTTTTCTCTCCTTTGTTCTGCCTCTGGTAAATTCTCTCACCACTCACACCACCAGCTTCCACCCTATAGTGGCCCCACATTTGGGGGCCCTCATCCAATTGGAGAGAGAGTCCATACATAATAGGGAAAAGGGACAGAGGATGTAAGCTTTTTAGGGGAAAGTGAGTTTATTTGTTTATTTGTTTGTTTGTTTGTTTTAAGAAAGATGAATGGCCCTTAGAATAGATGGGAGATATGATAGTTTGTGACAAAGTTTGTCCGGGTGTGATGTTGATTTCTAGTCCCTCTTTTGTGGTAAGAGTTAATCTTCCCTGGGGATGAAACTCCTATGGAAGGGATTTATGACAATTGAGTCCTTTTTGAGGCTCTGTCTGTAGGCAGATAACAGGAGTCCAGAGAAAGCCTTTCAGTGCATTTGCTGTTTTTCAAGTTCTTACAACTCCAAGATCGATATGCCAAAGTAACATATCTTGGGTGGTATTTCCTTAACTCCTGCAGTCACATTGTTAGGGGTGAGAAGAATAATGTGTTGATATGAATGTGGTTCTCAGTCCTTGGATTCTCCACAAGAAGTTTTACATGGGGCTCATGCTCAAATAAAGATGGCCAGAAGGCAAGTGGCAAGCAAAAAGCAGTTTATTAAAGCAAAAGTATGCTCTCAAGGCAGGAGAGCAGACAGGTTCCTTGAGGTGGAGCTGGCCCCGAGGTTGTTTTGGAATTGGATATTTTTGGGTCTCTCCAGGCTGGGAGGAGCTGTGAGGTACAGTGGGATGGTCTCTAATGGAGGTTAGTTCCAATCATTTGGGAAACTCCTCTCATAGGTTGGAAGTGGGGGGTGGCCATATAAGGTTTGAACCAGAACGGTCATGGCCACCTTTCTCTACTGGGTGGGGCTCTACCCACAATGCAAATGCATTATAATGAGTCTACGGGTTACCCTAGGGGAGAGGTGGAAGAGGAGAGCCCTTGTTCTGCACTATTGGTTCCTGAGCTGTCAGGCCCAAGCTCTTGGAAAACACAAGGTCAGGATGTTTAGCTCCCGGGCTTATAATGTGTAACTATTTATTTATTTATTTATTTATTTTAATCAATGTCCTTGCCTCCAGCTCATGTCTCTATCATTCCCCTTGGAAGACTTCGGGCTCTGCTGCATGGCGTTTCTTCCACTGCTCTTGGCTAGCTTCTACCTAACAATATTTTGGGGTGTCACATTCTGTTACCCTTCAGCAGCTACCTCCAAAAACACACAAAGGTAGGATCAAAAGGAATTAGTGCAATCATTTTAAAACTATGGACAGTCTCAAGCTGGTAATTCATAAGGTGAGTAAATCATGAGGTATCTGATGGATGTCTTGGCCACCCCCCTAAATTTCACAATATCCCACAGAGCTATGAATCCAGGTGCCCGGGAAATCACAGACCTACCCCAATACAAAATTGAGGCCACACATAGGTTTGTGGGAAGTTAGGGTAGATGGTATTAAGTGGCAGGTAATGAGTATTTGGGGACTTCACCTTAATACCAAGTCATCAGGAATTTTCAAAAATCTACATCTGAAGTTGCTATCAGCAGAAGATCATTACTGTAAAAACTACTGGAGCATTCAAAATATTTCTTGTTCTAGAAAGTAAGACATGTGTAAGCCTCAAAGAATGTTTAAATTGGAAGGCATGCTGGAGATAAGGTAGCCCAACTCCTCCATTTTGAAATACAAACTATAATAACTAACATTATTTAGCTCTTAAATCTGTCACCATTCTAAGTGCTAGGCTGCATTAACTCATTTATCCACACCACAATCCCATGAGATGTTATTATTATTCTCATTTCGCAGATGTGTAAAAACTGAGACACAGAGAGGTTTAGAAATTTTCCCAGGATCATACAACATCCAAGTGGAGAAACTGGCATCAGATTCCAGACCACCTGGCCCCAAATCCTCTTCCTTACATGGAAAATAAATTCTGAGAAGTTTCTTCACTAGCTTTTCGGTGCAGTACTTGAAAATTTACGAAGTGCTTTCAAATCAGATAACTTCTCTGAGAGACATAAAGCTACAAAGTAGGCAGAGCAGATATTACACCCAAATTTCAAGCTGAGGCTGAGCAGGGTCCAATCCAAGGTCGTGTTGATGGTGAGAAGTGGTTAGGGCAAGCCCCATTTTCTGTCTGACTCCTAGTTTGGTGATCTGCACCACATTTAGGTGATTTTTTTTTTCAGACTTTTATCTAAGATACCACAAGTGACTTCTCAGAGAAAATTAAAAGGCTACTGCTGTTCACTAATATTCAGAGAAAATCATAGTAGCTTCAAAGCATTGCACCAGGTGCATTTTACCTCATGAAGTCCCCTCAAGAACCTTCCAAGATAGATGCTTTCCCCCATTTTACAGATGAGGAAACTACCCCTCAGAGAATTCACTTAGCCAGAGTCCTTCAGACTTGGTGAGCAGATTGCCTGGACTCTAAAAACTAATGTACACTTGGGGCGCCTGGGTGGCTCAGTCATTAAGCGTCTGCCTTCGGCTCAGGTCATGGTCCAAGGGTCCTGGGATTGAGCCCCACTTCAGGCTCCCTGCTCAGCTGGAGGCCTGCTTCCCCCTCTCCCACGGAGAGCTTGTGTTCCCTCTTTCACTGTGTCTCTCTCTGTCAAATGAATAAAATCTTAAAAAAAAAAAAAGAAACTAATGTACACTTAACCACTGTGCAGGTTTTTCAAAACCTGGTTTGCAAAATAATACGCTTCAATTCCAGGAAAAAAGAGAGTTTTCATTGGCAATCTTGTTTTCTGAAAAACTTTATCTTACTTGTAAAATACCATTGTATCTTTGTAATCACTATTTTCTGTATTTGGAAATTGGTGGAAACAACTGAAATGATAATGTGAAGAGGTCAAGAGACGGGGTCTTTATTTAATTTGGCTTCTTGTGTAAGTAGAGCAGTGGAATTTCAGGAGATAAAAAGGCACCAAGAACTACATATGCAGAGAGAGTTAGCTAGAAAAACAGAAAGAAATGAACATGTATTAAACCCCTATAGGGTACCAGAAACTTAACCCCATTTCCTTCTCACATCCCCCAGCTGGGGTGGTTAAGAACTGGTAACACACCCACAGTGACCTGGGTTAGGGATGTTGGGTTTAACTCCCAAACCTGACCTCCTTCTCCTGACAAAATTCCAGACCACAGAAATTAAAATGCAAACATTGGAAAGTAATTCTTTGTGTAAATATACAAATCACCAAACAAGAGCAATATCTTGTAACAGTTTCTAAACAGTAAGTAAAGGATCAATAACAATTAATTTGAAGATCTTGTTTCACAAAGAAAGAGATGTAAACAAACCCACCCAGAACGCTCAGAGCAAGTCAGCCAAGTTAGATGGTATGACCCTTGTGTTTCCCAACAAATCGATACTGTGTTTTATTATTACCTTGGTCAAAAAACAAAATCAGATGTTTTCTTGTCGGTGAATATTTCCTAAATACAGTGCTTAGAATAAAAGACAAAAAAAAAAAAAAAGCCACTGGGTGGCTCAGTCAGTTAAGCATCTGCCTTTGGCTCAGGTCACGATCCCAGGGTCCTGGGATCAAGCCCCACATGGGGCTCCCTGCTCAGAAGGAAGCCTGCTTCTCCCTCTCCCTCTGCCTGCCACTCCCCCTGCTTGTGCGCTCTCTCTCTCTATCAAACAAATAAATAAAATCTTTAAAATAAATAAATAAATATGAACATCTAAGCCATAAACAGAGAGTTTAAACACTTGCTAAGCATATTATAAAACATTGTCTTATAAAAAGGTAAGTTCTAGAAGAGTATTACCAAAAACAAGAGACGAGAAGAGAAGGAAGGGAAAAGGAGAGGAGAAAAAGAGAGAGAAAGAGAGAAAGAAAGAAGAAAAGAAAAAAAGGAAGGAAGGAACTTCTTTGTTTTTCTTTGTTTTCCTTTTCTTTGTTTTCACATTAATATCCACTTAAAATGATTGTTGTTAGGATAAATGAGTTAATTTGCATCAAGTCCTTAGATTAGTGTAAGCACACAGTGAGCTTACAAATGAATATTGCCTACTATTATTATTATCATCCTACATCCATTGATCTATACTGGCATTCTGTGTAAGGCTCAAAAGCTAGCGGTTACAATGACAGAAGGGTCACAGAACATGAGCTTAGCTTGGTTTGCCTGTCACTTCACCCAGGGGAGCCTGTCCAGGTAGGGCCATCTACCGAGCAGACGTGCTTTTAGCTCTTAGAATGCCACTGTAGCTGTTAGAAGACACATACTGAAGTGCCCAAGTATTGAGTCTGAACTCAGTGTTTGGTTTGTTAGAAATAAATTACCATGGCCTTAAACTTGAAAAAGAAATTGGTTTTGGTCCAATCTTTAATTTAAAAAAATTCACAACAAGGAACAACATAAAAAATTAAATTGGGGGTGCCCGGGTGGCTCAGTCAGCTAAGCATCTGTCTTCGGCTCAGGTCACGATCCCAGGGTCCTGGGATCGAGCCCCGCATCCGGCTCTCGGCTCATTGGAGAGCCTGCTTCTCCTTCTCCCTCTGCAGCGCCCCCTGCTTGTGCTCTCTCTTTCTCTCTGACAAATAAATAAATAAAATCTTCAAAAAAAATTAAATTGAAGCTATCTGTTTCTATTTCTGTGGTGTTAAAAAATAAGTTCAAATAATATGTGATGGGGGCACAGGAAGAAGGGAGAGGTGGGAAAGACAGACTTACCAGTTCACAAGAAGAAGAAGAGCACAGAATGAAGAAAAAGAAAGACTGATGGTTGGAAGGGGATTAAGACGTACAAACTTCCAGTTATAAAATAAACTGGAATAAACATCACACGGTGATGTAAAGTACAGCATAGGGAATACAGTCAGTCATATTGTAATAACTTTGTATGGTGACAGATGGTAACTGGACGTTTCATGGAGAGCATTTCCGAATGTACATTATTGTCGAATCATTATGTTGTACACCTGAAGCTAATATAATACTGTAAGTCAACTATACTTCAACTGGAAAAGGTGGTACCAGATATTTGTAAGCGTTCCCTCTCCCAAAAGTAACACGTCTAGTACATGAAATAGAACTTATGAGTCTAACCTGCTCATTTTAGAGAGAAGAGTTGTCCTTTAACAGGGTTCTTCCCACTCAGATCATGCACCTTCTTTTCCATGTTTTGAGCCCTAGGTCATGTACTTTATCTTCCTGGTGAAGTCCTTCCTGACTATCTCCATGCAGACACGTTGCAGTCCTACTAATTCTTAGAAATCTTAGTTTCTCTTCCTCATTATTTCCTTTCTTTCCTTGAGTTTCCAATTTATTAGTTACACATTGTACATACTATTCACTTATAATCTTTTAAATTATGAAACATTTCAAGGATGCAAGAAAGTCTAGAAAGGAATAAAACAGAACCAAATACCCACTATCCAGATTCATCAAATGTTCATGAGATGTTATCTTTGCTTCAGCTCTTTGTTTAAACATATGTAGTAAAAAATTCGTTTGGGAAGTTATACTCCAATTACAGTGTAGTAGTTATCTCTGAGAAAGAAGGGAGTTAGGGAAGCAATCGGATGGGGGACGAGGGCTGGGAATTGAGCTATTAACTGTCTTAGAAAAATTGATAGTGACAACAAAAACATCCCAGAAATTGGTTTCTGTTCCCCCTGCACACTCCACCCTCACCCTTCTGGTTTTAAGGATCCAACTGTTTCTTTTTCTCTTACTGAGGCTATCTGACATGGTGATGCGGCTTCTCCATAATAAGTTTTGTCTTAACAACCCATTTGAGTGCAAGCTCCTGGAGGGTAGGGGCCATATCTTACCCACATTGTCTTCTAGGAACACATTGGAGGCTTATCCCATTTCATTACACCATGTAGTTCCTGTGAATATGGCATATGCAGCTCATTTTAAAAAAAATTAATAAGGGTTTCTCTCTCAATTTATTAACTTTACAATGTCTTCATTTACCATCTCATTCCAACTCTTCCCAAGAATGTTTTGAGTGTAGCAAGTCAAATTTACATATGATCTCGAACTTGTTTCCAAGGGATTCCCATTACAATAAGGATGAAAAATTGCTTAAGGCAGTTTTCAAACCCATCTGCACATACCAATCTTTAGGGATTCATTAGACACATTTTCTTTGCTTATTTTGAAGATAAACTATTGCAACGTCTCCATGGTGGGGCAGATGTAATCTTCCCTGGCCGGATCCACTGCAGATGCTTAGCTGCATGGTAGAATTGAATGTCTCAAAGGGCAATAACTCTTTCTATCATTTTTCATTAAAGTGCTTGGAGCGCGAAGTTCCTAAAGGAATAATTATTTGAAATCTGGCAAACCACTTTTGTTCACCCCCGTGAGTTAACCTTGAGCACTCCACTCCAAAGCCAGCCCTTGACAGGATTTTGTGGGAGTTTCGCCTCACACCTTGGAACAACTGAAATGTCTTAGGAAAATCACATTTCCAAAGTGAGATTTCCCAGGCTGGGTGCAGAGACACAAAAGGCTCTGATCACCATGCACGAGGGTGGGCAGATTTGCCAGATGGGGAATGGAAGGGGATATGGGGGAGGGGGGCAACCCTTGTGTGTGCTTCTCGAAACTGCTCTCTTTTCAAACCTTGACTTCCTATAGGTTTGGGGAGAGTCAAACAAAGCTGTTATTATTCTAAACTCCAGGCTCTAGTGACATAATCCAGCTCCCATGCACAACCTCCGCTGGAACCAGACACCTTGGTCCTGCCTGACCAGCGGAACCTCCTAGTCCAAATGCAGTTCCTGTGGCCAGAGCTAAAGGTCCCTTGATCTGTGGCCAGATGGAGGCAGAGGCATGATCAGGGTCTGTGGAGGCAGGAATGATGCAGTCCAGGTGGCCTCATCCTTTTGGATTGGGCCCGAACATGACCTGTTGGAAGCATTGGAAGGTTCTCTGGCAGAGCCGCACCCTCATCTGTGCAACTCCCCAAGGAGATTTCAGTTCAGTTGGTCTATTAAAGTCTCTTTGGTTCCAACAATTCAAACTGCTCTGGCTAGGGTAAACCAAAAAGAGAACAGGATGGATGAAAGCTGGGTTGGCTCAAGGAAGAAGAGACCGTTGAATGCCCCAGGTCTGCCCGGGGGCTGGGAACCACCCAGCCCCAGGGGCCTCATGGACTTTTCTCTGGAGCCGCTTTGTCCAGAGAAAATAAAATTCCAGCATAAACTAACTTCAAATTTTCTAGTAGCCACATCTTCAAAAGTAAAAAGAGATAGGAGGAATTCACCTTAATGATATATTTTATTTAACTCAGTATATCCGAAATACTATCACTTCAACATAGAATCAAGGAATTGTTAATGAGATATTTTAAATCCCTCTTTCCAGACCAAGTCTTTGAAGTGTGCCCTCTTCACTCGCAGCCCATCTTGATGTGCACTAACCACATTTCAAGGGCTCAGTAGTCACATACGGGTTCGCTATCATGCAACACAGCTCCAGAGTGCTGCCATGGATGCAAATTATTACCAACAATGTCTGATATCAATGGATCTTACCTCAAAATTCCAAATTTCTGGGAGATGGAGATGTGACTGAGCCAGCTAGTGTCCTGGATTGATTAGCCAAGGTAGGGCAGGGCCAGTCTGCATAGATGCAGAGAAGGAGGGTCAGCAGCCAGAGCCCATCTGGGGTAAGGCACAGGGATGTTTTAAAGTCCCCTGGGTAATTTAAGATGGAGCAGACATTGGGAATCACTATTACCCTTCCTTTCTCCAGATGAAGAACTGAGGCCCAGAGTGTTCATCTAACTGGTTCAGACACGGGCCTCTTTCCCCTGTCATGTTGCTATAGCTTTAGAGGTAAGAGGCGAGCCCCCTTGAGGTCTATTTCTCCATCACTAAGGAGTCCTCAGTGAACGCTCTCAGCCTCCCAGGGAGGGCTGACCACACCAGCCCTGTTCGGCCACTGTCAGGCTGAAGGCCTCAGGGTGCCTCCCCTCAGCTTTCCCTCTCTTTTAGTCAAGTCGTTTTCCGGTAAAACGACATAGTGGAGGAGACAGGAGCTCTGATTTGTGGTACTTGCCAATTTCTGTGGTGTAAGTGCTCCCCCTGTGGCCAGTTTCAAGCGACCAACAGTTTCAAGCCATCAAGCTGCCTGCAAAAATCTTGAAAATTTAATCAAGTCTTGTGACCCAGCACCAGCTGGACCCAACATGCCCCTGCAGCAGAACCAAAACATTTCCTCGTCTGTGCCATGCCCATCCTCTCCCTTCTCCCTGGTATGGACTCTGGCTTCAGAGCCAGTCAGAACACGGCCTGCCTCCTGGGTCAGACTCTCTTTCTCCAGAGGACTTCTTTGACATTTGAGCTAGTGTTAACAAATGTACAGGTTGGTGGTGAGGATCAGAGAAACCCTTGTGAAGATTGCATGCAGAAAGTACTCTATAAGTGCCACTGTTGGTGTTTTCCCATTTCAAATTTTCAACAGGCAAACTTAGGCAGCTAGCCAGGACTAGAGCCCACATTTGCACACAGAGAAGTCTCCTCAAGGATTTCAAACTAAATGACCCAAACTGTCCAGTTCACTATGGCATAGACACAGAAGGCACTTCTGATCTTCATGTGTATCCTCGGGAGCGACTGGGCGGGGGAGCATGTGAGTGAGGGATAAAATTTCACTATGAATTATGATGACACAGAAATGAAAAATAATATGAGGTCCTGCATTAGTTCCTAGCAATGCTGTAAGGAAGCACCACAAAGTGGGTGGCTTCCAATCACAGAACTGTATTCTCTCCCAGATCTGGAGCTAGAAGTCCAAAATCAAGGTGTCAGCAGGGCCATGCTCCTTCCAAAATCTCTGGGGGTGGATCCTTCCTTGCCTCTCCCAGCTTCCCCAGGAACCCCTTGCCAGATTTGCGAGGCCACCTCAAAGTGGTATTTTTTGATAATAGATCATGCCCTCCAACCCTCCACTGGTGAAGTTTCCAAGGGGAGTGGGGAAGAGCAGACAAGAGGTGTAGGGAGCAGGATGCTATGAGAGGGAAGCACCTTATGAAAAGGTTAACACATGAGTTGGTCATGAAAAAAAGGACCATATCATGTGCACTTTAGACCTTCTTCCTTCCTTCCAGTCACCACTCGTCTCCTGCCCCTTCAGGAAAGATGGTTCACACACCTAAAGCACTTTGCTGGCTGGTGACACCTTAAAGAGGAAAGAGGCCGCCCCAAGCCCACCCGGAAGAGGGAGCCCCTGTCCTGAAGCTCCAGAGGATGAAGACAACGTGTGGTGGCTCACAGTCTATCTGGGGTCACCTAGTGGAGAGGGACTCTTCCAAAGGGATTGCTCTGGAGGGACACAAGAGCTTGCCTGTGCTTTCCCGGTGTACATCACAGAGGCTAAGTGGTGAAGGAGACGGTGGGACCCCCTTTATCTACTTCTTGCTTAGGTAGATGGAAGTGGCAAAGCCTTCAAAGCACATATTTACAATACCCAAGGCAGGCAGGGGTGACCGTGGCTGAGGGGACAGCAATGGGGCTGTGGCTCTGAAGGAGGGAGAAAGGTGGCATCTCGGCCTCTGCCCTGCGCTGTGGGAATTCAGGCAAGCCTCCCCGCCTCTGCACCTCTCTGTCCTTGCCTAGTTCCTCCCCATCATTCCACAGATCGTTCTAAGACCTCTCCAGCCCTGGGATGCCACGGTATGCCCCCCATCACCCCTGGACTCTGTCCCGGCTGTCCTGCAGGAGCTGACCAGCCTCCCAACACTCCCACTGGCCTCTGTAAAGGGAGGTTGGGGAGTGAAGCAGAAAGCAGAGTCGCTCATGATAGATTCGTATTTCAAATCTGGATGCATGTCCCTAAGAGAGCTTCAGAAATGAGACGGTCCCCCGGGCCTGTTCCCCTCCTCCACGCACCCCACCCCAATATCCTGCTGGGCCTTTCCCGAGAGCCTCTAGATTCAACAGCTAATGAAAGCTAAAGGTGGGGAGAGGCTGCTCTCCCTGCCTCTGCTCTCAGCCTGCATTCCTGTCAGCCCCTGGAGCAGCGCCAGGCAGTGACTAATTACCCCCTTTTCCCACTCTTCATTCTCTTCCCCCTGAGGCAAACAAAATCCTTCAGGCTTTCAAAGTTCTTAGAGAAGGCATAGTCTTTAGGGCTTTTTCTGTGCAGGGATCAGGATAAGAAAAGGAAAAAACATCCCAAGGCCTACACAATGAAAGCCTCTGTTGCTGGCCAGTCTTGGAGGCGGGGGCTCCCTCCCTGGGCCGGGCCACTGGGCCAGGACTGGGTGAGGTTGGCAGGCATTTTGAACCAAGCTGACTCTTCCTCATCAGCCTCATTCACCTGGGAAGGAGTGTGGGGAGGTTATTTTAAATAGATCTAATAAGTGAGAATTGATTATAACTCCTCCGCGGCACTAACTGCGCTGAGACGAAAGGACAGCGCCTGCTTGGGGAATGTCTAGTGCTTTACTTTTTAAAATCACCTTTCACTTCCCTTACTCTTCCTCCACATCAACATTTATTGAGCACCTACTCTTGGCAGCTCTCTCCTGAGGGAGATAAAACTACAGACCCTGCCCAGGAGGGCCTCAGAGCGGATGAGCCCTGAATCGCTGGAGGAACTGTAATGGACTGCCCCCAAGGAGGTGCCTTGCAAGACACTGCCGATTCTCTCAGGGCCCATCCCTACCACCGCTCTGTGCTAACAGACCTGTAACTAGATTCAGTTCCAAATGCTCCGAGACCCATGTTGTGGTTCAAGGCCAAAAGCCATCTGCTGGAAGAATTTTCTCTTGCTCAGGGGAGGTCAATCTTTGTTCCATTCAGTCATTCAACTGATTGAATGAGACACACCTGCATGAAGAAGACCACTCTGCTTTACTCAAAGAGTCCAGAAATTTAAGTGTTCATCTCATCCAAAAACACCTTCACAGAAACATCCGGAATAATGACGGACCCAATATCTGAGCACCATGGTGTGGCCAAGTGACACATAAAATGAACCATCACAAGTCTACCCCTTGTCTGCTTGGAGCCTCATACATATCTCCTTAAACCAAACAATCTCCAAATGAAGTTAATAACAAGGTGACACTTCCACTTAATGTGATATCTTATATACAACCAGAAATGCACTAACCCCTTCCCCCAAAGACAATACGAAGTCCTTGCATGACATTTATGTTTCTCCTTGATATCCTGTAACTAAATACTATTCTGTAAAATTTACAATACTTAAATACTATGCTATAAAGTCAGTATATCTTACGTTACATGATATAGGGATACCTGCACACACACACACACACACACACACACACACATTCATAACAAAATAAGGAGGAAATACTCATGACAATTACACTCTTCATTCTGTAACTGGTCACATGGTCATGACTGGTATTTATGACTATCTCCCTTCAATTACCATTCTTTATTCCCTTTTCCCTCTGCAAGCACCTCACTTGGTTTTGGTTCTTTACCTGTGGACCCAAACCCTCCTTTCTGGAGGCTCTTGGCCATTAGTAGCCCTGCCTGGATCGGGCTATTTTAGTTTCCCGCTGATCTTAATCACAGCGCAGGGTAGTACTAGGAGACGTCCTAAAGGAGCTCCTATATTTCAGACATACTCTTCCTCACCGCCATTGTGGAGCAGAAGTCCAATTGCTCCTTGATGGTCAATCCTTTAAAAAAAGTACCCATCCCTGGCCCCACTGCAGAAAATTGAGAGCTTGTCTGTGGTGGTGGGGCCTAGGTAATCGAAGCTTGAAAGATCTCTCTAGCGATCATAATATGTGTCCAGAGCTGAGATCCATTAACCTCATGGGAGAGGCAAAAAGGGAAACAGGTGGGGAGAATATGATGCAATTATGGCTGGAGTAGGTGGGCAGAAAGGACACATCATTCCTGCTGTGGATGCATTTGAGGAAGTCCTTGATGGGAACAAAGGCAGCATCACAAAATCTAACAAATGAAAGGTCCCCCTCAAAAACATGGGATAATTTGTGAAAGAATAAAATTAGCCTTCACTTGAGAAGTGTGAAGGGAGAAGAGACAATTACCAGGATCATGATTCAGAGGATAGTCCCATATTAGGCAAAGGATTTTTAAGCAAAGTCCCTGGAAGCTCCATTTTCTTCCAATACAAGAGGAAGTAGATACACTGGCCTGAGTTTTCTCCTCACAGCTGATAAGGCTTCTACACTATTGGCTAATAAGGATACTCAATTTCCCTATTACTCAAAGATATGGAAATTAAAACAAGACTCCTACCCATCAGGGTAGGAGTAAGTGGGAAGTTAGTGTTCTTGGTGCACTGATAGGTGTGTGATTAGGGCAGCCATTTTGACACCATTGGGCCATTCTTTAGACTAGCAGGAATGCATATGGCTGCAAGTTGGAATGCCCTCTCCTGGGGGTAGGCTCCTGAGAAAGCTTGCATAGGTCCACCAGGCGATCACACATGCATCTCCAATCATGTGTGTTAAACACATCAGACTAGGTGCATGTGGAGAGGGGATGGGAAGAGAGATGAGGAATGAAAGGAAAAAATTAACCTAAAAACTTAAAGTCAGATAGGAGCCTTGTAAGACCAGTTATGGTAGCATGCCATGAACTCCATGCCATGGAGTATAATTAACTAGACGCTCTCCATCTGAACTCCAATTTACTTACTTAATTAATTACTTCAACTCAGCTTCTCAGGGCCAGTTCATCCCTTGGCACTGACAAAAGGCAAGTCTGAGCCTTCGGGGCCAGGGCCAGTTTCAACCAGGCCTGCCTCAGATGATGTAATTATAGATCATGAATGCAAATCATTTCTACAGGTAATATTTTTAAAAATCCTGTCATTCTGATGAGTGGAAAATGGACAACCAGATCTTGGATGATACATAAGAATTTTTTTTTTTTTAAAGATTTTATTTATTTATTTGACAGAGAGATAGCACAAGTAGGCAGAGTGGCAGGCAGAGGGAGAGGGAGAAGCAGGCTCTCTGCTGAGCAGGGAGCCGGACATGGGGCTCGATCCCAGGACCCTGGGATCATGACCTGAGCCGAAGGCAGCCGCTTAACCGACTGAGCCACCCAGGCGCCCCGATACATAAGAATTTAAAAATTAGAGCTTTCCTTAGAAGGCAAATGTTTTTTGTAAAGTGAAGATTTAGCGCCCCCTATTGATGTCCAAGAAATCCCAAACTGTCATAAGATAAGGCTCAGTAATGAGGTTGGCAGAATTATGACCGCCCCCCCAAATGTCCACATCTTAATCTCTGGAAGCTGTGAATATGTTGCCTTACAAGGCAAAAGGGACTCTGAAGATGTGAATAAGATCAAATAGCTAAGGATGGGGGAGACTATCCAGGATTGTCCTGGTGGGCCCCATGTAACCACACAAGTCCTTAAACACAGGGAACCTTTCCTGGCCATCATCAGAAAGGAAGATGTGACTGCAGAAGTAAGGTCAGAGAGATGTGCTGTTGATGACTTTGAGGATGGAGGAGGGGACCATAGACTAAATATTGCAAGTGGCCTCCAGGAGCTAGAAAGGCAAGGAAATGGATTCTCCCCTGGAGCCTTCAGAAAAGAATGCTGCCCTGCCAACATCTTGATTTTGGCCCAGTGAGACGCATCAGACTTCTGATCTATGGAATCATATGGCAATACATTTGTGTGGTTTCAGGCCACTACGTCTGTCATAATTTGTTATAGCAGCAACAGAAAACTAACACAGTAAACACAACTTGACCTAACTTGATCTAGACAATCTAGAGTTAGCTTTTTTTTTCCTTTCTTTTTTCTTAACTTTTCCTGCTAAAACCCTACAGAGTCTTCAGGAGTGTGATTCAGATGAGTCAGGACTGTGGGAAGCTCACAGAATGTCAGAATTGGAAGCCATCACAGAAGTAACACAGTCCAACTGCCACCCAAAGCCAGAATCTCTCCTACAGCATTTTTGACTGTTGGACGCTCAACCTCTGCTTGAACCTCAGGAAGAAAGCTGTAGCTTCAGGTCCACCCACGTCTACATTACTGAATTTTTTCTTCACAGCTGACTTAGTTCTGCTGTAAGAGAACATTTCTCAGGACAAAGTCTGTGCATTGCTTGAGGGCTCTATTAGAAAGTCTTTTCTTGCTATGAACCAAAATCTACTGCCTTAAAATGCCCATGTTTTGGCATTACTTGTACCCCTAAGGCAACATAGAACAGAAGATACAGGGCATAGACAGGGCCTTAAGAAGATTGGGTTCAGCAGACAGGATAGCTGGGGTGCCTGGCTCAGTCGGTTGAACAACTGCCTTCAGCTCAGGTCATGATCCCAGGGTCCTGGGATTGAGTCCCGCATTGGGCTCCCTGCTCAGCAGGGAGTTTGCTTCTCCCTCTCCCTCTGCCTCTCCCCCTGTTGGTGCTCTCTCTCTCTCTCTCTCGCTCTCTCTCAAATAAATAAATAAAATCTTTAAAAAAAAGACAGACTAGCAAATTATTGAACTACCATTCAATTCAAGCCAATTCAATTCCATATATGTTCATTGAGCACCTATTTTATGCCAAGCATTCTGTAGTAACTGTGAATATATTTATGAACACATAGATACAACCCCTTCCCTATTGGAGCTTAACAGTTTAAGTGAAACAGATAGTGAATAGATACCCACAAAACAAAAATATAAATATAGATTGTTCTATGAAAGAAAGGTGCAAGTATTATAAGCATGTATAACAGGTACTTGACCACTTGTCAAAAGGGATCCCATCCTGAGGTCCAGATCTAAGTTTGAAATGAAACTTCCTCTTGTCATTAGACAACGCTTCAAGTTCTCAAAAGTTTAGATGGACATAAAGCTGTCAATGTAATGTGACTATAATATGGTAGTTTGAATTCAGGTGCCTGTGATATGTTTAATATAAAGGGATAGCTGCCTTAGCTATGCCTTTTTGATGGATTTGTAAAATTATTTTGCCTAAGGAGCCAATCCCAAAAGTTAGACCATCTTTTCTGTACTTGCACACCCCATCATGTCACCACATGCTCTCTCTGGCCTGACTTGAATGGCTACTCCAGAGAAGAGTCAGAACTCTACCCAGCAGATCATATCAAGAGGACCCTGATAACTACTTGGGTCATCCTGAGACTATAGGACATCCACCCATCTCTGATGACCTTCTGGGACATAAAATAGAATCTGTCCTTCCCCTGGCCAACTTGAGAACCCATTGCTGTCAGGACCAGAAAGCTGGTATATTTGTATTAATCTATATATCTATATAATTAATAATATCTATAGTAATATAGCTAACATTGTTGGTGAGAGAGAGGATCACTACATTATGAAAATAGGTTCCATTTGCTAAGGTGCTGCTACAGACCGAATGTTTGTATCATCCTAAAATCCATGTGGAAACCTAATATCCAATGTGATGTATTTGGAAGAGCAGCCTCTGTAATGTGATTGGGTTATGATGGAGCCCTTATGAAAGGGATTATAAAGGAGACTCCAGAGAGGTCCCTCACCTCTTCTACCATGTGAGGACACAACAAGAAGACAACCGTCTATGAACCAGAAAATGGGCTCTTGCCAGATACCAAATCTGCCAGCACCTTGATCTTGGACTTCCAGCCTCCAGAACTGTGAGAAATTGATGTCTGTTGCTTATAAGGCACCCCGTCTTTGGAATTTTTTTAAAGATTTATTTATTTATTTTAAAGAGAGAGCAGCAGGAAAGAATCTTCAAGCAGACTTCCCACTGAGCACAGAGTCCAACACTGGTTTTGATCTCACAACCCATGAGATCATGACCTGAGCCAGAACCAAGAGTCAAACCACAGACTGAGCCAACCAGGAACCCATATGGAATTTTGTTATAACAGCCCAAAGAGACTAAGATGTTATTTTTTAAATGTCCATCCCTAAAAAAAAAAGAAAAAAAAAAACAGCCTCAAAATATATAAAGCAATACAAAAGATCAATGTTCAGGGAGAAATAAAAAGCTCATCATCATAGTAGAATATTTAAATATATCTTTTTTGGTTTTGAATGATCTAGGAGACCAAAAAATATATATCAAGAATATAGAAGATCTGTAAAACTCAATTTCAAAGCTGCGCTCAACTTTAGCAAATACATATTTTTCCCTCTCAAGAATGCATGGCAGATTTCCAAAAACTGCTTATGAGTGATATCATAATCTCAATAAATTTCAAAAAATAAGTGGCATATGGATGATCTCTGAATAAAACACAATTAGGTTAGAAGTCAATAGCAAATTCTTAACTACAATAACCAAAAGTTCATCAATACAGAAGTGGAAGAATATACAATAAAATATTATATAGCATGTGATAGTACAGGGGTCTGCAAACTTTTTCTATAAAGGGCCAAATAGCAAGTATATTTAGACTTTGGGGACAGTCTCTACCACCATTACTCAACTCTGCCTTCACAGTTCTAAGGCAGTGGTAGACAATATATAAGTAAAAGGGCATGGCTGTGTTCCAATAAAACTTTATTTATGGAAGCTAAAAACTGAATTTCACATGTCATGAAAGCCTTATGACTTTTTCTTTCAATCTATTAAAAACTTTAAAAACCATCCTCAGCTCTTAAGCCATGCAAAAGGCAGGAAGTGGGCTGGATTTGACCCATAAGTCACCATTTGCTAACTAGGGATATAGATGAACCTTAACAACATGATTATTAGGTTAAGAGATGTCCAAAAGATTACATGTAAATGAGACTCTTTTGGTAAATCAAAGTTAAAAATGCAAATAAAAAACTATACACACACATATATTTACATGTCTATGTGAAACCATGCCCCATAGGGTAAATGAAGGTGAAACTAACAGAAAGTTTAAAGCTTGTTTTTCAGAGAACTGTTTCTCCCTAATCAGCTACTGTGTCTTTTCAGACCCCACTAACAAATCCACTGTCTCTGCAGAAACCTGGACTCAAGGTCAACTGATAATGGTTCCAGCCTATGAATAAGCAAGGCCCTGCATTCCTTACCAGAGAACCTATCCACTTTATGCCAGTTCTTAGAGCAGACTCATAGGCCCTAAGATAACCTCCTGACATCAGGGGCTGAATTTTGCCTCATTCTAGTGTTAAGTTTCCACCCCAAAATGAATATGGGATATATGTTACATATATGTTTGCTCAATGCACATGCTCCATCTTTCCTCATGAATAGTTATGTTTCCCTGCCCTTTTCATCAATATGTATGTAATCTCCTACTCTGAGTTCCCCCTTTAAAATCCCACTCCTTAACCCAGAATCTCAGAGATGGTCTTTGGACACCAGTCCACCATCGTCCCAGGGTGCCAGCCTCCTGAGCAAAGCAACCCTGCCTTTCCAACCAACACTTGTCTCTGGAAAATTGGCTCTGCAGGGGCAAGCAGCTGAACTTGGGTTTCAGTAGCATACATACATTGTTCTGATGCCCCTCCTTGCCCACATCCGATCCACTGACCACAGAAATGGGACCATTTTATTACCAGCCATGAGGAGCTCAGATTACAAATTACACAAAAGTAAGGAAATGTCTTTGCATATGTATACTCATTAGGAATATTTACCACAGGAAAAGGACACAATGAATGCAGGATTACCTCAGGTGAAGGGAAGCAAGGAGACACGGAATGGGAAGACCATGGATGTGGGGTATTGCCAGAGCCCTGGCTCTCATTTGAAAGGGTGAGCTTGCAAGTGCTCATTACATCAAAAATAACTAACTGTATAAAAGTGAGGCATGCATAGTGAGAGTATGTGATAGAACAAAGATTACAATTAATCTGATTCTGTGTACCTGAGACCCACCGAAAGAAAAACATAAGAATTAGGTAGACTTGGGGAAAGGGTGTGTGGGAAGAGATAGGAAAAGTGATCCTGGTAGACAGAATCAGGTGTGCAAGAGACTTGAGGAAGGGCCCAGGGAACCAGAAGAAGGCTGTAAGGTTGCCTCAGAGAGAGTGGTCTAGAAAAGGGCTGGAGAGGTGGACGGGGGCCCAGATCACACAGGCCTTGGAGGCATCTGGGTTTATGTCCTAAGAGTAATGGAAAGCCACTGAAGAGTCATGAGCCGAGGAATAACATGAGCAGATCTGCACTTGCTAATGATCACCCTGCTGCAGTGGGAAAGCCAGTCACAGGAGCAAGGGAGTGGGCACTGGGGACCAGGAGGCTGATAGTGAGGTCAAGGCCTGTGGTCTTCCTTATTTCTGATAATCCCTGTAGCCTACTAGATGGGATTTTCCTCTGCTCAGGCCTCTCTTGACTTCAAAGGCCAAAGAAATGAACTTCACTAGACCCAAGGTTTAGAATGGTGGGTACAGAAAGCAAATGGTGCATGATACTTCACCTCTAGCTTTGTCTTTTTCCATCAACAGTGGCAGTCGAAGATCAGCTCTCTCGATTACTTAAGAGCAGCCCATCACACTAATATGTGGGTTAATTGTCTTTCAATGGCCACATAGTCTCACAGTCTAGCTTCCCATGGATCATGAGGAATACATATCCTTTTTATTCAAATGACATGGACTTTTTGCCAAATCTACCACTGTTGTACTGGAGGAGCTTGGCCCTCCTTCCTGGCCTATTTTCCCCACTCAGAGACCCCACAGGGGGTGCTAAGCATGAAAGCCTTTGTTGTATTGGAGCCACTCCCAGACAGTTCTCTCTAACCACCAAATTTCTCTCTTGTAAATGGGGAGTAGAGGGAAGCCATTTTTGTTCATCCCATTATATGTACAAGTTCTTTTTTAGGAGAACTTCAGTCTCAGCAGAGAACGAGGAAGGATAAGATAAGGAGGGATAAGGATGTTAAGCGGACTTGGATACACAGAATGCCGATTATTTAAGCAGATGTATCTGAAACAGAGAAAGTAAAAGCTTGCCATATCTCCATGGCAATCAGCATGGAAACCCAATGGCACTCTTTGTCTTTTTGGTGTAATTGTCATCCCATAACAGATAAAATTGTTTCTCACAAACAGATCGGTTAATGTAGAAGAAAATTGATCTACAGTGAGTGTTGATGGGCAAAACTCACCAATACTGATGTCTGGGGACTTGGTGAAGACTTCAGTGGACCCTTGCCTAAGGGAGACTATGTGTCATGGGAAAGAGGCTATAGTAATGACTGGCAGATGGGTTAAGGGAAATTTCATAACTGAGTACCTGAATGACATTTGCGTATATGCCCTGAAAGGTTAAGAAAGTGATAAAAATCGATTTATAGATGTAGGGCATAGAGAGTTTTCTTCCACACTCCTTCCACTAGCCCTAAAGAGAACAATTTACAGGGCACAGACAGATGCTGTGATCTTCAAAGCCCAGTGAGATGGGTCTGTGTGGGCGCCATGTCCCCAACCCCTCTCCCCTCACAAGAGAGAATCAAGGATTTGAGTCTTCAGCTTGCTTCTGGTAGAAGGCTATGCTAGTGTACCCATCTCTGATACCAGCCATATGGGTGAGGGAGTTTGCCATGAAGGATTAGATCTGGTTGAGGAAGACTTTGCCTTCCCTCAGTGTAGGGCACCGCACCTTCCAGTCCAGGGAATAGAAGTGGTTGACAATACAGGAGGTCAGGGCTCAGGCCAGGGAATAACTAGTTGCCTGATATTAAAACATCTTGTCTAATGACTCCCCTGTTCACATTCAATCCACTGATTAAAGAAAGAGAACTATTCTATTACCAACCACAAAGATCTCGGGTTACAACTTATACAAAGGTAATGAAATGTCCAACTCATTCAGTCTTGTTGCTTTTACTAGCTTATTACCCCTATGAAACCAGGGGTTGTCTGGTTCATGACAGTTTTCCCTTGGCCCCCATGAAGCCCCAATACCGCAGCCTTGACTCCCAGGGACACCCTGCACCCCTGGGTGGACCCAGATCCACCTTCAAGTCCAATCCAAGTCTGAGCTGTCTCTCTGCAGCCCCCCAAGCCCTGACCTGGCTTTGTTTCTTTCCCTAATATCCATCCAAAACCGTCTTTTCTAAGCACTGCATCCCCAGGATCTTACTCTATGCCTAGACACATTACTCTCCATCTTTGTTCCCTTCTTTTAAGTCTTCTCCAGCTGTCTTGCCTCTGGTCAATTAATGTATTAAAAGCTACTCTTGGGGCACCTGGGTGGCTCAAACGGTTAAGCGTCTGCCTTCGGCTCAGGCCATGATCCCGGGGTCCTGGGATCAAGCCCCACATCAGGCTCCCTGCTGAGCGGGAGGCTGCTTCTCCCTCTCCCTCTGTCTCTGCCTGCCGCTCCCCCTGTTTGTACTGTCTCTCTCTCTCTCTGTCAAATAAAAAATAAAAAATCTATTAAAAAAAAGAAAGCTACTCTTGTTTACAGAATTCCCATTTGCCTCAATTCATCTTCCTGTCTGGTTTTGTTTCTTCTGCAGCTTTCTTTATTTCTTCATTCACACTCCCACACTTTCACAAATGTGGGCCTCCACTGAGTGCCTGGGCCTCTAGGCCCTGTGCTAACACGAGTGTGCTGAAGAAGAATGTCACTTTGAGTCCCTGCCCAGTCCCCATCTCCATTTGGAAGAAAACTGCCCCTGTTCTCTAACTCAGGCCTGTGCCCAGAGAAACAGCCCTGGGTGGGCCTCTTGCTTGCTCTTCGGTTCTATGTAATTCCTTCCTCCTCCAGGTGGGCACATGACATCAGGGTGGACAACCTGAGAAAGCTCTGACCGAAAACAGCTGAGAGAGAACAGCACAATTAATCAGGACCTGACTCATGAACAGTTTGGTTGAGATGTATAGTCCATTTTTATTATTTATGGTGGTTATGTTCTATAAAGTTACTGTAAACACTGAATTTGCCATTGCTCCAAGGAAAAATACAGGGTTAGATTCCTGTGAGCCTCTGATCACAGTTTCATCAACAAATCAATACGTAACCTCATTATATGTCTATTTCTGTTCAGAAACACCTTATTTGATATATATTGTTGCAGCAGTATATATTAAATTAAACAGCACTATAACGCATGCCTGAACGAAGTTTATCTAATACAAATACTTTGTCCATGAGAGACATCACAGCCTTCTTGACCTAAGAACTATACAGCACTTCAGAGCTACCTTTGGAGGTCATTTTAAACAGTGAAATCACCAACAGAAAGCACAGGTATGCCAAAAACATGGCACTTTACCACAAAAAGGACACATATATAGAATGCGAACTCAGATGGGAACATGTGCATTAAGTTAGTTTAATTTTTCATTGCTCTGCACATGTCCAAAAATGACTTCAAAATCACCAAAGTATTGATTGAGGGGTTACAAATAAATTTTAGTGAGCAGAAGATATTGCAGATATGGAATTCACCAATTATAAGGTTCAACCGCAGTTGGTTGCCGGCTTGCTTTGTTGGTTAACAGTAGGAGCAAATACTGAGAGAGCCAAAGACAGACACCAGTTTTCATACTCTAAGAGACTGTGGGAATCACAGAATTACCTAAGTCACAAGGTAGTAGAAAAGTTGCGGTACCATCCTGCTACGTGAGGTGTCCTAAAAAAGTCTCTGTTCCTTGCAATCAAAAAGCCCAATCAGTCAGCATATATCCATCCACATATATGACTCTTGCATTGCCCTGGCAAGGAGATGGAGTTTTGGTAAGGGTTGTTTTGTTTCTAAAGGCCCGAGTAGAACAAAATTGGCACTTGAAGTCAATGGGACTGGTTATGCCACTTCTAGGTCATGTGACTTTGAGTTCTCTAACTCAGTTGTTTCATCTGAATGGACAGATACCTACCGTCCAACTCCAGACAGCTATCACGAAGGCCACGTGAGATCATTATGGACCCACGTCCTTGTTATCTTCTGATCCAGCCCCTCATTTTTCCAGAAGAGGACACCAGGGATCAGCAGGAGGAAGCGATTTGCAAAAATGGCTAACAAAGGAAACTGGAGAATGTTGACACTCCCTTAGGGCAACTCTAAACCTGCCAAACTCACTCTTCCCCAAAGAGAGAACAACGCATTCCACAGCGGTTTGGGCAAAGCTGTCCTGTTGCTCTTATGGGACAGCTTGTCTGCAGGCAGGCAACTCAGTGAGAAAACCAAGTTATTTGGTTTCCTTGCCCAGTGAAACAATATCCTTATTTTCCTGAATAAGCATAAATGGTCAGGACATGGGGATTAGTGGTGTCACTGTCTACAGGAATGGAGAGTGCTCAGACTTTTTCTCTCCCCTTGCAGCTGCAATTCCCCCCCAAAAAGTCAGAGCAAGTTCTGGATTAAAATAAGCAGTCTCAACCTGGAGGGTGGCAGGAGGATGGCAGAAAGAAACTTAGAGTAGCTCCCCAAGCAATACTTCCTGGGGGCTCCCGGCCCCATGTTTACACTCCATTTCTCTGGCCTGGGAAATCAGTGTTTTCTCACAGTACATCCTGAAATTCAGATCCCCTGCCAAACAGTTGATCTCAAACCACTCTCATCTCTATCTCCACTTCAGGACAGACTATTTGGGACATAAAGAGTAAAAGAAGATATTTTAGGGGAAGGGGGGAAGGGCAGACCTTTGTTAAGCACCCATTCTACTATTTCATCAAACCACTCAATGTTCCAAGTATTATGACCACCATGTAATAGATGAAGCTCAGAACAGGTACTTGTCCATGGCCATACTGCTTGCAAGTGATGAGGTTAGGAGGTCAGCACATTTGTCAAAACCTGGGTTGTCCCCACAGCTTCTTAAACTTTCTCAGGACTAAATGCCACTAGTAAGAAAGATAAATGAATCACACTCCCAGGTGATCTGGGGCTCAGTGGACACAACCAGTGGTATTCAGTCTGTATGGGACATTCTTCCTGACCCTTCACTGGGCAAACTCCCTCTCAGGCTTCCAATCTCAGTCAGTCATCACTTCTTCCAGGAAGCCATTGCTGATCTCCCACGTCTGGGTTCAGTGCCCTCCCGTGTGCTCCAATACTGTACCACCCCATGAGGGCACACTGCCTGTGTTGTACTGCTTGCTGATTTATCTGTATGGTCCCAAGAGATCAAGGACCATGTCTGCCTCTGCATCTCCAGCTCACAGCAGACTGCTCAACATAGTATAGCTGCCCAAAGAATACTTGCTGAGTAAATGTTGACTCTGGCTGAACTTTCTATCTCGTGTGTGAATTGCCTTTAGATGGAATAGCTCTCTTAGTGATAATCCAGCCACTGTAAGCACATTAATAACAGAAAACAAAGAGACACACCCTTCCATGTTAATCCCACACCACACCCATTGTACCCCATACTCTTTGCACTCCAGCTATGCTGGCCCTCCTTGAATTCCTTAAACATGCTACATTCCCAATACCATGGGGCCTTTGTACATACTGTGCCTTTTAAATGAATCACCTACTCTTTCTCCAGATCTCTGCTTAGTCATAGTTCATGTTCTTACAGCAACATATGCCTCTCCCTCATATCCTTTAGTACATGATCCAGGTATGATTGCTTGTCTCTCACACTGTGAAAGTAGGGGTGGAGCCTTTTTGTTTGTTTGCTTGTTTAACTCTTATGTCTCTAGCATCTAGCACAGTGGCTAGCACATAATAATTCAGTACTTGTGCAGGAAAAAGGAAGTGATGTTTCCATTGAGACCTGTGTGGGGCAAAGAGTATTCTAGGCTGGAGAAAGAGTTTGAGCAAAGCTTTTGGAAGAGAGACATGCCATATTTAAAACGGAGGGAAGCCCAGTATGGCTGGACCATAGGGAATGAGGGGGAGGCTGATACATGGTGCGGTTATTGAGAGGCAGCCAAGGCCAGATGCTGCAGAGTCTTACACAGCATGTTAAGGCCTCGGACTTGATGTCAGGGATAAAGGGAAGCGACCAAGGGGTTCTAAGCAGGTTGGTTTTTCTCCTGTCCCTTACAGGAACCCTACTAATCCATGTCATCACATGCCACCACACTTACAAAGCTGATCTTTGGGTTTTTTTTTTTTTTTTAAGATTTTATTTATTTACTTGACAGAGAGAGAAAGAGAGAGCATGAGCAGGGGGAGGGGGAGGGGCAGAGGATGAAGGAAAAGTAGACTCCCCGCTTAGCAGGGAGCCCGACCAAGGGGCTTGGTCCCAGGACCCTGGGATCATGACCTGAGCCGAAAGTAGATGCTTAACCAACTGAGCCACCCAGGCGCCCCCGAAGCTGATCGTTTACACCCACATACAGTAAGTGCCACCATGTTTAACTATGTCCATTGTTCTAACCTTCTAAGAGCATTTCGAGCCTTCACTGTAGCTTGTCTTCCAGCTCAGTATCATTAGCAATTTGGGTGATAGAAAATAGCCCCACTGTTAAGAAATATTAGAAAAAAACAAAGGCAGTAAAGTTATTACAGCTCTCCCCTCCACAGCACAAATCCAGCTCCTGTGGTATTAAAAATTCCATTCTTAGGTTTCAAGGAATCTGACCACAGTCTGTCATAGACACAAGTTAACCAGTCTCAGCCCTCTGTATGCTCTAAGTTTATGTACTTGTCCTTTTATTTTTTTTTATTTCTCTTTCTGCCCCTCTGATTCTTCCAAATTCCTGTTTTATGGAACAATATTTTAGGGTAAGTGTGTGAGGAAGAAAAATTTCCATCCTAACTTCAAATAAATACACTGGCTTTCTTTCTCCCCAAAGAAATGTGTTTTGTTTTCTTTCTGCTATCTGACATGTTTCAATAAATAAATAGCTTGACTTTGTTTACATATATTCCCCCAAAACTCAGAAACCCAAAATTTGATAAGCATTTGGAACATAAGAAAAACTCCTCTTGCTGATTCTTTGAGAGTGACAACGTCCTGGTTTGAAGCAATTATCGCTGGGAAGCAAGTTCTGCTTTTCTCAGACACAGTTAAACAGGATGAACCACGCTGGTAGCTTTTCATTATGTGTGTTATGTGTGTGTGTTTTATTTTACTTTTGATTTTTGAGTGTTTTTTTCCCTTGACATCAGATCACATGGACAGCAGTAATGCCAAAATCACCACATTATCATTATCCATTGTGAGCTATGAGATATATTTCAAACATCTAGAATGCAACTTTTGAAATGATTTCCCCAAATCTGTGGATTTTTTAAAAATTCAATGTAAAGAGTTGTCAGGTATTTTCATCATTAGTTTATATCTGTAAGAAAACCAACACAAATTGGGGAAGAATGAGGAAGGGGAGAAAGGCAGTGGAGGAAAATTGTGTGTTTTCTCTATGGGTCTCATTCCAATCTTGAAAAACTAGTTGAAAAAGAAAACCAACGGGCACCTGGGTGGCTCAGTCATTGGGCGTCTGCCTTCAGCTCAGGTCATGATCCCAGGGTCCTGGGATCGAGCCCCGCGTCGGGCTCCCTGCTCAGCGGGAAGCCTACTTCTCCCTCTGCTTGTGTTCCCTCTCTTGCTGTCTCTCTCTCTCTGTCAAATAAATAAATAAATAATCTTTAAAAAAAAAAAGAAAAAGAAAACCAAAATTACAGATTGGCTTTATCACATTGAGACTCAAAGAAAAACAATTCCTCCTTCAAAATAAGTAACACAACAGTAGAAGACGATGGCGCTACAGACAGAGAGATCTGAGGCCTCCACCAAATGCTCAAGGCCTCTCTCCAGGGTCACACTGGCCCATTGGGTGTTTCAGCTTGTTGTCTACTCCTGATGGGCCCTCATTTCTCCATCAAAGATTGTGCCGAAACCCACAGATACCGAGCTGGGCCACTCCAACCCCCCCACCACCATTATTCCATAACACCAGCTTCAGAACGGGAAGAAGCCAAATCTGTGCCAACTTCTCAATAAATCCATCAGTTTCTGGTCATCCTGCATCTTTTTCCAGTTACTTAGACCAACCATTTGTTTTGAACGCTCAACAAAGGTAGGAATTAAGTTCGCTGCTGTGTCACTGGTGGGCTGGACCACACCCCATCTTTCTGAACTCTGCGGCCGATTCTCCCCTCTGCCACAGTCACACTCACAAGCACAGCCAGGCACATGCTGCCCAGGGTGCCTAGTCCTTTATTAGATCAGAGGCTGTGACGTCACTTCAGGAATTTAACAAAGGAACAGGCATCCAAAAGCAAAAATCTTCATTTGGAAGGAAACATATTCTTCCTGCAACATTTTTTAAGTCCAAAGAAGGTGCTAGAATGTTTTTTCGATTTAAGGTCAAATGCGGTTCATGAAGCATCCTCCACTGACCAATGGGAACTTGAAGCTGGTGTATTGCATGCCAAGTGCTACAGGCCCCGACACCACAGCCCCCTCCCTCTAAGGTCACACAAGGTTCTAGAGAATAGCCCACGAATATCACGAAAAGACCCATGGGCCAAAGTCGGCTCCGAGTTGTTCGTCCATAACGAGTCCATAAGGAAGTGAATTGTCCCAGACTCCCAAACCGGCTTACTGCGCCCCCTCCCAGCCCTCACCTGGGGGTGGGGACTGACATCGGGGACTGCCTGATTCTGTTACCATCCCACTGATTAAATCCAGGTGCTCTGTTTATTTCAGAGTGCAAGAAAACACACCAAGAGCTTCAAACTTATGTTACAGACAGGAAACAGCACTCCAGAAACACCTACGTCTGAAACTTGAAGACCACGCCAGGCCTCTTCTCAAACAGGGGCTGGTTTCTTCCCCGGGCTGGGGCCCCCGTCTGTGCCTCTGGATAGACAGGGCACTTCTGTCTTCTCACCCTGGGCAGTTCAAGGCTCAGCTGGCTATAAATTACATATTTTAAATGTACTTAGTCGTCCTTTCTCCTTACATTTAAAAGCAGATGGTTTAAACTTGATCCCAGCCATGCTATCTCAAAAGAGACAGTCCTTATAAACTGGCCATTAAAATCTCCCTAAAAAATGTATTCTAAATGCACCACAAGGATAAGAGTGGTATCTGGGCAGCCAAAGCGAGGAGCTAGGGAAGGAAGGGAGGATTTTAAGAACAATAACAGCCTCATTAAATCTAATTACTTTCTAGCGCTTACTGAGACCCAGGGATGAAAAGGGAATTTATGGATGGGATTTCTGAGTCCTTTGCATTAAAGTAACCCCCCCTCTCACTCCCTCTCTCACACCCAGGCATCGCATGCTTGTCTCCCACATCAACAGTTCTGGGAAGATTTTTACAAAACCAAACAACCAACCAAAAAACTCTTCTTTCTTCCTTCACACATTGGAAGTCCCTGCCTCTTCTGTATGTTCATGGGTGATATGGATCAGCCAGAAAGTATCTCCTTGGAAAGTCTTAACGCCCAATGTACACCTCCTGGCTCAGACTGGGATCCCATGGCTGTGTGCTCTGGAAAGCTCCGATATCAGCAACCCAAGTCCCACTATGAAACAAGCAGCCTGTGCGCCACCAGACCAAGCACTACCCCACCAAAGAATGCAAGCAATGGAGAAAAGACTGGACACTGGCTGAAATGTAACAGTGATGTGTCCACCTCAGAGCCTTTGACTGTGAGCCTTAACAATCTAACAGTTTAAGCAAGGGGGGTTTGTCGGACTGATGAGGAAAACATGCTGACCAGCACAGAAGGGCAGGTGCAAGGGCAGATTTGGAGATTTCTGGAGACAAAGCTGTGAACAGTCCCATTCTGTTGCTGACATCAGAATGAGTCATCTCCAGCTGACTTCTATTCCTGATATCTTTTCTAACCATCCCAATTCTTGGCAGAGTCCTTATGAATCACATACCTACCCCTGTGGCTATGGGCAGAGTCCAGAGACTGACAGCCAACCGGGACTCCGGTAGGGGGTGGGGGAGGAGTCCTAAGGAGGGGATGCTGCACAAGCAGAAGCAGCAGATGCCCATGAGAAGTGATGCCTCTGGGATGTCATGATTTCCCTGCTTTTGATACTTTTCTGGGATAGCTAACTGTTTAGACATTGAACTTCTACTGTTTTGCAATTAACTGTATATATATATATATATATATGTATATGTATATATATATATATATATATATGCTTTAGCCTAGAGGGGTTCCATCCAGCGCCAAAACACTGAAAGTCCTAGTAGTAGAAAAAGCCTTACAGGTGACAGGTGCTCTACCAGTTTTTTCAGTTAAAGTAGAATAAGGAAAAGCTACAGAAAGGGAAGATAAAAGCCAATTACCTCCCATGTAGAGCAGTGCTACCCACCTGCAATGACCCAGGACACATGACAATAAACCCCTGCCTCCAACACACACACACACACACACACACACACACACACACACACACACACACACACCCCAACTCTATTGCTCTTCCCAGTCTCTTCAGAGGAACAGCTAATAGACCCACTTTGGGGAAGAATTTTTCTGTCTTTAATTTGTGCCTACAAATTAAAATACAAATAAATAAGGCAGAAATACAAATAAAATACAATACAAATAAAGCAGAGGCTAAGTCTCTCCCTCAGTCCACATCACTGTCTGCCCCTTGGAGCAAAATAGAGCCTCATATTTGAAGGGCTGGTGTGTTGAATGAGGCAACTAGTGGAATGTGATGAAGCCGACCTCTCTATTTGTGGATTCCCTCTAGCCCATTCAAGCTTATTTAGCAGAGGAGGCTTTCCCTCCACCTCTAGATGACCACTCAGCAAGGTAATGACTTGTCTCTGCCATTCACTTAGAAAGGGTCGCTTTGGACAGAAACAGCTTGCACTAGTCCAAGAGAGTAGGTTCAGTTGCCCCTCTGGACAGCGTGCCGTGTGGAAAACCCGCACAAGACAGCCTGACATTTCCTTCCGGGGTGACTGAGGCCAGTCTTCTTTCCCTGAAGGGAGTGACCATTGCCAAAACCAAGTCAAAGCCTGGCTAGTCTTTAAAGAATTTGAACTTGATTTTTTCCCCCAGTCAAGGACTTGGTCAAGACAATGATTTTATAGAGAGAGCAGAACACATGAAGGACACCTGAAGGAGGGAAGAAGAGAGAAAGAAGGGGTTTCAGATAAAGGAAGGAAATCCTCCAGCTGCCACGGACAGCCACTCTCTGTTCCCATGCCACCATCCACCTGCCCCCACCTGGAGTCACTGAGGCCCCATCATCACCAACCCACAGGAACCCGAGCTCTGCAGAATTTTTTAACTTGAAAGTTAAAAAAACGCTGCCCCTCGGGCGCTCTGACCTGGAGCCCCTTTGGCCCGACCCCCCCTCACCACCATCTGTGAAGATCTCATTTGGGCTTGAATGCTGCTCAGTAACCCCAGCCACCCCAGCCACCAAAAGAGACACAGGGAGCAGTGGCTTCCCCTGAGCACATCCCTCAAAGTCATCACTTTTAAGGAGACAGGATGGTCCTCAAGGCGAGGAACACATTTGAAAAAGCAAGACCATTTCCTTGGTGTCAGTTGTGATCTCTCCCCTTTCATTCATAATTTTATTAATTTGGGTCCTTTCTCTTTTCTTTTGGATAAGTCTGACTAGTGGTTCATCGATCTTACTAATTCTTTCAAAGAACCAGCTTCTAGTTTCGTTTATCTGATCTACTGTGTTTCTGATTTCTAGTTCATTGATCTCTGCTCTAATCATAATTATTTCTCTTCTAATGCATGGCTTAGGCATCGTTTGTTGCTTTTATTCCAGCTCTTTAAGGTGTAAAGTTAATTGGTGAATTCGGGATTTTTCTATTTTTTTGAGTGAGGCTTGGATGGCTATGTATTTCCCGCTTAGGACCGCCTTTGCAGTATCCCATAGGTTTTGGACCGATGTGTTTTCATTCTCATTGGTTTCCATGAATTGTTTAAGTTCTTCTTTGATTTCCTGGTTGACCCAAACATTCTTAAGCAGAGTGGTCTTTAGCTTCCAAGTGTTTGAATTTCTTCCAAATTTCTTCTTGTGATTGAGTTCCAGTTTTAAAGCATTATGGTCTGAGAAAATGCAGGGAATAATCTCAATCTTTTGGTATCGGTTGAGACCCGATTTGTGACAGTATGTGGTCTATTCTGGAGAAAGTTCCATGTGCGCTCAAGAAGAATGAGTATTCTGTTGTTTTAGGGTGGAATGTTCTGTATAGATCTGTAAGGTCCATCTCGTCAGTGTGTCATTCAAAGCTTTTGTTTCTTTGTTGATTTTCTGCTTAGATGATCTGTCTATTGCATCAGAAAGGGTGAATACCCAACTTTTGCATGAACATGGATGGGACTGGAGGAGATTATGCTAAGTGAAATAAGTCAAGCAGAGAAAGTCAAGTATCACATGGTTTCACTTATTTGTGGCACATAAGGAATAGCATGGAGGACATTAGGGGAAGGAAGGGAAAAATGAAGGGGGGGGAAATCGGAGGGAGAGACGAACCACGAGAGACTATGGACTCTGGGAAACAAACTGAGGGTATTAGAGGGGAGGGGGGTGGGGGGATGGGTGAGCCCGGTGATGGGTATTAAGGAGGGCACGTCCTGCATGGAGCACTGGGTGTTGTACGAAAACAATGAATCATGGATCACCACATCAAAAACTAATGATGTACTGTATGGTGACTAACATAATAAAATAAAATTAAATTTAAACAAGAAAAAGCAAGACCATGAGGCACAGGGAGGAGTTCCTCAAACATGATTGTCTTTCTTAGGGTGCTGCTTCACCCCTCTCCAGTGGTGCAGATCCCAACTCCTCTCCCCCAGCAGCCCTGCCCCTGGGTTCCCCTCCCCTCTGCGGACCACCGGGCTCACCCCTGCTCTTTCTCCCTCTCAGGCAACCACCACTGGGCTTCTGGGCCGCAGCAGGCACACCCACATTCGGTTCCACCATCTTGGTGTCCTTTTCTACGGGTTAGTCATGTCTCCTCATCTGAAGTGTAGACTCACTGAGGTTAAGGGTTGTATCCTGTCCTTTGATTGTTCTCCACACATAGCCCTCACCCCTCCAAGCCCGCCCAACTGAACACATGGTGGGTACCTTCAAAACTTCCCCCACGCTCTAGCCTGTGAGCCCCAGGCCACAGCTGGAAGCCTGGCTCAGCGCTGTGGTGCAGAGAGGTTCAACCGGCCAAGTCACAAACCCCCACCAGAGTTGGGGTGACGCCGATTGTCCCGCTCTGTCCCTCCACGTGTCCTCAGCTCATTCCCTGTCTTGGCCATCAGATGGCACCACGGCTCCACAGGTCACCCAGGACTGTGCCCGCTGAAAGGGGAGATTCACCACCCTTCCGCTGCCCCTCCTCCCATAGAGTGTGCCACCCCATGTGGATGGGAATTCCAGCCCCCAGATGCTCTCTGGAGGCAGTCTCAGGACTCTCAGAATGTTTGGGGCAGCACTCCTATTTCAGGCCGTGTCCTTCTGCGGTCTGGGGCTGGACCTGTACCCCCCACACACATCTACAAGGGGCACGTTAATTGCCTGGCCCAGGAGGACACAGCCCCTCTGAGCACTGAGGATGATGGAGCAGGTACGCAGGGGCCCAGCAAAGCCCTCCAGGGGTTCTTGACTAGGGAGGCTCGGGGAAGCATGAGAAGCCCAGTTTTATCACTGAAATACTGCCTTTCAAGAATGTTCCAGATTCTCCAAATCCACAGGCTCCCTTCAACTCCATCTGCGCCCCCCCAACTCCCCCTTTCCTGATTTGAGCAGGGGAGTCATCAGTATTCCCTGATGAAGGTCATGGTAGACAAAAGGAAGAAGGCACCCAGAGGACACTCTGCCCCAGAAGCCACATTCTCCCAAATCCTACATTTTCTTCCTGAAGTCACTTGGATTAATGAGCCTTTCTATCAAACTCTCAGCAAAAAAATGAGAAAAAAAGTATTTATCCAGTACATTTATTTTTACCAATTGACCTTTCTTCCCTGAAGGCCAACAGATTTGATGATGTTGAATAATCTTGATTTCAAATCACTGCAACTGGTGCTGTGACCACAACACCAGCCAGAGACTCCCCACCCCCACTATTGCATCTGACCTCGGCTGGGGGCCTGTGTGTGCATCCCTTGTTACACCCTTTTGGGCTTGGAAACAACCTGTGGAGCCTCTGATGGTGAGAAGGAGGAAGAACAAAGGAACACAACTTTAAATAATTGGCTAACAACTTAAAGGATACTAACATTTAGGCTTAAAAAGACACATGATCAATGTAGTATATGTGAATTACATGACAGCAGTCTCATGAAACTACGCAGAGCATGCAGGGGTTCATCTATAAATTGAGATTTATGGGTTTTTTTGGTTTTTTTAAAGATTTTATTTATTTATTTGAGAGAGAGAGAATGAGAGATAGAGAGCACGAGAGGGAAGAGGGTCAGAGGGAGAAGCAGACTCCCTGCTGAGCAGGGAGCCCGCCGTGGGACTCGATCCCGGGACTCCAGGATCATGACCTGAGCCGAAGGCAGTCGCTTAACTAACTGAGCCACCCAGGCACCCTGAGATTTATGTTGAATTCACACAGTCCCCAGGACAGATTCTAAATTTTAGAGTTCTCTTTTCTCCCTTTCTTTGTTTTATGCACACACACATGCTCGCACACACATGCACACACACACACATACACACACCTGTCCCTGAATCAGATGTCAATGGGTTGCTTATGCCAGAAACTCTTCCCCGACCCACCAAAATTGAGTGTGACATGCTCCAGAGCATCTAAAACTTACTCTGAATTATAAATATTTGTGGCCCCCATGGCAGTGTTAGCTTCTTGAGAAAAGCAGCTGGGTTCCATTCTTATTTGGTGCTAGCATTGGGCTCAACAAGATTTGTGAAACCAATGAATCCCCATGCATGGGGCAGGGCACTTGCAGGTGCACACCCAGGCACATGTACACCTAGACTCTTACAAGTACACCCTTTAACCCAAGAACTAGACTCTAAGGGAGTCTTCAGGAGAGCCGCCAAGGTCAGACGCTCTCTCCCAACACCCAAGGGATGCTTTTCTAAAAGTCAGGCGGTCGAGAAAGGAGCTTATGTAGACACTAGAGGTCCAAACTGCCCAGTTTTCAAGTTGATACCTGCAGACTGCAGGCTGGAGGCTAGGGTCTGGACACAGACACGGCCGCGTGACATCAAGTCAGTAGCAAACAGACTCAAATAAGGTGCCTCTCTTCCCTCTAGTGCCAGCAACCTTTCACTTCTGACAGCCCAAGGCCAACACCCTTTTCTAGCTGCTTCCAGCCCCCAGATCGCCTGTAGGGAAATTGCCCAACTTGTCAGGCACCTCAGCCACACCCACTTCATCTCCCTACTTCTTGTCTGTTCAGCCCCAGCTAGTGAGCGGCTTTAGTCCACCTCTCCCTCCAAGTCATGCCAGAGCCAAGGTGCGGAAACCCTCCCCCACCTTTCTCAATCTTTCTCTCCCCTACCCCCCAGCTCTCTCTGTCTCTCAATCTCTCTCTCTCCCAGTCTCCCTGAGCGAGTGAGTGAGTGAATCGTGATCATTCCTGGGCTGCACCCTCTCTAGCTCAGTCTGCGAAGCTCTTCCTCTCGGCCTCAGTGCCTGGGCTCCCCTGGGTGTCAGTTCCTCGGCTCATCCTTCTGTTCTTGGGCTCAGGCACACCTACCTAACCCCCTCTTCTCCATCCCCTAGTTTACGGCCACCCCTTCCAGATCTCCATCCCCGGTGGCTCCTCCTCAGCAAAGCCCCTTGCCACCACCCACCAACCCCAAGAGATGTCAGGCCCCCATCACACATTTCAGACCTACCTGTACCTTTTCTTCACAGCATTTGGCATGGTTGGCAATGTTACATTGATTTGAGAGATTATTTACTCAGCGACTGTCCCTTCTGCCCCGTAACTGTCTTTTTCTTACCATTATGTTCCCTGTTCTTAGCACAGTGCCTGGCACACAGCAGGTGCTGAATATATATTTGCATATGATCTTTTTTTATGACTAAATGAACCAGTTTCCTTCGAACTCTTGAGTTTTGGGGTAAAGGGTACAATTTACAAAGAAAGAAGTCATGTTCCAGATTACCAAGAAGTTTTTTAAGTCTTTTGAACAGACTTCCCCAAATGTTCCTATTTTCACAAGCCAAACCACAGAGGATTGGACCCATTATTTTTTAGTTAAATACTAACCATAATTTTCTTAAAGTGGCTACTCAGAAGGATAGAGAGGTAAGGTCAGGGGTGGTAATGGTGGCACAGAAGGGATGGCTTAAGAAAGAAGTAAAGGTTGCTAGTTAACTCTGAGTTTTGGTCTTTCCTCACTATTAGCTACCTTCCCACACCACCATCCTATTAGGAAAGCCAAAAAAGCAATCCATTGTCCCAAAACACCTTGGCAATTAAGACTGTGACTATATCTGCTTTACCTTACTGCCATAAGATTAGCAAGACAACCTCTGATCCCATTTCATAGCATCTTGGAACATTAAACCATGTAGAGGAATCGTGCCATCCAACCTTCTCGTTTTACAGATATGGGAATGAAGGTCCACACGCCTTTCAAGTTCACAGAATTCAGCCCTGTCTCCTAGAATCGTATACCACTCTCTTGGTTGCAACTTTGTGATTTTAACATTAGCTGAAACTTCCAACAATCCCTTTAACTGTCCTGAACACGGGAAGTAGCACAAGGCTCAAGACTGCTGGTAAGAATAACATGCGTGCATTAAGCACCCAGCGCGTCTTCATTTGGGTTTCCTCCAAACCTGCCTCTGAGACAAGGGCAAGCATTTGATTCCAGAAGGGACATCAGGAAGCAGGGAGGGCATGGGGAGATGAGACAGTGAAAGGAAAAAAGCCCGTAAAGGTGTGGCAATTTCTCATCTCACTGGGGACACCCCAGGATGGACCCACTGGGGGCCAGGCAGCTGAGTTCCTTACCCCCAGCTCCCACCCCTCCTCAAGTGCACTTGCTCAGGAGGCTCACGAGCCAGCAGGCTGTCCGACCTCCTGCCAGCCCACTAGCTGTGTTTCCTCAGACACAGCACCCCAAGCAGAAGCTGGGGGGGGGGGGAATCCCACCGCAGGCAGCCTCTAAGGTAGATCAAGGGGCATCTGCAGACTCTCCCTAGCCCTTGGGTAGGCCACGTGGAATACAAGGCCAGGTAAGGCATTCTGCCTGATCGCAGATCCTTGGGGCAAGGAAGGACTTTAGTAATCACCTCCCTGGAGGTCAGCAAAGATTTCCTGTAAAAGGCCAGATAGTAAATGTTTTGGTTTTGTGGGCAGTATGGTCTCTATCGGGACTACTCAGTCCTGCTGCTGGAGTTGGCAAGCGGCTGTAGACGACATGTAAAAAAAAAAAAAAAATGGAGTGTGGTTGTGTTCCAATCAAACTTTATTTACAAAAACAGGGCAGGGGACTGGATTTGGCCCCAGGCCATAATTTGCTAACCCCCTAATCTAAACAAATCTTTTTACGTTAGCCTCCAGGAAACGGACACCCACAAAACTGACATCTGCTCAGGGTCACAGTTAGGGACTTGCTTCTGAGCCTGTTCAGGTTCCCAGGAGTAGGCTTTCCATCTGAAAGGACCCAGGACTCTTCTTGGTCTCAAATTGCTTGTGTCTCAGACAACAGAGCCAATCAGAACTGAGATCCTGCTAACTAAACTCTCAGAGAGCAAGAAACTGCACCGGACACCACCTCTGCCCTGGAGAGTGTCATTACTGGGAAAGGAGTTGAGCTAAATGCACCAAACAGGACCCTGACAATATGGGGCAGTACAGAGAAGCCAGTCTCGTTCAGTAAGAAAGATTGAGGTCTCCCATAAAATGCAGCACACAGGGTTTCACACACGCATGGTGTTGGATATCTTGCTGCTTTTGCCTCCAGATCCAATTCCTATCCTTCTCCACCCTGCTCTAAGGCCCTGGAGAATGAACTATATGAACCACAACAGCAAGCTCATAACTTCTGACCTCCTTTTGTGTTCAGCAGTGGGAGACACAGAGGAAGAAAGTAAGATCAGGAAATTTACTCTCCCATCCCCCTTCCCATGGGGCCACCGCAGACTTGCTGCCTCCTTCTACCAAGGTCCCCTTGTTCCTTCAAGTTCAGGGGCGGTTAGGACTCCCCCTGATGCCAACCCTGGCATTCTACACTATTTTTCATGCCTTCTCTACATTCTTCCCACATCTTTGTAGGAGACCCTGTATTAAATATCCCTCAACTTACCTATTTCAATGTGCCACCTGTTTACCACTGGGCTCCTGACTGCCAAGACAGAACATGCGTCAAGGAATGTCAAAGGCTGTGTGTGCCTTGGAACTCTGGAGGGAACGGAGAATCCTCTCCCAGTTGGTTGAATTCGGAATGCTGAATCGGGCCTTGAAGATGGGGTGTAGAGAGGCTGAAAGACATGCATGTGGTGGGGGGCGTGTGTGGAGACAGAAGGAGGATGCTGTGTGGCAGTCTTCAGCTTCAGTTCCTTCCCCCCAGCCTCAGCAGGAGGAGGAAGGCCAGGAAATGCTAACATTTGGGTCACAAGATAGCGAGGCATCAAAATCATGCCCCACATCCCTTCCCCCAGTACAAACACAGAAACACTGAAAAGGACAGGACACAGAGACACATAGACACTCTCAGGAGCCAGGATACGTCGTTCCCAGATGGATTACGTGGCCCATTTAGCAGCCTTCCCTGTGGATTATTGAGGCACCATTAGAGTCAAAGCTCTATAAATTGGTTGCAACATTCATGCGGGTTTCCTGCAGTTTATCAAGCTGGTAACTCCCTAAAACCAAAAAACAGAGCAAGAATGTGCCAAAGAGCTAAGAAGGGAGGAGATGGGAACTTTCTGAAGTCAACACTGGATTGAGGACACAAGATTTAGCATGCTGCTCACTCAGCCCAGGGGTATTTTGGGGGAGGATCTGGTTCTTCTACTTGACCTCGGCCTTCACAGCAGGAGATGTTGCCCCTGGTTATTTTTTATGGATTCATTATGCTCAAATGTATTTTCTTCTGTGGGGTTTTGTGTTTTTAATCCATGCTGACTCTTGAGCTCTCTAAATTTACTACCTTCAAAAGAGCAGTGCTTCCTTTTGCTTATCTTAATTTGTAATTCTTCCAGGAGTGTGCCTAAATCAGGTATTCTGGAAAGTCTCTCTTCTATCTTAATCCCACTCATCAGCTTATTAGACTTGGGTCATTTTGCTTTAGAGTCTCATTCATCCAACTGACACCTGTTCATTGAGCACCTACTATGTGCCCAGAAGTAGAGTCTTTGTCTCTTTGCCATTCATTCCTTGGATCGTTTTGACTGTTCTTCCCTGTCGGTTCCCTTGACTTGACCATCAAAGTAGCTTCATTGGCCTGCAGAGGTGGAATGGGACTATCACCATTCCTTCTTCACAAAGGGACCGTGGCACAGAAGTACCCTACTCTCAGGGAACTGCTGGGAGGTAAACACTACGGTTCACAGATGTGGGCTCCAAGCCTGGCTCTACTGTCCGCAGGCCGGTGATCATGGGTACTCTGAGAAACAGCTCTGAACCTTAGTCTCCTCATCTGTGGAATGAGGAGACTATCACTTCACTCAATATCTTGTTGAGGAGTTAAAAGAAAAAACTTCCATGGGTGACATTGGAGCAGTTCTCCATATGCGCCCAGACACTTGTTTGCAGCAACATGGCCTTTCCAGTAGAAGAAGACATACAGCTGCATAGCAGGCAGGATGAGGTTAGCAAGGCAAGAGCTAGGTAGGGATTCTTTGACCTTCTAACACAATGTGGGTCTTGAGAACACAAAATTAGCCGTTGCCAAGTGTGGCTTGCCCCTCCTAGCTGGAATGTCAGTATCCTCTCTCCCTGGCCAGTCTTCCTTCACAAAAACTTTATGCAGATGTGCAGAGAACAGACCTATTTCTAGAGCCATCAAAAATATTAGACCCTTACACTGGAACATTAGATTAACGCCACATTGAGCTGGTGTTATCTTATGAAATTATGAGATGTGTCCGTTTTTTTCAGTGTTTAATCTCCCTCTAGCCTAAGAAAGAATTTCCTTCTAGATGTGGATATAAATGTGGAGGCTGAGGGATATATATGGTGCCCAACTAAGAAGAAAACTCCTGCTAAGCTAAAGAGGCTCAAAACCCTTGAGAAGGATCCCTGGTTGGGGGTTGGGGGGTGGGTGGTACAGAGGAGCCTGGCTGTTTAAAGTCACATTCTAGATCTGAAAGGGTGCTGGACAGGGGCCCCACAGGGGCAGACCCACAAGGTGAACAGAGCGCCCCATGATGCTGGGGGAGAGCATTTTGTCCCTCCTGTGCCACCACTGGTGGAATCTGCAGTGACCAACTCGGACCCCACACCTCCTCTCTGCAGGCTTACTGGCAGATGGCCTGTGTTGTGTGCTACCCTTGGAGCTGTCCTCCTTTTTTAAGGGAATCAAAGATTTGCAGCCTTCCAAAATCCCTACATGGCAGGTGATGGTAATGTGGTCAAGGCACCTACTGTGATCCAGTCTGGTACCCCTGCTACTTGTTGGAAGTTTTGCACATCCTGACTAAAGCCTTAAACCTTCCTTCCCACAGAACTTGAACTAGAGACTGGCACTTGCCAAAGGCTTTCCTGCTCAAAAATAATATTTGTAGAAGGACAGAGCTGTGGTTCTGAGAAGCTCTGAGGAGATCTGGAAGCTTCTCTCTCACAGGCAAGTTCTGTGTAACTAGCCCCTCCCCATTCTCAGCCCCATCCATCTCCCATGTCTCTGCACTTCTGGGGGGCACACGGGCCCCCTCAGACACTGCAACAGAAACCAGGAAAAAGTGGACAGAGTCTTTTGGTGGTGCTATGAATACCCTCTCTTAGAAAGGACCAGAGCAGGCACCGAAGCTGTCTTATCCTGAATTTAGTGCTGTTTTCACTTGCTCTTTTTTTTTTAAAGATTTTATTTATTTATTTGACAGAGAGAGAGACACCAAGAAAGGTAACACAAGCAGGGGGAATGTGAGAGGGAGAAGCAGGCTCCCCACTGAGCCAGGAGCCCAATGCGGGGCTTGATCCCAGGACCCTGGGATCATGACCTGAGCCGAAGGCAGATGCTTAACAATTAAGCCACCTAGGCGCCCCTTCACTTGCTCTTGGAAGTGACTTGGATGTCCCTCTGCCCTCCTGGAGATTTTCTGAAGTTTTCCAAAGATTCATCTCCTTTTTCTTTATCTCATGATGTCTTCAGAGTCCCCAAGCCCCGCCATGAGCCCCTGCTTTCAGCCAACACACTGCATCTGCTCTTCTGGGCACACTCTGCCCTTTCCCAGATCTGCTGGCCAGTGCCCTGGCCCTTTGGAAGAATCCTCACAGCCATTCTCCCTCTGGATTCAGGACCAACACAGCATCAGGGCCATTCTGACAGGTGCGTGCATCCACTGCTCAGCATCAGGTAAGAAATACCAGAGGTTGAAGAGGTATGTATCAATCAGTAAGGTTCAGTGAACACAAATTCCTGGCTCAGTACAGGATGAGGTTCTGGGAAAGAACAGAAAACATGATCCCCAATTCCTGCTCTCAAGAAGCTCAGAGTCTGATTGTGCTGATTCTCCTTCACTCTGCAGACACGGTGACGTATTTCAGGTAGAAGAGCTCTGTGTAGGGTGCCTGGGTGGCTCAGTTGGTTAAGTGACTGCCTTCAGCTCAGATCATGATCCTGGAGTCCTGGGATCGAGTCCCGCATCAGGCAGAGAGTCTGCCTCTCCCTCTGACCCTCCCACCTCTCATGCTCTCTCCGTCTCATTCTTTCTCTCTCAAATAAATAAAATCTTTAAAAAAAAAAAAAAGAAGAAGAAGAGCTCTGTGTAGACGAGATGATTTAGGGATTCAGGCATCCCTGCCCTTCTATCAAGTAAGGACAGAGGATCCCACAGGGGGACATGGTAGGCTCTGAGGCAAAGTCAGTGTGTCTGACCCAAAGCCCAGCACTCTTCCCTCCCACTCAGGCCGGGACGCCAGCACCAGCATGGGAGGTCTGCACCTGAGCTCACACTTGCAGGGACTTGTAAGTTGAGTGGTGCTATGATGAAAGGAGTTGTTCCTGGCAGAGTTTCTGGAATCAATGCATGAGATGGATTGCAAGAAGGAAGAGTAGGGATTGAGTCTCCATCTAAGGAGCTGTTAAAAGAATCAATATGATTAAGTGACTTAGTGGCTATAAATCCTCTTCCAAGACTGTGATATTGTGATTTTAACAATAAATATGTATTTGGTCTTCCTCCTGCTATGGGCACAGAGCTCCTAACACCCTTGGAATTTCCTAAGTGCTGAAGGCCATAAAGTTATCTTTTGTTATGTTAATGTTATGACTTTTGGAACGTCCCTAGGTCCCCTTAGGTTGGGGCTGGTTGCCAGGGGAACCAACCATGTGATTGAAGAGTGACCTCTTTCAGTCCCACCCCTTGACCTCCTGGGAGGGGAGAGGGGCTGGAAGTTAAATCTATCACCCATGGTCAATGATTTAATCAATCGTGCCCATGTATAGAAGTCTCCATAAAAACCCAAAGGTCTGGGTTTGGAGAGCCTTATGAGTTTGTGAACTTGTGGAGATTTAGGGAGCAGGGCACACCCAGAGAAGGTAAGGAAGCTCCGTGATGTTTACCCATTCTTCACCCTACCTATGAACTTCTTCCGTATGGCTGTTCCCAAGTTACCTCTTATAATAAACCAGTAGCCTAGTAGCTAAAATGTTTCTCTGAGTCCTGTGAGCCCCTGGAGCAAATTAATCAAACCCAAGTAGGTCATCAGAACCTCTGCTCTATAGCCAGTTGGTCAGAACACAGGTAACAACTTGGACTAGCCACTGGCATCTGAAATGGGGTTGGAGGGGTAGTTCTGTGGGACTGAATCCTTCAGCTGTGGGACACTCTCTCCAGGTAGATAGCAGCATTGAGTTGAATTGTAGGGCACCCTGCTGGCGTCAAAGAATTGCTTGGTAGTGTGGAGAAACTCCCCTTTTCCACACTCTGGAATTGCTGCCAAAACTTCTTAAGGGCAAAGCTAAAAACCACCCTTTTGTGGGAGGATGGAATTGACTTTTCCAAGTAAGCCCATTGAGCACCTACTCTTACAGCCCCTAGAGTGAAACTGGCTTTAAAGGAGCTCCTTTTAATGCTCTCTGCCTGCAGACCCAGGTTTGCTGTCCTTTTTGCATTTACTTCTCACCCTCAGCCTGCATTCTGACTACGAATCCTGAGAGGGGTTCACGTTCAGCCCACACTGTCCACCACGCCATGCTCCACTCCCTTGACAGCAGAGTCGTGGGCTACTCTATCAGTAGCACCTGATTCCTCTTGATGGCTCCTGCCTTCTTGTCCACACCCTGAGCCAAGCACACTGCTTCACTCCTAGGAAGCGTTCATTAACTCGCTCATCACTCAGGCAGTGTTTGTTGACTGCCCGCTCTGTGCCAGGCACTGTTTGGGACCCTGACATACATTGATAGCACCAAATGACCTCTTCTAGAGTTTACAATCTGCGTGAGTGACAAGCAATACATCTTCAAGCGAATAAAAATGAAACTACCAGGTAATTCATCACAGGACACTGTGAGGAGAGAACTTTGGCAAGAGGTGGGGAGCACTAATGTAGGCCTTTTAAACTGGGGGCTGAGGCCTGAATGATGGGTAAGTATAAGCCTCATGAGAAGCTAGAAGAGGAAAGTGCCAGGCAGAGGGGACAGCTCATGTGAAAGTTCGAAACCAATAGCAACTTCCTGTGTTTGAGGAGCTACGTCGAGACAGACGTGGCTGTAACTCAACAGCACAGGCAGGCCTAATACTCAGCCAGTAGGCACTAGTGCTGATACACTTGGTTTTTGGCTAACATCTGTTCGGACTGGCCCACTGTCCATTCTGGTTGGACAGATGTATCGGAACCAGAGAGTGAAAATTTTCAGTATCACCCTGTGATGTGACCTGAGGTCAGAGAGGTGAGCAGAGGCTGGATCATGTAGGGCCTTGTGGGCCATAGGAAGAAGTTTGGATTTTATTCTAGATTTAGTGGGGACTTCCAAGCAGATGAGTGAAGTAGACTATTCATATTTTTTTTTAATGGCATGAGCCACTATTTGAGAATTGATTGGGGGGCAGTGTCTCTAGTAGTACAGATAGATGAAGATATTTTTAGTCATGGCAGTAGGTACGGGGAGACTGGGGCATTTGGGGTGTGTCTTAGAGATAGACTTGGTAGTTCTCAATGATGGGTGTGAGTTGGGGGACAAAAGACTGAGAAATCAAGAACTCCTATATTTTTGGCCTCAGCAACTACATGAACAGTAATTTCATTTGCTGAAATTGGGCAGAATATGGCAAGGGTAGGTTCAATGAATGTTTTTAAATAAATAAAAATTATCATTGATTGGCCTCACAAGAAACTCTGTGGTTTGTGGAGTACAGCAAGCAGCCCATACTGTTATACTTTAAGCAGGTTAAAGTTGTATAATCCTAAACAGCAGGATTTCATCAGTCCCTTGGCTCCCGTGCCCACCCCACTGCAGATTTTCACCAGCAGGGCCTAACCTCAAGGATTTTCCATGGTGCACAGAATACTTGTCCCGATTTGTACTAATGGAGACAGTGTGTCCTAATGGTGGTAGTCAGGAGTGGGAACTGTTCTCTGTTCCCAGCCTGTAGCAATTACAAAGGGCAGGGCCACCAGGGACCTAGGGTCTGCAGCTGGTTAGAAAAGGACATCTCAGATGAGGTCTCAAAGTTTGGCTCTTTTTTACCTTCACTGGTTTTTCCCAAAAAGACCAGATGTATTTAGTTCAAGGTCAACCTGTCCTTTCACCCTTTCAGCTCATCAAACTTCTATTTACCCATCCCTTTTATCTCTGCTACAATAATAAGATCTCACTTTGAGCTGCTGCATTCTGATTTGCAAAGTTCTTTCTCACGCATCATCTCGTTTGATCTTCTCAAGAATCCTAGAGTAGAGGTATTGTTTCCATTTTACAGATAAAAACCTGAGAAGCTCAAGGGCTATCACTTGCCAAAGCCATGAAAATAGAACCCATAACTTTCCCTCAGCTATGCCCTTCCTCCAGTTTACTCCATACCAATTGGAGGTAATTGGATCCACCACCAAATGATCTGTGCCAGAAACCTGGGAGGTGCTTTTGACATTGCCTCTTCCCCAATCTCTATTTCAATTACCAAATCCTGTCAACCTTATCTCCTAAATATTCCTCTCCATCTCCACCACTAGGATTATCATCTAAGTCACTTTATCTCTCCCTGGGGCTGATAAAAGAGCTCTCCCAACACCACTCTTGTCCTTCACACTATATTGAGAATTGTTGCATAAAAATAAATCTGATCATGTCACTCCCTAATTTAAAACTCCTTACAGGGTCCCAAATATTACTAGTTTAAAAAAAAAGCAGAAGATGCTTGACATGGCTCCCACGAGCTTCATGGTTGAGCACTGCCAACCACTCATCTTCATCCCCTTCATCCCTAACTCTCCATTCCCATCCCTGCCTCCAAGCTCCAGTCACATTGGCCTTCCTTCAGTTCTTCAAATGTGCTAACCATTTCCAGCCTCTCAGTCCAACATCCCTGTTTACTGAATTTCTACTCAAGCTTTGGGTCTCAGCTTAAATGTTCCTTCTCCAGAAAAACCTTCCTTGGTCCTCCAGATGAGGTCAAGTTGTTTTCTTAGATATTTTTCATTTTTCCTCATATTTCTCCTTCATGATACCTGTCACAATTAGAATTCATTTATTATCTATGTAATTGTAAAAGTTGCCTATTGCCGCAAAAAATAGCGTGTAACAAATGCTCCAAAAGTCAGTGACTTCAAACAATAATCATATTCTCATGGATTTGCAAATCAGTTAGATGGCAGATAGTGTGTGTGTGTGGTGGGACAAACAGTAATACTAAGGAGCTCAATCCACATATGTTTGAAAATCCAGAGTTCTAGTTCTCTGAGTCTCTTGACTTAAAATCCTAATTTATGTTAGACATTTTGCATAAACTTTGGATGTCACACTTAAAAATTATTTACTTTCCCACTCCCAGCCCATACACCACATACGTTATTCTTGGTGTTTCTGAGAGGGTGTTTTTGAATGACATTAGCATTTAAATTGGTAGACAGAATAAGACAGATTGCCTTCTCTGATGTGGGCCCTCACCCAGTCCACTGAAAGCCTGATAGACCAAAGTTGCTGATCCTCCCCCGAATTAAGAGAGAATTCCTTCTGCCTAACAGCCTTCAAACTGGGAAAATCATCTTTTGTCCTGCCTTCAGACTAGAACTGAAACATCAACTCTTCCTGGGTTTTAAGCCTGCTGGCCTTTAGACTGGAATTATAACATCAGCTCTCCCAGTTGTCAACCCTTTGGACTCAGGCAAGAATCACACTGTTGGCTCTACTGGGTCTCCAGCTTACAGACTCACCCTGCAGATCTTAGGACAATTTATTTAAAATAAGTCTTTATATATAAATGGTCAACAGACACATGAAAAATGTTCCACATCCCTCAGCATCAGGGAAATACAAATCAAAACCACAATGACATACCACCTCACACCAGTCAGAATGGCTAAAATTAACAAGTCAGGAAAGGACAGATGTTGGTGAGGATGCAGAGAAAGGGGAAAGCCCTCTTACACTGTTGTTGGGAATGCAAAGTGGTGCAGCCAGTCTTGGGAAACAATATGGAGGTTTCCCAAAAAGTTAAAGATAGAGCTACCCTATGGCCCAGCAATTGCACTACTAGGTATTTACTCCAAAGATACAAATGCAGTGATCTGAAGGGGCACCTGCACCCCAGTGTGCATAGCAGCAATGTCCACAATAACCAAACTACGGAAAAAACCCAGATGTTTCATCAACAGATGAATGGATAAAGAAGATGTGGTATATACATACAATGGAATATTAGGCAGCCATCAAAAAATGAAATCTTGCCATTTGCAATAATGTGGGTGGAACTAGAACTATTATGCTATGCAAAATAAGTCAGTCAGAGAAAGATAATTATCATACAGTTTCACTCAGATGTGGAATTTAAAAAACAAAACAGAGGAGCATAGCGGAAGGGAAGGAAAAATAAGACAAGATGAAATCAGAAAGGGATACAAACCATAAGGGACTCTTAATCATAGGAAACAAACTGAGGGTTGCTGGAAGGGGGTGGGGGGATGGGGTAACTGTGTAATGGACATTAAGGAGGGAATGTGATGTAATGAGTACTGGATGTTATATAAGAGTGATAAATCATTGACTTCTACCTCTGAAACAAATAATACACTCTATGTTAATTAATTAAATTTAAATAAAATTTTAAAAAATAAAAAAATAAAATAAAATCTTTATATATGTATGTGTATATATATGTATATATATATATACACACACATCCTATTGGTTCTGTTTCTCTGGAGAGTCCTGACTAATACAATGACCATCTAAGTTTGTGGAGATTCAGAGTTTAGAATGTGTGAAATGTGTAAGATGGATGATGGAGTTTGTTAGTCACATCCTTGGTGAGGGGCAAGGACCCAATACAGGTGAGCTAGTCATCACTGTATTACTATCAGGACTCATGAAATCAGGGTGCCTGACACAGGGTTAGGCTAAGCACATTGGAAGTGAGTGAAGTTTAACTGGGGGCCTACCCTGCTGGATCTCCCTCACCAATTTTTCTCTACATGTATATAACCTGAAACACTTAAGAAGAAAGAGTTCTGGAAGACAGGAAAGCCTTGAAGAGCTAGAGAAATCATCATTTGAAGTAGATTCTGGTACTGTGGCATGTTCGTGGACAAAGGACATGCTTTAGGAAGCAGGGTCGTCCTCCATTCTTTGGGCTCCAGGTTGGCCATTATGGATACGGATGACTTTGAGCCACACAATGGTTCCCTCAACTTACTGTTTGTTTGAATGACCTGGCCCTATATAAAAATATACCAATGGATTGAAAAAGAAGAAAGAACTTTCCTGAAGCTGTAGCTGTCAGGAAGGGGTGTTTTCTGTACCCTGGCATGAGATTGATCTGGGACCCCTACAAAACACCCAACAATTTGAAGTCTTAAATTGATCTGAAGGGAAATTCTGTATTCCCTACCTTTGGCTTCCTTTCCCTTCTTCTAGCCAATATTTGTTCTACCATTTCCAGGATGAGGATTATTCTCTTTAGTGGAAAAGATATGGTAACTAAGAGATGACTAGCTCTGTGTTCTTAGAAGGTAAGAGTAGAAAAAGGAACATTATACTAACAAAAGAAGAGCTGGGTTATCATCCCACTTTACCACTAACTTCTCGCCTCTCTGAGCTTCTCAGGGCACTTAAACTCTCTGGGTCCCTTTCCCTGTTCTGCAAAATAAGACTGTTAGATTGTGTGTTAATCAAGGTTTATTAGGCAAAGCTGTTATAACAATATCCCAGAAACAATGTCTTAAATAAGTTAGAATTTTGTGCCTCTTTCTTATAAGATCTAAATTTTACTAGCTCAGGGGTGGTAGGTCAGCTCTACTTAAAAAAGTCATGCAAGAAGGCAAGCTAGTGGGTCACCTCTGTTGTGTTCACATGTGACTTCCACCTCTGGATCCAAGGCGGCAGAAAGGGGGAGAAAGTAAGTCTTGGGCATTCCTCTTTAAGGAGATTACCCAGAATTGCATACGTCATTCTTCTCACTTCCCACTGGCCCTTGAACACAGCCACATGGCCACCTAGCTGCAAAGAAGATTGGGGAATTCAGTTTGTAATTGGGTGGTCATGTACTACACTTAATCTCCAAGTGGCAAAGGGGAGGGAAAGGGGTTCTATTAGTAAATAAGAAAAAGAAAGAATAAATACAGGGAGAGAGTGTACCAGAGACAAGATGGTCTTGAAAGTCTTTCTGGCTCTTCAAACAAGAAGAGGTCAGGCCCTTCAGCTGTTACACAAGCCATACACAACTTTTCCTAAGTATTTGCTTCATCCAATTGTCATTTCTTTACTCCAAATAGTCCATTTTGTTGTTTGGTGCATTTCACAATCCACAGTGCACTGTGATCTGGAATCCCTGTGATGTATTTTGTATGTATGTGCCTTTCCTTCCATCTTTTATATGATCACTCTTAAAATCTGAGCTCGTTTGCAAGCTTTATGGGCAGTTACATTGTTTCTTTGATACCTTCTCTTTTCCTCCTCATTGCCATTATTCCTGGTTATTGGTTGGATTTTCACATGTCATGGAATCTCTTGGGTTACTTGCAGATTTTAGTCCCTTGGGAATCTCCTTCCTTAATAACTGAGGCTTTTATCCGGCAATGCCCAACCTCGTCTTCCTTTCATTTCTCCCAAAGTCCCCACCCTGTACTATTCAGCCCTGGTGGAGAATATTAAGGCCAGAACTACAGTTCCCCACATCCTTTGTTCTGTCTTGCAAAAACTGGAAGAGATTAAGGCAAAATTCACACAGGTTTGATTTTCAGGAGTCTTGCCCATTACTTCTTCTTTAGTGTAGAGGGAAATTTCCACACTTGAATGCTTCATCTGAACACCTCCATGAAAAGATCCGCATTTCCCAGTTTTTTTGCTAGGGTTTCTCTGTGCTCATCTATGAACTCTGGGCCCAGTTGAGCATTGTCCAGCCTCATTCAGGAAGTGCAGCTAGCCCAGTGCTCATAACGCCATTGACAGCACTTCTGCAGCCTGCCTTCCTTGCCTCTGAAGCCACTCCCCTCTTCTTTATTCTGGGGTCCTGGTTGCTCATGATGACCCTCGTTGTCCAGAGAAGCACAAGAACCCTTCCTGGATAGAAGAGAGAAATAACAAAGTGTGCAGTGCTAAAGGAAAGGGGAAAACTGAAAGCCAAGGAGAAAACTAAAAAAGAGCAGAGGCTTGGCTGGAGCTAACATTCTGGGGGCCACAGCTAATGAACTCCCTGAGCCCATGAGCAATGGCAGCAAAGGAAGGAGGACCAGCCAGCTGGCTAAGTGGCCCTAAACAGCAAGAGGACTCTGGACTGACTGGTCCTTAAGAGTGCCCTTTGGGGTACAGAAAAGAGAGAGGAGCCTCTATCAGCCAGGCCTAATGAGAGAGCCACAGCCTCTGCTCAACAGATGGAGGAGAAAGAATGAAGAACTCTGGACATCAGTTTCCAGGGTGTGGGTGAAGAAAACAGCCAGTCCTAGGGGAGCAGAGCTGGCCAGGAACCACATGCAAGTCCATGTGGGAAGCTCAGAAATGCTGCTTTTTGGCAGAGAGGAGATTGGAAAGACCCAGTAACTCTGTGAAGCTCTGCAGAGGTAGATGCACCAAATCTTTGCCCTGCAGAGTTTGCTCCAGTCCCTGCATGTTTTCCAGGTAATTGAGTAAGGGAGAGACTGGTGCCAAGACAGTAGAGAATGTCCAAAGGGGGTCTTCCATTTCTCTGTCTCAGAGGCTCAAAATAAATAGCAATGATGTTCGAAGTGAGCCTGAAGTTACTCAGGCTTGAGGTTTGCTTAGGCCAAGGACAAATATTTGAAAAAGCTTACATCAGGACATAGAACTGGAAATACTACCCTCTATTTCAGATTTAAAACCACCCTCAGGATTAGTTCCACGTTTAGCAGGAGAAGGAGGTGGTCAAGGGTACTAATTCTTTGGATCTGACGCAGACTTCACTCTGCGGAAAGACTAATCACTTCTCTTACAACGCCTCCCATTTAAAATGGTACCAAAATCAGATGAGAATAGAGGCCACACTATAGCCTCCTCTGCTGCTCAAGAAAAAGCAGAGGCAGAGATCCCCATCCCCCAGTCGAGGTGTGAGGTTAGACAGGAGCCTCGGAAAACTGCCCAGACAGACCGGGCATGATGAAAAAGACTTGGAGATAACACAGGACATTTATAGACATTCTTTCCAGAGGGGCTGCCTTCCCAGACTCTGCCCCCTCTGACTTTCAGACTGAGGTAAGTCCGATTCTCCACTCCAATCGAGCACTACAACTTTCTCATTACTCTAGCTCTGCTCGAAACTCTGGAGGGGCCCATGACATGGTCTCTGTGTCTTGGGTGATCTGAAGTACCACCAAGTTTCCCAGAAGTTGAACGGACCTAAAGGAATACAAACAAATCCCTCTGTGAGCTCTGTTAGATCCACACAAACATTTTACAGGTGAAATCTGAGTAAATTTTTTAAAAAACACGGCTGCTTTGAAAAACAAGTACTTTCCAAAAGGACAGTCCTACCATGTTATGTTGGGGGAAGTGCAAATGAAGGTTAGAGGATGTCCTACATATATGAGTTTTGGGACTTATGGCTGGGAGGGCTTAGGTGCTGATTAGAGGGAAAGCAAGTTTCTCTTGGGATTTGTAAACAATGTGAATTTACTCCACAAATCTTAGGCACAAAAACCACTCATTTCTTTATTTCTCTAAATGAACTTAAATCTGACTCAGCCTCCTTTTGGGTCCTTAAAAAACAAAAAAACAAAAACCGGGATCTACATGATCCAGGAAATGGGAAGGGCCTCCTGCCTTCAGTATACCTGGTAGTCATCATGTTGATGCTCAGAGTCCAAGCCTGTGTGGTCCTTTCTAAGACTGGGACTCTGCTGCTCCAGGCCCCCTGCCTCCAAATCAAGGAGCAAGCCCCAGGAACCCTTCACAGCTCTGAAGGACATGCACTTCCTGTTCACCCCCGACATCTCCACACTCATTCTGTCCAAGGACCTGCCACCTCCTGCCACTGCGAGCAGGTAGAGCACGGGTCCCCACCCCCAAGGAACCCAACGCCCCTCCATTCTTCCACTCTGGGCATCCTTCCTTGGTTTAGGCCACCCCCCCCTTCAATATGAGAAGTCCCACTCCGGCACAAGCCAGCTCTCTCCCCCGGGGCAAGGGAAGTCCCGCTCTCCAGAGCATAGAGTCCTGGCTGTCCTCAATCAAAGGAGGTGGGAAATACCACTCATTCTTTCAGAAGGCCCCTCCAGACTGGGAAACAACAGGGACTGAATTCCTCAGTCAGGCTGTACTGCTGTGCACTGTATAGGGGACCTGCCTACTCCCCACCGCCCCAGAAGTTTTCCTGGACTCCGTTTGCTTGTAATTTGGGGAGGGGAGGAAGCCCCCTGGGGTCTCGGCTCTGTTTTCCTTATGTTCATTCCACAAAGGCACTGACCAAGGAAGCTGGGGAGGCTGAAAGCGGTCAGGACTCCTCTCCTAAACCTGTGAACTGCTGTGGGAGGTTTTTGCTGGAAGGAGGTGCCTTTTGCTAATTCACACAAAGGCACTGTATGGGCAGCCAGGGAGCAGCCGTGGGCCCGTAAGTCTATATGTTCTTCCAGGTGTCAGGGACTGACTGCCCTGGACAATGTGGGAGTACTGCCCAAGGCTCTGTGAGGTTTACACTTAGCACAGAGGTTTCACAAGGAATGGAGAAATGGAAATGGAAGAGACCTCCCCACCCAAGTAGTCTGACAGGATGGAAGAGAGCCAGCATCCTTGAAGGGTGCAGCCCACCCCAGCCATCTCAGTAGTGAGTCAGGCCAGGCCAAAACATGACAATTCTCCCTTGGACAGTCTCTTCCTGGAAACCACTTCTCCAGCTGGACCAGGGCGCTCAGGGTGCTGGAAAAACCCTGAAATAGGAACTGAGAAACCTGGGTTGTTATCTCTTTAAATGACCTTATTTTTTTTCTCTGGTCCTCGGTTTCCCCATCTCTAGAATACCAAGTCCCACACAGAGTTGTTAAAGGATCACCTGAAATAAGAAGGATGAAATTGATCTGAAAAGTACAAAGAAGTACACAAACACAAAACAGAATGGAGTGGCACTTAAGGGTTCCGTCCTCTGCTTCCACTCAGATCTTTGCTCCTAAACAGGTCCTGCACAAAGAGAGAGTGCAGACATCCATAAAGAAGGCACAGGAACTGTTTGTTGATGCAAAACCTAATGTCCCCTGTTTCGGCTTGACAGGAGAGGATAGATGGGTTCCTCCAGTCTTTCTAAACTCCCAACCCTGGTTTCCAGGATCTTCAGACAATTTGTCTGTTTGGGTTGGGTCTTGTGGTGATCCTGTCCCCATCTGTGTGGAGCCACAGAAACAGCAACCCACTGGGGTTGACCCTCCTGAAGCCTTCATAACTCCCCAGTCACACCCAGGCCATGTGCCCAGCTTGGGGGAGAAAAGTGGCTGGGAGGAGGGGTGTTAGCCCAGGGACCTGGAGGCAAGAAGGGAGGACAGCCAACCAATGGTGTCCCCTCCAGAACAGACTTGGACTCTAAAAATAGTTTCATGATGTCAATCCCATAACAAAGGCTTCTTTGGCTTCAGGAGTAAAAAATTTCAGTTTGGAATTCAACCAAAGGCTTTGTTACAAATACTTTATATGACAGAAGCTATTAATATCTCCACCTAATTGCTCCCAGTTTTGTAATCGCTGTGGCAGAAATTCCAGCCAGGTCAATTAAGGGGAGTAGATTTGCTCCACTGGGGGTCCCCTAAGTTCCTGTAAGTCAAGTCACGTTGGCATTTTCCCCAGCTCAGAAGCCTGTTGCTTTGACATGGTCTAAAGTTTCCATTCCCGGCCCAACCTATTGGCTTGTCTTGTTGGGGACGACAACACGGAATTAAGGAGGGACATGGAAAAAAATGCACTTTATCTTAAAATGAGGCAGAATCTCAGACAGCAAGCATGTTTTAGTGAGTTTGCTTGTGGTTGGATGCAAGGAGTTGCTGAAAGCCCTAGCCTTGTGCTTTATAAATTGGATCAGTCAAAATCTACCCACTGGCTTTTATTAGTGAAACTCCAGGCCTCACGCAGGATTGTCAGGCTCTCTCTTCTCCCACAGGAAGACCCAAGATCATCATGAGCAGAAATGATAGAAATTGCAAATTCAGAAAGTGGTGGCAGGAGCATTTGGCCCATGGCTCTGGCCCAACAGGAGATTTGCAGAGAGAAAATTGCTTTGAATTTGTGTCTGTAAGGGTCTCCCTAAATGTAAAAATTTTATTAAAATGAGTAAGAATCATTTCCTCCATGCACCACAGGTAGGGGCTAGGTGACTGGGGATCATCTAACACCTATTGCCCTAGTAATCACCTGAAATAGCTAAGATCAGTGAATATAAACGATATTAAAATTTAGGAGTATTCCCAGAGTTGAGAGGAAAACAGACTATTCCCCCACACATAGATTCAATGGCAGGATACACACAAGCAGAGCAGAATGCATGCTCAACCTGGCTGAGCACTGTTCTTTAAATGGGAGTGGAAATTTTCTTTCAAGATCTTATTCTTCTGTTGGTTTTTTCATATTTGCTTGCTGACTTAATTTCTTTTCTAATTAATTATTTTTAATGCATTAACTGACTCATTCATCACGAAGTTTTTGAGGGACTGTTATATTCCAGCTTCTATACTAGGTGCTGGGAATTCAGTGAAGAGCAAAACTGGCAAGAATTCCTATCCTTCCAGAGCTTACAGTCCAAGTGTGGGGGGGGAATGGGGGAGAGCAGAGATCTTCAAAAGGTGCCAAGAGGTGCTGCATTTACGTGCTCGCTTATTTTGTTCAGGGGTTTGGCTTTTTTTGTTGTTGTTTTGGATGATGAGCATCCAAAAATGGTGGTTTGGGATCTAGTTCTTTAAAATATAAGTTTTGCTTGTTTCATTCTTAATAAATGACATTTCAGGCTATAACTAAAATCTCCTCTTGGCTGAAACCACTCTAATGATCTATCCCAAATTGTCTGGAAATGTCAGGAAGATGAGTGCAAGAGCTTTTGTCACCAGTGTAAGTCAGAGCTCAAGAATAACCGGCCAAAAAAAAAAAAAAAAAAAAAGACTAGCCGGCCAGTGACCTCTGACGCTGCACGCCTGTGGGCTGTGGTGCATTCTTCATTGCCAGACTTTGCAGTGGTCCCTGTGGACCATTAGTCTGGTGACTGCCCTGAATAGATGTCTCTTCTTTTGGCTAATGACATTTTCCTGGAGGCTGAGCTTTACTCTGGCAACTCACACCAAGAGCTTAGATCTAAAATGAATAGAGGGGAGGTCTGCATGAGCCCCTTCTAAATGCGTTAGCTGCTAAAGTGCACTGAAGCTTCTTATAATGTGGTATGAAAACTAAAGCCTACTGGAACACTATCTATGGCGTTTTCTACCTAACCTGGGCAGCAGCTGCTTCAGAGACCATCCTGACCTATGTAAATTCTTATGGCTACAGCTAAGAAACCATCCCAATTTAATTGGACCTCCCAATTTAGCCTGCCATTAATGCCAGTCTTCCTTCCCTTCACCCATCAGAAGACTTTCCTTTGCACCTCCCAATTGTGCATCCCCTTTGAGTCTCAGAGCCCAGCTTCAAGGTAAGATGCTGAGCCTGGAAAGAGTGGCAGCCTGAGGGAGCCATGTTTGAACAGCCATTGTTGGGGTGTCACTCATGAATGTGGGGCAGGCAAGGGACTGGACCGTCTCCTAAGTTTCCAGCCCACAGCAACATTTACCCTTCTGTCTTCTAGAAACTTGGAGATGGGTTTTCTGCTTACCTCCTGAAGAAAATAAGTTCCAAGCATAGAATTGGCAGGGTTCCTAAAAGCTGTTAATATTCATCCTTCACCATTTTATAAATCTTCTCTAATGCATCCCCTTACTAAAGCTAAACAGACAAATTTTATATTCCTCTTTCCTCCCTCTTTTTCTTCCTTTCTTCTCCTTTACCTTCTCTCCTCATTCTCCCCCCAGTAGGGGGAATGTGAAGGGGCACACGGGCCTCAGATTTTCTGTTTATGCAAAGGAATTATTCTCAGGGCAACAATTTCCCCAACAACAATGTAATTATGAAATATTACCCAAACACATTGGGTATTATTGAAGGTGCCATTTCTGGATACTGGCCAAGGGCTTTGGCAGAAACAGGACTCAAAGGAGGAAAAGAGGGGGAAAAATTATGAACATGTCTCCCCTTCAGTCCTGCTGTTGAATTAAACCACATGTAAGTTTTTGCAGAGGAGCAGAGAAAAAAGGAACAGCTCCAAAGCACATGTTTCAGAGGAGAGGTCTTGTCTCGGGGATTTTGAAAATTAGCGGCTGAAACAATATAACATGAAGTTCAGGAGCATGTGGAAGTGACTAAGTGTTATGGCCACGTACAGTAAAGGTTGTTAATCAGCACCTTACTACTGGCTACTTAGAGATAGGATTTGAGTAAACACAGAGTTGTACTCCATAACTATCCCAGGGGTGGTGAGGAGCCTGGTCGGCAGGGGTAACAGCCATCTTTGGAAGGGCGTTGGAGTTAATGACATGACAAATGCCTCAGTAAAATAAACGCTAGAAGGATGGTAGAGCCGAAACCTCACCCACAGGGTTGTCATTATATATGCCTGGAGCTCAGAGGAGTCTGGCATTTCTTCCTGCCTCTAGTACCAAGGCATCACAAAGAAGCACCCAAAAGCTAGGGTATGTTCAGTCCTCTTGTATTTCAGTCATTCATTCACTTGTTCAATTATAAATGTATGCATAAATACATTCAAACGATAGCTATTGAGTAACTACTATGAACACATACTATAGACAATATAAAGATCAGGTCCTTACTCTGAAAAAATTTACTAGCTAGTGAAAACAGAAAACCTATGATTATAACAAGCTAAATTAACAACATAAGACAAAACAAAAATAAATATATATGTAAAATATATGAATATATAATATATTCTAAAATGTATGTAAATAGTGAAAGAATAATTCAGATAAAAAACTTTCAAGGGCTTTAGTGGAGGAAGGCAAGAGCACTGTCATCCAGAGTAAACTGAAAGGCATGGAATATGAGCTGGGCTCTGGACGTGTGGAAGAGAGAAGAGGCGTTCCAGGGGAGATAGGCCAGCATCATAGTGGTGGTGAAACCCTTCCTCTTTTGCTCCATTCATGTGTAAGAGCCATGCAAGAGCCCTGCCATCAAAGACAGGGCTGGCCAGATGCTGCCTGACATTGATGTCAGCTGCCAGGAAGAATGGCCTGAGATGATTAAGTCAAAACGAGGTGATTAGGGTGGACCCTAATCTACTCTGAGTGGTGTCTTCATAAGAAGAAGACAGGACATGCAGAGACACACCAGAGGAGCACATGCCAAGATGACCATGTGAAAAGGCAGCAAGAAGGGGGCCTTCTGCAGGCCAAGGAGAAAAACCTCAAAAGAAACTAAGCCTACTGACACTTTGATCTTCAATTCTAACCTTCAGAACCCTGAGAAAATAAATTTCTGTTGCTTAAGCCACCCAGTCCATAGCATTCTGTTATAGCAACCCTAGCAGACTAATACAGATGTCTTTTCACATTTCATGTGTTAATATAAATTACATTAATAGATTTTAAAATGTTAATTCATGCATGTATTCCTAGGATAGACTAAAATTATTTAGAATATATTTTTAATAAATTTTACTTAGGATTTTTATATCTATATTCCCAAGTGAAATTAGCCACAATTTCCTTACTTATATTTGCTTTATTTTGTTTTATTAAAGATAAAAGGGTCTTTATAAAATGAGTTGAAGGTCATTCTGTTTTTCTATATTATGGGAAAAATTGAATAGCATTTAGTAGAGTTCACCTATAAAATCACTGACTCTGGTAGAATTTGTAAGGGGGGAGAAAGAAAGATGGGAAAGAATAGATTAAAAAAAAAAACACTAACTCAGCTTTTATAAAGGCTATAGGTGTATTCAGTTTTTATATTTCTTTTTGAGATAGTTAAATTATATTTTCTGGGGATTTTAAAATTTTGTCTGGGATCATTATATATGAATCAACTATATTCACAAATACAGAAACATAATGTTAGGAGACTTTTTAAATATACCATTAACAGCTTCACAAAATATAAAGTGCCTAGAAATAATTCTAACAAAATATATATATAAGATGAGAGATTATAGATAGATAGATGATAGATAGATAGATAGATAGATAGATATAGAAGCACTTTCAGAATGGTGGCAATTAAGAACCTCTGAAATCCAATCTTCATAAAAGTCATGAGGACACTGGGAAAAAATGTCAAAATCAACCTTTTCAGAACTCTGGAAATTAACAAGTTTGCACTAAGTCAGAGGAGTCTTTAATTCAAGAAAAACAATTGAATCTCAAAAACAACTTCCACTCCATGCCATTTTAAGTTGTTCTAATCCTATCTTCTTCTCTCAGCCCTACGGTAGCCTTAAAAAACAATAGTCTCACAACTATGGTAGCTGTGAAAAACAGAAGCTTAGAAGCCACGAGAGGGGGCAGAACTAATTGGAGCTCCTCAAAAGCCCCATCTCCAGAGAACTGTCACCATTTGACATGTCTGGCAGCATACTGAAAAGCTCCATTCTCAGAAATTGTCTTTTTTTGACTGGATCAGAGCTCTCTCTGTGTGAACAGCCCTGTCCAGGGCATTTGTCAAAAATAATTAGTGTCAATTGTTTAAAATTGCAGCTGCCTAAGACAGTGTTACCAGTCATGAGTAATAAGCAAATAAAAAATTTTATAGGAAAAATTGAAGAATTAGATGTCTACAGGGGGCTTTGAAAAGCTTCAACAAATTCCTGGAATCTAGAAAGCCACATGCATATATAGGGCTGTACATAAGCCCAGGAAAGACAGGAGAAGGCCCTGATCTTTCATCTCTGGTTAACTTTGAAGCTCTGTGAAAGCAGGAAGAAAAAGCTAAGACAGAGTCATAAACTGCCTGTGGGAGCATTGAAATTTGTCGCAATATACACACATAGAGTCCCACAGCAAAGGTTGGAGATTTATTGATTTACGGCATTTAAGGAAATCTCTGTCCAATAATTAACTTCTCACTAAACTAACCAGGCCAGGAATTCAGTGGCCACCCATGACAAAGGATAAAAGCTTTACAGAATTAGTCCAGGAAAGTCACTGAACAAAGAATAACAAATACTAAAAACAACAAAATGTTGGAAGGGGAGTGAAACTGAATTCCAGAGTTACTACATTATATTATTTAAAATATCCAGTTGTCAAAAACAAAATACAAGATGTAAATAAACAAGAAAGTATGGCCCATACATGGAGGGGCAGTCAATAGAAATTGTCCCTGATGGACACCAGACATAAGACTTAATACACAAAAAGTTTAAATTAGCTATTATAAATAGTTCAAAAAACTTTGAAAACCACATCTAAAGAAAAAGGAAAGTATGAGAGCATTCTCATCAAATAAAAATTATCATTGAACGATTAGAAACGTTTAAAAGAACCAAATAGAAATTCCGGAATTGAAAAGTAAAATAACCGAATAATAAAAATGAAAAACTCATTAGAGGGGCTCAGAGTAGATCTGAACTGGAAAATGAAAGGATCAGTAAACTTGAAGACAGATTGAGATTATCCAGTCTATGGAACAATAAAGAAAAAAAATGAAGACAAATGAACAGAATCTCACAAACCTGTGAGACACTATCAAGTGTACCAAGCTATTTATTATGGGAATGCCAGAGGAAGAGGGAGAAAGAGACAGAAAAAAATAATTGAAGAAATAATAGTTTAAAACTTGTCATATTTGATGAAAACTATAAAACTATGCACCCAAGAAGTTTGACAAACTCTAAATGGGATAAACTGAAAGACTTCTATACCTAGGCACACCATAGTGAAATGATTGAAAGATAAACAGAAACTTGAAAACAGCAAGAAAAAAGCTATTTGTCATATATAAGGAATCACAAATAAGATTAATAGCTGACTTCTCATCAGAAGCCATGGAGATTAGGGGCAGTGGGATAAAATCTTAAAAGTGCTTAACGAAGAATGCCAACCAAGAAATCCATATCCAGTAAAATTATCCTTGCGAAGTTAGGACATTCTCAAATGAACAAAAACTGAGAGATTTTGTCACTAGCTACATTTTTGCCACAAGTATACTTAAGGGACACCTTCAGGCTGAAATAAAAGGACATTAGACAGTAATTCAAATCCACTCAAAGAAATAAAAAACATTGGTAAAAATAACTACATAGGTAAATAAGACAATGTAAATGTATTTTTGTCTGTAATACTTTTCTTCTCACTGCAAATTTAAATGAAACTAGAAAAAGAAGAGCAAACTAAATCCAAAGCAAGCAGAAGGAAGGAAACAATAAAAGATAAGAGCAAAAATAGAGAATAGAAAAATAATAGAGAAAAATCAACAAAACCAAAGTTGGTTCTTTGAGAAGACCAAAAAAACCAACTAATCTATACCTAGACTAACCAAGATTTTAAAAATTTTTTTAAATTTAAAATTTTTTTTTTTTAAATAGAAAAAGACTCAGTAAATGAAGGGGAAGAAAGAGGGGACACAACTACCAACTACCAAACAAAAAGAATTACAAAAGTGTATTATGAACTGTTGTATACTAGCAAATTACATAATCTAGATCAAATGGACAAAGTCCTAGGAAAACATAAACTACACAAACTGACTCAAGAAGAAATAGAAAATCTGAATCTGAACAAAATGATAGCAAAGAGATTGAACTACAAATCAAAAACTGCCCACAAAGAAAATAAATCCTAGACCCATGGGGCCCATCAAATATTTAAATAGACCAATTTAAACCAACAGGTAACACCAATCCTTCACAAACTCTTCCTAAGAAAAAAAAAACAGGAGAGGAGGAAACATTTTCCAACTCATCTTATGATGCTCATATTACCCTGATATCAAACCAAGACCAAGATATCACAAGAAGACTATAGGTCTTATGAATATAAATACAAAAATCCTCAACAAACTACTAGCAAACTGAATTCTGCAATATATAAAAGGATTATACACCAGGACCACCAAAAGATTATCACAGGAATATAGGATTATTTTAACATAAAAAAGCAACTAATGTAATAAACCACCTTAATATAGAGGTCAAAAACTATATGATCATTTTGGGGGATTCAAAAAACACTTTTGACAAAATCCAATAATCATTCATGATAAAAATTCTCAGCAAACCAGGAATAGAAGAAAACTTTCTCAAACTGATAAAGACCATTTACAAAAAAGAAAAAAAAAGACGAAGAAGAAACAAAAACAAAACCACCACAGTAAATATCATATATATTGGTGAAAGAAGATAAATGTTTTCCCCCTGCAATCACCAACAATACAAGGATATCCATTATTTCTATTTTCACTCAACATTATATCAGAGGTTCCACACAAAGCAAAGAAATAAAAAGTATCCAGACTGAAAATGAAGAAGTAAAATATGTCTACTTGCAGATGACATATCTTTTTTTGTTTTATTTTTTATTGTTATGTTAATCACCATAGATTACATCATTAGTTTTTAATGTAGTGTTCCATGATTCATTGTTTGTGCATATTACCCAGTGCTCCACGCAGAACGTGCCCTCTTTAATACCCATCACCAGGCTAACCCATCCCCCCACCCCCCTCCCCTCTAGAACCCTCAGTTTGTTTTTCAGGGTCCATCATCTCTCATGGTTCATCTCCCCCTCCGATTTCCCCCCCTTCATTCTTCCCCTCCTGCTATCTTCTTCTTCTTTTTTTTTTTTAACATATATTGCATTATTTGTTTCAGAGGTACAGATCTGTGATTCAACAGTCTTGCACAATTCACAGAGCTCACCATAGCACATACCGTCCCCAATGTCTATCACCCAGCCACCCCCTCCCTCCCACCTCCCACCACTCCAGCAACCCTCAGTTTGTTTCCTGAGATTAAGAATTCCTCATATCAGTGAGGTCATATGATACATGTCTTTCTCTGATTGACTTATTTCACTCAGTATAACACCCTCCAGTTCCATCCACGTCGTTGTAAATGGCAAGATCTCATTCCTTTTGATGGCTGCATAATATTCCGTTGTGTATATATACCACATCTTCTTTATCCATTCATCTGTCGATGGACATCTTGGCTCTTTCCACAGTTTGGCTATTGTGGACATTGCTGCTATAGACATTAGGGTGCAGGTACCCCTTTGGATCCCTACATTTGTATCTTTGGGGTAAATACCCAGTAGTGCAATTGCTGGATCATAGGGTAGCTCTATTTTCAACTTTTTGAGGAACCTCCATACTATTTTCCAGAGTGGCTGCACCAGCTTGCATTCCCACCAACAGTGTAGGAGGGTTCCCCTTTCTCCGCATCCCCGCCAACATCTGTCGTTTCCTGACTTGTTAATTTTAGCCATTCTGACTGGTGTGAGGTGGTATCTCATTGAGGTTTTGATTTGGATTTCCCTGATGCCGAGCGATGTTGAGCACTTTTTCATGTGTCTGTTGGCCATTTGGATGTCTTCTTTGGAAAAATGTCTGCTCATGTCTGCAGATGACATATCTTGTATATAGAAAATCCTAAGGAATTTTTTTTCAATTATTTATTTATTTATTTATTTGTCAGAGAGAGAGAGCACAAGCAAGGAGAGCAGCAGGCAGAGGGAGAAGCAGACTCCCTGCCGAGCAAGGAGGCTGATATGGGACTCGATCCCATGACCCCGAGATCATGACCTGAGCCAAAGGCAGACACTTAACGACTGAGCCACCCAGGCGCCCCGGTCAATTGATTTTTTGATAAAGGTGCCAAAACAATAGGGAAAAAATAGCCTTTTCAATAAATAGTACTGGGACAACTGGATATTCACATGCAAAAGAATCCAACTTATCCCCACTTTTCACAACATATTAAAAAATTAACTCAAAATGCATCATCGACTTATAAGAGATAAAATTTTAAAACCGTTAGAAGAAAACATCAGAGTAAATCATCATGACCTGGTATTAGGCACAGTCTCAGATATGAAACCAAAAGCACATGTGACAAAAGAAAAGAATGGGTAAATTAGACTTTACCAAAAGTAAGTACTTTTGTGCTTCAAAGAAAACTTGAACTTGTAAACCAGTGTTCACACCAGCATTATTCATAATGATAAAAAGTAGAAACAATGTAAATGTTCATTAACTGATGAATGGACAAACAAAATGTGATATATTCACAAAATGGAATATTATTAGGCCATAAAAAAGAAGTGCTAATACATCATGGATGAACCTTAAAAACATGCTAAATAAAAGAAGCCAGACACAAAAGGCCACATAGTGAAAAATTCCGTTTATATATAAAAGTCCAGAAAATAAATCAGGGCTGGGAACTGTTGGGGTTAATGTAGAGCATGAAATCAGCCATAATATCTGGCTTCCTAAAATGTAACACAGAGGCCGCTGGGGGCCAGGGAGGGTTTCTGAGAGGAGCAGTAGGCCTTTGTAATGCTGATGCCCACGTGAACACTCTGCGTAGGAATGCCACGGGAAGTTGCCTTCCCAGAAGCTTTCTTAGGCCAAACAGCCACCCTGTGATCTAAGAGATGTGTGCATTGTGCCTTAGGCTATGTTTAGCAGAACTCCCAGAACACACAGATTAGCATGTTGTATCTTTGCCAAAACAGATCCTCCTAGTTTCAGTAAGACCCCTTGTCACACATCACGTGCTTGAGAAACAGTGATAAGGATTTGTGATTATCCTGAAAGACCAATAAAAGTGGGAGCAAAGAAGAGCAAAGGGTCTTTGCCTCTGAGTGTTGACCCCCTTGCCTTCTCCTCTCTTTCACAGCAAAGTTTGGAGTAATCTTTCATCCGTTGGTACAGGGATTGCTGACTATTCCTGACAGGGAACGGGGTAGGGAGAGGGAAAGTTGGGGAGTGACTGCCTATGAGTATGGGACTTCTTTTTGGGATGATGAGAATGTTATAGAATTAGTGATAGTTGCACAGCTCTGTGAATGTAAACCATTGAATTACACACTTTAAAAGGATGAGTTATATGGTATGTGAATTATATTTCTATAAAGTTGTTTTAAAAAACAAAAACTTTAAAAGCATAGGTATATGAAGAGAAACATAATGACCATGGCTTATAACATCAATATGTTAAACATGCTAATTTGATCCAAATTATTTTATAGAGTCAATAATAAAATACCAGCTTAAATCTCAATGGGTTTTTCTAAATGGACTTAAAAATCTAAATCTAAATGTTATATGGAAGAACTAGCAGTGAAGAATAGTCAAGGAAGGGGTACCTGGGTGGCTCAGCCAGTTGGGCATCTGCCTTCTGCTCAGGTTATGATCTCAGGGTCCTGGGATTGAGTCCAGAATCAGGCTCCGTGCTCAGCAGGGATTTTGCTTCTTCTCCTGCCCCTCCCCCCACTTGTGCACACACTCTCTCTCTCTCTCTCTCTCTCTCTCTCAAATAAATAAATAATATCTTCAAAAAAAGAATAGTCAAGGAAATTTTATTTTTTTTAAGATTTTGTTTATCTATTTGACAGAGAGACACAGAGAGAGAGGGAACACAAGCAGGGGGAGTGGGAGAGGGAGAAGCAGGCTTCCCGCGGAGCAGGGAGCCCGATGCGGGGCTCGATCCCAGGACACTGGGGTCATAACCTGAGACGAAGGCAGATGCTTAATGACTGAGCCACCCAGGCGCCACCTAGGCAAGGAAATTTTAAAGAATAAAGTGAAGATGAGGGATTGCCCTACAGCTGTGAAAACTTATTTTAAATTATACAGCTCTGGGCCACCTCGATGACTCAGTCCCACATCTGGCTCCCTGCTCAGTCGGAAGTCGGCTTCTCCCTCTCCCTCTACCCCTCCCCCCTGTTTGTGCGTGCTCTCTCTCTCTCTCAAATAAAATCTTTAAAAAAATAGTCAAATAAAATAAACTATACAGCCCTCAGAAAATAGGAAAGGTTGAAAAAAATGGGCCAAATTCCTGAAGATAGAAAAGGAAATCCAAATGTTCAACAAATATATGAAAAATTCCCAACCACACCAGTAGTCCAGAAAATAAAAATTTAAACCATAGTGAAATACCATTATACACTTACAAGATTGCAAGAATTAATATCTGACAATATGATGAATTGGCAATAATATGGAACAATGGGAATTCATGCCCTGCTTTCAAGAGCTTAATTTGAGCAAGCACTTTATAGATTGATTTAGCAAAATATAGTCAGGTTGAAGATGTGCATACTCTGCAACCCAGCTATTCCATTTCTAAGAATATAGCAAAAGAATTGCAAAATGTTAACAGCACTATTTGTAATAGGAAAAACTGGATATAGTCTAAATTTGCATCAATAGGCAGATTCCTGTCTTGTTTGCTACTAAATCCCAATGCTTAGATTAGTGCCTGACACATACTATTGCTCAATAAATATTTGTGGAATCAATAAATCAATGTTGGACAAGCTTGCAGAAAGACATTTCCAAACACACTCCATTTATCAGAAATCTAAGTGGGAAAGAGAAGTTTTTTTTTTTTTAAGATTTTATTTATTTATTTGACAGAGAGAGACACAGCAAGAGAGGGAACACAGTAGGGGGAGTGGGAGAGGGAGAAGCAGGCTTCCCGCCAAGCAGGGAGCCCGATGCGGGGCTTGATCCCAGGATCCCGGGATCCAAAGGCAGACACTTAATGACTGAGCCACCCAGGCACCCCAAGAGAACTTTTGATAGAACTTTCAGTGTTGTCTCTTAGACTAGTCTAGTCTAGCCTAAGAGATTCACCTCCTCGAAGTCTAGCTTTTTGTGATTTATCTCTTCCACAGCAAAGTGAAAAAAGTCTTCTCCTCCTCATTTTTCTGCCTCATTCTTTATTTCTACCAAAAATAGCCTTTGCAGCCTTCTGGAAACAGAATTTTCTCCCAAAACTAGCTATTTTTCACCAAAACATATCTTCACCAAACTAAACACATTTTCTAAAATTTAACATGGCTATATATTCTTTTTTTTATTGAAGTATATTTAACATACAGTGTTATATTAGTTTCAGGTGTACTACATAACAATTTTTTACATTACTCAGTGCTCACCATGATAAGTGTAGTCACCATCTGTCACCAAAAATATTATTACAATCTTATTGACTATATTCCCCATGCTGTACTTTTTATCTCTGTGACTTATTTATTTTATAGCTGGAAGGTTGTACCTCTTAATCCCCTCTACCAATTTCACCATCCCCTCCTATCCATTTCCCCTCTGCCAACCACTACTTTTTTCTCTGTATTTAAGAGTCTGATTTTTTGTTTCTGTGGTTGTTTGGTTTGTTTCTTAGACTCCACATATGAGTGAAATCATATGGTATTTGTCTTTCTCTGACTTATTAATTATGCCATCAGGTGTCAGTACTTCTGAGACCATATTTGTCAACAATGGTGAATGAATAGCATGAGATGCTGATGGTTGGAGCTTTAGGACACTACAGATTCCAGATCCAATCAGAAAACTTCAGTGGGGACATTGATGCTAGAAGGCCTCCTTGACCCATTCCTTCAGGATGGTCAATTGTAATTAGCTGCATGAAATCTCTGGTCCCAGTGCCTCAAACTGGGTGCAGAGAGAAGTTCTGATGAAAGACAGAAGACTGATGAAATTCCAACCATTTGTAAATGACCAATATGAGCTATCTGCCTACAAAGGATTCTTTCTATAGGAAATCACACTGATATTCAGATGGCTTGGCTATGCTATCTGCAGTTCATCCAGGAATTCTTCATATGAAAGAATTGGCTAGAAGCTCTGTCTGGTGGCCTGGATCGAATCCTGAAATTGAGAAGAAGGCAGAGGAGTGGAGTATGTGCCAAACTAGTCAAGGTAAGTGAACAAGAAATCTGGGACAATCACTCATATTTCTTGCTCAGGGATCATACCTGGGGTTGTTGGTTTTTTTGTTGTTGTTTTTTTTGTTTTGTTTTGTTTTGTTTTCTGCTTCTTCAGATAGGTCGTGATTGTGGTTGATTATAGCTTTTGCCACATCAATCATAACCCTAAGCCAGTTAATTACAAATCACTGATGACCAGACATTATGGTTTCTACTGTGGATCTACATTTATCTTATTGATGTATCTCTGAATTGTTTCCATTGTTTCTCAAAGTCTTTACTCAAATAGTCCTACTAGACCTACAAAGGTTTTTGAAGATATTCTTCAATGAGTTGTTGAAGAAGACTAGCCAAGAAAACTTGTCTGGTTTCTCATTTCAGATTTAACAACTGGAGTCATTCTTTTTCTTTTTTTTTTTAATCTGGAGTCATTCTTATTGAATTACTAAAGAAGAAACATCTCAAATCTTGCCTATTATTTCCAGTGAGATGTAGATGAGACTTACAACACAATCAAGAATATATTCTAGAATGCTTCTTAATGATACTCTTTCTGCACCTACTTTATTCTCATTTTTTCCACTAGCATTGGCATTATAGGAACCATGGAATTTGAATCAGACAGACCAATCCAGCACTGCCATAATAAAAGCTATCTATAGAGAACTTGAGCTCCCACTATTTTTTTATGTGCTTTAGATAATTTTTTTTAAGATTTTATTTTCCAGCAATCTCTACACCCAAAGGGGGCTTGAACTCCAGTCCTGATATCATTGTCACATGCTCCACTGTCTGACCAGCCAGGTGCCCCAGGTATTTTACATAATTTATCTCTAATCCACACATCAATACAACACAGTATCTCCATCCCCATTTTTACAGGTAAGGAAATGAACTCAGAAAAGATTAACTTACCCGTGGTCACACAGCTACTAAATAGAATTACAATCCCAAGTCTGTCTTCCCCAAAACCCATTGCATTAAACAGACCATTCTTCAAAATGACAATTATACTCATAGTCCTCTTTTGTGGAAACTACTCAACCCACTGCACCCATCTGGGGAATATGCCTTAGATGCTTTCTTGTATATGTTGCCCTGCTGTGAAAGGCTTTTTGTGCCTCTGGACAAGCTGATTGGACCGAGGTGAGTTCCTGCTCCTAGGTTGGACAGATTGGCCAGCCTACAGGTTGAATGGGGATCTATGAGCAAAGATCATTGCCCAGAAAGGATGATGATGATTCATTCAACCTTTCTCTTGGATTGCAACAGGAGATTCATGGAAAGAGTCAATAGCTAGGTTTTGGAGAGGAGGAAGGGCACTTAAAAAACACACAGAAAGAAGATAGGCCACAGGGGCACAAGAGTTAGCAGAATTAGTGAGTAAGCCAAATATCTGAGACAACAGAATAAAGCACATATGAAGAATAGAGGATGAGATAGTCAGTTGGTAGTCACCTGCATGCTAGAAGCTGAAACTAAGACACTCCGAGTCACTCTAAGTGTAAGGGATCGATGAATGCCAAGGCTAGAAGGAGGGAATGGGAGAAAATAACCTAGTGACTAGAGCTGCATTTTTCCAGTGCCCAAACTAAGCTCCTGTGTCTTTGAGGCCAGCTATACAGCTGTTTCTAGGGACACTGTGACATTTCTGCCTCCCTTATTGCATATGTATCCTTGCTGTAAGTCTCCATTCCTTGAAGTCACTGAGTGACTAACGGAGGCAAGAACACACATGCACCCTCTTTGCCTTATGTCGTGCTCCTCTCAGGGTTGAGTAACTACAAAGTTGTCTCCTGCTCTTGCTGTATCCCAGCAAGGGAAGCAGCAGAAGCACCTCTCCTAAGCTGGCTGAGTCCTGAGCCCTCACTGGCACCCCAGAGGAGACCTCTGGTCACAACTTCTGAAAGGCAGACCCATGGCATTTTCATACAATACAGAGACAGCCTCAAAGCAGTGTTGAAAAATTTAACTCATGGAAAAGGGATACAGTGGCACCACATTATGCTTTTTATTTCTTTCTAGGACTGTGGGCATCTGTTCCTCTGTGGTTACTGATGTTGTGTGCTTCAGAGATACATGTTCAGCATGGCCTCATGAGTTTTGCCTGAATGTGTTGCTATACTTGAAGATCTGCTTGCCCACTAACTGTTCCTTGCTACCCTGATATAACCAAAATTAAGGAGAGGGTTTTCTGATCAGCAATAAGGTTGATAGAAGGGGAGCCTCAAATCTCCATTTGAGACCCAGAAAAAAAAGGGGGAAATTTATTAAAGAATATGCTCATCCTCCTCCTAACAGCTTTGGGATCTGCCTCAGAAAGAGACGAATAATCCTCATCTGCCCTGACTTGAGTCAGAAAAGTCTGCCAGCAGCATGCTCAGGCACAAAGGACCAGGGACATGGTTCAAACTTTCTTTGAACATCAAAGAGCCCACGGTCTTCTGGGTGACCTTGGAAAAGGGAAAGGGAAACTCGGAAGCTCAGACCCCCATGTTGATAGTATAAAGATCAAAAGCGACCCAATGGGACATAATGCTTCCCTTTATCTCCTGACTCCAAGAGTGTTCAAACTGCCTGCCATGCCCTGAAGCTGGGGAATTAGGAAGGAATTGAGGTGTCTTTCTTCATTTAGGGAAACAGAATAATGCAGAAATTATACCTCATCCTAAGAAAAGCCTCCTGAGGGATTTTCACTTTCCCTGTTCTGGGCACAGCTTTTTCTTCTGAGAAGTCTCACTTCATCATCGCCTCTGCTTGCCCCCTTCTCCAGTGGCCTCCCCCTCCCCCGTCACTTTGATTGTCTTGGGACTCAGCCCTCCCAGCGCAGTGCACAGCCTAGAGATCGTACTAATGAGTGTTTACAGAGCAAAAGAGTAATACAGGAATGAATGAGTGTCAAATGTCTTGTTGGAGGGGCAACTTAAACAGTCATTCTGCTTCCAGCGCTTCAACCTTTTGCTCAACTTCAATGAATATATGCTGCATACCAACCGTGTGCCCATGCTTCTGGGGAGGCAAGAGAAGCTTTAGGCACAGCACCTGCACTCAGGAGACTCAATTTACCTAAACAGACTACATATGGACCCAATCACAGAAATGTGTGCAGATTCTCAAACTATTACCTAGAGAGCACTAGTTAAAACCGTGCTTCCCAAGCTCCACCTATCAAGACTTGTGACTCAGATAGGACCCCAAAATTGAACATTTGAGTCAGCTCCTTATGTAAATCAGAGGTTGATATAAAGCAGTCCACTTTTAGAGAAGCCCTTACTAATGGGGGAAAAATAGACTCATTAGGCAGGCATTGAAGACCTTGATCGGTCTTTTCAGTGAACTTTCCCATTAGTCTTAAAAACCTCTGCAGCCTCCGGTCTATCCCCACTCCATATCTCACTGGTGACTCAGAGCTCTAGGACCCATATTGCATGTATAGCCCACTTGGGTCTCAGGGCAGGCATTTCTGGCAAACTGACGGAAAAGGCTCAGTGAAGCTCATTGCATGGGCACTATGTATCACCCTGGAAGAACCAAACCTGTCTGCTTCCTCACACCCCTGCCTTAGATCTTGTAGGATGTCCTAAAGGAAGAAGGAGCCAGGCACAATGGTCTAGGTTGTCAGAAGTGAAGGGCACTGTAAGGATGGGCTCTGGCAGGTGGACCTCTTCCCCATTGTTCTCTGACTCTTATGGAGAATAGGGAATCTGTAAGTAACAACTCAAAAAACCTTCTATAAAAGCTGCATAATCATTAGAAGACGAGCAGCACACCCTTAGGATGCTTAACACCAAAAGAGAAGAAAGAGACATCCCACTCCCACCCTGCCCAGGTGGCAGAAGCACCATGGAGAAATCATGCAGGCAGAGTACACTCATTCAGGAGCACTTTCAAGACAATAATGAGAACTCCCAAAAACACATGGGAAGAGGTGGTATAGGATTGCAGGGTCATCAGTGGAGTTAATGCCATTAAAATTGTGTCATTAGTGTTTGCTATCCCCAAATGAATAAAATTCCAAAATATCTCTCAAAGCCATCTACATTTCTTTATCTTTTCATGACTATTCAGATGATGACACTTTTGCTCTTCCTGACTGTCATTTCTTCACTCTCCATTCTACTCATGATACTGCAACCTTAATTATTTTTTAAAATTGTAAGTCTGATCATTTTACTTCCCTTCTTAAAAGCATGCAGAGGTTCCCATTTCCTTCAGGATAAAGCCCAGACTCCAACAAATCCTCCAGAGTTTGATTCAAGAATGAGGTCCTCCAAGAACCTGCTTCTGACTTCCTTAGGTAGGATGGACAACTTCCTCATTTGCCTCTGCTATATTTTGTACCTTCTTTAATTAAAAGTTTCTGCTTTCAAAACTTAGATTTGGAGGAGGAGGAGCAAGATGGTGGAGGAGTAGGAGACCTAAATTTCGTCTGGTCCCAGGAATTCAGCTAGATAGGTATCAAACCATTCTGAACACCTACAAATTCAACAGGAGATCGAAGAAGAGAATAGAAGCCACTGCAGGGGGCAGAGCAAGATGGCGGAGGAGTAGGAGACCTGGATTTCATCTGGTCTCAGGAATTCAGCTGGGTAGGGATCAAACCATTCTGAACACCTAGGAACTCAACAGGAGATCGAAGAAAAGAATAGCAACAACTCTCTGAACAGAAAAGCGACCACTTACTGGAAGGTAGGACGTGCGGAGAAGTGAATCCGAGGCGATATTTGGGAGGATAGATGGCGGGGCAGGGGGCCTCCGTGGGCCGCTTCTGGCAAGTGATAGAGCCGGAGCACAAAATCGGAACTTTTAGAAGCCGGCTCCGCTGAGGGACGTCGCTCCAGTGGCTAAGCTGGGGGTGGAACCCTCACGGGACAGTGTGGTCTCAGGACCCTCGGGGTCACAGAAAGACCGGGGGTGCCTGAGTGTGGCAGAGCTCCCAGGTATCGGAGCGGGGAAGCGGGCTGCAGAGACAGAGCTGAGGCGCAGGCTCTCAGCTCGGGGTGGCCATAAACCGTGATCTGTGGCACAGTCGGGCCACTGCTCTTCCAGCAGGGACCCAACAAGCGGCAGATCCAGAGAGACTCCCTTTCCTCCCCCGGGGGGAGTTGCGCGGGAGCGCACTGCAGGGATCTCCTGGGTTTGGAGACTCCACACGGGGTCGGGTGCCAGAGATAGAAATGCTCGGTCACAGGCCGGGTGAGCACGGAGTGTGGCCGGAGACCAGGGAGACGGGAGTGATTGACTGCTTTTCTCTGGGGGCTCACTGAGGAGCCAGGCCCCGAGTTCTCGGCTCCTCCAGGGTGGAGATTGGGAGCTGCCATTTTCACTCTCATCCTCCAAAGCCGAACGGAAAGCTTGCAGAGAACAAAAGCTCCTGAAAGCAAACCACAGCAGATTCCTTAGCCCAGACCGGCAAGGGCGGGGCAATTCCGCCTCCGGCAAAGACATTTGGGAACCACGGCAACAGACCCTCCCCCAAAAGATCAGCAAGAACAGCCAGCTGAAACCAAGTTTACCAATCAATGAGAACGGGAGAACTCCAGCACTAGGGGAATACTGCACATAAAATCCATGGCTTTTTCCCCATGATTCTTTAGTCTTTCAAAGTTAATTTTTTTTTAATTTTTCTTTTTCCCTTTATCGACCAGCATCTTATCAATCCCTTTTTTAAAAAAAACCTTTTTATTTTTCATTTTTAGAGTCATATTCTATCCCTTCATAGTAGTTACCCTTATTTTTGGCATATATATATATAAGTTGTTCTCTCTTTAAAATTTTGAGATACAGTTTCTTCTAACAGATCAAAATATACCCTAAATCTCTAGTGTATGGCTTTGTTCTAGTCTCCTGCCTGATCACATTCTCTCTCCTTTTTTTTTCTTTCTTTTTTTTTAAATCCTCTTCTTTCTTTTTTTAAACAACTTCTTATCAATTCCTTTTATAAAATTTTTTATAATTTTCATCTTTACAGTCATATTCCATCCCTTCATCGTATCAACCCTTATTTTGTACATATATAAGTCTTTCTTTCTTTAAAATTTTGGGAGGCACTTTCTTCTAACCAAAATACACCCAAAATCTAGTGTGTGGCACTGATCTATGCACCAGCCTGATCATATTTGATCATATTGTTTTTTTGTTTTGTTTTGTTCTGTTTTTTGTTTGTTTTTATCCTTTTTTTTTTCCTTTCTTTTTTCTTTCTTTCCCTTTCTTTTCCCCTGGTTTCAGGTCTTTTCTGATTTGTTTAGAGTATATTTTCTGGGAACGTTGGTACCCTGTTAGCATTTTGTTCTCTCATTCATCTATTCTCCTCTGGACAAAATGACAAGGCGGAAAAAAACACCTCAACAAAAAGAACAAGAGGTAGTACCGTCTGCCAGGGACCTACTCAATACGGACATTAGTACGATGTCGGACCTAGAATTCAGAATCATGATTTTAAAGATACTAGCTGGGCTTGAAAAAAGCATGGAAGTTATTAGAGAAACCCTTTCTGGAGAAATAAAAGAACTAAAATCTAACCAAGTTGAAATCAAAAAGGCTATTAATGAGGTGCAATCAAAAATGGGGGCACTAACTGCTAGGATAAATGAGGCAGAAGAGAGAATCAGCGACATAGAAGACCAAATGATGGAAAATAAAGAAGCTGAGAAAAAGAAAGATAAACAACTACTGGATCACGAGGGCAGAATTCGAGAGATAAGCGATACCATAAGATGAAACAACATTAGAATAATTGGGATCCCAGAAGAAGAAGAAAGAGAGAGGGGGGCAGAAGGTATATTGGAGCAAATTATAACAGAGAACTTCCCTAATGTGGGGAAGGAAACAGGCATCAAAATCCAGGAGGCACAGAGAACCCCTCTCAAAATCAATAAAAATAGGTCAACACCCCGACATCTAATAGTAAAACTTAAGAGTCTCAGAGACAAAGAGAAAATCCTGAAAGCAGCTCGGGAGAAGAGATATGTAACCTATAATGGTAGAAACATTAGATTGGCAACAGACCTATCCACAGAGACCTGGCAGGCCAGAAAGGACTGGCATGATAAATGCAGAGAACTAAACGAGAAAAATATGCAGCCAAAAATACTATATCCAGCTAGGCTGTCACTGAAAATAGAAGGAGAGATAAAAAGCTTCCAGGACAAACAAAACCTAAAGGAATTTGCAAACACGAAACCAGCCCTACAAGAAATATTGAAAGGGGTCCTCTAAGCAAAGAGAAAGCCAAAAAGCAGCATAGACCAGAAAGGAACACAGACAATATACAGTAACAGTCACCTTACAGGCAATACAATGGCACTAAATTCATACCTTTCAATAGTTACCCTGAGTGTAAATGGGCTAAATGCCCCAATCAAAAGACACAGGCTATCAGATTGGATTAAAAAACAAGACCCATTGATATGCTGTCTGCAAGAGACTCATTTTGTCTCAAAGACAAAAAAACCCAAAGAAACCCCCAGATTGAAAGTGAGGGGGTGGAAAACCATTTACCATGCTAATGGACACCAAAAGAAAGCTGGGGTGGCAATCCTTATATCAGACAAATTAGATTTTAAAACAAACACTGTAATAAGAGATGAGGAAGGACACTACATCCTACTTAAAGGGTCTATCCAACAAGAAGATCTAACAATTGTAAATATCTATGCCCCTAACATGGGAGCAGTCAATTATATAAGGCAATTAATAACAAAAGCAAAGAAACACATTGACAAAAATACAATAATAGTGGAGGACTTTAACACCCCCCTGACTGAAATGGACAGATCATCTAAGCAAAAGATCAACAAGGAAATAAAGACTAAATGACACACTGGACCAAATGGACTTCACAGACATATTCAGAACATTCCATCCCAAAGCAACGGAATACACATTCTTCTCGAGTGCCCATGGAACATTCTCCAGAATAGATCACATCCTAGGTCACAAATCAGGTCTCAACCGGTACCAAAAGATTGGGATTATTCCCTGCATATTTTCAGACCACAGTGCTTTGAAACTAGAACTCAATCACAAGAGGAAAGTCGGAAAGAACTCAAATACATGGAGGCTAAAGACCATCCTACTAAAGAATAAATGGGTCAACCAGGAAATTAAAGAATTAAAAAAACTCATGGAAACAAATAAAAATGAAAACACAACTGTTCAAAATCTTTGGGATGCAGGAAAGGCAGTCCTAAGAGGAAAGTATATAGCAATACAAGCCTTTCTCAAGAAACAAGAAAGGTCTCAAATACACAACCTAACCCTACACCTAAAGGAGCTGGAGAAAGAACAGCAAATAAAGCCTAAACCCAGCAGAAGAAGAGAAATAATAAAGATCAGAGCAGAAATCAATGAAATAGAAACCAAAAAACAGTAGAACAGATCAACGAAACTAGGAGCTGGTTCTTTGAAAGAATTAACAAGATTGATAACCCCCTGGCCAGACTGATCAAAAAGAAAAGAGAAATGACACAAATCAGCAAAATCATGAATGAAAGAGGAGAGCTCACAACCAACACCAAAGAAATACAAACAATTATAAGAACATGTTATGAACAACTCTATGCCAGCAAATTAGATAACCTGGAAGAAATGGGTGCATTCCTAAAGATGTATCAACTACCAAAACTGAACCAGAAAGAAATAGAAAACCTGAACAGACCTATAACCACTAAGGAAATTGAAGCAGTCATCAAAAATCTCCCAAAAAACAAAAGCCCAGGGCCAGATGGCTTCCCAGGGGAATTCTACCAAACATTTAAAGAAGAATGAATACCTATTCTTCTGAAATTGTTCCAAAATAGAAATGGAAGGAAAACTTCCAAACTCGTTTTATGAGGCCACCATTACCTTGATCCCCAAACCAAAGACCCCATCAAAAAGGAGAATTACAGACCAATATCCTTGATGAACATGGATGCAAAAATTCTCACCTAAATACTAGCCAATAGCATCCAACTGTACATTAAAAGGATTATTCACCACGACCAAGTGGGATTTATCCCTGGGCTGCAAGGCTGGTTCAACATCCACAAATCAATCAACATAATATAATACATTAACAAAAGAAAGAACAAGAATCATATGATCCTCTCAATAAATGCAGAAAAAGCATTTGACAAAGTACAGCATCCTTTCTTGATCAAAACTCTTCAGAGTATAGGGATAGAGGGTACATACCTCAATATCATAAAAGCCATCTATTAAAAACCTACAGTAAATATCATTCTCAATTGGGAAAAACTGAGAGCCTTCCCCCTAAGGTCAGGAATGCAGCAGGGATGTCCACTCTCACCACTGCTATTCAACATAGTATTAGAAGTCCTAGCCACAGCAATCAGACAACAAAAAGAAATCAAAGGCATCCAAATCAGCAAAGAAGAAGTCAAACTCTCACTCTTTGCAGATGATATGATACTTTATGTGGAAAACCCAAAAGACTCCACCCCAAAACTGCTAGAACTCATACAGGAATTCAGTAAAGTGGCAGGATATAAAATCAATGCACAGAAATCAGTAGCATTCCTATACACCAACAACAAGACAGAAGAGAGACAAATTAAGGAGTCGATCCCATTTACAATTGCACCCAAAACCATAAGATACCTAGGAATAAATCTAACCAAAGAGGCAAAGGATCTGTACTCAGAAAACTATAAGATACTCATGAAAGAAATTGAGGAAGACACAAAGAAATGGAAAAACTTTCCATGCTCATGGATTGGAAGAACAAATATTGTGAAGATGTCAATGCTACCTAGAGCAATCTACACATTCAATGCAATCCCCATCAAAATACCATCCACTTTTTTCAAAGAAATGGAACAAATAATCCTAAAATTTGTATGGAACCAGAAAAGACCCCGAATAGCCAGAAGAATGTTGAAAAAGCAAAGCAAAGCTGGTGGCATCACAATTCCAGACTTCCAGCTCTATTACAAAGCTGTCATCATCAAGACAGTATGGTACTGGCACAAAAACAGACAGATCAATGGAACAGAATAGAGAGCCCAGAAATGGACCCTCAAATCTATGGTCAACTAATCTTTGACAAAGGAAGAAAGAATGTCCAATGGAAAAAAGACAGTCTCTTCAACAAATGATGTTGGGAAAATTGGACAGCCACATACAGAAGAATGAAACTGGACCATTTCCTTACACCACACACAAAAATAGACTCAAAATGGATGAAAGAGCTAAGTGTGAGACAGGAATCCCTCAAAATCCTTGAGGAGAACACAGGCAACAACCTCTTCAACCTCAGCTGCAGCAACTTCTTCCTAGACACATCACCCAAGGCAAGGGAAACAAGGAGAAAAATGAACTATTGGGACTTCATCAAGATAAAAAGCTTTTGCACAGCAAAGGAAACAGTCAACAAACCAAAAGACAACTGACAGAATGGGAGAAGATATTTGCACATGACATATCAGATAAAGGCTAGTATCCAAAATGTATAAAGAACTTATCAAACTCAACACCCAAAGAACAACTAATCCAATCAAGAAATGGGTAGAAGACACGAACAGACATTTCTGCAAAGAAGACATCCAAACGGCCAACAGACACATGAAAATGTGTTCAACGTCACTTGGCATCAGGAAAATCCAAATCAAAACCTCAATGAGATACCACCTCACACCAGTCAGAATGGCTAAAATTAACAAGTCAGGAAACAACAGATGTTGGTGAGGATGCGGAGAAAGGGGAACACTACTACACTGTTGGTGGGAATGCAAGCTGGTTCAGCCACTCTGGAAAACAGTATGGAGGTTCCTCAAAAAGTTGAAAATAGAGCTACCCTACGATCCAGCAATTGCACTACTGGGTATTTACCCCAAAGATACAAATGTAGTGATATGAAGGGGTATGTGCACCCTAATGTTTATAGCAGCAATGTCCACAATAACCAAACTATGGAAAGAGCCAAGAGGTCCATGAACAGATGAATGGATAAAGAAGAAGTGGTATATATATATACAATGGAATATTATACAGCCATCAAAAAAAAAAACGAAATCTTGCCTTTTGCAACGATGTGGATGGAACTAGAGTGTATTATGCTAAGCGAAATAAGTCAATCAGAGAAAGAGAAGTATATGATCTCACTGATATGAGGAATTCTTAATCTCAGGAAACAAACTGAGGGTTGCTGGAGTGGTGGGGGGTGGGAGGGATGGGGTGGCTGGGTGATCGACACTGGGGAGGGTATGTGCTATGGTGAGCACTGTGAATTGTGTAAGACTGATGAATCACAGACCTGTACCTCTGAAACAAATAATACATTATATATTAAAAAAAAAAAAAGATAGTAGGAAGGGAAATGTGAAGGGGGGTAAATCATAGGGGGAGACGAACCATGAGAGACTATGGACTCTGAGAAACAATCTGAGGGTTTTAGAGGGGAGGGGGGTGGGGGAATGGGTTAGCCCGGTGATGGGTATTAAGGAGGGCACATATTGAATGGAGCACTGGGTGTTATATGCAAACAATGAATCATGGAACACTACATCAAAAACTAATGATGTAAAGTATGATGACTAACATAACATAATAAAATAAAATTTTTTAAAAAAGTATCTATCACATTTTATGGAGTTTATTTATTTACCTCATTCTCCTAGATTGGAATCTCCTTGAAGGTAGAGCTTGTATCTCTTATTCATCTCTACTAGTAGTACCTAGCATAGTGCTGGATGAGCACTATGAGTTTAATCAACGCTTCATTTTCATTTGTTAATACCCTCATAGGAATCCTATCTAGGACTACTCCCTCTTTGCCCCCAACATGTTCTCATCCCCACCATTGAATTTTTGCTTCTATTCTTCCCCTTGCCTGAAATAGCCTCTATTCTCTTTTTTGTTCCTTTTTCAATCTCTTTAAACATTTTCTGTAACCAAGAATTGCAGTGCATCAAACCCTTAAGAGAATCATTCCGCCATTTGTTGTTTCTGCAGACTCTTGCTCACAGTGGCTTGCTTCCTTGTGTGGTTTGTAGTTTTGGTTTATGAACTCATGTTTGGTAAGATGCTCTAAGGCACTACCAATCAAGAACCACTTTAAGTTAATTTTGTAGCTTGAAGTTTCCTGTATAATGCAGGGAGTATAAATTTAAGCCCCAATACCATGTGAGTAGACCTACCTATAGTAACAAAGTCATAAGGGAGATACTTTTCTTTTTTTCACCCAGAGCCCAACCTGATAAAACAAGTTTTCCTGTCTGTTTTTCATTGCCAGGGACCACATTCTCCTAGCCCATACTTCCCTGGGGATCCTGTCGATGTGTGAGTATGTCTCAGTTCTATCTTCTCAGCCTGTATGGGCCTGAGATCAGAAGATCCACAAAAGGCATTAAACTTCAAGATTCTAGATCAGAGATAGGCAAAGTATGGCCCATGGCCTAGTTCCACTTTACTGAAAGTGAAATCCTCCTACACTCTTTTGTTTATGTATTGTCTATAGCTGCATTCACACTACAAAGGCAGGGTTGAGTAGCTGGGACAGAGACCACATGGGCTTATAAAGCCAAGAATATTTACTGTCTGGCCCTTTACAGAAAATGTTTGCTAATTCCTCATCTAGACAACCAAGACTGCCAAAAGCATCAGCAACTTTCTGTTTTTAGCCTCTAGGAATTACTGTCACCTCTTTGCAATCTCAGTGATGCACTTCAAAAGAATTTTGTATCCAGCAAGTTTAGCTATACTGTATGGGAAGGTTTTCTAGGGCATCTAGTATACCACATTGCCAGAAGTAAAAGTTAGCCTCTTCTTTCATTTTAGCTTCTCAAAATCCTAATCACCTTTTGAGGTCCAAAACAGAAATTTTCTCCTTCAAGAAAGCCTTCCCCAGAGATTTAAGTTCATGATATCAAATGTATCTCTAAGCTTCCAGTGCATTTGTCATCCATAAAATATGGCTCAGCAATTCATTGTAGGGGTGTGTGTGTGTGTGTGTGTGTGTGTGTGTGTGTGTGTGTGGGTGTGTGTGTGTGTTTAATTGACCTCCAATGGCATTGAACAGATAATTATTTTCGTTTATGAGGTTGCCAGCATCTTAAGAACAATGTTTACCATTTAGATCAAGACCTAGTATTGTGGGTTTAGAAAACTGAAACAATCCTGAGATGCTACAGAGCTCTAAATCTGGTAGATTAGCAAAGAAACTTGGAAGTGGAGCATGTAGCAGGGGATAGTAGCAACTCTTCAGGCCTTGGTTTTACAGAACTGGGTTCAAATCTCAGCTCTGTTCCTTATTAGCTGTATGATCTCAGGTGATGATTTTCCCTTTCCAAGTTCAGATTAATTCATCTATGAAACAGAGAGTATAATACCTGCTTGGGACAATTGAGAGACTTAGAGATCATGTACATAGTGTCTGGCACAAATAGGTGATCAGTAGGCCATTATCACATTGCTATAGACAAAATTTGTATATTAATGATCTTGAGAGCACACTTGAAGATGGCTTTGACTATTCCAATATTCTATGTGTCCAAGCTGGAATGTGATCTGCATTCGTATCCAAATTTGAGAAACTTAGCCAAGGAACATAGGAAATACAAAAAGCGAAAACTTGGGAAAGAGATATTCCTAGACCTTAACTAAAAAGCAGATTTTCAACATTTTCAGTCTGACCACAGAAATTCTGCAGGTTTAGAATATAAATAGACTAAAGGATCTAACCAATCTAATCAACAAAAATTGTTTATTGAGTTATAACTACAATAGCTATCAAAACTTGATAGTTATTGACTACTACTGCTGTAGATAATACATCTTGGTTTTGTGTTTGGCATTGGCCTTCTTAAGCCATGTTGTTATCCTTTTCCACCATGCCTAGCAGGCCTGAGCTCTGCCAGCTAGTTTTATTCTTTAGAGAAAAACAAATTTATTTCTTGTTTTTGTTTTTGTTTTCCTTTTCTCTAAGCATCCATAACAGAGGGATGGTCTTAGGCAGGAACTGAAGAGAGAGATAGAATAGCATGAAATTGCACTACCTACCTTGGTGGGCTGAGACCTACTGGTTTGGGGCTTCTAGAAGCCTATTCTGGGGGCTCTGGGTAATGGTCTGGACTGGGGATGGCAGGGGAACAGATCCCAGATTTATTTATGGCCCAGACACAGAAAAGGCAAAGACAGTTTGCTGGTGAAGAGACTGGGGCCTTGAGTCCCTTGTCAGTACTGACCAGCTGCTGCTGACTTGACCTCCCCAAGGCTTTACCTTGCAGCTGGCACTGCCCCCAGATCACTGCTCCTGCCCTCCCAGGGACTCCTGAATACTCATACCTGTTTCATGCTGTGTTCTGTTCTTTGCAGTAAAAGGGATTCTCAGCCTCATCCTATGCCCACACCCCTATCCCCAGTTCCAACCATTTCACTGGTCCATCACTTCTGACTTATGCAATTATGGATTTTGAAATCTACTTGTTTGTATTTCTCACAGTGACAAACACAGGTGTTCTATAAGTATTTCTTGACTATTGCAAATCATTATTTATCAGAATGCTCTGCATCTGAATAAGGAAGTAATGTAATTGTGTACTTTTCAAGTAAACAAAGTAGCTAAACTAGGTCAATATTACATTTTACTGTTATTTAGAATGATCTATAACAAAGAGTAAATTTATGGAAGATTTGCAGTTCAGATTTCCCTAATATATAAAAAGCATTGCAAAATTAAGAGACCAAACACAATGAAAAAACGGGCAAAAGACGTGAATAGGAAAGGAAATAGAAATGGATCTTAAACACAGGAAAGTGTGCTCAACCTCATTCACAATAAGAGAAAAGCAACTTAAAACTGTATCCTCTGTGCCTTTCAGATAGTCACAGATCCAAAATCTTGGTAACATACATTGCTGGCAACTTTGTGAGCAGGGGTACAGGGAAATAGGCAAGCTCATGAGCTGCTGGTTGGAGTGTAACTTGGTGCAACCTCTCTAAAGTGTAATTTGGCAATATGCATAAAAATTAAAACTATAGGGCGCCTGGGTGACTCAGTCAGTTAAGCGACTGCCTTCAGCTCAGGTCATGATCCTGGAGTCCCGGGATCGAGTCCCACATCGGGCTCCCTGCTCAGCAGGGAGTCTGTTTCTCCCTCTGACCCTCCCCCCCTCATGTGCTCTCTCTCTCTCTCTCAAGTAAATAAATAAAATTTTAAAAAAATAAAAAAATAAAAATTACAACTATATACACCTTTGACATAGCAACTCCATTTGCAAGAAATTGTCAAACACATGTATTCTCACATATATGTGAGATAATATATATACAATATTATGCATTCTAGCACTGCTTATAAGGGCAAAGTACTGGAGAAAAAAACCTGGACGTTCATCAACAGGAAACATTGCTCAAGTGAATTGTGGTACATTTGTATAATAGAATACTATCCAGCTATTAAACAAGATATCAGGAAGGGCAGTTTTTAGGGCAACTCTTTATGCTGTTAGGGATATCATGGTAGGTGAAAAATACAAAGTGCAGGACAATAAATAACATACCCTGTTGTCATCTGTACCAAAAATAGTGGGAGAGGAGAATATATACATATACTTTTATATGCATAAAATATCTCTAAGGACACATAGGAAATTTAACATTAATTACCTCTAGAGAGGAAAAATTATGTCTGGGAAAGTGATTAGATGCAGACTTTTCATTGTGTACTGTTCTGTACCATTTGAATTTTGATGAATTTTGATGAAATAAAACATTTTAATCAAGTGCCTCAGTTGTTGGTGATAAGTGATGCTTCCACTGTGCCCCGAGCACAAATCCCTTTTGAAAGTAAGATGGTACCCAAAATTTTGCCAGCTCCACAGTTATCCCCCCAGGAGTAGTGGGAACTCAATGCCCCCAAAGTACCCCTGGCATTTCTGGGAGCTCAACAGGGCCACTTCTCAGGTGGCCTCAAATCAGTCTGCATCTGTGCAACCTCAGCCTCATCCTTCTGCTCCCACTCATCCTCTCATCTGCCCATGCTACCCCCCCAAGAAGGCCTCTTGGAGTAGCTCACCTCACCCCTGCCCATTACTTCTGCCAGGGCAACTCCAGATGCTTCCAATATTTCCATTCCCTGGAAGGCTGGTTCCTGGTAAGGCAAGAGAAGATCCAGCACCCCTGCTAGGGACTGAAGCAGCTCTGGCTGACTGCAGAGTCTTGCAGTCCCTCAAATACTTTTAACCGCAACTAGCACTAACCTCCAGTCCCCTGTCTGTTAAGATCAAACTGACTCCAAGGAGCCTGGGTGGCTCAGTCGGTTAAGCATCTGCCTTCTGCTCAGGTCATGATCCCCGGGTCCTGGGATCGAGCCCTGCATCAGGCTCCCTGTTCAGTGAGGAGCCTGCTTCTCCCTCTCCCTCTACCTGCCACTCTTCCTAGTTGTGATCCCTCTCTCTCTCTCTGTCAAATAAATAAATAAAATATTTAAAAATAAATAAAATCTTAAAAAAAAATCAAACTGACTCCACAGGGCTGACAGGAAACAGATTCCATAACACCCATCCACGCTCCACTTTTTTTGAAAGGACAGATGGTGGAGCGGGCTGCTTTCTTCTTCACTAATTCTTTTTCTTCATAAGCAAAACAAATATGGGTGTTGGTATGTAGAAGGGAACAGATATTATCTGTAACATGTGCAGTCAACCAACAGGTTCTGATAATTACTACCCTTATAAACACACAATTTGGGGCAATTCCTTTCTTGCAAGGATTGTCATTAAATTCTTCCTTGGTGTATTCCACTGCAGTAATTCTGACCCTTACTAGCCCAAATCCATGAGAGCTACTCACCTGTATTTGGGTTCCAACCTACACTTTGAGGCTGGATTAGCCTTCTTCAAATCCTTAGAGCAGACCACATCTGCAGAACTGAGTGTTTGGAGACAATCATGCTCAAAGGGTTCAAAGAACCCTTGAAAGTTAGAGCCTGTGCAAAGGAGGCTGGCTAGAAAATGTTTAACACATTCAACAGAGTGTTGTGTACATGCTACATGAAAGTCACTGGGCTAAGTAATGTGTGGGAGAGAGGCATCCATAAGATACAGTCCTGGTCCTCAAGGAGCCTGCAGATCAGTAGAGACTATAAAACTTTCACACAAAATGGCTGCCCCACAAGGCGCAGCATGTCACATGACTTAAACTTCGTGGAGACAACATACTGTAGAAGTTCACAGGAAGGAGAGTTTTCAGCCAACTGGAATGAAGCAATAAAATATGACTTGGGTCATGAGGGAAAAGTAGCATTTGGACACATGGAGAAGGAAGAGAAGAGCCTGAATCAATGCGGAAATAGTACCCGGAACATCTGGTAATCTTCTGGCTCAGCTGGAACACACAGAGCCAGTGAAGAGCATGGTGGGGAATGAGCCTGGGGTAACATTCAGGTGGCTGCAATAATTATAATTACTACCATTTGCACGTCCCTTTATAATTGCTAGAGCTCTTCCCTGTAAATTGTCATTTGACTTTTACAATTACCCTATGACTTAGATGTTTTCATGTAAAGAAACTCAGACTCAACAAGAGCTTGAAGTAACTCACCCAAGGTTACTCAGTGGCAAACGTTGGTTTTAAGTTGGGAAACCACAGATCACTTTGCATGAGAAAGCACTAAAAATACCGGAAATATGTGTTGGTTGGCCCCCAGTTGCCTGAGGCTAATTTAAAAAGATTGTTCTCTTCCATAGTTTTAACATTCCCCTGGAGTAAATAATTTTCCAATATTAGTTTGCATTATGAGTCATTTCTTTTTTTTCTTTTTATGTGAAATGAGTCATTTCTTTAGGTGAAATTTCTTCAGGTAAGTTCCAGGGTAAACTTAAATGTTGACCCCTTTAAAATTATCCAAATTCCAAATTACTGGAAGGTGAATTACTGTTTGTTCCTTTAAGTCAGGTCACTGTGCCCGTTTCCAGCCTTAGGGTTTCCACAGTCACTTTTTAACTGGTTTTGTGTAGCCCTCTGACTTGTTAGTATGATGAATGGAGAGACCTTTTATCTTTTTCTTCCTTTTTGGTATTTGTTACAGCTGTTTTGTTTTGGTTTGGTTTTAATGGGAATTAAAAGACTGAAAGTGACTCTGATACATCTTTAAGAGAGAAGGGAATGGATTTCTCCATTACTTCTAGTCTGACATTTCTTCCCACTGGCTCTGTATAACGCAGCTCGGTCAATAGCAAATCATCAGTTCCTGTGAGATGCCTATCAGGTAGTGGTCTGCTTTTATTGTTTTTGTGCTCTGATTTCTGTTTTCCTGTTTATAGCTGGATTTCTAGTTTTGTTTATTTTGTTTTTGTTTGCCTTGATTTGTTGGGGTGCAGGAGGATTGCTGAATAAAATCACTGCTGTGGACAAAGTGCTCAGCTCTCAAGGGAGAAGCCCTGCTTCACACTGGCATTGCCCTCTCCCCCATCATGGGTGTCCTGCAAATGCTGGCTAAATGAAGGCAATGATCTTCCTAAGTTCTTTCTAGAACTTTCTAGAGCTCCAGTACTCTAGGGCTTTCTTCATTTTGTTACATAGTGAGATGCACTTTGGGGCAGGAATGCTTAACAATTCATCCCCATTCTCTTCACAGGGCCTAGATGAAAAATATAGTTAGTTGTTGCTATTCACAGCAGGTTATGTTCTATACAGTAGAGTTACTTTATCTGCAGACACCCAGTGAATGACTATGGACCCATTGCTCATAAGGAAAAATCTAGGAGTAGTCACATTTTCATCAACCTATTGATACATAACCTCATTTTATGCCCGTTTCAATTTAAAGACACCTTTAAAAATATTTATTGTTGATTCATGAGCATAAGTCATGGACAACAGCAAAATAATTTGCTCCTGAATGAAGTGTGTCTATCCTGTATCTTCTCTGGTAGCACATCACAGCCTTCTTGTGCTTAAGAATGCTGGAAAGCACTTCAGCCTTATCCTTGCAGTCCATTTTAAACAGCAAAATCACCAACAAAAAGCATAAAAATGCCAAAAGTGGGGCACTAAATAGCACAAAAAGGATATTTGTTTGAAACAGTATGAAATAAGGTGGCAGCGGATTATCTTGTTTGGCCTCAGCTGGGAACAGGCACATCTGAAGACCTAACGTCCATTGGCATACCCATGAATGAGCGCAAAAACACCATGAGCACTGATTTGGGGGTTACAGATAAGTTTTAGGAAGAAGGTGAATTCACAAACACAGAATCTGCAAATAATGGGGATTGACTGAATATTGAAAGCATGTGCGCATTAGCGGAGTATGCTCATAGAAAACACAAAGAATTCTGCCTGAGGTGGGGCAACGTTGGGGCTTGTGTAGAGCCAAATCAGGGCCACTGCTGTCTATCTGGTACCTTCGTGTGAATTAGTGGCACCCTATCTGGGCAACCTCAACCCTACACCATGCAACCTGAGGAACAGACAGAGCAGTGAGGAAAAGAAAACCCCTTTCTCCAGAGCATATTTTTGCACGGGCACACAGGGCTTTGCTGACAAAGCACTGACAAGATTCCTGTCCGTTCTCACCCCCTGAGTTATGCATTTGCAGAGCCAAATGTGGGGGCCTTATAGAAGAATGTGGGGTGAACAAGCTAACCTTGTCTTGAAGCAAAAATTAATCCTTCAAACAGGCCCTGTTGAGGAACTTCCAAGAGGACTTCTATCTATGTCAGTACGTCCACTCTCTGACCCAATCTTAGATTTCTTTAAAAGCCCCTGTATCTGTTTCCTAGGTCTGTTATAACAAATTACAACAAACCAGGTGACTTAAAACAACAGAAATTGTTTCTCTCACAGGTCTGGGGGCTAGAAGTCTGAAATCAAGGGAAACAGGGACATGTTCCCTCCATAGGCTCTAGGGAGGACTCCTTTCTTATCTCCTCCAGCTCCCCGTTGCCCTCAGCATTCCTTGGCATTCCCTGGCTTGTAGCTTCAATCTCTGCCTCCATCTTCGTGGCTTTCTTCCTTGTATGTGTCTCTCTGTGACCCCTTCTTTCTTCTTATAAGGACACCAGTCACTGGATTTAGGGCCCATTCTCATCCAGTATGACCTCATCTTAACTAATTATATCAGCAAAGACTCTATATCCAAATAAAGTCACATTCTAAGGTTTCAGGTGGACATGAATTTTGGAGAACAACATTCAATCCACTCCTGCCCCTATAACTGAGGCCTTGGGGAATATAATAATGGGGACCTTGATGATTCTGTTGTCCTTTGGCCAGAGCTCTAGAATACCTTCCACGTCTCCATTGCTGCACTCCCTCCAGTTATAAGTCTGTTTGGTCTTATGTCCTCTTCAGGCTTAAGGGTTTTAAATCAATGGTAGTAAATGAAAAGAAATAGAAAGAAAAACAAGTAACAGCCACAAGAAAAACACTAAAAATATTTCACCTTGAAACTTATGTAAATATGCACAACCTCCTTAACAATATCTTAAAGTGTCCTGTGACCCAAGGGCAAATTCCACTGGGCACCAAAGGTCTGGGCTTTTAGGACTGCAACCAGAATAAAACAGGAGGTTAGTCATTAATGACCCTTTGGCCACAACATTTCCCATGGACTCAGGAGAACTGGTACTGCAAGGCATGCCTTCAAAATACACAGTGTGCTCTGATACATTCTGTAAGAGGGCATATCCTTCAGTCCACTCTCAACATCAGAACCTTGACCATGATACTGAATAAGTCAAGTCAGTTCAGGTAGATATCTACCTACAATCTATCTACCAATACTTAAACCCTAAGTCCTTTTGATGATAACAAAATAACCTCTTGAGAATGATTGAATCCACGGCTTTGTATAACAATTACCAAATACAGTTTACTCCACAGCTTTTTTGACTGCTCAGCATCCTTTCTCCCTCCCACACCTGTCCATGTGTCACAGGTGGGGTTAATGCCACACCTGCCTCCAGGTGGACATGTGAACTGAGCCTGGCCATTTAGAGCATGGAATTCTTCTGGTGACAGCAATTGAATGAGAGATGCATGTCAGATACAATCAGCGTTAATGAAAAGCAATGAGACAGTTTATGCAACTCTGGGGAAAGGACATGAGCTAATCCTGCTGGGTTCTCAGAGCTGCTGGCAGCCATATTGCAACCAGGGAATTACTTGGCAGTGAAGCCAGGTGAAGAACAGCAGAGATGAGAGAAGAGTTTAGACTGAGAAGTAATGACATCATTTGAGCCCTGCATCTAGCCATAGCTGAAGCTGGGACAGAATATTATACACTCTCATTTACAAGAAGCAGTGAACTCCCTTTTTTGCTAACTTCAGTTGGATTTTGTGTCACTTGCAGTATCTGACCTGATATGGCATGATACAACTAACCATGAAGGTCGTGACTTACCCAGTAGGTTCTGACAGCAGGTCTCATTTCCCCCTTGCTAAGACAAAGGAGATATTTCTGAACCAATATGGCGGAGGTCCTCCCCATGATCACCCAGTTGGGTCCTTTTCTCTGGGTCTCACATTGCTCTAATCCTACCATGTCTGGTCTTTTGTGAGGTATTGATTCTTGATCATTAACTCAGGTTTTGCTTATATATTGGGATCTCTGGATTCAACTCCCATCACGATCCAAAAGGACAAAGAAAATTTAATGTTTCTAGTTTGCCAATAGCTAATCTGAGCTTTCCCCTCTACAGTCTCCACCCACTGGTTAACAAGAAAATATTAACTAAATCCAGTTTAAGCTTACTCTAATCCAATCATGCAAAGAGCTTTTTTAGGAAACACACAGACTCATTTGGATAAAAATTCTCAATTACTAAGACAAAATTTTCCATCTCCTGTTTCTCCTTATAAAATGTTCTCTGGGTTCATGAGAGGAAGAGCACTTGCTCATCCTATGTCAGCAAGAGTGGATTAGAGGTCTTAGGTTTGGTATTCTCAACCTCCTTCAGTGTCTTCATACTATCCTCTGTCTACCCACTAGAAGCCTGCACTGTAGGTCTCTCTCAGGTTGGTCTTGCTTATCTTCATCAGAATCAAGTTATCTACCTCAGACTGACTTGGCCTCACCACTGGCTATAGATGCTGAGTCTTTGACCACCCACCATCTGGTTCAGTGCCCTGGAAGTCCAACAGCTTCTATAGTGGGTCACCTCCGCCTGTCATGATGGATGCCATGGCAGACCCCTTGCCTGTCAGCCCAGTATCTACACCACACAGTGACTAAAGGCAGCTTGAGAAGCCAAGCCCACAGAGAATCCCAAGGCCACCCTGTGCCACAGGTTGACCTTAGCGTGGCTGTGCACGAGGCTGATGTGTGGCAAACTCTGCTTTCGGTGTGGCCCTCATCCTGTCTGACTCCCCTATGCTTTATCAGCCCAGGCCTGGAAAAGACACAGGTCCAGATGCTTCCTTTTTCTTCTTCTCCTGTCACATTCTTCAGGCAGAACATGCACCCTGCCTGTGCTTCAGAAAACACATGCCCTGGTTTGTATTTTGCTTCTCCCACTTCACACCCACTTTCCCTCTGACTCCTGCTAAGCCTGGCTCTCCTCTATGCTGCAGAGAAATTTCTGAGCTGAGTTGTCCAAGCCCAGTTGCTGAAATGTTAAAGAGGGCGGTAAAAAGATATGGAAATCTGTTTTTCAGGACAATAGCCCAGCTTGCACAGCTATTTTATTGTTGAAGGATGAGATTCTGAATGTCAACGGCTGAATATTAAGTTGTTCTTCCTCTTCGCATTTCTTAAATAACTCTTTTCATTTCCTCTGTGGTTTCCCACCCCCAAAGAGAAGAATGTCTGGGCAGATGAGAGTCGCACTGTCCAACAGAGTTGCGGGCAACTTGGAGATGCTCTGCATCTATGCTCTTCAGGATGGTAGCCACTTGCCAGATGTGGCTGTGGAGCGCTTGAAATGCGGCTTGTGGGCCTGAAGAACAGACTTGTAATTTATCTCATTTCAAGTAGTTGCCACTTAAATAACTACATATGGCTAGTGACCATAATAGTAGATAGCACAGAACTAGAGTAAAGGTCTCATACAAGGCAAAATGAGTGTTGTAAAATCTGGTGGCCCCCTCTCCACCCCGTTCCACTGAACAATGGTTGTGATTCTATAATCCTCATTCTAGTACAAGTGTTCTCTGTGCTGAACACTTCACACCCAGCACTTTCCATCTTTACCCAAAGACATGCCGGCTGATGTCTGGTTTTGTAGCATTGCATGCCTCACCGTCTTCTAAAATCTCCTGCAAGAGCTGTACACCGTTCCAGAGGAACAGATCCTTGATGGAGACCCTTGACTTTCTCATACAAAAATCTTTCTCATTTTTTCTTTTAAAGATTTTCCCTTAGTGTCAGCTAAGACATGGCTAATCTCCCAGGAATCTTTAGGAGGGCAGTCAGTGAACAGCAGAAAACAGCTCCATAAAAGCCTGTCCTCCCCTGGCTGCAGGAGGTCATGGGAATGAGCAACCTCCCACTTGGCCTTATTTTCTTTGGGAAGTGTCTGTCATCTTGGCCTCTTTCAGGAGCCCACCTGCCTGCACCCAGCTGATTGTTGGGAGCTCCTGTGTCTGTTAATGGGTGCTGCACCACAAGATAATCCAGGGGAGCTGGGAAGGCCTGGGAAAGAGGGAGGACCCCCTACCTTATGCCCTAACTCAGCCATCGAACAATGAGGTCGCCGCTCAGTGCCCCTGGACCCGCCCAGGGGTCAGGGAAGGGAAGAGGAAGAGAAAAGCAGTGCTCAGGCAGCCAGTGGCTGACAGAAGTGGTTGCTGCCAACCCCGCTCTGGTTTGAGGAAGAGTGACCAGCAATGGGACCGTGCGGATGGGAAAAACACCTCGGTACAGCTTTCCAGCACGTTCTCCTACAGTATCTCACTTCAGTCCTCTAAAGCAAACAGACTTATTAACATCCTTGATTGTGGGAAGAGAAAGCTGAGCCTCTGCAGAGGCCAGAGTCCTGTTTGGAGTCACATGCCAGGAACCAATGGGGCAGGGCGACTGTCCCCAGAGCCCAGGGTGGCACAGGGCTGGGGACGAGGTAAGGGTGCCAGGCATAGCATGTCAGAGGGATGAAGAAAGTAGTCATGAGGGAAACACTCTTGAGAGGACCTAAGACGTATTTGAAGCCTAAGACGGCACTGAACTTGGCCATACTCAAAGCGAGCGGTACCTCTGGCCCCCGCCGCCGGCCGGAAGCATGAAACCCATTACGTCAAGCAATACTTTCCAGTTTGTCATTTGTCAATGAGGTCAAAAAAGACCCCGCTCGATCTTCACAGCAACCCTGTGACGTAAGAAGTGAAGTCAAGGATATCTTTATATTCCCAGTATGGGTGAGAAAGCCGTAGCTCAGAGCCATTCGCAAACTAGCTGCGAGTCAAACCGCCCAGGCGTCAGGCGCGGTACCCTCAGGGAGCTGGCTCTTTGTCCTGCCAGTCGGTACTTCCATCCCTTTGTTTTCTGCTTCCCTCCCTTCCAGCCACTGCCGCAGGAAGAGGTGGGTGTGTGTCTGATCAGTTCTCCAGGAGATGCTGCCCCTTCTGGGGGAGCGGAGAGAATCCCCAGCGCGTGCACCTACGAGAAGCCTGCACCTCCTTCTTGCCAGGGGCTGCAGCCAGCCTGAGCTGGGAGCCTGTGTTGTGTCAGCAAGAAGCCCAGCCTGTGCCAGGCCTGCCCGCCCATCTGCCGGGACATGTCTCCATTAGTCATCACATTCTCTTCCCTCGGGACTGCTCTGCAGAGCTTCACACAAACACAGACCGCGGGGCCAGGGACGCTGCCGCCAACCACCGGACCAGGAGCCTCCCGAGAAAGCTGTTTGCATGGTAGAGAAGTCATCCCACGAAGAGCCTCACCTTCCAAGACACACCCTCCCAAGGCCTGAGGACCTGGAAGGTGGGAAGCCTGGCCCCTTCCCCAATCCTGTCGAGGCTGCTGCCTGAGGAAAGAACAAGCCTGAGCAGCTCTGGGCCTGCCAGCTAGCGGCATCCCTCAGAAAGGTGGCTCTAGCCTGGGATGTGCTCTCTCAGGTCGAGATGTTCTGGAAGCGACTCTGTGTTCCTGGGAGCATCCCGGGTACACTCTGTATTGGCTGCCCCAATGCATACGTGCTTCAGGCCCCCTTTCCCTAGAACCACTCTGAGGGAAGCTGGCAGAGTGTCGTTCTGCAGCCACATGGCTTAGGCCCAGCTTTCTTATAGGCTGCTCAGGAGCCTCTCTACAGAGAGGGGGGGATGGGGCTTGGAGGCAGGAAAGCCTACCTCTATCATGCCCTCGCTGAGTGACCACAGGCAAGCCAGTCCAGTCTTTTCTCTGCCCCTCACCTCTTCCACCCAGGGAGAACCTAAGAGCTTACCTTACAGCGTCCATTCATTCATCCATCCATTCATTGAGCAGCCACCGTATGCCAGGCACCCTGCGAGGAGCTGGGAACTTGCTCAGGAGAAATCTGCCCAGGGAACTGCTCTCAGAGAGCTTCCCTTCTGGTTCTCAAAGGAAGGAAGCCGGTTAGCTGGGGCTGGCCCCCACCCACAGTCAGTCCTCCATAAATGTTTGTTGACTCTGTGTAATTAACAGAGGCCCTTTTGCTCAGGGCTGCTGGGAGAAACTGATGAGACGGTGCAGGATTAGCACTTTGTAAACTATAAAGGGATTATGCAAACATCAGGGATGATTTGACTGTGGCCGTGACAGACACCTGGCTCTGCCAGGCAGGAGAGGTGTGCCCAGTGTCGGCAGGGAGAGCTCCGAGTCTGCCAGGGAAACGCGGAGAGGGCCCTCACTAAGGACAAGCCACAAAGGTGATGAGGCCACACATAGGCACACACCCACTGAGGAGCCCAGGGCCTGTGGCAAGATTTATGACTCTTCCTGCGGCGGCCTGTGGACAGGCCATTCCCCAGGCTCTGCAGGGGAGTTTGGATCCTCTAGAAAGAAACCATACTTACCAGGTGCCTGGAGGATCATTTGTTCAACCAGTAATCATCTTTCCAACTTTAGAAAGCAAAATTCTTTACAATTCTTATAAAGCAAAGTAATTTGTTTTCTCCAGGTCTCAGTCTCCCTCTTGCCTAAACTTATGACTCCCTTGCCTTAGACACAGGATGCCCTGAGACTTGGCTGTCATTCCTGTGTACTCAAAGTCCCTGTCAGCTCCCCTTCCACTGCCCTGAGGCCAAAAAGTGAAAAGTTCTTCAACATTTCTGGAGCTCCACTTTTGCAAAAGCTCTGAAATTGTGCTAACCTCCCCCGCGGGGCTCCCCATCTCAGGGATTTGCTTCCAGGCTGCTTTTTCCTCCATTTCAGTGAGTCACCTGCTTGAGAACCTAAGTACTTACCCATTTTTTCTGCCTCTGGCAAATATTAGTAACAGTCTTGGATGGATGGATGGATGGATGGATGGTTGGATGGATGGATGGGTGGATGGATGGATGGATGGATGGATTGACAGATTGACTGAGTTTTGGCCATAGCCATCTTCTTGTTCTACAGACACATTCATTTCCAATAATGAGATCATCACTCTGAAAATACTAGTCAGCACTAAAAGGTCAACAAAGTGAATGAGTGCTCAAGGTTACCTAAGAAAGTGCATTGTTAAATACACACTTGTACATACATGCACGCACACACACACACACACACACACAATTTAGACCTACATGATAGTCCTCTTTCTAATAAGGCTATTTGAAGAACAGCTAAGATTTGGGTTTGCTCTTATAAATCAGAGTCCAGTAACTCTGGAGCTGGTTCTCCATTCTTTCACGGGCCCTGGCTGAGTGAGACCTCTTCCCTCTCTGGCCTAGGAGTCTTGAGGTCAAATCTCTCAGCTCACTCAGATGTGCGTGGTTCCTAGTGCCTGGACTACACTCGACAGAGGCTTCCTGAATGTCTGTTAAAATCGACTAAATCATTTAGAATTGAATGGACAGCATCCATAAAGCATGCTGGAAACCTTTCTTGGCTGTGCAAGGCACAACCCCCAGCAGCAGCAACCATTCATTTTTTTTCATTGAGAGAGAAAGAGATTGTGTGTGTGCATGAGTAGGGGACAGGGAGGGAGGGGCAGAGGGAGAGAATCTGAAGCAGGCTCCATGCTCAGAGGAGAGCTCAACATGGGGCTCGATCTCACGACCCTGAGATCATGACCTGAGCTAAAATCAAGAGTCAGACGTTTAATAGACTGAGCCACCCAGGCGCCCTACAACCATTCATTTAATAATCATCACAGAGGCTGTTTGTGTCCACAGCAGTGAGCCAGGACTGGACATACAAGAGGTTTCTTGTCCTCAAGCACTTGCATTGCAAGGGTCTCACCTAATCCCAGCTGCTTTCTCCCTATCATCAGCTGTCCTCCCTCAAAAGAATTGAAAAGCAGAGATTTTCTGCTCAAACCGCCCTACAGAAGCCCCATTTGCCCCTCACCCTCCACCAGATCAGCACTGCTGTCCTTGAGGTCTCTCAGAAAGCATTCATGGGGCCACGGTTCTCAAGGATGGCCATACTTCAGACTATAGAGCTGGGTCTCACTGTGGAAAATTCTGATTGAATAGGTCAGGGCTGGGGCCAGGCATGGGCCCCAGAATTTCTGTTTTCAGCTTTACCCTCCATTCAAATCAGCTGTGTGTTCATGTCATGTCTATGTGTGTTTGTGCATGGGGAGGATGGGGGATTTGAGATACTTTTGCCAGGGCTCCAAAGGTAGAATCCCCACCTCCTTCCTGGCACTGACTGGGATGGAAACATTCAGAAAGTGGCAGGCAGTTTGGTGGGATGGAAAGAACCATGGGCTGAAAGTGAAGAGGTCACGCTTCAAAATCCAACTCCTCCTTCACTAGTTATGTGACCCTTGATGTATCACTCCACCTCCCAGGCCCCAGTTTCTTCGGGTCCAAGCCCAGGGCATTTATAGGAAGAGATCTAAGATTCGTCTCTGATACAACAAACAGGAAAAGAAAAGAGAATTGCTAACTGCCCCATGATCTGCTTTAAGGCCACCAAGAGAGAAATTCGGATACCATTCTCCAAAGAACAAAAAAAAGGTAGAGGCCTTCTAACCCAAGAAAACAAGAAAAGGAGCTAACTTCTAGAATCTTCCACAGTCCCAGAGTCTCAGTCACTCTCAGACCCCAACAGACAGTGTTGTAAGGCTGCAACACTTAGCAGCACCTTTCTTTCCTCTGAAATGGCACTACATCTTGGCCTCATCAGGATCCCTGTGGCATGCTGAAGTCACAAGAAATACTGGGTTGTCCTTCTGGCCTTTTCTCCATTGTTTTGAACATCAAATCCTCCTCGGTTTTATTTTATTTTATTTTATTTTTTATTTTATTATGTTATGTTAGTCACCATTCAATACATCATTAGTTTTTGATGTGGTGATCCACAATCCATTGTTTTCGTATAATACCCAGTGCTCCATGTAATACGTGCCCTCCTCAATAACCATCACTGGGCTAACCCATCCCCCACTCCCCTCCCCTCTAAAACCCTGTTTGTTTCTCAGAGTCCATAGTCTCTCATGGTTCATCTCTCCCTCCGATTTCCCTCCCTTCATTTTTTCCTTCCTTCTCCTACCTTGGTTTTAGAATGAGCCTCAGAAGTCAGAATTGAGAACTACTGAAATGGAAACACTTTTTCTGTTTTTGCTTTGTAGGGCCTGCATCTAGCAGATGACAGTCACCATCCAAGATCAGGGGTGGCTCCTCCAGGCTGATAAGGAGATGAGTGATGGTTTTCTGGGGAAGTCACAGACCGACAGGGCTTTCCTATCAGCTTTGGAGTCAGCCCTGTCAATCCCTTGCTCAGCCTCCAGAGCTATAATTGGGAGCAAATGGCTTTGCTCACTGACAGGCTGAATAGAAGCAGGACATGCCCATTGCTCTTGTCCTTCATCAATTTGCTCTCAGACTGAGAATAGGAGCTTGACAGGGAGGCTCAAAGCAGAAAGAAGCCCAGGGGTGATCAATTCCCAGAGAAGCTTCAGCCTCACCAGGATGACATGGAAGATCTCCAAAGGCTCAAACTGGGGAGCAAGGGTCCCCAGGGCAAAGCTAACTGACGTGGAGGCCCTGCTTCTAAAACTAGCTGAGGTGTTTGGAACAGAAGTGTCCACATGGCCTGCAGCCATCTCATACAACATCATCTCAAACACATGTTCGCTCTGGTGAACGTGGCCAATGGCAACACTGACACCCCGGAGAGGGACAGCAGTAAGGCAGCAGCCCCTGATTAGCTGAGATCTACTCTGCACGTTCATTGAGGCTCTTGGTTCCCCAGCCCCACAGTGGTCAGAAAAAGCCTTTTCAGAGCACATGAAATGGGAGGATCTCCCAGGCATCTAGAGGCAGCCAGCCATTAACAATGAGGGCCAGGAGGAGGGAATTTGGCCTCTCTTGCCCATTGTGCACTGGTCATTGTTAAAGATTTGGCTGTGCTTCCAGGAAAGATAGCCACCCGCAGTCCCTGTGGATGGCTTTACTGTGGCCCAGAGGGAATGGAACTTGGCTTGGGGAAGAACAGAGGTATGGGCCTAAGCCAATTTGCGAATTGTCCCCATTAGGGTCTCCTATTAGGACCACTTGAGCTCTCCCTAAGTGGGGGAAGCCTGGGTAAGGAAGGTGGAGGGGGGCCCCTCTTCAACACCCTTCTTGCTTCATAAGCCTGTCCCACTCAGAAACCTTCTATGGCTCCTGCCGAAGATATTGTGGATTAAAGCCTCTCAAATCTAGCCCCACTTGATAATCCCAACGTGTCTGCCACCCCTTGGTATGGACGTGATCTCAACTAACATGTTTCCTCACTCCTGCTCATTTCTCAGTCCAGACCCCAGTCCACATGCTTCCCACCCCCTGGCCCTCACCTCAGTCACTGCACATGGGAACATTGCTCCCTTGGCCCCCATGCCCATCCAAACCAACCCATTCTCCAAGCCATAGCTGAAGACCCATTTCTTCCAAGAAGTGTTCCCTAGCCACTCTGGCTAACACTGGTCTACCTCTGCTCTGAAATGTTCTACTTCTTGCTGTTTGATATCCTTGCTGGAGGAACTTGAAGTCCTGATGTAGCTGATGATTAGCAGTTTTATAACTTCCCCTAGACTATAAGGTTTGAAGTGGAGAAACACTTTGAATTTCTCAAAATATAGTTCTTGTGAATGAATGGACTCCATACTGCAGTGCCAACAGTCCTAGGTTACTGTGCACCTCTCAGCAGCTTTTCCATTTGGAATTGCTGCACTGAGTAGAAGGTCTTTGAGGCTGGCGTGGTGAGAAGATCCCTTGTTTTGACTGCAGATAGCGCCTTCAGTCTTGCCCCAGTTCTTTGACACAGAATTCCCCAGCTTGCTTCTGGATCTATAGCTAATCCGTGTCACTGCACCACTCTAGAAAGTGCCATTCACATAGACTACAATGTAGCTTAGCCCCCTAGAGTTGCTCATTGCACAACCTGCACAGCCACATTTAGCAGTACTGTACAACTTCCTGTCACCATGGTGGCCGGAAGTCCATCTTTTTAGAGCTGTATATTTATGGCCACTAGGAAGATAAAAGAGATCACACAGAAGATAAGCTGAGCTTGGAGTGTAGTTGAACATTCAGCCTGTGGCCTGAGAAAGGGCCAGCTTCTGCTCCTCCATACTCTGTAATTTGTGTATCCAGAATTGCGCTAAACCACCACCTGGAGTTCAGTCATGTGCTTCACTCCCTTGCTCATGTTGAAGAAACTCTGGGCTAGGCTTTAGGCCAAACCAAGGGCCTGGGGCCATCTGGGATGAACCAGAGTGCTGCTGCCTGGGATTTTTGACAATTGTCACCATCTATTTGAAACTTTTCCCAAAAATCTTTGGAACTTCTGAATTCCAAGTGAGTTTCCATCTTCAGAGCCCCTTTTTTTCTCTGCCTTAGAGAGCACCCTGACCTCATTGGTGCCCACACAGTTGTGGGAAGCCCATTGCTGAGGGCCTGAGCCTTTAGTCATTCTATTAAGAGTTTCCAGACGGTGCGTAACCGAGGGCAATTTTGCAGCAAGCAGGAAATTATCAGTAGAAGTGGAAGTGACAGGGTGTTTAGCAAACATTAAACCAAGAAAGCTTAAAAGGTCTTGGAGCATCGTTAAATAAACATTTAGGATGACTGAGAGGGCAGAATATGAAATGGAAAGGAAAGTATAAACACTTTCTGTGGATGGGGGAGGCTTTCTCTTTCTTCCATCTTCTTCTGATCAGAAGGCTAGGAGAGTGCTAGGAGTGGTCCGAATGAAGCATCTAAAACTCAAAGCAGAATTAACCTTTGCAAGATGGAGTACCAATCAGCAAACACAGTGAGTAAAGAAATTTCTTTGCTTAGTTGTCTCAACAAGTCAGGTTTGACTCAGATATTCACTCCCTAAGAGACCAGGCAGGAGATCCAAGATGGTCCCAGGAACACACCTGGTTGGGGACCTCATCAGATCTTATTTAAGCTTCAAACCAACTCCATACCTGTGTGTATTCTTACAGAGGGGGAAACAGGTGGAGAGAGATTCAGGTCACAAAGTAAGTGGCAGAGCTGGAGTGGGGAACCCCAATCCCGTGTATTCCAGAGCTCTTCTCATGCCCCACGTTCCTATGAAGTACAATGAGAGATGCATGCCGAGCTCCTCCAAGGGCTACCTCAAAGGAGAATGGAGACTGGGAGAGAAAGGGGGCATGGGGAGGCTAAACTCCAAGTGACAGGGGTGACCACTAGAGTGACAAGGATAAAGATCAGGAATCTCAACAGCTTCAGGAAACAAGCATCTACTGGTGCTTTTTTGCTTCTCTGTGGGTACTTAGCGGCTAAATTGCAGGGGGGGTCATTTCTCACATGCCTTTAATCAATCCAGGGAAAGGGCAGTGGGGAGCAAGCTTGAGTCAGAGGAAGGGCAGCCAGCCTACCAGCTGCAAGAGTGAGTTTTAGCAATGTCACTATTAACAGAGAATTTGGAAGCCTTTCATCGTTTTCTGCCATGAGGCTCAAGTTGGCTGATAATCTCAGTGCTTCATGTATTCCTGATTTTGTACAGACATGGAAGACATAAAGCATAAGGTTAGTGAGTGTGTCTGCTTGGGGCAAACCCTCCCAAACACACACACACACACACACACACACACACACACACACACACACACACTACCCCCTCCCCAAACAACCAGGAAGGCTGAATACCAGAGAGTACCATGAACCCAACTCCCCACAAGGGACCCAATTCCCCACAAGGGCTTTCAGCTACACCTTCCAACTCTAGTACCTAGAATACCTAAGCACTTAACATAGCAAAGCAAGGCAAGTAAATAAATGATAATTCAGTGAGGGCAAGTAAAACAACAGCACAGCCAGAGACATCTACCAGTGTCTTTCCCAGAGCCTCAGTGAAGCCTATGCCATTGCCTATGTTTAGGGACTCATTCCATATCCCCAGCTCCTTTACCACCACCTCCAACCCCAAAGTTGCCTCAGGGCTCCCCATTGAGCAACTGGGAAGACAAAGCTGCCAGTGCCCAAACTGCCCCTCCATCTGACTTGTATAATCAGCAGGTATGTTGGTCTTTGCTACCTCTCAACCATGTCTCCCTGCTGCCTGGTTTCTTCAGCATCCCCAGCTCTGGGTCACCTCGTGGAGAATCTTTTCCCTCCTCTCTCCTCTGGCTTCCTCAGTTGCCATCTTCCCTCGAGGCCCTGCTCCACCTTCCACTTCATGAAGACTCCCTTGCCCACTGCAAGCCACAGGGCCACCTCCTTCCTGGAAGCCCTCTAACCTCCTCAAGCCTGAAGCTTGTTTGCCTCCCTCATGCTGAGGAAATGAGTCCTGACTCCTCACTGAGACCCTAAATCCTTGGAATCAGAGACTGCAGCTGCTTTGTCTCTGCCACTTGGCACACACAAGGGGTGGTTAGTTGGCCAGGGACAGAGTATCTGTCCTTTCTGTGACAGTCAGGCCAGCAGCAATCACAGCAACTGGGGTGGCAGCTTGGCTCTTGCTGGATGAGCCCTTCCCAGACCCGAGTGAATATACCCAAGGGACCCTGCGAGCTACAGCAAAAACTCCCCACCCGTCCAGGGCGGATACAAGCTTCAAATTCTACCTCAGAGATCAAACTTTGACCTAATTTCTGTTGTGCTGAAGTAAGTCCCAGCGACACTGAGAAAGGAGAAAGAATTTTAAAAATAGCCTTCACTGTGACATACTGAATCCGTTATGAACTTCCACAAACAAGGTGCAATGCTCTCCAGATTAAAGCTATTTTTATAGTATAGTACAATGACCCAAAAGAACATGTACCATTTGGGTGATTCTAACTGCAGGCAGGGACTATCTGAAGCTTCAGACATGTGCATTTGCTTAGATGGGCTGGGATTTTTAACTCTCTTCTTGTTTTAAAAGAATGACACATTTTATGTGTGAGGCACTCTCCATATGGATGTTTTTCAAAATACTGTATTAGTGCCCATGTTGGGAACTGAGTTCCCGGAAGTGTCCGGGAGAAAGACAGGTGGGAGAACAGCACCATTAGCAGGGAGGCCCAGCGTGTGTAAACAGGAGGCTGCTGGCTCCCAGCTGGGGTCTGCAGGAGAGATCCCAAGCTTTGCAACAAGAAGCAGTCTTCCTTGTTTCATTTCTGCCACTTAGATCTGCGCACCCTTGGGCAGTTACTGATCCTCTCGGAGCCCTTATTTCCATATCTGTCAAAAGCACTCATGTGACTTTCCCAAGGCTGCCATTACAAAATACCACAAACTGGGAGGCTTAAAACAACAGAAATGTGTTCTCTCATAGTTCTGGAGGCCAGAAGTCCAAAATCAAGTGTCCACAGGGCCATGTTCCCTCTGTAGTCTCCAAGTAAGAATACTTCCCTGCCTCTTCCAGCTTCTGGTAACCACTGTTGGCAATCCTTGGTGCTCTTTAGCCTGTGGCTGCCCCGCCCCACTCTCTGCCTCCATGGCACAAGGTCTTCTTCCCCCTGTCTGGGTCTCCCTGTCTCTGTATCTGAATCAGCCTCTCCTTTCTCATATAAAGACATCAGCCATTGGACCTAGGTCCAGGTCCCACCCTAATCCTATATGACATCATCTTAATTTGATTACATCTACAAAAACCCAATTTCCAAATAAGGTCACATTCATAGGTATCAGGGGTAAGGATGTTAACACAGTTCATGTGAGGACACAGTTCAACCCACTCTAAGGGAATAATAATGTATGCCTCCCTGAATCATTTGGGGGAAAAAGCAAAATCACAGAGTGCAATGATTGGCCTGTATGTGCACAATAATCGAAGACCCATTGAGTCATGATAAACTTGGCCTTTGCAAGGATGGGTGCTAACAAGCTCAGGAAGGTGGGATTAGCCCCACAGCTGGAGCCCCAGGAAGTGGTGTGCAAGGAAGAACATGGACCTCTGGTTTAGAGCAGTTATCCCCCAGCAACTAGAATTATAGACAACAGGGCCTGACTCCCAGGGCAGAGGTTGACTGTGTATTTAGGTCCTCAGCATATGAGTTAGACCACACGCTGGGGAATTAAAGCAACAACCTGGTCATACACACTGGCCAAGCACAGGAGCATGGGAGACAAGAAACCTACAGAGCACAGAAATCCCCTGGCTTAAAGATAGAAAGACCACTGCTAGAAGGGACAAAGGGGGAGTCATGAGATGTGCCTGCTGTAGTCAAGACTTACCCTGGAGTGAAGTGGGCTTGTTGTTAGGGGAAAATCCAGAAATGAGAGGGGACTCCACAGACACATCTATCACAGACCCGTATCATTTCTCTCTTTGAAGTGGTGAGCTACTATTGATGCCAGCCAGCTCAGGGAATCCTGCTTCACCCTCTTCGTCTCCCTCCATGTTCCTCTTGTAAATTCTACCCACTGTTCAAGGACCTGCTTCAGCATCCCACTCCCCTAGAAACCTTCCCCGTCTGCTCCAATATCCTTAGTCACTTTACACTTTCCCCACACCATCTACTCCTACAGGACCATTTACTGTGGTTCCACAAGTTAATCCCCCCCAAATGGACCGTGAGGTCCTTGAGAGCAGAGATCATACCTTATTCTCATTATTTCCATGAGCTCAAGCGTGATACTCAGGATCATAAGTACTCAATAAACACTTGCTTTTCATTTCTTATTTTTTACCCTTCCTTCTTTAAAGAATTTTATAGTTTTCAATAAAGGATAAAAAATGCATTTCCAGGGGATGAAAAAGTGGCTCAAGACACTTGTATTAGCCTTTGTTGTGTTTCAGAAATGGATTCTTTAAATATTATAGTAGGTTCCAATAACTAAGTGTATCATACAATTCTGTGATTAGGTTGGAAGCTTCTTATCTGATTGGGGTAAAGTCCTTCTTCACCCTCAACTATAAATACTGAGCATTTACTATGTGCTAGAAACTATATTAATTATAGGAGATATCAAGCAGAAGAGGTCCTTGCCTTTAGAAAAACAGAGTACATATTGGATTTGTTATAAAACAACATTATCCAGCTGAAAACATTCTGCACCCTGCTAACCTATGAAAAAGAGCTGAGTCCATCTTCTTGAAAAATGAATTAACCAATTTTTCAACTTCCCTGAATTCCAAAAGGGACACAGTGATTACATATGTAAATACTACCATCCTCCTCCAAGATCTGGAATTTGGAGGCCATTTTATTTTAGTGTCTGATTTGGGAGATTAATTAGTTGTTTTGTATGCTGTCAATGCAAAAGAATATCCCTTTCCTGCACACCTGTGGTGCAAATACATCATCAGCATTTCCATTGTAGAAAATGACTATTTCATGAAAAAGAGCCAAGACATTCCTTGAGGAGAAACCACTATAACAAGATCAACAGTGCAGGATTCCTCTAGGTCATCTGATTGAATATGGACACAGTTTTGTTGTACAGAGTCCAGAAGGACCTATAAATTATAAGCACCTAGATAATCATCTCCTGAATTAATGTCAACATAAGATTTAGTCTATTTTTTAAGGTCTTCAACTAATGCTTGTATATCATTATAACTGCATAAGCCCATTCACCTGGCAAAATTTATTATTATTAGAATAATTATCTCCAGGCATTATGTTGAGTGTCAAGAATAGAATAATAGCTCATAACTGGAGGAGTGGATATCAAAATTCCACAAAGCACTCTACACCTTCCCACCCTATATTTGTGTCTGAAAATATGATAAGCCCCCTACTAAATATGCATATTTTCAAAGAGTTCCTCAGGAGACCCAACCACTCAAGGGGCTTCTGGGTTTCTGTCAAAGCATGATTGGTTTCCAAGTAGCTGAAGTGAAAAGTAATTAACATGATTGGTTCCCAGTTCTGCACATTTCTGTCCACATTGCCAAGGAGATAATTAAAAACAGCATCATGACTCTTAGCCCTTAAAAGGAAGATTCTCTGAAGGTAAAAATGATCCTGAATCTTTGACTCAGGACTCTCATTCCACCTTGCTTCTTTCAGAGATGATTTAGACAAGTTAAACCTCTCTTGGCTTCAGTTTCTGTGAGAATTTAATGAGGAAATTTTTATGTGTGAAAGCACTTTTCAAAGTTGAAGCAAATATCATGGATTTTTGTGTGGGCACCCAGAATCTGAGACAAAGTCCTACAAAGACCTTGGGATGGGAAGACATAAAGGAGAGCAGGCCTGTGACCGTCCTTAGACCCTAAACCCAGAGCCTCCACTCAGACTGGGGTAAGATCCTACTGTTCAATACCCACATGACCGCATCAGCACAGGGCAGAGCAGCATGCTTTCATTCTCAGAGACTTGTTCCTTGTCTGTCAAGGTGTCCACATTTAAAAGAATAGTGGGGTCTCAGGATGAGCACTTCCCAAGCTTGGTGACTATGGTGGATTTGTGTGGTGTCAACTTTGCAAAACTGGAAGGAACACAGGAGGCGGCATTCCTTTGACACTTTAGGAGGTCAGGACAGCATACCAGCTGCTGCCTGTCACAGCTTATGCACCTCATCACTTGCCAGCAGCTCACCTCATTGACATGGAGAAGAAGCCATGCCCTCAGCAACTCCAGATCCTGCCAGATCTCCCTCTTCAACAACTCCAACTCATGGGCTGGGTGTGTTCCAGACCTGTGGCAAAGGACCCCAGTTTCTCCAGCAAAACACCCATCATCAACATTACAGACATAGATGGTGAGAGACCAAGGGGGGTTCTAGACCATCCTCACGGGTTCTAGACCATTTATGTAGGTTTCAGTTTGTCCTTACTTCCGCCACTTCATAACCATCTTTCCAGACTGACTGTCTCATTGGCTTCAGGATCTAGTACCAGCTTCAGAAGCAACAGACTCTCATGGAGCATCCACAATAGCCTTAGGTCAATTCCCATAATAAATCCTTATTGTGTATAGGGTCTAATGGTTCTGCTTCTCCAATTGAACCCGGTCTGATATAGAATTTGATACTAGAAGTTTCCAGAGGAATAGACCTTAAGAATGGGTTCTCTGAATTGGAACTGGCTTTTCTGGAATTAGCTTTCTGATCTGACTATATTTAAAGGCATTAATGACCCTGTTTCCAGTGGTAAAAGGGGCACAGATAGTCTATGGTAGTCAGTGGTAAAATAATTACCTAAATTATCACCTTCAGACACTTGTCACCAAGTGCTTATAAGAGACAAGACTTTTGGTAACCAAATATTTGTTGTCACTGAAAATTTTAGTGAAAATAAAAAACATAGTGGAACTGGTTAACCATTTCTACATGCACTAGAGAAGTTGGGGGAAGAAAATAATGAGATCAGGGCTTTAAATTGCCCAGCATATGAGGGACTCAACATTTTCTATTATGACCCTAAATAAAACTATCTCCTGTAGCCACCAGGTTGAGATTCCTAAAAAATAAAACTAGGGGCGCCTGAGTGGCTCAGTTGGTTAAGCGACTGCCTTCGGCTCAGGTCATGATCCCAGGGTCCTGGGATCGAGCCCCACATCGGGCTCCCTGCTCAGCGGGAAGCCTGCTTCTCCCTTTCCCACTCCCCCTGCTTGTGTTCCCTCTCTCACTGTGTCTCTCTCTGTCAAATAAATAAATAAAATCTTTAAAAACAAAAAAATAAAAAATGAAAAAAACTAAACCAAAGTCTAGTTCTGCAAGGTAACTAAATTGTAGTACAAATTGAATTATCAACCCCACAAGTTTCTTATGTTACAGCATTAATTATGAAGGAGTGGGACCCTAAAAATTGGGACAGAGACATATGGATAGATTCCAGCTCCTCAATTCTGCTAAACCTCTTTTCTAGCACTTCTACCCATAAATAAGGAGGTTAGTCACCTTGGCCAAAGAAACTACAGTGACTCCCCCTGAGGTAGGTGCCTTGCAAGGGATTGGAGTCCTTTGGATAGGAAAGGAGTCCAAGGGGTGGGAACACCTCCAGCCCTGTTTTTCCCATTTCCCCATGTTTCTAAATTTTTAGCCAGACTCAAGTCCTTAGGCCCCAGAGGATGAGGTACGGAGTATGATACACCAAAAGAATTGCATGATTTTGCCAATTTATGTTGATGAGAACTTGGGAAACATGTGGAATGGCTCCTAATGGCGTGGGATCAGACTGTAAGGAGAATAACATTGGATCAAGTCAAATTTATTGATATGGGCCATCAGCAGAGATTTCAGATTCAAGTGTTAGCTTAAGGGGCTGGTAGTGGCTTCTCACATTTCGCTTGGCTGGTTGACAGAAGTCTGGACCAAAAGGTGACTCACACTAAATATGGCTGAAATGTCAAAATTTCCTTGGTATATTGTAGAGGACAATAACTGGCACAGTTACTGTAAAGGACAGCAGAGATCGTTGATGTCTCTAGAACCAATATAGATGGGCAGCTGACTGAAGTCTTCCTTGATCCATTTAAACTAAAAAGCTCTGGGTTTGACTTTTTCACAAAAGTCAGTCATGGCCACTAGATTCATTCCCCTGTGAAAGCCAATCCTACAGACCCTTGAATGAAGGGAAGGCCAGATCTTCTTAAGGAAGAACCCTGCTATGCAACCAAAATGTTGCACTGTAATTTTTCTTCCTAGTGTCCCCTAAAAGTACTGCAGCCATTTGCCAGGATGATTGTGCTTTGGGGAAAAGGAGATGATCAGAATTTGGGGAGAATACTAGACCGTGACTCTGAACTGACATGAATTCCTAGACACCCAAACACCACAGTGGTACACTAGGGTTATGGTGATCAGAAAATCAAAGGAGTCTTAGCTCAGTTTCACCTCACAGTGTTCCCAGTGGGTCCCCAAACACCAAGCCCACTATGTAGCTATTTCCCAAGTCTGGGAACACATAATTGGAATACACACACTGTATAACCTGCAGAATTCCACCCTGACCCATGGAATAAGGGCTATTACATCAGGGAAAGCCAGGTAGAAGTCCCCACAACTGCCTCTATCTACTAAAATGTTAAGCCAAAGGCAATACCGATTTCTAGAAGGACTGAAGAGATTAATAACACAACCAAGACTTTGAAAAGTGTAAGGGTGGTAATTTCCACCACATCCTCTTTCAGCTCACCTATTTAAGCTGTGCATAAGAAAGGTGGACCTTGAGGGCGCCTGGGTGGCTCAGTTGGTTAAGCGACTGCCTTCGGCTCAGGTCATGATCCTGGAGTCCCGGGATCGAGTCCCACATCAGGCTCCCTGCTCAGCAGGGAATCTGCTTCTCCCTCTGACCCTCTTCCCTCTCATGCTCTCTTGCTACCATTCTCTCTCTCAAATGAATAAATAAAATCTTTAAAAAAAAAAAAGAAAGATGGACCTTGAGAAAAGAAAACAGATTACCATTAACTTAATCAGATGGTGACTCCAATTACAGCTGACGTTCCTGGTGGTTTTAGTTGATGGGGAAAATCAATATGTCCCATAGAATCTGTAGTAGTTATTGACCCAGCAAATGTTTTTTTTCTATATACTTATATTAGGGTATATTCCTAGGGTTGCCATAATAGAGTATACAAACTGAGTGGCTTAAAACAACAGAAATTTGTTCTCTCACGGTTCTGGAACCTAGCGACCAAAATCAAGATGCTCCCTCTGAAGCCTCTCAGGGAGGATCATTTCTTTCCTCTCGCAGCTTCTGGTCTTCCCAGGCACTCCTTGGCTTATGGTAGCATAACGCCAATCTCTACCTCCATCATCACATTGCTATCTTCCTTCTGTGTCTGTGTCTTTGTGTGTGTCTGAATCCAAATTGCCCTTTTCTTGTAAAGACACTAGTCATGTTGGGTCAGAGCCCATCCAAACAACCTCATCGTAACTTAATGACATCTAGAAAGACCCTCTGCCTAAATTAAGTCACATTCACAAGGACTGGTGGTTATTCAACATATCTTTTTTAGGGGACACAATTCAATGAATAACAGGGTGCTTTTAGGAGTCCCATGCCTTATGATTAAATTGCTGAAATTAATGTTAATGGAATTATAAGAGAATAAATTAATGGAAAACTACAAACAGTACTACTAATGGCCCAGATTTTTCAGGAATGAAAGTTTGGGTCACCCCATGAGATAGGGAACTCTGACCAGCGAACATGCTTGCTAAGAACAAAAGGAATAAATATGCATGGAGAAAAGCAAGAAGATATAAATCATAGCTGCAACCATGTACACAATTTCAGAATAAGAATTATAATAGTTATGTATATTGTTTTTTTGTTAAGAATATATTTGTGTCTATGTTGGCCAATTCTTTTCCTTCTCGCCGTCTTCCAGTTCCCCAATATCTGTGTTCATAGTAGTTAACTTCATATCTCGGTATTTAAGTCAGAGGATATTAATAGGGGGATGTAACTCAGCTAGAAGTGTAATAAAACTCATCCACAGGTGAACAAAAGAACTTAATCTTTTAGGGAAAGTGTTAGTCTGTTTTCAGTTGTATGAAGGATAGTTGCATTATATTAGGTGGAAAGCATAATTTTGATATTTGTTAGGAAATTAAATATGTTAAAAAGTAATACATGTGGATAAGAAGCTTACAAGGGTGGATTGTGGTAAACTTATGTCAAGTCAATTCAGCTAAACTGATCTATGTTTCCCAGAAGTTCTGGGTTAGCATTGGCCACAAGACACATTTTGTGCGAGATCTGAAAGGCCAAAGTGAAGCTGAAGCCAATATTCTTTTTATGCTCCGAAAGTTGGTGCAGGTTACCAGGCGCTGTTGCAGCTCACATGCGCTGTCATTCATCTGCTGGCTCACTTTCATAGTGCAGTAACTCCAGCCACGGTCGGATCTCGCCCTTCAGCTTATCAGTTCCTGGGCCAGAGGTGTTCAGCTCTGCAACAAGTACATGCCAGCTTCCCCTGCCCATCACCAGCCATTACCAAAGTTGGAGGCTTAGAGGTGACAGAAGGTGGTCAGTGAGGGTTGTTGTCCATTCTCATGGCTTCTGCATCATCTGCGTCAGTTACAGTTTCTTGCTTCTCCCATTTCACGCTCGTCTTTTCTTCCCAATTGCCTGCCTGCTGACTTCAGGCTCCAGCACCAGACAAAGAAGAAACAATCTTTCTTTTAGCCAACTCCCACAATCGTCGGGAGTCAAATCCCCATAATAAATTCTTTACTATATATCCTAGTGGTTCTCTGACCAAACCCTGGCTGATACCATGCTGCCCTACACCTTAGAAGGCACTGAAATGCTGTATTAGCCATTGGTCCAGCTAGAAGCTGTCGACTGTGTCAAACATGGAAGACATCAGAGGCTGTTGAGTGCCTAGTGTTGAGATGGTTATTGTTCACAACTCTATAGGACCCACTTATTAATGTTTTCCCCTGTGGATATCTCCTTTTAATTATGTTATCTGTTCCAAAATTATGCTTATTAAATGCCAAATAAATTCCTTTCCATATTTTATGACTGAAAAATAATCAAAGCAGCTCATCAGCCTGAAAAAACCAACATTCCTACCCTGCACTGATATCACTCCAGCCAAAGGCAAAGAAACTTGACATGTTGATCAGCTCTCCAAAAGAAGAAACATTGTCACATCTTTTAAGTTTCCCTCAGAAATGTCTGTGGGAAGCGAGGAAGTGAAGATAGGTGGACCATGAAAACCTCCTCAGAGATCCTCGTCAGCAGAGCCAAGGGTGAAAGGAAAAGGGGAAAGAATGGGTGAAAGTGGAGATGAAGGTGGGTAGCAGATGAACTTGCCTCCGTGGAAAGAATGGGGCATTTCTGTAATATTCTGCCTGAGTCTGTACCAAAAAAAAAAAAAAAAAAAAGGCTGCCCTTTCTGAAATCTCATGAAAATAGAACAACCCCACACAGGTCAACAGAGAAGGCCTAGAGGGCTTTCAGTAAAGTCCTGTCAACCCCAATTCAGCTGCTTATGTCAGCAACGCTTGGGTAATAGTACAGAAAACCCAAAGAAGACAGTCACCCCAGGGCTGCTGCCAGGACTCAACAATGGGAAGTGAACAAAAAAGAGTTTATCCCATAAGTTATCTCCTAATGACAATAACAGAGATGACAATAAGCACTGAATGTGAGTGAGAAGACCTATGCTCCTGAGTCAGTGGCATCACCATTCTTGGCTTATGTTGCATCTTTAAATAAAGAAGGATACTGAACCATAGGGCATTGTGGTAAACTTATGTTTACCCTTGGCAGGGATGCTCAATGTCCACTGAAGCCCAGTGTAGACCTGCTGCTGAAAAGCAGCTACCTAGCCAGGGACAACATTTTCCAGACCCCTCCCTCTGTGATGAGTTCTCACCAATGAAATGATGAATGGAAATAACTGGATCACTTTGAGACTAAAATGAAAGAGAAACAGATGTGCCTTTTCCATGCTCTCTTCTCCTCTGTCCTGGCAGGAAGTTGGCACCCAGGGCAACCTTGGAAATCACATGTCCAAAGACTCCATCAGCCCATATCCCTGAATGCCCATTGAAAGCAGAGCCCAGTCCACACCAATAGGACTCCACATGAATGAGAAGTAACCTTTATTATGTTCACATAGTGAGATGATAAGGTTTCTCTGGCAAGACAACTAGAACGAACTGATACAGCCTCTAAGCTGTAAGTTTATGATCAACTAACAGTTTACAAATACTTGCTTAAAAAGCACTTTTGTGCTTAATTTGCCCTCAAGAATAACAACCCTGTGAAATAGATCAGTTAGGTATTTCTTACATTTTGCATATGAAGACCTGAGACTTAGAAGACAGAAGTGATTCCCTAAAGCCACTGACAAGCAGGAGGGCCAGGATGTAGAAGCAGAAGAGATGAATTGCATTTGAGCCCCAGAAGCAGGGTGGAGTAGAGGCAAGTGCACAATCATGCCCATCAGAGAGCTCTGAGTGAGATCATGGCTCTACCTGGGACTGCCCTGTGACTTTAAGCAATTTTTTAAGAAGCCATTTCCTTAATAATAAAGAAGGAATAATAGGTAATATGAATCTTGCAAAATTGACAGAAAGTGAGATCTTCACATGGGTAGCCTAGTGACAGACTGACAGATAGGCAATAACCATAGTTCATACTTACTGAGCACTTACCATGTGCCAAGCACTGCTCTACCGCCTTACATCTACTGAGTCATTTATTCATTCGACACCCCTACAAGTGATATACCATTACATCATCCCTATTTTAAAGATGATGAAATTCAGAAAGGTTAAGTAATATCCCCAGGATTACATATTTTCATCTGGATTCCCCCCAGCAAGCTAAATCAGAGGGAAAGGAAGTGAGGAGAGAAGAAGGGAGGGTGTGATTATTATCAAGCTGGTTATCACTAAATGCAACTGACTGCTTGACCCCATCAGAGTGTCCCACCAGAAGCTTCACAAGATGTGACTCATAACTGTCCATCTGGGGGCAGGAGGATGCATACGCATGACTGTTGAGTAGAGTCCAGGGAAGCCCCAGGGTTAAAGGCAAGGGGAACACAACGTGAGCCTAAGGCAAGGCACTGTCAAGTTGACTGAATGAGGTCAACAGGGTCTGTGCACAGTGGAAGCTGGAACAAGATATAGGTGAGTTTGGAAAAGCCTGAAGTGGCACGTAGTTAGCTATATTACAGATCTAGGAAGTGGTGGGGTTAGTTGGAGGCCATGGTTTGTGTGAAAGACATGGTTACCATTCCTCATTCACCAGGGGGTGGGGAAGGGAGGGGCATGCATTGTGAATTAGTTATTTTCCCAGTGGAATAGGTTTATACAGATTCATATATACGTTCTCTTCCAATCCGTTATTATTTCCTATGTTTAAGGATTGGTGGGCCCAAGTCAGAGATACAGGTGTTGGCCCTACACAGGGAAGCCACAGCCTTCTGCTCAGGACAACCAGCATGCCGAACCTCCACATCCAGTGTCCACATGAGGCTTCCCTGAGGAACCACATCTGGCTCCATGACTGGAGATGTCAATGCATCCAATTGTGCCTCACCATGCCCACCATGGAAGAATAAGACTGTTGCCCCCCAACTGGCCCATGGCTTTAGAGGAGCTTCAGGCCATGCTTGTGTCTCCAAATCTGACAAAAAAACTTTTGTTCTTTAATTATAAAAGTAAAAGTAGCACTTCTCCATTAAAAATAAATAAGTAAAAGAGTAACTTATGCTTACTGTAGAAAATTTGGAGGTATAAATACACTGAGAAGTTTAAGGGGAAAACAATTATCACCTAAGGTCTTTTTTTTCCTCCCCAAGATAACCACTGCTAACATTTTGGTATATTCCTTTCTAGGTTCTTCTCTGTGGATATATAATGTAAACTGTATTTTTAAACAAAATTGAATCACATGTTGTAAGAGTTTTATTACTCTGCTTTGTTCTCTTAACATTTTATGATAAATATTTTATTGCCATGAAATACTCTTTAAAAACACCATATTTACAACTGAATAATATTTTTAGACATTCAGGGTGTTTATAATTTTTAACTATTATATATAGAACTACGATGAACACCCTTATACATAAGTCTTTGATCATATTTTTGATTATTTTCTTTAGGAGATACTTAAAAGTGGGATTGCTGTGACAAAGGACATAAACATATTTAGAAAAAGCCTTACTGCCAAGTTGTTTCCAGAAATGTTGTACCAATTTATAGTCCTATCAGCAACATGTTAATGCAAAAGCACTGCAAAAACAAGTCACTGTTTTTAATGACTTTTTTCTAGATAATAGGAGGAAATGGTATCTCATTATTTTGATTCATATTTCTTTGATTAATGACCATTAATTCTTTGATTATTGACCAGTTCTTAGGTTTGTTGACCATTTGGATTTCCTCTACAAATTGCTTGTTCATTTTCTTTGGTCATTTTTCAATTGGAGTATTAGCATCTTTTTACTGACTTGAAAAAGCTGTTTGTTCTTCATCTTATTCATCGCAAATACTTTTGCCATTTTTTTCATTTTGTTTTTAACTTTTATTATAGAGGAATTTTTTTAATACAGACAGTTTTGGGTTTTTGTTTGTCTTATGTAGTTAAATTGAACAATCATTTTCTTTGTGATTTATCCCATGGTTGCATGCTTATAAAGCTCCCCCATCCCAAGATCAGTTAAATGTTTCATATATTTTCTTTTAGATAATTAAGAAGATGCATAAGATGTATAAAATCACAACATAAAAGAATTGGAAAAGCTATCAGTGTCCTTCATTTTATAAATAAGAAAATTCAAGCTTTAGAGGTAAAGTAATTCAAACACCAGATCACGCAGTCAGTAAGGGGCAAAGCCAAGATTTTTTTTTTTTTTTGAGTAAGTATAATTAGCACAAGATTAAATCCATAAATCTAAAGTATTCAATTTAATAAGTTTTGACAATTGTATGTACTCTTGTAACTACCACCTAAATCAAGACACAGAATATTTCTACCACCATTAGCAACCACTATCTGATCTCTTTTACTACGGGCCATATTTGCCCATATTTGGATTTTATTAAAATGGAATCATAGAGTAAGTACTTTTTAGTAGCTCCCTTTGTTCACTCAGCATAAATTATTTGAAATTCAAACATAGAGTTGCATCCATAAGTAGTTTATCCTTTTTTATTGCTGAGTATGAATAGTCTGAATATAATACAGTATGTTAATCCATTCTCCTGTTTATGGGCATTTGGGCTGTTTCCAGTTTGAGGCTATTATGAAAAAGGCTGATATGAATATTCTTGTAGAAGTACTTGTTTAGACATATGATTTCATTTCACTGGGGAATGGAATTGCTGGGTCATTGGATAGGTGCATGTTTTAAAGCTAGGGTTTGCAATCTGCTTCTGAAAACCATGCCCCAAGCCATTGGACCACATTGTCCCTCACAGATCCAAGCATTAGGGGGTCAAGTTCAAATCCTAGCTCTTCCATTTCCTTGCATGGGCAAGTTACTTCACCTCCCAGTGCTTTGTTTCCTCATCTGCACCAACCCCTCAGGGGGCTGTGAAGAGTAAATGAGGTAAAACAAATGAAGCACTTAGGATGGAGCTTGGTATATGGTTTGTTCTTAGTATTATTATTATGTTAGGGAGAATGTGTCTGTCTACATTTAGTCTGTCAGATACTTGATTAGAAAAGGGTTCTCTTGAAACCAGCCAGGAAAGGCCTCCCTGTGAAAGTGGGGCCACACCATAAAGATGATTTATGGAAGAAGACTGTCCTTTCCCACAAATTCAGCTGGACCTGCCACAGAAATGCCCATGTTCAGACCAGGTACCTTTGAGCATCCCTGCTGGCTTTGAGGCTCTTACTCTCCAGTTCTTGCCCTTGCCTTTGTGGGGCTCAGCACACAGTTTTCCTGCTCAGTGTTCAGCCCCAGCCAGTCCCTGAAGATGCAGGGCTTTTAAACCCTCTTTAACATCTGAGTAGAATCCCACACCAATACAAGAGAATATACACCCAACTAGTTTAGGGTCACCTAATTTGGGACCAAACTATAAAAATAAATTCACTTTATTTGTGAAGAATAAATGAAAGTTTTGGAGCTGCAAGTGACTTGATCAGAGCTGCAGTGTAGGATGCAAATCTTACTACAGGGGAAGGAGGGAAAGATTTAAGCACTCAGCATTCATGGAGGCACTGTTACAGGCACTCGGGATCTGTCAGTGAAATCCCTGCTGTCATTTGTATCCTTGTCACTCTCCAGGCTTGAGGCAGAAAAGCCTGTTTTGGGGCCCTCCAGTTAAATGACAGCTAAAGAGGGCCTGGAGGTGTGTGAGGGAGAATGAAAGATCGGGGTGGGAAGTCAGAGGTCACCGGAGAGAATGCATAGGCAGGTTCAGTGTGCAAGGTCCTGGGAGAAGGTGGGGAGAGGGACTGTGTCAAGCATGAAAGGGTGACCTAAAGGAGGGGGCATCCCTGACAGAAGCAGGGAACACAGGGCAAGAAAAAATGGGCTCCTGCTCTAGGCTGAGCCCTGAGGCAGAGCCAGATTCTGCAAAGATGGATGGCATGTTGCCTGCCCCCCAGGAGCTCACAAATTAGCTGTGACAACCATTCATTCAGCAAATACTCTCTGATGAAGTGTGCTGAAACCTACCCTAGGTAACTTGTCATCCTAGCAGCCCAGCGAGAACTTGATCTCCAGCCCCCAAAGGCTACAGTTTGGGCGGCTTCATGCTGAGATCTGAGACACCCAGCTCTAGACAGGAATGAAGAGGAGAGAGTTACGACATGCACTTGCCCCTCACCCAACTCAAGTACCTGTACCTCCCCTCCTTAAACACTGGTAATTGCCGAGGTCCTTGTCCCTGGCTGGCTCAGCCCACAGAAGCAGTAGGCCATGACCATAAATTTTCCAAACTCAAAACATCCACTCAGGGAAGATAAATTTCTGGTTGTGGGAAGACTGTCTGAAAAGGGCCGTTAGAAAGGCCCAGCCTGGGCGCTGACCACTCCAGTGGGCCAAGCGTCAGTCTGGTGAACAGAAAGACACCTGGGCTTTGGTCTCAGCTCTGCCACTCACTCCCTGGGTGACCATGTGCAATGACTTAATCGGTTTGGCCTTCAGTTTCGTCACTGTCATGAAGACGTGCTTAGCTGTCCTGGGGCCACTCCAGCTAACACCATTATATTCATCACAGCGTACCACAAACGAGGGGCTGGGGGGTGCACTTAGAACAACAGAAACTGATGGTCTCAAAGTTCTGGAGGCTGGAGGCTGAATGTCCAAGATCGAGGTGTCGCAGGGTTGGTTCCCTCTAAGAGCTGTTTCAAGCCTCTCTCCTGGCTTCTGGAGGTTGACTGGCAATCATCGAGGTTCCCTGACTTGTAGACACGACACCCCAATCTCTCCATGTTCCATGGTGTTCTCCCCATGTGCATATCTGTCTTTCACATGGTTCTTTTTATAGGACACCAGTCAGATTGCAGTAGGGGCCCACCCTACTCCAGTATGACATCATCTTAAGAAATTATACTAGTCTTACACTGACCCCATTTCTAAATAAGGTCATGTTCTGAGGCACTGGAAGTTAGGAGTTCCTCATGAATTTTTCAGGGACACAGTTCAACCCTAAGCAACAATCCTGAATGTCATTCTTCCTCCCATGGGTCTCTAGGGTGACCATTAAAATTTATCACTCAAACTGGAAATTCTGAGAATGGAAAATGTACTGTAACATTTATGGCAGACAACAGGTGTGACTGGAGACTGACCAGGCAGCCTGGGTCATATGGTCCCCAAAGGGCCTGTAAGATCCAACAGAGGCACCTGACGAAAGGCTGGGAAGCAGGGCTCTGGACGCTGTTTCTGCCTCCTACCAGGTCACTCTGTGACCAGGATAAAAATCGCAGCCTCTCACAAAATGGGAAGTGGACAGAGCAGCAGAGAGAGAAAAGGAACGAAGTGGTGCCTGGGAAGTGCAGGCTGGGAGAGGCTGGTGCTGGGGATGTTGGTACATGTGGATGGCTGTAAAAAGGCCATTTCAGTTTCAAGCAGCAGCTCTTTACTGAGATCCAAGTATGGACTCAAGCCCAGGTCAGACCTATAAGGTATATGTGGAACCATGTGATATATGGAAGACGCACCCTCAATGACTTTTCAATCCATCCATCCTGGGGGACTCTGACTCACATGAATAGTTAAAGGGCATCTGCTGTGTAAGGTGCTCTGCTCAGTACTTGTTTGTGCGGCCAGGGTTCAGAAAAGGAGGCATCCCAGTCCTCTAAAGTAATTGGGAGATTTAAAGGACAGGAAAGGTCACTGGAGACCAGCAGAGAAAAGGCCAAATTGTATAAGGAATGGTGACTAGAAATGCCTGAGTAAAAATGGCCTCAAAAAATGAATAGGGAGGGGCGCCTGGGTGGCTCAGTCGGTTAGATGTCTGCCTTCGGCTCCTGGGAGCCAGCCCCGCATTGGGCTCCCTGCTCAGTGGGAGGCCAGCTTCTCCCTCTCCCGCTCCCCCTGCTTGTGTTCCCTCTTTCGCTGTCTCTCTCTCTGTCAAATAAATAAATAAAAATCTTTTTTAAAAAAACGAATAGGGAAGTGTCCTTCCTCCTTTATTTTCTGAATGTGTACAAGATTCATATAATTTCTTCCCTAAAGTTTGATAGAATGTTCCCGCAAAGCCACCCAAGCCTGGAGCAGTCTTCCTGGGAAGGTCTTAAATTATTAATTCCATTTCTTTCATTGATTTGGGTCTATTCAGATTTTTATCCCTTCTGAGTAAGTTTTGGTTATTGGTGATTTTTACTGCACTGTCTCTTCTGTCTAGGATGTCAAAGTTGTTGGCATAAAGTTTTAAAAATAATATCCTCTTAACGATCCTCTCAATGTGTGGTACCTCTAGTGATGTCTTCTTTCCATTCTAGACGTCGGCAATTTCTGTCTTCTCTCTTTTTTTCTTCACCAGTTCAAGCTAGACGTTATCCATTTTATTCCCTGCAGAGAACCAGCTTGGAGTTCATTAAATATTTCACTTTTTTTTTTTTTTTGTCCTTTCTTTTTCATCAACTTAAGCTCTTTGCTTAGGGACTAACTTGCTTCTCTTTTTCTACGTTCTGAAAATGGACACTTAGATCCAGGATTTGAGACTGTTCCATCTTCATCTAAGTATTTAAAGCTATACCTTTTCCTCTAAGGACTTCTTTTGTTACATCCACAAATTTTGATAATTTGTGGTTTTATCTTCATGCTGCTCCAAACCTTTTCTACTTTTCCCTTGTGACTACATGAAAGTGTATCTCTTGTAGATAGCATAGAGCTGAGTTCTTGCTTTTGTATCAGGTGTAATTACCTCTGTATTTTGAGTGGAGCTCAAACTATTTACATCTTAAATAATTATGGTTAGGTTTAAATCTACCATCTAGGGTTTTTTTTATATTTGTTTCATCGTTATTTGTACCATTTTTTACCCTCCTTTCATGTCTTCTTTTTGATTAATTGGATTATTTTTTAATATTGCATGTTATCTCTTCTGTTGGCTTCTTAGTTATACCTTAATTATTTTGAAGATTGCTCTAGGGTTTATAATGTGCATCTTTATTATAGTTTACCTTCCAGGGATATCATAGCACATCACATAGCATGTAAAAGCCCTACAACAATATTCTTGCATTTCCTCCTTCTCATCCTCTGTGTGATTATTGTCATATATTTAACTTTTACATATATCTCGCAATACATTGTTGCTGCATTTGCTTTAAACAGCCAATAGTCTTTTTCTTTAAAAAATTATTTATTTATTTGAGAGAGAGAGAGCATGTGCATGCATGTGAGGGGGAGAGGGGCAGAGGGAGAGGGAAATAATCTCAAGCAGACTCCCCACTCAGCATGGAGCCATCTGAGGCTTGATCCCATGACCCTGAGACCATAACCTGAGCCAAAATCAAGAGTCGGATGCTCAACTGACTAAGCCACCCAGGCAGCCCCAGTCAATAGTCTTATTAAAAAATTCAAACCTGAAAGAAAGTACTTTTTATATTTTATCATATGTATACCATTCCTAGCACTCACCATGCTTCATGTGTATCCAAGTGTCTGTCCAGTATTGTCTTTCTTGTTCCTGAAAAGCTTCCTTTAACATTTCTGGTAATTCAGGTCTTCCCCCTACAAATTCCTTCAGCTTTTGTTTGTCTAAATAAGTCCTCATTTCTCTCTGATGTTGGAAGACGTTTTCACTGGCATAGAATTCTAGGTTGACAGACTCCCTTCTGCCCAGAACTCCACTGTCTTTGGACTTGCATAGTTTCTGACAAGAAGTCAAACTGAATTTTGCTCATTTGTAACTAAGGTGTCTTTTTCCTTTGCTGCTTTTTGAAGATGTTTTATCATGCATTCTCAGCAATTTTTTTTATGATATGCCTTGTTGTGCTTTTCTTTGCATATCTTTTCTGCTTGAGGTTCTCTGAGCTGCTTGAATTTATACATTTCTAGTTTTCATAAATTTCCAAAAATGTTGGCCATTCTTTCTTCAAGTATTTATTCTGTCCTCATTTCTGGGACTCCAATTATGTGTACGTTGACCAGTTGATACTTATTGTTTTATATGTCACTGAAACTCTGTTTAATTTTTTCAGACATTTTTCTCTTTGCATTTCATTTACTTTGTTTCTGTTGCTGCCTTCAAATGCACTGATCTTTTCTTCGCAGTATATAATCTGCAGTACTCCCATGTAGTATATTTTTCATTTCAGTTATTGTATTTTTCAACTCTAGAAGTTCTATCCAGTTCCTTCCTTTGTCTTCCATTCTTCTCATTATCCTCATATTTTCTACCAGATCTTTGAGCATATTCAACCTATTTATAATAGCTGTTTTATTTAAATGAACTATTCATTATGGAACAATTTTAAATTACAGAAAAGTCACAAAAGAGTACAAAGTTCCTGTATATCCAACCCCTAGTTTCTCCTAATATTAACACCTTACAGAACATTTGTCAAAACTAAGAGATTAACACTGATACAGTACTATGAACTAAACTCAAGACTTTCCTTGGATTTCACCAGCTTTTCCAATAATGTCCTTTTCTCTTCCAGAATCCAATCAGGATGCCACATTGCATTTAGTCATCATAAGTCCTTATTTCCTCTGGACTGTGACTATTTCCCAATCTTTTGTTGCTTCTGTGATCTTGACAGTTTTTTTTTTTTTTTTTTTTTTTTTAAGATTTTATTTATTTATTTGAGAGAATGAGAGATAGAGAGCACGAGAGAGAAGAGAGTCAGAGGGAGAAGCAGACTCCCTGCTGAGCAGGGAGCCCGACGTGGGACTCGATCCCGGGACTCCAGGATCATGACCTGGGCCGAAGGCAGTCGCTTAACCGACTGAGCCACCCAGGTGCCCCGATCTTGACAGTTTTGAAGAGTACTAGTCAAATATGTTTTTACGATGTTGCTCCATTAGTGTTTCTCATGTTTAGACTGGGATTATATGGAATTTTTTGGAAGAATAACACAGATGTGAAGTGCCCTTCTCATGATATCATGTCAGGAGATCAATGACATTAACATAGTACTGATATATGAACCTTGATTATTTGATTAAGATTCTGTCAACTCTCTCACTGTAAAATTCCTATATTTCCCATTCTATATTTTTTCTTTGGAAGTGAGTTACTCAGCTCAGCCACACTCTGGGGGTAGAGATGGGAAAATTAAAATACATTTTTGGCATTTTCATCATGTCTGTTTCCGCATGTTTCTTTTGAGTAATTTTTTTTTGTCCTAGTTGTGAGTTATGCATTTTCTTGATTTTTTTGCAAATCTGGTGATTTTGTGAATTTTACATTATTGAATGCTGGATTTTATTTCATGTCTTTCAAAGGTGCTGAACTTTATTCTAGAAGTCAGTTAAGTTATCTGCATATCAGTTTAATCTTCTGTGCTCTTATAAAATCTTTTGTCAGGCAGGTCTAGAGAAGGCTTTGTTCTAGATTAGTTAAGTCCTACTATTAAGGCATGTCCAATCTGGGGCCTTCGTGGTATTGAACAAGCTTTCTCCCCACAGTCTGGTAGAAGGATTCCCAATCCTGTGTGAGTTCTGGGAGTATTTTGGCCATAGCTCCTTAGTAATTATTCTTTACTTAGGAGCAATCTTCTCCCAGTCTCTTGAATGGTCTCCCAAAGACTGAGGAACCCTTATGCACATTTCTGAAGCTCCTTCTCTGTGTAACTCTTTCATCTCTGGTATCCACTGCCCAAATTCCAGCCACCTGAGCCTCTCTGAACCCCAATTTTTGCCTCCTAAATTCAGCATGACATTGGGTTCTGTTGGGGTTCCCCCACCCCCCTTGTACCACAGTCCAGAAATTAACTCCCAGCAGAAGCCAGGGAAATTGTAGAGCTTGCCCCTTTCCTTTTCCTCCTCTCAGAGATCACAGTCCTGAGCTGCCTGTTACCCAGGGTTCAACAATGGCTAATTCATCAATTGCATCCAGTTTTCTAGTTGTCTATGGCAAAGGGACCATGACAGATCTTCTTGCCACTTGTGGTGGGAAGTTCTTCTAAATTTTTACAATTTCTACTTCTTCCCTCAGTTCCCTGACTGGGGTGGCAGCAGGGGGTAGCTACTTACTAGAGTTACCTTAGTAGCTGGTTCCCTAATACCTTTGTAGCTGGTTTTGCTTTTTCAGTTCTCCAATAAAACTGGAAGATTGTATTGTTAATAATCATTTACATTATATTCGCTCCATTAAAATAATGTGTTTTCTCTCTTCTATCAGGACCAGTCACCTCCCTTTGGTTTAAAAGGTAAGAAAAAGAGAGGGGGGGAGAGAGTTGTTAAGACATATTTCTTGAAAGAGGATTGGTAGTTTGGTAATGGTAGCTGTGGATGTTCTCTGTGCCTCTCCCCACTTCTAGCAAAGGAGCACTGGGACCAGAGCAAAGGTTGGTAAAAAAAATTCTTAGGAGAGCATTAAAAAGTGTCCCCTGGAGTTGGAGGTGCCAAGGTCATGTGTCTGATTCTCCACAGAAGACCTCTGAGTGCAGAGGGTAGGTAGTTATGAGGAAAGGCACCATGATGAGAAGTTGCCCAGGGAGTGGCCTTCCAGGGCTTCACAGGGCCAGAGTGCCAGGTTTTCCCTCTGGGCCAGAAATGGTGGTTAGGCTGAACGATCTAAAGAGTACACTCACGAGAGCTTCCTCCAGGACCCTGACAGACAGCTTGGGTTATATACTTCTAGAAGCAGGAACTGAGGAGTTTGCTTATCAGTTGAAGGATTAGTGTTCTCCATTGGGAGGAGAAGAGGACTTCCAGTAATTCATGAAAATCCCCATGAGAGAAAGATCCTAGTGTTGGGCACCAGTGAAATTAGAGGGCACCTATTCCAGACTACTGTGATCTTGACAGTTTTGAAGAGTACTAGTCAAGTATTTTTTTGAAGTCACATTAGCTAAAGACACATTAGCTAAAGACAAGAACTTCACCCATTTTTGGCTCCCTTGACCCCACCCACTACTCCCAAAAAACAGGAAAGCCAGTGGGGGAGGAAGCAGGACCACCTACCCCTTCTCTGCTGTGGGTTGCAGTAGATATGGGGAGAGAGAGAAGGAAGAGTTTAACTTGAATAAGAACTTAAAATTTTGTAGACAAGTCTGTACCATCTGGTACATGAAAATGAGACTGATCCTTCCTACCTACAACGGACCAGAAAGCTATGGCAGCTACATGAGTTCTCAGGCTAGGGATCCAGTTGAGCAGGTAGGAATGGCAATAGTTGGAAAACAGAGAAGTATTTCATTATTTCAAGCCAAATCCAGTTCGTTCAGTAAATTAGGTACAAATCCTACACATGTAAAAATAGTTCATAGGAAAAGAGATGGGACTCTAGAGGTCAGAGACGAAGAGCAGGCTGCTGCCAGCCCTCTCCTAAGTCCACATCCATGGCGTTGCTGTGGTGGGACTTTGGTTCAGGTCCTCCTCACTACCTGTGGGTGTGTCCCCACAGGGATGGAGCCCGAAATACCAGCCCCTGCTCTCACAGACACCTTAGACTCCTGTCCCTGCCCCACTACGTGGGACTCCAACACCGCAGTGCTCTCGAGGTCCACCAGGAGGGAGGAAACAGATTAGTCTTCAGACACCAGGCCTCAGCCAACAGTGTGAGGCTGGAACACATGTTGCCAAGGGAAAATGGAGCCTTTTTCAGGAAGAATGGCAGGGAGAAGCTAAGGTGGTTGCTACTCAAATTAGTTGTTTTTTCTTCTTTCCTGTCTGTCATGGAACTCTGTTTTATAAAATACAATAAAAACAAATTACCAGAAAAAAATTGAAGACAAACAGAGCATGCAAAATACAAGCTCAAAATTTGCATTAGATTCCATAGACACAAAACAATTCCATTAAATTGCAATTTCTGCATGAATTTCATTGTGTGGATCATGCTGTGAGTGGCACTAACTGGGCTCAGTTAAATGGCAGCCATTGCATCTCCACGTGGCCTATCATTAAAACTTGCAGGATTTTGACAGATCCAGGCTGAGAGACCTTTAGTCTCTCCAGCCTCCTTGAGGCAACTTCTGATTGGGTAAATCTCCAAGCATCAACCTTCTGGGCCCTCCATCATCAGCTCCATGCCCTAAATCTCTCTCTCTCAAAGTTCATGCTACTCCCTGTGCCCAGCATACCCTCTTCCTGACGTGGCATATCCAGCCCTAACTGTTCTGTGAGGCCCAACTTCAGTGCCACCTGCCCCATTTTTCCCGTCCTCCTGGATAGCATTGCCCTGAGACCTCTCAAGGGGGCTGAGCCATACTTCTCTTAAGCACACTTCACATCTTGCCAACACTGTGGTGATTTATGTCCATGTCTCACCTTCCCTGTGAGACTGTAAGGTACTTGGGGACAGGACTCATTTCTCCTTTATTTTTGCAAACTTCATAATAGTGGCAGAGTGGCTACCTCATAAAGTTGGGCTTTTATCAATGATTGAGAACAACAGAACCCTCTCCCTCAGTCCGGGTGGAGCCGGCTGGGCAGAGATAAATAGCTGTTTGTCTGTTCTTCCTACCTCAAGTGCCAGGAAGTTCCAGGCCCTGATGGACCCCAGCCAGAGAAATCCCAACAGCACTGAGGAAAATGGCTGGTTGCTAAGTGGACCCTTTTGAAGGGCTCTGTGCCTCTCTAAGCTCTTCAGAAAATGAGGACACCAGCTGTCTCCTGTCTCAGGCAAGCAGGCGCTTCTTTTCATCTCTCCCAGGCCTCTTACTGCCCAGCAGGGTATCAGAGCCCAATGCCAGTTGTCCCAAGATGGGGAAGCAGACTTGACAGATGGAAGATAGGTTAGCGTTGTGTGAAGGGAAACCACTTTTGTTTAGACCCCCATGTGCATGGCGGGCACAAGGCTTGATTACGGGGTGAGGAGCTGTGGAAGGAATGTGCCTACCAGCTGGAAAACAATCGTGGGCTGTTTTTGTTCCTGCATCCCAGGGTACACCAGGATGGATGGCAGCAAGCAGGCTCAATGTGCCACAGTTCATACCTGCAGGAACCAAACCCACGTCCCTCCAGCCCCTTGTAGAGGCTGCCATGCCTGCAATTTCTCCACGACGTTCCTGCCATAAATCAGGCATGGCTACCCCCCAAGTCACCAGCAGTCTGAGCTCGGCAACTGAGAAATGTGAGGAGCAGGGACAGCCTCCTGTCTGGCTTTGCCTGAACCTCTACGGCAGGGACAAATTCCCTGAGAGGGTCTCTGAGCTAGGCCCTGCCATGTCAAATCTCAAAACAAGAGTCCCTGTGCCGAGGATTGTATCCAGCTATGAAAGAGAGCCGAGGAAGAGAAAAAGAAGGAGGGAGCTAAGAAAACAGATGCGGGTGTGGGGCTGGGAGGAGCCAGAGGGAAAGAGATGAAGAAAGATGGTTCTTAAAGAAACAAACAACAACAACAACAACAAAAAACAGAAAAGAGAAAAGACAGAAAAAAGTAAGCAGGGGAAAAAAGAGAAAATAAAGAAATCTTAAAAGCTGGGGAGAAAAGAGATGGCAAATAAGAAGTAATGTGAGCAGTAACAGTTTCGGAGAGCCTTGCTGATTGATACCAAAGTTTCTTGAATACACTTCCCCTCCAAGGTGGAGCCCTTGAAACGTGCTCCCTCTGATGGTGCCAGGAAGGAGCAGGGCCACCCAGGTAAAGCTGTGAGTCTCTCAGTGAAGCCCAAAGAAGTCCCTTCCTCTCGCTCCTAGGCAGCCCCAGTCCTAGGAGGCCCTGGGAGGTGAGTTCAGGGCTAAGCCCAGGGCAACAGGGAGCCTGAGAAATGGTGTCATCTCACGGAGGAGGTCTGCTGAGCTGCTGGAAAAGCTCCTGCGTCCGTGTATCTGTGCGTGTGCACGCCTACGTGCCTGTGAGAGAGAGAGAGAGAGAGAGTTGAGGGACAGATGAGGAGCTCGCCTGCCAGGGTTGGAAAATCTTGCCACTGCGAAGAGAGTTCTGATCACTTTTGATTTGGGTGTAGCTGTTTTCCTCTTGTAATCCCCAGTGTGGTGAGCAGAAGGAGGTGGAAAAAACCCTCCGTGAAGTCTTTTTCCATTAGGAGGCCACTAAACTGCGTAAGTAATTCAGAAATAAGGGTCTGCTGCACACAAAGCTTCCAACTCATATATTCCTGCCCTTTGAAGAACTTCTTTTGTCCCAAAATGCCCAAGAGAGAAGGGACAATATTTTTTTAAATTATTTTTGTGATAAATGCACATAACAAAGTTTACCATACTTAGCATTTTTAAGTGTACAGTTCAGTTGTGTTAAGTATGTTCACATTGTTGTGCAACCAGCCTCCAGAACTTTTTTCATTTTGCAAGCTTGAAACTCTATACCTATTAAACAACTCCCCATTCCCCCTCCTCCAGCGCCTGGCATCCACCACTCTACTTTCTGTCCCTATGAATCGGACTACGCCTGGCATCTCATATAAGTGCAATTTTACAGTATTTGTCTTTGTGTGACTGGCTTATTTCACATCACATAATGTCCTCCAGGTTCACTCATGTTGTAACATGGGTCAGAATTCCTTCCCTTTTTAAGACTGAATAATATTCCATTGTTTACCCGCTCATCTACCTTCTGGCTGTTGTGAATAATGCCTCTATGAACGTGAGTGTACAAACACCTCCTCAAGATCCTGACTTCAGTTCTTTTGAGTATATATCCAGAATTGGAATTTCCAGATCCTACTGGTAACTCTATTTTTAATTTCTGAGGACCTGCCATATTATTTCCCATAGCGGCCATACTACTTTGCATTCCCACCAACACCGCACAAGGGTTGCAATTTCTCCACATCCTGGCTGACCCTTGTTCTCTTCTGGTTTTTTGATACAAGTCATCCTAGTGGGTGTGAAATGGTATTTCTTTGCAGTTTTGATTTGCCTTTCCTTCATGATGAGTGACACTGAGCATCTTTTCCTGAGCTTATTAGCCATTCATGTATCTTCTTTGCAGAAATGTCTATTCAAGTCCTTTGCCCATTTATTAATCAAGTTGTTTTGTATTGTTTTTGACTTGTGGGGATTCTTTTTGTATTCTGGCTATTCTGTTATCACATATACGATTTGCAAATTCTTCCATTCCATGGGTTGCCTTTCACGGCTGATCCTGTCCTTTGATGCACAGAAGTTTTTAATTTTGAAGTCCTCCAATTTAATTTTTTTCTTTTCTTGCCATTAAGGAGCAGTATTTTAACCCAGCTTCAATACTATGGCTCTTCTCAAGCTGCCATTAAGAAAAAGAGCAAGATAAAACCCTGTCCCAATGAATGCAATGTGTATACCCCAATAGCTCAGACTGGCCCCAAGGGAGCAGGCATGGACCAGGTTAGGAGCTAACCTTACATTCTGTTTCTTTCCGTGTCAGAGTTTGTATGTGAGGCTACAAGAAATTCTTTCTTTGAAGACCCATGATGAATTTAGGGTTTTGGTTTTGGGTTTTGTTGTTTTATTGCTGCTAGCTGGGTCCTACAACAAGGAATCTTGAAGAATTCACTACACATAAAAGATCCAAGAAAATGTCTCAGGTTTTCTGGCCAGCTCAGATCTTCACTATTTTCAGCAGAAGGGAATCATCCTAAAAAGTCAATAAATGGTCCCAAAGGAAGTGAGCCAATTGTAGGCATTTAACTGTTCAGAAAGATAAGGAGTTGAAAGCATCTTATGAGAAGGTGCTCAGCATTCAGGGTTCTGCCTCTGTGCTTCATGAGCCCTAATTCAGATCCAGTGTCAGTTGTTGGGTCTTCTGCCAAAGAAATACGGGAAAACCAGCTTTTCCCTAATTTCATTGATTATGTCAGCCGCTGATGGACACCATCTGTGAACCCAGACCAGCCTTAACACATTCAAATCTACTGGCATGAATTCATTTTCCTCTTCTCATGGAAAAAACAAAGCTAGTTTGTTGAAGACACTTTCAACCCAATAGTGCCAATAGGGGATGAGAAAGGGCCTCGCATGCAGGGAGGGCAAAGCTGTTGGAACTCTGCCAACCTCATCACCTGGTAGCAGAACGTTCCTTTCTCCTGGAAGGCCCCACGTAGGCCACAATCTACAATGCTATGATGTCCAGTTGTTCCCCTCCATCCCTCTTCTTTCTTAACCAACCAGTCCAAGTTACTTGAGTGCAAAGCCATGTGCAAGGCACCATGCTGAGGGCCACGGCAGGGGCGAGGGAGAAGCAGACTAGAATTACACATGTATAATACTAGTAGAGTGTGTTGTAATACATAATGTGTATGCCACTAGTATTAGACTTCCTGGTGCCTACAGACAGGTTGAAGTTATTAAAAGACATCCCTGGAACAAGAGTGATCAATATGAGACAGACTTGGCACCACACAGCTGAATATTCCATAGTACATCAAGTATGGTGAGTGTTGCAGACGAGGGGTCTGTGAGGAGGGGAAATCCCAGTGGCCAGCTATCAAAGCCACGCCACGCAAAGACACCAACACAAACTCAAGCACACATATCCCCAAACCATCACCTGTACAATCTGACCCTGATATACACCCACACCCACACACACACATCCGTACACATCCACACCCAGAAAAGAGATGTGCTCTTCACACGCAAGGTCAAGGATAAATTATTTTTTAAGTTCTCCATGCAAGAAGTGAGAAATGGACAAAAGCCCAGGGCTCCCTAAAGAGGTTTGGTGACCAGAGAAGTCACTTGCAGCTGAATTTATAATGTCATCATCCTTTGCCCCATTCCAAACAGGTTTCATGTGCACCCTGTAAGAAAACATACCCCAAGTTCCTATAAGGGTTGGGTCTATTGAAAGAGTAAATTAGTGTTCGTGGGAGGTGGTTGCTGGAATTTCAGGTGAAGAGAAGAGGCAAGCACGGGTGTTTATCCTAGAATTCCACATGTTCTCCAGAGACATGCATTTATTTGTGTAAACAGATAATGGTCTTTTAATTGAGCTCTGGCTCATTTTCAGCACAAGTCAAGTTCAAGTGCTTTGTACTGTCTGGACAGAGACTGGGCCTTGAGGAAGTCCAGGTGGTTCTGCCTGAGACTAGAAGCACATGACTTGTCCAATGGAGAGCCCAACTGATTCCAGAGGTCTGTGTTCCTGGACTCCCAACCAAGTTTCATTCCCAGTGGAAAGCAGCTTCGTGGTTCAAAGATAAAAATCTTTGATTCCTTCCTCCCACCTACCCTAGTCACAAAAGGTCATAAGAAAAAGAAAGGCTGGCTTGGAATAGAAGCTCTAGCAGTTTATTTGGACATCACTGGCCCTTTGCAAATCAACTCAACGTTTGAATGAGTTAAGTGCACATGAATCAGAAACACAAGGGTCACATTACATTCCCTCTCAAATACTTGGGGTGCACAATGCACTCCAAATTTAGCCTAATCCCAAATTAGGAGTCAGGCCAGACCTTTGTTAAGTCCCCCTTGCTCCGATGTTTGGCCCAGCAACTGGGAACCCCAGCTGGTCAGGACAGGACTGGAGCTCCCAGCCCTGAATTCCTGTGGCTAGCTCGTGACAGCCGCCTGACGGCCTGCCTGGGGTTGGGGGGGGCGTTGCAACCGGGCTTCATAATCCATACCAATAATACCAAAGTCATTGTGATGGGTCTTCCCCAGCAGGCAGAATGTGAGGCAAGCGATAATGAGAACAATGAAAGGGTCTGACGTGGAAATTTCAGTAGGAAACAAGCAATTACATGAGAACAAACATTCCCAACGCCACTCACAATCATCAGAACACGTAACAGTGATTATAAAAAACGATAGCAACAAATTTAGACCCGGAGCAGTTTTGTGCTTTGGAGAAAGGAGTCCTGGGGTGGAGCTGTGACCTTCCCTGGCACATGTGGACAGTGTGTGTGTGTGTGTGTGTGTGTGTGTGTGTGTGTGTGTGTGTGTGTGTGTGTGTGTGTGTGTGTGTGTGCGCGCGCGCGCACACGCGCACCTTTTGGAACACATGAATTTCATTTGACTTGATTTAAAGCTGGATCTCTTTTCCCTGCAGTTGAAACCACTTCTCTTGAACAAACACATTTCCATCCACCGGGCAGGGAGGAAATTGTGAGTCAGAAAAGAGGACAGGCTATTCTCTGGACCTGCTGTATGTTCAGTCTGAGGACTGCTGGAAAATGTTCAGACCTGGAGAAAAGAATGGTCCCCTAACTGTAGAGCTGTGCTCTCCAGCCCAGGACTAGAGGGGTAGGGTCACAGTGAGGAGGGTCTAGGATGGAAATATCTTGCTAGGATCTAAACTGACTAGGTCACACCAGCTGTCCTTTTCTCATCGAGATTCATGTCACCATCGATCCAGTATCTATGGTTTTGAAGGTGAGTTCTTTCCTTCCGCTGGGTGCAAATAAATGCAAGTCTCTGGGTTGTGACGCACCTCTGCACTATCCCTGCTTAGTCTCCGTCGTGAGATGCCTTTTTCACCCATCTCTAGCCTCCATATCATAAACAGCCCTTGGTCCGGGCTCTGCAAGGAGGAGGCATCCAAACGTAAGGAGACAGCCTGAGAGAATCATGAAGGTATGCAAGGAGCTTACTCGTGGTGGCGGGTCCACAAATGGGGGGCAGAGCTAGGAAGGCTTCATGCTGACATTAATTACAGTTTAGGGCTGGTCTTATCTTTTCCTCTAGGCAACTACAAGCTGCCTCCTCCTCCCCTTCCTCCCCTGGGGTCTCCCCCAGGCCTGGCCCAGGTCAGGCCCCAATTCACCATGCTGGAGGGGCATACTGCAGCTAGAAGTCACGGAGTCACCTGCCAAGACTAGCAGCCAAGTTTCGATTCCCGGTGGCCTCAGCTGCCAGCCTTGGGAGGCGTGCTGACCCCAGAGGAATCCAGTTAATTCTGTGCAACCCACCCTGGCTGTCCATGGGCCACGTTGTGAAATCGGCACTTGGGTTTTGGCACGTGTCACCTTTATTCCTTCAGATTACTCTTCCAGGCCAAGAGGCAAAATTACTCAGATCTGCACAAACTCTCCAGAGAACTGGAGAGCCAAACTGGAAACTGAGGTCCTTACCCCACCCCCACCCCCCACTCATTCCCAGTACAGACAGTGGCAGTGGATGCTGGTGGGGCTTATCCAAACGTGCAACAGACGTGAGATCGTGTACAAAGCACTTCGACAGGGTCTCTTCTTCATGAATCTCTTTTTTGAAAGGAAATCTAAGAGACAGTTTGGGGTTTTGATTGCTTTGTCTTTCAGCCCTGACACCTAAGGAATCTCTGAGAATCCCTGGGGCGAGGGCGGATCCCACCTGGCTGGCCAATGAACAGGCTTCCTGAGCCAAGTGGTTCTAGGGCCCAGGACTCAGGCACCCCGGGGAAGGAGTTGATCTCTTTCCCCAGCAGTTGAAAGTTTGCTGGGATCCAAATGGCCTGGGACCCACCAACCGGTGCCCTTTTTTTTCATCAAGTCACAGCACCATCAACCCAGGTTTCTGGGTAAGAATTTCTCCGTGGAGCTCACACCGCCCACGGCGTCGCTTAGCTGAAATCCCAAGGACAGGGCCGTGAGAATTCCAAAGCCTTCACCTCCGCCCGCACCAGCCGGCTCTGGCGCTCAGGTGATGGGCAGGTCATCCTAATTAAAACCACGTGGTGGGGTTTCAGCTGTGGAAAACCGCTGGATCCTTTCTCCTTCCTCCCACCTCCTCTTTCTCTCCTTAAACACACACATGCCACTTTCTCTCCCTTTATTTAAGCAAACACTTCTCTCCATGATTAAATACAGTTCCTTCTTATCTAAATAGTCCACAGATGTATAGAGACACAGGAGCTTTCTGCTCCTATTTGGAGCTTGTTCTGGTACCCATCTTCTCCAAACCTACAAAAAGGCCCTTGCTGACAGAAATTCCTAATGCCTGTTCCTCAGTAAATCAGCCCGGCTCGGCAGGCTGTCCACAATTTATCAAAGAGGTGGGATTTTTCCCTCCAAATACTTCAGTTTTCCCCTTTTCTTGGCCTCTCCCATAACCTGAGCTTGAAACTGCCCAGATGTGAACAAATGGAACATGTAAAGTCCCGATTCTATTGTCAGATTCTGACAGGACTTCAGCAGCCGAGGTAAATACCACCAGTTGGTCAACCTCAATGACCCCTGGTGGCCCAGGCCTGGGAACTGAGAGAATTCGGTAGAGGGCAGAGGTTGGCCGTGCTCATGGTTTGCTGAGGAAGAAAAAAGGCAGGGATCTGTGAGTTTCCATAATGAGTGGAGTGTGTGTAAGAAGAACCAACCCTCAAGGCCTGGGACAAAAGTGAAATCGAATGAGTGGAGGGTTGAGAGGGTTAGTCCCCAGCTTTGGGTTTCTAACTGGGGCTCCCCCACAGACTGATTTTCTTTCCAACCCAGAGCACTGTTAATACTGAGTCCCGAGGAGTTGGGCTCTACATAGGGATCTCAGATGTGGCATTATTACAACAGGGAGCAAAGACACTGTTGAACCCCGCAGCCCTTCTCACTTGCCCCTTCCAGCCTCATCCTCAAAGTGTGCTCAGCAGACCTGTCGTGGGCCTCTCCCTACAACCAGGAGCCACCCCCTTACCCCATCAGAATCTGCATTTTCGGTCCCCAGTGGCTGGTGTGCATATCAAAGTCTGAGAAGCACTACTTGGGAAGCCAAATGTCCCTAGCTAAAGGAGAAAGGTTCATTCCTGCCCTCAAGTCTCTACACCCCTCTTTTATTGACTCATACCTAGTAAGAATAACTCAGAACTTTAGAAAGGGCTGCAGTAATATGGAATATGTGGGTAGGGCTAAGGGGATACCAAAATAATAGCCTGCCTGTCGTTCCCAGGCCACTTATGTCCTACAAAAATGTTTTGCCAAGTAAGATCCAACAGACTGCTGGCATCTGAGAAACCTAGAGCACTAGTTCAAAGTTCAAATCCCCATGGCAAATCTTTTGAATCCGAATTTACAGGTGGAAGTCAGAAACCGCTTGTTAGCAGGCTCTCCCTTGATGATTTATGCTAAAAAAAATAAATTTTTTTCAATGAAATTTTGAGGTTTATCTATCCCTGAAGGTGTGTTACCTTAACTTTCCCTTACACCGGGGAAGACGTTGGAAACTTCCTTCTGATTATTTTCTCTCTGAAGGGCATGGATAAATATCAGGGGCTTGGAATGGGCTGGATTCCTGGGGAAATAATGAAACGAACCCATACTCGCATTTCTTGGATAGTTCTGGGGATCTATGCTAAAATTTAAGAGTGATTCCATTTCCTTTGATTACTATTGGGTGATGGGTACAGATTTCTCTTCCTCAGGAGCAAAAGTGAATTGCTGACACTTCTGGACCCATTGTGGGGAGATGGTCTTAGAAGTAAGACCCACCTAGAGGCGCCTGGGTGGCTCAGTCATTAAGCGTCTGCCTTTGGCTCAGGTCATGATTCCGGGGTCCTGGGATCGAGCCCCGCATCGGGCTCCCTGCTCAGCGGGAAGCCCACTTCTCCCTCTCCCACTCCCCCTACCTGTGTTCCCTCTCTCGTCTCTCTCTGTCAAATAAATAAATAAAATGTTAAAAAAAAAAAAAAGAAGTAAGACCCACCTAACTTGGATAACGGTGTGACCCTTCATCTCTTTCTGCCCTTTAGTAGGAGAGCACCTGTATAATTCCCTGAAGAAGTGTGGAAGCTAATGAGCTTGAAGGCAAGGCTGCTGATCTTGGTGCTACCAGCATCTCTAAGGCACAAGGCATAAGCAGTCATGACCCTTGTCCCCAAACTCCAGTATGACTCCAGCAGCAGAAACCAAGATGCCTTTGTACATACTTCATTATCTTTTTGCTGATTTGTTAAAAAAAATTCAAAACAGCAATGGGAAATTATGGGTCGCAGTGATAGGGCTTCAGCCAAAGATGACAAAGACCTCTGCACCCAAGCTAAAAGACATTTTTTTCATTAACCATGGGGGAATAAAAAGGAAAATAATGCCGATATCTGCCTTGACTTGGCTAGTGTATCACTAGCTCACCAGTCATGTACATCAGCATGGGAAAATCTTTAGATACTAGGGCACAGCTTTCATGGAATTTTCCCAAGTCCTCACACCACGCCTGAGAAATGGTGTCTCTGTGCTTCCATGTGGTTTTTGGTGACCCAGGAGTACTTACTCACTTCTGGGTAAAACTGCCAGTTGTCTTAGGCTTGGAGGTGCCTTGTTAATCAGAGAATGACATCAAATGAAGTTGTCACTGTAAGTGCTTGCAGAATTAAGTCACACTGAGGAATTCCTTGGGCAAAAGGCATATCACCTAATATGAAATGGCTTGGGCTCAGCAAGTGCCACCCTCGGGGTCCAAAGAGAAGCTCGGCAGTCACTCAGATGTTGTTCCCACATGTCTAGCGCCTAGGAGCCCTGGGTTCCTGTTCCAGCGACACCACTGACCTGGGAACCCCAAGCTCCCTGTGAAACCCCAGCCATCCCCCATCTCAGCTTCTCCATCTTTTAATGAAACAGTTGGACGTGGTCTCCTCTAAGATCTCATGCAGGTCTAAGAATCCAGGTCCCAGAGAGTTTTCAAATTTTAGTTGGTAATTTTAACATGGAATTGGCTGAAGAGGAGAGAGCATCTGAAACCCAAAACATGGAAAAGAAAGGCAGGGTTGAAAAATACATTCTTTGTAGAACAAGTATGTAACCTTCTTTCTGGTCTGAAACACAGAGCTGAGAGAAACACTTCTGGAAGTTATTCACAGGAGCAGATGGTCAACATGGGATGGAGGTGAGGAGAGTCAGCGGTGCCTCCCAGGTGCACCCCCAGCCCACCCACGCTCAGTTACCATTGCAAAGCTGTAAAGCTAAGACCAGAAAACATCACTGAAGAAACTCAAGCAGGGCATGTAGAAGGTGAGTGGTCTATCATTGGGGGTGGGGCAGAAGGCACAACTCACATTATCATTGATTAACTGAGTGATTTTAGTCAAGTGAATATTGATACATGGCAGGAAAAGCATGAAAGTAAAATGAACACATACGGGAAAATTACTATTAACATAAGTGATAACATCAAAACATCTGGTAAAATGCAGTTAAAACAACAACACAAATGAAATGGAATGTAAAACATTTTCACAGTATTCAAAGCTTTTGTAAAAGATTTAGACTCTAAAAGAGGAGTGCTACGTGAGGGGACTAGAGGAAACAGGAATTTCACCCACGCCCTATGTATCTGCTGGTGACATCAGAATAGCCACGAAGCTATTCCCAGGGGTCACCCAAGGTGTGCTTCAGAAACAGATGGCCCGAGCCCACATCTGCGGAGTTCCAACAGAGCAACTAGTTACTTGGGAGTCTGATGAGAAACACACATTTTCTAGCTTTGGGCACTGGGGTTTCTATAATTTACAGATTCAAATGAAAACTGGAGCTGCGACCAGATTTTGCCTTCAGGAGCCTTCATTGCTAGGGCACCAGCAGAAGAGCCAAGTGTTACACGGGATAGTCTAAAAGTGAAGTGTTCTTGGGATTCTCATCTCACTAAGAGAACTAGCAATCTTCAAAGATTGAGCTTAGTTCTGCCAATGACTTCACAGGATTCCACCCAGAATGATTTTTAACCTTTACAAATACGACCTTTGAACTAGCTAGACCAAATTACCAAATCACATACAGACCTCCACTTTTGGAAACCGATGACCAAGCTGATAGTCTACACATTGGTTTTGTCGTACCCTTTGTTGAGAAAAACCAAGGTTTCTGATAAAAATGCAGCTTTGGGCCCATAGCCTCTCTTTTGTGCCCTCAAATTGCCGATGTGTTATAGACAAAGATAGTGTGTCTCTCAAATCCGCGTGAAGCTCACAGGTCCTGGGACTGTCTGGTTGGGGTAAAACCTGCAGCTGCAATTCACACTTCCAGTTTACTGTGAACTCGTGCTGCAAAGGTCACTTCCTACCTGAGAATTCCCACTTAGAGAGTTGCACAACACAGCCACCCATTCTTCCGCAGTCTCTCTGCGGTAACTGCGAATACCCCTACACAAACCCCTTCCTAAGGCCCTGCTTTGGACAGAGGCCTGTTGCATGATGCTCCCTCTCAAAATGAGCAGATACACATGAGCACTGAACTCTTGAGTTCATCAACCCAAGCAATCCAAACGAAGGCCCAGATCCATGCATTCATGAAATCATTTGGAATTTCAGTTAACAATAGGGAAGTAGAATATTTCTAAGTAACTAATATATATACACATTTTTTTTGAAAAATCATCCAAAATTACAGGCAAATCACTTAAGATCCCCAACACTTTATGATTAAAGGTCAGAGAGAACCAAAAACAAAAAGTGTTAAATAGGATCACTAATTGTGAGAAGCTAATTATATCAGGATAACACTCAGGTAGGTAATGAAGTTGGCATGCTGATTTGCAGACTGGAGTCTTCAGGAGTTAACAGAATCTACCGCTGTTTCTGTGTCAATCCAGGGTCCTCGGGGGTGACACCTCGCAGCATCACTGCAGCTTCCGGATTGGTATAAACATTTGCCCAGAGGGACAACCACTAACTCTCACCACCTTCAGGTGTTACAGAGAATGAAGAATCGGGCTTGAGGAGCAAATTAACATTAATTGCTTAGAGTGACTTCCTATACACTGAACAAGAGGAGTAAAGTTGCTTATGTGAATGAGTTTATATACATCACCTATCAAACGCAAGGGTTTTAAGAAGCATCTTAGGGCACTCAAGAAAACCCGCAGAGATGTGTTGCCTTTGAAACTCACTCCTTGGATGGGGACACTTTGGGCTTAACTTTCCCTCTGCAGAAATTAAAAAAAAAAAGAAAACTTTGTTTTTAAGTGCAGAGGACAGGCAGGCTGGTTGTTCTGAATTTCTTTGATCTACCAGCAATCAGGTTGAAAGGAATCCACTTCTTCGCAGGAAAGGAAAGCACGGGGAGCACTGAGAGTTTTGACTGGCACTGGGTTGGGGCCAGGGCAATCCAGAACGCCTCAGAAAAGGGGGCCACATGGTTACGATATCCGGCAAATCCACCTCACACCCCAAATGCCCAGTGAGAGAGCTGCCCCCTGGAAAGTAGCCTCAAATGCACCAAAAGACCCTCAGTCCAGTACCCCTTTCAAATGTCAATGTAGACTTAAAAAAAAAAAGTTGAAAAGTAAATAGGGTTTTTGGGGGTTGTTGTTGTTCTTAAAAAAAAAAAAGTGAAATGAGCGGACAGATGAAATTAGAACACTAAGCTCTTCACCCAATTACAATTCACACTAACTAGCAATTTGCGGGGCTGTTCCTAATGTTTTTTTCTTTGTTTTTTTTTCTTTAACTACGTTTTTTGAAAACCACTAACCATTGCCTTCTCCATCTGAAAATCATGGTCTCTCTCATGTCGTGGGTTTGGTGCCCACGGTGTTTCCTTTTCCTCACACAAAGGCAGGCACGTGCGGCCCTTCACACGTGCTGCGATGAGATCACTCCCGGAGGCCGATGTTAACTGCCATTTACACGGCATCTGACACTAGCTGATTCATGTCAAAAGATAATCACATGGAAAAGCAGAGCAGGCATGACCTCCCTATGTTTTCACTATTATATACTGTCCTTGTGCTTTTTCCCCTGCGCTGACTTTCTGGAATTGATCTCAAGTTGTAAGTGTGGTGGTGTGTTTCTGTCTAAGGCAGACAGAAAGAGAAGCTACTCTGGAACTGAAAGCAACCCATCTTACCAATAGCAGGAACATTCTAGTTCCAAAGGCCTGGATTAGCTGATAGATCCATAAGTAACTTGTAACAACACAAAGAAAGTTGCAGAACTGAGTTTTTGCTGCTGTCTCTCACTTTTTGTCCAATCTCGTTTTTGGTTTTGTTTTTTGTTTCTTTGTTTACTGGCAAAATTTTCTTTTTTAGTGGCTGTCTCTGGTTGAAATGGTTTGCATCTGCTTTTACTCAGTGGTGTGCTATTCCACGCTGTAGATCCTAAAAGATTTCCTAATCTAAATGGTTTTCCTTACCGGGGCATGTGGCTTTAAATACTGGCTGTACTGGGTCTAAAGCATAGCTATGGAGCGGAAGGCATGGGGATGCTGCCAGAGCAAAGGCAACTGGATTACAATGTCCTCTACCAACCGAAGGAGCAACTGAGTGTGAACCCCCAGCTTCCAGGGTTGTCTGCTCAGCCCCACCCCTCACCCCAACCCACGGCTCCCTCCCCAACCCACCCAGGGTGAATCACTTAAAGACTGACTGAAAAGTGGGACATTCGTGATTTTTCATTTTCTTCATGAAGTTTTTGAATTCCTTGTTTTTCTTGTCCCACTTGTGGATGGCCGTCAGCAAGTACTGGCTCTTCACTTTCCGGCCCATGATGAGGAAATGGTGGCTGAGGTTGTCCAGCTGGTGGCACGGGCAGTCGGCCCCATTCTTCAGGTACAGGACCAGCTTCTTCAGTTCCTTCTTCTTGATGGGTCCCAACTTCAGGGGTTTCTTCTTCTTGGGCACAATCTTTTTGTCACCATTTTCTTTTTTCACTTCTTTGATTTTCATCCTCAGTGCTAGAGATGGTGCAGGCAGAGAGGGGAAGAGGAGAGAAGGAGGGAGAAAAAGGATTTTAGAACACGGTTTTCCATCTAAAACAATAACCCAAACTTAGGGCTCAAGAGGAGGCTGAAATGAAAGGCAACTGGCAAGTCAAAGAAAGAAGCAGTTTTACAGATGAACACCAAAGTCTCAGTTCATCTCTATGTTCTGATTTTGCCCCCTAGTTCCATGGTGCCTAATGGTAACTCAGTATTTGCCCTGGGATGCCGTGAGAGTCTCAAATACATTTTCAGAACCAAATCATAGGGGCACCTGGGTAACTCAGTCAGTTAAGCATCTGTCTTCGGCTCAGGTCATAGTCTCAGGGCCCTGGGATTGAGCCCCGAGTCAGGCTCTCTACTCAGCGGGGAGTCTGCTTCTCCCTCTATGCTCTCCCTCTCTCTCTAATAAATAGATAAAATCTTTTTTTAAAAAAAAACCAAATCATATTTCTTTTTTTAAAATTCAGTGACTCAAAATATCATACATACAATGCTTTAAGAGAAGGGGATCATATATTTGAATATAATCCATATACTCTAACACTATAGATCTCAGGATTCAAAGAAAACTCACCCCAAGTTTTGCTTTGTTTTTTTTTTAAAGAGAAATCCATTGGTTTAGATTTTTAACATCCAAAGGACCTAAAATTCCTTGAAAGTTGGGTCCTGTAAACCAGACCAACAAAATCTATGTGTGCACATGCAGCAATGGGGAAATTTAAACAGTGCATCAAACGGTCATGCTTGAGTGCATCAAAAATCAGTGTCCAACTTCTGCACTGGAGAAATCACAATCCCCACCACTGCACCTGTAGGGAGTTTTGACAGCAGGTACTGCTAATGTTCCGTCCACCACAAAGCGACCACTGACGGGTGCCACAAATATTCTTTCCACTGGGTAGACTCACACAGGATCAAACTCTGCTTTGAGTTTTTGACAGAGAAATCCAAGTGAGGACCTCCTGGAGTCTGACACGGGACGTGGGCACAGCTCTCCGCAAGGAGAGAAACGGCCCATCCACCAAGGCGGGCTTCCCTTTTCTTTGTCTCTACGGACCTAAGTTAACATTATTTTAATGTGAACGTATGCGCAGGAAATGTAGTGACGGCTACACAAGGTCTGTCGGTGAAGATAACTAAATTCACGTGGAGGCATTCTATAAGATGTAAATGCACTAGAAATACAGCATCACTGGGACAATCAACATCCCTCTCAGGCTGGCCAGCCCAGATAGTTCCAAAAAAGAGGAAAATCATTCTCCAGATGCTAGTCACCAGATAATTTGTGCATCCTCTGAATTCTTCTAAATTCAAAATTAGTAAGCCCTCCTCTTTTTAATAACTCAAAGCTCCCACCCACACTTCATGAGGAAAGGCTTGAATCTGAACAGAATAGCACTAGCTAACAATTAGGAGAGCATATGGCATGCCAGGAAGTGTGCTAAGTATTTTCCATGAATTTCCTCAATTAAACCTAACAACTCCACGAGGAAGGTATAATTATTTTTCCCATTTAATAGATGAGAAAGCTGTGGCATAGGGGGTTAAGTTTACTTGGCCAGAGTCACTAATCCTCAACTTAAACCCATGTCTTAAATGTGCACTTTGAATCACTGTGCAGTCCATGCTGACTCTATGGCTGCAAAATTCTTTATAATGAACCTCATATTTAGAGGCCCGGCTACAAGGATCAAGAAAATAAGGGAGAGGAGCTCAGACTCACTTCCTGGTTTCACCCACATTTCAAAATGACTTCATTTACGAAATGGTAGAAGAGTTTCTCCTGCTTGAAAGAGCCTGCTCTGGCAAAGGGAAAACTGCATTTGCAAAGGCTTTATTATTTAGTATTTAGTTGATTAGAAAACACACCCTTGGATAACCCGAGAATAAGAAGGAGGGGGGAACATCCTGGAAACAAACCTTTAATGAATGTGTCAAAGTCAGTAAATTAAACACTCCCACTGCTTTCTTTTTCTTACAAAAAGAGTTCCAGATTTTGCAGTCTACTTAATCTCATATAATACCCTAGGCCTGGGATCCCTTAAGAAATGCCTCCCTCCCAAGGGCAGCAGAAAGTTCAGGAACTGGGCACTAAGCAGCAGAAGGCTCTCGTGGAGGATTAACCTTGACCTTTCAGGCTGGTCCAGGCTTCCCAGCACACATGGGAGTGAGTTGAGCACAGCTTCCCAAAGAGTTCCTTTCTTTAAGCTCTCCCTCACCCAAACCAGCCACTGCCCAGTGCTTCTGATTATGCTTGATTCCCACCCCCAGTCTGGACAGAGGATAGTGGGGCCCAGCAGGCAGGAGTGTGGCAAACAGAGCAACAGAAACCACCCGTCCAGGGCGTCACCCCAGACGTGCCTCCACAGGCCAACACCTGGTTTAGCTTCCCTTGTGGGCTTACAAATGTGGTGCCTGGTGGTTCACTTGGGAAAAGACTTCAACTGTTCTGGTCTGTGGCTCACTGAATGAGAAGAGTTCTCAGTGGGGTTGAATAAGAGACCAGCATGAGGAGACTCACTGCCCGGACCTAAGCGAAGTCAAGTATCCACCTCTGCCTCCCCTCCACAAAATGAAGACAGGACTGGGAGAAACCACGTATCAGAGAAAGGCAGGAAGGAATACTGCAGGAAGGTAAGCAGTGAGAACAATTCTACTCCTTTCACAAGACTCTCTAAATAAAGGCGCCCCACAGTGTTAGATGAATCCCAAGGTACCTCCCAAAGTCGAAGGCTGAGAACCAAGCGTTGCTATAGAAACAATCAATTACATCACCAGGTGAGATGAGTGCATGCCCCAACTGAGAATGTGGGTCCCCTCTTTTTTTAATATATTTATTTATTTATGAGAGAGAGAGAGAGAGAGAGAGAGAGAGCATGGGGGGGGGAGGGGCAGAGGGAGAGAGGGTCATAAGCAGACGCCACACTGAGCACAAGCCCAACACCGGGCTCGATCTCACGACCCTGAAATCAGGACCTGAGCCAAAACCAAGAGTCAGACACTTAACCAACTGCACCCCCCAGACACCACGTGGGCACCCTCTTCTCTGCAGATTAGTGAGCCATCAGTTTTCGAGTGCCAGACTCTACAGATGAGCACAGGATAGGCTGCTCTGTGCACAGCTCTGGATTTAATGCTCAGAGTAATCATGTTAAGAAGGCACCGTTATTATTTATTACAATCAAGAAAAAGGACTCAGGTTAAGTAATGACAACCCAAAGCCACAGTATGTAAGAGATAGACTCAGAATTAAAACCCACACTTAACCCCAAAGACCACACTCTTTCCTACTACACCATGACTGGGTTTAAAATGATATTGCTTCAGTGGAAACTATTTCACTCTTTTGATTGTGTTGCTTTTAATCACAACTCAAATCAAAAATTAATGTTCCTTTGCCATGACCGTGTAAAGGAATTTAGTTTACATAGGTGGGGGGACAGCGAGGGGAGAGGGGAAATCAAATGATGGAAATGTGTTATGCATTAGGCTCTTTATTTCTTGCCATTTGGCTCAGTTTCTTTTTTGAGGTGGGGAGAGTAAGGGAGGAGGAGGCACATATGGCCAGAAATTACTAACATCTTTCCATCTTTTAAGGGTTTATTTTAGGGATGCAGATTACCAACAATGTTTGGATAGGCGATTAGCCGTCCAAGGTTGATTTCTCTGTGCCTTGTGGATATGTGTACAGCCCCCCACCATACAACATCCAGGGGCTTCTGGGACAGGGGTGGGTGCTGGCCCAGGAGCAGCCTGGAACTGATCACCACTTCCTCTTCCCCTACCAGGCCTCCACCATGCAGACAGAGCCTGGACCCCAGAGATTTGCCCATAGACTGTGTTCACAGTTTGCAATGCAAATGGCGGCGTGGGCAGGCAGGAGAAGCCGCAGGAGGAGGCAGCTGGGACAAGAGCTGGGGCACTGGATAGAGTCCCGGGTCCTGGGTTCTAACTGTGTGACCACAAAATCTGGTTTTGAGCTCCCTGAGTCTCAGTCTTCCATCTGTAAAGTGTAGAGTGCTGCCTGCCTTCCAGCCTGGGCAGCACTACCATCCAGAGGGCCCATGCGGGGCAATACTGGGGAGCCGACAGATGTCCTCTCTGGCACTATCCTCCACCCTGTGCTCAATCTTCTCCATCTTCACATGCTCTTCTCACCCTGGGGGAAAATGCTACAAGTACCTTGGGCCCTTGATCTCAGCTACCTGGAACACCTGGACCCTGAACTAAAACAAAACAAACAAACAAAACACTTCAGTTTTTTTTTTTTTTAGCAACAACCTAACATCTTCTGAGCGAAGAATATTACTCCCACCTCTCACCTTGCTGGTCACTGCCAGCAAGAATTCAGAGACCCAGAAATTTTGAAAGCCCAAGTTAAGGTTGCGATGAGGGGTTGTCTGGGTCTCTCTCGTCAATCTTAAAATAACCCCTTATCTTCAGGTAGACCCTTAAAATTTCATTCCACTTTTAGTCACCTGAAACCACATTTTTTGCTCAGAAAAGATACTTCCTTGGTAGGCTTGGCCATAGTTCTGAGGCTAAAATGAGAACAGGAAACTCATTACACCCAATTCAAACTCACACTCTCTTCAAAACCATCTCTTCCTCCTGACCCTCTTATACTAATGGTGCCACCATGCGTCCGATTACCTACACAGGGTGCTTGGATGTATGGCAACCCTTGGCCAAGAGCTGGCCATTCATACAAACAATAATGTGGAATTGCTCAGCCGGAGTACAAGAAGGATCCGATGCGAAAGGTGGGAAAGCAAAGTTAGTGATCAGATTTGTGACTCGGCTGATGACAGTGAAGAGTCGAGTACAGAGAAAAGAGAGAATGAGGGCCCTCAGGGAGCACCATCACTGGGGAGAGAGGAAGGGTTATTGTGAAAGTCATCAGGGGCACATATGGAAAACCAGGCAGCCAAGTTTCTCAGAAAGCGCAGGGGGAGGGCATTTCAAATAGAGGAAATGCTCCTCCATCCCAAATGCTGCAGAGTTGAAGCATGAGTGTGAGACGAGATCATTCAACTTGGTGATTTGGGGGTCACTGATGGCCTGTGGGAGGGCTGAGGGTGAATTCTGGGGAGCTAAAAACCACTGGGAAGTGAAAAGAAAAGGTATGCCATACTGGCAACCACCAAGCTTCTGGAATGTTTGTGAAGAGTTACCACTGGCTACTTGTAGCCAAACACATTAGACTTGAGCACATACAATCATTTCCACTCCATTCTGCAGTCAGTTTAAAATCATAGTAAAAAAACAAAGTTATAGGGCGCCTGGGTGGCTCAGTTGGTTAAGTGACTACTGTCGGCTCAGGTCATGATCCTGGAGTCCCGGGATCGAGTCCCACATCGGGCTCCCTGCTCAGCAGGGAGTCTGCTTCTCCCTCTGACCCTCTTCCCTCTCGTGCTCTCTATCTCTCATTCTCTCTCTCTCAAATAAATGAATAAAATCTTTAAAAAAAAAAAAACAAAGTTATAAACACATGCAAGAAAACAAGAACATATCAGCATGCAGGATAATAGAAAGTAAATGGATGGTGAACCCTGGCTTGACAGGGAGAAGAAAAGCTGAAACCTAATGGCTTATGGATAGGGATGACACTGCAGGACCCAGAAATGGTCCTGAATGGGGGCCCTGGGTACTTCTGAACTCCATTACAGAGGTTGTATTGAATATAAGAATTGGCTAAAAGTCTGTAGAAAAACACTCAGATCCACTAGCCCTGGGCCATAAATCCGGTAAGAGCTCCTGACCAACTCCAGCAACAGCCAAGAGGTTTATCCTTTGTAGAAGGTTTGAACCAGACAGACTCTGGGCTTAGGCGCACCAGACTACAAAAAAGGGCAGGACTCCCTCCACAGGATTAAATGATAGTCTGCACACTAAACAGTGAGTCCCGCAGGTCTTAGAACATTGCATTTATATCTCCCAGAGAGGAGGATGGGTTTCTATCTAAAGAAACTAGTAGCCCTAAAGAGAAGACCTACAGCTCCCCCACCAGCAAAACTCTACACCAAGGCCCTAACAAGTTACAGGCCATGCATTCCACACACAGAGCTTCCAATTTAGTCCTTCACTCTTCGACTCGAATGGCCAGCCAAGGGTCAGCAAGCATTTAAACAAAGCCTCGAAGTGTGAACCACAGAGACCAAAACATAAAAAACAAACAGGCAAAAAGAGAATTCAGAGATAACAGAGACCACGTGGGGAACACAAGAAAACTTTTTACAAAGATAATATTAGAGAAGACGTTGTATTCACAAAACTAGAATGGAAAGCTATCAGAAGAAATGTTTGGAGAACAAAAAGTATTTGGATATTTAAAATGTAAGAATGCTAGACAAGTGCTTTAAGATAAGGTTGAAACAGTTTCCTGGGAAGCTGAACCAAGTGACAAAGAGATGGGAAATGGGAGACCGAAGGAAGCCACACGGGGTCAGCCAGGAGCCTCCACATCTGAACAAGAGAGAATCAAGAAAGTGGATGGGAGAAATACCAAAGAAATCATACAAGAAAATTTCCAGAAATAAGCATGAATTCCTGGATTCAACAGTACCCTGTTCAACCAATCATGACATTTAGAAACACCAACATAAAGAGAACTTTTAAAGTCCTCTAGGGAAAAAGAGATTATACATCCGGTACAGAGGATCAGGCAAGCAGAATGGCATTGGATTTATCAACAGCAACACTAGAAGCTGGAGGATAATGGGTCAACGCCTTTAAAATTCCCAAATTCAACCCTGAGCCAAGCTATCACTCAGTGTCTGAGTGTAGAATAAAGACATCTTCTGAAGTCCAATGGTCAGAAAAAAAGTTGTCCTCCATATGGCTTTTCTTAGGAAACTACTCTATGATGTGCTCTACAAAAGCGCAAAAACAAGTCACAGGATTCAGGAAACCAAAGATCTAACATATGATAGAAGCAATGGAAGTCTTAAAATGATTTTTCCAGAACAACCATGGGGCAGGCCTAAAGCTCAATCAGTCCACACTGAAACCGGACGAAAGAGGGCTAGGACAGATCACCTGCTGTATACCTGCAGAAAAGTTCCGGGCTGAATTCCTCTTATGAACATAAGGAACTGGGAACAGAGAATGAGACAACTGCTCTCCCAAAGGAAAACAAAAAGGTACACAAGAGTGGGAATACAAATGCAGTACACTACATGGCTCAGCTGCAAATCACATTTATTCATTGTAATAAATTAAATATTGAGTACTCATTTCACGAAAAGGGTAAGATAATTATATTGTAAAGAATGGGGACAAGTGGACACATAAGACAGATAAATTTTTTTCTTCAATAATACAGTATCAGTAATAACTAAAAATTAAAATTAAAAATTAATGTTTATTTGGGGCACCTGGGTGGCTCAGTCAGGTAAGCGTCTGCCTTCAGCTCAGGTCATGATCCCAGCGTCCTGGAATCGAGTCCCGAATCAGGCTCCTTGCTCAGCGGGGAGTTTCCTTCTCCCTCTCCCTCTGCCTCTCCCCCCAGCTCATACTCTCTCTCTCTCTCTCTCTCTTTCTCAAATAAATAAATATTTTTTTAAAAGTAATGTTATTTATTGACTCCATTTTGCTAAATATCAAAAGAAATAGCTACTTAATTCGAAAATATTACCTGTGAGATGTGGGAATTAGTGGTGGGAAGGCATCACATGGAGGACTGCAGTTTTTTGTTAGAAACCTTTTAAATGTCAATTTAAAAATGACTTTTTAAATTGCATTTATTTTAACTCAAAAACCTTAAGTTTAAATAAATTTTATAGCCTAGTAAATAACTTAAATGTATATAAACTACAAATAAATGACAAAATCTGAGATCTTAAACACAAAGATTACATTTCCAGGTCCTCTATTCTTCATTCGAGTGACGCTTGGCGTTAGGGCTTCTTAAGGGATTTCAGTAAGAATTCTGCTCCCTGCCTCTCCACCCAGAGCTCTCTGCTCTGTTCCAGAGCTCTTCCAAGCATAGATCAAGAAAGCAAGGGGATGAATGAGATCCTGGCAGATCTGGAGGACAACTGGGCAATGAAAAATCATCCAGGAGCACATACCACACCACACCCTGACTCCTCGTAACTTGCCTTTCGTCCTCAATTACTTTCTCCTGCAGAAAGGGCTGAAGATCCCAGACGATTTGAGGAACACGGGGATAAGACTGGAAAACTCTTTACAAAGTGACCTGTTCTCAGCCCCTTGGATCAGGAAGGCCCACAGATGAGCACCCCATGCATCAGCCCCATGGGCTTGGCTGACGCCCCTCCTCCAAATGAAAAAGCCCGTTCAAGATAGCAAGACCTAGCTAAGCACTTGTGACAGAGAGGACCTGATTTCTACTTCCTGGCCCCATTTTCGCAAATCCTTTGGGTGGGCGACCCTGAGGCAGCCAGGGCCGTCCCCAAATCCAACAGTGCAAACAAGATTTGGTAACAGCACTGGGTGAGGGTTTGACTGTGAGAAACCACAGCATCTTTCCAACCTGCAGTGGAGGGCCTGGGCGGCAGGGCAAGGCTGGCTTTGAGGCATCAGGGCCCAGATGAGTCCTACTGACAAGAGGCCCTGCAATGGCAGCCTACCAGACCTCTCTGTTCCCAGCAGGAGCCGGTGTTTGGCATCATTCATTCGTTTAGCAAAGAAAGAAGCTTGCATTTGGTCACAACAACTCGGACTTGATCCTCTAACCACAAACCACACGCTGAATACTTACGTGTGTTTACTAACTATAGGACATACGTTACAAAAAAACAAAGAACAAAAATCAATTGAAAGCAGCTTTCTTTTTCTCTCATTTACAAAAACAGCAGATGGAGAAAATGCTCCTGAGTGACTTATTTGGGGCAAATTATTTCGTTGAGGTTTTCCTGTTTTGTGGACCCCAGACATCGTGGGGAGGTTGGGGGTGGAGGTGTCAGGCAGGAGAGAGGCGGCTACCCCCCCAACACCCTCACAGAAATTCACACACAGAGCAAACCAGCAACCGTGTCAGCCACCCCAAATCCCGCCACCTAATTGCTTGATTTCACGGATCGCGTTAAACCCCCACTGATTTAAGCTAATGGTGCAAAATGAAAACCCTACTTTGAGAGCAAAGAGCTGCCTGGTGTGGTTTTATTTGGGAAGAGATGTGCACTGGCAGCCCAGGCAGCAGAGCCAAGGGCCTCAGAGTGGGACAAAGAAGAGCTTTGGCCCTTCGTCCCAGTAGGCACCGGCTCCGTGCACCCCACCCCTGAGCAGGAGGCAGAGGAGAATAGAATTGCTTAGATGCAGTCAATCTTTAGGTTTGATTGAATCTTGGCTCCAAGTCCCGGCCAACCTGCCAAGGCAAACAGTGTTTCCTGCTGCAGGGTCACTGGGTTTCCTGCATTCCTCTCCCTTCCACCCCCCAGTGTTCGCCCAAATGGCAAGGTGGGGTGTGGAATGGTCTCTTGGAAGGAAAAAGGTGGGGAGAGGGTCTGAAAAGCCACGAGCTCTCCCTGTCTCTGAGAGAGATTTAAGAGAGAGGTCACCAGAATCACCTGGAGCACTTGTTTAAAATGCAGGTTGCTGAGCCAGTGGCCGATTCAGTAGCAGTAGGACAGGGCCCAAGAATTTGTATTCCCATTTGGGAACACAAAACGTTCCCAAGTGAGGGGCGCCTGGGTGGCTCAGTCGGTTAAGCGGCCCACTCTTGATTTAGGCTGAGGGCATGATCTCAGGGTCGTGAGATGGAGGCCCGATTCCGGCGCCACCCTCAGCGGGGAATCTACTGGAGATTCTCTCTCCCTCTGCCCCTCCCCCAGCTCGTGTGCTATAAATAAATTAATTAATTAATTAAAATCTAAAAAAAAGTTCCCAAGTGATGTTGATGCTGCTGGTCTGGAGACCACAGCTGAGAGCCACCGGTTCAAAGGATTTGAGGGTAAGGCTAGGGTAGGCTTTCTGATTTGTCACCTTGGTTATTCACAGTGGTGCACTCTGAGGACCCTTTCTCGGATGGTGTCCAAACATCCTGGAGGCCCAACACGCTCCATGCCCTCCAAACTCACTGAAGTTCCAGCTGAAGTCATCAAGTTCAACATGGACACGTCCGAGACCCAGCTGACCTTGAGCAAGCTGGTCTGGCACCATTTTCAGAATCACCAAGGTCTCTGGGGCCCCTCTCCTCAGAGGTGGATCTTGCAACGTCAGGAAAACAAAGGCTTTGGTAGCAAATGGCAGCACATTTCAGTGGAGAGGCCTCCAGCTTCCAGTGCAGACTCCCAACACCAACTTTTTGTATAAACTTGGGTAAATCACTTTACTTCTCTGGTTCCCCATGAGGCCCACTTGGACCAGTTATTCTCAATTTCCATTTCAGTACTGGTAAAAATCTTTTTAAATCATCATACTTTCTTTCTTTGTCTTGAAATCCAATACAGAAACACTAATCATCCTAGGGAAAGGATCTCCCATCTCAGACGGCAACCGCTGCCCTCACCTGCTGACATCACCTGGGGACCTTGCTTCCGTCGACCGGGCCTACAGCGAACACCTTGGCACAAGAGTCCAGTCCTGGTGGTGCAGTTGCCTAAACTCAAAGACAGCCCCAGAACACAGCATAGGAAACGTAGTCGATGAGAGTGTAATGGTTGGATGGGGACAGATGGTAGCTACACTTGTGAACATAGCATAACACATAGAGAGGCTGCATCACTATGTCATAAGCCTGAAACGAACATGACATTGTGTGCCAACTAGACTCAAAAGAATCTTTTTTAAAAAGCCCCAGAGAATCTGACCCACTCCAAGCACAGGGGCCAGCACGTCTGCATGCTAGCGCCTTCGACAGATGGGAGAGGAGGCCTAGGGTGGACCCCGACCCCTTGGCTGGCCCTGGGCCCCTGGCTGGGATATCCCTGAGGAAGCTGTGAGCCCAGGCCTCTGGGAACTGGGGCAGGCACACCTTAGCTGGTTTCCCTTTAGTGTTTTCTTAGCTGACCCCTCTAAAGGCAGAAGGTGCACTGCAGGCAAAATTCATGCTTCTTTCTCCCCAACCTCCTGGCCTAGCTATAGCCCATCTTCTCCCTGAAGCCTCCCCAGGCCGGTCCAGCTTTGACCTTCATTGGCCTTCCCTGTCTGAACTAGGATTGAGCATAGCAATGCTAATTACCCATGAGTGTGCCCTATCTGTTCCCCTCCCCGTGCCGGGCATGGACCATGCTCATCTCTGTTCACGGACTAGCATCGTGCCTAACACAGCACAGAGCTCGGTCTAACATTTATCGGATACCCAAATGAATAAAGAGACAGAAACAGCAAACTCATTGCCTTGAAGTCCACAGCCTTACTAATGAGACCGGAATTAGTTGCACACACCTCTGCCTTAGGACTGACAACCACCACCGTGGCCAACAGTCATTGAACACCTGCCCGAGCCAGGCACCGGCCTAGGCGCTTTTACACATACTAACTCCGTGAATCCTCTAACAACCCTCTGAGGGAAATTCTCTCATTATAACCCGTTTGCTGATCCGGAGGCAGAACAGTTCAAGTAATGCACCAACGGGTCAACAGCAGAGCTGGAATTTGATCCCGGGGAGTCTAGGGCACAAAATGTGAATCATATCAGAGGGGAAGCTAACTCTACCGGAAGGGGACTGAGGCAAGGTCGTCATTGTCCAACGCCGCCAGCACAGATGGTGTTCGGAAAAGGGCCACATGAACAGGCAGACCTCGAGTGAGGCCTGAGCAGGCAACCGTTGTCCTCTGGGTCTCCCTATTTCTTCTCTTGACCATGCAAAGAATCTTCTCGAATAAGTTCACCCCAAACACTGTCCCTCAGAAGTACTAAAAGAGGGGTGCCACTGAAACTCTTGAATGGTACTGATAATTAAGATGATATTAATTTGATATGGTGAAGCAATTAAGTAAAACAATCTCCACTCTTAAAAAGCCTGGGATGAGGAAAACTGCAAAGTAATTTTAGGGATAGAAATTGCCTATAATATGAGGTTAAATGCAAAGAAATCACTCTGCAAAATTGTGTATATCGATGATGTAGAGGAGAGAAAGACAGCAAAATGTTATCAGCAGCTGTCTCCGCGTGCCGAGGGGATGGGCGACATCTACCCTCTTCATGTGCTTTTCATGATTTCCCAAGTTTCACGCAATAAATATGTATATTACAATAGGGAGGGCCGGGGGGGAAGGTCTCCAAAAAAGAAGTAAGTCATTTCAGGAAAAGATGTGGTCAAATGACATGTTTAAAACCTAACCATTCATGACTCTTCGGCTCATCAGCAGTGTTCAGAGGTTATTCTCTGTTCCTTGTTAGAGGTTCTGCTGCCTCAGGGGGGGAAGCAGGTTTTCACAGAAATCCCAGGAGACACCAAATTAAGTATCTACTGATCCTGTGTGTGTTTAACCAGGATTTCCCATCCAAAAAAAAAAAAGGTTTTTTTTAAGATTTTATTTATTTATTTGTCAGAGAGAGAGCACACACGCGCGTGCACGAGAAAGGGGGAGCGGCAGGCAGAGGGGGAAGCAGGCTTCCCGCTGAGCAAGGGAGCCCAACACGGGGCTTGATCCTGGGACCCTGGGATCATGATCTGAGCTGAGGGCAGAAGCTTACCCGACTGAGCCACCCAGGCATTCCCCCTCCATAAAAATGTTAAATTCCTTGCTACCCCATGGTTTCCAGGGGTGATCACCACAGAGACACCCTGGGCATGGGGTGGGGGACCAAGTGCATAATTGAGCTTCCGAACTAGGACACTTTTGAGACAGAAAGAAGGTAACTGATTATTATGCCGAGACAAAAGGAATAAACTGGACTGTCCCAGGCCATCTAGAATATTCGGTCATCCAAACAAGAAACCGGCCCATATGTGAGGAGTGTGTGCCTGTTTTAAGGATGTGACTGGTGTAGAGCCGGTGAACAGGAGGCGACAGAGCCCTGCCTTCTCCCTCTCTGGGCTCCCAAAGCTGAGCAGCAGGTCCACAGGTCAGAGAATAAGGCACACTTTGTCAAACCCAGGAGATCCCAACCCTTCCAAAGCAGTGAAACAGACATCCCCGACTGGGGCAAAGCAGCGTCCAGTAGCACGGAACCACCATTCAGCTGGTAGGAAACTTAGGACACAGCCCAGAAGTTCCAAGCTGTCCCCTCAGTTTAGTGAGGAAACTGACACCCAGTCAGTGATTTGAGGCACAAAGCTGTTTGGGGTATAATAAGCAGAAGAGAAGCACCTGTTCTGGGGTGTCTGCCTTCCACTGTGGCAAGCTGCTTGTCAGGTGTGAGGTGAGGGAATGTTCTCACTCAGGACTCACTGTCCCCCTTTTCCCTCCCAAGGGCATTCTAGGTATAAAAGGACTCAGAAGAGAGAAGCACCTCTCTGACTCATCATAGACTTCTCCAAAGTACCAAGCTAAGAAAGCTCCAAAAAAAGAGGCCTATGACCAAAAGATTCATTCTGGGATTTGCTCTGAGGCAGAAACAGAAGCCTCATCTCAAGACCTGATGCCACCCTTCCCCTGATATTAGGTGCTTCTTAGTCACTCACATTTCTTTCTGATCCCGCATATCTACCCAACTTCCTGTGCTTAAATTTTCTGTTTCTTCCCCCAAGTGCCCCATCACTCTAGGCTTTGTGTAAACAGCAGAGAGGCCTGGAAGACCCAGCTGACCTAGCGACCTGACCAACTGTGGCCCTTTGCAGGCACCAAGGTCCAGCCCGGGCCCGGGCCCACGGTGCACACCTTCCCCACCCATCAGCTCTGTGAGCCTAAGGGGAGCACGTGGTGCAGGGAAAATGAAGGTGGGGGGCACATATGCTCCCCCAACTATGCTCCTTTCTGTTTCTTTGGGAATGCCACTTACTAGAAAGAGACAATACCAAAAACAAACAAACTTCCCCATAGCTATAAGGCTGTGGTCCCCTAGGGCCCCAGAGAAGGGACAAATAGCCCCAGCCCAATGGAGATCCACGTGAAGTCTGGTGAAAGGGCAAAGACTCAGGGTACTGCGGAGACAGAACACAGCAAGAAACAGGTGTCTGGACCACCTTCTGGGGCCACGCCCCCAACTCCCAAACACACTTCTACCATTCGGGTGGCAAATGCTATCTGGGTATTTACCAAGTCCTGGGCAGGTTTTCTTTCCATGTGCCCCAATACTCTCTACATAGATGCATCCCTGCCTACTGAACACAGTCAAAGCCCCAGGGGTCAGGGGCTGGCTGAGAGCCCCGTGGGACAGTGCTGTCAATACCCAGCTCCCCCAACAAGTGTGCCCATTACAGAGGGTCAGCAGCGCTGACCCAACATACTGACTTTGCCTAGTTCCTTTCCCGGGCTCCTGTGCACCACCCAGGCAGCCAGAGGGAGGCCTCTCCCGCAGCTAGCTCCTCCCCACCCTCTCTGGGACTGTGCCCCGGGCACTCATCACACCACCGCCCACACCCCGCCACCGCACAGGCCTCACCAGCAAGCTCTGCCCTTGTCCAAACCTGGAAAAGTCCGGGAGGCTAGGCCGGTCTTTCCCGGACTTGCTGGAGAAACGAGGTCACGGCAGAGAACGATGGATGTGACAGCAGAGACAGGGGAAGATGGAGGACAAATGTCCCCTTGCCTATAAGCACAGCTCGAGCACTTGCACAGTCACTTCGGTACACAAAATGTCTAAGCTCCTGGCTCCCATCCAAAGATTTCAGAGAAGTCGGTAAGTGGGAATGCGTCTTGTCAGCTGTCGGGTGCTATAAGAACACCAGTACCAGTTTATATCTTTTGTGGACGGATGTGCACAGAAAGGCACCACAGAAATAACGCAGTGCCAATCTATAAAAAGTGGAGGGTTTGCTGTGAAACTATCCTTAATCTGGCAAGCACGCTGGAGCTGATTCTGATCAGCAGCCTGCGTGGCTGTGGGCAGCGGTCGGAGGAACTGACCCAGTGATGCAGTCTCCAGATCTAGGATCCCTGTGCAAAGCTGCTGACCATTTGCTTGTGTTCAAGTCTACCCTGATCATGATTCCTCCACGAAAAGGCAGCTACTGTGCCTAACGTTCAACCAATACAGTTTTTCAAGGGTCTCTATTTTTCTGAAGAGCTTAACCTGAGCTGCTGGAGCAATGTGTTAGAGAGTTCCGTGCCGGGGGCACGGCTTCCTGAGCACGTTCTGGGGAGCTGAGACTGCCCTTCATGTCTGGATGTGACTCTCCCAGGTTGGGTGGCACGGCAAATGTCACCTCACCTCAGGGGCTCTGTACAGCGTACTTCGTGGCTCTCAGCTCCATTCACAAACATGCCCATAATGTTAGCAAGTAGGTCTTACAACATCCCCTGTCTCCAGCAGCTACACATCAGAGCCACTGGCTCTATTCCAAGCCGCTCCCTGCCTCCCAGGGGCTACCAGGAGCCAGGCCCTGCCACGTGGGATGCAGCACCCCTTGGGTTCCCATCTCAGGCCTGAAATTTCCTCTGCCGAGCCTAGCACTCCAGACTGACAACGCTTTCTTCAGTGGAAACCCCTCCCAAGATTCACACATCAGTACCCACTGCATGAAGCTGCCTTTGCTTCATGTAGTTGTGAGTTCATAATGCCTCTGACGACCACCCTCGACGGTCACCTACCAAGTCTGCCTTAGGGACCCCTGGTACCGACTATCAACGCCTTTTAGTTCATCTTCCCAGCAACCTAATGAACTAGGGACTACGATCATCCACCTTTTCTTTTTAGAGAGAGGGGGAGGGGCAGAGGGAGAGGAAGAGAGTCTTAAGCAAGCTCCATGCCCAGAGATCTCACGACCCTGAGATTGTGACCTGAGCTGGAATCAAGAGCTGGACATGTAACCCAATGAACCACCCAGGCACCCCTTATCAACCACCTTTTAAGACAAGCAGATTTAGGCATATAATTTCCCAAAAGACACCAACTAGTGACCTAGAGCCAGGATTCAATCTCAGGAAAGTTGGTCCTAGAACCCTATAGTGAGCTGAATAGAGTTTCCCCAAAACACCTGTCCACCTGGAACCTCAGAATGTGGTTTTTGAAAGGTAGTCTTTTGCCGATGTGATCAGTTACACCTTGCCGTAACCGGATACCTGTGCGGGCTGCCCTGGCTGACCACCAGCTCTGTTGTGTGACCTTGAGCAAGTCACTTAATCTCCCTGAGCTTCATTTTCATCAACTTACAAGAAGGGATAATTGCATTTTCCACACATCATAGGGTCATTGGTAGGTTCAATATAAAAATAAACTCATGTATAAGAAAGCAAACTGTTCCTGTTACTTTTAAATCTCTACTGTTTTGAACATTTTTATTTTATACCATGTGAGAGTATATTGCCATTTCAAAGCTGAATTACATATTCAAAAATAAATTATATGTTTAATTTATATATTATATGAGTAAGTATATATGTATAGAGTAATGATTTATTTATACTTCATTCATTCATTCACTTGTTTTATTCCCATGAACTTCTCAATTTTCAAGCACCCCTCTGCCTTCAGGAGAAGCAGAGAAGTGCAAATATGGTTTCCTACTGTGTTTAGGCCAAAATAACTCTAGCTGTAGAATTTTGATTCTTTTCCTTATGGTCTTTTAAGAAGCTCATTGTAAATGTGTATGATCTCATGCTTCTTCATCCCACTCCCAAAGCCTGAAGATTCCAACTATTTCACAGATAGAGCCCTGCTGAATTCAAATTCTTGCTTTTTATGGTGTGACCTTAGACAGCACGGGTCCCCTGCCCTGGTTCTCCCTCTCTTTCTGTCATCTAGCTTTCTATGTCTTTATCTCTTGAGTGTCAGGACACGGCCACATCTTTGCTACAACAGAAAGTACTTCTCCTTGACCTGTTGGAATTAGAGCGACTCCAGGAGACTGTCACATTTATCTCCCCCTCTGTGTCCCCTACAAAGTTTGTGGGTTCTCCACTTGAAATGGGAACGGGATGATCTCTAAGGCCTTCTCCTGGGAATATGTTGCATCATCCCTATCAGGCAGACCTGGTAGCTGGATAGGAAGCCCAGGAAAACCATCCTTGGAAAGACGACATGCAGGCACCAGATCGCTTTGTTCAGCCATTCTCAAGATTTGCTTAAAGACAATCCAATGGAGGGAACCAGAAGGTCAGACCAAGATCAGCAGGTGAGCTTATAAAGCCTCCCAGATCAATACTACTTCTTCGAGATGGAAAAAACAATGCATTCCTCCAATTTTCTTGTATCTATTGAGTAGTTCAACTAATGCACAGAGTTGATTAGCACCTGTTCCTTTGCTCCATCCAGCCTATCACTGTACACTGGTGTCCTAGCGGGGCCAGAGCACAACTGAGAGCTGTGCCTGCCACCCCCCCCCCACCTCACCCCTGCGCCAAGCCCACCAACATCGCCTCTTCGCAACTGACTGGTTACATGAGTACATGGAACTTCCTGGAGAAAATAAAACACTAAGTTTCTTAGTGAGTGAGACCCATATATAAGCAGGCCCATCTACAGGCACTGCCAGGAGCCACCATCACTGAGGGAGGACATGAAGCCACTGGAGAAGTCTAGGAGGAATGAGTGTGGCTCATTAGCACTGACTCAGAATCTGGATCCAAGGGGAGGAGGGAATTGTGGCTCCAGGTACAGCGCAGGGGCTCTTATGTGGATCAGCCTCACGGTGGGGAAAAATGTGCTATGTAAAGATATCAAACAGCTGCTCCACAAGAGGCTGTGACACATTAGGGCACATTAGGGCACAGCAAGGGTGGAGGGCCTTCCCCCTGAGAAGCCCCTCGGGCCGAGATGAGAGGAGAGGAGCCCACGTTGGCTCTCCAAGAGCCGGGAGCCTCAGCCTGACATGGAGCTGCAGCTGAGCAGAAGCCGGGCTGGCCATGCCCCGGGATTTCCAGTTCAGCCAGCAGCAGCAGGGACAGCGGGCCTCAGCCTGCAGCCTAGCGGGCTAGCACGGTTTGGATGGCATTGTCATCATTTGTATCCAGAGGCTGCTGGGCCAGGGGACATTTGGTAAAGTCCCCAATGGTCCATTCAGGAGGAAAGTAGAGCCTGAGTGTCTCTTTGGATAATCTCAGCCCTTCTTCCCTGAGGTCAGACACCCTGCCCCAGACTCCAGTAACTTCATAACAGAGTGCGTGTCCGATGTGCCTCAGGAATTTGTCGTGGCCACGCCAGTCCTCTCCAGGTCCCTCCTCTTCCAACCCAGCAGTCTGTGTTGACCGGTTCGGGGTGAGGCTTCCCTTGAGGGGAAGGTTCTGCTTCATGGCCTGGTGTGTGTTGGAAGAACACTAACTTGGGGCATAGAAGCACAATTCTTAGAGTGGAGGGGACCGAAGAGGCCACGCAGCCCAAGTCTCGCTGCAGAGGCCGGGAGGAATGAGGACCACAGTGTCGGCTGTCAGCAGCTGGTCAGGCACTAAAACCGGAGCCGCTGTCTCCCCGGGGCCAAGGCGGCTCCCCTCCCCTTGGCTCCCACGCACTTGCCCTCGATTTGGTCCCTTTGCACACCCGGTCTCAGAAAGACGGCCCCCAGCCCCTCCGGTTCCAGCCCACGGGATCATGCAGCCTCCCTTCCGGCCTCCAAATGCAAGCAACCCGATTTCAACGCCAGGACCAAGTGCCAGAAACCAGAAAACTGAGCTCCATCCAGGCTGAAAAAGTGCAACCCCAGCTCACTATCAGATAAGTCCTTTTCCTGCAAGAAATGTGGCTGTGGTGAAGGAGGGAAGACGGGACCAGAGGCCCCTCTGCCAGTGCCCCACGCCCATCAGGGAGAATCGAGGAAACACACTGCCCGGTCCTCGTTCTGGCCCAGGGCTACCGATGAGATAAAACAGCGGGCTGCAGCCCAGCACGCCATCCCCTCATTCGGGAAACTTACTGAGCCATCCCGGGGCCTGTCCAGGTGAGCCCCTGACCTGCCTGCCCCTGAGGAGCACTCCGAGATGAGGCAGGGACTAAGACAGATGTGTGTGCTCCCATGAGCGCACTCGTTAGAGAGCACACCACCAGACGACACCCCCAGCCACGTCCGAGGTAGCTGTCCACTGGTGTCTCGTGCCAGAGTTTCTCGGGGCGTGGGCCCCACAGGACCATCCATATGCCGAAGGCCCCATAGTAGGAAGAGGCTGCTTTTCAACGGCATCCGGGGTTGCTCATGCTAAGAAACCTGGAGGGCAAGGAAGGAGCACAGAGGGTTTTCAGCTGGCCCGAACTAGATTCTGCTCACCAACCGATTCCCGGAGAGCATGAGGAGAGGGGGATGGGGTGGGGATGATGAGCAAAAGAAAAGTGCCGAGTTCTTTGCTAGGCTTGCCTGCTCTCTACTTTGAGTAATCATTCAAAACAAGGAAATCTGCCAGAAGACACATTAAGTCTGTAAGAAAAGAAGGCTCCAGGCAAAGAGCTGTCAGTCACAGAGAAAAATCAACACAATCTATTGATTCTCCTTTCCCAGTGAAGGGGCAGCTTCACGTTCAACCTTCTCACCGCCCTCCCCCATCCCACACAGTTACACGACTGTGAAGGCAGAAAAGGATTTTGTAAAAAGTCACCAGGAAAACTGATACCAGGGAGTGGGGGTGGACCAGATGTCTCTGCTTGTATGAAGGAAAGGGCAGGAGAGGGAGGCCCAGGCTGGGGTCTGCACTTCATTCCAGCTCCATTGGTCCTCCCTTCTAACAACTAGAGGCACGTTCCCTCGGAGTCATAGCCATCTGAATGCTCCAAGCCGTCTGGGCCTCCCTGCAGACACACAAGTCAGAATGACCTCGAAGTTGAGTTTGCACACCTAGAAGTTGCCCCTTTCCTTGCTGAAAAGGGGGCCTACCCATGACTGAATAGAAACAGATCTCCAGGGGCGCCTGGGTGGCTCAGTCATTAAGCATCTGCCTTCAGCTCTGGTTATGATCCCAGGGTCCTGGGATCGAGCCCCACATCGGGCTCCCTGGTTGGCGGGAAGCCTGCTTCTCCCTCTCCCACTCCCCCTGCTTGTGTTCCCTCTCTCACTGTGTCTCTCTCTGTGAAATGAATAAATAAAATCTTTAAAAAAAGGAAGGAAAGAAACATATCTCCAGAGTTCCACATTGCTGGGTGACCTCACGAGCTGGGGCCCCAGTTTATTCCTCCCCCTTCCGCGGGAAAATCATCTGATGGCCTCACGAGAAAAGAAGTTCACGCACCACGGCAAGAGGCCATTTAGCCTTTGAATAGCTCCTGTGGTTGCGACCCCACTACTTTGTTGATCAAGGTTTTACTGCCTCAACAAGCCGGCTTCTACCAGAGCTACACAGAACATGTCTTCCCTTTGCTGGACCACACAACCTCAGCGCTCTCATCTCCTGGCCTCCTGACACCTGTAGTCCTAAGAAGCAGACATCTTTAAACACACAGACTTGTCCAGTTGGAGGAGGATATGGGAAGAGAACTGCCAGGCCCCTTGGAGAGTGGGAAACCTCCAACTCGACCCCACAACACCTAGGTGCAATGGCCCGCAGCTCACTTTCCCCCACTTCACAGCTCCTACCTGCACAAAATATCTGCCACCGGCCACCCCAGGCCAAAGGGGTGCTGAACACTCAGTCTCTGTGCTGGCTTCGGTGCAGAGGAACAGCACAGAGAGTGCCAATAAAAGTCACTCTCGACTGAAGGATAGAGGTTCCCAGATGTGCCACATCTGCTGGGGCCACCATCCCCTTTGGGGGCAAGGCTGTCATGAAGTCTCAGGCCTAGGTTTTCCAAGGGTCCTCTCCCACCCAATGCCTTGGACTTCGGTCTTCAGTTAATATTTGCCCCCCTCGTGAGCCCAGAAATCATCAGGGGTTACATCAGCCTATATTTTAATAACCTCCAAAACTCTTTCTAAGCCTCTCTGAGAAAAATATCACCATTACTATCCTGGTTCAGATTTGATATATCTGTAAACCGCACTCGCCCTTTACTTTTTTCTTTTTTAAGGATGTGTGGCTTTGTGTTATGAGTGCTTTAGGGAAAATATGGCCATGCTGGGCATGCTGACAGCCCCCACTTGAACAGAAAGCCTTTCCTGAGGTTGCCAAGCTGAACTGCAAGATGGCACCTGTGACCAGGGGTGAGTAACTGGTTAGATGTGAATTTGCACCTGTCATTTCCAGGACTTTTCAATACGATCTCATGAGGTCTACACACCAGTTCTGACAAGGATGCACAATTATCCCTGTGCGGCAGGTGAGAAAATAACAGGACTGGGCCAAAGTCTCATGGCTAGTCAACTGTGGAGCTGGCCTTACAACGTGAGGCTGAGGTCTAGAAAGCACATGCTCCCCGCTTCCAAGCTGCTTTCCCATCATGCTCTCCTTCCCCATGCAGGCGAAGGGGTTCCTGTGCCCTCCGTTCCTGGGTTTCCGAGGAAGCACAGGGAAGAATGAGAGCCCTGGGAACGTGGTCAGGAGAGGGATCCCAACACGGGACCAGTCCAAGGAAAGGCTGAGGTCAGGACGCCCAGCAGCCACCCAGACCCCGTCAAGGAATGCTGACCCACGGGGCAACAATGCGCTGCCCTGTGCAGTAGGCTTGCAACCCCAACTCAACTCTTCAGTTCGGGCATCCAACACACTTTTCATCTGCTGCACACTCTTAGGCACAGTCTTCTCTCCCACGCATGCCAAAGATGAAGGCCCAGTGTCCCCAGTGCACATGCCTGGGGAGCAGGGAGGCACTGATTAAAGATATTCGATCAGGAAACCCAAGTCACGGAGTTTTTGAGGAAGAAAATAGTGCAATTCCAGATCTGGAAGAAGCGTTAGAGATCACCTCAGGTAATCCCTTCAATTTGCTTAAGGAATAGGCTCAGAGGCTTTAAGGAACAGGCCTGAGTCACAAAGTTACGAGTGTCAGTGTTGGAATTAGAACCTGGGACTCCAGAAATTGTGTTATTTTCTATCACATCACATATTATCTCCTTGCACAGAGTTCTTATTTTTGTTTTTTTGTCAGGTGGCTAAACTGAGTCTCAGAGAGGTTAAGTGGCTTACTTGGGTTGACACAGTAGGTGGTAGAACCAGGCCTTGGACTCAGGTCTGTACGACTCCTAAGGGTATGTGTGCTCTTTCCAATATATTTTTAAGATCCTTGAGATGACACCATGTCCTTTATGATAATACCTGCTAACCACTCGAAACTGCTAAGGAAGTAACTCCTGCCCAGAGAACCAGCAGTTCTAAACGGACTTGTGGCAAAAAAAAAAAAAAAAAAAAAAAAAAAAAAAAAAACACTAAAAACCTAAACAAAAGAGGCCTAGTTGGCGTTTGAGGTAATAAACAAAACACCAAGACTATAGGAGTGTTCCCCAAACTTACAAAGATGGCGCCGGGTTTGCACAGAGACAGGCTGTGGAGAAAGCCCTTCTAGATGTCCCTAAAGCCTTCCCAAGGTGGGGAAATCAGTGGCATGTTCTCAAAGGCCTCTCTCTGAAGTGCTGGCAGAAGGGGAAGCCTCTGAGCTCACCAGTGGAGACTAAGCTCCTGGAGACGCCAGAGTGGCTGTAAGAGGCAGGCTGCTCTTAGCTCTGCAAGCTGCTGACTGGCGTGGCCGTGCTTGCCCTGCAGATAAGCTGTGCATACGATGACACGCGCACAGCCCCTGGTGCCCCACGGCTTCACACGTGCATCTACGCCCACGCCTCAGACCTAGCCATACACACACAGGCGTGAACACACATGCGCACCACTCACGCACCCCATCTGTGGCCTCTCCCCCTGTCCCTAGTTGTAGCTACAGCCCCTCTCACTTCCCTCCTCTAGAAAGCCAGCCCCTCGGGCTCTGGCTAATACCATTCCCAGTCCAGCGATTACGGGGCTGGCTCCAGAAGCACTGCGTTTGCTGCCTGCCTGGGCCCCTAACAAGATCTGGAGAGAAAAGTCAGGGCAGTTTATGACAGCTCCTAATGATGACTGCTCACGGTAATGACCAGCTCTGCCGCGACCCGGGTCTGAGCTGATTACAGGCTCTGGCTCCCACTCCGCACGCCCAGAACAGAGGTTTCCCGGGGGGCCCTGACCGCAGCAGATGCCCGGGCCGCATGCTGACTTCATCAGGCCAGCCTTCAGGGGCTCCTTCAAGTGGGTGGCCCAGAGCTGGCCCAGGCCTGGCCGGCACTGCTCTGGGCCCTCTCTTAAGGATGTGATTTGAGGGGCGCCTGGGTGGCTCAGTCGGTTAAGCGACTGCCTTCGGCTCCGGTCATGATCCTGGAGTCCCGGGATCGAGTCCCACATCGGGTTCCCTGCTCAGCAGGGAGTCTGCTTCTCCCTCTAACCCTCTTCCCTCTCGTGCTCTCTGTCTCTCATTCTCTCTCTCGCAAATAAACAAAATCTTTAAAAAAAAAAAAAAAGGATGTGATTTGAGGGCCTCCTCTCTTGCCCCTCCTCACCCTTACCCGCAGACTCGTCCATCCAAAATATCTTGCCTGAAGTTCTGCCGTTAGCATTTCACTGCTTTGGATTAATGAGTACCTTTTCTTTCCAGTCTCCCTCCCTTCCCAAGGTCTTCTTTTAAAATAAAAGTAAAAGTAACGTTCCAAAATAGGTTTCTGATACCTCTCCAATGCCAACAACACAACTGTTCTATTCCTTAGCATGGCATTCGAGGCCCTCCGTGATCTGACTTTTGCCCATTTTGTCGATCTCATTTCTAAATGTTTGCCTCCACACACCTTATAAGCTGCCTGCGAATAGACTCTCTGCTCCTCAATATGTAGATAATGTCATATCTCCATGTCCAGATCTGTACTGGGCCCTCCACATAGACCATTCCTCCCATGCCCATCTTTTCAGCCTGGCAAACTACCAATGCCTGGGAGAACACCACAAGGTATCTCCTCTCTGGAGTTTTCTCTGACCCCTCCTTGTGCTCCCGCAGCCCTCACTTCCTAGCTATTCGAGGAACTTCAGCATAGGATGACACGGTATTACGTGTAACTGTTTCCCCCTCTGTATCCCCTCAGAAGGTAAGCCCTGAGGGCAGCAGCCACATCCCAATCATCCTGCCCAGCCACTCTTATATGCGCTAATCAGTGCTGAGGCTGACATAGGTTGCATCCTCAATCCAGGCATTTATTAAACCTCTACCACTCACATGCAATTAGCCCATGGAGGCACCTCCACCTCAAAGGCAGGAAATGCCATGTGGAGCAGGCACACAAGGGCCGGGTGCCAGGCGTGGGAGGCAGAAGAGGAGCACCTTCGGGAAGCCCATGGCAAACTGGAAGTTTTGGCCTCCAGAGGGCCCCAGGAATGAGGCGGGGGTAGGTGCCCCAGGCCCCCACGAGCTCAGCCACAGATAGACCCCCACCTCCACCTCCAAAACTCACCAGCTCCTACTCCGATGGAGGCATGACCAAGTGGGCTACTCTCACCTCATCTGGAGGCTCTGTACAAGGTTTCTCACTTAGGATCCAGCATAAAAGGCACTACAGGATAGAATTGGGCCCACTAAAATCTCCCCTTGCCTGTACTCATCTGCACGGGTATGAGCGAGCTTCTGGCCAGCTAAGGTTTTACTTCCTTGCCAAGGGCTCACTTCAGAGCTCAGGAGACCTACGGGGAGGAAGAGACTGTCTCTTTGGCTTTGACTGTGGGAGTCCCCTCTTCCCAGGCCCTGGGAAGAAATGATCCAAACACTTCTGTGTGCATAACTAGAATCTCCTTGGGTGTGGATCCCAAAGTGAGCATATGTAGTACAAAGTATTAGCAAGGCCATGTACTCAGTACATGTTCAACCACTGTCTGTTGAATTCAGTCTGTGCAAGAGCACATACCTGCTGCAGATAGATTTGCAAAAGAAAACACACACACGTACGTGCATCACACACCCGTTTCTAAATGAATATGGTTAAGAGTAAAGAAGCTGTAACCTAAGACACTGGATACCACTGACCAGCATGTGGCACCTTGCAGGCATCTGAGCCCCTTTGCGCCTCTGCATCTCAGAATAAAGGTGGTAACCCTTTCCAGTTAGCCAAGCTCCCTCTGGGTGCAAGCAGTCACAGCTTACGTGGGGGTTAGAGGCTGCCCTCATCTGCTGCCTCGTCCTTCTACTTTTCAGCATCTTGCCCAGAGCAGATGGCAATACTTAATGACTGACCTCCTTTCCTCCTGCAGCCATGAGCGGCCTGGGAGGTGTCTGGGGCCCATGGCCACACTGGATGGGTAACCACTGTAACACACCTGCTCATTCCAACTCCTCCAGGAGCTGGGGACCCCACCCTCCCAGCGAGGTACACAGACAGCACAAAACCCAAGTCCTTCCAACACATCTCAGTTCAGGCTTTGTGTCCCCAAGTCTTTAGCCAGGGCAAAGCTCTAACACAGGATGCTGACTCAGTTGTGAGAGCTGACAAATGATATTCTCTACCCATATTTGTTTACCTGCATTGGGTTTTGTCATTTAAGAATTACTACTCTTTGTTTGGGTTCTCAACTCCTTTCCCAGTCCTTGTCTCTTGACACCAGGAATTTCCTTTCTCCATTAATCTTAATTAATGGATTAATTAATCTCCAGTCTTTACTTTCTCCATTAATCTTAAATCTGAAGTTAGAATACTCATTCCTCCGGTCAACTTCCCTGAATTTCTCCAGCCCCCACGGAAGACCCTCCCTCCTCAGGCCTAAGAACTTCTGAAGCTACCAGAGAACAGAGACAAACAAGCATGGCCAAGGCCTGCCTCATCCACCAGATTCTTAAATTTGTTGAGGATGAGAAGCAGGTTCTTGGCTCAAAGCTGAGACCAAAGGAAGCCTGGAAGGAGCACAGGCAAGTCTCTGGGTCCAGGAGGTCTTCGTGGCAGGCCGGCGCCACCTCCCCCCAAGGGACTCCTGGAGGAGGCCACTCACCCTCCAGGTGCAGCTGTCTGTTCGGGTCCAAGTGCCAATTCCAGGCCCCCGTTTCTAACTCTGCTGCCACAGACACAGAGATAGGGCTTTCCTTCAGCTCTAAAGCAATTTCCAGAAGCTGAATGGATCTGTTGTGGAAGACACACCCGCATGAATGAATTTTCAAAGGGCTCACAAAGAGAAAAGAAGACATCTGAGGTTCTTACAGAAGGATATGTCCTGGAGAGCACGCTGATGAAGGACGAGAGCAAACCAGAGAAAGCCGTTCTCATAACCCTGCCCGAGTGAATGAGAACACAGAGGAGGAGAAGCTGGTTACTCATGTTTCCCCACTGTCAGAGCACTATTTTGGCATCTTTACAACTCACAGACATCCTTTCAGAATTTGTAAATGATTTCCCTTAATTCCTGCCCTAAAGAAATACCATATTTATTCCCCTAAATATCTGCAAGTCGGTAAGCACCTGCTACCTGCACACCCATCCCTCAAAAGCCCTCAGAACAGCCTGGCCCCACACACCCGCAGCCCCTCCCACCCCGAAAGACCAGCACCAGTTACTCTCAAGACTTAAACACCAGCACGGAGGCTGTCTCTGCACTTGAGCCCAGACCTCCATCCCAAACGCTTTCACCAAGGACACAAACATCACCTCTTCTCCTAGGTCCCGGCTTCCTCTCCCTGACCCACTAAAGAAGTCAGGATGAGAGGGACCCAGGGTGAGGCCTAAGTTACAGGAGGTCCCTAGGAACACCTTTAAGCTCGGTCCTGCAATAGGGACCCCACCCAAGGCCAGGGTGATCTAGAAGCTCCAGACTCCTGGACCAGAGCTGTCCAAGAACAAGCTGTTTATAATTCAGCCGTCCCTCCCCGAAAAGCCACTATACACGATGACCACAATATCTTCCTTTGAAAGACCTAGAAGGCTTTCTTTCATCTCTTTTCTTTTCTACCACCATTCATGTGTTCATTCAGTCCCTCTCTCAAACATGTCGTGGGCACTGACAGAACCAGACCTGCCCTCTCTCTTCCAGAGGATCGCTCACCAGCGAGCAAAGCCAATGGCCCCAGGGACATGTCGGCAGCACTCTTCACGCTACCATTCAAACTCAGGAGAATTCACCGCCCCCGCGTCCCAGTCCCAGCCCCCTACCAGTTTTGTCCAACGAATGTCTATTTTCCAAGAAACCTAAACTGGCTGCTTCAAGCTCACGTTCCTCCTCACACATCACAGGCTGTTTGTGGGATGCTGACATCCTGAGGCTCGCCCCTCTGAACCAGGAAGGCCCCAGTGCCAGCACCAAGTGGCACTTGAGCCCAGGGAGGCCCACCCGGCACAGGAGGCTCCTGCACCCACGGGCCTGGCCGGGTCTTGCTCCAGGCAAGGCTGCTGTGCCAAACTCTCGGGGGCCACGGTGGGAGTGACAGTGCTAGTGACAGTCCCGAGGCCTCTTACACAGCAAAGCTATCGCTCAAATATTTAGTGTATGTGTCTGGCTTTCACACGGAATTTGCAACCTGCCAATTACCAGTGTTTACCTTGGTAGAAATTCACGGGAAATTTTAGTCTGAACAGGCCCAGAGTTTATTTTACTGCCAGATAAACAACTTTCTTTGATAAATCATCCGTGTGACAGTGTTCCTGAAAGACTAAACAAAGATTTCAAACGTAATCTATAGGCCTTTGAGAAGTCTTCCAAAGCTAATGCATGTTTAATTGGCTGCTCTAAGCAGGGTAGGGCAGGGCAAGGGCCTGACATTTCTTTGGCCATTTGTTCTCCTTTAAAACACACACACACACACACACACACACACACACACACACACACATATAAATTGGAGCTTCTGGCTCATTTCTGCAAAACTGGATGGCATTTACCAATATTTAAATGCTTGCTCGCTTCTCTGAAATTAGCCTGTTTTTTGGTTAAAGGGAGTGCATCTCACAAATACCACAAGGCCATTGTTGGAAAAGAAGCAAAGGCCCTGGAGATCAGCTTGAGAAAAAGAGTGCGGAGAGCAGTATAACACACAGGGCTTTAAAACCTCTCCTAAACGGAACCCAATAAATTAGGAGTAGAAAAACACGTATCAGGAATTAGATTTCTGAAAATCACATACAAACAAACAAATAAACAAAAAAAACACCTTCAGGAGGCACATCCTAAAACTGCATACGGTCAGTTCAAGCTCCATGGGCACAGTGCTTAGGGTGTCATCAAACTAAAACCCAGATCTAACTTCTAGAAAGAATACACAAGGTTGTTTTCTGTTAGGTTTGTTTGGGTTTTGTTAACTATGGCACCTTGAAGCTGCATAGAGCTTTTCAAGTTTTTCCAAATGAGCTTTTAAAAAGCCTTCTTCAGTCTAATCCTCTGTTAACCAGAGAATTAACCAGAACATTCCATTCCATTTCCTAAAAATTTTTTGCCAAACAAGCTGATTTCACTCGTGCCAGAATCCTCCTACCTAGTCTAATTTCCATCCTGAAACTATTCTTTCCAGTGAGAAGAGATAATCATGATTATGGACTGAGCTGCGGCCATATTCCCGGAACCCCACACACTTGACTGAGTCAATTCTCCCCATAACACAGTAACACAGGAATCACCACTCATATTTTGCAAGTGAGGAGACAAGCTCAGGGAGGTTCAGAGGCTCTCTCGTGGTCACTCAGTTCATAGGGTTGGGATTTAATCCAAGTCTCCCTGGCCCAAACTTACATTCTTTCTACTCTACTGCACTGTCTGCCTCCCCACAAAGAAAGAAACCGATGATTGCTGAGCTCTTTCCCTGTGGCAGGCACACCTACTAGTCCATTTCCATCCCACAGGGCCTGAGAGCAGTGAAGGAACACCCTATATCCTCTTCCCAGGGAGCTTCCCCACCATTCCTGGCAGGGGGGGACCTTGACAGCATGGGAGTACGTGAAGGACAGGTATGAAATCTGGACCAGGTGCCCAGGGAAGTGCTGGTGGGAACAAAAACCTTAATGTATGCCAGGCAGGGCAGACTTGGGCAATCACATGACTAACTCCTTTATCTGAGTCTTATTTTTCTCAGTCTGTGACATGAGTCCTGGATTGGCTGATCTTTGAGGTTCCATCCAGCGCAGCGTGTCTTTAGAATGACAAAGGGATACAAATGAGCAATGTGGCACCCAAAGACATGGGCCGCCTGTGCAAACTGTGAACAGCCCCCATTTCCCAAATTATCCCTTCCCCCCACCTTTCTCCACCCACACCCAGAAAAGCTTCAGACAACAGAGGTGAAGCTGAGGGTCAGTCCTTCTCAGTCCCCTTCTCCAGCATAGTCTATCCATACATCACATGAAAAGGGGGACGTTTTGTTAAGTGAAATAAGCCAGACGCAAAAGGACAAATATTGCAGGACGCCACTTACGTGAAGTACCCAGAATCGTCAAATTCATAGAGACAGAAATGAGATGGTGGTTTCCGGGGGCCGGGAGGAGGGCGGATAGGGAGTTAGTGTTTGATGGGGACACAGCTTCAGTTTGGGAGGATGAAACCTCTCCAAAGATGGATGGTGGGGAAAAGTGCGTGACAACGCGCGTGTATTTGATGCCACTGAACTGTACACCTAACAGAGATGGTAAATATCATGTTATGTATATTTTACTACAATAACTTTACAAAAAAAGATAAGGAAGCTTAAGAAATGGGGCAGGGCCACTCCTAATCAGAGAATCACCAGCTGGAGAGGACCTCACAGGATACCCGACCACACCATTTGGCCACTGACTGTCCCAAGGAGTCAGACCTGGACTTGGCCACAGGAGGGGAAGTCGTGTGTCAGCCAATCCTGAGCCAATTGCACCCGCAGCGAAATCACTCTTAGGACAAAGAAAAGCAGCCACTCCGGCGTGATGCAAGGAGGGGACAGGGCTGAAAACAGAATTAGGTTTGGGAAAGATTTCAATAAATAGACTGAAAACAGAGGACAGAGAGCTCCCAAGATGAACCTCTCATTTCTCTGGGGAGAGCCACAGAGGAGGCCCGGGACAGGTGACCATCCCTGAAAGGGCTACTTCTGTCCCTGGAAGGATCAACCGCAGTGAATGTTTAGTGAGTCCGGCCTGGGTTCCTGACACACCATCTCTTCTTCTACTCCTCACCAAAACCTATACCTGGGTCTATGAAATAGAGGGAAACTGAGGCCTGGACCGGGGAAGGGATTTGCCCAGTGTTGCAGGGCATGCACATAGGAGAAAAGGAAGGACTGAACTCAGTTCCAGGGAACGCCGTGCCCCATCCACAGATCCTCGCTTCTCTGTCCTTTCTCATACTTAAGTATACTTTCACGGGCTCCACTATGCTAAAGCAGAGTGATTCTCACCGAAATTTGCTTTACCCAAGTGTCTTCCTGCCTGCTGGAGCCGAGAGAATTAGGCATGGAGACAGGGAGCACCGCACTCACCAGAAGCGGAAATGGGGCTCTTTCCCACCTTTGCCCTGACGTTCCTTAGCATGGCTTCAGAGTGCAAAGTGGTCCCCCTGTGACCTCAGCCCAAACTGCCCAGGGCCTGACTACTCTGGCTAGGACCCCAGGTTTGGGGCCTGCTCAGACAGTCTCCAATCTGAGACCACGGGTGAGCAGGGAACAGACATCACTACCAGCCCAGCCAACCAAAGGCTTCAAGGCTTCTGGGTCAGCCACGGCCCAGGCACCGGACAGCAGGCCCCCGTGCACGGATGGGAAGGCTACTCCAAACGGGACCCGGGCTGCGAGCCGTGGGCTATGCTTCCCGTGGATGAAAGCGCCAACCCCACGTTTTCCCTCACATGAAATGCCTTAACAATCCCTCCCAAGTATTTACAGATCTGTGGGTGGGAGATGTATTTCAGGGGTCTTCAGCCTGCCAACTCCACTCCAGGAGCTGTGTGCCCTCTCCCCTGTCTATTTAATTTTACTTTCACTGAACTAGATTTCTGGATGTGAGTGCTTTTGTTCTGTTTTTAACATACATGTATATATACTCAGTCACCCAAAACAGAGTGTAAAGTTTTCCTTGAAATTAATAAACATGTTGTACATAGTCACTGGAAAGGAGCTTTCTCCTTTTACTTAAAAAAAAAAAAAAGGCAGTCCAAGTCCAATTTCCATCTCCCCTACCATCCCATCTGACAAACTTTTATTTCATGCCTACCATGGGGAAGAGACTGCTCCTGGGACTGTTTGAGTACAAACAGGCCTTGTTTTGTTCATTCTAAGACACGGATTATCTTCACATTTTCACGTGAAGCATGCTTCCTTTGTCACTGCTACAAAACGAACAGCGCATGTCATGATTAGTGGGCATCTCACATTAGGTAAAATGGTGCAGATTAGAGACCCTGCTCCCCAGCAGCTCACAGATGTCGCAATTACTGCGCTGGCAGCCAGTTTTCCTCACCTGCAGGAGGAAACCCAAGGTTTAGCTTGGAAAGGCTGAATCTACATTTTGCAAGAGATCAAAGCGCCCTTCAGAGTAAAACACTGTGCCTCCAAAGAGCCGCACAGCCAAGGCACCTTGAAAGACGAGTTAAGGCAGAGCAAGAACAGATTAGTGAAGTTTCAGGAACCTCTGAAAAGACTTCTTCTAGGAAATACTCCCAAATGCTAACAATGAGAGCTGGTTTCTTTCCTTTCCTATTTGACTCCTTTTGGTATTACAAAGTATGGTTTTACTCTTTATGAGGAAATATATAAATGGAAAAAAAAAAATCCTTCCAGAAGGCAAGGAAAATTTCTGGGGGCAAAGAAATCTTTTTTTCCACAGCAAGAAAATACTGGGATAAAGAAGTTGCCACCTGAACTCTCAGGCTCAAGAAACTGGAGAAGCCAGTATGAGAGGAAGCTCTGAACTCTTAGCAGAAGTAGATCATCATGCACATTTCTAGCAGAAAAGCTTAAGGGTGTTTACAGATACTGGAGAAGCCAGAGAGACTGGCCGGAGGCGGGGTCCTAACCTCCCAGCAATTATAAATCAGATCTTAACACCCGTGGGATAAGCTAACGTGAGGGAAAGATGCCTATGGGCACCGAGTTGTTACCAGCAGGATTATGAGTGGGGCAGCTTGCAAATACGATATTGGCATGTTGAAGAGAAAGGAGCAGCACCCTGTTGTCACATAGCAGGAAAAGCCGAGAGAACAAAAAGCAGAGCAGTGAGTCCCAATTTCAGCACAGCAGACAGGCTGGCCACCATGTTGAATTCAGAGACTTTGCGCCATCTAACTTTCGGCTTTCCCACATCTGGTACTTGATCCAGGCTAATCCACCTGCATTCCTGAGTATCAGCACACAGGTGTTTCTACTGATGCTTTTCCCTGTTGGGGAAAAGAAATGCACTCGGAACTGAGGGGCAGGGTACGGTGCAGAGGTAGAGAGACTAGTGGCCAAGCAGACCTGCCAGAGGTTTTAAAATGTACCGCCTGCGAAAGAGGTGACGGGCTGTGCACGCCCAGCTCCACAGAGGCTGCAGGAGTCTGAGGATGCATTGGCAGGAGGGCGAGTGTGTGCACTGACCCAGAAGGAATGCACCCCCTTATTCCTCGAGCTCACAGAAAGCCTTCCAACAACCTGATGTCTTCCCACCGGGGATGTCAGGGCCACTTAATGCGAAGTTTGATCCCTGGAGTAGAGAGTAAAACATTCTTTTTCTTCTCTGTTGTGTGTCAGCTTGCATTGCTGAATTTCTTTGTTTCCTAACTGAATCCCATCAGCGTGGCTGACTGCCTCACTTACTTGAAATGAACTGAGCTAAGAAACAAGTTTCTCAACAAGGCTGCATTCTCCAGGATGCTGAGAAGGGCAGCGTTAAGCTCAGCCCCTGCAGAGTGGGGGGGGGGAAAAATCCGATTTATGGCCTTATAAGAACATTACAAACAAAAAACTAAAAAGTCTCTCTTGCACCCAGTTCAAAAAAGCCTGGCACACACCATACCCATGCTGAGGGGATAAATGCCTCTGTGGCAAAGCCCAGTGGCTGTTCATCTTCTCTTAAATGAGGAAGGCAGCAGGCCAGAAAGTAAAAGAACTCCAGGTGGCAAAGTCAGATTCCTTATTTATGAAGTAAGTGGACTTGATATGATGACCTGTAGGGTCCAGGAGGACCTCAGAAATTCTCTGAAGCCAAGAAGAAAATCAGCTCAGGGCAAATGGAACACAGTCCCAAACAACTCATCAGTCAGATCTGCCAAGACCTGACTGGCTATTAAAACGAGATCTACCCCTCCCTCCCATAAGCAGTAAGCAGGTGGCTTGCTGACTTAGTAGGCAGCTACTACAGCGGGGGCAAGGATAGCTGTCCCAGGGGGGTTACCTGAGCACCCTCTAGAGCCTTACCCTACACCATAAGGTCAACCTTCCACGTTCAAATTCTTTCCCAAAGCCTGCCTCTTCGGCCCACTTCCAGGGAATGTCTCTAGTTGAACTAGTTGCCACAAAACCCCCAATTACCAGAACTTTGATGAGTAAGTGGGAGTGGAGGGAGGAGACCTGATGACAAGTTCAGGGTGGTAAGTTCCAAAGACTCCGAGCATAAAGACACGGATTCTCTTCTCACACCTTAACATTAACAAGTCCTTAACATTAACTTGGCCTTGAGTTCCCACAGCCCCCTTCTCAGCTGGTGAGTTATCTCATGACTCCATGACTCTCTAGGAAATCACTGATTAGTGTTTGGTCAGTGTTTAAGAAAAAAAATTTTAATTAAATTGTAATTTACTCTAGGTAAGTATTTTTGAGTATGGTGTCTAGCACAGTGCTTTGCCCTCCAGAAATGTTGAATGAATGGATATGTGACTCAATGAATGACCAGATACATTGAATTTGAGCTCCCGAATAGGAAGGCATGGTCAGTCAATCACTTCCTTCATACACTGAATTCCAGAGTTTTCCATCACTCTTCCCTCAGGAGTTGAGCCTGATAGAAGTCACAGGAGCATAAAACATCAGCTAATATATTACCTTCCAGAGTTCACTTTAATATGGATCCTGGATTTGTGCAAATATCAGGGGGCCAACTTCTAAAAGTGAGTGGGCTCATTTACAATACCTGAAGAGTATCAGTGAAATCCAAACCGGGGCCCCTCAGTTATCCCTCGAAACAATTCTTTCGGATCACAGCCTATCTCAACAGATTCTTCCTGCCCCAGGATTTCCGAGAGATTTTTTTTTTCTCTGTCCCAAATGCATCTTTGGGAAGGAATCTCAACCCCATTTGTGGAAGAAAAGCTTGTTGCTAATGCAGCGTGGGACTGTGCACCCACAGACTCTACAGCAGGAGACCTGCCATGCTCAGCTGGGCTCTTGGCACCCCCAGTGAAGCAAGGAGGTGAGCATCAAGAAACAAAAGTTACTACCAGATGATGGAAGGGTCAACACAGTCTGCACACATCACCTCAGATGCCCTCTACCATTTCCTTTGGGTTCATTTAAAATGGCAACCAGAAAAAAGGATGTGCCTCAAAGACAGGCAGGAAAATGCATTCTAGACCAAACTTCCTAGAGGTCCCGCAGGCCCCCACCAAGAACAAAGGAGGCAGAGATGCCTAGTGCACAAACAAAACATGCAAGGCATATCCACCCTCAAGAAGCTCTTTGCATCAAAGGGTCTGAGTTCTCCCACTTCTGTCCTCAGTCACAATGACAGTCCTGAGAATATGTGTGTCACGTGTATGATTTCCTTCCATTTGCGTGTACAGGTCATATTCGTGTGACGCAGACACAGCCCTTGACCAGTGGAAGCCCCTTCCTTATGCTTTAATATGCTTGGTTAATGAAAACATGCAGTTGGTCGCCCTGAATGGCCAAAGACTCCCATTACCTACCATTCTGCTTTTCCTGGTAAGAATTCTGCACGAACTGCAGCCTCAGGGACACGAAGCAGGAATTGTGAAAAATGCACCTCTCAGTGTCAGGCTGAACCTTCCTTCAGCAAAGCAGGCCTGGCCTAAGCAGAGCCACTTCTCAGCATCCATATGAAATAGAAGGAGTCAGCCTTCCAAACGAATGTGGTTGACGTTTACCTTTCCCAGAGAAGACAGGCTCAGGGCGTCTGGAGCTGTTCAGGTCTTCTATGAGGCTGACTACAGGGGGCATCCCTAAAAGGCCCCCTGAGATCTGCTCCCCAGGCCACACCCAGCCCTTCTCTTGGGGCTCTAAGGGCTGATTTGGAATTCTATTTTAACCCAGAGTGGTTTGGGAAGAAGGGAGAGAATTCTTGCTACTGGAGGGAGGTCAATTTCCTGTGCCAGGAAGGACCTGATGGGGGGACCATCTGAATGCCCCCAGCGGCTGGACTCCACCTCCCCAGCATTTCAGAGCCTGGGTAGAGTGGTGCTGACACCTAGGGGTGGATGGAGAAAGCGCCAGTGTGGAGGGAAGGAAGGCCCGCCAAGCAGCTGGCAGGACCTCCTGGGTGCACCTCCTGGGAGCATCCAAGGAGTGGTGTTGCTCCCTAACTCCTCCCCATCTGTCCTCGAATCTGCCACCCTCCACATCTAGTGAAGGTCCCCAAAAACCTGTCCAGGGATCCTTCACACAGAAGGGCAGAAGGCAAGTTTGACTTTAATAAAAAGGAGCCAGTTCTCCACCCTATCTAGATTACCATGGGCCTGAGAAAAGCAACCACTGGGGGAGAATGAAGGGAGAGAATATGAAGCTCCAGAAAGAGGCATCCACAGGCTCTCTGTTCCCCAGGGACACAGACCAGGAAGAAGCAGGGACTATGCCAAACCTCCCAGAGGTGGCCAGGGGTGCTTTCTTACCAAACTCGCTCGCACAGAGATGTTCGATTATGGCTTCAGATTTCAACTCATTGTCACACGGAGGACACACGGTTGTGCCTAGGAAGGGAAAGGAGGAGAAAAAGGAGCTGTGAGTGACAGGGATAGGGGTTCTGGAAGGAGCTATCCCTGGGACCAGGCTGGAAGTAGTTAAAGGTCTTCTGGAATTTCTGAAGGGCAGCTGGAGAATCAAAGAGTCCTGGAACCTTGGACCTAAAGCCAACAGACACAGTTTCTTGAAAACCTGGGGGCTAGAACTGTGGAATACGGCACAACCACGTAAACCAACCTAATCTGGGGCTAGGCAGGGGCGGGTCTTTGAACTGTGGCTTGATGGGGAGTGCGCATCTATTCCAGGTGTTTGTTTCTGGTTCTTTCTCCCCTCGCCCTTAAATATCCCTCTCTGATCCCTGCCCCCTTCCCATTCCCAAACTCCCAATGGGATAGCAGATCAATCTGACCTGCTCTCTAGGAGCCAAGAAGGAAACTCAGACACACCAGCCCTAGCCACAGGCCCCGAACACCCCTCTCCAAAAGGGCCATTGCAGTGCGAGTTCCTGCCTGCGCCGGGTGGGGGGAGGCAGGGCCAGCTGGGTGGGGGCTGGGGGCAGCACCAGCAAGAGCTGCCAAATGGGAGAGGGGAACCCTCCGAAGGCGTTTTCACAACACTGTGAAGTGCTTTGAAGAGGAGGTGTGTGTGTGGTAGGCATGAGGGCCACTGCCAGGCACTAGGCACAGGGGGAGGAGACTTCTGAGGCCAGAGCCAGAGGCCTCCTCCAGGCCTAAATGCTGCTGGAGAGGACCCCTGGGAGGTGGAGTGTCTCTGTGGGAGGCCAGCGAGAAAGCAGGACAGTGGAATCCCCGGACGGGTGAGGTGGCCTATCATCATCACCACCATCCCCACCATCATCCATCAACCACGAGGAGTTTAATCCATGATCTAGGAAATCTAGCACATTCGAAGGGCACTCTGCCCCTGGCAAAGCACCGGGGTCCAAGCCAGTCTGGCGCTGAGGAGCAGAGGGAAGTCACCCAAGGTAAAACGGTAAGATGGAAGGCCCTTTGTCCTGCCCTTTCCAGTGGCCTCCGTGGCAGAGTCTCCTGCCTGTGAGGTCCCCTGTGGCTCAGTGAAATGGGCCAAGCCTCCCACAGTGGAGACGCTATGGAGAGAGCTACACAGCCCTGCCAGGCCAGCGCTGCCCCCAGGACATCCTGGTCCACAGCCGGTCACCCCCACTTCCACGCAGGGACCACACCCCTTCATTGTTCTTCAGATTCCTCTCCCACATTCACTCTGTACCCAGGGCCAAACACCATCCAGATACTCAATGCAGCAAGAACCACAGCCAAGCAGAAGACTTCTCCAAGGTTCTCCAGAACCTTCTCCAAGCAGAAGACTGTGTAACTGTCTTTTGGCCCAGAATTTGGAAATTTGCTTTTCGGCCAGAACTTGAAATTAGGTTCTGGAGGTAATGTTTCTGACAACGGGAAAAACTTACCCAGAATTTCGCATTATGGTTCTTGCTTCCATGGGGAGAAAAACAGAAAGAGTCCTGAAATATGGGAAGGACCATGTTACCTATCCCGGGAGAGTGAACCGTGCTTTGGGGTTTTCCTTGTTCTCTTATTTACTTTTTTTAAGTGGAAGCTATCACACTGGAAGTTTTTATGAATATAATCTTGACTGAACAAGTAGCAGGGCCCGGGCAGTGAGAATATCAAACACTGTCCCCTTGGCACACTCACATCATCCCCTCTGGACCCTCTGAGTTCCCTGAGGGGCTCTGTAGTCCACGGGGCCATGTTCCTCAGGCCCACCAATGAATATTTGACCTTCAGCACTTCTCAAGGTAGAAAGAGCTCATGGGGTGAGCTAACCCCTATCTTGACTTTTCTTTTGGCCAACTCTGGAGCAGCTTGATCCAGGGAAAGGAGGAATGTGTAATGCAATATTCATCTATGCCCCCCCTCTGGTGTGTCCTTGGGGCCCTGCAGGCCGCCTCAGCGGGAGAAATCCACCATCCGTCTGAGAGGTAGAACTAAACTGCTGGTCTAAGGTAGATTTAAAATAATGTTTAAAGCAAAGGAACCAAAAACTGAAAGGTTTTGTGTTTCACTAATATTTTAGGGGGAGGAGAGGAGACAGTCTAACACTAGAGGCACAATGAAGTGATTTTTTTAAAAAATCCGGACACACATGGACACAGCTGTCTCTCCCGCTCTTATACAAACACACACACACACACACACACACACACACACACACACACACAAAATTTACACGTAAACTTTCTCTCTCACACATACAGCAGGTCTTCCCTGGCCAGCTCCTTGACACCCCGAGACAGACCCTCTGGAGGCTCTCAGGACATGTGAGGGCACCGTGGGCCCTGCAATCCGTGACTAGAACGGCCAGGCTGATCTAACGCATGACACATCTGAACAAAAAAAATAAAAATAAAAATAAAAATATATGCTCATTCATCCAACTTCAGTCAGTGAAACCTGGCTGGAAGGGGAAGCAACAATGTACTGGCCTGGGAATGGATAGGTCTAATGTAAGCGTGAGATTTAGAAATAACTTTCCTGGAAAGTTGATAAAGTTATGCCTCTCCTGTAACAGATAGGGACAGATGCTGATGTAGCTGGGGCATCAGCCTTTTGGAGGGAAAAGTATCTTTTGACTTCTCTCTCATTATCAAGTTGATCTTTACTAGCACATGGCCCCTAAGGTGTGCCCAAGACCCCAAAACATGCCCATTTACATGAATAGCACGCAGAGATATGTGTTGCCTTGAAAATTTGGCTTTAATTTCAAAGACTAAAGAGAAAGAATAAAAGCAGTGCCTGTATATTTATTCTTACCCCAAAGTACCAGTTCCCATTCTGGAGCCACTAGCCATAAGGTCATAAGGACTGGTAGTTTGGTCTGTCTCAACCTGCCCCTGCAAACACACACACACACACACACACACACACACACACACACACACACAGCCTTCCCACCTCCATGCTGAGCTGACAATGGCCATGCCACCTCAGACGATGTCATGTGGGGCTCCTGTGGGGCTCCCTCCCACTGAAGGGCTGCAGTGCTGGGGAGGAGTGGGTGCTCTCTCCTCTCTGGCCAGAACCTCTCACCAAAAACAATGAGGGAAGAACCAGTTCCCAAGCCCCACACCTGACTGGTCTTCTCGTGGCTCATCTCTACTCGGCAGCTGGCCTTGGGAGGGTGCCTGCCTAGGCACTCCTGGGCTAGAGGGGAGGACAGAGGGGGATGGTACCAAGGCCCAGACTCAGGAGGAGGCAGTCAGGTAAACAGCAGCCCAGGGGTCAAAAGCAAGACAGCAATTATATGATATCCCCCACTCCACTCCAGCCTTTGAGGGGGTCAGTTGGGAGGATTCTTCCCCCTCTATATGTAGGCACCTTGGCCAGTCCCCCATCCTCCCCTCAAAATGTGTTCCCCCAAAGGTCTCCATGGGCATGGGCTCTTCCCTAAACACAACCGGGAGTGGAGTAGAGGCCTCTGGGGCAGAGCTGGGCTAATCTCCTAGCCAGCCAGTGGCCAGCCAGTGAGGAAGGGGAGAAGGAAAAGCCTGGGGGCTGCCTGCCGGGGATGGCTCCACACCCGCAGAACACAAAGTGCTTTGTTTGCTCTAGGTAATTGCTGAGCTCTTGCTCCCAAAGGGCCGCACTTCCCCCAAAGGTTAACCCTGTGCAGACACCCAGGAAGGGGCGAGCAGAGGTGCCCTGGCCAGTGCAGCCAGACTGCTGTCTCTCCCACACCTGGCAGGGGCCCAGGCCACCCAATGCCGGTCACTTTGGACCAATCTCCTCCCTCCCTAGAATAAGCAGGAGCATTGCAAATTCGGGACTCCCTTTCCCCATACTACCACCCTCACACTGGAAGAGTAAACCCTTCAGAGGACATTTCTCTTTTAGGCATCACTTCAAGATGAACTAAGTCAGCCAAGAGCCGGTCCCCCACCCTAAACCCCCTCCTCAGACCCCCTCCGGACAGCGCCCCTGTGCTAATCGCATCTAGGTATGGCTCCCCATCCCGGACTATGGGACTTTGGGCACATCTTTCAGCCTCAACTCTGCTCCTGAAGAATTCGTTCCTATAAAAGTCAGGCCACCACGCTGGATTTTTTGTTTGTTTTGAGTTGGCTTTTGCCTCTCCGGGATTTTTTTCCCCTCCCACTCAAGAGCTGCCCTTTAAGTGGGAGGGGTTCGAGAGGAGGCTCAGGGTCCTCCGTGGAGCTGTTCAGAAAGTCTCCAATTTGTGCAGCCCCACTCCCCAAGGAGAGATGAACAATGAGCTAATTGCATTTTTATCTTTCTAATTACCTGAGGATTTGTGTAAATGGGAAAAGCAGGGGGTATGCAAGAATGAGAGTACACACTTTCCAGCCCCCAGCCCTCCCCCAAGCAGTTACCTGAAAAGGGTGGAAAAACAGAAATCCTGTTTCTAAACTTTTTTTTCTCAACCAGCTCTGCAATCCTCCCAGAGCTACTTGGCTGAATGACTAGCTAAGGAAAGCTGGGGAAAGGGGGGGGGAGGGTGGATATTTTTTTTACTCCTCATCGAACCTATGAAAATAAACAAAGCTGCGCCTTAGCATTTCCTCGGCCTTTCTAGGCTTTCTACACTTTGGGTTTGGGTTTTTTCCTCCTGGGGCATCCCGTCTCGGGTATTAAAAACTTCCACGGGGACTCGGTTCCCTCCCAGAGGGAGAAGGGCTCTCCTTTCATATGGAGGATAAGGCTTTGTCTCAGGTATGGAAAAAGCGAGCCTGGATCCCAGAGAGCCGCTCCAGGCACCGCATCGAGCTTGCTAGGGGCCGAGGCGCAGCCGCCGCTGCCGGCCGTGCACCTGGGTCGGTAGAGGTGCTAAGCGACACCTCGGACGGACGAGAGGCTTTTAAAACTCGTTCCGCACAGCTTGAGAGCAGCCTCCAGGGAGCACGTCCGAACTCCGGGGAGGAGCGGCGGGGCGGGGGTCCTAGTGGCAGGGGCTTTCCCCGCGGCGGGTCCCCTGGGTCCCCGCCCGCCCGGGTTGGGGGGCTCGCGCGCGTGGAAAGGGCCGACCTGACCTTGGGGCTTGGAGGCTTCGGTGGCATTGGGCGGGGTCATGGCGATGCAGACGTCCCCCTCGGGGAACTTGTCACACTTGAGCATCTCGGGCCAGTAGAAGCCGAAGAACTGCATGACGGGCTCGCACGAGTCGCGCACGGCTTCGCAGAGCCAGCGACACGGGTAGATGGGCCGGTCGAGGCAGACTGGCGCGAAGAGCGAGCAGAGGAAGACCTGGGTGCCGATGTGGCAGTTCTTGTTGAGCAGGGGCACCCAGCTGCTGGCCTGCTGCTTCACCTCGGCCATGGTCTCGTGCTCCAGCAGGTTGGGCAGCACCATCTTCTTGTAGCCCACGTTGTGGCACAGCCGCAGGTCCACCGGGATGTCCACGCACTGCGGCGGCTTGGTGTAGAAGCGCCCGCTCTGGTAGGAGCCGATGTCCGACTGGAAGCTCACGTAGTCGTACTCGCTGGCCGAGCCCGCGGCCAGGAGCCCGGCGGCCAGCGCCAGCAGCACGCCCGAGGCGGCCCAGCGGCGGCCCCCAGCGCCGCGCCCGCTGCCCATGCTGGCTCGGGGCACTCGCTCCCGCGACGTCGGGGCTGCCTCGGCCGCCTCCCCGCGCGCGTCCCGCCGCAAACTTCCAGGGATCTCCAGGGACAAAAGGCGCCGTCCCCAGCGCTGCCCGGCTCGGCGGCCGCGCGCTCCTTGCCCGGTCCTCGGCGGGTGGCTGCCCTCGGGCTGCGGCGGGCGCCGCGGCTGGAGCTCGCGCGGGGAGAGGAGCGCGCGCGGCGGCCCGAGTGCTGCCCCGGCTCCCGGACGCGCGGCGGGCGGGCGGGCGCGCGGCACCTACTCCTGAGGCTGCAGGACTCGAGTGCCCGGTGCTCGTGTTGCAGAGCCCTCGGAGTCTCCCCGCGCAGCCAATCAGCTCCCGGCGGCTGCGAGCCGCACTCATTTAGCATGTCAGTCACCGGCGCAATTAACCAATCGCTTCACTTGCAAGGGGGTTCGGTTTACTAGAACTAAACCCAGGTCAACACCCCTTAAAAAACAAAACCAAAAATAAATAAATAAATAAATAAATAAATAAATAAATAAATAAATAAATAAATAAATAACAGAAGAAGTGGGGAAAGGAGAGGAAAAGAAGAAGAAAAGGACAGGGAGAGAAAGAAGGAATAGATAGAAGTGTGGGGTGGATAAAGAGGGGAGTTACCGCTGGTCAACTTGAGTCGGCCAGAAGAGAAGCAAGAAAGCTTATCAGTACTTGCAAATCCACGCGATAATGAAGACTTTTTATTTTTTACGCTTTTTCCTAATTTCAAGCAGCAGCCCACTAGACAAGCAGCCCACCTCTTGGGTTTTGTCCTCCGCAGCTGCAGTACCAAGGCAGACGGTTTCGGACAAGCCCAAACCCGGGCTCATGAAGGCTGAACCAACCGAGATCTGCTTTTAAATCCCCAGCCGGTCCGGCTCGGGTCCCGCAAAACCAAGGGGGAAGGTGCAGTTGGGGCTGCTCGCTGGTTTAAAAATGCAGCTCCTTCCCAGGTGGGACAACCAGACGGTGGCCCTCAAACACACCGGAGGGTGCTGGTCATTGTTGCAACGCTGCTCAGTGTGGAAGGAAATACTACTCACAAAGGTGTTAGCTTCGGGAGGACAAGAAAAGAAAAGACAAGAAAATTAAAGAAAACAAAAAGACCTACCCGAGTCCCAGCCTGACGGCACATCTGTGTGCACACACATATACACATTGACATGTTTGTGGTGGAGAAAGCCAAAACATTAAAAACACATGTGCACTTATCAGTGTGGCTTGTGTAAATATCAAGCCCCTCACTCAGGCACACATGCCCCATTCAGAGCTGGCCCAGGAACCTGAAGTCAAAACCAAGGGTCCCCATTAAGGCAGAAGGCGAAAAGAGTGTATTAGCAGAAACAACAGCCAGGCCTTCTCCTGTAGGCAACCCCCTCCCCCAAAGAAACAGAAGTTTCCCGCCCTCAGAGTTCCTGGAAAATTTTTGTATACTTTAAACATCACCCTGAGAGGAAGGGTCAAGCTCCAGAGAGCTGGGAGTATGACCATGACTGACCCCAGGGACAGGTGGCAACAGCAAGCAGCTCATGAAGTTGGCTGGGCTTCCACCCTGCTTGAAGTGTGGGTGGAGGGAGGCCAAGGATACTGAAAACCCACATCTGAGCAGTGTGATACTACCCCATGTGGCAAATGGGCCACAGATCTCAGAGCTCAAGGCAGATACCATAGGAGGTGCTGCCTCGCTGGGCCAGCTTGTTTGTAAAGCTCTGGGGAAGCTTGCTTTGGACTCCGCAGACCTAATTTCTTGATGGACAGATTCCAAGTAACATTACTAGAGTTTGTGAAGAAGCGAGGCTCTTTTCTTAAAGCACTCATGCCCATACAGAGATTGTGATTCTGCACTGTTCACCCTGGAAGCATCTGCAATCGGTCAGCCCCACTGTCATTTCGGGCTAATGAAAGGTGCACCAAAGCAAGAGGGGCAGAATGGAGTGAAAGAGATGAGAACCATAGAGCAAGACTTTGGATGGCCAAGGGTTAATCCCTAAACAATCGGTAAAGCTCAGCCCGAGAAGCTGGGGTAGACATTCCTCACAGAGAATAGACTGCAGGAGACCAGGCAACTGTGTCTCAATTCAAGGGGCATTTAGAGAAAAAAATGCTGTTTGGTAGGGGGTCTTTTTCTTTCCTCCAGCCAGGCCCTCAGTCCCAAGCCAAATGTGTCTGTTTACTCACTCATTGGAAAGAGTTGTGTTTGTAGATAACATCCTCTCACCTCTGAAATCCAGGCTTAGCTGACCTCACACTCATGTTTGCAGTCTCCCCAGATGGTGGGAAGACTTGGGTCTGTCCACCATTAAAATTCTGGAAAGTAGCCCAAGTGACTACACCTCCCCCAGTCTCGGAGGTCTCAAGTCAGGAGTAAACCTCACAGTCCCACTCATGAGAGGACCTACCCCACACCTGGTTGTTCTTTGTGGACTTTGATCACCCCCAACTCCCCATTCCCCACTCAGTCTTACTGCTTGAGAGAGGGGCCTCTTGAGCCATGCCAGGGACCCAATTGTCTGGAGGATAGACAGGGAGTGTGGGTATAACCAAGAACCCAGAATCCTAAACCCAGTAGTATGCTCCTGGCTCCTCCTTTTTTTTTTTTTAATTTTTTTAATGATTTTATTTATTTCTTTCTGTTAGAAAGAGAGACATCGAAAGAGGGAACACAAGCAGGGGGAGTGGGAGAGGGAAAAGCAGGCTTCCCGTCGAACAGGGAGCCCAATGTAGGGCTCAATCCCAGGACCCTGGGATCATGACCTAAGCCGAAGGCAGATGCTTAAAGACTGAGCCACCCAGGCACCCCTACTCCTGGATCCTCCTAAGGCCCAGCTGGAAAGGAAAGACTGACTCAGTCTCAGTACCACTGATAGACTTGAAACCACACCTGAGATTTTGGAGAATGACGGCCTGCTGCCAATCAGTTCATGTACTATATAGCAGCACCAGGCAGAGCAGACTAAAGAGCGCATTTTAGAGGGGCCTACGGGTTGTTGTTGGCTTGTTGTTGTTGTTGTTTTGTCCTTTTTCATATTATCAAAACTTTGTGCTTCAAAGTCCCATCTCCCTTTCCCTAATGGCAAGAATGTGTGTATGTAGAGGAGAAAGTTCGAGAACAAAGTTTCTTTAAACATGCTATTGACATGACAGAGCTCCCAGAAACCAGGGTTCTAGAGTGGGAGAGCTGTGAGCCAGGAGGCACATCTTCCCCCCTTGAGCGGTTTGAATGAGCAGGGGAAAAATACAACTTTAAACTTGTGTTTTTCATTTCAAAAAAGTTCTGATTTTTCCACACTGCCAGATGCCCATACATGAAAGTTGGAAGTGCATTCCCTGTTGCTTCATAACACGAGCTTAAGGAGGCATTCTTTCTCTTCCTGTTGCCCAAAGCTGAATGTTGGGCCCAAGCAGAGCCACAGAGGGGCCTCCCAGGTGCCTACCTGGTGGCCTCTTCCCACACACAGAGCTCCTTCCTGCCTGTTCCTAGAAAAAAAAGGCCAGGGGGGAGCGCTTTTCAGTCTCTTCCTCCTATTCTGTCCCATTGTCCTATCATCAGTGGTTTTTCTGACACTCCAGAGCTACACTCAGCATCCTCTCCATCAGCCAGGAGCAATGCAGTAGGGCAAGAGGGCGTCCTGCTGTGGCTGGGTGGTGGTGGGTCTGGTGCAATGCAGAGAAAAGCATTTTAGCCCAGGGTCAGGAAATACAGAGTAATGCCTTGGTTCTGCCTCTCACTAGTTGGGTGACTTGTACTTTATCCCTCTGGCTCTAGAGCTCTCATCTGTAAAACAGAACTATTAATGCCTGTCCTGCTACTTTGGAAAATAAAATACGGTATCTGCTTTTTAATATTTTTAGTATAAGTATGTCCCAATTATTGCATGGGACATACTTATACCATAAGTTATTCCTGTTTATGTGAAATTTATTTTTTTTAAGATTTTATTTATTTGAGAGAGAGAATGAGAGAGAGAGAGCACATGAGAGGGGATAGGGTCAGAGGGAGAAGCAGACTCCCCGCCGAGCAGGGAGCCTGACCTGGGACTCGATCCCGGGACTCCAGGATCATGACCTGAGCCGAAGGCAGTCGCCCAACCAACTGAGCCACCCAGGCGCCCTGTTTACGTGAAATTTAAACTGAACTCCCATGTCCTGTATTTTACCTGGCAAGCCCACTATCCATCCTTCCAGCAGCTTTGCCTGACCTCTCAGTCCATCAACCCCCTTCTCCACTCTTAGTCAGATGAACCCCTCTCTCCTCCCTGCACCCAGAGAGACCACTTGTGGACACTTCATTACAGCACTTGCGTGGACATTTTAAAACTGTTTGCTTTGGGGTATCTACTATATGACTGTGAGCCCTTGGAAGGCCAGGATCTCATCATATTGTGTCTCACATAGGCATTCCTAGCATCTATCACTGTTCCAGGCATATAACCAGTAAGGATCTCAATAAGACCCTCTGTCACAAAAAGAGCACAGGTATGTAGTAGAGGGAGGCAGATATGTGAAAAACCCAAGCTGAGAGAGGCATTACACCTGAGCATTGGTTTTGCACTGCGTTCCCCGAGAACCAAGGCAAAAAGTAAGCGTGAAACACTCACATGCTCTCTTTGCCGGCAGGAAAGAAAAATCTTGCTTAGATCTGAAGTCTAAGGGAAATAATCATGAGCGCCTTATACAAAGGCTGCAAAGAGAGTATGGGACTTTTGTATTGGCTCTCCTCTCGTGCAAATCCAGAGCCGACCTGATGCACAGATGCCACCGCAGGCAGACTCACCTCTCTCTCCCCAGGGCACACACAGAGTAGGCTGCACTAGAGGATGGCCAGGGCAGGGGGTGGTGAATGTCGAAGCCAGTTCCAGGAAGAGAGCAGAACTTCCTGTAAATCCTGCATGGACATGGACATGGCAGTGAACACTGAGCCCCAGGCCCTAAAGCAATCCTGTTAAAAACAGGGGCTGGGGGTGGGAGTGCCTGGGGGGCTCAGTTGGTTGAGCATCTAACTCTTGGTTTCGGCTCAGGTCATGGTCTCAGGATGGTGAGATTGAGCCCTGTATTGGACTCCGTGTTCATCGGGGATTCTGCTTGAGATTCTCTCTCCCTCTCCCTCTGCCTCTCCCGGGGCTTGCACATGCTCTCTCTCTCTCTCTCTCCCTCTCTCTCAAATAAATAAATCTTTAAAAACAGAGACTGGGACCAGAAGGCCAGGTTTCCAGAAGCCTCTGACACCTGGGAGTGGGGCAGGGCAAGAGAAGCTGGGAGGGGCTCTAGCCCTGTGACACCTGGTGCCAGGTCCTGACCTCAGAGCTCAAGGCTTCACTGGGACACCACAGAGTAGGAAAAACAGGGCTTTAGTGACTCCTTCCCCTCTCTCCCTGGGAGGTGAAGTGGCCCATGCTTCCCTGGCAGCGGGCCCGTAAATCTGCCAGGACTGCCCCAGGGAGGCCAGTGCCCCAGCAGCAGGACACATTCCCTGTGCTTATTTACCTAACCCTTCGTGGCAGGCACACCAGGGAGCTCCACCACCTTTCTCCAGAAGAACTCGGATACACATGAGGTGCTGGGGGGAGGAGCGGGAGAGCGCATCATCACACTCCTGCTCCCCACTCCGGGAGCCTTCACCTCTGTCCAGGGCTGGCTGGGAAAGCAATCATGTCTGAGCCTCCCTGGGGGCAGAGGGGGCAGCCTCCCTCCCCTCCCCCCCACCAGGCTCCCTCTGCTGGCTCAGGCACAGCCCAGTAGAGTGAGCTGTCTTCCCACTGTCTTCCCCAGGTGCATCCTTCCTGCGTTATGGCCTTAGAGCCTCACAAAAAGCCTCAGGAGCTGGGAGAGAAGTCCATTATCCCCATTTTACAGAAGACCCAGAGCTCAGAACGGTAGACCCCTCCCCACCAATCCAGCCACCACGGCACTGTGGTGCAGGACACACTCAGATCAGGAACACAGATCTTTGGATTTCAATCCTGTTGACTCCGCACTAGGCTCAACTGCCTTTGCTAAATGCTCATCCCTGGGGAGAGAAACCTGGAGAGCCTTCAGCTGTCCTCAACATCTTATCGTGAATTCATTTATCAGACTCTTCCAAGGGGCCCGCTGGAAAGAAAAGATGGCTTTGAAAGAGTGGGGAGGATGGAGAGCTAGGTCTGAAGGTCTGGACAAGGGCATGAGGTGTTTTCCTATGTGATCCCAGGACACAAAAAGAATAAGATGGAGTCATGAGTACATACAGGCATCTGAAGTGGGGGCTGGGAACTACTGCAAGGACGGTGCCCTGGCCCGTCCTCAGTTACAGATTGACCGCAGTGCTCTGTGCAGGCAGCTGCCCATAAGCATGTACAGTTGGCCTGCCATCATGGGGATGCCCAAAAGAAAGGCTCCAGGGAGAAAAGACTTTGAGGCATGCCAAGAGAGAGAGCTCGCTATATACCCATGAGAGGGGGGTGCCTTTCGGGTACAAAAGCTGATCCAGGCTGTAAGGCAGGAGGTCTACCTATGGTCCTCTCTAGAGCCTAGACGTTTCCAGAGTTCCATGATCATTCCAGGAGTGATATTTAAAACTTTTAAAACCTGGGGTGGCCAGACGCCTGGGTGGCTCAGCCGGTTAAGCGGCTGCCTTCGGCTCAGATCGTGACCCCAGGGTCCTGGGATCGAGTCCCGCATCGGGCTCCCTGCTCCGTGGGGAGCCTGCTTCTCCCTCTGCCATTCCCCCTGCTTGTGCTCGCTTGCTCTATCTCTAACAAATAAATAAATAACACCTTTAAAAAAAAAAAAAAACCTGGTATGACCAAGAGGATGGTATGTCACATGAAGATCACCTGTGCGGGTGGGTACCAGCTGGCCCCCAGCACTGGGACAATTCCAACAGAGATGTGAGTGGATACGCAGTTCCCAGGATGTACCATGCTGCCTTGTGTCTCTGTGCCTAAAGCTCATGCTGCCCCGGCAGGCCTGCCTGTCCCCCCAGCCCCGATCCAAGACTCAGCTCTCCACCTTCTCTTGGGCCATTCCCCGGAGCCTCCCAGCGAGAAGGGGCCAGGGCAGTCCTGTGTCTGCCCCCTGGGTCCCACAGCTATCTGAATACCTCTCCTCAAACACTCTTTGCTTGTTTACATGTCTCTAGAAGCTTCCTGAGGACAGAAACCATCTTTTTGTCCCCCTATCTCCAGTACTTAGCTCAGTGCCTGCCACAGAGTAGGCGCACAGTGGACGTGTGATTACCAAATGAGGCTGGTCCTATAACCCACCTCTAAGCATTGAGAATCAAGGGCAGGTTGGTAAGTGGGGCATCCTGGAAAGCATTTTTTAAAATAGACAACCTTAGAAGGCACGCAACTTGGCCTTTCCCTCTTCTTCCTGCTTAGAATTCAGGTGTGATACCAAGAGGTACAGCAGGAATCCTGCCACCATGAGGATAAAGGCACACACGCTCGGGTAGAGGAACAGAAAGATGGAAAGAACCTTGTTTGTAAGAAATGACCTGATGGCCTGCCCTGGAATTCTTGTTAGGTGAGACCTACAATCTCTCTCCCCCACTTTTTGAAATCCAAAGTCATTTGGGTTTTCTCTTTCATACAGCTAGAAACAAGCCTAACTGACACAGAGCTGTAGTTTAGGGACTCTCCAAGCAGACAGAAAACTCAAAAGCTTCAAGTTCTAATTTTTACTGTCTCCTAGTACTTTACTATTCAAAGGTCGGTCCCCAGACCAGCAGCATCCGCACCTTCTGGGAACTTGTCAGAAATGCGAAATCTCAGGTCCCACCCCAGACGTGTCCGATCAGAATTTACATTCTAACAAGATTCCTAGGTGACTTTTATGCATATTTAAGACTGAGAAGCACCATCCTAAGAAACTCTAACATGTGCCTGCCATTCTCCTGTTTTGACTCCTATAGTAGCAGAGCACCCTATCTCGAAGTGTCAGGGTTTGTCACACACGTGCATCACATTTCTCTGCACCCCTCAATTTAGCATCCCCCTGGAAGGGCCCGCTTTTCTGAACAGGAGACTTAGTCACAGACAAGCTCTTCAGCCACCCCACGGGTAAAGCATTCAGACAATCCTTTAATAACGAAACCCGGTTCTCCAGCAGGAAGGATAGACAGGCAACTCTCTTTCATAAGGAAGCTGCGCTGCAGGGGCCTTAGCAAGTAAAGGGCATGCAGCGAAGAGGTGCTGCCCCTTGGCCCCTCCGAAGCTGACTGCAGTGGCCAGGAGTGAACAGACCCTGCTTTCTTCCCCACGCACTGTAACTTAAGCAGCTGTGTATCCAGAGGCTTCTGCGATCTCCCAGCAGCGCCACACTCTATCATATTTAATATCTGTCACTATGCAAACACGGCCTTCTAGCAATCCACCTAACACTTGGAGTGTTACAAGAAAGCCATAGCCCCCACCCCTCAGAAAAGCATAATTTGTCCACCCAACCCTTTTGTTCTTTATTTTTAACTATAGTCTAGACCACCAAATTACTTAATACACGGTTTAAAGCTCCATAAATAACAACTCCCCAAGTAGAGCCACTCAGCCTTGGAGAGCTTCCCAAGTTCTGCATTAACTCCTCGGGTGTGAAGCGTTTCCAGCCATTTCGGTCCATAAATATATAACTGGCTCCTTCCTAAATTGCCACATAATCCTTACCACCATCACTTATATTTTCTTTTATTGCCATTATCATTGGAGCCTTGACAGGAGAATAAATTATTCTTTCTGGAGTATGAAATGTTCTGCATCTTACACCATTTTAACTCACCCACACTCCCAGATATTTTATCTTATTTCCATCCCCTCCCCAAGGAAATTGCCTCCTTGCAATTAGCAGGGATTTCCGATTGGGGAGTTTATTCCATTCTCCCTTTTCTCCTGACATAACCTTTGCCCAGGCTGAGTCACATGAGAGAGGCCGTCTAAGATGTATTCTCAAACCCCTAGAAGCATAGAGGTAAGAAAGAAAGACACGCATCAAATCAACCAAGGGGGCAGTTTGTGCAGAGCAGAGAGTTGGGGAAAGGGGAGGTGTGAAGAGCCCAGGCTGAGGAGATGTCACAGTCGGTCAGGACAGCCTGCTTCATCCCCGAGCATTCGTCTGCCCACTCCTTGTCCAGCACCTCGGAGAAGCCAAGGGCATCCCGGGGCCATGACCCCAGTATGAGCCCACCAGGAACTTACCTCCCTGTGGCATTAGGCACGTGCAGGTCCCCATAGCCGCCAGGTCTAACACTTCTGTCAGATTGGAAGACAATTCTCGTTCCCCATCATTTTGTTCACATCCCCAGCTCTGGCCCTGCCCAAACCATCCTAAACAAGTAGACTCTCGGCCTTCTGAGAGCTTTCCGAAGGTTGGGTAGTTACTGTCATTGAGAATAGGTACACTTGCAGCAGATTACCTAGGATGGCAGGTAGGAAGAGCCAGGCAGTGCTAAGGTCCAAAAAGGGGAGAGAACTCTGAAGAATGAGCTCACCTAGCCCCGGAGCCAAGAAAGTCACACTTGCAAACCTCTGTCTGGTTGGGAGCGACGCCTAACCCAGCTGGCCACACCCTGCCTTCCCTCTTCACTCCTCTGGCTGAGGTCCCCTCCAACTCTCCAAGGTGAAGGGAAGATAGAGGCCTAGCTTTGCAAAACACAAGGAACCAGAGGTAGTGTCCCAAGACTCACACAAGCCTCTCCTTTGTGCTTAATAAGGACGTATATGATAAATGTGTGAGCCCAGGCTCTCTGTCTCCAAACCCTCTCCCCTGATCTTCCACACATCATATTTCTCCTGGTTCGGGCATAACTGACTCTTTTATGAAAGATCTGCAGACTGCTCGAAACAAATCCCATGACCCCTCTTGTTCTCCAGAGGAGGGATGTTCCTGGTGGGCAATGGGCGCCAGACACAGGTTGCATGATCCGTGGATGTGAGGGAGGCAGGGCGGGACAGGGGCAACTTGCCTGATCCTCTCAGCAGCCCAGCCTGCCTCTCCATGCCCGTTCCTGGCTCTCTTACTGGACGCTTGGCCACTCTCAACACCCCTTCCTCCCACTGCAGGCATTCCAGATGGAACACCTTCTTCACAGCTGATTATCAAGGGCTCTTCCTGGGAGGTGAGTGAACCCCTGGCCCCTGAGCAGCTCCTCCCTGGGGCCAGTGCAGGGCTGGAGAGCAGAGTGCAGGGGAGGAAGCGTCTGTGGAATGCAGCCCTCTCCCCAACACTCAGAGGCCAGCCTGAGGGGCATAATAGAATACATTAGTCCACAGCCCATTCAGCGCTGCCTCTTTAAGAACAATGGCGGCAACTGAGCTGATTTTTGCCAAATGACTGGCCTTAGTCCATTCGGAGCACAGTGGAGCTCACCAGACAAAGTCTATATTCAGGACTTCATAAGGGGGTGGCTCATGGGCACTGGGGCACCAGCACCAGATGACTTTCTGGGACCCCCCACTCAAAGCAATCCAGGAAAGATCCTTGAGGCTGGCACCCGCCACTGAGGCCCAGTCCTAGACAGAGCCCACATGGGCCCAGAGGCGGGCAAAGAAATTGCTGCTTGAAACAGGCAAGACAGATTTCGTTCTTAATTTGAGGGCCCTGGTACCAGTGGCTGATTCCAGAACAATCTTTATCATTTGGAGTTTTACATCGGAAAACCCAGCTTGGCACCTGAAAGAGAATGATGCTGGGATAATCTCAACCCTATAGAGATGGAGCAAGGAGCTAAGGAGTCTAGTTTTCCAGCCTGAAGTACTGAGTGTAGACATTTGCAATCTCTACACTTCTCTAAGCCTCAGGTCCTTAATTCATGAGGAAGTGGGCCAGACCAGCTCTGAAATTTCATGTGAAAAGAACACTCTGACCACACTTCCTTTACTTTATCCCGTTCTGCACTAGGAACTCCAAAAACACCAGAACTTGGAAAACTGAAGAGCCTGGTGCAAATGTTTGTGATAATTATGGCCTTGGCAAAGATCGGTGTGAAAAATGCAATGCCAACACCAAAAATGGAGCTGTTCTGATGTGATTTTTTTTTTTTAGCCCTAAACAGGTTTGTCCGAGTGGGGAAACCAGAGAGCCACCCCGTTGGCATAGCTGCGACAAGCAGGCGCCAGCAATGCCCCAAACCAACCCTGCCTTCTCCCACGGCATTCTCTTTCCTGCTGTGGACATACGTCGGATGACTCTGACGGGAAGATCCAGGACGTGGTCATAGGCTTTCACACTTTTCTTTGCATTTTTCCTCTTAGCTACTGCATTATCAGTATGGCTGACACAAGACTTTTGCCTAGATTTTTTTGTGCGCCTGAGAAAGCCATGCCAAAGTTTGGATACAGAAAATGCGGGATCTGTGTGCCTGGGTGGCTCAGTCAGTCAAGCGTCTGCCTTCAGCTCAGGTCATGATCCCAGGGGCTTGGGATCAAGTCCCACATCGGGCTCCCTGCTCAGCGGGGAGTCTGCTTCTCCCTCTCCCTCTGCCTGCCGTTCCCCTGCTTGTGTTCTCTCGCTCGTTCTCTCACTCTCTGTCAAATAAATAAATTAAATCTTTAAAAAAAAAGAAAAGAAAAGAAAATGCGGGATCTTAGGAGAGAATATTGCCCTGCTGGTTCAGACTCAGACATCACCCACTCAGGGAGGTCTTTCCTATTTAAGTGGCACCCAGCCTTTCCCTATCCCCTTTTCCTGCTTTATTTCCCTACCTACTTCTTATGATCTTCTAACACACTACATGTTTTGCTTATTTATTTTACTGTCTGTCTCCCCACCACCACCATCAAAATGTAAGCTTCCCAAGGGCAGAGATTTGTATCAGTTTTCCCATATCATATCCCATAGAACAGTGCCCTGGTACCTGGTAAGCACTCAGTGAATAAAGACTTGCTGAATGATGAATGAATGAATGAATGAATAGATGAATGAATGACATACAGAGAATATAGAACACAAACGTATATATAGTACAATTCAGGTTTTAAAGAAAGAACAGTAGGAAAAGAAGGAGGGGAGGGAAGGAAGGAAGGAAGGAAGGAAGGAAAAAAGCTAAAAAGCCTGGAAATAGGTACACTGAAATGTTAACTGTCTCTGTTTGTTGGACTCATAGGCTGTTTAAACTGTCTTCTTTTTGTTTTTCTTCATTTTCCAAAACTTCTACAATGACCATAATTTTTTTGGAAAAAAAAAAGAAGGTAAAAGGATAAATATTAATTTTAAAGAAGAGAAGATGGCTGAGGGACACTTGGGTGGCTCAGTTGTTAAGCGTCTGCCTTCAGCTCAGGTCATGGTCCCAGGGTCCTGGGATCGAGGCCCACATCAGGCTCCCTACTCGACAGAAAGCCTGCTTCTCCCTCTCCCACTCCCCCTGCTTGTGTTCCCTCTCTCGCTGTGTCTGTCTCTGACAAATAAATAAGTAAAATCTTTAAAAATCAAAAAAGAAGGGTGAATAGCACAAATGTCTTTCTCGGGCAGAAGGAACAATGTAAGTCTCTAATACTAGCTTCAATTACATAGGTTCTTAAAAATCCTGCCTCATTTGAAATGTCAGGTGATTATTGCAAAAGACTAAGTGTGGGAAGGGGGGGGTGAACGATGGCTCACATTTCTGGATAATTGCCCCCATTGTCCAGGTCAGGATGAATTTGGAGTCATACTCTATATCTTTCTTCCAGACCACACAGAAGTCAAGTATGGAGTCAGAACTCTGGGGCCAGCAATCAATCAACAAATATTTAATGAGCTCCTACTATGTGCAAAGGTCTGTACTTGATGTGTGTTCTCTCTCTTCCACGTCTCCTCCTCAGCTGCTCGCTGTCACTTTGCCACATCTGAGTCTGCTTTGCTTGGGCCTCCTGTCCTCCCAGGCACCACACGCCCAGTCTGGGCATCTGATCATCGCATCGTGCATCCCCTTAAGAGAAGAGATCCTGAGCTTCTTCCACTTGCTCTGACTCTGAACAAAAGGTCAGAAACAGGCTCACAGAAGTTAAACAGCCTGGGTGCCTGGGCGGCTCAGTTGGCTGAGCGACTGCCTTTGGCTCAGGTCATGATCCTGGAGTCCCTGGATCAAGTCCCGCATCGGGCCCCCTGCTCAGCAGGGAGTCTGCTTCTCCCTCTGACCCTCCTCTCTCTCATACTCTCTCTCTCTATCTCATTCTCTCTCTCAAATAAATAAATAAAATCTTAAAAAAAAAGAAAAACAGCCTGCTTGAGGTCACAGACTGGGTTACTGGTGAATGCCAGGCCACTTGCCTGGGACCCCTCCACCCTCCTGGCCATAGTGGGTGTGAAACCAGGCATGATCCACCCATAAGACAGCCATGCCAAGAGGGAGACTTGGAAGGTCATATACCTGTCATACCAGGGGAGCGCTTGGCAGCCGCCCTTTCCAGACTACTGGAATTCATCCTGTAATAACTTGCCACACAAAACACACCTTTCCCGTTTGGACTGGACCCTGTCCCAGGACGAGAGGGATGGTGAGCTTGCCTCCTTGAGTGCCGCAGAGAGCATCCGAGCGTGCAGAGGCCTGGGGGTGTTTGTTCTGAGGAAATGCTGGACAAACCATGTGTCATCCAATGAGAGAGGGGAGGCAGAGAGCCTGGTGGTTCGGACCTCGGGGAGTGTGTCTGGGCATGTGGCAGGATCCAGCAAGGTTTGCAAGGATTTCCCGCCAAACTAATGAGGGTCCTGGCAGAGCGCCGCATTCACTGGCAGGGATCCTCCTCTAATTGGGATCCAGCCTCAGCTCCACTGGAGGGCATCAGCCTGTGAGTGGAGAGCCTTGTTCTCAGAAGCTTTCCTGCCCCGCCTCCGGGCCCCAGCGTAGGGTGCAGACCGAGACACCCTGTATGGCATGACACTAGCCTCACCAACAGCTCCTTTGCCCTCCACCTGCCCCCCATCGACATGCTTGAGGAGTCCCCACATGATAACCCCCACAAAGCCTCAACCTAAGCACAGGCGGCCACAAGAGACCAGCTTCTCTCCTGCTTTACAGCCCCAGCTGTGTGTTTTGGGGCTCCAGCCCATTCCCTGTGCCACCCACCTTTTCAGGTTCTGATTAGACCTCCGACTATGTGTGGTGCATCCCTCCTCCCTACGCACATGCTTTACGCAGGTGGAGAGTATCAGCCAGAAGTAGACCAGCATGGCTGGTGCTCCCAGCTGGGCCCGGCAACATGGGGACTGCTGTGTGGGGAGGGAAGGAACCCCAGGGCTGGTGGGGCTTCCATACTCGGGGAACATCTCCAGAACGAAAGACAATTCCCCACCTTTCAGGGTATGACCAACACTTGACCAGCCGCTCGTCTTGATGAAGTTATTACGGTTCCTGCCTTTCGGTTGAGGAGACCAAAGTAAACAGGACACGGAACCACCCTCAAGATGTTTCTAGCCTCCTGTAGAAGACCTCATTTGCCTGTCCACAAGCTGAAATAAGATTCAGATTCTGATCCAATTAAGATTTACTCAATGCCTTCTTTGTGTCACACATGTTGACAACCATTTGTACATATATTAGCACAATAAAATCTTCTCAGCAAAGTCTCGGAGGTAAGATCATTCCAAAGAAACTGAAAGTGAAGTGTTAAGCAATTTGTCCAAAGCCACAGAGCTGGGAAGTGGAAGACTGAGATCCAGGGCTCAGAAAATCTTTGCCAGGACATGGCCGTAGGGGATGGAGCCGAGGAGCAACTAACTGAAAAGGTGAACAAATCTTTTTGAGCTACCATTGAATGTACCAGGTCCTGTGTCACTAGGCTAGAGATCTTCACCTTCACACCAGGCCACAACAAAGACTTCCTGGGATGGGTGCCACGCCCCCACCCCACCCCCGCTTGCCGGCGGGGAAGTTGGCCCATCCCGCCCCGCCCCGTTGGGCTGCAGGATGCAGCACAGGACCACCACACCCTCTGCATTTTTTCAAGTAGCTCCGGCTAAGGAGCAGGTGACACTTTCCACGAAGTGCATGGAGGTGGACGTTTGGAACTGCTTTCTGCACAGCTTTCTCCTTTCTGTCTCTCTTTCTTAACTCTTTAAAAAAAAAAAAAGAAAGTAGGGTCTCTATTGTGTCCTATTGTGTACTGGCTGCCTGGCGGCTGATTTTTTCTGCCCTGTCTCATTAAGATGGATGGGGTTGCTGTCTTATTAATAATTGGGAAGGTTGCCCTTTGTTCCCTTTTCCTCTCCTCACTAACGAGGCCTGCTCCCGTGGCTCCATAAAAAGCCTCACAGCCCCGGGCACTCCAGAGCTCCCTTGTATGCAGGGCGCAGGCTGCCAAGGCAGGTCTGGCGGCCAAGCCAGAGCCTTCAAACCTTCTCACCTCTGGAGTTCTGGAATCATAGGAAGAAGGGCTGGGAGTGTCATCCAGCCACCCGCCCAGAGGCACCCACAGGGTGGATTTAAGAACCCCAAACCCGAGTCCTGGATCTGTTCCTAGACCCCCCACACCCGCTGTGCTTTGCTCTCCTCACTATGCTACCATTAGCTCTTTCCCGTGAGCTATTTATCCACTCCATTAGCAAACATGCTCTGCTTCCCATGTCAAAGAGAAAGAGGATTCATTCATTCATTCGTTGATTCAGTGCATATATTTTTTTGAAGGTCTACAATGTGCCAGGCACAAGATGTCAAGAAAGTGTGAAGTGCTATGGAAAAAATCAAACAGAATGATTATATCTGGAGGACTGAAATCAGGGAAGGCCTCTCAGAGGAAGTGACATTCCCCTTGAGACCTGAATGGCGAGTACAAAGCAGTTCCAACTCCCCTGCAGAAGGGTAAAGCCCTCAGAGACCAGGACTATCACATGTGAAACAATTAGGGAACAAGTAGGCATTAAGCTATGTGGGACTGACTCTAACCTGGACTTGGCTGGAGGTTTCAGGAAGGAGGCAGAACCTACGCTGCAATACATGAGGACCAGCTGGAGAAGAGGTTGCTGAACATTCCAGGTGGGAGAAGGCCGGAGCCAGGGCAAGGAGCAGAAAGAACATGGCCTGCTCATGAGACAGTGAAGGGTGCAGGCAGAGCACATAATAGTCACTTGCCCCTTTGTCCTGAATCTCTGTAACTGATGTACCTGGGCACTCGACCACCCTCACCTTTCCTCCCTCCAGACCCTGCCCTGCTCATTCCAGATGCATGGGACCCAATCCCGGAGGAACAACCTCTGTGGGCCTGTCTAGCCTCTGGATTCTTCTTGGTTAACCCCCCACTCTGCAGCCACGAAGCCCAGCTGAACGCAGAGGAATCGCCCAGGAGAAACATCCCAGTAAAGAAGAGTCCCTAAGAGAGAGGTGGAGGCCCCACCAGCTCGAAAAAGCTTTGGCTGTACGCATTATGTTCTGCTCACAAGTTTAAACTTCAGCAGACCTGTCCTCTCTGCGGCATGAATTCCCCTCGCCCTGCCCACTCTGCCACCCCCTGCTGAGAACCTGAGCGTCTGTTCCCAGAAAACACTTCAAAGTTCCTCTGTGGGCACAGAGTCCCTCTACCTCTGCTTCACTGCCAAAAAAGCAGCAAGAAGAAAAAGGAGAAATGATATTTGCTTTTTATAACACTACCTGATTTTCTTCAAGCCCTCCTGACTTTTTTATGCCCCTGGCTTATGAACTAAAGCGTATTCACACAGCCAAGTAAGAAAGGACCTCCGCTCGCAGGGATGTCCCAGTTTGAGGAATTCTAGCCCCCAGCACCCCTCCCCCTCCCACTGCCATGTCAAGAAGATTAATGCCCTTTCTCCAACCTGTGAATGGAAGGCTGGGCTGTCACAGAATCTCCCAAGGAAAGGAAGCCCCCCATGTTTGCATGGGACTGAGAAACTCGGTGCGCACGCACGCACATAAACACACACCTGCACTCTCATGGTGGCCACCTCCCAGAATCCACCAGGAGAGGCATTTTTTTCTCAACCTCGTTTTAAGGCTGCATCAAAACTTATCATGGCATCCAAGTAGAAAAATTAGGTTGATCCTCGATTATATCTGGGAGCTAGCAGGTCCCATGTGGGAGGGGACCTGGGCTTAGTCTGATTCAGTTACCCCGACAAATTTAGTAGGCCTCCACAGGTGCTCCTTTTGGTCCTGCCCCCTGAATTTACTGAGGAGAAAAGAAGAGCAAATCTAGCAAGCACAGACTGAGTGCCTCTTGTTCACAAAGTGCCACGCCAGCTTGGGGAAGCTAAGTAAATAAGACACAGTCCCTCCTGTGGCCAACCACCCTGCCCTGATTCCACACTCAGGATCAGCCCTGGCTCCCATCTGCTTTGCTGCTTTTCTCCCTAGCCCTCCATCATTTGATTCTTAACACTATTTATATATGTTTCTGAGCATGTTTCCTCAGCCTTAAATGGTAATAATCAACACAGCTATCTTTTTTTTTTTAAGATTTTATTTATTTGAGAGAGAGAGAGAGATCACGAGCAGGGGGGACGGGTAGAGGGAGAAGCAAACTCCCCGCTGAGCAGGGAGCTCGATGCAGGACTCAATCCCAGAACCCTGGGATCATGACCTGAGCTGAAGGCAGATGCTTAACCAACTGAGTCACCTGGGCACCTCCTATTAGCTATCTTATAGGGATGTATTAATGCATTTAAGTGAGATAGTGCATTTAAAAGCATAATAATGCCTGCCAAATAATACCCATCACCTGCAAAATGTTAGCGAAGCTTATTCTTCTTTGCTCACTCACAGTACCCTCTGAGTGTCTACAGCACAGTGACTGACATGTGTTTATCTTTAGTCCTCCAGCCCCAGCTCCAGCTTAGACCTTTGCCCATAGTAGATGTTTGTTAAATGTTTGTTTAAAAAATACCCCATATCCTGGGGCGCCTGGGTGGCTCAGTCAGCTAAGCAAGCATCCGACTCTTGGTTTCAGCTCAGGTTATGATCTGAGGGTCGTGGGATCCAGACCTGGGAAGGGCTCCATGCTTAGTGTGAGGTCTGCTTGAGAGTCTTTCCTCCTCCCTCTCTCTCCCCCTCTGCTCGTCCCCCCACTCGTGCTCTCTCTCTCTCAATCAAATAAATTAATTAATTAAATCTTCAAAAAAAATACTCCACATCCATTCAGTTCTGGGCGCTGATCTCTCAGAAGCTGGTAGCACCGAGATTTGCTAACTTAAGGAATTCAGTTGTATTGAGGTATTAGGGCTCAACAGTTCTCAATGTGTTAACCTCCCCAGATAACAGAAGTTATATGCTGGGAACCTTGTATTCCTTAAACCAAAAGAATGCTTAATGGGGCCCATTTAAAGCATTTGAAGGGAGGGATGATTATTGTGGACAATTATGTAACACTCATTAGAGTGCACCCTAAGAAGTAAGGTAACCCTCATTAAAAAGAACGGACATGACCGGGACAGTCACACCCACCAAGAGGTGCCTCTCTCTGTCACTGACCCAATTGAATTGCCTCAAACTCTGCCTCCCCGAGACTTTGAAAAGTGTCTCCGGCCGATGTTTCTCTTCCGTAAAGGCTGCACATCCCTCAATCATCTGGTCATGCCTGGCAGTGCCTTCTCACTGGATTCACATCTTCCTGCATGTGGCACCGGCTGGCGGCTGCCAAAGTCCTGGGGCAGGACGGGAGGACGCCAGCTGTGAAGGCGAGCGGCTGGCTCACCTAACCTGGCCAGCCAGGACTCCTCCAAAGTCAAGGAGCCAGAGTAGATGTGGTTTCACCCATTTGGGCATCTCAGGAGAGCCATGAAGACTCTCTCCTGGTGCCGCTGTCTCTGTCAGCTTTGTTCTGGACATGGCACACACTTATCCACAAGCCCAGAGTAGATCCTGACTGCCTACTGCATCGAGCCTAACTCAGGGCCCTCTGCACTGGCTCACGACTCTCCCTCAGGCCTTCCCTCGCACCAGCTCCTGTTCCGTGGCCAAACTACACAGCTCACCTTTCCCTGAATACCCACAGGCTTCCTGCCTTCCAAACGTTACCTTTCCTGCTCCTCTTTCTTAAGCATCTAATCCCATCTCCTCCCTCATTTGAAATCCCCTCATCCATCCCCACTCCAGGTTCAACTCAGTCACCCCCCTTGCTGACCCACATCAGCTAGATCTCTTTCTGAATGCTTGTGGCAGCTGATACTCTGCTCTATGGCCCTGCTGTTTTTCTGCTTTGCTTTATGTTGTCTCATTCATCTTTCTGGATGAGAAGCTCTTAAAGAACAGGGGTCTAGTCTGACCTTTCTCCCCCACAACTCTTGCACAATGGCATAGATGGCTGGGTGGATGGATGGATGGTTGGAGGGGTGGATGGAGGGAGGGAGGGATGGATGGAGGGAGGGATGGATGGAAGAATGGAGGGAAAGAGGGCAAGAGGGAGGAAGAGGAATAAAGGACGAAATGCAGAATGAACGAACCAAAGGCACTTTGCCCTGGGGGTCCACCGTGTCCTGGTTAGTAACCGGGGGCCGGGCTACTGACGACGGGATGGTCAAAGTGTTGGCCCTTGCCTGAATGGCTTGCTCCCGTCCCTCCTCCCCTGCCCAGGGCCTCCCTTTTGTGGCATTCATCACACAGGCCTGGGCTCATTGAGGAAAAAATATGCAAAGGCAGAGCAGGGGTGGCCCTGCCCCGTGAAATCCTCTTCTTCAAGGGCCACTGCCCCCACAGGAAATCACTGAGGGACAGATCAACCTGCTGGGCCTCTTTATCCCATGGCCCGGACACCCCGGAAGCTAACCGGGGCCACACACAGCAGGAGACACACACAGTCGCCTCCGCCAACAAGCCACTGGTTGTCACCAGGCAGTGACAAATTCTCCATGCTGCCCACACACACAAAAGCCAATGCCTGGTACCAAGAGAAGCCACATTCAACAATGATGCTTCCGTTTACCAGAACTACAATCCCCGAGATCCTCATTTCACTCGGGTTTGTGATTATTTATCTTGCTTTTTGCTTGTTTAGATCTTTGTACCCATTCTGAAGGAAAAAGAGAAACAATCCGAGAAAACAAACTGACCTTAGAATTGTGGTCAAGAAGACTTCCAGAAAAAAAAAGAAAGGAGGGCGGGTGCTCTAGCATCGAAGGCAGCACCCATGACCCTGCCCCTCGTCAGCGCACGCAGGAACTCTCCCTTCCAGGCTGCTCTTGGCCTTCTTTGCAAGCTGGAGGTTGCCTGTATTTGTGGATTGATTGACCCCATGCACAACACCGCACTGCAGAGGGGCCCAGGTAACCAAGTCTCATACCACCTACTTCCTCTCCCTGGTCGCTGACGGAAGCCACCCCCCAGGCCACTGCAGGACCGTGCGCCCCCAGAAAGGACTCCGGCCGCCTGCCGCCCACTCTCCTTCCACCGCCTACTCGCTGCGTGACCTCGGTAAGGCGGGATGAGACCCCCAGCGGGTGGCCCAGAGGATGCGTGGAGATATTGTATATCAAAGCGTCTCCTGCAGCCCCAACACACAGGAGGAGCCCAGCAATTGAGTTTCTTTGCGTTCCTCTGCATTCCAGACCCCTCTCTGACTCCTGGCCGGTCGCTCCCGGAGAGGTCTCCTGGCGACTCGCGGGCCTCAGGCTGTCGCTCTGGCTCCTGAGGGGAGCTGTGTGGACCCATCGGACCCTGAGACCACCGCAGACATTGTCCCGTGGAGCTGAAGAGGTACGGGGCAGGCGCTGAGGAACTCAGGCCCCCCAGCCCGGGCGTGCTCCTGAGCGCGCCCGCCCAGAGCAGCAGCTGCCAATGAGCCTGGGAGGGATGGAGGCAAACAGTTAAGCCCTAAGTCCTCACCCCACCCCCAAGTGCCTGTCCTCTCCGAGCATCCTCTTACCCTGGGCGTGCTGCCAGCTCCCTCACATACCTGGAATACCTCCTTTCATTCCTAGGACATAGAGACTGCCACTGCCCCTTACAGATAAGGAAACTAGGGCCCTGAAGAGTTATCTTTCTCAGTAGAACGTCTCAAGAGTGGTGGAACCAGCATTTGAGAGCCTGCAGAGCCGGGTCTGCAGCCATATACTTTGAGGGGCTCTGCATTTTCACGCCCCCAGGCTTTAAATAAGAGGAGCCCCCCCATCCCAGTACCACCTCTAGGAGATCCACAGTGGGTAAGCATGTTTCACATATTCTAATTCTCCTCTCATTTTTTGAGTTGGGAACTACTGAGGTCCAGAGACACGCAAACTGTTAAGTCAAAGAGCCTATAAGAGGCCATGTCAAGATTCCTCTCACCCCAAAGCCTGCGACATTTCAGCTCACCGGGTCAGAACTTCTGCTCCGAGAGGTCAGTGTCAGACACACAGAGGAAGCCGAAACTGCCACCTCTGTGACCATTTGAGAGGTAATGAGACCCCATCTGTTCAGGTGCTCCTCCCTGAACCCCAGGCACAAACTGAATTCCAGCCCAAGCCTTGGAGCTTCGGGGTCTTCTCCAAGAGCCCCGCAAAGTATCGGCAGTGATGAGTTATGTTATCTGGGACGGGGGATATATGCACCAACAGAGTAGCGGGGCTGCCTTTATCTGGACTTAGCTGTCTGTTGGTAGAGAACAGACCCCATAAGGATTATGTCAGCGGATGGGGTCACTTTGATTTGGGGAGGGGGGAAGTGGATGTTGATGGGGCTGTCAAGGTGACCGAGGGGGGTGCGGTGACTAAAGGATGGAAGTGGGAGAACCCAGAGACGGTGGTGCCGAACATAAATTCTACATTTTCATGACGTAGGCTGGCCCAAGATGGGACAGGTGCAAACCCAGCTTGGAAATGCTATGAGTCCCAGCACTTCTGCTGCTAGAGCCGGTAACCTGATAATTCCAGTTATGGCTCCTAGTATCATTGCTCTAATCATCATCAATACCATTTATTTAGGTGTCAACATCACTTCCTGGCCTTCTTTACATTCTCTGTGGTACCAAGCACAGTGTTGACCCTCTCCTACCCCTGTAATCTCTCCTTCATCAACACAGGGACCACTGAGTCACAGAGCACTCCACAAGCAGGCTCCAGCCTGACCCTCTGGAACCATTCTCTGTATAACAAAGCACAGACTCCTCAGCTGGACCCTCATGCCCTGCAAGCTGAGAGCCTGCCCTCACCCAGTGAAGACTCCTGAAGGGGCAAGCAGAGATATTGCCCCTTGGAGTCTTTAGCCAGGTGGCTGCCTCTGGCCCTTTAAGGATGAAAGAGCCTAGCGGGTGGGGGTGACTGAGGTGCCCTGAGCTGGCCAGAATGGAGTCTAACCTGCAAAGCTCCTGGTTGAAGCAACAGGTCTCCTATGCTCCCTGAGGAAATCTCAGAATGTGCTCCTTCAAATACTCATTCCTACCTTTGGTATATCCACTCCCAACAGATCTGGGAATCTGGTGATGACTGCTCACACCTTGCATCTTGTCTTTTCTGTAACTGGGAATCCAGTAAATATTCATCGTTGATTTCATGCCCAGAGATTGTAAGAGAACAAGTGGCTTTCAGGAAAGTATGAACATAATTAATATATATATATATATATATATATAAAACTTCCCCCTGCAGAATTATTTTGGGCTGTCAGTATGGCACATCTTGGCACAAGAATCAATTTTTGGCTGGAAAGAAACTAGGTCTTCACTCATCACAGTCTCTTCAAGGATAATGAGGAGTGTTTTATCAGTTAGCTATGGACATAAAACAAGTAACTCCAAAACATAACAGTGTTGCTCATATGTCCAGTTGTGGGCAGGCTGCTGGGGGGATGACAAAGGCAACGGGGCCATGTGTCTCTCATCACCAGAAGCCAGCCCGGGTCTCTTCAAATGCGTGGCCATCACAGGTTCCAAAAACAGCAAGAGAAGACAAGTCCCACTGTGCGTGTGTTTTTCAGCCTCTGCCAAAGCAAGTCAGGGGACAGAGCCCAGTCTCCAAGTGGGAGGAGAGTCAGAGTCAAGAGTGCAAGAAAGTATAAACCCAGAGAGGGGGATAAACTTGTAGCCATTTTTGCAGTCTACCTCAAGGGTTAAAGGAAATGCTAGGCAGGCTATCTTTTACTAATTCCTTCCTCTTACAAGAGCATCAGGAATATCTCCTCTTTACCTGATTTATCAGATGGCCAATAAATATTTAATGAATATGTAACAAGTGACTAAGTACACAACGAGAGAAAGGAAGGAGTGAATGAACAAGGAGTGAGTGAGTGAATGAGTGAGTGAGTGAGTGAGTGGATATAGGTCTAACATTCAAAGTACCTAAAAAAAAAAAAAATGAGATCCTCAGTCCTGGGAGAAAATTCTAGAATTTTGGGAAGAAGCCTAAGAAAGACATACAACTCTTTAAGGCACAAAATCATTAAAGAACATTCTATTTAAAGGGAAGAGTCTTACGGGTGTAGTGAGAGGAAACTGAACTTAAAAACCAAAAGCCCTAACTCCTCAAATTTTCTTTCTTCTCTAAACATAATGTAATTAATTAATTTCCTCACTCTTTAATTTCAACAACTTTTTATTGAGCTTCTACTCTGTACCAGGCAGGAGCCCTAAACTTATGACGTTGCCTGTTGGAAGTTGCCCCCAAAAGTGTGCCTTTTTGGAGGCACATTTCCCTGCTCCTTCTCTGAGCCCAGCGTCACCATCTGCCCTGGAGAGGAGAAGCACCAGATGAGTTGTACCACCCTGCTCCCTCCCTAAACCTGGAGGCCTTCTCTGGCTAGGAGCTGCAGGGAAACTAGACCCAGATCTGGTTTTCCAGATTGATAGATTGGGGACACCTGGCTAATATGACCTCTAAGCTTCCTTGTAGCTCTGAAGGTGTAGAATAAGAATGGGAACCATGAGAACCACCCAAGTGATGTCATCCATCACAACCAAGAATCTTAGGCCATGCAGAATGCAGGTGTTCGCTGGTAGTCAACACAGGAAAGCCACTAAGAAAAACAGAAAAGCAAGATAGAATCTTCAGAGCATCCCCAAGACAGAGCTTCTTGGCCATACATAAACCTGTCTTCCTTAATATTTAGTCATCATGCTATCCCAAAGCCCTGCTTCCCTGGTAAAGACAAACAATTCAATCAACTAATTCAGAGCTCCATACTCCAGGAAACAAATGGAAGAGGCACAGCACCAAATGAGCCTGCTGCTCCTACACGCAGAATAAAAACAGAGGCAAAACATTGCACAGGTTTTGACCCCCACTCCCTGCCAACCTATGTGTAGTATCACCACTTTCCAAGATCTCAGTGTAGCCCTCAAGTCTGCCCACTGACTTCATCAGGATGAGGACAGGCACTCTCTCAACTTCCCACTCTCCCTGTCTAAATCTTTCTGGGCATTCACTCATCATATCTCATTCCTTCCTTCTGCAGGCTCGTGTATCCCTTTTCTCATACCTCAACTATGTATAGCATCCCCTCCCTTATATTCAGCTGCTCCCCCCACTGGCTCCTTCCCCTTCACCTGCAAACACCCCAACACCTTCCTTGTCCCCGTCAGCAGCTTAAGATATTGTTGATTGTCCTTCCTGATACTGTCCCACAAGCAGACACCTTTTCCTAACTTCCCTACTCTTCCCCAATCCCTAGCATGCAGGCTCAAACTGTGAGATTTGTCTTTAATAGCATCACTTGCTCAAGATGGAAAATGATCTTCACATTATTGCTTAGGGATTCCTTCATCTTCCTTCCTACCCCCCAACACCCACACAATTAGTTGCCAACTTCTATCACCCTCCTTAATAGCTGTGGATCATCCCTTTCTCTCTTCCTACAAACACAATCTTCCTTACATCTTATAAGCACTATCGTCAGTCTTCCAGCCCTAGTTTCTCCACCACCCCCTTTCTAAATTCATAGCCTTTCTGGGGCGAAGCCTTGTATATGTCTATATTTGATCCCCTCACACTCCCTTCAGCCTGGAAGGATTCACCTCTGCCCCACCAAATCCTACCCAGCCTGCAAGATTCTGAGCAGTGGGGCCTCCTCTAGGGGAGGTGCTTTCTCATGGTGCACCTCTCATCTCCTATCCTGCCCCTTCTTACCATTCCACCCACCAGGAGCTGGAAGTTATCTCTCTACCCTCTGAATTTCTATAGCTCTGTCTCCTAAAATGTTTCTCACTTTCTACATTGTGTCCTAGATGTTCATGTATTTTCCTGTTTCCCTACTGACAAAGATTCCTTGAAAGATGTAATTTAAATCCTTTATATCCCCCACAGAACTAGCATAATGCCTTTGGGTAGATTTGTTGAATGAATGAATGAATGAATGAATGACTCACATCCCCAGCTTTCACAGAAGGCAGTCACAAAGCATCTATAACTCTTTGGGTAGGGACTTTGGGATTCTTGCCCAGAAACAATTTGGTGATTGTAAAAGTATCACTTGAATTATTTACCAGAGCTATGTCTCTTGACAGCCGTCTACAGCCACCTCTGTGTAGAAGCAATGAAATTAAAATCTGCTGTATTGAACCAAATTCCTTGAACAGCCCTATCTCCCCCCACCAATCCCCATGTATGGAAGATGGAAATCTGCAGCTTCTCCTTGTTCCTTCCCGGAACTGTGAACAGTCACCCGACAACCTTGGCCATCCCACCCCCACCCTGCTCAGCCCCTGAACTCATGTCTTCTAACCTAATTCATTTTCTAGATAAATGAAGCAAATACCTAGCAAATATTATTTATGACTTTGTGATAAATAAGCCTTTTACAGAAGTTATTCAAGGAGTTCTGGGGAATTTCAAGGATAACTTTCAGCAAGTTACAAAGGTCGGGTCAGCCTGGGATACTGAGCCCATAGTATTTGCTGTACCATTCATCTGTTTTGAATTATTAGTCTTACCCAGTTTCAGTCGGCTTTCAATGGACTGGCTGTGATTTTAGCTCTCTGGCTGTATTTTATTTCGATAGTGGGCAAGGGACTTTAATAATTATTTTTTGTGCTATACTGACAATGGGGAGAGAAAAAGGGGATCTTAATGAAATTCAAACACTCACAGATGTGCTGGAAAAGATGGGTTATACCTGACCAGCCACCATTACCCCCCACAACCATGCACACAGAGCAGTGGCATCCCCCTCCATGCAGAGATGAGAAAGCACCATGCTGAACCTGGCAGCACGGAGGTGGGGTCATAAGGGCAGGGCTTTCCCAGAGGGCCAGGAAGTAGTGGGCTAACCCGGGCCCTTTTCTAATGTATGAATGCATGTCTGGTGCTCTGCAGATGCTGCAAACTGAACTTCCTGAGAGCAAAGACTATGTCTCACTCAACTCTAAATCTGCAGAATCTAACATTCTGCCAGCACAAACTAGGCACTCAATAAATATTTATTGGATTGGATTGGATTAGATTGGATTGAATTGAATTGAATTGAATTGAATTGAATTGGGTTGGGTTGATTGGATTGGGTTGGGTTGGGTTGGGTTGGATTGGATTGAGTTAGGTTGAAATGAATGGAAATGAGTTGAATTGGGCTCCCATCTCCCCTCCACTCTAACTATAGTTTCTTTACCCAAAGCCTTTCATTTTTAAAAAATTTTTTCACTATTTTTTTGTTTTTGTTCATGGTGGATTTGGGGTTTTATTCTTTTTCTGGTTAGTTTGTTTATCTTGGTTGTTTGGTTTGATTTTGATTTACCCTGAGAATGAATTTGCCTGAGGCAGGAGTTTAACTTAGAATGCAAAGGTATTTCCAGATCCAAACATTTCTCCCTAAATAATTTGGCAAAATTCATTTTTTCATTCCTGAGACCTAAGATTATCGGCCTATTATTCTAGAAGTGGTGTGGAATAAAGAATTAAAGAATGCTGTTTCATCTTACACCCTTTTAAAATAGTGAAATTTGTATCACCATGTTAATAGTTTTGAAGATGGCTTTCTTCCTAGCCTGCTCTACTAATTTGATACTCTATTTGGCAAATTCCGCTGGGCACACATGGGTTCTTTAAAAAAGTACTTGGTGAAGTGAATTGACTGCAGAAAGCCTGGACTTGCTCACCTCTTTGACTGTTTGTTTTTAACTTCAGAAGGTAGAAAGATGTCTCCCCCTGTGAGAAGTCAATCAAAGACTCCCTTTGTCTTTAGACTGAGGCACATTCTGCTAGATCCCCTTCTTATAAATGTCTGTCCCTCTCACTTTACATGGTAAATATGGCCTAAAGAAATGCTGCCTTGGTTTTTTTTTTAATAAAATTATGCTTAAATGTACTAGTGGACATTTAAAGGAAAACCTCCTGCAACACGAATAACACTCCAGTTTACCTACTATCAAATCTGAATTTTTCATATCAAGTTTTCTCAAAGAATATTCATCTCTTCTTTGTTCTTTGTTCCTCAGACACAGAGACCAGGGCTGAGGCCCAAGAGGGCATGCCTATTTGCCATAGTTGCATCTGGGGCCCAATAGAAGCCTAGCTCCACAAGGTGGGGTCTGATAAAAGAGAAAAGGCTGAGATCATCATGCCGTCCTCAAAAAAGGGCTTTAAATCATGAGGGAGGGCCTATGCCGGAGGATGCAAAGGGATGGAGTAGCAGGGAAAAGAAAACAGGAATAAGTCCATTGAGCAGGAGAGATTGAAACAAGGGCCTTTGCTATTGCTGACTTGTGTTTGCTCCTGCATTTCAGCTCTGTGTTGGGCCAGGTAGATTGAAGGACCCAGGAATAGAGTTGACAGGGTACCCAGTTTGTTTTGCTAATGACCTTGGATTTCTGTGACTCTCTCCAGCTTCTGGATGCCAATCCTCATTTTTGTCCATGAAGACATCCTCAGTTTCTACGTATCCCCCTCTGAGCACTCCGTAAATTTTATCCCTTCCCTTCAAGGGTGTTATTACTCAATTCCACAGGTAATAAGGGGTGGGGGCTTCCTGTCATAGTGAATCCTTCACAGCTATTTCATGAGGGAGAGTATCCTTTCAGTAGGGAGAGAAAAATGAAGACTTTTCCCTAGCACTTCAAAACATTTGGGGCCAGCTGCATGTCCTTCATCAGTTGTTGGGCAAGATCCTTCAGCCCAGAATTCCTGTGTCACCTTCTCCTAGGGCTTTGTTAGTAGATTGTGTTCTTTTTCTCCTACCTCGTCTGGAGAGCTCCTTCTCTTGTTAGCACCTTCCCAGAGACAAGGCTTTAGGGACAAAAGCCTCATTTGACTTGGCTGCTTGCTTCTTAAGGAATAAAAGCCTCTGGCTGACTTGCTGCTTAACAAACTACTCTAGAACTTAGTGGTTTAAAGCAACAATTTATTATTATTATTATTATTATTATTAGCATTAGCATTAGTATTATCTTGTGCATCTGTTGACTGGATCAGCTGGGCAGTTCTCATTTAGGATCTCTCATGGGGTTGTAATAAGACAGATAGGAGCCAGGGCTAGAGTCATCTGAAGGCTAGATTCACTGAACATCCAAGATGGTTCACTCAGTGGCTGACAGTTGATACTGATTAACAGCTGGAGATCAGCTGTGGTTGTCAACCAGGGCACCTTCATGTGGTTTCTCCATATGGCTTTTCCCAGCACAGTTATCAGGTCCCAAGAAAGAGTGTCTCAAGAAGCTAGCTTTCTGAGAGACCCAGACTGAAGCTGCAATGCTGCTTAGGACCTAGCCCTAGAAGTCTCTGAAAGTCACTTCCAGCATACCTTATTATTCAGGCAAAGCATGAATATCAGTCTAGATTCAAGAGAAGGGGAATTCCATCCCACCTCTTGATGAGGAGAGAAATATGCAAGTACAGGGAAGGAGAGAATTGATGGCAGCCATGTTTGTAAACTCTCTACCACAGAGTTGTATCATATTCTTCTCTTATTCCAAGAGTCTAAAACCATTTTATTCATCTCTGGCCCTATGCTGCCTCTATTCCCTTCCCCTCAGACTCATGATGCCTCTAATTAATGCCTTCTCTTAGGAACGTATTGTCAGTAAGTCAATAAAAGGGATTTGACAGCTTTCTTTATAAAGCCAGTGCTGAATTGAGCATGGTAAGTTTTGGCTCAGAGAATGACTGCCTTAAAACCACTGAAGAGCTCTGTTTTGTTTTTTTGTTGTTTTTTTTTTTAAGTTTTTGGGTTTTTAAAATAGAAAGTCCATGGGTTTCAACCATATCACACACTGCATAAATTTTCAGATGTTCCCACCATTTTCTTTTCTTTCTTTCTTTCTTTTTTTTTTTACTAAGAAACTAAACAACAAACCACCTTCTGAAGTTCTTCTCTGGACTAGTACTTAAGAATGAAAAGTGAAAAGAAAGAAAGAAAAAGGAGTCACAGGGTGGGGGGGCAGTGAAAATTCAACTGAAAATAATGATTTTTACATAATTCTAAAACCCTGCTGTCTGGAAGGAAAGTGAATCTTCCGAAGTATCAGTGCTCTGTAGAAAACAAACGAGGTTTACACTGAAAACCCTCACACCCCAATCTCACTACTGTCTCTCTCTCCCACCAAAGGCTGGGATGCCCGCAGCAGAAAGACTAGTGTTCACATTCCCCCATAAGAGGACGTAGGAGGCTCCTTACCCAACCCCTCTGGCCTGCTCTGGGCTGCGCACTGAATCATCCAGGGACATCTCTGTTCTGAGGGTCTCTCCCCCCCACCCCCAAGAATAACTGCCCTGGGGATATGGTGGAGGAGGCTGGTGTGACTCAGGGCAAACTTACTCACCTTGCACCCCCCCATGCCATCCATTCATGAGGTTAAATACTGTTTGTGTGAAGCTGCTTCCAATCTCTTGGAGGATAATACTGCAGAAAGGGAAGTTAAGAAAGCAGAGGTGGACACTGTTATTTGTATTTTACTCTCAGACATTTTCAAAATTACCTCCCAGTTGACACAGTGGCTTACTGAGAAGAACACGGGACAGGGAGTTCCACAACCTAAGATTCGCCTTCTTTCTCCACTAACCACCAGTATGGCCCTCACGGGGCTCAGCTGGGAAATGAGATGCCTGTACTACCTAGAGATAGACCTACTACCTAGGTCTATCCAGCCCCCAGATTTTCCTTCAGGAAAACTCAGGTCAGGAAGAAGTAATGACACAGAAAACCCCATGTGGTGAGGCTGCACACAGAAACAGTTCTGCTCCCTTTACCCTGCCACACAATGCTGCCCCAGCCCTGCAGCCATCTGAAGTGAGTCATTTGTCCCCAGCCACCTTCCCTCCAGGAGCTGCCAGCCCCCTTTCAGGCCACTGCGGGCAGCCCATAAGAGGAAGAGTTTGCAAACTTGCTGCCATGGATAAAATCCACAAGCTGTTTCCCTGAAAGGCAAGGAGTTGGGGTGGGTGGGATGGGGGTGAGAGCAGGCCCTGTTCCCTCAGCTCTGGAGGTCTCTGTATTCTTTAGCTCTTAATCATTAGATCGGAAAAGGGGAAAGGGGCAGGGACTGGAGGCGGAGGGGGAGGTAGAGGGGAAGAAAAAACTCAACACCAACAAAAAGAGAGACAGCCTCATACTCAGGTCCTCTGGGACCGAGAACTCCATTCAGAGTTTTCAGAAAATAGGGTCAGGCATGTCTTGTGACCTGAGACCCCAGAGCTCCTCTGTTCCCCATAATTATCTAATACAGCACTCTCCCTGCCAAATACAATGAAACAATTTGTCACTTCAATTATCTGTCAGTCAACACTGAGGCCTTTTCAACAGGCCAGCACATGTGTTTGGAGAGCTTGTCAGTGAGGGCTGTCTAGCCAGACCCATAACCATGGAAAATGGAACCTTTGTTAATTCTGGTTCTTAGAAAAGTAAATCCATTCAATTTCTCTCCTCTCACTCGCTCTTCTTTTCTAAATGCCTTCAGTATGGAATTTGCACAAGGAGCTGAATTGGTCCTGCTCTGAACCTTAAATGACTGGCCAAAGGATTTGCATGAGGAAGCAGAAATTAATTATTCCTTTCGGAGCTTTTTCTCCCTGGTCTCTGTAATTCTGTGTTTAGAGGCAAGATTACACCCTACGTTACCAGCAGGATGGGGGTTGTGCAAGGGAAGGGAAGTGGGGACACGCGGGGGGGGGGGGGGCGGGTGGCAGGGAGATGTTTGCATCTTGTTAGCGCTTCCTGAGTTCAAGCCAAGGAGCCAGCTTCACTGCCTCTTTTCCCTTCCTCAGGTTTGTGCAGAAAGAGGGCAGCTCCACACCCAGCCACCAAGTGGAAGCTCCTAGGGGAAGTTCCCTTCCAGGTTCTTCAGATTCCTTGCTTGGAGAAATAAAGGGAAAGGAAATCTGTTTTGAGGGCCCATGGTCCCTTGGGGTCAACCTGGCTTCTATTTCTACATAGACCAGAGATTGTTAGCTCTTGTGAGGGGACCAGACCACCTTCACTGTTAGGGAATAGGGAGGGACCTCCTTTACTGTGAAGGGACAGGGACGTCCTCCCTGTGAGGGGACAAAGACCTCTTTCTCTGTGTGGGGACTAGACTTCCTTCACTATGAGGGGACAGGGACTTCCTTCTTGTGAGGGACCAGACCTCCTTCACTGCAAAGGAATGGGGAGGGACCTCCTTCTCTGTGAGGAGACAGGGACTTCTTCCCTGTGAGGGGACCTGGATCTCCTCTCTGTGAGGAGGAAGTAGAACTGTGGCTGAATCACTGAGGCCTAAATGGAGAAGTCTATATATTCCTTGATTTCCCAGAATAGTCTAGCTTTAAATGCTCCATCCCAGTGTCAGACCATGTATGAAGCTGCATGTTTCCATCTGGGGTTGGGATATAAGTTTGCTATGAGACAGTGTGCTGGCAACAAAGACAAAGGACCCTTCATGATTCACCAAGGTCCACGTGCACAGAGTGGCTTATATATTTTGAAGGTGGGAGCTGGGGGTAGACACACACGGGTCCATCATGGTAGGATAAGCCTAGTATTTCTGTCTTGATTGTTTATATAGGAATTTTTTTTAAGATTTTATTTATTTATTTGAGAGAGAGAGAGAGCACATGAGAGGGGGGAGGGTCAGAGGGAGAAGCAGACTCCCTGCTGAGCAGGGAGCCCGATGCGGGACTCGATCCTGGGACTCCAGGATCATGACCTGAGCTGAAGGCAGTCGCTTAACCAACTGAGCCACCCAGGTGCACTATATAGGAATTTTTAAATATGTTGTCCTATAGCAAATAAAAATAATGTGTTTAAAAATTTAAATTTATGTACATATGTATGTATATATATGTGTATGTGTATATATATATGTGTGTGTATATATATATATGTATATATATATAATTTCATACACATTGGAGTTTTATTTCACTGTCAACACTTACAAATTCTCCCCCCACCTGAGAATGTGTCCCAACCCCCCCAGCCCCAGGTTTCCTGTTCCCATAGGAAGCCGTAGGCTAGAATCCATTACTTCTGCATCCACAGAGAGTTTTCTTCCCCTCCTTCTAGTCCCGGGACCCAACACCAAAAAAGAACATACACTGGTGTCTTCCAGGCATGGGAATTTTGTCCCAGGACAGCTTAGTAAATGGATCCCTGAAGATTTTCAAACCAAGTCTCACTCCGCCTACCCCAGTGCATTAGACATCTTCAGGCTGACCCTGACCTCTTATCTGATGAGATTCATCCTTTTCATTGCCTTTTCCTTCTGCTTCCATCCCTCCTTTTTCACTTTCTTCCTCTCTTCTTTCTTCTCTCCTTTTCCTTTCCCACCTTTTCCCTGCCAGCCCTTTTACCATTTTCCCCTCTTCTCCTTATGATTATCTGCCTGTTTCTTTTTTTCTCTTTTAGCTCAAAGACTCTCACAGCCATCCCCATAGCACTGGGTTATACAGAGAAAGAAATCATCTTTTTTTTTTTTTTTTTTTTGTACTCTAGAGTAAGAAAATAGAACCCAAAATGGGGAGGTCTTAAATTCAGTCAGGAAGTTGAGTTGACACTGCCAACCCCATAAATCAATAAGTAGCCACCAGGTAGACCCAAGGCCAGCCAGGTCGCCTAGGGGACATCTCTGCCTCCATCTCAGCACCAGAACACAGTGTACTTTTCTTCACTTGACTTAGGTGGCAGATCTCTCTGAGAAAGGATTCTGGAGACCAAGCTGAATATGGTCCAAGAGGTAACTGGGATTTTTGCTCATAAGCTCTGAGTAGAGCCTCTCTTCAACTCTCAAGGAAGAGTCCATGGTGGGGGAATGACACAGGGAGAAGAAAACAGTTTTTCTTTCTAAACAGATACTATGGAAGTTAACTGGTCTCTCTAGAATGACCACTACTTACAGAAGATATATACTTACCCCAAAGAGCTTAACAATTAGCACAATTGTTTTGGGATGTTTTCAGGAAAAAAAAAATAATATATATATAAAAGAAGCACAAAACATACGTGTTCCTTTCTAGTAACCCTATGTTTTCAAGAAGGGGGTTGATGTTCAATAAGCCACAGTGTCATTCTCTACTTTTTTCAGATTTTTAGACTGATCATTTTGGGGCTTCTTCCAAAAATCAACCCTATCTTTAATAGAGGAAAATTGGCAACCACTAGAGCAATATGAAAAACTGTGCTCCAAGACTGAAAGCAATTCCAAAAGCAGAGTGTTTCTAGAGGATCCAAAGCCTAGGCAGGATCAGGATAATTCAACAAGCATCTCTGTGAACATCCCGTGTATAACACTATAGCATTGAGGTAATGCCAAACCACGAAGCTGAAGGAGGCGAGGCACAGATGGAATCACAACCACCAGTGCACAAAGGTAGGGTCTAAAGTTAGGGGGCAGGGAGGAGCGGTCAGTCTGTTTTCTCTCAACACTGGGACAGGCATGCCAAGGCCCTCACCTCCCCCCACCTTCTCTCCAACCTCCCTGCCAACCTACTCCCCCTCCCCAAAAATCCCCTTCACTTTACTGACACCAGTGTTTAACCTTTCACCCCTAGCAACCTCCACTGTTTGCTCCTTGGGAAACACAGTGACACAGTTGCTCTCTCTCCTGGTCCCTCCCCAGAGAAAAGGGGGCAGAAAGAGCTGAGTTGAATGAGCATTCTGTGCGGCCACAGGCCGGGGGCTGTGTTTAATCCCATCTCTGGCCCCGCACAGTTTAGAAGCATTTCCCAAGGAACGATTGCAGGCATGGCCGATTCTCTGTCTCTTAGAAACCTAGTCTTTCCAGCACATTGTTTGGCTCTCTCATCCTGCCTTTAGATAGTCCCAGCTTTTCCTTCCCACAGTCAACATCCCTCAAAGCCTAGAAAATAAAAAAATATGTATTTGGAGGGAGTGATAACTGCCTCCAAATTCAAGGACTAGAGCCAGCCTGTGGAGAAAACCTTGCCATCTGGGAGGAAAAGGAAAGGGGCACCCAGAGGAAATTAGGTCAAGCTTTGAAAATGTGCACTGGTATCCCTCTGGTCATCCCAATTTCCCAGAGATGCCAGGGAACGTCAGGATCTCCAGCCTGAATGCCACATTCATTTGGGTAGTAGAGGCTTTTAAATTTTTCCTTAGACTCTACTCCATTTCACTTTCTCTGGCTATAATCACAAAATGTCCAAAAATGGTAATGTGTATCATTTCTCTTGGGTGACTCCATAGAGTAAATATTTTACATACAATTTACCCAGAAACCCAAAAATGATTTGCTGAAACCAGCCCAAGTACAAATTTGCCACCCTTTTGAGAAAGAGTGAATAAAGCTTCTTGGGCGGTGAAGCAAAATCATTTAAAAAGCAGCAATGCAGGGCGCCTGGGTGGCTCAGTTGGTTAAGCAACTGCCTTCAGCTCAGGTCATGATCCTGGAGTCCCAGGATCGAGTCCCACATCGGGCTCCCTGCTCAGCGGGGAGTCTGCTTCTCCCTCTGACCCTCTTCCCTCTCATGCTCTCTATCTCTCATTCTCTCTCTCCCTCTCTCAAATAAATAAACAAAATCTTAAAAAAAAAACTTTAAAAAAATAATAAAAAAATAAAAAGCAGCAATGCAAAATTTTAAAGCACACATAAGTTCACTGAACTCAATGAGTATAAGCCATTTTAAATTATTTTTATATCTAAATAAACATTACCTACATTACTTGAATTTTATAATTTGCTTTACAGTTAATTGTCTTCTTGTTGCTATTAAAATTCTAACTCAATAAAAGTGACATATATTATTTAAAATGATTGCTGTTCTTGGGAGTGGGGGGGGGGGTGTGCCACCAAGCTGGGAACAAGGAGAAAAGGGCAAGAAAGGCCAGAAGACACAAAGCCTGGGTCTGCTTCCAAGTAGTTGAAAGATAAAGAAGTTATTAATGATAAAGATAATAATTCATTCATAGCATAGAAATAAAAATAGTGGGTTGTCTTACTCTCAGGTCTGAAGTATCAAATTCATGTATGCAAAAGCATTTTGGAGATCTACAGATGAGCTGACCTTTGTACAGACCCTAAGTACAGATTTAAAGAACAAAACCAATGAAAGATATGTATATATATATATATATTTGATCTTCAATGCATATAAGTAATCATGAATGTGCATGTGTTCCAAAATATATGCAAACTTACAATATGTGCAATATCTGTATGTATACACATAAGCACATATATAACCACACAAGTCAGAACAAACATACCTACTCAGATTGGGTCTTCCCCAACATTTTTGTAAGTGGGCTCACTGGACCTGTCAAAATGTGGAATAAATAGTTGTAGTAGATTTTAATTCATCTCCTTAAATATGGTGATGTTTTATAGTCTGAGCTGAAAGGTTGGTTTCACGGTATTACCAACAGAATCACTTTGCTTGTTGACTTTAGGAAAATTTTCAATTAATAAAGAGAGTGAAAAACAAGTATTTTCCATTCTCCCATCCATGTGGTAATCCAGCCTTTTTTTTTTTAATGAAGTAGAAAGGAGTACTAAATCAAGCAATATCACCTAAAACTTGAGGTAGCTTCTGATGACTTTGCCAAGAGGAAAATTCAAGCATTTCCCCCACAAATAGCCATCTCAGCAAGTAGTGAAGGTAAAACTCCTACAAGTAGAAAGCAAAGGCTTCAGGAGTCCATGAAAACGAACAGGTGTTTAACCACACTCTAAGTAGCAAGATAAGAAGGAAGCTGGAAGTCCTGTTTTGTGGCAGTTCTGAAGAACAAAGCCACCATTGGCAAATACTTCTTGGGGCCATGGGGCTGTGAAAGACCAATGATAGACATGCAAATGTGAAGGGGCCTGAATAAACTCAGCAGAGCTGAGTTTCCTCAGGCTGGGCGGGGAAGCTTTGGGGAGATAGTCGAAAGCATATACCCTGAGCCAAAAATAACATTTGTGCTGTAAGGATGTTTAGGTAGAGCTGAAATGAGCCATTGAATGCTTTTTTAAAAAGTGCCATTGGATTCTGAAAGGGCAGCAGTAATGCAAATTTGAAGTTTGCCTTAGTTAATTGGGGGGAGGATTCACCAATTAAAACATAGGCGGAAAACTATTCCATTACCACTTAAAAAAAAGGAGTCTTATTGATGAAATGCTTTTTAAAACAAAATAGTATACTCAAACATCTGAATCTGACAACCTGAAAAAGAGTAGGAAGGCTTTTAAGTAACCTCTCTAATTCACCCAACCTGAGATAAACAGCTGAGATCAGTAGTTTAAGGTTGCTTACACCCAGCAATGGTTAGAGAGCCCTCCAGTGCCTGGAACCGCCTTTTTTTGGCCTCACCTCTGATATTGCTGCCCAGGGGACTTCAAAGAGAAGGGCTAGTAGCCCCAGTCCTTTCACAGGTGTAGCCCTGAGAAACATCACCAGAAAGGAGCTCACTGAAAGTCCCTATCTCCGTCTGGAAGTTCAAGGGAACAGAATGAGGAAAATCTTCCTTCTCAAGCTGACTTCCAAGTATGTATTAAACTGATTATCCAGAATTTTGGCTTCCTGCTCTACAAAATGAAAATTTACAAACTGCAAATGTCTTTTTTTAATAATTACAGTTTTATTGATTCAGAAAATATGCCTAGTGTATTTCGTCTTGACTTTGGTGTTGACATTTGTTGAAATTATTTCAGTGTTGTGTATCTGTTTCTGTCTGAAGTGAAGGTGTAAAGAGAGTTTTCAATAGAAATAATAACATGTGGATGAGGGAAGCAGAATGTGAGCTGGAAATGTGTAAAATGAACTACTCAGTTTTTCAACATTTTTTCCATGAGTTTCACATGAAGTGAAATAATTCTTTCTAAAAGGAACAAATTGTCAGTTGAAATGTTTAAATAAATATTTTGACTAAAAATGTATTTCACACGCATACATACATGATTTCACATACATACATACATTTCACACACCCATATTTTTGCAAAGAACTTCTGACAACCCTATCCTAAATTTTGCTTTCTAAAATAAAGCCCTCCTGAAAAAAATTTGGAAAACATCATATCGACCCTCATTGTCTTCCTCCTGATTCCCTAACATCCAGGAAATGAAATAATAATTTCTGTAACTTTCAAGTGAAGTCTACTTTAGTTGGTTTTTGGTTGGACGCTGTCCCCATTCATTCCAATCCTCCTTCCCAAACTTTCTATATCTCATTCAGAGGGACATCAAGACCTGGGATTTCCATAGCCTGGGAACTTGGGAAATGCTCTATTGCATCTTGGGAGGTATAGTCTCAATAAGTAATTTGCTGTAGGCTTAGGAGAAAATGGGAGATTCCCAACTAGATAGGCTTGCAGGACATTGTTTCCCTCCAACTATTCTGTTGGCCTAGTCTACCCAAAAACCAGATAGTGAGGTAGGAGACAATCATACTTCAGGAGAGCAAAACCACCTCCTGGAGAACCATGCTAATTGTGTGGTTATATTACATAGCATCTTTAGTTATTGCTATGGTGAAGTTGATCAGAAATCCATCTCCTTATATACTGGAGAATTTAAAAGATGCTATTTATAGGTAGCACCATGCCTTTAGGAGAAGAAAGAGAGAGCCATTTACAAGTAGCAGGTGGCTTTTGTAATATAATCCAGGCTCAGAAAAATGTCACACCTTACTTTACAAAAATATGCATTTACTTTCTTTCAAAATTGGGCCTTAGAAAAATCAAATGAAATATTTATAATTAATGAAATATCTTTCACGTTAATAAGGTAACCTTAATTCTTAATCTATGCCACAGAGCTCACCACTTGGCTCACTGAGCTCCTGGACTCTCTCAGAAGAAATCACAGAATGGTGGCATTGGTCAACCTTACTCAAACGTTGCCTTCTTACATTGTATTTAAATCTGTACATATGCACAGGCTCTCTCTAGGGAGGGAGCTATGAACTAGAGAATGCAGATCTTAAGGACTTCTGGTTAAAAATAGAGGAATGAACACATACATTATTCTCCTCTTCCTCCCCAATAAGACAAAGAGATCTGGAGAGGAATAGAACAACAAAATGTTGGAAGCTGGAGAGAGAATGGATGAATGTGTAACTGACTCAGTGGTCTGCAAAAAATTGAATACTAAGAGAAAAATGGAGAAATAAGAGAAACAATGCCATGTATATCATGGAATACCTAATAGCACCAAATACCTCTGAAAGTAGGGGTAAAGGTGGAGCAGGGGTAAAGGTGGAATTAGGAAACCTAATTCCTATTAGGTATTAGGAATACCTAATAGCACCAAATACCTCTGAAAGTAGGGGTAAAATCAGGAGAAAAGTCTGAGATCCTGAGATCTCTAGATGCCACTAATAATTTCTCCTTCCCTTACCCTGACAGGAATAAAGATTTGTTTCTTGAAGAAAGTAAAACTTAGAGTCTCTGGACCATGAAACACCACAGCACAAACTGCGGGGGTGGGGGTGGGGTAGGAGAGTTCCACAAATAGAGCTTAAAGTGGAAATTTATGCTCTTAATATTGACTCTTGCACTTCTTCTCCCTCTTGGCATCCAGATTACTGATAAGCAGGCACATAACTCTTCAGAAAGGAAATTAGAAGACTTCACTGGGAAATTCAATCAGAACAAGAGATAGGACCTAACAATACTGGCTTTGGGAGCTCCCTAATGAAGCAACACAACCAAAACACCTTGGACTAAAATTCACAGTAAACAAATTCTACCCTCTCACCCTGGGCTTCCATGGCCCTGTAGTGACCTGCTCTCAAGTACAATGGGATAGCCAAGTATGAGAAGCTCTTAGAGGAAGATCTATAATATGAAAGATAAGTGCCAAAACAAACACCTGAAAGCAACTTGAAGAAAATAGTTGCAAGGTAAAAACTTCAGAAGAAATAAGAGAAAATACTTCATCCATAAAATAAGAACAGGTAATCCTAAAATGCAATGTTCAAAGAATAAAAAGGCAGATATTGAAAATTAAAAATATGATGCCAGAAATGAAAAACTCAATATAAGAATGAAATACAAACTTGAGGACTTTTCCCCAAAAGTAGACCAAAAACACAAAGAGACCATGCAGAAGAATTCCAAATAATTTATGTAGATACTCCAACCTCAAGAAAGTGGAGCATAGGGGCGCCTGGATGGTTCAGTCCATTAAGTGTCTGCCTTCGGCTCAGGTAACGATACCAGGGTCCTGGGATTGAGTCCCACATTGGGCTCCCTGCTCGGCAGGGGGGGGTCTGCTTCTCCCTCTCCTTCTCCCTGCTTTTGCTATCTCACTCTTGCACTCTCAAATAGATAAATAAAATCTTTTTAAAAAGGGAAAAAAAAGTAGAGTATAATTCCCACTCCTTAAATATGGGTTCTGCATTAGAAACTTCCTTCCAATGAGTAGTAAGAAATGGGGGGGGGGGCAGTAACTTTTTACAGTGCAGAAATCTCTCAAACACTACCTCAGCTAGGTGCCCAAGGTTAACATCAACAAACAGTTATAAATCATGTTGATAAATAGTATGTCCTTTCAAGATGATATGAGAAGAGTGCTTTACTTCTGTGGTCTTCCTCCCAAAAATACATAACCCCAGTCTAATCATGAGAAAAACATCAGACAAATCCCCACTAAGAGACATTTTAAACTGTTAAGGTCATTAAAAACAAGAAAGGTTTTTGAGAAACTATAACAGCCAAGAGAGACCTAAGGACATATGACAACAAAGTGTGGTGTTGAAATCCTGGTTAAAGTCCTGGAACAGAAAAAGGACATTAAGTGAAAACCAAAGAAGTCTGAATAAGTTATGGATCTTAGTTAATGATAATGTGTCAATATTGTTCATTAATTGTGACAAATGTACCATACAAATGTCCACAACAGGAGAAAACTGGATGTGGAATATATGGAATTCTCTGCACAACTGTTACTTTTCTGTAAATATAAAAATATTCTAATATTAAAAGTTTATTATTTTAATGTAAGCTTTATTGAGGTATAAGCAACAAAATTGTGAGATATTCAGAGTGTCCATCATAGTGATTTGATATACATATATGTTGTGAAAGGAGTCCCTCCATGTAGTTAATTAACACATCCATCACCTCATATACTTTTCTTCGGGTCTTTTCGTTTTTTTGTTTTAAGGTGTTTTGTTTTTGTTTTGTTTTGTTTTTCTGGCAAGAGCATTTAAGTTCTACTGTCTTAGCAAATTTCAGTTATATAATACAGTGTTTTGAACGATAGTCACTATGTTTTACATTAGACCTTATTCATCTTATAGTTTAAAGTTGTATCTTTTTACCAACCTCTATTTCCCCTACTCCTCATCCTCTGGCAACCACTTTTCTCCTCTGTTTCTATATGTTAGTTGTTTGTTTTTTTAAGATTGCATATATAAGTGATATACAGCATTTGTCTTTGTCTGGTTGTTTCACTTAGCATAATGCCCTCAAGATTCACCCATGTTGCAGCAAATGGCATAATTTCCACATTTCTCATGGCTGAATAAATTTCCATTGTATATATGTACCACATCTTTACCCATTCATCTATTGATGGACTTAGGTTGTTTCTATATCTTGGCTATCATGAATAATGTTGCAATGAACATAGGAGTGCAGTTACTTATCTCTTTGATACCCTGTGTTTAAATCTCCTTCTATATATACTCAGAAGTGGGATTATTGGATCATATGGTAGTTCTATTTTTAATTTTTTGAGGAACTTCCATATTGTTTTCCATAGTGGTGTACCAATTTACATTCTACCAACAGTGCACAAGGATCCCCTTTTCTCCGCATCCTTGCCATAACAGATGTAACACAATATGTCATTGCATCTTGATTTGCATTTTCCTGGTGATTAATGCTATCGAGTACCTTTACATGTGTCTGTGGCCATTTGTATGTGGGAAAATGTATGTTCAGTTCCTCTGCCCATTTTTTAATTGAATTGTTTGTTTTGCTGTTAAGTTGTATGAGTTCTTTATATATTTTTGGATATTAACCTCTTATCAGATGTATGATTTGGAAATATTTTCTCCCATTGCAAATATTTTCTACCCATTAGGTAAATTGCCTTTTCATTTTGTTGATGATTTCCTCTGCTGTACAGAAGGTTTTAGTTTGGTGTAGTCCCACATGTTTATTTTTGCCTTTGTTTTCGTTGATTTTGGTGTCAAATCAAAAAAAGAAAATTGCCAAGGCAAATGTCAAGGACTTACCCCTGTTTTCTTCCAGCAGTTCTATGGTTTCAGGTCTTATATTCAACTATTTAATCCATTTTGAGAGGATTTTGTGTATGACGTAAGATAAGGATCCAGTTTCATTCTTTTGCATGTAGCTATCACCATTTATTGAAGAGACTACATTTCCCCATAATATATTCTTAGCTCCTTTATTGTAAATTAACAGATCATATATGCGTGAGCTTATTTCTGGGCTTTCTATTCTGTTCCATTAATCAATGGGTCTGTTTTTATGCCAGTACCATGCTGTTCTGCTTATTATAATTTGTAATATAGTTTGAAATAAGGAGATATGATGCCTCCGGCTTTGTTCTTCTTTCTCAAGATTGCCTTGGCTATTCACTGTCTTTGTGGTTCCATACAAATTTTAGGATTCCCTATTCTATTTCTGTAAAAATGCCATTGAAATTTTGATGGAGCTTGCACTACAGTTCCCTCCTGTTATTGTATTGCTGTCTATATTTCTCTTCAGGTCTGTTTATTTGCTTCATATATTTAGGTGCTCCTATGTTTGGTGAATAAATATTTACAAACATATCCTCTTGTTGGACTGAACCCTTTATCATTATACAATGACCTTCTTTGTCTTATATTACAGTCTTTGGCTTAAAGTCTACTTTGTCTCATATAAATTTAGCTACCTATGCTTCCTTTTGATTTACATTTACATGGAATATCCTTTTTTATTCCTTTATATTCACTCCTTGAAGCTGAAGTGAGTCTCTTGTAGGCAGCATATAATTGGGTCTTGTTTTTTTATCCATTCGGTGAGTATATGTCTTTTGATTGGAAAATTTAGTCCATTTACATTTAAAGTAATTACTGATAGGTATAAACTTACTATTATGATTTTGTTAGTTATTTTCTTGACTATTTTGTAATTCCTTTGTTCCCTTCTTCTACTCTTGTTTCCTTTCTTTATGATTTGATGATTATCTGTGGTGCTAGGTTTATATTCCTTTCTTTTTATCTTTCTACCATAGATTTTTTGCTTTGTGTAAACCATGAGTCTTACATAAAACGTCTTACCATTGTAACAGTCTATTTTGAGCTGGTGACAAGTTAACTTCCAATGCATACTAAAGTTCTACATGTCTAGTCTCTTCCCCCCAAATTTTATGTTTTTGATGTCACAATTTACATCTTTTTACTTTATGGATATCCATTAACAAATTATTGTGGTTATAGGGTTTTTTAAATACTTTTCTTTTAAACTTCATACTAGATTTATAACTGGTTTACCCACCACCATTACGTTAGAATATTCTTTTTTTTTAAGATTTATTTTTTCATTTCAGAGAAAGAGAGAGAGCAGGGGGAGGGGCAGAGAAGAAAATCTTCAAGCAGACTCCCCACTGAGTGCAGAGCCCTACACAGAGGATCTCAATCCCATGACCCATGAGATTATGACCTGAGCCAACACCGAGAGTTGTATGCTCAACTGACTGAGCCACGCAAGCAAGCCTAGAATATTCTTAATTTAACTATATATTTACCTTTACCAATGAGATTATACTTTCATATGTTTTCCTGTTACCAATCAGCATCCATTTGTTTCACTTTGAAGAGGTCTCTTTAACATTTCTTGTAAAGCTGGTCTAGTAGTGATGAACTCTTTTAGCTTTTGTTTGTCTAAAAATTCTTTATGTCTTCAATTTTGAAGGACATTGTTACCAAGTAGAGTATTCTTAGTTGGCAGTTTTTTTCTTTCAGCACTTTGAAGATATTATCCATTCCCTCTGACTTGCAAAGTTTTTGCTAAAAAATCTGCTTATAATCTTCTGGGGATACCCTTATCCATAGCAAGTTATTTTTCTCTTGCTGCTTTTAAGAGTCTCTCTTTGTTTTTAAATTTTAAAAATTTAATTATAATGTATATCTGTGTGGGTCTCTTTGGATTCCTCTCATTTGAAACTGTCTTCAATAACCAGGTTAGGGAAGTTTTCACCCATTGTTTTTTTAATACGTTTTCTGTGGCTTATTTTCTCTCTTTTTCTTCTTTGACCCCTGTAATGCAAATATTAGTCCACCTGATGATATCTCATGAGTTACTTAAGCTTTCTTCACTCTTTTTGGGGGGGGTTGTTTGTTTTCATTTTCCTTGAATTTAGTGTTAGTTTCTGCATAAAACAGCCACTTCCCCCAGTCTTGACAGAGTGGTCTCATGTAGAAGATGAATCTACAGCCCAGCCAAAGCTCTTGGTTGTCTCTCAAACCTTTGTGATAGTCCAAGCCAACTTATTTATTCTTAGTGGCTCCCAGTAGTTGAAAGTATGACAAGACCTGCCAGTATCTCAAAGGGGAAGACCTACATGCAGGTGACTGGAAGTCAAGCCCTCAGGCAACAGCTTTTAAAGTATGGCATTAGGGCCCTTTCAGGGAAAGACTGGGAGGTAGACATTTCTGTCTGCTCCCTCTGTAGTGAGCAGTGGAGGAATAGCCAGTTAAGATCTGGGTTTTTTGTTTGTTTGTTACAATTCCCACAAGCACAAGCCCCACTGGCCACCAGAACCAGACATTCAAGGTGATTGTCCTCTGGGTGGTAGCCAAAAGAGCCTGGGTGCCACACATACACACAAGGTCCTTTCAGGGAGGTACTGGCAACCTGGAGTGGGCAAAGTGAGAATGTGGAAAGAACATCCACCAGCCTTCCCAAAACTGGGGAGGAGTGCAGTCAGCCCCTAGATGTTTGCTATTTTAGAAACTTGATCCTCAGGTGGCAGCTTTTAAAATATGCAAATAAGCCTTCTAAGGGAAAGACTAGGAAATGGACATTTCTGTCTGCCAGTCTCTGCCTTGAGCCTTGAGGTGAAAGCCACTATGAGTACTAGTAAACCACTAAGAACTATTTCTTTGTTCACTATAGTCTTGTGTGCCTTAAGGATGCAAGTCCCATTGGCTTTCAGAGCTAGGTATTTTGAGGGTCCATCCATTAGGTGAAAGTCTTAAACATTGGGATGGTAGATATTGGGTCCAAACCCTTCATTCCTTAGGAAGAAGCTAGGAGTTGGGAGTTTCTTCCTGATTGTAATCACTGTGGCAGGGATGGGGTTTATAGTGCAAATGTGACTTGGCCTTTCCTACCCATTTCAGTGTGGGTAATTTCTCATTCATCTGATGTACAGGAATTTCTCAGCTATCTTCTGGATTTCTTTAAGAGGGAATTGCTCCATGTGTAGTTGTAGATTCAGTGTATTCATGGCAGGATGTGAGTTTAGGAACTTCCTCTGTCGCCATCTTGGACTGAAACCAAAAAATTTACTTTGAAAAAGCCAACAGGAAGTGGCAGCTGGAGTGGGGTTGGCAGTACAAATGAGAAATCAGAAAGAAAAACAAATTTTATAGTTAAAGTATTACCCTCTAAGGTCCAAATCCGATAGAACAGAGAAAACAAGGAAAGGAAAACGTCAAAGAAATATTCTAGAAAGTTGAGTTTCTGTCTTCAAAGGTCCCACAGAGTGCCCAGAAAAGTGGTTGAAAGTAGATATATCATCATGACATTTCAGAACACTGAGGCTAATAGATGCAAAAAACTTAAGAAACCAAAAGCAGCTTTTATATAAGGGGCCAAAATTACATTGGCATCAGACCTCTCTACAGAAATACTAAAAGATAATGCTGCATTCCCATTAAAATTCTGAAAAATAATCACAGAAATGGTGCTGCTCTCTTCTCAGTATATCACATCAGTAGAAAAATCAAGTTGACTTGTCTCAGTGAAGGTCATGTTAACCTTGATTGACCTTTGACCTGTGTATCTGCCATGTTTATCCACTATAAAAGTCATCATTTCCCCCTTTGTATTTGATTAATATTTCGCTGGGAGATAGTCTTATATTACCCCAATATTCTCTCCCTCATCCTCAAACTTCCACCCATCAACCCTAGGATCCATTGACAACTCCCTATGTATATCAACTACCATTATGATGTTTGCCAAACAATGTTACCATTAGTTGACATTCTTCTGATTAGAAGTACTTTCCTTTCTCCTCCATTTGTTTAGTTATTCATTTATTTACTTATTTTCTTATACTAGCATGAACTTTGGGTTTCTTTTTTATTCAGTATGTTGTAACCCACTACTTTCATTGTTTATTTTAATGCTCATATTGTCCGAAATTTGGTTAGTGGGAGCCCCTTTGAGCTGGCCCTTATATTCTTTTGACATGTCCCTTAACTCTTCGAGTACTACCTTATTTCCTAGCACAGTAAGACATTTCAGGTTCATTTTGTTCATTTTTTATTTTCTTTACCTCTGTCTGGGTTCATTTATTTCTCCAAGGAGATATGTATATATACCTCTACAATTATCTATATATCTAGCTGAAGGTTTTAGAAATAGATATGGATACACACACACACACACACACACAATGAGTTCACGCTGATACTTCCAAATTCTAATATAACACCTTAGTGTTCTTTTAGCTCACACTTTACCTTACTTATAAGTCCCTTCTCATCTCTTTTTCTCCAGTTTATCTGCTTTATTCATCTTTTTCTCTCTCTACAACAGCTTTCTTCACTTCTCCAATCTACATGATAGAAAAAATATATATATATGGTTGTGAATAGTTTCAACTTTTGAGTTACAACTTCAGTGAACCAGAGAAAACCAGAACTTTCCTTGTCTTTCTAATTTCAAAATTCCTGTGAAAGAGTGAATGGCCTAGTCTCAGCCAAGTGCCCTAAAAGTGGCCTAGAGGTGGGGTAATGTGGTGTAAACCTGGCATTGTGGGTGGAGTATGGGAGAATCTGCTCCCAGAAGAGAGGTGGGCAGTTCCCAAAAGAAGTGGGGCAATGAAAAGTGAAAACAGTAGATGTTTACTACAGGCTGAGAACTGAACACATCAACAGTAAACTTGAAGAGGGAATGTGGTGAAGAGAGAATGTGGTGAACACTAGAAGCAGTTCTGAAAATCTTTTGGCAAACTCTGAGTCAACACAGCTATTATTCATAAAGATTCCATAGTAAAAAAAAATAAAATAAATCAAATGGGGTCTATGAAAAAAAATACAGCAAAATGAGAGGAGAGGAAACTCGATCCAAAGATTCAGGGACAGAACATACTTTTGAAAATTATTTAATGCAAGACTCAGGAAACTAATTCATAAAACTTTTTGGTATTCTCAAAAGAATGCAAAACCAGAGGCAAGTATTCTTAAAAATAAAAGATGAAAGGATAACAGATGAGGTGAAAAGAAATATGGTTGAGATTTTTTTTTTAAATTATAAAGAAACTAAAAGTATATCAGCAGATCAAATCAGAACATAGAGGGAAAATCTAAGAGAAGATATTTATGAGAAAAATTTCATGTGTGTACCTAGATCAGAACCTGTTACAAAGTAAGTTCTCAAATATCTGTAATACAAACAAATAATCAAGCCTATAGGATAGTCCTTGTTAAAAAAAATGAGAACTGGAACTATATTAGAAAGCAAAAAAAAAAAAGTGGGAATGCATATTGAAGGAGTAAACTACATTCTAATCAAAAACAATAAACAATGACCCACATCTAAGCATATCTTAGAATTTTTAAATTATCAGATGTAAATAAAAATTCCTTAAAATCCAGAAATAATATATTTTTGAAAAAAAATGGGTTATCTTCAAAGGAGTAAGCAGTAGACTATTTTAGAATTTTGTACCACTGTACTAAACGTCAGGTGAAAGTCTACATGGTTTTAAGAAGAAAAGATTGTGGCACAGAATCACTCCCAGGAAAATTATCTTTCATGTATGAATATCATACAAACAAGGGATCTGAATCTACATAATCCTCCTTAAAGAGTCTTAAAACATCACTTAGCTAAATGAAAGCCTAAGAATGGAGCAGTTGTAGTATGAAATGACAGTGAGCAATTACACCAAACAAACAGTAAGTATGAATAGCTGTTGCAAGTCTGGTTAAATAATTAATTGCAAATGTTAAAAAAAATCACTTCTGAAACAGAAGATACATAATGTAAAAATAACAATTTAGGAACAATAATCTGATGGTTTCACAGATGAATTCTTTCAAACTTTCAAGGAACAGATAATTCTTATGCTGTTTAAACTTTTTCAGAGCATAAGAAAAGATGGAAGCCTTCCCAGTCAATTTTACAAAGTCTTCATAACTCTCAAATCAAAACCTAAGAAAGTACAAAAAGAAAACTACAGGCTAATCTCACTTGTTATTTTAATCTAAAAGTCTAGCTAAAATATTAGCAATGGAATCCAGCAGTATATTACAAGAATAATACTACTTGTCCAAATAAGATTTATTCCAGGAATGAAGAATGATTCAAACTTTTTAAATCAATGTACAATAACACAATAATGTCAAAACATACGAATATCTTGAGGGAAAGTAAAAGGTATTTAAAAGAATTTATAGTCATTTCTGATTTGTTTTAAAGACAGTAAACTGAAATTAAAAGGATGCTCCCTTAACCTAATCAAGAATATTTATTTTGGATGACGTTCCACTATTACACTTGATGATGAAACATTAGATAGATCTTCTTTAAAGTTAGAGACAAGACATGGATATTAGCTATCACCACTGTTCACTAATATGGAAGTTCTAACCTATACAATAAAATAAGAAGAAGAAATCATATAAATTCATGTCTAAACAGATGAAGGTAAAATAAATTATTTGCAAATGATGTTACCTTTTATCTGCAAAATCAACTGAAAAAATAAGCAGAACGATTAGAAAGGAAGGTGTGTAATTACAGATATCTGTACAGAAATCAATATCTTTCCTGTATACCATGAAAGAAAAAATAGAAGTTACAAAGGAGAAGATGGTTGCATACCAAACAAACAATACCTAAGATTCCACTTTAACAAAGTTGTTGATATCTGAACAAGATAGTTCAATCAGCTCATGCTTTGACACACACCTTGTCAATGACAGATAAAATATAAAACAGAATATTAGAAAATTATAGCTAATTCAAAAATAAGATACACATCACCACAGATCAGAAACACAAAGGAATGAAATAAAGTTGAAGCTATGGGCCTGCTAGGCTTTCATCCAGGAGCCAGCAGATGGTTCCAGAATTCAGCTCCTTAACAATAAAGGGCACTAAAAGTACTCTAGCCAACACAGGGGAAAAGAGCCAAGCTCACTGCTTGAAGCCAGGAGACAATGAAGTGATATCTTTAAAACCCTAAGGAAAAATGATGTCAACATAGTGTTATAACCAGCTAAACCATTATTCAAGAGTGAGGACAAAATAGAACATTTCAGATCTACAAACATTAAAAAAATTTTATCTAACAGTCCCTCACTAGAAGAACTACAAATGATGTGATTCAACAGAAAGAAAAGCAAATCCAGAGGGAAGACATGGTATATAAGAAATAATAGTAAGCACTAAAAATGGATAGATTTGTTGGTAAAATTAACATATACCTATACTTACGTATAATGCATACTCTATAATATATACACATATATACACTATAATTGGTAATTATAGGTAATATTTAGTCTTGGAATAAGGTAAGAATGAAAACTCTAGACCTAAGCTGTCCGATATGGTAGCCACTAGCTAGATGTAAGCACTGAGTACTTGAAATGTGGCTAATCTGGACTGAAGTATGATGAAGCATAAAATATACACTGGATTTCAAAGAATTAGTATAAAAATAATGTAAAATATCTCATTAATGGTTTTTATATTGATTGCATATTAAAATGATAATATTTGGTTTATGAGTGAGAGAAAATATTTTATGAAAATTATTTCACTATTTCTTTTTATCTTTTTAAATTGGCTACTACAAAATTTTAAATTACATATGTGGCTCTCAGTAGCAATGCTCTAGACAACAATTTCAAAATGATGGCGTGGTAAGGCATAAGACAGAAGGTTTTTCTAAAGAGTCGCCAACAACTGATAAAATTTCTGTCATGTTTAAGGAAAGAGAAGGCACACTAAGTAACTATAGGCTTTATTACCAAAAAAATTTATACTTAAGTATGAATGTTTCAAAAGAATAGAAATATCACCCAGAGCTTCCAAACCATCTGAGAAAGGAAAAAGGGGAATGTAGAAATTCTCATTAATACATCAAAAGAAGGAAATATGGGGTACAATAAAAGGCAAAGAAAAGGATGATAAAAAAATAAGATGGTAGAAATAAGTCCCAATTTTCAGTAATTACAAAAATTGTAATCTCAACTACTAAATTCAACTTTCCTTGAAACACAGTACAAGAGGGACTTTCTACCCCGGAAGTGGGGAACATAATTTTTTAAATTACACATGAAATTTTTACAAAAATTGAATGTATCTTAGATTTCAAAGAAAGTTGCAAATGATTTCGAAGAATCAATGACACAAACCATAGCCTCTAATCTTGGTCAAATTAAACTAGGAAGCAATAATAAGATAGTTTTTAAGAAATGTATGTTTGGAAATTTCTAAATGAACTCTGAAATAACTCATGGAATAAAGACAAAATCAAAAGGGAAATGTTAAATATTAGAACTGAATAGCAATAGAAGTGGTACATAGGAAAACTAATGGGACACGGTTGTATCAAAATCATAGTTCTAAAGTCACTCAGGAAAAAAAAATTTTAAAGATAATGATTAAATACTCAACACACAAAGCAAAACAGGACACAAAGAAAATAGAAGAGGGAAGGAAGTTAACAGCTAAAATTAATTAAATAGAACACAAAGACATCATAGTGAGTATCAATAATAATGAAAGATGGGCTTTATAGACATTAACAAAACAGGGATCCCTGGGTGGCTCTGTCAGTTAAGCGTCTGTCTTCAGCTCAGGTCATGATCCCAGGGTCCTGGGATCAAGTCCCACATTGGGCTCCCGGCTCAGCAGGGAGCCTACCTCTCCCTCTGCCTGCAGCTCCCCCTGCTTGTGCACTTGTGCTCGCTCTCTCCCTCTGTCAAATAAATAAATAAAATCTTTAAAAATAAATAAATAAATATGAATAAAACAAATCTGCAGTAAGACTGCCAAGATAAAAGAGAAAAGGCACAAATCAACAATATTTAAAGCAGAAAGAGGGAGGTAATCTCAGAATAGTAGAGTTTTAAAAATCATAAAATAATAATATGAATTAAATGTAGTAGATTTGAAAATGCGATGAACTGGATAAATTTCTAGAAACACAATTAAATACCAAAATTGGCTTAAGAAAAAATAGGAAGCCTCAACAAACAGCTTAAAGAAATTGTATTAGTAATGAAAAGCTTTTCCCTACAAAAGGCACAAAGCCAGAGTGTTTCATAGGTAAGTTTTCCAAAACATTCAAGGAACTCTTTTACAAACTTAAAAAGAGAAAGACTATCTAATGCATTTATACTCTGGTATAGTATAACCTTAATACTAAATGGAATGAAAGTATGACTTGATATCAAAATACTGGTAGTGTAATAAATCACATTAATAGATTAAAACAGAAAAGATATATGATCATTTCAATGGATACTGAAAACATATTTGATAAAAGTCAATACCCACTTATCCTAAAAAAAATCCCAAGAAATTGGGTATAGAAGCTGATTTCCCTGGGACGCCTGGGTGGCTTAGTGGTTAAGTGTCTGCCTTCGGCTCAGGTCATAATCCCTGGGTCCTGGGATCGAGCCCCGCATCGGGCTCCCTCCTCCACGGGAAGCTTGCTTTTCCCTCTCCCACTCCCCCTGCTTGTGTTCCCTCTTTTGCTGTCTCTCTCTCTGTGTCAAATAAATAAAATCTTAAAAAAAAAAAAGAAGCTGATTTCCTTAATCTCATAACCTGTATTATTAAATGTGATATGAAAAACCTATTAAACATCATAATTAATGGTACAACTTGAGAAGCATTAACAATAAAGTCAGGAGTGAGTCAAAGATACCCACCATCATTGCTTATATTCAGCATTACAGAGGAGGTCCTGGCCAATACAATAAGACAAAAGAATAAAACAAATAATAATTGGAAAAGAAAATTTAAACTGTCCTTATCCTCAGATGATATTTTTCTACATGGAGAACCAATCTAGAATACTACAAACTATCATAACTGATAAGAGACATCAGTAACATTCCAAAATTAATAATTTACATCTCTACTGGAAATTATAAACAAAAATTTCAGGAAACTGTTCTTCCAAGGAGGGAAAACATGAAATTAAGGAAGAATATACTGGAGGCTTCCACTGCATCAGAAATGATTTAATGTTTTTTAAAATCTGAAGTAAACACAACAAAATGTTAAGATTTGATGAGGCTGGGTGATGAGCAAAAGTATGTTTATATAATAGTCTCTACCACAGTGAGGATGACTTCAGTCCTGGGACTTTGAACCAAACAGGAAGTGTATACTGAATTCAACAAGGTGCAATTAACAGCTACAAAAGTGTGGCCAGGGCATACAGAAAGGATCTGAAAAGAATATGAAAAGGAATCAGGAAGAAAATACATTTATTGGGCCTAAACATGTGATGAAGCAAACTGGATGGGAGGCTGCAGACTTGACATCCAAAAGTAGAGTTAAGAAATGCCATATCTTAAACTCAGAAAAGATCAATTGAGTCCTGTTTTTTAGTGGCTGATAAAAACTGAGTCAATATGTTGCTGAGTGGCTCCAGGAGAATCAGATCTAGGGTCTGGCCAAAAATCTCTGCCCATAAGCAACTTTGTTCTGCTAAAATCTCTCCCACAATTGGACTGGAGTAATAACCTTTGTTATTTTTTCATTCTGGGATTTTTTTTTTTAACCCTAGGAAGGTTTAGAATAAAATATAAAGATTACTAAATAACTGAATTACATTAATACTTCCGTGTTACATTCAAAAACAGGTTTTCATACTTATTAAAACAATCTGTATGTATTTAGTATTTACAGTAATTGCAGGGTTTAAGAGTTTGGGCATATGAAAGAATCTAACAGATTAAAGTTGTGATTCCATTTTACAACATGCAATTAGGTAATTGATTTTATAGTTGTAAGTTGAAAGGTGTAAGAGACTTTAGCTAAGTTTTTAAACAGCACTGGAATGTTTTTAAAGATTTGCCATATTTATCAGTTTGTACTATCAGACTTAATAGAGCTGTTCAGCAATGCTGCTTAGAGGCATTTGAAGTGTTGAAAAGAAAATCAACTATGTTAAACTTAATAAATACAGCTTTCATGATTGAAGGAATTTAATTAACAGAGTTGTAAATGGGACTGATTGTTTAGGGGATATGTTCTATTCATCTTGCATTAATTAAACTTTAATAAAAGGAAAACTTTAATTTTTGTATTTTACTAATTTTATGAATAGAATAATAAGGCTTGTAATGTGAACTAAAATGATTACAGAAAATCTAGTTTTTTAATTTATAATTTGAATAAATCAAATATTAACATTCTGCACATAATCTTTTTCTCTGCATAAAAGCTACCCTGAGGAACACTCAAATCTTCACTGTAAATGTGTTCATAATGAAAAAAATAAAATCTCTCTCGATTTTTTAATTTTTATTTATTTTCTTTTATTTTTATTTATTTTATAAGTAATCTCTCCACCCAACATAGGGCTCGAACTTACAAGCCCGAGATCAAGAGTCACAGACTCTACCAACTGAACCAGCCAGGTGCCCCTCTCTCAATTTTTTTAAATGGAATATATATACAGGCTCCACCTTCAGCCAGGAGTCTGCTTGAGATTTCCTTTCTCTCCCTCTGCCCCTCCACCCCACACTCTCGCTCTCTCAAATGAGAGCGAGAGAGTGAAGGGGAGAGAGAGAGAGAGAGATTGAGTGCATAAGTTGGGGGGAGGGGCAGAGGAAGAGGGGGAAGCAGACTCCTTCCTGAACAGCAAGCCCAATGCAGAGCTCAATCCCAGGACCCCAGGATCATGACCTGAGCCAAAGGCAGACGCTTAACCAACTGAGCCACCCAGGTGCCCTAATAAATAAATCTTTAAAAAAAAGAAAAAAGGAAATATATACAGACTATCTGTAAGTAAAATTACAATATTTTATTGGAAATTTTTTAAAATCTTAAAGCTCAAAAAGAAAAACACTTTCCAAAATGAGAAATTCGGTATTAAAAATATGCTAATGTTCTTTCAATTAATATAAGACATTTTCAATTTAAAAAGTAACAAGATCTTTTGCTTATCAAAATTATTCCAAAAAATAATTTTAAAAAATAATCAGGAATTACCAAAAGTATTTGAAAAATGAAAGTAACAGTGACTCACTTTGCCAAATATTAACAAGCATTATAAAGCTCTAATACTTTAAAAGAGTAATTCTGACTCAATAACAGATAAACAACAAAACCTAAAAGAAAGCTCAAAAATAAATCTGTGTGTATCTCTGCCTGAAAGCACTTTAATTTGTAAATATAGAATAAAATAAAGATTATGCTTGAGGCAGTGTTTCTTCTACTCCTATTATTTTCTTCCATGTAGGAGAAGCTGCACTACAGTAACCTCTCTAGTGTCTAGCCACCCCTTTACTCACTCCTTTACTGGGGAAATTACATGACATGTATCTACTGGTATATTTGGGAAGATACTGAATATAATCAACTCGACTCTGTTCTTCCACCTGAGAGTGAGCTGTCCACAAGGATCAGGCATTCTCCCCTATTTCCAGGCACAAGCTCTTCCCTCATGCAGGGAGGGCTGCTGTGGTCTAATATTTCCATCCATTGGGTGAGTCTATCTGCCTGACCCAAGATTCAGTCAACAGGCAGATTAGGCTCTCATATTAAACTGCATCCTCCAACCTAACCTTTATCAGAAATAAAGACTGGCTTCTATCATCTCAATTTCTTCAGAACCCCCGTGGAGAAGAGAAATGCCCTTCAGAAATCCCCATGGTAGGTGCATAGGCCAAAAACGTTTAGAGCAGAAAGATTGTCCCCTGTGGGCACCTTGATTCCAACAGAAAAGACAAAAACCAAACTAAATATGCTTGATTGTTTTTTGCAAATTTACTAAATAGATAAGTTATTCAACTTGCTCAGAAGTGGAGTGAGGAGAGAGATAGAAAGATATCAGAAGTATCACACCAGTAGACTTCTACCATCTGAAGGTAAAAATATATAAAATAGGGAGGAACCATTCCCCATTATGCAATATTTTCCCTCAATGGGGAGAGGACACATTAATCAATAAAATAGTGCTGGAAAAACTACCTAACTAATTGAAAAAAGAACAAAGTTCAAGTCCTACCTCATGCCATACACTCAAATAATGTATTGATTAAAGTGTTAAATGGAAAGGTAATATGTCAAAAATTGATGGATATATAGGTAAATACTTATCCAACCTGAGGTTTGAGAAGGAATTAAGGCAAAAGAAAACAAAGAAAAAGATCAAGAATTACTATATCAAAATGTAAGACTTTTTTTGTGAAGAAATATCATTTATAAAATGAAAAAAACAAGTCACTGAGCACCACGAGTACCCAGCAGGGAATGAAGGAGAGAAAGAGGAGGTTTGGAGGCAGATCATGGAGTAGGATCTGGGGAGTCCTTTTATGCCACAGAAAAATTAAAGTCATGGAGAAGCCAGGAAAACTATTACAAAGGCTTTAGTACCACTATATAAGCTTACTTCCAACAATGAGGAAGTGAAGTAGTTGGTGGATCCTCTTCTAGATAGTAATAATAAAGTGGGGGCAGCTGGGTGGCACAGCCAGTTAAGTGTCTGCCTTCAGCTAGGGTCATGATCTCCAGGTCCTGGAACTGAGACCCGCATGGGGCTCCCTGCTCAGTGGGGAGTATGCTTCTCCCTCTGCCCCTCCCCCCTGCTCATGCTTTCTCTCTCTCTCTCTCTCTCTCTCTCTCTCTCTTTGTGTCAAACAAATAAATAAAATCTTTAAAAAAATAAAATGCAGATGTATTATTTTTTAAATAATCAATTATTTGAAGAAACTGGTAAGTCAGAGAAGGGCTTAACTCTTGAAAGACTACAACTGCTTCAGATAAGAATTGTAAGTTTATGGGTTTTGGTCTTTGGGGCCTTTGTTTTTTGGTTTTTGGTTTTTGGTTTGCCTCAGAGCACTCCCCAGTCCTGATGGCTATGAAAAAAAATTTTTATATGAGCCTTGCAAATTCAAAGTGTCAGAAAAAAAGAGTTCAGGGATGGCAGAGAAGTAGAAACTTGGGTTAAAATCCTGGGAGCAAGAGAACTACAGAAAGAATGGGACTAAAATTTTGTATGCAAACTATGTCCCAAAGCCTTAGATGAGTACAAAACTATGCATGTGTCGGGAGGAGGGAAAGGCACCTAGGGAAAAAACTGCCACTCCAGGAGGCCAGGTTAAAAGACACGGTAACTGGAAACTGAAAGAACTGAGCAGTTATATTAGCTACTGTTCACCACAGAGAAAGCAGAGTTTTTAGTCTGAGTCAAGACAATTAACTATCCACCAGAACAACAACAGCAATCACAACAAAACTCTTAGAAGAAAATAATAGAACCTAGCATCACTACAACATTATATCTATGCTTCTGAGTTTTCAACCAAAAATTACTAGATACAAAGAAATAGGAAAGTAAGGTAGTCAATAGAAATTGACTCTGAGTGGCCCAAGATGTTGAATTTGGCAGACAAAGATTTCAAGATTTTATTTATTTATTTGAGAGAGAGAGAAAGAACATGAGAGGGGGGAGGGTCAGAGAGAGAAGCAGACTCCCTGCCGAGCAGGGAGCCCAATGCAGGACTTGATCCAGGGACTCCAGGATCATGACCTTAGTCAAAGGCAGTCGCTTAACCAACTGAGCCACCCAGGCGCCCCTGCAGACAAAGATCTCAAATAATTTTTATAAATATACTTAAAATATTAAAAGAAAATAAGCACTAATAATTAAAGGAAAATATAGTTCTAATGAGTAAATGGAATCTAAATAGAGAAATGGAAATCATGAGATGTTCTAGAACCAAAAGTATAATAAATGAAATGAAAATTTTACTAGGTGAGTTCAACAGTAGAATAAAGATGGGGAAAGAATCCATGAACTTGTAAAGAAATCAGTAGAAATTATCTAGTTCAAATAATAGTTTTAAATATTAAAAGAACCTATAAGATATGTAGAAAAATACCAAACAGTCTAACATATGTGTAACTAGAGTCCCAGAAAAAGAGGAACACAAAAATATTTAAAGAAAGAGTGGCAAAGTTTTCCAAATTATGAGAAAAGCATTAACTTACAAGTCCAAGAACCTTGATGATCCCAAACATGACAGATACAAAGAAAACTGCCCCAAGATGCATCACTGTCAACTGCTGAAAACCAAAGAGAAAAGGGAATCTTGAACAGTTACAAACACTTGAAGAAACAGTCTCATAGTTTCTTCGATGAATATAGAAGCCCGCACTTACCATATGACCCAGCAATTCTATTTCTAGGTATTTACCCTAGAGAAATAGAGCATATTTCACATACTGATGATACATGAATGCTTATAGCAGCTTTATTCATAATAACCAAAATCTAAAAACAACACAAATGTTCAACAATAGATAAATGGGAAAACAAATTTTGGTATATCCATACAATGGAATATTATTCAACAAAAATGAACCAATACCTAATATATGCAACATGGATAGATCACAAAAATACATACTATAATATCTGAAATTCTAGAAGAGGAAGACAAATCTATAGTGATAGAGTGATCTGCTGACCAGTGGACACCTGACTTTGGGGTTGAGAGAGGCTGACTGCAAAGGATCAGATGCATATAGTTATCTATTGCTTTATAATCAATTACCCCCAAACTAAGTGTTTAACACATTTATTATCTCTCAGTTTCTGTGGGTCAGAAATCTGTGCATGACATAATTGGTTCCTCTAGCTCTGGGTGTCTCACAGGTTGCAATCAGGAGCTGGGTTTATAATCTTCTTAAGGCTCAACTTGCAGTGAATCTACTTCTCAGCTCATTTAAGTAGTTATTGGCAGAATTCAGTTCCTTGGCAGTTGTTGGATTGAGAGCCTCAATTCTTCATAAGTGGTTGCCCCCAGTTCTTTGACATCCTGGCCTCTTCACAGGAAAGCTACAATATTGAAGGTGGCTTGCTAGAGAAAGCTAGCATGAGGGCAAAGAGCAAGAGAATGCCAGCAAGATGGAAGGCACAATCTTTTGTAACCTAATCTCAGAAGCAATATCTCATCACATTTACCATATTCTATTCATGAGAATCAAATCACTAGATGCAGCTTACCTTCAAAGGAAGGGAATTATACAAGGGAAAGAATACTAGGAGGTAGGTATCCATACAAGCCATTTCAGAAGCTGCCCATCACAGGAAAGAAATTTATGAGTTGATGGAAATGTTGTATATCTGTTTGAAAATAAAAACTCATCAAAGAGTATGCTCAAAATGGGTATATTTTATTATATGTATAGTTGATTTGTTTAAAGTCCAGTTACTTTAAAAAAAAGGGGGGGGGAAATTAGATCATAATCTCAAAAAAAATTTCTTTTAAAATGGAAGAATCTCCTTTTTCTCTCAAGCTCAACTAAATAGTCACTGAAGGAATATAAATCTTCAAGTACAAAAAGGACAAACAGACAATAATAGTGCTTGAGAATTTTAGAAGATAGTAAAGTGGATAGAGAAGTATTACCTTTCCCCACAGAGCAGAGTAAGGTACAAACCTGGAGTCTGGTACATTTGAGAAATAAACCAATTTATCCTTCTGTATGTGGAAGCACCACAGACTATGAGGTGTGAGGCTGAGGGTAAGGAGAATGATAAACAGAACAACTGGACTCCCAGATTCTTTCCCCCACCAAACAATATCCACACTCACCCCATTCAAGAAACCAGAAGTTTATTTATTCTCAGGAGAGGGTCAAGATTGTGCAAAATAATGCAAATGGCAGGGATGAGACATGATCCTAAAAGCAGAGAGACTAAATTAAAGACTAAATATTGAATTTAGGACACAGAGGTCATCCTCTATTTGCTCCCAGAATACTGGCTACCAGGTATATTTTCCCCTCCCCCTGGCCAAGGAACTGGATGATTTTTCACTGGAAAAATTTAATTGTCACAGATAAAAGACTCAAAATGCAAATCTGGCCACAGTAATCCCTGCACAGAACTCTTATAGAAGTACTTCTCAAACTCTGAGGTGTTTAAGAATCCCTTGAGATCTTGTTAAAGTGCAGATTCTGATTCAGTAGGTCTGGAGTGGGGCCCAAGAGTCTATGTGTCTGACAAATTCCCAGGTGATGGAGATGGTGTTTATCCCCGAGTCACACTTTTAGCACCCAGGCTCCCTTGTCCTCCATCCACAAAACACAGAGTGAACTCACTTGCAGGCTTTCCAGTCTCTTTTAGGCATAAGCACCCTCTCCTAACCTACCCAAACTCACTTCCCAGCATGCTATCCCCACACCACACCTCTAACCCCACTCCATTCAATCAAGTACTCTTTCCTCCAGCTTGAAGTGCATCATTCCTTCCCATACTAGGACAAACACTTTCTCCTCCTTCAAGAATCAGCCCAAGATTCCACCACTTCCTCTCTGAAGTTGGTCCTGACTCCTTTGGGCAGACTTAATCTACTGCTTCTGTGTTTCATTATATCCTGGGCCAACCTCCATCATCAACCTATGCACATACACAAATATATAAATATTTGTTTGTTCCTTCCTTCCTTCATTCAGTCAGTCATTTATTAAGTGACAAAGACTCTCACCTTGACCTAATTCAGGGTCCTCTGATCATGTTTCTGACTAAGCCTTGATCCTGGGCTCTTGTCCTTGGCCCACTTACTCCAGTTTTAGTAAGAATCCCACTGAGTCACGTAAATGAAAATACTCCACCTTGGCCAATCAATCACCCTTGATATCTGATCAAATTTATCATTCCCTACCCTGCATCTCTTAGCATCCTGGCCTGCCCTCAGCCAAAATCCTGTTAGGTCAATTTAGCAAAGAATTACCCTATCTTTTAGTACCTACCACCCCCCAACCCTGCTTCTTGGCCATAAATCCCTACTTTTCCTTGTCATATTCATACTCGAGCCCAATCTCTCTCCCCTACTACAAAACCCCATTGTATTACCTCCCCCGAATAAAATCTTCCTTACCATCATTTACAAGTATCATAAATAATTTTTTTCTTTAGCAGTTATAATGCCATCACTCAGATCCGATTGATCTATCATTCAGGACCCAAGTGAGCACCTTTGAGGCCTTGTCTTCCTTCCTGGCTGACTAATCAGGGATCCACTGGTGAGTCTCACTCAGTTTTGACCCAGGGCTCCAGATGACAGTCCTTGAAGCACAGTAGAGACTGATTTTTATTCTTGAAATTCTAAGTATACTCTCTGAAGCTGGCTTAGATTCCCAGGCAAGAGAAATTGGGTTTTTCTGTCTAAAACGTAACTGCTGGGCTGGAAATCTTTCTTCCTGGCTCTCTATCTCCCTGTTTTGTTGTTGTTGCTGTTGTTGTTGTTGTTTGGTTTGGTTTTTTTTTTTAACCACAAAAAATATATCTATATTTTTATATTGGGGGGAGGGAGTAGAAAAGAAACCCCTATACTGGGCCCTACTCAGTGGCAGCTTCTTGTTCCATCGGGTTAAGGAAAACTTTGAGGAAATAAAAGTTGTTTGGAAAAATCCAGGTGTAGTTGCTTTGTATGTTGTGATGGGTAGAGGGATGAAGTGAAGTGTGAAGGACCCTCATACCCTCCATCTTGCCTCAGACTATGTCCTGGAACCCTGGGGCAAAGAAAGCGCTACTTTCATTCCTGCTTCTTGGGATTGTTGATTCTTCCCACAATAACTTCACCACGTAGTCAGAGCAACACGCCCAGCAGGTTGGCCAAGATGGCGAGCGGCACGTCTGTGATCGTCCCGATCAGCCGGACTCCTCGCGATGCGGTCTGCGTACCAGCTGGAGGTAGGAGTCCCGGCCCGGAAGTTGGTCTCTATCTCCCTGTTCCCAACTGATTTGAAAACATGTCCACACAGAAATCTGCATATGAATGTTTTAGCAGCTTTACTCATAATCTCTAAAAACTGGAAGCAACCAAGATGTCTTCAGTATATGGCTGAATGAACTGTGGTACATCAATATAATAAAATACTAGCCCATGGTTTTTTTAAATGAGCTATCAAACCACAAAAGTCCTGGGTGAACATTAAATGTGTAACACTAAGTGAAAGATGGCAGTCTGAAAAAGCTGCATACTGCATAATTCAATTATGTATTCAATTATTTACATTCTGTAAAAGGCAAAACTATAGAGACAGTAAAAAGATAAGTGGCTGCTAGGGGCTCAGGGGGATGGGGACAGGGTTGAATAAGTGAAACACAGAGGACTTTTAGGTCAATAAAACTATTTTGTATGATACTTTTTGGTAGATACATGATATGCATTTGTCAAAACCCATAGAATTTTATTGCACAAAAAAATCAACCTGAATAAATGCAAATTTTTAGAAATTTAAATCGTTTAGGAGGTCAAAGGATCCCAGGTATTAAGAATGTGAAAACACTTGCAACAACGTGGATGGAGCTAGAGTGTATTATGCTAAGCAAAATAAGACAGTCGGAGAAAGACAAATACCATATGATTTCACTCATATGTGGAATTTAAGAAGCAAAACAGATGAACATAGGGGAAGGAGAAAAAAAAGAGACAGAAGCAAACCATAAGAGACTTTTAACTACAGAGAACAAACTAAGTGTTGATGGAGGGAGGTAGGCAGGGGGCTGGGCTAAGTGGGTGATGGGTATTAAGGAGAGCACTTGTTGTGATGAGCACTGGGTGTTATAGGTAAGTAATGAATGAATAAATTCTACACCTGTACTACCATATATGTTAACTAACTAGAATTTAAATGAAAACTTGAAATTAAAAAATTAAATGTACAAAACAATCTTACTGAAGGGGAGAGATATTACTGACCTAACTTTGGAAATGAATGGAGTCTGTAAACCTAAAGACAAAAGGAAATATACATAAACACTGTACTCTAGTTGATAAAGTTGTTTTCCACAGGGGTATGGGTTAAGAATTCTGATCCTGCTATACATGTATACTGGCATTGAACAAGTAAGTAAATGTACGGTGGGTGGTGGAAGCCATGTTTTTCATTGTAGGAGAAAGAATTACAGAATAGCAAGGGGAGAAAGCTAAAATGATGGACTGAAGTTGGAGACATCAGTATGTACTCTTGTTTAATTTAATATAGATCACATGGTTACATATAGAAATACTTACAGATATGTGTATATAAAATGGTTAGTATATACATACATATTTCCTTGCTTTTTCACCTGAGAGGGCCTAGAAATAACAATATTGCTCTAGCAGTGAATACACCTAGTACCCAAATCTTAATTTCTAATTCCATTCTCCAGGGGAAGAAACCAGCATTCCTTGGAAAATAGGCACTCAACAGGATAAGTGGAAAGACTAACATGATGAGGAATGAAACATCAATAAGGAAAAACCTATGTAAATAAATAAGCCATGGCTGCAACCAAAAGGCCAAAAACTATCAGCAACATTATTTTCCCAAAGTCCATTTATGAATTGTTTGGAACTAGGTATGCATTTTACCATGTATTAAATTATAAAATATTCATTTAATGAATATTTTTTGATGGTTACTCTGTGCAAAGCACTGTGTTATAGATGAAACTATGAATGTGGGGAGGTAAATTAGAAGGAAATCAAAGCCCCTACTAAGGGGTGTGGCTTAATAAACAGTAAAGTCACATACTGAGTTGGGGAAGACTAAGAGGAATATGTGAGATGGGAAGAAGGTAGGAAATCAATCGTTTCATTTTATCGAAGCTACATTTGAGATATTTATCATTCTAATGGAGTCACCAAGCAAACAATAGAATATAAATCTGATCTTTAAAAAGTCATCAGAGATGGGCGCCTGGGTGGCTCAGTCGTTAGGCGTCTGCCTTCGGCTCAGGTCATGATCCCAGGGTCCTGGGATCGAGTCCCACGTCGGGCTCCCCGCTCAGCGGGAAGCCTGCTTCTCCCTCTCCCACGCTCCCTGCTTGTGTTTCCTCTCTCGCTGTCTCTCTCTCTGTTAAAAAATAAATTAAAAAATCTTTAAAAAAAAGTCATCAGAGATAAAAATTAAAAAGCATTAAATAGGTCATTATTAAAGTCATGAACTAGATAAGATCACCAGGGAGAAAAATGTGAAGAAAGAAGACAATGAGCCCTAGATTACAATCTTATGACAGTCTAGGATTTAGAGGCTAACCAAGATCTAGAGGCCAAAGAGAAAAAGAGGATCCAGCAAAGAAGATTCAAAAGAAGTATCTGTGCATTCTAAAATCATTGAACTTACAGAAGCACAGAGTAGAATGGTGATTGCCAGGGGTTAGGAGTGGGGAAATGGGGAGACGTTGGTCAAGGGGTACAAAGTTTCAGCTATGCAAGATGAATAAGTTCTGGGGATCTAATGTACAGCATGGTGACCACAGTTAACATTACTTGTGTACTTGAAATTTGCTAAAAGGGTAGGTCTTAGGCAATCTCAACACACACAAAAAAGTAACGATATAAGGTACTGGGTATGTTAACTAGCTTGATTGTGGTGATTATTTCACAATGTAGAATAGCACCCTCCCCATCCCTTCACCCCTCTCCACCCACCCCCCACCCTGTTAGACTGTCAGTCATAGCCTAATGCTACATCACAATGCCTCCGTCATTCACCTCACTTCATCTCATCCCATAGGCATCTTATCATCTCACATTATCATGAGAAGGGCATGGTACAAGATATTTTGAGAGAGAGACCACATTCACATAACTTTTATTAGAATCTATTGCTATAATTGTTCTATTTTATTGTTAATTGTTGTTAATCTCTTACTGTGCCTAATTTATAAATTAAACTTTACCATACGTATGTATGTATAGGAAAACACAGTATATATGTACTATTTATAGTGTCAGGCATCCACTGGGGGTCTTGGACAATATTCCCCATGGAAAAGGGGAGACTACTGTATACATATATCAAAACACTGGGGCACCTGGGTGGCTCAGTTGGTTAAGCGATTGCCTTCGGCTCAGGTCATGGTCCCAGGGTCCCAGGATCGAGTCCTGCATCAGGCTCCCTGCTCAGCGGGGAGTCTGCTTCTCCCTCTGACCCTCCTCCTTCTCATGCTCTCTGTCTCTCATTCTCTCTCAAATAAATAAATAAAATCTTTAAAAAAAATCAGGTTTCATACCTTAAATATATAAAATTTCTATTTGTCAATTATACCCAATAAAGCTGAAATAAATAAAATTAAAATTAAAGTTTTTTTAAAGAAGTATCCAATGACAGAAAACCAGGAGTATGCAATGTTCTGAAAGCCGAGAGGAAGAACAAATCATGTTGAATGATGATGAGGAGACACATAAGATGACACTAGAGAAATGTCCATAGAATTTGGCTACATTAGAGGTTGTTGGTGACTTTGACAATTTCAGTGAAATAATGAAGATAGAAACCAAATAGTATGCACTCCTTGACTATTTATGTTTGAAATTTCACAAAATCACAGTGCCTTTCACTGATGGAAGAAAATTCATTCATTTATTCATTCTTTCATCTATCTACCCTATGCCAGGCTCTGGAGGCAGAGCTAAAGATTCATTGATAAATAAAACTTCTTTCTCTAGATGTTCCCAGGCTGGTAGTAGTGATCACAGGTATACGTATAATTGCAACAAGATGTTGTGGCAGCAGAAAGAAGGGACTAATTATTGTAACTTGAGTCATCAAGCCTGGTTTTGAGGCTTGAATTTGAGGTACTTTGGAGACCTCCAACATCATACCAAATAGGCATTTCAATATATGGGTCTGAAGGTCCAAAGAGATATCTGGGTTGGCTATGTAATCTCCCTACAGCTAGCATTTGTGTGGAGGAGAGCTGCCTAGTGAAAGAGTATATGTCAAGAAGAGTAGCAAGCCTAGAGGAAATCTTTGAAGATCTCGGACATTTCAGGACAATGTAGAGGGCTTCAAGCCTTCAAAGGAAGAGGAGTCATTAATTCCTATGCCGCTAAGAAGTTAAGTCAAATGATGATGTGAAAATGTTGAGTAGATTTGGTAAGTGGAGATCATTATGAAAATGGAAAGCATCCCTTGCTTTCCTGCACGAAATCCCCCAACTTACCTACCTCTTCCCCTATCTTCTCCTACCATCCTTCGCATAATTAAGAGCCACATTTTGAGCCTCTATTGAAACCTAAAAATTATGGAAGAACTTCCTGATTGTCAGGCCACGCATTTTTTTTAATTACTGCAAGACTAAAAACAGAGTTGTTTTAGTGAATAAAAGGTAAAGTAGAATGAAAAAACTAGCTGTGTTTGAAAAATTGAAGAAAATTGCATATAACTAACTCAGTTTTAGAACTCCCCTGAATCCATGACCTTTAATACATAGCAGGTGATGAGTAAATGAAATGGATTAGATGAGAAAAATCTCTCCTGTGTCACTTACTAAATGAAGAAACCAATCTAAACATTTGCTCAGATTTTAAGAATCTATAATAATTAGGGCATTAGACAAGTTCCCCATTGACTACAAAGATGAATAGGAAATGGTTTCAGTCCTCAACAGTCTGGAACCTGTGTAATCGATCATCCTCTTAAAGAGCATCAGTCTCCCCACACCCACCCTCTCTCAGCCTGCCTATCAACATACTCAAGGTTTCTCCACATAAAGAAGTACTTGAGCTTGTCTTCACCTCTTCTCTCCTGCCTCTGTCTCCTTCTTTTGAGAAAGCTGCAACAATGAGAGGTCTCAGTCTAATCAAACCCAACTAACCATTATTTTCCTGAGCTTGCAACCCAGGCTCTGCTATCCATTTCCATACTACAATAGCCCCATCCTCAAATAGTAAGTTTGGTTTTTATTGGACTGAGAAAACTAAAGCAATCAGAAGAGAACTTCCACATGCTCCCACTACCAAATCTATCCATAAGGCCACCCCTCCAGCTGTATACAGGAATGTGTTGCCTCTTGTCTGATCAAAGACTCCTTTCTTACAATTTTCCTCCTCTTTTTTTCCAGCATTTTTTTCTTCCTACTGGATAATTCTCATCAATATGCAAATATCCTGCAATATCTCTCATCTGTGAAAAGAAATCCTTTCTTGACCTCACATCTCCCCACAGCTACTGCTCCATTTCTCTATATCCCCTTATGGCAAAAATTCTTCAAAGAATGGTTTCCACTCCCTGTCTTCCCTCTTTTCCTTCTATTATCTCTTGAACCCACTCTAATAAAGCCTCTGCTCCCACCCCATCACCAAAACTGCTACTGTCGAGGTGTGATGGTTAACTTTATGTGTCAGCTTAGCTGGATCATGTTGCCCAGATGTTTGGTCAAGTACTATTCTGGATGTTTCTATGAGAGTGTTTTTGGATGAGATTAACATTTAATACTGCGGACTTTGAGTAGAGCAGTTTGCCTCTATAATGTGAGCGGGCCTCATCAAATCAGCTGAAGGCCTAACTAGCACAGCAGACTGACCTCCCCTGAGGAAGAAAGAGTTCTCTAGCAGACGGCCTTCAGACTTGAACCACAGCATCAGCTTTTCCCTGGGTCTCCAGCCTGCTGGCTCACCTTGCAGATTTGTACTTCCCAGCCTCCATAATCATGTGAGCCAATTCCTTAAAATAAATCACTCTCTATAGATATATACACAACCTATTGGTTCTGTTCCTCTGGAAAGCCCTGACTAACACACACAAGGTTACAAGGGACCCTTGCTAAATCCAATGATCAATTCTCAGCACTCTTCCTATTGCAACTTTCACCAGCATTTGATACAAATGAATCATATCCTCTTTCTTCAAAAATGCTCTGAGCTTCTGATGTATGGTGTACTTGAAAGATGCTAAGAAAGTAGATCTAAAAAGTGTTCATCACAAGGAAAGAAACTCTTTTGGGGGGTATCGAAATGAAGTGATGGATATTAATTAAACTTACTGTAATGGTCATTTCACAAGTTAAGTCATTGTACCTTAAATGTATACAGTTTTGTATGTCAATTACATCCCAAGGAAACGGAAAGAAAAAAAAATTGCCTGTGCTTGTTTCCCGGTATTAGTCTCTCCTGGTTTTCTTCTGTCATGGGCCACTCCTAAGTCTCTTTGTAGGATCTTCCTTTTCTGCCCCAGAGCTCAGGCTCAGACCTCTTCTCTACTTTACCTACATTTTATTTCTCTTTGTAGCCCTAGAACCCAGTGCTGATTCTTCTCCCACCAGTATAATTGGAAAAAAGATCAGTAGGGGAAATAAAACACTGTACACAGGGCAAAGGTCATCAGTGTCCATAAACTCAATTCTTGAGATGAGAGGCCTTCAGAATTTTAAAAGACTGTGGCAGTTAGGATTTCAAGCGCAGTGTGGTCACCCACTCAAATCATTTCAATTAACATCCCATCCTGTCCCAGGAAAAGAAGAAAGATTTATTCAGCAACTGACACATGGAAACAACTTGTAGGTTAATGTCTAAAAAACTCATTCATTCTCTTACTTTAAAGTATCATCATTTCTGAGCTTAACATTCATACAGTGATGTCCAGAAGTCATCCTAAAAACAAGCAAAAGCACAGGTCGTGTCTAAGACCACCCTTCCTGGAGAAAAATGAAGGCAGCCTCCCTTGGGACTTCTCTCTTCCCTCATTTTACCGCCTTCCAGAAGGGGTCTTTTATGGAATGTGGTGGTCCTTTCTTTCAGCTGTTCTATGAACAGGTCTCTAGCACAGTAAGCCATGGGAGGGAAAGCAAAAGGAGGCAGAAATGTTTGGCTTTTTCCCTGGGGAAAGACTGTCCAAGAGTGACTTTTGACCAATGAAGTTTCAAGAGCATTCTTTCATGGAGTCTCAAACAGAAAAAAAAAAAGAAAATTCTGTTTACACAATTTTTCTTGGGAGCTTTAGAGGCAGGCAGCTGGGATTCCTAGCAGTTTTAGTCTCTAAGATTAGATCCAAATGAGAAGAAAACAGAATGTGAACAGGAACATCAAGGCTAGACTAATCATCACTAGTGCTAGCAAAGCCTTTCACTAGGTACAGCATCCACCAAACGCCCCGTATCAATCTCCGTTCCATAATTCCATCTGTACTGTACCAGTGGTGTGCTGAAGCTGGCTCATAGCGACTCATGAAAGCCATCCGCTAAAATATTTGGGGATTTTGTGATCACATTGTTAAGCCCAACCATCATTAAGAAGTAAAGTTATATAAATTTAAAATTATACAAATGAAATTAAAAGCAAAGTTAATAACAAATGCTCAAAATCCTCACTTCCTAATTATTTTCTTACATTTTATTCACATGGTGATTTACTTTTATTGTCTCTGACAAAAATACAGCTCAGTAGTGCTCTACCATGCATCTTTTCCTGACTCATTGTTCAGTGACTTCACATTAGTACCTTGAAATTGACCATGAAATTAGCCATAGTGGGTATGTTTACACCATGGAAATTGGCCTACACTGTGAATTAGGTCTTTTCATGCAGGGTTAGGGGGAGCTAATTATTGAAATTTTACCACATGTTCCCCGTCCCCCTGCCCCATTTTCCACATCCTTTCATTATAAATACTGGGTCACTCCTTTGGGCCCTCAGTTTAAGACTTGCTTTCTCCACGAAGCCTTCTGTGATTACCCCCAGCCTACTATGACTCCCTGCACTGAATTCACATTGCATTGTCTGCCTGTAAGCCTCAACTAACTGGCCCTTAGCTAGTACAAGGGAATATAACTAATAAATTGCATATAACAAATCATTTTACATGGCTATGTAGTTTTCTTCTACCTCATACATTGAGTGCTCTTTGACAGCAGAAGCTGAGTACGTAGTAGGTATTCAACAAATACTTGCTGAATGGAAATCTGCATATGGAACTTCCTAGATAACATGACTATGTCCCAGTTCCCAAGAAACTTGTTTCCAAAGAAGGAAAGGATGGATACTGATCAACTTAAATGCAAAAGTTTCTTTTTGTATGACAGTTCTAATCCAGCCCAATACCTCACTCCAACCCCAGCTCAGCAGACTTCTAAAAGGTGCTGGAAGAATCCTGAGCTGGAGAATTCACTCAGGAGCCAGGCTGGGGGTGGTGCACAGGCTGACCCAGCACGCTGACACCTTGCAGGGGAGCAGCTGGTAGAGGAAGAGGCACAGGAGGAAAGCTGGCTGCATGAGGGGAAAACAACTCTCTGGGAAGAAAAGTGTCTCCAACCACAAGTGACATTTCACATTTGCAAAGGAAGCAGCCACAGACAGGAGATCACAGCTGGTTTGACTTACAAATAACAAATCCAATCCTGTTTCTTGCAGCTTGTCTTCTATCTGTAAACACAGACGAAGCTATCCACAGATGCAGGTTCAAATTACCCTAGTGTTCCAGAGCTCAGCATGGGGTCTTTGGGGGTGGGCTTCAGAAGAGTTACTGGATGGAGTGAGAGACAGGAGAGGAAGATGCCTCTCTGTGTTCTCATCACCTCCCCACCCTTGCAAACTGCAGGGTGATGCACTGTGAGGAGGCAATAGCAGTGATGAAAAAGAAAGACTCAGGTGGGCATGATGGTTGATGGTAGGGGAATGGGGGCCTGAATCTTATCAAGAGAGTAAGAAAGAGCATCTGGAGTAGGGAACTTCCCTCTCCCAGAACATCATGGGAAAAACAGTTCTGGTCAATCGCTCTGGTCCCAACAGGATCTGCACTGTTCCATGAAGGCATTTGCTTTGACAGCTTCTTGAGACGCTGGCTGCTGCCCAAATGCATCCTGTAAATCTACTTCCCACATTTGTTTGGTCTTTTCTTTTCTTTTCCTTTCTTTTTTTCGCAGGGTGCAAAGAAGGATGGGACAAAAACTGACCCATTTAGACAAAATTGACCTATTCTAGATAGAAGTGAATCAGAAGAGTGAGTGCCACAGATGGCCAGAATTTGTTTCCTAAAATTACTGAGCAGTTCAACATGGACTCCCCATCCTTGCTTCTAGAGAGCAGAGGCACAGTTTTGCTAAGTTCTGCTCCTAAGACAGCTGAAATGGAGGCTGCCCGTGTCCAGGTTCAGAGAATGGAACTCTCTCCATCTTCCTTCTTCCCACTGGTCTCATAACTATCAAGACCAGGTGGTGTGATTCCACAGACTTCTAATAAATTGTGTCATTTCACTGGAAATTTGCTTTGGGAAATCCAGGACTCCTGGTGTGGAAGCTGGGAAATTTTTAGTCTCCCAAAGGGAGTAAGCAAATCTCCTGCACGAGGTCCGTCCTGGCTAACTCCTGTGCTTCCCCAGGCTGGAACAGAGTCTTCCTCATTGCATGTGTTTCTTTTCCAGGTCTCCACATTTTGCTTTGTCACTTCCTATCCACTCCCAAGGCCATGGCTGCTGGCCTTGCGAATGCTCGAAAAGCCTTGTAACTCTGAAGGAAGCTGGGCTGGAGCCCAGCGACCCTCCCATGTCTAGAGCACCATCTGGTTGGGAGGTTTATCGCCCACTGTTATCTCTGTGTTCCTGGACGCAGCTTAAACCTATTAATTTCTTATCTTGTCATCACAGGCTAAATGAAAGCATCCTCCACTAGGCTTCCCCCCTTTGGAACAAAAATCTTCTACCTCTTACTCACCCCCACATAGTTGGCCTCTGTATGTTTCCAAGAACTCCTTTTCTAGCTTCCTGTGAAGTACTTTGGTCTGAAGATCCCCCAGGGAGTCTGCCTGGGAGACGGAAAGGCCTGAAGAAAATTAAGTGGCTTGCTCCCTCAATGTGTTGTGTTTGAGACCCCATGCATGAACCTGTCAGCTCCAGAATGAATCTCCTGGGGCCACCTTGAGGTCCATTCTAGTCTCAATGTGGGGGCCAGATTTTTCCAACTTTAGGAACCCCTTCTTAAACTGCAAAGAGGTTCTGAGGAACAACTGCTAGAGAGGAAGGAATGGAGTGTCTGTGAACTAGGACATGAAATGGCTTGGGTGCTCAAGACTGGAGGAGACTAAGACAGACACCAGAAGGGAAGCTGCAGTCCGGCTGGGAAGGTAGCCGAGCAGTGATGCCCAAAACATAGGAGACAAAATTGTCGGGCCTGGGTCACCCACTGCTTTGGCCTCCGTCCCTACAGTAGTCTGGGAGGTGGAAGGAGAGAGTTTGATCAGCCTCTCTGTGCTCAGAAGGAAAAGGAACCTTCTCTGCAAGGCTGTGTTCGGCTCATCCATATGTCATCTCCACAGACAGAGAAAGAAAAAGAGCATCTATCTTCCAGCTTCTCCTTTCTAGAAATGAGTACACATTTTCACCTAATCCCCTCAGCCAACTTCCCCTCTGGTCTTGTTGTGCAGCCTTAGGTCACATGGCCCCTAAAGCTGTCCCTGGCAAGTGCAGTGAGACTGATGATTGGCTAGGTGGCTCAGGATCCACCCCTGGAGTGGGAGGGACGGATCCCCATCACAGTAATTTTCCACCTGGCCCAGAGGCGGGGGGTGGGGGTGGGGGGCAGTCTTTCAGTTATGCATTCAACCTCATCACACCTCTGTCTTCAAGGTCAGCAAGGACCCCACTGTCCTGAGGCCTCATCCTCTTTGACCTCTCAGCCAATCTTGACACAGTTGAAGACTCCCTCCGTTTTGAAACCTTCCTCCACTTGGCTTTCAAGACATCTCTTTCTCATATTCTCTTCCTCTCTCACTGGCCACTTCCTCTGTTTCCTTTGCTGCATCCTCCTCACCTTTCCAACCTCAAAATGGTGTACAGTCCCAACACACAATTCTCAGATCTCTTTTTCCTTTATCTTCATCCTACTCCTCTGGTGGCATGGCTTTAAATACTAACTTCTGTGACTCCCAAATATTTATCTCTAATGCATACCTCTTCCCTTAATTCCAGATTTATAAATCCAACTGCTTAATCAACATCTCCCTTTGAGTATCTAGAGGCATCTCAAACTTTAATGACCCAAACTCCAACTATACCTTCAAAATATATTCAAAATCTGATTATATCCTACATTTCCACCATTTCGGACTCTGAGCATCTTTCTCCTCATCTACAGAGAAGCCATGTCACTCTCTTTCCTTTTACCCTAACCTCCTATAGCCAATTTTCCAACCGAAATGAATCTTACAAAACATGTCAGATCATGGGACTCTTTTGCTCAAAATCCTCCAAGGACTTCTCATCTCACATAGAATGAAAGCTAATAAAATTGTTACAGGTGGCCTGTAAAACCCCACAACATCAAGAAGGGCTAAATGAAGTGAGGAAGGGGATGATCTGAAGGAAGTGAGGGAGCATGACATACTGATGTCTGGGGAAAGACATCAAGAACAAAAGCTATGAGGAGAGAATGTCCTTGGCATGTCTCAGGAATAGCTAGGACCCTGCTCTTCTCTCTGACTTCCTTTCCTACCACTCATCTATAGTGGGTTGAATAGTTTTCCCCAAAATTCCTATTAACCCAGAACCTCAGAATGTGACCTTATTGGAAATAGGCTGATATAATGAGTTAAGCATCAAAATGGGATTATACTGGATAAGGGTGGTCCCTAAATCCAATGACTAATGTCCTTATAAGAAGAAAATAATACCCACACAGAGACAGAGAAGAAGGCCACGTGGAAACGGAGTTGGGCAGACACCGGGTTATATTGCATAAGCCAAAGAATGCTTGGGGCCATGCTTGCTGGAAGAGATAAGGAAGGATTCCTTCCTAGAGCCTTCAGAGGGAGCACGGCTTTGCTGATACCTTGATTTCAGACTTCTGGCCTCCAGAACTGTGAGAGAATACATTTCCATTGTTTTAAACCACAAAGTTTATGGTAATTTCTTATGGCAGCCCTCTGAAACTCACACACTCTCCCTCCCTCATTTAGTTCCAGCTACATAGGGTTCCTCAAATTCCCCTATAAGGATATGGAAGAGGCCAACAGGATTATATCAAAATGGCAGGAGTCTTGAGAGCCTGTTTGACTTTGCCCAAGTCCCTTGACCTCTCCGAACTTCATACATATTCCTTACGTACAAGGCAAAACATTCTCTAGATTTCTTTCTGAGAGCTGCAACTATTACTAACCATTGATACAGATTCAAATCCGTACAGTGAGAGCAATTCTCATTAGATGACATTGGTTTTCTCCAGAGCTAGGGGACCTGCCCCAGATGTGTGCAATGGAAAAATTCTCACCCTGGTAAGGCACCTGAATGCCACAGGGAAGCTGCTGGAACTGGACCAGACCCTGGAACAAAATCCAGTCCACATTTGCTTAACAAAACTATTCTTTACAATCCTGTGCATGCTCTCACTATGGTATCAAGAGCTTTTCCTAATCAACATCTAAGAATGGGAACAGTCTGGTAACATTATGAACTACTTACATATGGAACCAGAAAATACAGCAAGCAAATTGACTCAAACACAGGATTGTTATGCAACTCTATTTTCCAAGAACCAAGCCTTCTGATTGGGGACTCAATTTCGGACATCCTTTAATTTAATGGACACCTCCTCCAGACACGCTGCTGGTGATTGTCTCATGTATCCCAACAGCTTGTAATTAGTCTGGGGCAGGGGTGGGGGTGATAAGTAATCACAGCATTTTAGAGCTAGAAGAGAGATCCTCAAACCCAGCCTTCTCTTTTTACAAGCAAGGTGTCAAGGCTCAGATTGTTAGAGTTATTTGCCCAGGTACAGTGACAAAGAGACTGGAAAGAGCCTGTCTCCATTCCCAGGAGCATCCCCTTACACTTCATCCTCAAGTGTAAGCTTCCTGCACGTTCTGTCAACTCTAGAGTTCATGCTGGAAAGGGGTCTTCTGGTCTATGCTTTTTGCTCTGGAGCTGTTTCTTCTGCCCCAAGAATGGGGAAGCTGCCTGATTTTGCACGGAGCCACCTTATGTTTTCTAAACCACAGAAGTTAAGTTTGCAAGATTCTTTTCCTTTTTTTTTTTTTAACGGCTCTTCAAAGACAGAAAACAACAACCATTTCCAATCTGATCCAAGACCACAGGATTGTTTTTAATTCCATTCATCAGTATCTCATTCACCCCAAGAGACTATGGGATGTTTCCATATTTACATAATGGGCTCATCATTTTAAGCTCCATAGGGCCCTCTCTGACATGGTGGCAATTATGTTTCCCTGCAAGCTTCCAAGTTTACTGTAAAGGCCAAAAGGGTCTCAGACACCCAGAAAACATACTTTTTATGTTTTTATAAACTCTATAAAATTGTAATTGGATCAAACTTTGCATTCAAAAGCACATTCTTCAGGAATATTTTATATGCACATAAAACATCGAGAAAATGTTAACATTATGATCTTAACTGTTTGCACATTGGAACCAGCTAAAAGTTAGGAAAATGCAATCCATCTGTTCTCTTCTTTGAAACTCGATTATTCTGAAAGCACAAAAGAGTGCCTCAGGGGAGGCTGACACTGCCCTCTCCCAACTCCTGTTATCAGGTGACACAGGGGTGGGCGGGAGAGGTGGTCTCACTGGGGGCAACTGTTTTTCTGTCTCTCTCCAAGCTAAGGTCTGGTCAATACAGGAGCATCGACTCTACTGGCAAATCCTCTAAGGCTGAGCAAAGAAAGGGATGGTCATATGGTTCCCATGGCCCAGACTCTGGCCTCGGTTGTCTGAGGAGCTTCTGAGTCATTTCACCTGTCCTGGCTCCCAGCAGGGGCCTAATTCCCAAAGGGCATGGGAATGGGAAGCCCAGGTTTTGCTGTAGCCCTTAAGGCTTGTTTGTTCAAGACTATCCATTAGGCATTTATTAGCCTTCATTATGAAGTGCTAGTTGCCTGATTAGTTCAAGCTGAGGGGTGGGTAGAAGAGGCAGGGGGAAATGAGGGAGCAATATGAGCAATAGGCTGATATTTGCTTTCCCAGAGAACTCTGCCACTCAGCTTCCCTGTTTTATCTGTTAGCACAGCAAATTGGACCCCTCATTATCACATTTACAAAGTGCTTAGCACACACAGGGAGGAGAGTCAAGGATGTTGGCAGAGAGACTGGCTCCCACTGAGGGAGGTCCTCTCCCTAGAAGAACAAAGCCCATTTCTCCATGGTCATGCCCATACCTGATGGGAACTATCCCACCAGGACCAGGCCAAATACAAGAGGATTTCTCCTTGGAGAATGGGATCTCTGGTGCAGAGGATCAGACAGAATGGAGAAATTGTCCTGGGAAGGCCACCGGATTGCGTACACCCTTTGCTGAAAGAGATCCATAGTCTGAGAGATTATTGGACAGGGGGTTTGACTGTGTTGGTGGCAATGAATACAGAGAGGATTTTCTCCGTCATTAATAAAACTAGAGGAGTAGTTCTCACTCTTCAATGTGCCTAAGAGCCACCAGAAATCTGTCAAAATGCAGACTCTTGGGCCCCACCCCAGATCTAGCAGAATCTCTGAGAGTGATGTCCAGGGATCCGCATCTTAACAAAGTCCATAGGTACTTCACGAATGATGCATTAAGAGGGGGCTGTAGAACAAATTGTTTAATAAACATTTCACTCACCAAATAGTTTCTGGTGAGTTCCTATCATGCAGAAGGTACAAAGCAAAAAGCCATAAGGGATAAAGATGCAGGAGTGAGCTGCAGAAATAAGGTAGAGCACTGGAGAAGAGGTGGTCAAGGAACTGGAAGACCAGTGGGTTGGAGGACCACAGAGCTGACAGTTTAGTGATGGGGGAGAGGGGTGGGGGCGTCAGTCAGGGACACACACAATTATTACACAGTACCACACCTGGGCAAGGCAGGGGAAGTGGGAACACATGAGAAGGGCCCATCATCCCTTCTTAGGGGACAGAGAAGGTTTTCCAGACAATATAACATCCAACCTGGGAGCTGACAAGAAGTTAGCCAAGCAAAAGCCATACAAGAGATAAAGAACCTAGGCAGAAAATATAACTTGTGCATAGCTCCAGAAGAGACAGGCCCGTGAATTCGGGTCTTGAAAATGACTTAGAATTGTTGAACCATAACATGTGAAGGTGGGGGCTGTAAGAAATTGAGGCTGGAAATGTTTGTAAAGAACCACTGGATTTTATCTAAGGGAAAGTGGGAAGACACCCAAGTAGACCAATATCATTCTAGCTACGGTTTGGAGAATGAGTTTGGGAGAGCAAAACTGGACAGAGACCAGAGAGGAGGTTGTTATAGTAACTTCTCTCTTCAAACCCCAGTTAGATCTGTGCCCAAAGACTGTATCACATTGCTGACCTTCATGAAACTGGGGCCAGTCTTCATGAAGTAACTTCTCTTTGATCCAATGGGCATCCATCAACCACTGGGTGGTTTGCCAACTGGCAGGAGTGCCCTCTACTGGTCTGGAGATTCACGCACCACACAACTTGAAAGATGGGGGCAAAGAGAAGACACATTCTTTCCTCTTCCCTGGTGGAGGGATTCTTAATGAGAGTAATGATAATACTGTGCAAACTGAGAATAAACGTTTCCAGCTTCAAGTTGCCTCTGAGAAGTTTCCAGAGATAACTAATCCACAGGAAGATCCTCAGAGCTGCTACTTGTCAGGGGTTTCTATGATTATAAATAACAGGTTAACATGGAACTCCATGAAGGCTCAGACTCTTATAGTATTATCGCACTGTTGATTTAATGTACCAAGTTTCTCCCTAGGGTTTCCCATTCTAGAACTATGGACACTTCCACCATTATTAGTATCTAAAAACAAAAAACAAAAAAGCATTGCAAAGACTGTATATCATCCCAGAATATTCTGGAGCTGACCCATCACCCCAGGTGCATACCCAAGTAGCCAAGGCAACTATTTACCCTCTGCCCTTAAAAATCATCTCTAGCTTGCAGTGGTGAGTACCCCACACAGCTACCCTCTGCCCACAGCCTGGCTGAATATGCAAAAGTGTTTCCTGCTAGGGGTTAGCATGGCCAGAATGGGTTTTCTACCCCTCAGTACACCCACACAGTCACACTGCTCCCTGTCCATGGCAGCTCCCCACAGCCCCAGCATGCCACACACTCACCCTCTCATCTGTTTGGGAGACTAGGGGAACGGGAGTCAGAATTCACCTCTTCCTTCTCCTCTGGCCACACTGCCTAAGACTTCAGCAAATACCAGGTAGATGGTGGAGGATGAATCCTTGGGCCCTGGAATCAGAGAGACCTGCATCCAAATCCCCCTCTCCATTTGTAGCTCTGTGATCTCAAGCAAGACACTTCGTTTCTCTGGGCCCAGTTCCTCCAAAAATAGCATGAGGATAATAACTCTACCCACCCTTTGGCCTATTATGACAATGAAATTAAAAAAAAAATGTGAGTGTAGAATTCCATAAGTCACTGACTCCTGGTAAACCTCATTCATCTATTCTGTTTCACTAGCTTGTGAAGAACAAATGGGTAATATGTGTGGAAGCACACTATAGATGATATATATGTAATTGTTATTGATCAAACTCCTATCTATGTATAATGCCATGCCATTCAAAGAAAATGAGAGTCTCTAAATTATTAGAACATTTAATTCTAAACAAAACACATTGAAAGTATAAACAAGCTTTAAAGTGGTAATACTAAATAACACTCTCCAGATTTTAAAGGACTTTTCCTGTGGCATAAAGTCACACAGAACTGGATCTAAATTACTGTTCTACTACTTATTAGTTTTGTAACTTGGGACAAGTTAGCTAATATCCCTGAGCTAAAATTTCCTTTTCTGTAACATGATTAGGATAATATCTACTTCATAGAGTTATAGGCAGAGCTAAGACCAGGGTGAGATGAGTAAGGCATTTGCCTCAGGCACAAAATTTAAATTTTTTTAAAAAGATTTTATTTATTTATTTGAGGGAGAGAGAGAGCATGAGTGGGGCAGGGTTTGAGGGAGAGGGAGAAGTAGACTCCTCACTGAGCAGGGAGCCCAGAGATATGCTTCATCCCAGGATCATGACCTGAGCCAAAGGCAGATGCTTAACTGACTGACCCACCTAGGCACCCCTTCAGGCACAAAATTTAAAGAGATGCCAAAAAGCACAATAATCAAGATAAATAACATTCTAATGCAATATTTTTAAAAATAAAATTAATGCAAAGAGATCCATAATGAACAAAATAGGATTGGTATTACTCATTTTTCCTCTTACTTTATGTTCCATTATGGCTCAGTAAGGCACTGGGTGTGAGTTAATCATAAACTAAATGAAATAATAAATGTAAATATCTAGAATAAGGCATGTCATATGGTAAGGGCTCCATGAATTTTTGATGAAGGAAGGAATTAATGAATAAATGATCATTTCATCTCTTGAGTATAGTAGTACAGTATAGTGTAGTATTGAATAGTATGGTATAGCATAATATAGAATAATGTAGTATAGTTCAGTATATAGACACTTTAAATAAAGTTGCAAATTGTGGCAAAGGCCATGAAGGAAAACAACAGAACGTATAAGAAAGAAAGGCCTCCTAAATAGGAGTTTCATAAAATTAGTGAATACATTTTCTAAGCTCTGTGGATGTCATGGGGATTTTCCATTCCTTGAAAGTTTGAAAGAACTCACCATTCAAAAGTAATCAACTGATTTACATGTCCATCAGCCTCTTCCATGCACTCCCATATCTCTGAATATTGTAATTTTTAATTGTTACCAACTAGAGAGGCAAAAATAATGATAGTAACAGTTTTATTTCTCATTTTCTTCAACAATATTTATCCAACAAATACCAACATCGTACTACATGTTGGAGATAAAATGGTCATCAAAACTGACCTGGTACCTGACTTTATGAACCATACAGTCCAGTGGACTTTTTTTAGAGTTTCAACATTTTCTTTATAAGTTTCTTGGCTATTTGTTACATTTTGTTTCTTGGGAAAGCATTTGCATTTTTACATTATACACATGAAACCCATGCATATCAGAACTGAATCCTCACATTGATCTGTTGCCAGGGAATCTTAGATAATTTCACCTAACTAGGAAAATACTATACATGCCATTTTTCCTTGACACCTTTCCCTGGCTCCATGCCCACATTCTCTGCATCTCATGCCCCATGTCCCATGCCCTTTGCCCCACGTACACTGAGTTTAAAAATTTATGGGTATCTTTCTATATTTTTCTTTACAATCAGATAATTCTACATACACACACACACACACACGTACACACATGCACACACGGGCATGCTCACAAGCATATACATACACACAGGACTTTTTTCTGATATCATTTGCTCTATATGTACTTTTCTGCATCTTGCACAACTCACTCAAACATTTTCTTAGGGAAATCACTCCAAGTCATCTGGTGTGGCTCTACTTTTTTTTATGGTTGCACAATCTTTCATTGTATGGCTATATCATTATTTATTCAGCCACGTCCCTATTGACAAGATTCACTTTTTTCCCAGTTCTTGGCCACTACAAACAATGCTGCAATTAACATATATGCCCTCATGAATTGTGTACATTAGTTTTTAAGCAATAAATTCCTGGAGGTTTAATGCTCATTCTCAAAGGGTATCTGGTATTTTAATTTTTTTAAAAGATTTTATTTATTTGAGAGAGAGAGAGAGAATGAGCAAGGGAGTGGCAGAGGGAAAAGCAGGAGAAGCAGACTCCCCACTGAGCCGGGAGCCCAACATGGGGCTCAACCCCAGAACCCCAGGATCATGACCTGAGCTGAAGGCAGAAGCTTAACTGACTGAGCCACCCAGGTGCCCCTGATATTTTAAATTTTAATAGATGTCCCCAGTTGCTTTCCAAAAAGGATGTAGCACTTGACATTTTCATAAGTATGTGTCACACACACACCCCTGACAAAATTGAGTTTAAGAGTACTTTTTAATTTTGCTTGTCTAGTAAGTATAAACTGGTACTTTATTGTTGTTGTACTTTGCATTTCCCTCATTACTAATGAATTTGAGCATCTTTTCATATAGCCTTTTACTGTTCATACTATAAATTGTCTTTCCAAATACACTGCCTAGCTTTCTGATGCTTGGTATGTCTTTCATTAATTTGTTAGAGTTGTTAGTATATTATAGAAATTAACTCTTTGACATCTGCATTATAAATATTTTACCCAGGTCTATTACTAATCTATAGACTTTGTATATGGAAATGTTTTCTATCAAACACTTTACATTTTTACAAAGCTAAATAAGTCTTACTTTTCTTTTATTACGTCTGGATTTCCAATCTTGCTTGGTGGGATCTCCCTAACTGCATTTTCTTGCAACTTTTTTTTTTTTTTTTTTTTTACATTTCCCTTACATTTGTCTTTAATCCACCTGGAATTTATTTTTGTTTTTGATATAAGAATGGGATCTACTGGGGTACTGGGTGGCTCAGTCGTTAAGTGTCTGCCTTCGGCTCAGGTCATAATCCCAGGGTTTTGGGATCGAGCCCCGCATCGGGCTCCCTGCTCGGCAGGAAGCCTGCTTCTCCCTCTCCCACTCCCCCTGCTTGTGTTCCCTCTCTCGCTGTGTCTCTCTCTGTCAAATAAATAAATAAAAACAAACAAACAAACAAAACATAAAGAAAAGAATGGGATCTGTTTTTTTCTTCCAGATGGATATACAGTTATGTCAGCATCATTTATGAAAGAGTACATGATTTTTCCTCTGAATTGAACCACCTTACTTGTCTTATGTTAAATTCCCATGTATTCCAACACCTAATTCTGGACTGTTAATTCTGTTCCACTGAACTGTTTGTTTATTCTTACATAAATACCATATTGATTTTATTATAGAGGATTTCTTACATATATTGCATATGAGGCAAGTCATCCCTCATTGTTCTCCTTTCTCATAATAATCTTAGCTATTCTTAACCATTCTACCATATGAAATTTAAGGTATTTGCATTCAGTTCTAAGAAAAACCCCATTAAGATTTTAAATTAAAATTGCAATAATTTATATATCAGGTTGTCATTTTTATTATATTACCCATCCAAAAATATAATGTGTCTCTCCATTTATTCAGATTTTATGTCTTTTAGTAAGATATTTTAGTCCCTTTATATACATTCCATGTCTTCACTGTTAAATAATTTTGTCACTTTTAACATCATTTTAAATGATATAATATTTCCATTTCTATTATTTGGTGCTTATTGTTAGAGTTGTAAATTTTTTTTTGTTTTTTTATATAATTATCTTGCATTGAAGCTTATTTATTAAATCCAGTAAGTTTTTTCCCCAAGATTCCTCAGATTTTCTTGGTATACAATCTTATTAGTAGCAAGAACAGATTATGTTATCTATTCTTTTCTAATACTTATGCCTGTTATTTCATTTTCTTACCTTACTACATTTGCTAACACCTTCAAAATAACATTAAATAATAATGGTGATTGTAGGCAACCTTCTCTCTAGTTTTTTATTGTAACTGAAATTGTCTCAGTGTCTTTCACCTTAGGATAATATTTGCTATTGGTTTTTAGTCGTTTTCATGTTCAAGAGCTTTCTGCTTTCTATTTATATTAAAAAGACCATTGAATCATAGACCTGTACCTCTGAAACAAATAATACATTATATGTTAAAAAAAAAAAAAAGAAGAAGCTAGTAGGAAGGGTAAAATGAAGGGGGGGAATCGGAGGGGGAGACGAATCATGAGAGACTATGGACTCTGAGAAATAGTGAGGGTTCTAGAGGGGCGATGGATTAGCCTGGTGATGGGTATTAAAGAGGGCATGTACTGAATGGAGCACTGGGTGTTATATGCAAACAATGAATCATGGAACACTACGTCAAAAACTAATGATGTAATGTATGGTGATTAACATAACACAATTTAAAAAAAGAATGATAAATTTAATCCAATGCCTTTTTATCATTTAGTATTGTGTTCAGATGGTTTTTCTCTTTTTTAATTCACTGGTGAGTTTATTTGCTGTTCTGCTTTTTTTGTTGGTTTTCTATTTCAGTAATTCTCCTTTCCTTTGTTTCTAGATAGTATTTCTTTTTAAATGTCCTCTGATTCTGCTGTTATCTAAGAATCTCTTTCTTATTTCCAAGTACTTAAGATTTGTTAGTTCCCTTTTTATGGTTTATTTCTAATTTCATTGGCTCATGACTAATTAACGTGTCCCATAAAAGTTCTACTGTTTTTATTTTGGTCAATATTTATGAAGGTTTTTGCCACCTAGCTGGTGCTGTAACTGAGTCTTCAAAGGTCTCTTTCATTGTTCTAACAAGCCAGCTATTTCTGGATTATGGGGAATATGATAAGACCGGTGAATTCCATGTTCATGAGTCTATTGCCACACTTCATTCGCTGTGAATTGAGTTCCTTGGTCAGAAGCCATGCTGTGTGGAATACCATGACAGTGGATAAACATTCTGTAAGTCCATGGATGATAAAGTCGGCAGAAGCAATTTAGGCAAGGAAGGCAAATTCATATCCTGATTAAGTGTCTACTCCAGTCAGAATAAAATGCTGCCCCTTCCATGATGAAGCATCCAATGTAATCAACCTACCCAGGTAGGAGCTGATCACCCCAAGGAACAGTGCCATATTAGGGACTCAGTTTTGGTCTCTGCTGCTGGCAGATTTGGGCACTCAGCAGTCTCATAGTCAGGTCAGCGAGTACAGTGAGTACAGTGAGTACAAGTCCATGTTGCTGAGTTTATGCATAACCTCCATCACTGCCACTAAGGCCATTTTGTTCATGAACCTGTTAGGTAATGATAGGAGTGGCTGGGAAAAAAGCTAACTGGTATCCACTTGATTGTTAAAACTCTCCTCTAATGAGGTTACCCTTTGGTAAGCAGTCACATGGGATATAAGTATTTTCATGTTTTTGCCCGTTTAGATAGGTCTAGCCATACTATTCCCAAAATTTCATTGTCACCAATTTTCCAATCATGTTCTTTAATTCCCTCAGATGGGGGTGGAGCAGCCCCCCCACTTTACTGGAAGTGGGGAAACTGCTTCCACTGGTAAGGAAAACTTACCAGAACTTAAGTGCTCAATATCCTCAGCTTCATCAGAGTCTTTCCATACATCCCCATTTCAACTTTTAGAATCCCATTCCTTCCTATCAATACCATCACTTTACCAGTAGACAAACTGCAAGGCTAGCAGTTCAGTTTTCATTGTAACTCAGTCAGTTGCAAGATGAGATCCTGGATTTGACTTTCAGCAATTTCAGCTCTGGCTACAGAAGATAAATGTCTCTTTCAGGGTACACATAGACGCTTTCAGGTCACTTATGTGGCACATGAACTGAGCTTCAAATACCTGAGCTCATTCTTTTCTTTCCCCACTTTGCCCAGTGACAGTAGGAGCAACCAGCCAATCTCATTATATTCATTAGTTTGGCAAAAATGTTTGAAAATATCATATACCCAGTCACCCAATAAATACTTATTTATTGTAAGTGGGTGATTAGGAGTAGGAGCTATTTTGTATATTGCAATTGCCAGATCATAACATGGACTATGCTATAATCCCTTTACTGCTAGAAGCAGAATCATTAGCATCTTTAAATCTAATCAGATTAGAGAGCCAATTCCATAGACCTCAGAACCAATTCAGAAAACTCATTCTTAAAATTCTCTTCCTCTAGAACCACTTTCAGTATCAAAATCTTAGTTAGGGCTCTTCACAGAAACAAAACCTGTAAGTGTCCATTATAAATAATTCTTTTTGTTATAAAGTACAGTTTATCCATGTCTGTTCAGTGCAATTATTGTGCATTGTAGAGAAAGATGCAACTCTGCCTACAAAGATCAAAATATAGCTTCATTTATAATTATTAAAAAAGGGCAACAATTAGTAATGAGAACAAAATCATTTGGTGCGTTTCTTTTGTTGGATCCAAGAAATATTTTATGTTATTAAAAAAAAAAAGATAGTAGGAAGGGAAAAATGAAGGGGGGTAATCAGAGGGGGAGATGAACCAAGAGAGACTATGGACTCTGAGAAACCAACTGAGGGTTCTAGAGGGGAAGGGGATGGGTGAATGGGTTAGCCTGGTGATGGGTATTAAAGAGGGCACGTACTGAATGGAGCACTGGATGTTATACACAAACAATGAATCATGGAACACTACATCAAAAACTAATGATGTAATGTATGGTGATTAACATAACAAAATAAAATTTTTAAAAAAACTGCTACAAATGACAAGGTTAGAAAACTAAGAATTTGATGTTGGAGAAGACACTTCGTATCTTTTAAATTGAGAACACTTTCATGTGATTGATCTAAGGGGAAGCCTGAGACTGATGAACTTCTTCTTTCCACCTTGTAGCTTTTGTGTGTCACATACTCTTCCTTATCATCTTTCCATCTGCTTTGCATTTCTCCATCATCTGAATTGTGTGAAAAAAGCTGATAGGAGTTTGCAATATTCACAGATAACTTGGAAATAAAAAGAGATAATAGGAGTTTTAAAAATTGAAAAATTGGACCAATCGGTTTGCAGAAGCTTATTGACAAAATAAAAAATAAGCTTCAAGGAAGAGAAACTACTGATGGTGATACCTGAGAAAAGAGACATTAAACAAAACTTGTCAAAAGTTAAACTCAATAATATAGAAGAAAGAATTATAAGATAGCTTCTCTTTTTTTTTTTTCAGTTCCTTTTCTGAATATGAAAGCTTTCTCAACCTACTTGGCATTGTGAGAAAGGCTAAAATCCCCAAAGTATAACAACTATTTTTGCAATCTTTAGGAAAACTTTTTTTAATCGGAAACTTTTTTAAAGCCAGAAACAAATAAATTATCTATATTATTTAAATAATTAAAAATAAATAAGTCTAGCTTATTTAAAGATTAGTAAACTGTAATTCCATTGGTTAAACATCTAAAAGATGGTTAAATCTAAAATGTGTGACTTCTGAATAAACTGTGGTTTTGAAATTTATGTAGTCAACATGTGGTAATTCTGAGCAAAACAATTTGTACATAATACATTTTATATTTTAAACTAACAAAGTTACTACAGAAATATGGAGGACTTTTTTTAAAGAATTACTTATATTTTAATCTTCACAAATTTTCCATTTTGTTTCCATAGCTTCCATTTTTTCTGAAAAAATGTGCTTCCTTAGAAATTACAGTAAGAAAGTGGTGGGGCTGGAAATGGAGCACCCAGTATCTTGACTCCAGGATGAATTTCTCTTCCCTACAAAGTCTTCGAGCTCAATATAAACAAACAAACTAATTAATTTTTATGGGATAGTTGATGTATTCCTCTGTGTGCATAAGTGTGTGTCCACATTTTGATTACTTACCTGTTAATAACTTCACTGTTATTTGCATTACAACATACTGGCCTTTGACTTCAGACCTTGAGTGTCCTTAGGACTAGGCATTTCATCCAAACACAAAATCAGCTGGTACTGAAATGTAGGTAGACATCAGTTTCTCTAAATCATTTCAGTCTTTTGCTGAATCACAACCACCCATCTAGATAAGAAATGAAAGATTTTTTTCTAGGAACTTGATAGCTTTCTTGGTGAGGCAATAGAAAAAGAAGGGATCCCTTAACTCCATCAGAATTATACTAGGTCCATTCTCTCTTGAGCATCTACCGTGCTGGCTCCAGGGCTGGCTGTCAGCACAAGGTGGACAGACTCTCTCTCATACCCAAGTCCCTGATGCCCCTAGAGCAACCTCTAGTTATCCAGTTCTCCCTTTCCCTGGGGACAAATTCCAGGCCTGCTCTCTGATGGGACCCCATGCTCTAGATTAGGGGTTGTCAAAATTAAGGATCCTGCAGTGAGGCAAAATGGTGGAAGAGTAAGGGGCCTCATTTCATCAGGTCCCTTGAATTTAGCTAGATAACTATCAAATCATTCTGAACATCCATGAATTCAACCTGAGATGTAAGAAGAAAGAACTCTACAAGCAGTAAAGTGACCACTTTCTGCAAGGTAGGAGGTGCAGAGAAGTGCATCTGAGGGGAGATACCGGAAGATAAATGGCAAGGGGAGGGAACCTCAGTAAGCTGGCTACCAGAAAGTGTTATAGCCCTGGGAGCAAAATCAGAACACTTAGGATCCCTGGAGTCACAGAAAGAACAGGGGTGCCTGAGCCGGTAGAGTTCCCAAGCATTGGAGTGGGGAAACTGGTTACGGTCAGTGAGACCGGGAGGGGGCTCTCAGCTCTGTTGGCCATAAACTGTGAACCGTCACCCTAACAGGTGACCCACTCTCCACGTGGGGACTCGGGAAAGGACAGGAACTTGGGGACCCTCCACCTTCCACTGGGAGGGGCAGAGCAGGTGCACAGGATCAGGCAACTGCTCTCCATGCCAGAGCCCTACAAAGTGCAGAATTGGGAGACCCTCCACCTTCCCCCAGGGAGGATCAGTGTGGGTATATACCATAAGAGTCTGCAGAGTTTGGCACACACAAAAGCAAAGACTGTTTATCCTTGAGGGTTTACTGAAGAGAAGGGACTATGATCTTCAGCTCTGGGGCTGAAGATCAGGGTGCCTCCATTTTTATTTTGATCCTCTAAAGAGGCCTGGAAAGTCTTCAGGGAATAAAAGACACACAGAGCAACCAAAAACAGCTTACACTGAGCCCTGCCCCCTGGCAAGGGGTGGTGCCACTCTGCCCAAGCAAAGACACCTGAGAATCAGCCCATCAGGCCCCTCCCCCAAAAGACTAACTGGAAGAACAGGTAAATAGCAAATTTACTGACCACACAGGACTGTAAAACTCCAGCACTAGGAGATAATAGTATATAGAATCTGAGCTTTTTTCTCATGATTTGTTTATCTTTCAGTTTAAATTTTTTCATTTCTTTTTTTCTCTTTTCAGCTAGTTTCTTATTTTATCAACTCTTTGTTTTTAAATTAAGTTTCACTCTTTACATTTATATTTTATAGATATATTCTTCATTTTTGGCTTCCTTTCAGTCTATTCAATTTTATTTTTGTATAAATATATAAGTTTTGCTTTCTTTACAATGTTAGGATTTAGTGTCTTCTAACACACAGACCAAAATACACTCAGGACCAAGTGGATCGCCCTGTTTTGTCCACCCTGTGAGATTAGATTCTCCACCCCCCTTTTATTTTTTTTCCCTTCTTTTTTTCTTTTTCTTTTTCTCTTCTTTTCTGGTTTCTGACCTCTTCAAACTTGTCTAGTTGTATTTTGCTTGGGTTATGGTTGATATTTTTAATAGTGCTCACTCGTTCATCCATTCTTCTCTGGACAAAATGACCAGAAGGAGGAATTCACAACAAAAAAAGAACCAGAGGGAATACTTTCTGTCACAGATCTAATCAATATGGATATAAGTAAAATGTCAGAAATGGAATTCAGGATAACAATTATAAAGTTACTAGCTGGGCTTGAAAAAAGCATGAAAGACACTAGAGAATCTCTTAGTGCAGAAGTGAGATCTAATCAGACCAAAATTAAAAATGCTCTCACTGAGATGCAGTCTAAATTGGATGCTCTAACAGCTACAGTAAATGAGGCAGAAGAGAGAGTAAGTGACATAGAAAACAAGTTGATGGAAAGGAAGGAAGCTGAGGAAAAGAGAAAAAAACAACTAATGGACTATGAGGGGAAGCTTCCAAGATATCAGCGATGCCATAAGACAAAACAATATCAGAATTATTGGTGTGCCCGAGGGAGAGAAGAGAGAGGGCCAGAAGGTATATTTGAGCAAATTATAGCTGAAAACTTCCCTAATCCGGGGAAGGAAACAGGAATTCATGTCCAAGAGGTAGAGAGGACCCCTCCAAAATCAATAAAAATAGATCAACACTCCAACATATAACAGTGAAGCTTGCAAATTTCAGAGATAAGAGAAAATCCTGAAAGCAGTTCAAGACAAGAGGTTCCTAAACTATAGCAGTAGGAATGTTAGACTGGCATCAGACCTATCCACACAGACCTGACAGGCCAGAAAGGGCTGGCATAATATATTCAGGGTACTAAATGAGAAAAACATGCAGCCAACAATAGTTTATCAAGCAAGGCTGCAATTCAGAATGGAAGGAGAGATAAAGAGCTTCTAGGACAGACAGAAACTGAAAGAATATGTGACCACCAAGCCACCTCTGCAAGAAATATTAAGGGGACTCCTGTAAGTGAAAAGAGAGCCCAAGAGTAACATAAACCAGAAAGAAACAGAGACTATCTACAGAAACAGGGACTTTACAGGTAATACAATGGTACTAAGTTCATATCTTTCAATAGTTACTCTGAATATAAAAGGGCTAAATTATCCAATCAAAAGACACAGGGTATCAGATTGGATAAAAAAGCAATACCCATCCATATGCTGTCTATAGGAGACTCATTTTAGACCTAAAGTCACCTCCAGACTGAAAGTGAGGGGGTGAAGAACCATTTATCATGCAAATGGACCTCAAAAGAAAGCTGGGGTAGCAATCTTCATATCAGACAAACTAGATTTTAAACCAAAGACTGTAGTAAGAGATGAAGAGGGACACTATATCATATTTAAAGGGTCTACCCAACAAGAAAATCTAACAATTATAAATATTTATGCTCCTAATTTGGGAGTGGCCAATTATATCAACGAATTAATAACCAAATTAAAGAAATACAGTGACAGTAATACAATAATAGTAACGGACTTCAACACCCCACACACAACAATGGACAGATTGTCTAAGCAGAAGAAAAAGAAGGAAACAAGGGTTTTGAATGACACACTGGACCAGATAGACTTCATAGATATATTCAGAACATTCCATACCAAAGCAATAGAAAACACATTCTTTTTAAACTTTCTCCAGAATAGATTACATACTGGGTCACAAATCAGGTCTCAGTTGATACTAAAAGATTGGGATTATACCCTGCATATTTTCAGACCACAGTGCTTTGAAACTGGAACTCAATCACAAGAAGAAATTTAGAAGGAACACAAATACTTGGAGGTTGAAGAGCATCCCACTAAAGAATGAATGGGTCGACCAGGAAATTAAAGAAGTATTTTAAAAATGCATGGAATCTAATGAAAATGAAAACACAACTCTTCAAAACCTTTAGGATATAGCAAAGGTGGTCCTAAGAGGGAAGTGCATCACAATACAAGCCTCTCTCAAAAAATTAGAAAAATCTCAAATACACAAGCTAAACTTACACCTAAAGGAGCTGGAGAAAGAACAGCAAATAAATCCTAAAACAAGCAAGAGAAGAGAAATAATAAAGATTAGAGCAGAAATCAATGAAATAGAAACCAGAACAGTAGAACAGATTAACAAAACTCGAAGCTGGTTCTTTGAAAAAATTAATAAGATCAATAAAACCCTAGCCAGACTTATCAAAAAGAAAAGAGAAATGACCCAAATTAATAAAACCATGAATGAAAGAGGAGTGATCATGACCAACGCCGAGGAAATAAAAACAATTTTAAGAGCATATTATGAGAAACTACATGCCAACAAATTAGGCAATCTGGAAGAAATGGATGCATTCCTAGAGATGTATAAACTACCAAAGCTGAAACGGGAAGAAATAGAAAATTTGAATTGACCCATAACCAGCAAGGAAATTGAAGCAGAAATCAAAAACCTCCCAAAACACAAGAGTCCAGGGCCAGATGGCTTCCCAGGGGAATTCTACCAAACATTTAAAGAAGAAATAATACCTATTCCACTGAAGCTGTTTAAAAAACAAAAGAAAAGAAATGGAAGGAAAACTTCCAAACTCATTCTATGAGGCCAGCATTACCTTGATCCCAAAACCAGACAAAGACCCCATCAAAAAGGAGAATTACAGATTGATATCCCTGATGACCATGGATGCCAAAATACTCACCAAGACATTAGCTAAGGATCCAACAGTACATTAAAAGGATTATTCACCACGACCAAGTGAGATTTATTCCTTGGCTGCAAGGGTGGTTCAACATTCACAAATCAATCAACATGACAGATCACGTTAATAAAAGAAGGGACGAGAACTTTATGATTCTCTCAGTTGATGCAGAAAAAGCATTCAACAAAATACAGCATCGTTACTTGATTAAAACTCTCCACAGTGTAGGGATAGAGGAAACATACCTCAATATCACAAAAGCCATATATGAAAAGCCCACAGTGAATATCATTCTCAATGGGGGAAAACTGAGCTTTTCCCTTAAGGTCAGGAACACGACAGGGATGCCCACTCTCACCTCTGTTGTTCAACATAGTAGGAGAAGTCCTAGGCTCAGCAATCAGACAACAAAAAGAAATAAAAGGCATTCAAATTGGCAAGGAAGAAGTCAAGCTTTCACTCTTCACAGATGACATGATACTTTATGTGGAAAACCCAAAACCCCAAAATTGCTAGAGCTCATACAGCAATTCAGCAATATGGCAGGATATAAAATCAATGCACAGAAATCAGTTATACACTAACAATGAGACAGAAGAAAGAGAAATTAAGGAATCGATCCATTTACAATTGCACCAAAAACCATGAGATACCTAGGAATAAACCTAACCAAAGAAGTCAAGGATCTGTACTCTAAAAACTACAGAACACTTATGAAAGAAATTGAGGAAGACACAAAGAAATGGAAAAACATTCCATGCTCATGGATTGGAAGAATAAATATTGTTAAAACATCTATGCTACCCAGAGCAATCTATACATTCAGTGAAATCCCTATCAAAAAACCATTAACATTTTTCACAGAGCTGGAACAAATAATCCTAAAATTTGTATGGAACCAGAAAAGACCTCGAATAGCCAAAAGAATGTTGAAAAAGAAATAGTTTTCACAATGCCAGACTTCAAGCTCTATTCCAAAGCTGTAATCATCAAGACAGCATGGTACTGGCACAAAAACAGACACATAGATCAATGAAACAGAATAGAGAACCCAGAAATGGACCCTTAACTCTTTGTCAATTAATCTTTGACACAGCAGGAAAGAATATCCACAGTCTCTTCAACAAATGGTGTCGGGAAAATTGGACAGCCACATGCAGAAGAATAAAACTGGACCATTTCCTTACACCACACAAAAAGATAAACTCAAAATATATGAAAGACCTAAATATGAGACAGGAATCCATCAAAATCCTAGAAGAGAACACGGGCAGCAACCTCTTTGATCTTGGCCACACCAATTTATTGCTAGACAGGTCTCCAAAGGCAAGGGAAAGAAAAGCAAAAATGAACTATTGGGACTTCATCAAGATAAAAAGCTTTTGCACAGCAAAGGAAACAGTCCACAAAACCAAAAGACAACTGACAGAATGGGAAAAGATATTTGCAAATGACATATCAGATAAAGGGCTAGTATCCAAGAGCTATAAAGAACTTATCAAACTCAACACCCAAAGAACAAATAATCCAATCAAGAGATGGGCAGAAGACATGAACAGACATTTCTGCAAAAAAGACATCCAAATGACCAACAGACACATGAAAAAGTGCTCAACATCGCTCGGCATCAGGGAAATCCAAATCAAAACCTCAATGAGATATCACCTCACACCAGTCAGAATGGCTAAAATTAACAAGTCAAGAAACGACAGATGTTGGTGAGGATGTGGAGAAAGGGGAGTCCTCTTACACTGTTGGTGGGAATGCAAGCTGGTGCAGCCACTCTGGAAAACAGTATGGAGGTTCCTCAAAAAGTTGAAAATAGAGATACCCTATGACCCAGCAATTGCACTACTGGGTATTTACCCCAAAGACACAAATGTTATGATCTGAAGGGGCACCCGCACCCTGATGTTCATAGCAGCAATGTCCACAATAGCCAAATTGTAGAAAGAGCTGAGCTGTCCATCGACAGATGAATGGATAAAGAAAATGTGATACAGGAGGGGGCGGAGCAAGATGGCGGAGGAGTAGGAGACCTAGATTTTGTCTGGTCTCAGGAATTCAGCTGAATAGGGATCAAACCATTCTGAACACCTACGAACTCAACAGGAGATCGAACAGGAGAGTAGCAACAACTCTCTGAACAGAGAAGCGACCACTTACTGGAAGGTAGGACGTGCGGAGAAGTGAATCCGAGGCGATATTCGGGAGGATAGACGGCGGGGGAGGGGCCTCCGCCGGCCGCTTCTGGCAAGTGCTAGAGCCGCGGAGCACAAAATCGGACCTTTTAAAAGTTGGCTCGGCGGAGGGACGTCGCTGCAGTGGCTAAGCGGGGGGTGGAATCCTCCCGGGACAGTGTGGTCTCAGGACCCTTGGGGTCACAGAGAGACCGGGGGTGCCTGAGTGCGGCAGAGCTCCCAGGTGTCGGGGCGGGGAAGCCGGCTGCAGATACGGAGCAGAGTCGCGGGCTCTCAGCTCGGGGTTGCCATAAACTGTGATCTGCGGCCCAGTCGGGGCACGGCTCCCCCAGCAAGGACCCAACAAGCAGCAGATCCGGGGAGACTCCCCTTCCTTCCCGGGGAGGAGCGGTGCGGGAACGCACTGCAGGGATCTGCTGGGTTTGGAGACTCCGAGCGGGGTCGGGTGCCAGAGATAGCAACGCTCGATCACAGGCCGGGTGAGCATGGAGAGCGGCCGGAGACCGGGGACACGGGAGTGACTGCTTTTCTCTGGGGGCGCACTGAGGAGTGGGGCCCTGAGTTCTCGGCTCCTCCGGGCGGAGACTGGGAGGCCGCCATTTTCGCCCTGGTCCTCCAAAGCTGTGCCGAGAGCTTGCAGGGAACAAAAGCTCCTGAGAGCAAACTGGAGCAGCTTCCTTAGCCCGGACCGACAAGGGCGGGGCAATTCCGCCTCCGGCAAAGACATTTGGAAACCACAGCAACAGGCCCCTCCCCCAGAAGATCAACACAAACAGCCAGCAAGCCAAGACCAAGTTGATCGATCAAGGAGAATAGGAGAACTCCAGCGCTAGGGGAATACTGCACATAGATTCATGGCTTTTTTTTTTTTTTTTTTTTTTTTTTTTTTTTTTACCATGATTCATTATTTCATCAAAGTTAATTTTTGTTGACTTTTTTTATTTTTCTTTTTCCCTTTTTCAACCAACATCTTATAAATCCCTTTTTTTTAAAAAAAAAAAACATTTTTTTTTTTTCATTTTTAGAGTCATATTTTATCCCTTCATAGTAGTTATCCTTGTTTTTGGCATATATATATAAGTTGTTCTCTCTTTAAAATTTTGAGGTACAGTTTCTTCTAACAGATCAAAATATACCCTAAATCACTAGTGTATGGTTTTGTTCTAGTCTCCTGCCTGATCACATTCTCTCCCTTTTTCCTTTTTTTTTTTTTTTCCTTAAATCTTCTTTCTTTTTTCAAACAACTTATCTTACCAAGTCCTTTTATAAAATCTTTTATAATTTTCATCTTTACAGTCATCTTCCATCCCTTCATTGTATAAACCCTTATTTTGTACATATATGTCTTTCTTCCTTTAAAATTTTAGGAGGCACTTTTTTCTAACAGACCAAAATACGCCCAAAATCTAGTGTGTGGCACTGATCTATGCACTAGCCTGATCATATTTGATCATATTCTGCCTTTTTTGAATTGTTTTGTTTTTGTTTTTATCTTTTTTTTCTTTTTTTTTTTCTTTTTCTCTTTCTTTTTTCTTTCTTTCCCTTTCTTTTCCCCTGGTTTCGGGTCTTTTCTGATTTGTATACAGTATATTTGCTGGGGACGTAGTAAACCTGTTAGCCTTTTGTTCTCTCATTCATCTATTCTCCTCTGGACAAAATGACAAGACGAAAGAAATCACCTCAGCAAAAAGAACAAGAGGTAGTACCGTCAGCCAGGGACCTACTCAATACGGACATTAGTACGATGTCGGACCTAGAGTTCAGAATCATGACTTTAAAGATACTAGCTGGGCTTGAAAAAAGCGTGGAAGTTATTAGAGAAACCCTTTCTGGAGAAATAAAAGAACTAAAATCTAACCAAATCGAAATCAAAAAGGCTATTGATGAGGTGCAATCAAAAATGGGGGCACTGAATGCTAGGATAAATGAGGCAGAAGAGAGAATCAGCGATATAGAAGACCAAATGATAGAAAATAAAGAGGCTGAGAAAAAGAGAGAGAAACAACTACAGGATCACGAGGGCAGAATTCGAGAGATAAGTGATACGATAAGACGAAACAACATTAGAATAATTGGGATCCCAGAAGAAGAAGAGAGAGAGAGAGGGGCAGAAGGTATATTGGAGCAAATTATAGCAGAGAACTTCCCTAATGTGAGGAAGGAAACAGGCATTAAAATCCAGGAGGCACAGAGAACCCCTCTCAAAATCAATAAAAATAGGTCAACACCCCGACATCTAATAGTAAAACTTACGAGTCTCAGAGACAAAGAGAAAATCCTGAAAGCAGCTCGGGAGAAGAGATATGTAACCTACAATGGTAGAAACATTAGATTGGCAACAGACCTATCCACAGAGACCTGGCAGGCCAGAAAGGACTGGCAAGATATCTTCAGAGCACTAAACGAGAAAAATATGCAGCCAAGAATACTATATCCAGCTAGGCTATCATTGAAAATAGAAGGAGAGATCAAAAGCTTCCAGAACAAACAAAAACTAAAAGAATTTGCAAACACGAAACCAGCCCTCCAAGAAATATTGAGAGGGGTCCTCTAAGCAAAGAGAGAACCTAAAAGCAGCAAAGAGCAGAAACGAACACAGACAACAGACAGTTAACAGTCACCTTACAGGTAATACAATGGCAGTAAATTCATACCTTTCAATAGTTACCCTGAATGTAAATGGGCTAAATGCCCCAATCAAAAGACACAGGCTATCAGATTGGATTAAAAAACAAGACCCGTCAATATGCTGTCTGCAAGAGACTCATTTTACACCCAAAGACACCCCCAGATTGAAAGTGAGGGGGTGGAAAACCATTTACCATGCTAATGGACACCAAAAGAAAGCTGGGGTGGCAATCCTTATATCAGACAAACTAGATTTTAAAACAAAGACTGTAATAAGAGATGAGGAAGGACACTATATCCTACTTAAAGGGTCTATCCAACAAGAAGATCTAACAATTGTAAATATCTATGCCCCGAACATGGGAGCAGCCAATTATATAAGCCAATTAATAACAAAAGCAAAGAAACACATTGACAACAATACAATAATAGTGGGGGATTTTAACACCCCCCTGACTGAAATGGACAGATCATCTAAGCAAAAGATCAACAAGGAAATAAAGATATTAAATGACACACTGGACCAAATGGACTTCACAGACATATTCAGAACATTCCATCCCAAAGCAACGGAATACACATTCTTCTCTAGTGCCCATGGAACATTCTCCAGAATTGATCACATCCTAGGTCACAAATCAGGTCTCAATCGGTACCAAAAGATTGGGATCATTCCCTGCATATTTTCAGACCACAATGCTTTGAAACTAGAACTCAACCACAAGAGGAAAGTCGGAAAGAACTCAAATACATGGAGGCTAAAGAGCATCCTACTAAAGAATGAATGGGTCAACCAAGAAATTAAAGAAGAATTAAAAAAATTCATGGAAACCAATGAAAATGAAAACACAACTGTTCAAAATCTTTGGGATACAGCAAAGGCAGTCCTGAGAGGAAAGTATATAGCAATACAAGCCTTTCTCAAGAAACAAGAAAGGTCTCAAATACACAACCTAACCCTACATCTAAAGGAGCTGGAGAAAGAACAGCAAAGAAAGCCTAAACCCAGCAGGAGAAGAGAAATCATAAAGATCAGAGCAGAAATCAATGAACTAGAAACCAAAAGAACAGTAGAACAGATCAACGAAACTAGGAGCTGGTTCTTTGAAAGAATTAACAAGATTGATAAACCCCTGGCCAGACTGATCAAAAAGAAAAGAGAAATGACCCAAATCAACAAAATCATGAATGAAAGAGGAGAGATCACAAGCAACACCAAAGAAATACAAACAATTATAAGAACATATTATGAGCAACTCTATGCCAGCAAATTAGATAACCTGGAAGAAATGGGTGCATTCCTAGAGATGTATCAACTACCAAAATTGAACCAGGAAGAAATAGAAAACCTGAACAGACCTATAACCACTACGGAAATTGAAACAGTCATCAAAAATCTCCCAAGAAACAAAAGCCCAGGGCCAGATGGCTTCCCAGGGGAATTCTATCAGACATTTCAAGAAGAATTAATACCTATTCTCCTGAAACTGTTCCAAAAAATAGAAATGGAAGGGAAACTTCCAAACTCATTTTATGAGGCCAGCATTACCTTGATCCCAAAACCAGACAAAGACCCCATCAAAAAAGAGAATTACAGACCAATATCCTTGATGAACATGGATGCAAAAATTCTCACCAAAATACTAGCCAATAGGATCCAACAGTACATTAAAAGGATTATTCACCACGATCAAGTGGGATTTATTCCTGGGCTGCAAGGCTGGTTCAACATCCGCAAATCAATCAACGTGATACAATACATTAACAAAAGAAAGAACAAGAATCATATGATCCTCTCAATAGATGCAGAAAAAGCATTTGACAAAGTACAACATCCTTTCTTGATCAAAACTCTTCAGAGTATAGGGATAGAGGGTACATACCTCAATATCATAAAAGCCATCTACGAAAAACCTACAGCGAATATCATTCTCAATGGGGAAAGGCTGAGAGCTTTTCCCCTAAGGTCAGGAACGCGACAGGGATGTCCACTCTCACCACTGCTATTCAACATAGTATTAGAAGTCCTAGCCACAGCAATCAGACAACAAAAAGAAATCAAAGGCATCCAAATCGGCAAAGAGGAAGTCAAACTCTCACTCTTTGCAGATGATATGATACTGTATGTGGAAAACCCAAAAGACTCCACCCCAAAACTGCTAGAACTCATACAGGAATTCAGTAAAGTAGCAGGATATAAAATCAATGCACAGAAATCAGTGGCATTCCTATACACCAACAACAAGACAGAAGAGAGACAAATCAAGGAGTCTATCCCATTTACAATTGCACCCAAAACCATTAGATACCTAGGAATAAATCTAACCAAAGAGGCAAAGGATCTGTACTCAGAAAACTATAAAATACTCAGGAAAGAAATTGAAGAAGACACAAAGAAATGGAAAAACGTTCCATGCTCATGGATTGGGAGAATCAACATTGTGAAGATGTCAATGCTACCTAGAGCAATCTACACATTCAATGCAATCCCCATCAAAATACCATCCACTTTTTTCAAAGAAATGGAACAAATAATCCTAAAATTTGTATGGAACCAGAAGAGACCCAGAATAGCCAGAGGAATACTGAAAAAGAAAAGCAAAGCTGGTGGCATCACAATTCCGGACTTCCAGCTCTATTACAAAGCTGTCATCATCAAGACAGTATGGTACTGGCACAAAAACAGACACATAGATCAATGGAACAGAATTGAGAGCCCAGAAATGGACCCTCAACTCTATGGTCAACTTATTTTTGACAAAGCAGGAAAGAATGTCCAATGGCAAAAAGACAGTCTCTTCAACAAATGGTGTTGGGAAAATTGGACAGCCACATGCAGAAGAATGAAACTGGACCATTTCCTTACACCACACACAAAAATAGACTCCAAATGGTTGAAAGACTTAAACGTGAGACAGGAGTCCATCCAAATCCTAAAGGAGAACACAGGTAGCAACCTTTTCGACCTTAGCCGCAGCAACTTCTTCCTAGAAACATCGCCAAAGGCACGGGAAGCCAGGGCAAAAATGAACTATTGGGATTTCATCAAGATAAAAAGCTTCTGCACAGCAAAAGAAACAGTCCACAAAACCAAAAGACAACCGACAGAATGGGAGAAAATATTTGCAAATGACGTATCAGATAAAGGGCTAGTATCCAAAATCTATAAAGAACTTATCAAACTCAACACTCAAAGAACAAATAATCCAATCAAGAAATGGGCAGAAGACATGAACAGACATTTCTCCAAAGAAGACATCCAAATGGCCAACAGGCACATGAAAAAGTGCTCAACATCGCTTGGCATCAGGGAAATCCAAATCAAAACCTCAATGAGATACCACCTCACACCCGTCAGAATGGCTAAAATTAACAAGTCAGGGAACGACAGATGTTGGCGGGGATGTGGAGAAAGGGGAACCCTCCTACACTGTTGGTGGGAATGCAAGCTGGTGCAACCCCTCTGGAAAACAGTATGGAGGTTCCTCAAACAGTTGAAATTAGAGCTACCGTTCGATCCAGCAATTGCACTACTGGGTATTTACCACAAAGATACAAATGTAGGGACCCGAAGGGGTACATGTACCCCAATGTTTATAGCAGCAATGTCCACCATAGCCAAACTGTGGAAAGAGCCAAGATGCCCATCGACAGATGAATGGATAAAGAAGATGTGGTATATATACACAATGGAATATTATGCAGCCATCAAAAGGAATGAGATCTTGCCATTTGCAACGACGTGGATGGAACTGGAGGGTGTTATGCTGAGTGAAATAAGTCAATCAGAGAAAGACATGTATCACATGACCTCACTGATATGAGGAATTCTTAATCTCAGGAAAGAAACTGAGTGTTACTGGAGTGGTTGGGGGTGGGAGGGATGGGGTGGCTGGATGATAGATATTGGGGAGGGTATGTGCTACGGTGAGCGCTGTGAATTGTGCAAGACTGTTGAATCACAGATCTGTACTTCTGAAACAAATAATGCAACATATTTTAAGAAAAAAGAAAAAGAAGAAGATAACAGGAGAGGAAGAAAAGGGGAGTATGTCAGAGGGGGAGACGAACCATGAGAGATGATGGACTCTGAAAAACAAACTGAGGGTTCTAGAGGGGAGGGGGGTAGGGGGATGGGTTAGCCTGGTGATGGGTATTGAGGAGGGCACGTTCTGCATGGAGCACTGGGTGTTATGAACAAACAATGAATCATGGAACACTGCACCAAAAACTAATGATGTAATATATGGTGATTAACATAACAATAAAAAATTAAAAAAAAAAAAAAAAAAAAGAAAATGTGATACACACACACACACACACACACACACACACACACACACACACACAATGGAATATTACTCAGCCATCAGAAAGGATGTATACTTACCATTTACATCGGCATGGATGGAACGGGAGGGTATTATGCTGAGTGAAATAAGTCAAACAGAGAAAGACAATTATCACATGGTTTCGCTCATACGTGAAGTACAGGAAACAGCACAGAGGATCATAGGGTAAGGGAGGGAAAACTGAGGGGGAGATCATCAGAGAGGGTGGAAAACCATGAGAGACACTTAACTCTAGGAAACAAACAGGGTTGCTGGAGGGGATGGGTGGGGGGATGGGATAACTGGGTGATGGGCATTAAGGAGGGCATGTGATGTGATGAGCACTGGGTGTTATAGGCAACTAATGAATTGTTGAACACTACATCTGAAACCAATGATATACTGTGTGTTGGCTAATTGAATTTAAATTAAAAATTAAAAAAGAAAAATTGGGGATCCTGCAGACTGGTACATTTTTAAAGGATAAGTAAAAACAAAGAGACAGACTTGGAATTGCTAAATTTCCACTTTATCATATAAAAAACTTCTTTTTAAAAAACCCTACTCTTAACTTACATCATTTCCTCTTTCAAAACAGACATGTGTATCCCAAAATAATTAAGGGTGTGATCTCAAGATCAGTACAGTCCTTTAAAATTGTTCGTTTTTCACTTTACAAAAACTCACTCCATTGCCCTTATTTTTCTCATTTTCCTAGGGTAAGTGAAAACATTTTCACAGTCTGGTCCCAATCTGCCCAAACATGCTTGGGAGCCGCTGTTCTTGATGTGTCTTGCTCTCCTTCCCTATATACTCAAACATTCCTACTGAATGCTGACCATTAAAACCTATAGCAACCATTGTAAATCTAGCGGTAGAAACTTCAGCCATTTGCAAGTTAGAAGACCAGTGCAAAATAGCCAACATATTGTCTTGCACATGCAAAGAATTCATGAGGAGACAGGAAAAGGAGTGATAAGGTGACAAAAGGGGCACCTCTTGCCCCTTACATCCTCTTGGCCCACCTTCATCCCCAGTCTTTCCTGTGACAACCACCTTCACACACAGTTAATCCAATGGTATCTTGCCTCCACTGAAATTCTTATTCCTTGTTTTCTTTTTTTTTAAATTTTATTCTGTTATGTTAGTCACCATACAGTACATCATTATTTTTGGTGTAGTGATCCACGATTCATTGTTTGTGTATAACACCCAGTGCTCCATGCAGTATGTGCCCTCCTTAATACCCATCACCGGGCTAACCCATCCCCCCACCCTCCTCCCCTCTAGAACCCTCAGTTTGTTTCTCAGAGTCCATAGTCTCTCATGGTTCGTCTCCCCCTCAGACTCCCCCCTTCATTTTTCCCTTCCTTCTCCTAATGTCCTCCATGCTATTCCTTAGGTTCCACAAATACGTGAAACCATCTGATAATTGACTTTCTCTGCTTGACTTCTTTCACTTAGCATCATCTCCTCCAGTCCCATGCATGTTGATGCAGAAGTTGGGTATTCATCCTTTCTGGTGGCTGAGTCATATTCCATTGTATATATGGACCACATCTTCTTTATCCATTCGTCTGTTGAAGGGCATCTCGGCTCTTTCCACAGTTTGGCTATTGCCCTCATCTCTCTGAGCTATGCTTGAGATGTCTGTGGAAACCCACAGTGCATGTGTATAAACATGCAAATGCAAATGCAAATGGAGCAATCCTTAACCAGCAGGGATTCAGGAGCTGGTAGGTAAGTGCTCCTCTCTCTGCCTCTTAGGAGGATAAATCTGCGGCACGTTCACAGAGTTCATCAATGGCTCACAGCAGTACTGAGTCCCAGTTGTTCATAGAGGTGACAGTTGACAGTATACTCTTGTGTTGGCTTTCTCTCCTCCTCCAAGACCCCCAGTTCTACTCCATGACATCACTTCCTAAAACAAACAACCTGCATGCAAACTCTTGTCTCGGGCTGACAGTTGATACCAAACATGGGGTGGTTAATGCCTGGCATATAGTAACATCACAATAACTAACACCTTCACCAGTGGTGGACAGAAAGGAAACACAGATGAGAGTGATGCTTTGGCACAGGTAGAAGCAATTGTTTTTGAATGGTATAGGGACATTGGTACTCATACTGGTTGCAGAGTTGGCTGACTATTATAAACAGTTTCAGAAGTCTTGAAAAAAATTTTAGGTTCAGGTTGGCCTGCTATCAGCTCAAGGCTTTTTGGGAAAGTCAGACAGGGCAGCCCTGGCAGTGTTTAAAGACATCCTTATCTTCTATAGCTGCAGGACAGACCACAAGCCCAGGATTTCATTGGCAAGGTAACAGAGTTATACAAAAGACCAAAACACAAACTTAACAGGTCTCCTATACCAAAGCAGATGTCCAGAGAGGAAAAAGGTGGGACCCTGAAACCAACTAAGAGCATATTTAGATAGATGATGCCAGTTACTTCCAAAACTCTCCAGGCCAGTGGAAATAGCTCTCTCCTCCTTGCTAAAAGAAAACAGCTTATATTCTTTAGGAGACCCTTAAAAGATTACCTCCCAGCTCCCACTGCTGACTCCCAAACAATAACCAAGGTCAAGTTGCAACACTACCCTAGTAAAGAAATATAGTCCTTCCTCTGGGAAGAATAGTGTTTACACAGAAAGTTTTGTGGGAGCTGACTAAGCTATACTGGCAAAAAAGAAAACAGCACCTATGGGAATGAATTTTAAGATGCCTGAACCAGGAGAGGTGTGTGGGTGGCTCAGTCAGTTAGTGTCTCGCTCTTGATTTCGGCTCAGGTCATGATCTCAGGGTTGTGGGGTCGAGCCCCACCTCAGGCTCCATGGTCTCGGGGAATCTGCTTGAGATTATCTCCATCTCCCTCTGCACCTCCCCCTGCTCTCTCTCTCTCAAATAAATAAATAAATCTGGGGGACAAAAAGATGCTTGAACCAGGAAGGGTGGAATAAAAGATGTTTAAGGGAAAATATATTGATTTAAGAGACATCACCCACGAATTGGAGTTTAACAACCTAGTGAAGACGTCTTGAGCTGGTCCTACGGTGTTGTTGCAACGGCTCCTTAAGGGTTAGACATGACTATAGTAAAGAGAGAGCAGAGATGCTGGAACTGCCTTGGCAGAATATTGAAGAAGGAGTCAGAAGGCTAATGGTGATGGGCATATTAGAATGGATTTCTTCTGTGACACCAAAGAACTTACTACTCGACTGTGTTCCCCAGGAAGACCCAGAGGACACTCCCTTCCTACAAAAACTTTCAATCATACATTTCTTCAGTTAAAAAAAAAAAAATCACTGGTGAGAGAATAGCCTCTATTGTAGACAGTAAATAATGCCACCATGGAACTAGTAAAATAGAGACGGTAGGTTTCTGGAATGACAGAAGCCACATGGTGGACATAATGGTGGGCAAGTCTGCAGTGACAACCAGGTGGCTTAACCCACAGGAATCTATGGCAGTAGCAAATAGACAATGGTATTTCTGGGGCAAAAAGTATGAGTAATCAACTTGAGTGTTACTTGACTCATATAACAAAAAACAAACAAAAAAAACCCACAGTGTAAATTTTCATTCCCATACCAGTTTTCATATCTAAGCCACTCAGTTGTCAAGAAAGTACCCTGCCGTGACAACTCAAGCATACATGATATTCATTTCCCCAATCTTTCTCCCAAAAGAGCTGTGGCCACTTATCAGAGTATCTGGGAATTGAGAAAAGGAGAGTAACAGAATCTTTGGAAGGCAACCAAATACAGCATCTGAGCCAACATAGAGACCAGGGACCCAAAATACCATTATGGCCTCTCATTCAGAGTGAGAGCTTATCAAGGTCAGATGATATTTGTAGCCCTCACCAGATTCTTCTCACAGGGAACTTATGGTTAGTTCTTTGGCCACTGAATGCATAAATGTCATGAGTATATTCAAAATTCATAAGACCCTCATGTGGCTTCCCTGTCCAGTGACATAACAGCCATTTTGTTAAGAAGAACCAAATAGAAGTTCCTGAAACTGCTCCCACTCTGACCAAGAATGTAAATCAAAGGCAAAACTTCATGTCAGGAGGAATTACAGAGATTGGCATCACCAACAAAGACATAAAGGATGCAGAGGTGGTTGTCACCATATCCCTGTGTAATTTACTTATATGACCCCTATAGAAATCAGATGGATTAAAGCAAATGACAATACACTGCTGTAAATTTAACCAACTAGTAGACTCACTTAAACCTACTGGTGATATCTTCACTGGAACAGATTAATACAGCCTCTGGTACATGATTTAACAAATGCAATCTTTTAAACCCTAGCTGTAAGGAAGATCAAAAGCAATGTGGTTTTACACAAGGACAACAGCAACATACACACTGTCGTCCCCCAGAGCATCTTTAACTCTTTGGTGTTCTGTCATAGTAATATTGCAAGGCAAGACAGCATGAGCCTATATATATATAAGGTAATATTTTGTCTCAAAGCATCCCTCAGAAAAAAGGAAGTTGCCTTCATTCAACTCCTTAAGAAGTCCCTCGTATTACCTGGTACTCTTTCAATGACTTTATTTTTAATATTTTATTTATTTATTTGAGAGAGAGCACCAGCAGGGGGGAGAGGGAGAAGCAGGCTTCCTGCTGAGCAGGGACCCTAATGTGGGGCTCAATCCCAGGACCCTGGGATCATGACCTGAGCTGAAGGCAGACGACCAGCCAACTGACCCACCCAGGCGCCCCTCAATGACTTTATTTTTAATAGCAAAGTACTGTTTAGAGAAGACATATCAGCCAGAAAAGATCCAATTAGTGCTGGTTTGGGATGGCCACAAGTCAACTGATAGGATAAGCTTAAAAAGAAGCAACAACAACAACAAAAAATAGCATCCTTCTAAACCCTTTTAATAATTATAATATACAATAGTTATATACAGAACTATTTGACCTGTCATTTTTCACTAGAATATAAGCTCCAAGAAAACAAGAACTTTGTTCACCTACATATTTCTGCATCTAGAACAGTGCCCAGTGCATAAAAAATAAATATTTGAGGAATGAATAAATAAATTCTTGGAGTCATGAACTCAAAATTGCACATCTTGGAAGTTGATGACCTTCTAAAGATCATTTTAAAAACAAAAGAAATGATAGGGCACCTGAGTGGCTCGGTCAGTTAAGCAGCCAACTGTTGATTTCTGCTCAGGTCATGATCCCAAGGTTGTGAGATTAAGCCCAGCATCAGGCTCCACTTGCACTTGGCCAGGAGTCTGCTTCTCTCTCACTTTCCCTCTCCCTCTGCCTCTCCCCCAGCTCATGTTCATGAGTGCTCTCTCTCTTTCTAAAATAAATGAATAAATCTTTTTTAAAACACACACACACACACACACACACACACAAAAGAAATGTAAACTTGTTTTATTTTTTTTAATTTTTTATTGTTATGTTAATCACCATATATTACATCATTTGTTTTGGTGTAGTGTTCCATGATTCATTGTTTGTTCATAACACCCAGTACTCCATGCAGAATGTGCCCTCTTTAATACCCATCACCAGGCTAACCCATCCCCCTACGCTCCTCCCCTCTAGAACCCTCAGTTTGTTTTTCAGATTCCATCATCTCTCCTGGTTCGTCTCCCCCTCTGACTTACTCCCCTTCATTCTTCCTCTCCTGCTATCTTCTTCTTTTTCTTTTTTCTTAAAATATGTTGCGTTATTTGTTTCAGAAGTACAGATCTGTGATTCAACAGTCTTGCACAATTCACAGCGCTCACCATAGCACATACCCTCCCCAATGTCTATCACCCAGCCACCCCATCCCTCCCACCCCCGACCACTCCAGCAACCCTCAGTTTGTTCCTGAGATTAAGAATTCCTCCTATCAGTGAGGTCATATGATACATGTCTTTCTCTGATTGACTTATTTCACTAAGCATAACACCCTCCAGTTCCATCCATGTCGTTGCAAATAGCAAGATCTCATTCCTTTTGATGGCTGCATAATATTCCATTGTGTATATATACCACTTCTTCTTTATCCATTCATCTGTCGATGGACATCTTGGCTCTTTCCACAGTTTGGCTATTGTGGACATTGCTGCTATAAACATTGGGGTGCACGTACCCCTTCAGGTCCCTACATTTGTATCTTTGGGGTAAATACCCAGTAGTGAAATTGCTGGATCGAATGGTAGCTCTAATTTCAACTGTTTGAGGAACCTCCATACTGTTTTCCAGAGGGGTTGCACCAGCTTGCATTCCCACCAACAGTGGAGGAGGGTTCCCCTTTCTCCACATCCCCGCCAACATCTGTCGTTCCCTGACTTGTTAATTTTAGCCATTCTGACTGGTGTGAGGTGCTATCTCATTGAGGTTTCGATTTGGATTTCCCTGATGCCGAGCGATGTTGAGCACTTTTTCATGTGCCTGTTGGCCATTTGGATGTCTTCTTTGGAAAAATGTCTGTTCATGTTTTCTGCCCATTTCTTGATTGGATTTTTGTTCTTTGGGTGTTGAGTTTGATAAGTTCTTTATATATTTTGGATACTAGCCCTTTATCTGATATGTCATTTGCAAATATTTTCTCCCATTCTGTCGGTTGTCTTTTCGTTTTGTGGACTGTTTCTTTTGCTGTGCAAAAGCTTTTTATCTTGATGAAATCCCAATAGTTCATTTTTGCCCTGGCTTCCCGTGCCTTTGGTGATGTTTCTAGGAAGAAGTTGCTGCGGCTAAGGTCGAAGAGGTTGCTACCTGTGTTCTCCTTTAGGATTTTGATGGACTCCTGTCTCACGTTTAGGTCTTTCAACCATTTGGAGTCTATTTTTGTGTGTGGTGTAAGGAAATGGCCCAGTTTCATTCTTCTGCATGTGGCTGTCCAATTTTCCCAACACCATTTGTTGAAGAGACTGTCTTTTATCCATTGGACATTCTTTCCTGCTTTGTCAAAAATAAGTTGACCATAGAGTTGAGGGTCCATTTCTGGGCTCTCGATTCTGTTCCATTGATCTATGTGTCTGTTTTTGTGCCAGTACCATACTGTCTTGATGATGACAGCTTTGTAATAGAGCTGGAAGTCCGGAATTGTGATGCCGCCAGCTTTGCTTTTCTTTTTCAATATTCCTCTGGCTATTCGGGGTCTCTTCTGGTTCCATACAAATTTTAGGATTATTTGTTCCATTTCTTTGAAAAAAGTGGATGGTATTTTGATGGGGATTGCATTGAATGTGTAGATTGCTCTAGGTAGCATTGACATCTTCACAATATTTGTTCTTCCAATCCATGAGCATGGAAAGTTTTTCCATTTCTTTGTGTCTTCTTCAATTTCTTTCCTGAGTATTTTATAGTTTTCTGAGTACAGATCCTTTGCCTCTTTGGTTAAATTTATTCCTAGGTATCTTATGGTTTTGGGTGCAATTGTGAATGGGATCGACTCCTTCATTTGTCTCTCTTCTGTCTTGTTGTTGGTGTATAGGAATGCCACTGATTTCTGTGCATTGATTTTATAGCCTGCTACTTGACTGAATTCCTGTATGAGTTCTAGCAGTTTTGGGGTGGAGTCTTTCGGGTTTTCCACATAAAGTATCATATCATCTGCAAAGAGTGAGAGTTTGACTTCCTCTTTGCCGATTTGGATGCCTTTGATTTCTTTTTGTTGTCTGATTGCTGTGGCTAGGACTTCTAATACTATGTTGAATAGCAGTGGTGAGAGTGGACATCCCTGCCGCGTTCCTGACCTTAGGGGAAAAGCTCTCAGCTTTTCCCCATTGAGAATGATATTCGCTGTAGGTTTTTCGTAGATGGCTTTTATGATATTGAGGTATGTACCCTCTACCCCTATACTCTGAAGAGTTTTGATCAAGAAAGGATGCTGTACTTTGTCAAATGCTTTTTCTGCATCTATTGAGAGGATCATATGATTCTTGTTCTTTCTTTTATTAATGTATTGTATCACGTTGATTGATTTGCAGATGTTGAACCAGCCTTGCAGCCCAGGGATAAATCCCACTTGGTCGTGGTGAATAATCCTTTTAATGTACTGTTGGATTCTATTGGCTAGTATTTTGGTGAGAATTTTTGCATCCATGTTCATCAAGGATATTGGTCTGTAATTCTCCTTTTTGATGGGGTCTTTGTCTGGTTTTGGGATCAAGGTAATGGTGGCCTCATAAAATGAATTTGGAAGTTTCCCTTCCATTTCTATTTTTTGGAACAGTTTCAGGAGAATAGGTATTAATTCTTCTTTAAATGTCTGATAGAATTCCCCTAGGAAGCCATCTGGCCCTGGGCTTTTGTTTCTTGGGAGATTTTTGATGACTGCTTCAATTTCCTTAGTGGTTATAGGTCTGTTCAGGTTTTCTATTTCTTCCTGGTTCAGTTTTGGTAGTTGATACATCTCTAGGAATGCACCCATTTCCTCCAGGTTATCTAATTTGCTGGCATAGAGTTGCTCATAATATGTTCTTATAATTGTTTGTATTTCTTTGGTGTTGGTTGTGATCTCTCTTCTTTCATTCATGATTTTGTTGATTTGGGTCATTTCTCTTTTCTCTTTGATCAGTCTGGCCAGGGGTTTATCAATCTTGTTAATTCTTTCAAAGAACCAGCTCCTAGTTTCGTTGATCTGTTCTACTGTTCTTTTGGTTTCTAGTTCATTGATTTCTGCTCTGATCTTTATTATTTCTCTTCTCCTGCTGGGTTTAGGCTTTATTTGCTGTTCTTTCTCCAGCTCCTTTAGGTGTAGGGTTAGGTTGTGTATTTGAGACCTTTCTTGTTTCTTGAGAAAGGCTTGTATTGCTATATACTTTCCTCTCAGGACTGCCTTTGCTATATCCCAAAGATTTTGGACAGTTGTGTTTTCATTTTCATTGGTTTCCATGAATTTTTTTAATTCTTCTTTAATTTCCTGGTTGACCCATTCATTCTTTAGTAGGATGCTCTTTAGCCTCCATGTATTTGAGTTCTTTCCGACTTTCCTCTTGTGATTGAGTTCTAGTTTCAAAGCATTGTGGTCTGAAAATATGCAGGGAATGATCCCAATCTTTTGGTACCGGTTGAGACCTGATTTGTGACCTAGGATGTGATCAGTTCTGGAGAATGTTCCATGGGCACTCGAGAAGAATGTGTATTCTGTTGCTTTGGGATGGAATGTTCTGAATATGTCTGTGAAGTCCATTTGGTCCAGTGTGTCATTTAAAGTCTTTATTTCCTTGTTGATCTTTTGCTTAGATGATCTGTCCATTTCAGTCAGGGGGGTGTTAAAGTCCCCCACTATTATTGTATTGTTGTCAATGTGTTTCTTCGCTTTTGTTATTAATTGCCTTATATAATTGGCTGCTCCCATGTTCTGGGCATAGATATTTACAATTGTTAGATCTTCTTGTTGGATAGACCCTTTAAGTAGGATATAGTGTCCTTCCTCATCTCTGATTACAGTCTTTGGTTTAAAATCTAATTTGTCTGATATAAGGATTGCCACCCCAGCTTTCTTTTGGTGTCCATTAGCATGGTAAATGGTTTTCCACCCCCTCACTTTCAATCTGGGGGTGTCTTTGGGCCTAAAATGAGTCTCTTGCAGACAGCATATTGATGGGTCTTGCTTTTCAATCCATCTGATAGCCTATGTCTTTTGATTGGGGCATTTAGCCCATTTACATTCAGGGTAACTATTGAAAGGTATGAATTTAGTGCCATTGTATTGCCTGTAAGGTGACTGTTACTGTATGTTGTCTGTGTTCCTTTCTGATTTTTGCTGCTTTTAGGCTCTCTCTTTGCTTAGAGGACCCCTTTCAATATTCCTGGGAGGGCTGGTTTCGTGTTTGCAAATTCCTTTAGTTTTTGTTTGTTCTGGAAGCTTTTTATCTCTCCTTCTATTTTCAATGACAGCCTAGCTGGATATAGTATTCTTGGCTGCATATTTTTCTCGTTTAGTGCTCTGAAGATATCTTGCCAGTCCTTTCTGGCCTGCCAGGTCTCTGTGGATAGGTCTGTTGCCAATCTAATATTTTTACCATTGTAGGTTACATATCTCTTCTCCCGAGCTGCTTTCAGGATTTTCCCTTTGTCTCTGAGACTCGTAAGTTTCACTATCAGATGTTGGGGTGTTGACCTATTATTATTGATTTTGAGAGGGGTTCTCTGTGCCTCCTGGATTTTGATGCCTGTTTCCTTCCTCACATTAGGGAAGTTCTCTGCTATTATTTGCTCCAATATACCTTCTGCCCCTCTCTCTCTTTCTTCTTCTTCTGGGATCCCAATTATTCTAATGTTGTTTCGTCTTATCGTATCACTTATCTCTCGAATTCTGCCCTCGTGATCCTGTAGTTGTTTCTCCCTCTTTTTCTCAGCCTCTTTATTTTCCATCATTTGGTCTTCTATATCACTGATTCTCTCTTCTGCCTCATTTATCCTAGCAGTTAGTGCCCCCATTTTTTATTGCACCTCATCAATAGCCTTTTTTATTTCAACTTGGTTAGATTTTAGTTCTTTTATTTCTCCAGAAAGGGTTTCTCTAATAACTTCCATGCTTTTTTCAAGCTCAGCTAGTATCTTTAAAGTCATGATTCTGAACTCTAGGTCCGACATCGTACTAATGTCCGTATTGAGTAGGTCCCTGGCTGACGGTACTACCTCTTGTTCTTTTTGCTGAGGTGATTTTTTTCGTCTTGTCATTTTGTCCAGAGGAGAATAGATGAATGAGAGAACAAAATGCTAACAGGTTTACAACGTCCCCAGCAAATATACTGTATACAAATCAGAAAAGACCTGAAACCAGGGGAAAAGAAAGGGAAAGAAAGAAAAAAGAAAGAGAAAAAAAAAGATAAAAACAAAAACAGAACAATACAAAAAAAGCAGAATGTGATCAAATATGATCAGGCTAGTGCATAGATCAGTGCCACACACTAGATTTTGGGCATATTTTGGTCTGTTAGAAAAAAGTGCCTCCTAAAATTTTAAAGGAAGAAAGACATATATGTACAAAATAAGGGTTGATACAATGAAGGGACAGAAGATGACTGTAAAGATGAAAATTATAAAAGATTTTATAAAAGGACTTGATAAGATAAGAAGTTGTTTGAAAAAAGAAAGAAGATTTAAAAAAAAAAAGAAAAAAGGGAGAGAATGTGATCAGGCAGGAGACTGGAACAGAGCCATACACTAGTGATTTAGGGTATATTTTGATCTGTTAGAAGAAACTGTATCTCAAAATTTTAAAGAGAGAACAACTTATATATATATGCCAAAAATAAGGGTAACTACTATGAAGGGATAAAATATGACTCTAAAAATGAAAAATAAAAAATGTTGTTTTTTTTTTAAAAAAAGAGATTGATAAGATGTTGGTTGAAAAAGGGAAAAAGAAAAAAAAACAGTTAACACAAATTAACTTTGATGAACTAATGAATCATGGTAAAAAGAAGCCATGAATTCTATGTGCAGTATTCCCCTAGCGCTGGAGTTCTCCTGTTCTCCCTGATCAGTAAACTTGGTCTTGGCTTGCTGGCTGTTCGTGCTGATCTTCTGGGGGAGGGGCCTGTTGCTGTGGTTTCCAAATGTCTTTGCGGAGGCTGAATTGCCCCGCCCTTGTCGTCCGGGCTAAGCAAGCTGCTCGGGTTTGATCTCAGGAGCTTTTGTTCCCTGCAAGCTCTCCGTACAGCCTTGGAGGACCAGGGCAAAAATGGTGGCCTCCCAATCTCCACCCGGAGGAGCTGAGAACTCGGGACCCCGCTCCTCAGTGCGCCCACAGAGTAAAGCAGTCACTCCCGTGTCCCCGGTCTCCGGCCGCTCTCCGTGCTCACCCGGCCTGTGACCGAGCGTTTCTATCTCTGGCACCCGACCCCGTGTGGAGTCTCCAAACCCAGCAGATCCCTGCAGTGCGCTCCCGCGCCGCTCCTCCCCGGGAAGGAAGGGGAGTCTCCCCGGATCTGCCGCCTGTTGGGTCCCTGCTGGAGGAGCAGTGGCCCGACTGGGCCGCGGATCACAGTTTATGGCAACCCCGAGCCGAGAGCCCGCGCCTCAGCTCCGTCTCTGCAGCCGGCTTCCCCGCTCCGATACCTGGGAGCTCTGGAGCACTCAGGCACCCCCGGTCTTTCTGTGACCCCGAGGGTCCTGAGACCACACTGTCCCGTGAGGGTTCCACCCCCCGCTTAGCCACTGCAGCGACGTCCCTCCGCGGAGCCGACTTCTAAAAGGTCTGATTTTGTGCTCCGCGGCTCTATCATTTGCCAGAGCGGGCGGCGGAGGCCCCCCCCCCCGCCGTCTATCCTCCCGAATATCGCCTCGGATTCACTTCTCCACACGTCCTGCCTTCCAGAAAGTGGTCGCTTCTCTGTTCAGAGAGTTGTTGCTACTCTCCTCTTTGATCTCCTGTTGAGTTCGTAGGTGTTCAGCATGGTTTGATCCCTATTCAGCTGAATTCCTGAGACCAGACAAAATGTAGGTCTCCTACTCCTCCGCCATCTTGCTCCACCCCCTGTAAACTTGTTTTAGACAAAAACTGTTCGTGAATGTTCATAGCAGATTTATTTATAAAAGCTAAATTTTGGAAACAACCCAGATGTCCTTCGATGGGTAAATGGTTAAATAAACTGTGATAAATCCATACTATACAGTATGACTCAATAGTAAAAAGGAATGAACTATTGATACAGTTAATAATTTTGATGAATCTCAAGGGAATTATGCTGTGTGAAAAAAGCCAACCCCAAAAGTTTATATATGTATGATTCCATTTATGTAACATTCTTGAAGTAACAAAATTATGGAAATTGAAAGTAGATTATTGGTTGTCAGAGGTTAGGAATAGGGGATGGGTGGTGGGAGGTGGGTGTGGCTATAAAAGAACAACAAGAAGGATTCTTGTGGTGACAGAATTGTCCTGTAGCTTGACTGTGACGGTAGACACACAAACTTATATATGTGATAAAATTGTATAGAGGTAAACACACATACACACATGAGTACATGTGAAACTGGGGAGATCTGAATAAGCTCAGTAGGTTATATCAGTGTCAATTTTCTGACTATAATATTATACTATAGTTTTGCAAAATGTTACCATTTTGGAGGAAACTGGGTAAAAGGACACAGGATCCTTCTGTATCATTTCTTGAAACTGTGTGCAACTGTACAATTATCTCAGAATGAAAGAGGACTTCAACTACTCCATTTTGACCTCAGTCTGTACTTTCTAAATGATTAAGCTCTTCTTTCCAGCTTATCTCTTAACTCAGGCAAAGCATCCCGGTGATGGGAACCAAACTGTCCCCTCAAGCAATAAGGACTGCCTAGAGCCAGGAAGACCCCAAGTGACTGACCCCAAGACAATGACCAACCTGACCTGCACTGCCCACCTGCACATACCTACCAACCTTTGCCCCACATTTTCCTTTTATAAACCTGGAAGTATTTACAGCACTTTGGAGACAATCTTTGAGACGTCAGTCTGCTGTCTTCCTGGTGTTGGCCTCACTGAAATAAATTCCTTTCTGGTTTCACTGCTACTCGTTTCTCTGCCTTTGGATTTTGTCAGACACAAGTGGCCAGACGCAAGTGGTCTTTTTGGGACCTCTGAAGCCAGGTGCTCTTGTACTCTTGGGCCCTAGCTACAAAATATTTTTTAAAAATCAATAGAAAACAAAAATAATAAAAACTAATAGAAAACAATATAACAAGTATTTAGGTGGTGGAAATCACAAATGTGTAAAGGACCATGAGCCATACCAGTATGTGAATGAGAAACTGTAGCCTGGATAAAATTTCCCGGGACAGCTTCCTACTCAGATTCAAAGGTACTGTACCTCAAACAACATAATGAAAGTAAGGTTATATGCTCCTGAAAACTCTGTTGGATAACTCAAAAAATTACTGTAGTTGATGACAATGCCACTTATAAAAACTTTGAATAAAATTATTTCTTAAAGACTGAGAATTGAACAAAATACTACTTTTGAATCTAGTATATGCATTTTTAAATGTCTAAAACCAAATAAACTATTACAGGTAGACATTTGACTATTTCATTTACTTTCCTAAAAACATACTCAAGTTTTTATAAATCTTTTTTTTTTTTTGGTGAAATGAGAAAATCACCTTATGTTCCAGAAGGCCCATATATTTAAATGTATGGAATATTATCCATGTGAAAAATTAGGCTCAAAGGAATTGTGTGAGTGTTTATTACCACGATGTATTAAAGTGGCAGATCCAGGATTAGAACCCAGATCAGCTTGATTCTAGACATGGAAGGACTCTTATGGGCCTTTAAGTTCTCAACCTCCAAAACTTGATCATGACATTCTACAAATCATCCCTCAGTGACAACCCAAACTCACTTCCTCCTATCCATCTGTTGAGCAGCAGTGCAGCCTGATTTCAATACTCTTAGTGTCCTCTTAGTGAGCTGCTTTTTCACGGCGTTATACATGTTTCCCATGCATACTTTATTTTGAGCTATACAACTTTTGAATATAGGGTTAAAAGTTTTGAAATATGTATGAATTGTACATAAAATCATTAGCGTCTGATAGGACTCAAAACAAACCAAACTGAAGACCCTCCTCAATGTCTCCCTCTGGAGGCCCAATAAAGAATTTGATTTTTTGGCTTCACTGAAAGTAAAGACAATGCATGGTATAGGAAAAGAGTCCACATTTTGTCTGTGCATGGCCAGATAGCAAATATTTTAGGATTTGCAGGCCATACAATCTCTGTTGCAATTACTCAACTCTGCTGTTGTGGCACAAAAGCAGCCATAGACAACATGTAAATGAATGAGTTGGCTGTGATTGAATAAGACTAATTTATGGATGTTAAAATTTGAAATCCATATACTTTTTACATATCATGAAATGTTATTCTTTAAACATTTTTTTCAATCACTTAAAAATAGAAATGCCATTTTTAGCTCACAGACCATGTAATGGAGGATAGTTGGAAGAAAGGCAGGCAGGGGCAAGGGGCCCTGTCCTAAGAGGAAACTACCCTTAAAAGGAAAAAGACCCCATCCTGTTATTCTACACCACCCTGAAAGGAGCTCTCCACCCTTTCCCACCTAAACAACTCCCTAATAGGCAGATGAGCACGTGGACAAAAATCTGATTGGGTGACAGGCACAGGGAGGGTTAATCAGATTAAAACAGCCTGCCAAAAAATCATAAAAACCCCTAGACTTAGAAACTCCAACAGCAACCCTCTTGGGTCCCCTCCCTTTTTGGGAGCTTTGTACTATCACTCAATAAACTTTGCTTTGCTGTCAACCCCTCTTTGTCTGGTCTACCTCTTCATTCTTCAAAGCTGTGTGACCAAGAACCGTGGGCACTAAAGGAAAAGAAATCCTGAAACACGTGTAAAGACCGGTGGTAAACCAAACTGGCCTCTGGCCGTAGTTTGTTGGCCATTCATGTAGGAAAAAGAACACTGGATTTGGGGTCAGAAGCCCTGATTTAGAGAACTGCTGTAGTCACTTGTCCAACATGTGACATCAGACAAATCAAGTGAGTTCAGAAAAACTCTCAGAATCTTGATTTACTAATCTATAAAATAAACCATTGGATTAGATTAACCTTAAAAGCCATTTCAGCTTTAAAAACCCTATATTGGCCTTCCATTCCCAGCAATATGGCAGACTAGATGAACTAAAAATGCCTCACAATGCAACAATACATTAAAATACTGAATAAAATAAAATATTTTTTTAAAAACTATGACTGAGCTAGCAAGAGCATAAGGGAATTCCTCAGAGGCTAGAAAGGTACAAACTTCTAGTTATAAGATAAATAAGTACTAGAGATGAATTGTACAGCATGATGACTATAACTAACTGCTATACAATATATGCATAACCATATATAATATATATAAAATATAACTGCTTATAATATATAGGAAAGTTATTAAGAGAGCAAGTCCAGGGGTGCCTGGGTGGCTCAGTCAGTTGAGCAGCCGACTCTTGGTTTTGGCTCAGGTCAGGGTCTCAGGGTGGTGAGATCAAGCCCCACATCAGGCCCTGTGCTCAGTGGGGAATCTGCTTGGAATTCTCTCCCTCTCCCCCTCCCCCTGCTCCTTCTCTCTCTCTTTCTCTAAAGTAAATTTTTTTAAAAAAGAGAGAAAGAGAGCAAATCCTCTGAGTTCTCATTACCGAGAGAAAAATTTTCTCTTTTTTTCTTTTTCTTTCTTTTCTTTTTATTGTATCTATGTGAGAAGATGGAGGTTAGCTGAACCTATTGCAGTAATCATTTCACAATATATGTAAATCAAACCATCACACTCTACACCTTAAACTTACACAGTGAATTATGTTAATTATTTCTCAATAAAACTGGGGGCAAATGTTGTATTTAGATTTGTTTAGCTTGTGTTATTAAATATTCCCAGAAGTATAATTCCCCACAACTATAAGTATTAGTGATAAAAATAACTTTATAAGATCCAACAAAAGAAATGTTATGTATTAAAGTATATCAACCCAGCAGTTTGATTTTTACTTCAAGATAATTTCATAAGGAAGCAAGAGATCACAAATAGTATTGGCATACCTCAATTACCATAAGATTTATGTGTGAAAGGGGAATACTTAGTCATCTTATTTGACGCAGAAACATTTAATAAAGTATGCTTTAATCTTTGTATTATCCTAATAATATCATCTTTTTTTAGGAAACAAAAGTGTGTAAAGTGCAATTAACTCAAAGTTTTGTTACTCAAGGAAGATTAGCAAATTTTCATCCACCAAAAATATATTCGATGATTTTTTTAAACACCAGAATTTGCTGATATTTGAGATCCTTTACTTTACCTGTCTTCTCTATCCAGAAACCTCTTTTGTGTTAGTTTTCCAGAGGGGACCTCTACCTTATGAAAAGTAAAAGAGAGAATGCCAGATGACATCATCTAATTTTAGTACTTGTCTTGGTATTCTCAACATAAAACCATACTAACACCAATTATAAAACAATGTATAAGATGAATGACAAACTTCAGAGAAAATTATTTGTAAAAGAAATAAATAGGCAATTCAGAGAAGTACATATTTTATATGTATATTAGCCTTTTAGCTAATAAATATAAAAAATACTCACCTGCACTACTAATAAAAAAGATGAAAATTAAAATAACAATGAGACACTGCTATTCACCTATTTCATTGGCAAAATTTAAAAATTCCCATCATCATTCCAAAATGTGAAGAAAATGCCTTTTTACATGCTACAAGTGGAATCGTAAAATGGTACACAGATTCTGGAGTATTATTTGGCTGTACATTGAAATAGGTAAGAGAAATTTCACTCCACCCAAGTCAGTCCCTCTCCCAAGCAAGCCCAGCTCAGTGCTGAGAGAGATCTCACTCTTCCCTGGGAAAAGGGGTGAACATCCAAGGTCCCCAGCCTTCCAGTGTACTCCTGACTTTCAGGGCACTTTCCAAGAGCTGTTTTTTATCTCACTTCACACACAGAGAGCTGAAAAAAACTAGAAAAGTTCAGAGACCTGGGGCAGCTAGGGCAAAAGGCACCTTCCTGCCACCAGATCAGTTCTATGAGGTTCAGATAAAGCACATGAATGAGGACTTTTCTCTAGAAGAGAGAGATTACTTGAGTTTAAATCCAACATCCCCAGCCTTTCAGTACACTTCCCAAAGAGCTGGTTTCTGCCTCACTTCACAAAAATCTCTGAAGGAAGTGACATACTCAGACACCAGAGGGAGCAAGAGATTATGGGTTCTTGAAAGAAAAAGAAAGATTAGACACCTGAGGCAGCTAGCAACAAAGGCCAAGAATCTCTAGCCAGGCTGACTGGTGTAGGTCTTCTCAGTCAAACCAGTCTATAAAAACTGGGAAACCTGGCTGTTTCTTCAAATATACAGACACCAATGCAAGATTAGAAAAACATGAAGCATCAGGAAACACAACATAATCAAAGGAACAAAATAAATCCCCAGGAAGTAAATGACCTTAAAGAAATGGAGATCTATGCATTGCCTGACAAAAAAAACCTCAAAATAATCATCTTAAAGAGGTTCAGTGAGTTGCCAAACAACAAAGATAAACAACTAAACAAAATCAGGAAAACAATGCATAAACAAAATGAGACTATCAGCAGAAATTTAAACAAATACTAAAAAGTGCCAAACAGAAATCATAGAGCTGAAGAATACAATAACTGATTTTTGAAATTCACTAAGGAATCAACACCAGACTTGATCAAGCAGAAGAAAGAATCAGAGAACTTGAAGACAAATCATTTCAGATTATGCACTCAGAAGAGAAAAAAGAAAAAAAGATTTTTTTAAAAACTAAAGAAAGCCTAAGAGAATTATGGGACACCAACAAGAAAACTGTGATACACATTATGGGAGTCCCAGAAGGAGAAGAGAGAGATAAAGAAAGAGGTATAGGGCTTACTTAAAGAAATAATGGCTGAAAACTTCCCAAAACTTGAGGCAGAAATGAACATCCAGATTCATAAAGCTTAAAGGGTCAAAATAGGATGAATCCAAAGATTACATTAAGACACTTTATCATCAAATTGTTAAAGTCAAAGACAAAGAAGATTTTAAAACCAGTAAGAGAAAAACAAGTCATCACTTACAAGGAAGCCCCCATAAGACAATCAGTAAATTGTTCAGAAGAAACCTTCAGGCAAGAAAAGAATGGGATGATATATTAAAAGTACTGAAAGATAAAACCTGCCAAGCAAGAAGACTATATCTAGCAAACCATCCTTCAGAAATGAAGAAGAAATAAAGACTTTCTCAGACCAACAAAAACTGAGGGGGTTCATTACCACTATACCTGCCTTATGAGAAAGGCTAAAGGGAGTTAAGGAAGTTGTTTAAGTTGAAAGTAAAAAATATTAAATATCAACATGAAGCCATACAAAAGTATAAAATTCATTGACAAAAGGAAATATATAGACAAATACAGAATAATGTAATACTGTAATGGGGTAGTGTAAACCACTTTTAACTCCAATATAAAAGTTAAAAGAAAATAATACTAAGAATAACTATAAATACAAAAATGTGTTAACAAATACATAATATAAAAAGATGTAAATTGCGACATCAGTAACACAAAGTGTTGGGGGAGAGACGTAAAAGTGTAGAGTTTTTGTATGCAATTGAAGTTAAGTGGTTATTAGCTTAAAATAGACAGTTTTAACTATAAGATATTTTATGTAAGCCCTGTGGTAACCACAAAGAAAATAGCTAAAGTAGATACATAAAAGAAAATGGGAAGGAAATCAAAGCATATCACTATAAAAAGTCAACATCACAAAGGAAAATGGCAAAGGAGGGAAAAAGGGACAAAAGAACCACAAATCAAACAGAAAAAAATTAACAAAATGGTAATAGTAAGTTCTTAATTATCAATAATCTTTAAAAATAAATAGATTAAACTCTCCAATCAAAAGACATACAGTGGCTAAATGGATAAAATAAAAACAAGATCCAACTATATGCCGTGTACAAGAGATTCACTTTAGAATTAAGGACATATATAGGCTGAATGTGAATATTCCGTTCAAAAGACAGTCCGTGCAAATGGTAACCAAAAGAGAGCACACTTTAAATCAAAACCTGTGCAAGAGACAAGGAAGGTTATTATATAATAACTAAAAAGTCAATTAATAAGAAAAATATAACAATTATAAATATATATGCACTCAACACCAGAATCCCTCAACATATAAAGAACACATTGACAGATCTGAAGGGAAAAATAGATAGCAATACAATAATAGTAGACTTCAACTACATTTTCAACAATGGATAGACCAACCAGACAGAACATCAATAAGGAAACGACTCAAACTACACTACAGAGCGAATGATCCCAACAAGCCTATACAGAACATTCCACCCTGCAAAGAAATAAACAAACAAAAAAACAAAAAACAAAAAACCCAGACTACACATTCTTCTCAAATAAACATGAAATATTCCTCAGGAGATATCACATGTTAGGACACAAAACAAGTCTCAACAAACTTAAGAACTTTGAAATCATACCCAGTATCTTTTCTGACAACAGTGGAATGAAACTAGAAATCAATAAGAGAAAGAAAACTGGAAAATTCACAAATATGTGGAAATTAAACAATACACTCCCAAGCAATCACTGGGTCAAAGAAGAAATTAAAAACTTAGAAAATAAAAATACAATATACCAAAATCTATAGAATGCAGTACTAAAAGAGAACTTTATAGCAATAAACATCTACATTTTAAAAAGAAGTATTTTAAATAAACAACCTAACCTTATCCTCAAGGAAATAGAAAAAAAAAAAAAAGAGACACAACTAAGTCCAAAGTCAGCAGAAGGAAGCGAATAAAGATAACAGCAGAAATAGAGACTAGAAAAACAAAACAAAACAAAAAAAAGTACCAACGACATTGACAGGTGGTCTTTTGGAAAGGTAAAGAAAATTCACAAACCTTTAGTTTGACTAAGGAAAAAAAGTGAAAACTCAAATAAATAAAAACAAAAATGAAGAAATATTAAAACTGATATCACAGAAATTAAGATATCATTAAGAGACTACCATGAACAATATCCCAACAAATTGGATAACCTAAAAGAAATGGATAAATTCCTAAAAACATACAACCTACCAGAACTGAATCATGAAGAAATAGAAAATCTGAATAGACCTATAACTAGTAAGGAGATTGAATTAGTAATCCAAAATCTCCCAACAACAACAGCAAAAAAAAAGTCCAGGAACAGATGTCTTCACTGGTAAATTCTATCAAACATTTAAAGAAGAATTAATGCCAATACTTCTTAAACTCTTCCAAAAGTTGAAGAAGGAACACTTCCAAATTAATTTTTGAGGTCATTATTACCCTGTTACCAAAGCCAGACACTACACACACATACACTCATACACACACAAAACTATAGTCCAATATCCCTAATAAACATAGATATAAAAAAACTATGGTTGAACATATAAAAATCAATTAATGTGATACATCATATTAATAAAGGAAAAAGTCTTCATCTCAGTAGATGTTGAAAAAGTATTTGACAAAATTTGATACCTATTCATGAAAAACAAACTAGGTATAGAAGGAATGTATCTCAATATATTAAAGACCATATATAAAAATCCCACAATTTACATTGTACTCAATGGTGAAAAACTGAAAGATTTTCCTCTAAAGATCAAGAACAAGACAATAATGTCCACTCTTGACTCTTACCACTTCTATTCAATATAGTACTGGAAGTCCTAGCTAGAGCCATTAGGCAAGAAAAAGAAATAAAAGGCATCTAAATTGAAAAGGAAGTAATAAAATTATGTTTCCAAATGACATGACTTTATATGTAAAAACTCCTAAAGACTTCTCTCTCTCTCTCTCTCTCTCTCTCTCACACTCACACACACAACTGTTAGAAGTAATAAACAAATTCAGTAAAGTTGTGGAATACAAAATCAACATACAAAAATCAGTTGCATTTCTATACACTAATGATGAACCATCTAAAAAGGAAATTAAAGAAATGATCCCTTTACAATAGTACTAAAAATACTTAGGAATAAATTAACCAAGTAGGTGAAAGACTTGTACACTGAAAAACTATATCAATGAATAAAAATTAAAGAAGACAAAAAAATGGAAAGCCACCCCTTGTTTGTGGATTAGAAGACTTAATATTGAAAGCAATCTACAGATTCAATACTATCCCCCATCAAACCCCTAATGGGATTTTTTTTTTTACAGAAATAGAGAAAAACAATCCTAAAGTTCATATGGAAGCACAAAAGATGCAGAATAGCCAAAGTGATCTTGAGAAAAAAAGAACAAAGCTGGAGGCATCACACTCCTGATCTCAAAATATATTACAAAGATAAAGTAATTAGAACACAATATACTGGCATAAAGACAGATATATAGACCAATGGAACAAAACAGAGAGCCCAGATACACCCACCCATGTACAGTCAACTGATCTTCAACAAGGGTGCCAAGAATACACAATGGGGAAAAGATAGTCCCTTCAACAAATAGTGTTGAGAAAACTGGATATCTACATGCAAAGAAAATGAAATTGGACCTCTATCTTACACCATACACAAAAATAAACTCAAAATAGTTTAAAGACTTCAATGTAAAACCTGATACTATAAAACTGTTAGAAGAAAACATAGGGGGAAATTTTGACATTGGTCTTGGCCATGATTTCTTGGAAATGATACCAAAAACACAAGCAACAAAAGCAAAAATAGACAAGTGGGACTACATCAAACTAAAAAGTTTCTGCAGGGCAAAGGAAACAACAGAGTAAAAAGGCAACCTATGGAATGGGAGAAAATATTTTCAAACCATATATCTGTTAAATAGTTAAAATCCAAAATATATAAGAAACACCTACAACTCAATAGCAAAAAAATTTTTTAAGGTTTTTTAAATATGCAAAAGATTTGAATAGGTATTCCTCTAAAGATGACATACAGATGGCCAGCAGGTATATGAAAAGATGCTTAACATCACTAATCATCAGGGAAATGCAAATCAAAACCACAATTAGATATTACCTCACACTAGTTAGGATGGCTGTTATCAAAAAATACATAAATAAATGTTGGTGAAGCCAATCACAGGACAAATATTTCATGATTCCACTGGAGAGATTGGAACCATTTTACACTGTTGGTGGGAATGTAAAATGGTGCAGCCACTATGGAAAACTGTATTGCAGTACCTCGAGAAAATTAAAAATAGAACTGTCAAAGGTTCCAACAAGCTCGCTTCTGGCTATAGATCCAAAAGAATTAAAATCAGAATCTTAAAGACGTATGTGCACTCTTATGTTAATAACAACCCTATTCACAATAGCCAAAATATGGAAACAATTCAAATGTTCAGATGAGTGGATAAAGAGAAAGTGGTATATCCATACAATAAAATATTATTTAGCCTTAAAGAAATAAGGAAATTCTGGCATTTGTGACAACATAGATGAACCTGATGACACTATGCTAATTGAAATAAGCCAATCAGAGGACAAATATTTCATGATTCCACTTATATGAGGTACCTAAAATAGTCAAATTCATAGAAACAGAGAATAGAACATTAGTTATTAGGGACTGGGGGGGTAGGGAGAAATGGGAATTTTTGTTCAATCGATATAAAGTTTCAGTTATTCAAGATGAATTAGATCTAGAGATCCACTGTACAGATCAAAAATGCTGTATTGTGCACTTAAAAATTTGATACACTAGATCCCATTTTCTTGACGAAGCATACATACACACACACACACACACACACAAACAAACACACACACATACACACACACAAAGGGACTCAAGGCACAAGGAAACTTTTGGAAGTGATGGAGATCTGTTATTGTGGTGATTGTGGTGGTTTCATGAGTGTATGCATATGTCCAAATTCATCAAATTGTATACATTAAATATATGTAATTTTTGTATATCAATTTTATCTCAATAAAGCTGTTTAACAAAAACATACAGATTGGAAAGGAAAGGGTAAAATTGTCTCTATTTGTGGATTAAGCAAGTGTTTATGTAGAAAACCCTAAAGAATCTACAAAGGAAAACTGCTAGAACTAATCAGTGAATTTAACAATGTCGTACCGTGCCTGTTAGCAATTTATTGCCTCTAATTTCCAAATTCTTCCTTTCAGTCTGCTCTGTGAAAATAGATCTGGGCCTTTTAAGTATTTTTTCCCATGACAGTCAGTAGAGAGCACTGGAGAGACATTACAGAAGAAAAGTTTTGCTCTCTGTTTCCGGTGTGCTTGCTGGGCATGTTCTTGTCCGGAGTGCAGCTTATCTAGCACAAGCCTCCTAAAACACACATGGCTACTCTAGTGCCTTTCTCCAGCAGTGACAGTGGCCAAGCAGCCCCCACCAGCCAGTAGCTTCCTCTGCAACATCACTGTCACTCCTCTTCTGACGGCTTGGTAGCAAAATGCCTCTAGTGCAGTGTTCACTCACAGCTTCTCCACAACCCTTGGCAGTTTGTAGTGAGTAGTGAATAGCCAATGAGATACCTTCTAGTGAACAGCTTTCCTGGCTCCCTCAAGAGTGGATTTCCAGCATGTTCTTCCAGCATTGCATTCAGCAAATTCTCTGCCGTCCAGTGAGCTGCAGCTCTGTCCTATCCTGCAAGTTCTAGATCTTTGCTCTGGGGAGGGAGAGGGTCTCTTCTCTAGGTGCTCTGTATCAGGACAAGGATTAGTGGGTGCTGCTTTGAACTCTTATTCCTATATTCTTTAGAATTCTTTTTACTTCTTACTAGCCAATCCCTCATTGTTGTAATCCCTCATTATAGTTAATAATTCTTTATATTAAACTTTCCCTGTTCAAATTACTGTGTGGTTACTTTCTCCTGATTGGACCCGGACTTATATACTCTGGATATATTTATATAATGTTGACTAACAATTGTATGTTTATATACTATCATCAATCAATATGAAAATTTTTCAATTTTTAATTTCATTTACAATCACACCAAGAAACATAAAATACTTAGGCATAAAGTTAACAAAAGATGGGCAAGACCTCTTCATTGAAAACTACATGTTGCTAAGGGAAATTAAAGACAACTTAAGGAAATAAAGAAATATGCCACATTTATACATTAGAAAACCCAATACTTTGAGAGTGCAATTCTCCCTAAATTTACCTATATATTTAATGCAATTCTAAGCACAATTCCAGGAAGCTTTTTATTTTTTTTAGAAATCAACAAACTAATTCTTAACTTATATGGAAATGTAGAGGCCTAGAACAGCTAAAGAGATATTAAAAAAAAAAAAAGAACAAAGTCTTACACAACCTGACTTCATTATAAAGTCACAGTAATCAAAACAGAGAAGTACTGGCTAAGAATTGACAAATAGATCAATGGGAAAGAATAAAGTTCCCAAACATAGAACCATATTTATATAGTCATTTGATTTTCAGGAAAGGTACCAAAGCAATGAGGAAAGGAAAACCTATTCAATAAATTATCCTGGGACAACTGGATATTCATGTGAGGAAAAAACAATAAACCTCAGGTCCTACCTCACATTTACCAAGGAATTAATTCCAGATGGACAAGACACCTAAATATAAAAACTAAAACCATAAAGTTTAAAAAAGAGAGAGAGAGAGAGACTATCTCCAAGACTAGGAAAGAGGCAAAGATTCCTTATAACATCAAAAGCACTACCCATAAAAGAAAATATTGTTATGTTGACTTTATCAGAATTTAAAACTTCTACTCATCAAAGATCAGGTTAAGGAAATAGATAGGCAAGTCACAGACTGGGAGAAAAATATTTACAAAATAAATATCTGACAGAGGACTGGTATCCAAGCATATTAGTCAGCTTGGGCTGCCATAACAAAATATCATCAACTGAGTGGCTTAAACAATAGAAACATATTTCTCACAATTCTGGAGGCTGAGAAGTCCAACAATATTTGCTAATTCAGTTTCCTGGTGAGGGCTCTCTTTCTGGCCTCCTCGCTGTGTCTTCACATAAGAGAGACCCCCCAGAGACAGAGAGATGTTTCTGGTGTCTTTTCTACAGGCACTGATCTCATTATGAAGGCCCACTTTCATGACTTTATCTAACCTGAATTACCTTCCAAAGGCCCCATCTCCAAGCACCATCACACTTGGGGATTAAGGATTCAATATACAAGTTTTGAGGGGACACAACTGAGTCCATAGCACCAGGACATATAAAGAACTGTAACTCAACTAAAGACAAACAACCCAACCTAAAATATGGGTAAAAGATCTTAACAGATTTTTTTATCTGTAAATGAACACATATATGACTGTCAATAAGCATATGAGAAAGTGCTCAATATCATTAGTCATCAGGGAAAAGCAAGTTAAAACCACAATGAGATATCACTACATGCTAAAATTAAATAGCTAAAATTTAAAAGACTGACAACACTATATGTTGGTGTGGATATGGAGCAACTGAAACTCTCACATCACTGGCGGGGGGGAATATAGAAAGGTAAAACCACTTTGAAAAAAATGCCTAGCAGTTTCTTATAAAACTAAACATATGCCTTACCCATGACCCAGCAATGAGAAATGAAAATACGTTCATGCAAACACTTATATAAGAATGCCCACAACAGGTTTGTTTTTAATAGCCAAATGCTGGAAATAGATCAGGTATCCATTAATAGGAGAATCTGGAATAAATGACTGATATATGCAACAGCATGGATGGATCTCAAAATTGTTACGCTAACAGGAAGAAAACTTGCACAAAAGAGTACATACTGTATGAGTCCATCCTATATAAAATTTTAGAACAGGCACAGCTAATCTACAATGGAAAAAAATCAAAGCAGTTGTTGCCTCTGAGAGTGTAACTAGGGAGGAGCATAAAGAGATTTTCTGAGGCACTGAGAATGTTCCACACCCTGTAAGGTTTGCATTACACAAGAGTATGCACTTGCCAACATGTACACGTAAGATTGCACATTTCCTTATATCTAAATTTTACACTAAAAAACTATAGCTCAATATTGAACCCAAGTTAATAATAAGCATGTTGATGTACATAGGAGAAGTGTAATGATGTCTCCAGTTAACTTTGAAATGGATGGATAGAGGAATGGATAGTTGGAATGAGGTACATTAAAGCAAGTGCAGTAAAGTACTTAGAGTGAGATGTTGGCAGTGAGTACACAGGTTTTTGCTGTAAAATTCTTTTCATTTTTCTGCGTGCTTAAAATATTTCATGGTAAAATATTGAGGAAAACAACTCCAAAAAGCAAAATATAAGGAAATATGACCTTGAGATGGTGAAAATTTTCTTAAGAGAAAAATATGCAAAAGATAGGTGCATTTACTGCCTTCAAAAAAAATAGAAATGCTTGTCTACAAAAGACTTCGTGAAAAAAGTAGAGTGAAAATCCATGTTAAAATTGAGGCAGCATGTCTGCCACATATGAAACCCATAAAAGGCATAAGAAACTTCTACAAATCAATTTGAGAAAGGACAAATAATCAATGCATATATGAGCAAAAAACATAAACAGGCATTTCAAATAGTAGGAAATGCAGTGACCAAAAAATATTAGTATCGGGGAAGATGTAAATTAAAACCAGAATTGGATACAATTTCATAACCACTGGTTTGGTTAAAAAATAAATTAAAAAAAGTCTGATAACACCAAGTGTTGGAGAGTACAATAGACCTAATAATGGTCCCTCAAGATGTCCACATCCCAATCCCCAGACCTCGTGAATATGTTACCTTGTGTGGAAAAAGAAACTGCATGTGGATGTGACTCAATTAAGGATCTTCAAATGGAGGGACTACCTTGGGTTATCAGGTGGGCCTGATGATGTAATCACAAGTGTCCTTACAAGAGAGATGCAGAGGGAGATATAACTACAGAAAAGGGGAAGGTGATTCCAGGTCTATGGAAGCAGATCTTGGAACGATGCTCTTTGAAGATGGAGTAGGGGGCCACAGGCTGAGTGCAGGATACCGGTAAAGCTGAAGGAATCAGACCCCTCCCCCTCAGAGCCTCCCGAAGGTGGCCGGCCTGTCCACACCTTGACTCTATCCCTGGGGAAACTGATTTCAGACTTCTGACCTCCAGGTCTATAAGAGTACATTTGTGTTGTTTTAAGCCACCAAGTTCGTGGTAATTTGGAATCTAATTCAGGAAGAGTGTGGATCTAAATAGTTATCCACTGCCAGTGGGAGTATAAACTGGTTTAATCATTTTAGAAAATAGTTTATAATTATCTAGGCGAGTTGAAGATGTGTATACCCTCCATAGTGACACAAGTACTCTAGAGAAATTATTGCACATTTGCACCACGATGCATGTATAATAATGTTCATAGCATCATGATGCATAACAGCAAAAATAAATGAAAAGAATAAGAAAAAGAAAACATTACAATCCATTCCCTTTCCACTCCCAACTCCTCTTGAAACATTTGAAATGGTTTTCCTTACCCCTTTGCCCCTGACACCAACCTCTATGCTATGGTAAGAAAACTTAGTGGTTTCCTACTGTCTTTTTAAAAGTTTTTTCTTGAGCCCTTACCTTACACACTTCTACACAATATATTTCTGTGTGTGCATGTGTGTGTGTTTCCTCACTCCTTCCACCTTGAGATTCTCACCTATTCCTTTATTATTCCAGCTGGACCTTTCCTCAATATTTTTCTGTCATGAGGTATGAGGATGACAGACTCTATGAATTTTTGTTAATGCACAAACATCTTTTTTTCCTGCAGGTGAATGATATCTTAGCTATGTGTGGGAAATTTTTGCTTGGAAACCCTTTATTTCAATGGACTATGCAAATTATCCTACTGCCTCTTTACCAAAACTTTTTTGGTATGGGACATACAAAAAAGCTAGGTATTTATAACCTTAGATACATCCATTATTCACAGAAAACTATGAAAAAATGAAAGAATTTGTCAGGTGTGGATTTACTATGATGATTATGAGTTTTCAGAGTTCCTCACTTACATAGACTCCAAGTACTTAATTTTATATCTATAATTGTATAATATTTTTCTTAGAGTGGGCTCCTGGAATTACATAAGTTTCAAGCTCCACAAAACCTGAGGTGAACTTTGGAATTGAGTATTCAACCAAAGAAGTTGGGAAAAGAACAACAAATAAACCACAAGAAACTATGGAGAGAGAAGTAATAAAAGTAAAAGCTTAAAATGAATGAAACAGGAAAAAATAGTACAAAGGATAAAAAGTTTCCCAAAAGTTAGCTATGGAAAAAGCCAGCAAAGTAGATTAACCTCTCTCAATTCTAATCAAGAGAAAAAGAGGGGAAGCGCCAATGGACAAAATCTGAATGGGAAATGAAGCATAATCACGGATACAAACAAGAACAAAAGAATTACAGAACAGTGCAGGCAGTGCTATAGAGCCAGAAGGGAAAACCTGAAGGAACTAAAAACTCTCAAAAACTTATGCAAGATAAAACAGAAAACTTGAATAAAGCCCTTTCTTTAAAAGACATCGGAAAAGTGTTTAAAGACTTGCTATTAAAAAGGTTCCATGACCTTTTAGCTAACATTTGAAAGCTAGATCATACCAATATGTTTTACATTATTTATGTAAAAAGGATAGAAAGTTCTCTAATTTGTATGAAGCCAGAAGATATTTAATATAAAATTCTGAAAGAGAAAAAAGAAAAAGCTATATACCAATCTTATTTGCGAATATGGATGCAAAATACAGCTAAATTAGAAAATAAAATTCTAGGGACAGCTGGGTGGTTCAGTTGGTTGAACGTCAGACTCTTGATTTAGGATCAGGTCGTGATCTCAGGGCGCTGGGTGTGGTGGAGCCTACTGAAGATTCTCTCGCTTTGCCCTCTGCCCCTCCCCGCCCTCTCTAAAATAAAGAAATAAAATTCTAGCAAATTATCAAAAGAATACCACACTTTAACCGAACAGAGTTTAAGAATATATGGAGCACTCAGGAAGTATGGATCCAAATAATCCATTACATCAGGATTGGAAAACTTTCTTAAAGGGCCAGCCAGTAAATATTTTAGGCTTTGGGGGACATGGTCTCTGTTGCAACTGTTCAACTGCCATTGTAACATAAAAGCAGCTTCAGACAATAGTGAATGGCTGGGTGTGGCTGTGTTCCAATAAAATTTTATTGACAAAACAGGCAGCTGGCCCTGAAACTGTGGTTTATCCACATTGACGTACCTGCATTACATCAATAAGCTAATGGAGAAAATCATAGGCATATATCAATTATCTTGGTTTAGGTTTTACCAGAAGCATACCCTGAGTTAAAGATTCAAACAAAAATCATTTATTGGGGACAAGGTCCAGAAAACACCAATAAGGGAATGAGTACATGAGACAGAGACAGGAGGAAACAATAATGGGATGCATTATCAGACCAGTTGCCACTGCGGGAAACATTGGAGAGATGTGGCAAAGCACGGTTGAGACTTTTCTCTCTCAGGAGGCATAGAAACTGGGGAATGATCCACCACTGCCCCACCCCTATCGGTCATTGGCTGAGAGCTGCTTCAGTGGTATTCATTCTTGGGCCGTGCGGGCTTGCCCTGCTGCTCTCAAGATCCAGAAAGAAAACCCTCAGGGAGTCACAGTTGTTCACAGTTGTTTTTAGCAAACAAACCTTTGGTGTGGAGAGGTGAGCACTGAGGGGTCATCGGCAGATACTGATAGAATTTGCTATATTAATAGAGGCTGGAAAAGTACCTGGTAAAAATCAGCAGCAAATCCTAATAAAGACTGCATATAATAGAAATGGAAGAAAGTTACTTAGATATAATAAAGACAGTTTGCTAAAACCCACCGGCAAATATTATCCTAAATGGCAAAAGACTAAAACCATCTGGATAGAAATGCCTGCTATCACCATTAACTTTCTTAAGGTCTTAGAGATTGTAGATAATATATTCAGATACATAGAAAATAATGCATATAACATTGGAAAAGAAGAAAGACATTTGGATTTTTTTCTCTTTTTTTCCTAGAGATGCTATTGTAAACATAGGAAACCAAAGGATCTTCCAAAAAAAAAAAAAAAAAACAGTGAGAGGAGACTGGGTGGCTCAGTCAGTTAAGCATCTGACTCTCGACCTCAGCTCGGGTCTTGATCTCAGGGTGGTGAGTTCAAGCCCTGCATTGGGCTCCACAGTGGGCATGGAGCCTTTTTTTTTTTTTTAATTTTTTTAAGTGAGAAGATTTAATATAATTTGGGAAGAGGATGTATGGATTGAATTGTGTTCACCCAAAATTCACTGGAGCCCTAACCTCCAATGTAACTGTTTTTAGAGATTGGGCCTTTAGGAAGGTAATTAAGGTTAAATAAGCTCAGACGGGTGGGGCCTAATTTGATTGGTCTCCTTATAATAAGAGGAAAAAGAGACACCAGAGATCTCTCTCTCTCCTCTCAAGCATAGAGAGAACACATGAAGACATAGCAAAAGGTGGCTGACTGCAAGCCAGAAAGAGAGGTTTCACCAAAAACTGACTGTGCAGGCACCTTTATCATGGACTTCCAAGCTCCAGAACCATAAGAAAATAAATTATTGTTTACACTGCTCAGCCTGTGGTGTTTCATCATGGTAGCCAATGCAAACAAATACAGGGGCAGAATACAAAAGAAATACATTTTTTATAGTTTTCCTCTACTCCAGAAATAAGCACTTAAAAGGAGAAATAGAATGAAAGATTCTATTTACAATAGCAACAAAAATTATAAAAATTATTTCTAGGTACAGTCAGGAATGAAAAAAACTACTCAGGGATAATTCTATCAGGAAAAATACAGGATTTACATTTAAAAACTATAAAACCTTATTGTAGAACCCTAAAAAATCAAAACAAATACAAAAGCCCACCATATTTTTTCATGGGCAGACATAATTATATAAAAATGTCAATTTTCTCTAAGTAATATGGAATTTAATATAATTCCCAGCAGAACTCAATAGGAAATTAATGTTGGGTTTTCTTTGCTTATACTTCAGAAATAGATTACCTGACCATAAAAAAATAGAAGAATAAATGCCTGGGGCACTTGGGTGGCTCAGTCACTTGAGCATCTGACTCTTGGTTTCAGCTCCGGTCATGATCTCAGGGTCGTGAGATTGAGCCCTGCATCGATTCTCTCTCTCTCTCTCCCTCTCTCTCTCTGTCTCTGATAAATGCCTGATAGGATCTCAGAAATAAAAAGAGAAGGCAGGGTTCAGGGGAGGAGAGCCAAAGTATTGAGAGACTTACCTTACCAAGCAGTAGAATGCATAACCACTGTGTTCAAATCAATAAGGCTTTGGTATAGGAAGAAAAAAAAGCATATCGATAAAAATGAATAGAGAATTCAGAAACAAATCACAGGAGATTGAAATGTTTTTAATTACAATATTGAAAACCAGTAGAAAAGTGTGAATTATGTGATAATTCGTGTTGGTACAACTGGATACCCACATAGGCAAAAAAATAGGATCCCATCTCAAACCGTATTCAAAAATTCAAAATGCATTAAAATTTTATGTTTTAAAATAAATAAATGACTTCCATGTAAAATTATTCCAATGTGTTAGAAGTCAGCATAAAGGTTACCTTAGGGGAAGGTAGTGACCAGGAGGGAGCATGAGGTGGACTGCAGTGTTATAGCTTGATCTGGGTTATATGGATGTGTTTCCTTTGTGAGCATTCATCAGGATGTACCATTACATAACTGGTACTTTATATGTATGTGTGTACATGTATGTTATAGTTCAAAAAATATTTAAAAGTGAAAAAAAAATCTTGTAAGGACATCTAGAATGCAGGTGGACTAAGTAAGGGAACACCTTCCTAACCCATAAGCTGCAAAATAAGAATAAGTGAGGCCACACTTGACTACATAAAAATTTAAAGTATTTGTGTGGCAAATGATATCGTAAAGAGTCAATAGACAAATGATATGTCAGCCAAAAATCTGTAGTTAGATGACAGATAAAGTTTTAATATTTTTCTTATATAAAGAGCTCTTACAAATCAACAGGAATAAGACAGCTCAATTTTTAAATTTGGCAAAGGACTTGAATCAGCACATTGGAGAAAAGCAAGTCCAAGTGACCAATGAACATAATAAAAGATGCTTGAGTTTACCAGCAGTCAGGGAAGGACAAATTAAAATAACAATGAGACATTGGGGTGCCTGGGTGGCTCAGTTGGTTAAGCAGCTGCCTTTGGCTCAGGTCATGATCCCAGGGTCCCAGGATCGAGTCCCGCATCGGGCTCCCGGCTACGTGGGGAGCCTGCTTTTCCCTCTGCCTGCCGCTCCCCCTGCTTGTGCTTGCTCTCTGTCTCTCTCTCCTTCTCTCTCTCTGACAAATAAATAAAATCTTTAAAAAAAATAAAATAACAATGAGATATTATGCTGTAGCCATCAAACTATGGAAAATTTAAAAGCACTATAACACTCGCAGCTAACAGGGATGTAGAGAAAAGGATGTTTTGAAGTGTGAGGTGTTATAGACTTTTTGGAAAGTAATCTGACAATTAAAAATTTTAATTTAAAAGTTTAAATACCTATCTTTCAACCCAACAGTCAGGCTCATAAGGGTTGAGTCTACGAAGGTACAATCACCAGTGTGAAGGACCTGCACGTTTTCAGTGCAGAACATCATAATGCAGAAAAAAATTGGGAAAAAAGTGACTTCCCTTCAGTAAGAGATGGCACAACCTCACCAGGGAACAATACCCAGCCACAAGAAAAAATGCAAAAGTGTTTCTCAACCTCTTTTTCATTATCACCCCCACCCTTCGGAGACATTTGGGGTATTTTTCCCTAAGTGCTCTTTCATGCAATTTTAATATCACAGATACACAGTATATCTGTTTATTTACTATGCCGGTGCTTTGTACATGGAAAGGGTATGATTTTTTTCACCACCCTTCGAGAAGCAATCTTCACCCCTTGGGGTCACTATCACCTCCAATGAGAATTCATGAACTACACTCATTGACTTAGATTTTCACAAGACATTTTCTTTTAAAGACGAATTTATTTATTTTAGAAAGAGAGCATGGTCAGGAGGGGCAGAGGGAGAGGCAGAGAGAATCCCAAGCAGACTCCCCGCTGAGCACAGAGCCCACCCAGGGCTCCATCTCACCACCCTGAGGTCACGACCTGAGCTGAAACCAAGAATCAGAAACTTAACCGCTGTACCACACAGGGGCCCCTCACAAGACATTTTTAAGTGAGAAAAGTCAGATACAGAAAGTTGCATACGATTCTTGTATTTGCATGTATGTATGTGCATGGTGTGATTATATGATTGTATGAGTAAAGAGAAAAAGATGGAAGGATATTGTCATTAATAAGGACTAACTTGAGGTTGGGGACACCTGATATGATCGGGTCAGCGGTAGGAAGAAGAGAGCCAAGCAAAAGAAAAAGTGGGGAAGACACTTCACTAAAAATAAAAAGTATAATAATAATCACATTTATGTAAATTTATATATGTAAAAAAGCTTTGTTTTGCTGTTAAGACAGAGTTTCCAGGCCTCTAGCCTCATGGGAATGGATAGGAAAGTGGGGTCTTCCCCCACTCAGAAGCAGGGAGCTGAGGGTCCATGCCTCCTGCAGTCTGTCAAGTTTTCAATGAACAGAAAATGACAGAATGTTCTTTCAACATTTTTTTACTCTCCCAAATCTTTCTGATGTATCAAATTCAGCTGTGGACATGAAAATTCTCATCTGGGAGAGGCTTTCCCTGGATCAAGGAGAAAAGGAGGAAAGTCACATTAGCACTTCTTGGACCACCCCCAAATGATCTGTGGTTGCAGATGGTCAAAACACAGACAACCATGCAGCTGCTACTTCACTGTGTGGCTCAGATGAGACATTCGTCCTCTCTACACAACAGCCTGTTGAGGAGGGTGGAAGCCTACCAGGCTCTCCTCTGGGGAAGATTCAGCTCTGTCTGCCCCTCTTACTGCCAACCTCAAGACTTGGCATGGGCTTTTTCCCTGGTGACGATCCTTCTGTCTCACACTTACTGTCATCTAACTTTGAAAACATTCATATTGGGGGGTGACATCAGTTTAATTTCACAAATATTGTAGACTTCTCAGCACTTGCTAAGGACCATTGGGAATAATTATGTTTCCTACATACAGATGACAGCTGAGACAATAGCCTCAGAGCTCCAAGGAGGCAGGAGAGGTCAGGATGGATGTGGGATGGAGCTGAAGGAGAGAATTAACCAGAGTAAGAAGTCTGACCCTTGCCAAGGTGGGGCCTGAGTCAGAACTACCAAGTCCATGGAGTGTTGTCAACTCTAGTTAGATCTGAGTTGAGTTAATGCCCAAAGTTTGGATCCCAAAGAGCAGGGCAGAATGATGTGGCAGCATCTCCAAAGCAGCAGTGCTTCTCACCATCAGGCAAGAAGCAGAAACATGGAAGTGAAGGCCTGTGGAGTCAAGGCAAAGGGCCAGAATGAGGACCAGGTGCCGCAAGGAGCTGGCAGGAATGAGGTGGTGGGGTGGTGACTTGAATGAGGTGCAGGTAAGACCAGTCTCTACCCCAGGGGAAAAAAAACTGGAACCAGACAGAACCAGGCAGCCAGCCTGATCATGACCTTGGAGTTCACATGGATTCCCAGGACCTCCAGGGCTCCCCAGACACCAGCTGGAAGGCCACAGCCTAGGGTTCTCCTTGGATCTGGGGCAAGACTTCATAAAGAACCCTTTAGTGACAACACTGAAATAGGGAAGAACTGACACCAGATCATTTGGGAAGACAAGACAATTGAGCATGAAACAACTAGAGAATACTCTGAAACACTGGGATTAAACGCCAAAACATGGGGGCGATCCCTGCTGTCTGCCATGGGGAAGAAGATGGACCAGTGGATGCCCGTTTGTCTGAGAAGGCTGCAAATCACTCCCCCATCTCAAGGTTTCCATTTCTTGCCTTGGGGAAGAGATATGATTATGGAATTTCTGGGGTCACTGGTGAATAACATTCTTGAAACTACATTTCTGAGGGTTTGTTGTGTGTTCTCAAGACCTGTGTTTTGTTACTGAGCTCTGCCTCGCTGTGTTTCTTGTGGCCAGGGGTTCTTTTGCACAACTGCCATGGCTTCTTCCCAAAGGAATTCCTTTTCCCTATCCTAGAGAACAGACACTGTTGATTTGATGTGCTCACAGCCAGCGGTCCAAGGAGAGGGTAGGACTCGCCTCCCAAGGTCCTGGCCCTGGCCCTGTAGCGTCCTGCTCAGTGCTCCAGGTGGGCAGGCCCCATGGACAAACACATAAGACAGACCACCTACTCAGCTGAGGCCAAGCTAGCAGTTCTGAACTGTCTTCTTCCTCCAACAACATGACTTAGAAGCCACCCTTCAATATCAGTACATACATCTATTGCAAATGCCCTTTGAGATCAACAGCTTCTGTGAGGGAACGCCCTTCCCTCTCACTTCTAATGCCATCTTCTTTTAAATTAGAACAATTTAAGAATGCACTGCAAATTTAGTGATCCTTTTTCTCAAAAAGAAGAAGACTGATGAGAGAATAGGAAACAGAAGTTGAGGTAATCCAAAGAGTATCCCAAAGTCAGTGAAAAACTAGCCTTTTTCATTCGGGGCCTTATCACTTCAGCATTTTCTGGAATGCAATGAAATGATCTCCGAGTATACATATACAAATAGGCACAACCAGTTTGAATTTTGAATATGTTCATTTTATACATGTAATATATTATCAATACATAGATATATGTGTGGAGATAGATGGTCAGGTAGTCATAGACATGTCTGTTTTCTTTCACTTAAAAAGCCCTGAGCATCATTTGAGTCTTTGGGCTCAGGCTCCAGACAGTGAAGCCATGGGAACTCTAAAGCTGGCTTCTGGGCAGCAGGGTGACCTTCTGCTCCTAACAGTGTCTGTCATTCCCTCCTTCTCTCCTGCTACCCACCTCTTTTCACTGCTTGGAGGCCCAACAAAGCCTTTCCAAGTGATTACACTTCTTGCAGCCTGCTGTGAGAGAACCAGGCTTTGGAGGACTTCAGAAAATGCCCCAGGGATTGGGCTCACACCCCCCTGTCCCCACTATGGCCAGCAAGTGTCTGCCAGGCTTTCAGCCCTCTCTAAAGGCAATAGCCATTGACTTCCCAATAACCTCTTTCCTCTCTACTTTCTCCCTGCTAAAGCCAGGAAGGCCATAGTTTCTCTTGTATATTTGGAAGTTCTTAGGCCTAATAGCTCTTAGCTGCTCCCAGGGGCTCCGTGCACCCTCATGAAAGCCAAACTTTTGGGAGCCTGAGTTGACATCCCAGACTTCCTGAGGAGGGTGTGCAGACCTTCTCTGTGACCAACACAACATGCATGTTTTACACACAAATACATACATGGCATATACATGTGCAGGTGTATTCAGTCATCAAACATGCATTAAGGGCTTACTAGTGGCAGGGTATACGGTTAAAATAAGAATGATCACACACCCATATAATAGAAATAGAGGAGAGAGATCTTAACCAAGGCACCAGCAAGGAAACAAAAATTAACCTTCCTGCACCCCCATAATGTAGCCAGCTCCTTGGGCTTTGAATTCAGAGAAGCCTGATTAGTGCCCTTCTCCCAGGTAAGCCCATTCTACCTTCACCACCTGCCCAAGAAACCTACTTCTTTTTTTTTTTAAGATTTTATTTATTTATTTGACAGAGAGAGAGAGAGAGCACAAGTAGGGGGAGCGGCAGGAAGAAGGAGAGGGAGAAGCAGACTCCCTGCTCAGCGGGGAGCCCAAGGCAGGGCTTGATCCCAGGACCCTGGGATCATGACCTGAGCCAAAGGCAGACGCTTAACAACTGAGCCACCCAGACGCCCCAAGAAGCCTACTTCTTTATCCCTTTCCCCAGAGCTATGCCCAGTTAGCCCCTGTCTGTCTCTCCTCAAAGATAAGCTATTCCCCTTTCCAGGGGGAGCACTGTTTTCATGAGACTTCAGAGGGACCCAAGGGTCTCTGGCATAAGGGAATCTCAAGGGCTTCTCTCTTCTCCAGCCAGGTAGACTATTCTCTCTTCTCCCCTTGCAGCTCGCCCACCCACACCATCACACGAAGCTAACCTTCCCATCATCTGCTTTCGGATGCTTTCTCCCCTTCCTTGCCATCCCTGAATGTGAACATGTAAGGACCGTATGCTAATCATTCCTAGGAAACAGAACAGCAAAAGTAACAATGGGGGAGGGTCAGTGTTCCTTATAGATTTCAGAGCTGTATGCTGCTTTCATGCCTATTGTCCCTGATCTTCATTTTTCCATCCCAAGTGAAGACCCATAGGCTGTTCCTGCCCTTAGTTTGGCTTTACTGTTCTATACGAAGGATTTAGAAAGTGAGCAATTTCATATTAAAAAAATCTGGATTTTGATCTCCTCTTTTTTTAATTTAATTTAATTTTATTATGTTATGTTAGTCACCTTACATTACATCATTAGTTTTTGATGTAGTGTTCCATGATTAATGGTTTTCGTATAATACCCAGTGCTCCATGCAATACGTGCCCTCTTTAATACCCATCACCAGGCTAACCCATCCTCCTACCCCCCTCCCGTCTAGAACCCTCAGTTTGTTTCTCAGAGTCCATAGTCTCTCATGGTTCGTCTCCCCCTCTGATTTCCCCCCCTTCATTTTTCCCTTCCTTCTCCTAATGTCCTCCATGCTATTCCTTAGGTTCCACAAATAAGTGAAACCATATGATAATTGACTTTCTCTGCTTGACTTTATTTCACTTAGCATAATCTCCTCCAGTCCCATCCATGTTGATGTAAAAGATGTGTATTCATCCTTTCTGATGGCTGAGTAATATTCCATTGTATATATGGACCACATCTTTATCCATTCATCTGTTGAAGGGCATCTCAGCTCTTTCCACAGTTTGGCTATTGTGGACATTGCTACTATGAACATTGGGGTGCCCATGGCCTTTTTTTTCACTACATCTGTGTCTTTGGGGTAAATACCCAGTAGTGCAATTGCCGGGTCATAGGGTAGTTCTATTTTTAATTTTTTGAGGCACCTCCACACTGTTCTCCAAAGTGGCTGTACCAGCTTGCATTCCCACCAACAGTGTAAGAGGGTTCCCCTTTCTCCACAACCTCTCCAACATTTGTTGTTTCATGCCTTGTCAGTTTTTGCCATTCTAACTGGTGTAAGGTGATACCTCAATGTGGTTTTGATTTGAATTTTCCTGATGGCGGGCGCCTGGCTGCCTCAGTTGGTTAAGCAACTGCCTTCGGCTCAGGTCATGATCCTGGAGTCCCGGGATCAAGTCCAGCATCGGGCTCCCTGCTCAGCAGGGAGTCTGCTTCTCCCTCTGACCCTCCCCCCTCTCATGTACTCTCTCTCTCTCTCATTCTCACTCTCTCAAAATAAAAATAAATAATAAATAAATCTTGAATTTTCCTGATGGCTAATGATGATGAACATTTTCTCATGTGTCTGTTAGCCATTTGTATGTCTTCTTTTGAGAAGTGTCTGTTCATGTCTTCTGCCCATTTTTTGACTTGACTCTTTGTTTTTTGGGTGTTAGGTTTGAGAAGTTCATTATAGATCTTGGAAATCAGTGCTTTGTCTGCAGTGTCATTGGCAAATATCTCCTCCCATTCTGTGGGTTGCCTCTTTGTTTTGTTGACTGTTTCCTTTGCTGTGCAGAAGCTTTTTATCTTGATGAAATCCCAAAAGCTCATTTTTGCTTTTGTTTCACTAGCCTTTGGAGATGTATCTTGAAAGAAGTTGCTGTGGCCAATGTTGAAGAGGTTACTGCCTATGTTCTCCTCTAGGATTTTGATGGATTCCTGTCTCACGTTGAGGTCTTTCATCCATTTTGAGTTTATCTTTGTGTATGGTGTTAGAGAATGGTTGAGTTTCATTCTTCTGTATATAGCTGTGCAATTTTCCCAGCACCATTTAGTGAAGAGACTGTCTTTTTTCCATTGCATATTTTTTCCTGCTTTGTAGAAGATTATTTGACCATAGAGTTGAGGGTCCATAGCTGGGCTCTCTATTCTGTTCCATTGGTCTATATATCTGTTTTTGTGCTAGTACCATGCTGTCTTGGTGATCACTGCTTTGTAATATAGCTTGAAATCAGGCAACATGATGCCCCCAGCTTTGTTTTTCTTTTTCAACATTTCCTTGGCAATTTGGGGTCTTTTCTGATTCCATATAAATTTTAGGGTTGTTTCAGCACTTTGAAAAATGTCATTTGGAATTTTGATCAGGATGGCGTTGAAGGTATGGATTGCTCTGGGTAGCATAGACATTTTAACAATGTTTATTCTTCCAATCTATGAGCATGGAATGTTTTTCCATCTTTTTGTGTCTTCTTCAATTTCTTTCATGAGTGTTCTGTAGTTCCTAGAGTGTAGATCTTTATTTCTTTGGTTAGATTTATTCCGAGGTTTCTTATGGTTTTTGGTGCTATTGTAAATGGAATTGTTTCTCTAATTTCTCTTTCTACAGTTGCATTTTTAGTGTATAAGAAAGCAACTGATTTCTGTGCATTGATTCTGTGCATTACTGAATTACTGTATGAGTTCTAGTAATTTGGGGGTGGAGTCTTTTGGATTTTCCACCTAAAGTATCATGTCATCTGGGAAAAGAGAGAGTTTGACTTCTTCTTTGCCAATCTGAATACTTTTTATTTCTTTTTGTTGTCTGCTTGCAGTTGCTAGGACTTTTAGTACTATGTTGATCTCCTCTTGAAAAATTGCAATCATTTCCATGCAACAACGATTGGCAGGAGAAGTGGCTCTCCCTTTTGTAAATGGAGCATGTCACTCTTGTGTCTCGCCAGCGCTAAGTCTGTCACAGGCCACTTACTATCCACCCAGTTTCCTCCACCAAGTTAGCTCTTGTCCCAGGGCTTTGGGAGCATTTGAGCTCACAGTTCCTGTGCTGGAGTCTCAGAGCAGTGTCCCTTCTCTTCCTAACAGGAAAGTGATTTAGATTAAATGGGGTTCTCTGGCAATCAGGGTAGAGACAAAGGCATGGGAGCAAGACAGGCTTCAACCAGATATGAGGAAGAACATCTTGTCGATGAGTGAGGCCTACAGTGGGGTGGGCTGTCTTGGGGAAAAGTGAGTTCTTTTCTCAGCAGAGCTTTCCAGGCATGGGTGAGGTAGTAAGTCCTTTCTGACCTTGAAGTGTCCATTGCTATGAGGCTAACACTCCAGGGGCGCACAGGACATGCCACTGTAGGCTGGAAGACCCCACAGAGTGAGGGAACCCCTCTGCATTTACAACAGTAGATAAGAGTTTCTATTTGATCATGGAATCAATTAAGGAAGAATTTGCTTTAACTTAATTTTCGCAGCTGATGTGCTCCTCTAACTCACCCTGCTGATGCCCAAGTCAGAGCTGCACAGAGAGGAGGGGCCTGGCCCGCTCAGATGGTAGAGGACAAGTGCTCTCCCCCACCCTCAATGTGGGGCAGCAAATCTAGAGTTAATTCCCTTCCTCCCCCAGAGAACAACTCCCTACTACAACCAGAGAACTGGAGGTGCCCTTAGCAAACAGCAGAATCAAAGTGGAAAAAATTACAAGGCAACTTTTCTGGTTTCAACTTGTCCCCTACAGAAAGGAAATAGATTTTAATATAAGATCTAAGAGGCAACATGTTTAATAAACTGCAAAAAAATGTACTTTTGGCTGGATACTAGCATGATGAGCTTTGGGATAAAAGGAGATTTTTTTTTTTTAAAGAAAGTTAGACATGGATCCAAAAGGGGGTTGGAATCCACCTCCCACCATCCCACTAAAATGCTCTCTAAGCAGTTGGGAGCAATCACCCAAACCCCATCACAGATACCATGCAAAAGGCAAGATTAAAGGCTTTTCCTGCTCCCTTTTCACCCAAATGGAAAAGTTTATTACAAAAATTCTTTGTGCAAGCCAAGCAATATATAGCCTCCTTGTGATGGGACATCACTTAGACACTGACAAATCCCATTCCCCAAGTTGTGGGGCCTCTAGCTGACTGTGCAGGGAGTCAGCCCCCAAGGTCAGGAATGAGAATATTTCATTGTGTCCACCCCACCCCCAAGTAAAGAAATATTTCATTCTCTTTCTCTTTACCCCAGTTGGAATCTACAGTCTAGACAGTTGTCAGATAACAACCATTAGAGACAGCAAAGGAGAATGCATATGCCTCCCAAAGATAAGCGGACGCTGGACTTCTCTTGTGAGTTTTTGGAAAGCTCTCAGAAGGCCCTAGTGATGAGCAACTGAGGGAAATGTGTCTGGCAATACATTCCCAGATGCTGGGACACATTTTACTCATCCCTGGAACTTTCGCCCAGTTCTTAGAGACATGTCAGAAGGAGGTCATCCTTTCCCCAAAGCTTGTTTAGGAATAAACACAAAGGCAGTCCATGGGAAAATAGTGGGGTGTACACCAGTGTCCATTTCAGTCTCTCATTAATTCTCTCACTTAGCAAATATTTATCAAAGGTCCACCGCTCCTCAGGCATTTCACTGGACACAGAAGACCTAACTGAACAAGGCCAATAAAATCCCCGTTCTCATAAAATTGAAATTCCTACTAGAAAGTCTGGCAAACCTTTTTTCAGAGATGGGACAATGTCTAAAGTGTATTGTGAATCCCACTGTACTGCTTGTACCTTCAAGCAACCAAATCCTCTACCCCTTTTCCCATATCCGCTGTGGTCTGGGGTTCACAATACTTCAGTATCTCCATTCCAGATAGCAAAGACATTCCACTCCACCAATCCTGGGGTGTCAGAGAGCAGACACCACACCCTCCATTTTCCTTCAGGCTTCCTTAGGACCAGGCTTCCTTCCACTGGGCACAAAATGGTGCCCAGTATTTGCACAGTTACTGATTAAGCAAAGAAACTTACAAGCAATAAAAAGGGTACCCATGCCTGTCAGTTCAAGGGCTGTTATAAATGCAAACTTTATCTTTCTGCCTTTGGGGAGAGGAGCATTTGTGCTGGTCTAACTCTGATCCCTTTAAGACTGACCAGTTTGGGCTAAGGCACTCACCATTTTTGTGTAACATCAACTCCTAAAAGAGCAACCAAGAGTTTGACCAGGTTAGATCAGACCCCAAGGCAGCTTTTAAGATGGTTATGTTGATGCCACTTTTCTCACAAGAGGAGCTGGAAACTCTATCAAGCCTCTGATCTGATACCAGAGTCTAGTTCTAAAAATTCTCTGGGTCAGCAGCCAGGGTATACATAAGCCCTGGGAAAAGGAAAGAATGGCTTATTATTGCTGCATCTTTCTTCCTTAAAGCTGGAAAGAATTATGTGTCTTGATCCCAGTGCTTCTGTGCCTCTGATGAAAAGACTAACCCTGAATCCCAGAGTGATCGCCTGGAGCAAAGGCTTGAGTAAGTTTTCACCTCTTCTCTTGCCAAGATGTGGCTTTTAGAGCCTGGGCTGCTGATGAAAATGTCAACAATGCTCACATCAAGAGGGAAATGCTCATTCCACTGGCAAAGAGCATCAGCATTCCATAGATCAGTGGTGGTCTGAGGCACTCTTCGCTGGGCAGGGAGAAAGAACACACTTCCCTTCTCAGATCCAGTGTAGTTAGTAAGTGTGCCTGCTCCACAGAGGTGAACAAGGAGCAGAAGTCAATGAGGGCTTGCCCTCTCCTCCCATAGGGTCCCTTACAAGGAGGCAGCTGGTTTTGTCCCACATCAGAGTCTCTCCTGCAGCAATAGAAACAGGGGATCCAGGTTTGGAGGCTGACCCCGTTCTAAGATCCCACCAAGCACTTGCAAATTAAACCTAGTTCCAGAGGACAAACAAATGGACCAATCCCAAACCCAAAGATCCAAATGGTGGCAGTTAACTAGAAGGAGGTTAATGTCCCTGTGGGTCTAGCTAACTCTAAGCCCAAGACTCACAGGTTAAAATATAAGTGAATTATTTAGGGCCAACAGACCTGATGGCCAAATCCTGATTAAGAATGAGCTCACAAGACTGGGATCCTGAATGTGCTGGAAAATCTGAGGGAAGACTGGGCTTGTTTGTCTCAACCAAGGTGGCCGCTTGTTATTAACAATACTAACAAAGGAGAAGAAAGTGTTGAAAAGTAGCAATGATACAATAACTGGCTTTGCAGTGATTCTAGGAAAGGAGCAGACATCTGGTACAGAATTCGCTGTATTCTTCCACAGAATCATAGAATCCTCTGGTTGAGTGGCTTCCAGACTGTGCTGTAAGAACAAGGAGTTTCTGGAGATCTTGAGCTCCATCTCCCAGCCCTGTTTTAGTATCTCCACTCGCAGGTATGAGACACGATTGGGATTCTGATTAAGATTCCTTTGAAGAAACGGTTTTGCTGCTTGTATTAATAGTACTCTTTTTAACTGCAAAAGACAGAGACCTCAATTTACACAACAGTACATTTAAACCAAAATAGTGACACACATAACTGAAAAGGCAAAGGCTAAAGTCTTCAAGCAGAGCCAGATACGATGGTTTAAATAGTGTCAGCAGGACTGAGGCACTCTGTTTCTTACTCAGCTTCCTTCTAGGTTGGCTTCATTCAGGAAACCCTTTCCATGCGGTAGCAAGTTTCAGGCTTCCGTTTTTTCACCTCGAAGCCCAGTGGCTCTCTTCCCCAATAGCTCTCTCTGTTAGAATCAGGTTAATCTGCCAAGTAAAAGAAAACTCGAAATGACAATTGTTTAACCAAGAAGTTCATTATTTCTTATAAAAAGAAATTCTAGAGATAAGCAATCCAGGACTGAATAGTTGCTCCACAATATCAGGAATCCAAGCTTCTTTTTTGTTATTTTATTATTTGTCACAGGTGGCTATCAATTCATAGTCTAATAACGCTGCTTGAGCTCCAACCATCTTGTCTGTACTCCACTCAGCATGAAAGAAGGGGAAGGGGAAAAAAGGGCTTGCCCCCCTTCCTTTAAGGTCACTTTAAAGAAGTAATACATGGTACATCCTCTTATATCCCCTTGGTCAAATTTAATTATATGTTCACACACAGCTCTAAGGAAGTCTGGAAATGTAATCTTTATTGCTCACACTTTTGAGGCCAGCTAAGAATTGGGAGTTCTACTACTAAAAAAATGGACAAAACTGATACTGGAAGAAGACCAGTAGTATCTGCCTTGTTGGAACTACTAGTTCCAACAAAAGAATATGAGTCTTGGGGCGCCTGGGTGGCTCAGTCGTTTAAGCATCTGCCTTTGGCTCAGGTCATGATCCCGGGGTCCTGGGATCCAGCCCTGCATTGGGCTCCTTGCTTGGCAGGAGGCCTGCTTCTCCCTCTCCCGCTCCCCCCACTTGTGTTCCCTCTCTTGCTGTCTCTTTCTGTCAAATAAATAAATAAAATCTTAAAAAAAAAAAAAGAATATGAGTCTTATAGGTTGGACTTTAGTCATGTGCCCATCCCTGAATTAGATAGAGGAAATACACTGACTTACCAATTCTGAGTCTCATGGCCATGCCTGATCCTAGAAAGGAGAAAAAGCAGGGGGAGGTACTGGGCAGAATCCATTTTACTGCCAAAATAAGTTTTGACAACAACAGAACTCTAGCACCCTAATACAATCTGTTAACCTTTTTATTTGTCAAGTGTGGGAACTGAGGTCCTAGGAGGTGAAATGACTTGCACTGGGTACGTAGCTGAGTACATACTACTCAACACAAGTCAAGAGTCTCTCCAGTGCTCTTCCTACTTCTGCTTGATGGCTCCCCCCTGTCATATATACTTCACAGAAATGCAAAATTTGAAAATGAAAAGTCCATAATTTATATCTTATTTGCCTGAACATAATGAGTTCCAAGAAATTAGTTCTTAATTTTTTAACCTTTGTGACCAAGATTGGAGAATCGCTAACCCCATAGACTCAGTGACATAAATACAGAAGAAAATACATCTCCTTGTTTCCACCCTCTGATGGGGGGGGATAATCCCCCCTCTCCTTCCTTCATCCATCTATATATCCTTTTGTGAAGCTGCGTATCAAGCACTGGTAAACAAACATGAGAGAGGGTCCTTTCCCTCAGGGGGCTCACATCCTTATGAGGAAAACAAACAGGTAGACAGATAATGAGAAAAAATGGGTTTGTATGCTTAAAGTGCGAAGGAGAACAGAGAGAGAGAAGGGCCTTGCTGTCAAACTCCACAGGAAGGTAGCACTTGAGAAGCCAATCAGGCAAGAAAGGGCGCAGAGACCAGATGTGCGAATACACGTCTGCCTACGGGACACCACGCGGAGTCCCGTGTGGCTAGAGCTCGACTGTGAAGGTCCCCGAGGGAGATAAGGCAAGGAAGGTGACTGAGTGTTATATCTGGAAGGAGACAGCTGGACAGTATCAATACTTACCTAAACCTGAGGACAGAGAATAGTTTAAATTATTCATCAACTCAAAATTAAAATTAAAATTGAAGCAAATAAGTACTAAGTCACCAGCCAAGTTCCAAAGTGAAAGAATCCCATCTATTCTGTGACTATCTTCCTTAAAATGCTATAAAAAGCATTTGTGTAGAAGAGAGGTGAGGTGGGAAGAGAAAAAAAGTACAGCTGATCCTCATAATTTACAGATTCCACATTTGCAGATATGCAAATTTACTCTAAAATTTACGCATAGCCCCAAATCAACAGTGTGGTGACCTTCCTGATCTTTTGCAGACACATGTTGGGGTGAAAATTTTGAGTCGCCCTGCAGGTATGTTCCCAGATGAGGTCAAACAAGGCAACCTTCTGCCTTCTTGTTTCACACTGTAAGCAAATGTATTTTTTGTGGTCTATTTAGTGCCATACTTTTGTGCTTTTTGTTGGTGATTCCACAGTGGTCTGAAGGGTGGTGCCAAAGTTCCCCTAGTGTTCCCAAGCACAAGAAGGCTGTGCTGTGACTTATGGAGAAAAGTATGCATGTTAGGATCAGCCTCATTCAGGTATGAATCACAGTGCTGTCGGTCATGAGTTCAGTGCTAATGAATCAACAATATATATATAATAAGGTGTTTTTAAACAAAAACACATAAAACTAGGTTATATATTGATCAGTATATTGTTACCAGAGGTTCATAGGAACTAACCCCATATTTCTCCACCACCATCGCATGCAGGTCAAGTCCTAGCCCCCCTGCCCTGCCCCACCCAGGCCACGTAGATCCTGGCCACAAAGAGAGACACTAAGTGACTGCCACCTCCCTCTTTACAGCCGATAGTGGCCCCAGTTTGTCTCCATAGCTGACCACTACAAGTATCCCTTCATTGTACCTCAGAGGGACACACAGCAGCAGAGACTGATGCTGCCCCCTGAGCTCACCTGGCCCCCACCACAGACCTTGCCTAGAGGTCCACGTCTGGCCTTGCAGACAAGGGAGATGAACAGAAAGCCTTGCTAATGGGTCACCCCTATTTCAGGTACCAGGTAGCATCAAACTGAAAAAACAGATAGCAGAAACAAGATTAGCAAAAGCAGAAAGGAAGGAGAGTCTTGCATTATGATAGGCACTGTGCAGGTACTTGGTATATCAGATGTCATTTAATCCCCACCTAGGGATAATCCTCACCATACAGATAAGGAAATTGAGACTTAGAAGAGTTCATAACTTATGCAAGATCACAGCTATTGAAGCTAGAAGGAAGATTCAGACCCACATTCACTCAGGGCCAATCCTGGGTTATTTCAACCCTCATCATGTTGCCTCTGCTGTGCTCCCATAGACAAGTCAGGGCCAATGACTCTGTGAGGACTCAGTGATGAGATCTGTGAAAGTGCTCTATGAATTATTAAGTTCAGCACAAACATTAGAGGATATTCTTGTAAGAAATCCCAAAGGACAGTCCACATTTTCTCAGTGTCCTAGAATCTGATTGTATCCAAAGCTGCTGCTTATAGAGAGAAGATTTGACCTTGGTTTTTGTCCAAGGATCCAACTCCTAGGTGTAATTTTATTTGGAGGCAGAACGTGTGGAAAGCCCTGGAGATGAGCACCTTTGTTACCCATCCTTGCTCAGGACAGGTTCACAGGACATTCAAAGTAGAGGTTCAGCATTACCCAGTCCCAATTTCATTCTGACCAAGACCTCCATGGGCCCCAACCTGCAAAGCCTGGACTAGCCCTGGTACATGGTGCCTGGTGCCTGGTCCTGCTGTGAGTGCCAGGTACCTGTGCTCCTCTGGAACAGGGGTCTTTTCCTAACCCCAGCATGCATTCAGAACATCCAACAGAGGTTTGGCCGGCATTTCATGCTTTGGGCCCCCAAACTCCTGCCTTGAATTCCTTTAGTAAAGAAGCTTAGAATTTAGCCAGGTATACAGAACAGATTTGTGGATCCACACGTCCATCCTCCAAGAACAACATGCCCCCTTGTGGCATTTCCCAAAGATAAACAGAGGAGCCTTTGTTTGGAATGAAGAGTTACCATCAGAGTGACCAGCACAACATCTGAAAACCAAGACCACAGTTGTCACCTTTAGAATGCACTCATTCAGGTTAGGATTTGCTGTTAAAGTGGTGGAGTTTGACTCAGAACTCAAGTATTCTGACTCCGAAGACCATGTTTTTTCCCCTAGCTGTGCTGTCTCCTTCCTTTCCTTTTGGAATGTGAATTCCTTTAAGGACTGGGAATGTGTCCCGCATGTAGTGCCTCAAAACCAGTGTAAGCTTCTGAAGGAGAAAAGGAAGGAAGGGAGGGAGGGCTTCCTAGGAAGCCCATACTTCCTGGGCACACCTGGGTCTCTGTTTGGCCCTTTTTACTAAGGGCTCCCAAAGAAAAGATGCACCCAGACAAGGGCTTGCAGTTGAGAGACATGGGAAAGGAACCACAAGTACCCCTCCTTTCACCAAGCTGCACCTGCATCCTTCAATTCTTCCTGACATCCTCCCTCTATCCCCTAAAGTATGGTATCTCTGAGCATGATGTAAACCTTGGCTGTTTGGAGTTGGGGGGACAGCTCTGAAGCTAAAGTAGGTTTTCTGTAGGTGTTTTGACTGATTTGTTGGGATGTCCTAGATAACACAGAGCAGATTTTCATGACTATTAGACTCTGTCACTCCCTCTCTGCTGCCTACCACCTAGGTCTTCCCTTGTGATTAATTCCCAGCTGGCTCTTACCAGGTGGCACTGTGGAAACAGTGCCCCAGGTCGTCTCGGTCTTTGGGAGTAAAGTAAGATGAATCTCCGAATTCAGATGTTTGAATTAACAACAGCACCATTGAAGGAGATGAATGGCCTCACCGTGGAATGTGTCCAGAGCCCTGGATGCCGTCCAGGTGCTTGGGGAGCTAAGCCATTAGTCCCACTGTCTGATTCCATCTCCCTGCCTGGCCCTGGTGTCAGGAGAGATTGAATGAGCCCATGTTCTCAAGATGGAACAGCGGCATGCAAGCAGGGAGGGAAGGATGTGTCAGACAAATGGGGTGTCACAAGACTAGCTGACTTGTCTTCACCAAAATGGAATTTGGTGGGGGTGGGAGCCCAAGGAGAAAGGAGCCTCTGCTCTGCTGCCCCTTCCACAATAATAACTAGAGAGGTCATGATCCCTCTGATTCCTACACAATTAAACAGATATGGCCACAGCCAGCATGCCAGACCACTTTCTTTCATTGGTGCACTAATGGGCCCTACATGGATCCCAGAATCTCAAGCGGCCGAAGGGAGGTATCTGCCAGCATCTCAGGCTACCCCAAGAGAAAGAAAAGAGAATGAAGAATAGGGAGACTTTGGGGAGATTTCCATTTTCCTGATGCAAAATAGAAAGTAAAAACCAAAGACCATGACCGAAAAGTTACCAAAGAAAGTTTTAAGGCACACACAGTGGAAAATAATGCAAGTACAGGGTTGAAATACTGGTAATCAATTAATTAATGGCAACTTTATTAAACACTTCCTTTGGGCCTAAAGCAGAGCTAGATTAGTAGTTCTCAACCAGGAGAGTGATATATATATTTTTTTTTATTTTTTTTTTTTTTAATTCTGGAAAGTCATAAGTAGCTTGAAAACACTCTGGTCTTCCTCCCATACTTAACTGTAATAGACAACTACTGTTAGGCATTGAGAAGGGGAACACCTTTAAAATATGTGTAGCATCACTAATCTGAAGGAGTTTACACTTTCTAGAGAGACCAGACTTTCTCATCCTAAATCATATACTTGGAAGATTTCCATGGAGAAAAACCTGAGACTCAGTCCCTTTGTTTGAAAGATAAGAAACCTGTATCCAGAAAAGGGAGGAGACTTGCTGAAAAACCCAAATCCAGCCTTGCTTATGTGAAAAAATGCAAGTTTGATATAAGACAGAAGAGAACATAATCCTGAACTGGTCACCTCTACAGGGTATGCACGTGTGTGTCTTTTGTGCACCACAGTGGTTCTGGGTCAGTGTACCGTGACATAGTGGTGTGTGGCTATGGGAAGCAATTTTGAGTCAACACATAAGATGTATTTTTGTGACAGCAATGCCTGTTAGATGGATCACTGAGCTGAGAAGGTCACCCATGTGGCATGGAACCGGTGTAGTTGACATGTGTAATACTACCTGTTGACTAGACCTCGCAAAAGCTTTATCTGATGAGCAATTCCAAGGGTACACTGGAGGCAGGAAAGAGTTCTGTTTAAACAGCAGCATGGGGGACCCCTGCGTGGCTCAGTCAGTTAAGCCTCTACCTTCAGCTCAGGTCATGATCCCAGGGTCCTGGAATGGAGCCCCACATCGGGCTCCTTGCTCAGCGGGGAGCCTGCTTCTCCCTCTGCCTGCCACTCCCCCTGCTTATGCTCTCTCTCTCTCTGACAAATAAATAAAATCTTAAAAATAAATAAATAAACAGCAGCATGGTACCAAAGGGTGGCCAAAAGGATAAGGGCAATAAGAATAAGTGCAATTTAATTCCTCCAAGCAGGCTGCAAAAATTCTGGAATTCTAAAGTAAGCCAAAGACATGAAAAACTTGGGACCCACTGATAACTGATAGGGGATGCTCAAGATGGACCAAACCACAAGACTTCATTCCAAAGGCTACGAGTTATGGCTAGAGCAGAGGCGAAAAATGGAAACTACCCCTAGGATCGACCCTGGCTAAATTGTGAAGCCCTCTTCTCGCCTGTCTTTTCAGCTGCACCCCCCACCCCCCGCCCTGCCGAGCCAGGTCCCTGAAACACCCCCAGGCTGTCATCTGTCACAGCATGCTCTCTCCCAGGCTGGTCTTCTTCCCTATCCAAACCTGCTTTCCCTAGCCGTCAGTCAGAGTTCACATGTGGACTTACACTAAGATGTTTATTGGACGACCTGCATTTCATGCTTGTAATCTAAAAAAATAAATTTCTGATAGACACATAATAATGTAATTTCAGGCCTAAATGCTAGGCCTTCCCAAGTGCCCCTCAAATCATCCCAAAGGAGGTCACTTTCTCCTCCCCATGCATAAAAACAGACCCTCAGCACTAGAGTAATTATGATGCTGTGTGTTTTCGTAACTACCTCCCACACTCACTGTATTGTTCACTTAACTTCTGGCCTGAGTTTCTGAACTTACGGTCTGTCTAAACTGGAGCAACGCTCCAAGATCTGGCTTTTTCCTTCTTTTTTTAAATAACAGCTTTATTGAGATACAATTCATACAATTTACTCATTTAAAATGCACAACTCAATTCACTCATTTAAAATGCACAATTCAATGGCTTTTAATATGTTCACAGAGTTGTGCAATCATCACCCTGATCAATTTTGGACCATTTTCATTACTCTGAAAAGAAACTCCACAACCATTAGCAGTTATCCCCATTTCTCCCCAACCTCCTTGGTCCTGGGCAATCAACAATCTTCATTTTGCCTCTATGAATTGGCCTATTCTAGACATTATATACAATGAAATCATACCATATGCGGTTTTTTGCAACTGGCTTCTTTCACTTAGCATAATGATTTCAAGATTCGTCCACGTCAAAGCATGTATTGGTACCTCATTTCTTTTGTAGTCCACTGTTCCATTATATCGCTATGACACACTTTATTTATTCATCCATCAGTTGTTAGACATTTAGATAGTTTCCACTTTTTGACTATTATGAATAATGCTGCTGTGAATATTCTTGTGTAAGTTTTGTGTGGACATATGTTTGCATTTCTCTTGGGTATATACCTAGGACTGGAATTGCTGGGTCATGTGAGGACTCTATGTTTAACTTTTTGAGAAACTACCACACTGTTTCCCAAAGTAGCTGCACCATTTTGTTTTCCTGCCAACAGTGTATAGGATCTCAACTCCTCCGCATTCTTACCAACACTTGTTATTATCTTTTTTTACCCTAGCTGTCCTAATGGGTATGAAGTGGCATCTCACTGTGGATTTAATATGCACTTCCCTAATGATGTCAAGCATCTTTTCATGTGCTTATTTTCCATTTATGTATCTTGGGAGAAAAGTCTATTCAAATCCTTTGGATATGGCTTTCTTCTTTAGGAAAATTTAGAAGTAGCAGGCAGTATGTTTCTGGCTTGAATACATTTTACATGGCATGAAAATCAAGAGATGCTTCTGAGGATTGATAATAAACTATTGGCTTATGCAATTGCATTCCACAAACCCCTGTTGAGCTCCCATAATGTATAGTCTTTTAGACCCTGTAAAGACAAAGAAGAATAAGTCATAGATCTTCACTGAGGAAGCTTAGACTTTCATGAGACAACCATTTGTTTTCCTGATTTGAATTAAAATTTAACTACTTTCAGTATATACATATCAGATTTGTCACTAGTTCTGATGAGCCACCCCTGAATTAATGTAGGTAGTAGGGTTTCTTTCTATTCAATATTGTTTTAATTTCCTCAAAGCCCTTCTTTTTCCCCTCTACTCATTTTTTCATTTTTTCCTAAAGTATCATTTAAGTGGCTAATGACTCATGTAGAAATACATCTCCTTTAGATACTTCCCTAACATGGTAAAGAATATATCAAACCAAGAGTTAATATCATAACAGCAAAACACCAGAAACATTCTAATTAAATGAGAATCAAACCCTATCTCCTTCAGTGTGGATGGACTTAGGTACTTGGTTCCCAAGAATAAGGTATGAAAGGGAATAAAAGTAACTTTACTGAGTAGAAAACCCTTCTTTGGGCCAACTCGCCCTTGGCCAGATGACCAAGTTGCACACTGCCACTGATAAGTCATGTTGATAGCATGATAGCATGTTTATAGCATGAAACAAAAGGTAAAGATAGAGCTCTGCCTTACAACTTATCCAAAACTCCAAGTATATTAAGAAGTTACATGTAAAAATGACTGGAAGAAAATGGATTTACATAGTCTATTATAAAATAATACATTGATATTATAAAATAGAGGTATATGGTATTAACAGCAAAGTTTTTCTTTTTTTTTAATTTTATTTTATTATGTTGTTAGTCACCATACAATACATCATTAGTTTTTCATGTGAAGGAAGTTTTTCTAAGCTTAACACTAAAAGCAAAAAGCACAAAGGAGAAGACCAATAGCTATAACTAAATAAAATGTTTGCAATTCTTTAAAAAACAAGAAGAGATGAAATTGAAAAATACATGCAAATAATATTTTCAATGTGTATAATGATAAAGAGAACTCAGAAATGAGAAAACAAGGAAAGGATGTAAGCTGACAATTCACAAAACCTTTTCAAGGGTCAATAAACATATGATTAAATATTCATCTTCCATAGTAAGAATAAAATGTAAATGAGAACTCTAATAAGACAGTGTTTTATATCTGTCCTGTTGTAGAAAAGAATTTAAAGGTAATACCCAATGTTGGCAAGAATGCAAGGAAAGGGGCACTCTCGTACATTTCAGGTGGGCACTTTGACAGTCTGCATGAAAGCCTTTAAATATGCTTAATCATTGGCTCAAGAAGACAATTCCTAGAAATGTATAATAAGAAAGAAGGTGCATAAGCATATATGTACAAAATATTTTTCAAAGCATGATTCACAATCGTGAAATATTGAGGAAAATGTCCAAAAATGGGTATTAACCTTAAAAATCATAGGACAATTTTATTCCATAATTTATATGGAGATAAAAGGGCCTAGAATAGAATAGTCAAGACAATCTTAAAGAAGAGCAGCTGTATGAGCTATGTTTAGAACTCTTTCTTTTTTTATTGAAGCATAATTAACATACAGTGTTATATTAGTTTCAGATGTACAGTAAGATGATTCAACATTTTTATGCATAACTCAGGGCTCATCATTGAGTACTTCTTTTTTAAAAGAGATGGCTAGAACAAATACAACAGAATATTAATATTGAGTAAATATATGTGGTAGGAATGTGGGTGTCACAGTACCTTCTGCATTTTTGTATGTTTGGAATATTTCATAATTTTCTAAATTGCTATGAAAAGCAGACTTGCTCTCCAAGTTGCCACATGAAGAACCAAAACTGGCACCAGCCGCCTCAGCAGGTGATGGACTTCAGCCATTTGACCATCAGCAGTTGGTTGCTACAGTTGGAGTGATGGGCCTGATGACCTCTGAGGTCCAACACTAAAAATCCTAATCTCTGTGACAATAAAACTGGAATTCTTGATGTTGGAAAAGTATTGAAGATAACTTAAATCTAATAATTGAGGAATATTGGTGAACCTGTGTTTATATGTCTTAGAAATATTTTGAGATCCAAGCTTGATCTAGATGGATAAGAAGGTTTGATTGAGGAGGGGCAGGGCAAGGGGAAAAGTAGACCCAGAAAAACATGAGCAAAGCCACCTTAGACTCTCAAGACCCAAGGTAGATGTGGGGAAGCAATAAATTAACAAAGGGGGGATGGATGGATCCAACAAAGAGCCCCATCGTGAAATACTTCATTCCATTTTTTGTTTTGTTTTGATTTTTAAATATTTTCAGCAACCAAAGTGCTGCAGATCAACTGGCCTTGCTTAATTGAAATGTTTTCCCCCAGGAAAATGCCACTCTCTGCTGATGAGAATTTATATCTCTTCAATCAGTCTGAAGGGCAATTTAACACTATGTATAAAACCTTTTAAATTGTTTACTGCCTTTGACCCAGTAATTTCATCAATAATTTTTTTTCTTAAATGATCAAAATTGCCCTCAGAGATTTATGTAGAAGGATATTCATTGCAGAGAACAATGAATATTTAGAAAACTCAGGGAAAGCAGATATCTAGTAACACAGGATTGACTAACTGGACTATTACATCTCCAAATAACAGAATATAAAGCAGTCATTTTTTTAAAATCCCATTCTTGAAGAATATTTAAGAATGTGAATAAAATCCTGAGAATTGCATTACATGAATAAGGTGGGTTATAAAATTGTATATATGCTCCAATTCCATTTTGTAAAAAAAGAAAAGTGAGAAAAAGGAAGTAAGAAGGAAGAGAGAGGGCAGAGGAGAAAGGGAAGGAGGGAGGGATGGAGAGAGGGGAAGAGGGAGAGAAAGAAAGACTCCCTGCTCACCCCGACCTTGGACCAGTAGCAGAACTTCTCTAAAACTAAGTTCTCTCTTCTGTGAACAATGATTTAATCTTACACATTGTAAAAATTAAATGAATGATATGCAAGTGAGGTCCTTTGTAAACTTTGGTGATAGTACCAATTAAAGGTGGTGGAAGATTAAGAAAGCATAAAGGTTAAAGAACAAACTTAGAAGACACAAGCGCTCTGCCCTGGAGGAGTTTCCATGTGAAAGAGGGAACATAAAACCTCTGGAAGATGTTTATGCATTTACAAACCAGTAAGCACCCAATCCACGCCTGGCCTCCAAGGACCCTGGCCCTCCTCGCTCAAGTGGCAGGCTCTCTCCTTTCTCCTGCATTGCAGCCTGCCCCCCTCAGTTCCTTCAAACCCTAGTGTTCCTCCTTTTTCCAGACTTTGGCACATGCTGCTCTCTTAAGGCAGAACACTCTCCTCCCACCCCCAATTTTCTTTTACTAAATAATTCCTACTTGTCTTCTAGAACTCTGTTCAATTGTCACCTCTTCAAGGATGCCTTCTCAGACGGGGTTGGTTCTCATAATATGTTCTTATAGCATCCTGTACTTCACCTTGATAGATTTTGATTACAACTGAAATTTATTAGTCCCATATTTGTTGCTTTCCATCTGCCTTCCAGGCTAGAATAGAAGCTATCTTGCTCTCTGTCACATGCCCTATACCGAGCACACTGCCTTACATATAGTGAGAACTATAAATATATAAATATGCGCCTAATAAATTGTGCAGTCTCCTATAACCTGGCTCTCTAGAGAACCTAGGATGTATCTCTGGTACACAAAGAAATCATCTGAAGAGATTTAAAATATACATTTGCCCAACCCTCACCCCCAGAAAACCTGGTGTTAATTGGCCTGGTGAGGTGTGGGCATGGGTGGCACCCGGATTTCCCCAGGTGATTCTAATATGCTACCATAGGTGAGAATCACTGCTGAGAATCCAGGCCCAGTCTCAGCACAGGTGAGCATCTCTCAGGTCTGGTCAGGTGGACTCGGTGCAGAGCAGAAAGCCTCGGACCATGAGCTCACCTCTGCCCCCCTTCCCCACCTGCCCCGTGTGACATGTGTAAACACTTATACAGCATTACTCAAATTTGACACAGCCCAGGCCCTAAAGTCAAGCTAAGGAGAGGTTTGTTTTTACAGTACCAACACTTGACAGATTAAAATCTAAAGTTGGAGACTGTTTACATCCTTCCCACTGCTTTTCTGGCATTTGGTTTGCTGAAAGGGCACTATCCCTTTTCAGAGGTCTTAAGGAGGCCATATTAACATTGTGTTATACTAAACAGGAGCACTCTGGACCCAGGGATGTATCACACACAGGGTTAGCTGCTTACCTTCATTTAGTTAAACTGTTTCTAAATAATGTCATTAGATTCAGAGTCCATTTATCTGTAGCATATGGATTTTCCCAATATATAAACCACCTCCAAACTAAACTATCTCTCAGCAAATGTTATTTCCTGTTACAGATGTTGTCTTCCACCTCACTCCACAGCAGGAGAGCTAATCAGGTAATGGAAGCCCTTGGGAGGGTGTTGGGAGGTCATGCATGGCCTTAATACACAGTTTGGTCCTTGGACCGGCAGCATCAACATCACTGGGAGCTCATTAGAAATGCAGAGTCTCAGGCCCCACCCCAGACCTGCTGAATCCACAAAATCCTCCCCAGTGTCTTTCCTCCCATGCACATTTACAGCTGAGAAGCACTGCTCTCAAACACACTGTGCATTGGAATCATCTAAGAGTTTGTTTGTTTGTTTAACTAATACCTAAACCCCACCCCAAGAGATTCTGTTTATTATGGGAGGTGGCCTGAACAGCAAGATTTTAAAATTCTAATGTAAAGCAAAAGGTGAGAATCTAGGCTGATCACTTCTTTTCTGAACAAATTAAGGCAGGGAAAGTTAGGTGAGTCATCCAAGGCCTAGCAGTCAAGATTCAGACTGGGTTATGATTGTGTGGCAGCAAAATGTCTTAGGTCCGTGGTAAAGACACAAGTGCTAAGTTGTGCAGTACTTTTTGTTAGTGCCTGTAGTGGGTTGAATGGCATCCCCCCAAAAGATATTGTCCAAGTCCTGACCTGCTGGTACAAGTGAATGTAACCTTATTTTGCAGATCTCAAAAGGAGACTATCTTGGATTTTGGGTGAGCCCAAAATCCAGTGACAAATGTTCTTATGAGAAGGGGAGAGGACACAGAGAGGAAGGCAAGGTGAAGTTGGAGGCGGAGATTGGTGTGATATGTCTACAAGCCAAGGACCGCCAAGAATTGTCAACAACCATCAGAAACTAGGAGAAAGGCAGGGGTCGGTTTCTTCCTCAGGGCCTCCAGAAGGAACCAGCCCTAAACACCTTGAATTCAGGCTTCCTGAACTGTGAGGAAATAAAGTTCTGTTGTCTTAAGCCACTCAGTTAGTGGTGGTTTGTTCCAGCAGCCCTAGGAAACCAATATAGCCCACCCTTAAGCTTGCCTACTCTTCTGGGCACTCCAAAAAATTATATCTGCATCCAGCCCTGAACCAAACAGTTCTTGCCAAGCATGGCAGCCCAGAGAACACCCAATGCTCAAAAACACTCAAGGGCTCCTCTTTTATAGTGAAGTTAACAAAGCCTGAGTTTCCTGTGTATTCTTTTACTTAGAGCAAGACCTCCAAATTTCATGAGCTTTAAAAACCACAAAACCTGAATCTGCCCCTGCCTTTAGAGTAAAATGTAAAGTTCTTAGCCGGACAGTCAAGCACTCTGCCAGCCAGCCTCAACTCACCTCTCAAAATTCATCCTCCACGTGTTGCCTACCCAAGCCCCCCCCCCCCCCCCCCCCCCCCCCGCCGCTCAGCAGGACCTTCTCCACACTCCATGAGCATGCTGCATGCCTCCCATCTTCCCACTATAGCTCAGGCCAGCCCTCTGCTTCTCTAAGTTTGTGCTATCCACAAGACCTAGTTCAAGTCCCATTCTGCTTGGATAGCATTTCTAGACCTCTCTAGCCACTGGAAATCAGCTGTCTCCTGCAGTATTCTCTACCTTGGATTGCTATTACCTCTTTAACATATTCACTTCCCTCATAATTGGCCAGTTTGCTTCTCTGAACCTCTTAGGATTTGAGGAGAGGAAGAGGCCAGAGAATTAGACCTCGTAGGCATGTCCTACTCTGCACCTCCCTTTCCTTCTTTCTGCTGCCTCTCCCGGATCTACAGATTCCAGATTCCAAAGCTCATCCCAAACGGCAATCCTAAGGCTCCCACCTAAGTGAGGCCAGTCACTTTCTTATTTCCTCTACTATTCCTCTCTTGGTGAAATTCACACCCTAGGTTGCAGGGAACCTCAGTATTTATCTGTATGTCCCAGGACTACCTAGAACCTCCCTTAAGGGTGGGCTCTGGGCACTCTCTTGGGGGGAGGGATGGGCCTCACCACGGCCAGCTCTGTGTCTCTAAACCAGATGTAGGACACCCAGATCCTGTAATGGGCACACCCACCATCTCTGAATCACTACAAAAGGAAAGACAGCCCAGAAAACTTCTCAAAAGAGATTTGCCTAGTTTAGTACCTTAGTTCTTACAGGAGCCTATGAATTTCTGGCCACATCACTTCATTTAAATAGTAAAGGAAAAGATGACCCTGGAAAGCTAGAATAATTGGGGACATTTGGGAAGACTCAGGCAAAGATTCATTTGTGGTCATCTGTAAGCTAGACAAGGAATAAAAGGAATATAAAGGAATAAAAAATAGGACGGAGATGGCTAGCTTACATTTTGCATTTACTGTGCTTCTATAGTATTCCCTTAATGATTTGGATTAGAATGCTTTTTTTGGCACATATCTATCAAGATGACAGTTTGCTTCCCCCCCGCCACATCAATTTCTTCATAGATATCCAGATTGAATTCTGGCTGTGTGTCCCCTTCTCTGTTGGGGGGGTCATGAAATGTTACAGATCACCTCAGTGGATGAGTATGAATGCCACAGGAGGAATAAGTGTAAGGCATTAGTCATTCATTTGTGCCCCCATACTGTGACAGCATAAATATGCAGACTTTAGTCTCAAAGCACCCCCAAAGAGCTCACAGCTTAATGGGGAAATCTCACATTGTATTGCCATCATTTTGTGTCCACATGTCTAAGTGCTATAAAAGAGAAATGAATCATAAGTACAAAACACTATGGAAGCACAGAGGAGACAGCAACTCACTTGTTCCCCATGGATGAATCAATCACATTCTTCCCTAAACCAAATGTTCACAGAGAGAAGGGAAGTGGCAGATATTTAAAAAAAAAAAAAAAAAATAGAAGAATTAAGTGATTTAGAAATTGAATCAGGAATATGGCATAGAGTTAAGGTTTATTTCAGAATGCAAGAGTTGTGCGATAGTTCAATGGTTTCTAAACTTGGTCTCAGTTAAGATAATGAATATTATTGATACACGTGAGTAAAGGGATTATAAACTATCAACTCATATCTAAGCAGAGGGGTTTTAATTACCAAGAGGTCAAGGAGTTAGCATGAGTACATGATTGATGCCAGAGCAATGACCCTGGACAATAAAGGAGTTGCCCAAGTTAGTAAAAATTCATCTTTGTTCAGTGGAACTATGTTTGCCTGAAGTATTAGCACTATGAGTAAAACTTTTTAAAAAATAATAAAATCCAGTTTCTATGATGTGGTCAGAATTTATGAACACAGAATAGCAAAGACCCAAACATTGGGAGAGGACATGAGCCAAAAAAGAGGACATGATTTGAAATACCACTGGACCATAATTCCTACGTGTAGTTCTCTGCCTAAGATAATCTTAAGTACAAACTATAAGGTCTACAAATGATTGTGCAGGATAGTGTGTGTTCTTGTGGTGGTTTTAAGATTAAAAATTCTTTGTTCAGTTACTGTGTTTCCTGATAATTATCCAAAACCCACATCCTTATAACCCATATGACTTTTTGCTTTGATTTTTTTTTAAAGATTTTACCTATTTATTTGAGAGAGAGAGCACAGGAGACGGGGGAGGGTCAGAGGGAGAAGCAGACTCCCTGACAAGCAGGGAGCCCAATGCAGGACTCGATCCAGGGACTCCAGGATCATGACCTGAGCCGAAGGCAGTCACTTAACCAACTGAGCCACCCAGGGGCCCTTTTTGCTTTGATTTGGACACACTAAACACTTAAAGAAAAGTCAGTCCTCCTAGGAATCTACCCTGAAGATACAGCTCAATAAATACATGTGTGGCTTCTACACTCATTCACTCATTGTAAGACTATCTGTAACAGCAGGAGATTGGAAACAATCCAAATGTCCATCAAAAGAAGGCTGGTTAAATAAACTATGGTACATCTACCCAGTGTGGTTTTACATAACCCTAAAGAAATGAAGACTTCAAATGAATGTATATGGAGTGATTTCTAAGACCTTTATTAAAGAAAAAGTCAATAATAATATAAATGGTATATTTAGCACATAAAGTATTTTTTTGTGAAAGAAAAACATGAAGGAAAGTATTCATTTTTTGTGTGAAAGAGGAAAATATATACATTTTTGTTGTTATTGTTGTTGGTTTCAAAAAGAAATATGGGACACGAACAAACATTTCTCCAAAGAAGACATAGAAATGGCTAATAGACATGCAAAAATGCTCAATATCACTCAGCATCAGGGAAAAACAAATCAAAACCATAATGAGATACCACCTTACACCAGTCAGAATGGCTAAAATTAACAACTCAGGAAACAACAAATGTTGGGGAGGATGTTGATAAAGGGGAACCCTCTTACACTGTTGGTGGGAATGCAAGCCGGTATAGCCACTCTGGAAAACAGTATGGAGGTTCCTCAAGAAGTTAAAAATAGAGCTACCCTATGACCCAGCAATTGCACTACTAGGTATTTATCCAAAGGATCCAAACATGGTGATTTGAAGGGGCGCACGCACCCCAATGTTCATAGCAGCAATGTCCACAATAGCCAAAATATGGAAAGAGCCCAGATGTCCATAGACAGTTGAATGGATAAAGAAGATATGGTATATATATATATATACAATAGAATAGTACTCTGCCATCAAAAAGAATGAAATCTTGCCATTTACGACGATGTGGATGGAACTAGACGGTAGTACGCTAAGCAAAATAAGTTAGAGAAAAACAAATACCATATGTGGAATTCCACTCACATGTGGAATTTAAGAAACAAAACAGATGAACATAAGGAAGGGAAGGAAAAATAAAATACGATGAAAACAGAGGGGGAAGCAAATCACAAGAGATTCTTAACTATACGGAACAAACTGATGGTTGCTGGAAGGGAGGTGGGTAGGAGGATGGGGTAACGGTGATGGGCATTAAGGAGGGCACTTGATGTAATGAGCACTGGGTATTATGTGCAACTGATGAGTCACTAAATTCTACCCCTGAAACTATATGTTAACTAGATTGAATTTAAAGAAGAAATTAAAAAATTAAAAATTAAAATAATTTAAAAATTTTTTAAAGATATACAGGAAACGTAAACTGAAACAAATGAAAAAGGGGAGTTGAAGAATAGGGGGAAGGGACAGGATCAAGGATTTTCCAAACATAATTTTGATATTATTTTGACCTTTAAACTTTACAAATATTTTATATATTCAAAAGCTAAAATTAAATCAAAAATGGGGGGAATCTAAAACCTTAAATGGAACACAAACAAAAATAAATTAGTTTAACTGGTTACCAAATGAAAAATGTGACAATATTATTTTGAGTAATTTTTGAATACTATGCTCTGTACATCTTCAATGGCTCTATTCTCTCTATATGACTATATTCTAAGGACAAAAAGCGCTGCAAGGAAATACTAAACTTTATTAGGTAAATTTATTGTTAATAGCAATATTGTGATTATAATCATTAAATTATTTTATGTATATAACAAGATAAAGAGAATAAGTTAAAGTAAGTTATTCTGTAAACCAAGATTTTCAGAACAAGAGAGCAGAGATATCTATACAGAATAAGTGAAGAAAAACCTACACTGTTACATTAGATTTGGAAATACCAACATAAACTCATTTTTTAAAACATTCTTTCCTAGTTCCATTTACTGAAAGGATGGGGAAACTATGAGAGTAAGTTTATAAACATACCTACCTGGCACCAGAATCTTGATTGGTTTTTTTGTGTTTCTTTTTAGTTGCAGTAAAATACACAATATAGCATTCACCATCAACCATTTTTAAGCATACAGTTCAGTAGTGTTAAGTCAGATCTTGGATTTTAATACTCTTCCTCATTGAGAAATCAGGACTGTCTGAGAAATGGCTAATTTCAGGCCCGAGGTGAAAAAAGAGTAAAGGAGCCTGGGATATCATGCCCAAAAGCAAGAACGGTACTCTAAAACCACTAAGGTCAGATTAGAAGGACACAGGAGCCAACTTGAAGTCACTCCCACTGTCTAAATTTGGGGAAATGTAGGCATCAAAAGTGACTGTAGGGGCACGTGGGTGGCTCAGTTGGTTCAGTGTCCAACTCTTGACTTCAGCTCAGGTTGTGATCTCAGGATCGTGAGACTGAGCCCTGCAACCGGCTGAGCATGGAGTCGGCTTGGGATTCTCTCTCTCCCTCTCCCTGTGCCCCTCCTCTCTCTGTCTCTGTCTCTCAAAAAAGTGACTAACTTATTATAACATACGGAATAAATAAAACACAGAAATCTACAGTGATCCTCAAAGAAGGAGAGAGAAGTGGGGGGCGGGGGTAGCCAGGGAGGAAAGTTCTTCTTTACAGAAGGCCAGAGAATGTTGGAGAATGATACACTTAGAAATCCCCACTTTAGTGTACCTGCATGGTTCAGTTGGTTAAGCATCCAGCTCTCAGTTTTGGCTCACATCATGATCTCAGGGTCATGAGATTGGGCTCCGTGCTAGGTGTGGAGCCTGCTTAAGATTCTCTCTCTCCCTCTCTCTCTTAAGAAAAAAAGAAAAAGGAAAGAAGAAAGGAAGGAAGGAAGGAAGGAAGGAAGGAAGGAAGGAAGGAAGGAAGGAAGGAATCCCCAGTTTGTAACCTCTAAAGTCCTTAGTGAGTCAAGGTGAGGAGCATCGAAAGTTGCTAAAACCATTCAGTGAGACATTGGGAGCAGAAGATTCCCAGGGGGCCAAAGTATCACCTCTCAGATTGCAAGGGTGGAAATGGACCCCACAACTGCAAGATGTCAGTTATCACCTTTAACCAAGTGATCATGCACATCACTGACTGGGGACAACCTGTTACCATGTGCTTCCTGATATCTGATATGGAGTGATATAAGGGACACAACATCACCTTTGATTTATTCCTGCAAAAATGTTTAACCTGAATCTAATCAAGTCTGGGTCCTGATTTTCATTTTACAGGAAAAGCAAGGGATAGAGGAACAGGTTTAAAACACCATGAAAAGACAGACAAATCCAGAATGTCAGATATTCTATAAAACACCTGGACTGAAATCCTGAAAAAGTCAGTAGGTGAAAGGACTGCTCTAGAGGAGCCAGGACTAAAAACCAAAAGCAATGTATGAATCTCAATTAAATCTTGGTTGAAAAATAATCAACAAAAGACATCAGTAGGACAAGTGAGGGAAAATGTATGTTTGTATAAGAATTTTATTTATGGGGCACCTGAGTGGTTCAGTAGGTTAAACGTCTGACTCTTGATTTCGGCTCAGGTGGTGATCTTGGGGTGGTGGGTTCAAGCCCCACACCAGGCTCAGTGCTCAGCGCAGGGACTGCTTGTCCCTCTTCCTCGGCTCCTCCCCCCCCCAAATAAATAAAATCTTTTTTAAAACGAAAAATTTTATATATGTGTGTGTTTGTACACATACACACACACTCAGAGAAAGAATAAAATAGATACACCAACTACTTCAGTTGATCTCTCCAACTGATCCAAAGCCACTTGAGAGGTAACTAAAGGACTACATAATAGGTAGGCCAGGTGAGTTTGTATAGTCTGGGCTAGAATAGTCAGTTTTCTAGCCTTGGGCCTCACTACTAACAGGAGCTTGGAGAAAGTCCCATTGTTTCCCAGCTGCCCTTTTCATAAAACTGAAATGAGAACTGCCAACCCCACAGAGGAACTCTCTGAGGACTCACTAGTTAACATCGTAAATACTGTAAGGTTGAAAATCATTATAAAAATCAGATGTGCAAATATCAACGTCCCTGAGATATGTAGAGAAACCAGGACAGTTCTTCCACAAATTAGTGTGTGAGTGTGAAGGGGATTTTAAAAAAGTGGCAGTTCTTGCCAGATTCTCTTTGGAATTTGCACATCCTAGGGTATGACTGTGGAGTCAGACCCCTACCAGTGGCACACCATTTACACTCAAGGAGAGGCTACATGACATGGGGAAGGTGTACCTGGATGGACATTCTAACTCTGCCATATTTTTGGCCAGTATCTAAGGGAAACCCAAATTCCCTGTGTTGGATTCAGAGGCGTTTTATTTTATTACAAACCCTGGCTAGGCATTAACCAAAGATGCATAGTTTAATTAGATCTGTATCAGAAAGTGTGTATCAGGAACTAGCCAGTTCATCTTGCTAGCTTCCCAAAGAACTGTGTTGTGGCCCAGCCACACTGCTGGTTTCAGCCACATCCAGCCATGGCTCATTACTACTCTATCCCAACGACAGAATCGGAGACTGGTGGAAAGGATTTTCAAGGTGCTTCTATAACCTTCATCTCAGTTGATCATTCCAATAGTCCCACGAGACAGGCAGAGCAGGAAATAAATGAATTTTGCAAGTGAGTAAACTGAGGCCCAGACTATCCTGGCCAAGGACACGTAACTAGTACATTACAAAGCCGGAAACAGAATTCAACCCAACCATCCATGTACCACCGTGGCCCTGGGCTTCACGGGGCCTTCTTTCCACACCACGCCTAGAGCTGATCCCTTTCCCTGAACCCCAAACCAAACCCATTCTGCAGGCCAGCAGTTCAACAGCCAGCCCCCGGGGCCCCAGCTCCCCTTCCCAGGAGATCCCCTCACAACGCAGGCTGTCCTATGAAGCTTCAAAACTTCTGAGACTGGCAGGGAAAAGTGCAGGCAGTAAAATAGGACATAATTGGGGCGGGATAGAGACAAGATTCCATCGCCCATTTCCTTCCAGGTTCCAGCCTCTTTGTTGGAGGTCAGGAATCAAAACCTTTTGCCCAGAAGCACAGAATGCTAGATGGAGCAGAGAAAGCTTGAGAAGATCTAATCCAGTGATTCCCAAACTAGGCTTCCCGTCAGAATCTGCTGGAGAGTTTGTTAAAAATAAAGAGTCCTGGGGTGCCTGGGTGGCTCAGTCAGTTAAGTGTTTGCCTTTGGCGCAGGTTGAGATCCTGGGATCCTGGGATCGAGTCCCACATCTGGCTCCCTGCTCAGCGGGGAGTCTGCTGCTCCCTCTGCCCCTCCCCCCTACTCATGCTTCTTCTCTCTCTCTCTCTCTCTCAAATAAATAAATAAAATCTTTTTTAAGAAAATAAAAATAAAGATTCCTGTGCACCACTTGCAGAGATTTTGATTGAGTAGGTCTGCAGGTGGGCCTGAGAATTTGTATTTTTACCAAGCTCCCTTGGGGGCCCAGCTGGAGCGGGTAGCGCAGTGAGCAGCCCTGCGCAGTCTCTGTCAGAGTATGGAGGGACTCTCCAGGACAGGAGACTGATGCTCAGGGGCAGAGGAGACTTGCCCAGGGTCACAGAGCTAGACAGGGATTTATAGCTTTCTAACCATATTCACACACATTATCACCCTGGGGCACTTATCAGCCCTAGAAGGAAAGTGAGAGCCACATGCCGTACTCCTTCTGGGGGAGAACAAAGGGCTTCTTGTGCTTCTGAGCACCCTAGCTTCTGAGCATTCCGAGACACACTGGATTAGGGCTTGCAGATGAGGTCTTCTCCTTGAGTCTTCACATGGTCTCCCATGTGTCTGTGTTCAAATTTCCTTCTCTTGTAAGGACACCGACCCACCTAATGACTTCATTTTAACTTAATTACCTTTTTAAAGACCCAGTCCCTAAATATAGTCACATCTAAGATACTGGAGGTCAGGATTTCACCATATGAATTTGGTTGGGGCAGGGGGAGTGGCACACAATTCATCCTGCAAGACTCACCCTACCCCAAAGTGCTGAAATTGCTACTTGATTTAGAATAAAATCAAGGTAATCAGGAAACAAAAACTAAGCTTTCTAGTTAAGCATTAATTAAGCATTTTTAATGCTTTTTAAGGTCCAAAATATCTTTTGGGTTATAAATGCAGAAAACTTTCTAAGAAATGCTGTTTGTAAGCCCTTAAAATCTGTGTTCAAATTTATTACCAAAGAATGCCGTAATTCACAAGTAATTAATATTGCCTCTCTTTATAAAAATCTGATGAGTTTTGTTTTTAAAAAGGAAACCTCTAAAAACAGATGTAAGAAGGGGAATGAAACACATTTTGGAGCAGCTGAGTTCGTTGGAATAACAACCCATCTCAATGTTCCATTGAACAAAATAACCTTTCATCTTGCTCGTGTCTTGTGAAGGCAGGATTCTGGAGGTCAAAGGTTAATTGGTCTGGAAATGATAGTATGTTTATGAGCAAAATAAACTGAGAAATAACGTGTGAGTAAAAGCCGATCTGTTCTCACTGTCTCAAATTCCTAGAAAAATACAATGAAATTGACAATCCATGCAGTCTTCACACAAAAAAAGAACATTTTTCCTTTTTCGTGCACTGACAAGGACTGTGCCAATACAAACTTCTGCTTTTCATCTTCAGAGTAGTCCAGCTCAACAGTGCTATCTCTGACCCAGGGACATGTTTTTAGAAGCATTGGCTCCTCTTCACACGAAATTAATTAATGGGGTATTTTCAAATCTCTCCTAAGTGCCTCCCCCCTGTTGCTTCCAACCCTCCTTCCACCCATCATTTGCTAAAAAAAAAAAAAAAAAAAAAAGGAGCCAGGCTGCTCTAGGACACTGTAGACAGGCACTCCATTAGAAGTTTGTGAAGCTGGGTTCAAATTTCTGATTTCCCATCTTCTGCGTGATCTGAGGCAAATTAACTCTCTGGGCCTCCATTTTCTCATCTGTAAAATTAACAGGCTAAGACTCAAAGACCTCTTAACTCATTGCAATGACCTTCATATTCTTTTTTTTTTTTTAAGATTTTATTTATTTATTTGACAGAGAGAGAGAGAGAGCACAAGCAGGGGGAGCGGCAGGCAGAGGGAGAGGGAGAAGCAGGCTCCCCACTGAGCAGGGAGCCCGATGCAGGGCTTGATCCCAGGACCCTGGGATCATGACCTGAGCCGAAGGCAGGTGCTTAACTGACTGAGCCACCCGGGCACCCCTATATTCTTGTTTTTTAAAATGAAAAGATGTGAGATCTTGAAAAATGCGTTTAAGGAGTGTCTGGATGGCTCAGTCAGCTAAGCATCCGGCTCTTGATTTCAGCTCAGGTCATGATCTCAGGGTGGGGAGACAGAGCCCCACGTGGGGTTCCCTACTCAGTGGGGAGTCTGCTTGAGATTCTCTCTCTCTTTCCCTCTCCTTCTTTTCCTCCCCCAGCTCGCTCTCTCTCATTCGCTCTCTCTCAAATAAATAAAATTAAAAAAAAAAAAACACAGAAAAATGCATTTAAGTTGTATTTGTCTGACAAAAGAAGAAAGAAGAGGTGAAGGAGGAGGAAGAAGGATAGAGCCAGCAGGAAATGCATGAACTTTCTTTCGTGCGAGAGTTGCTGCCCCAGTCTTGGCTGGAGCACCCTACGAGGGAACATTTGACAGGGGGGGTCCCTGCAAACACACATCACAAGTGGAGAACAGCCTCTGCTGATAGAAACTGGGACTGGAGCTCAGGTCTCCTGACTCAAAGCACACTGTTGTCACTATCTAGCTGTGTGACCTTTGGAAGGTCACATAAACATCTCTGGTCTCTAGTTTCTTCATCTATAAAAGGAGGGACTTAGATTAGATGGTTTCTCTCTTTTCCAGGATTGCATTTGTGAGACAGTTGGTATTGTTAATTGATAAGGAAGCCATTCAAAGCGGATCCATCTGTTTTTAATTAAATTCCATTTGCGACATCTTTATAAATGCTCTGGGTCTAGGAGATAACATTTTAGGAGATACTGACAACATACATATTGAAGCCATATGGCAATGTATAAAGGACAGACCCAATTAAATAGAATTGAACCCGGGAATGGTGAGACTGGAATAATGCTTTGAGAGATTTGGGGAGGGAGTTAAAGTGTATTGGGCATCAGAAAAGTAAGAGGGTATTTTCAATGAAAATTGGATGTTAGCAGCAACATCATGATAGGAAATCAGCATTCCATGGATTCTGACAGAGTAAAAAGAAGTAAGAAAAATAAGAAAACAGAAGCCAGAAGTAAAAGAGAAGAAATGGTTGAGAATGCCATCCCTGGGGATGTGGAGGGAGAGGAAGAGGCACAAAATCTGGAGCAGATGACAATTCCTAGCCACAACTCACATTTACCCATGGCTTTTGGTTTTAGTTTTTTAAAATCAATAAACTTTGTTAGAGCAGTTTTAGGTTCACAGAAAATACAGAGTTCCCATATGCCCCCTGTCCTCACACACACGCACACGTCCCCCACTATCAACATCCTGCACTGGAATGGGGCATTTGCGATAACTGGTGAACCCACACTGACACACCCCTATCGCCCACACTTTGTAATTTGCTTTAGGGTTCACTGCCGGTGCTGTACATTCTATGGGTTTTTGACGAATGTGTAATGACATGTATCCACCATGGTAGCATCATGAAGAATAGTCTCACTACCCTAAAAATCCTCTATGCTCTGCCTATTCAGCCCTCCCTGCCCCCCTAACTCCTGGCAACCACTTTATCTTTTTACTGTCTCCATGGTTTTGCCTTTTCCAGAATGTAATGTAGTTGGAATCTACCAAATCTAGTCTTTTCAGATTGCCTTCTTTCACTTAATAATGTGCATTTTGGGTTTCTCCACTCTGTTACCTGATAGCTCATTTCTTTTTACCTTGGACTAAAATTCCATCATCTGGATGCACCACAGTTTATATAACGATTCACTTACTGAAGGACATCTTTCTTGCTTCCAAGTTTTGGCAATTATGAATAAAGCTGCTATAAATATCCATGTGCAGGTTTTTGTAAGGACATAAATTCTCAATTCATTTGGGTAAGTAAATACCAAGGAGTATGATTGCTGGATCAAACAGTAAGAATATGGTTAGTTTTGTGAGAAACTTCCAAATTCTCTTCCAAAGTGGCCGTACCATTTTGCATTCCTACCAGTAATGAATGAGAGTTCCTGTTCCTTCAAACCTCACCAGCATTTGGTGCTGTCAGTGTTTTAGATTATGGCCATTTTACTAGATATACAGTGGTATCTTGTTGTTTTGACTTGCAATTCCCTAATGATATATGATGTTGAATATCTTTTCATATGCTTACTTACCATCTATATATCTTCTCTGGTGAGATGTCTGTTCAGGTATTTTGCCCATCTTTGAATTGGGTTGTTTGTTTTCTTATTAAGTTTTAAGAGTTCTTTGTATATTTTGGATAACAGTCCTTTATCAAATGTGTCTTTTGCAAATATTTTCTCTCATTCTGTGGCTTACCCTTTCATTCTCTTGATCATGTTTTTAAAATGTTTAAAATGAACATGATCAACTTTGAAGAGGAAAATAAATCACAAACCAAATCATATCCCTTGAAGGGAGTATAATGGAAGAGTGGCCAGTAGAGGAGAAGGGGAAGGTAGTATACGGCAGAGTTCTGTCTCAATATATATGTTCTAGTATATATACCCAAGGTGTGGATAAAAGTACTAAAACAAATTGCCCACATGATATGGGAAAACTCATTTCAGAGAGTATATGGAAGTCTTAGAGGGATGGCTGGGATGGTTAACACCATTTGCCTTGGTTTCCTCTCTTCTTCCCTTTCTTCCCATATTTCATCTCAAATGGGGCACCTGGCTGGCTCAGGTGGTAGAGCCACCTTGATCTTGGGGTCATGAGGTCAAGCCCCATGTTGGGTGTAGAGTTTATTTAAAAAAAAATCGGAGACGCCTGGGTGGCTCAGTTAGTTAAGCATCTGCCCTCAGCTCAAGTCATGATCCCAGGGTCCTGGGATCAAGTCGCGCATTGGGCTCCTTGCTCAGAGCGGGGAGCCTGCTTCTCCCTCTCCTGCTCCCCCTGCTTGTGCTCTCTCTGTCTCTGTCAAATAAATAAATAAATAATCTTTTTAAAAAATGTTTTAAATAAAAATAAATCTATAGCTATAGATTAACTCAAACATTTGTAGAGGAGGTGGAGTTATGATACCACATTTAGATGTTGCTTCTTCCAGAAAGCTTTCTCTAGCCCTCCAGGTACTGATTTAACACCTGCTTTTGTGCACTCTGTACTGTACCAGAGACTTCTCACACTTCATTCTGATGGCCTGGGCACTTATCATGGACATCACTTGAGTATAAGTTCCATGAGACAGGAGCAACCTGCCTTATTTCCAACTGTATCCCAACATCTAGCACAGTACCTGGAATATTATCACCTCTCAACAAATATTTGTTGCATGAATAAATGAAGTAAGTACTGGAAGATGAGACAGAAACTCCTCATATTAGTTTGCTGAGGATGCTGTAACAAAGTACCACAAGTGGGGTGTGACTTGAACAACAGAAGTGTATTGTCTTACAGCTCTGCAGGCTAGTGATCAAGGTGTCAGCAGGAGCATGCTCCCTCTGAAGGTGCTAGGGAAGGATGTTCCAGGCCTCTCTCCTAGCTTCTGGTAGTTCCTTGGCTTGGGGCAGCCTAATTCCAATCTTCTTTCTGTGTGCCTGTCTGTCTCTGTGTCTAATTTTCCCTTTTATAAAGACACCAGTCATATTGGATTAGGGCCTACCCTAATGACTTCATTTTAATTTGATTACCTCTATAAAACTCCATCTCCAAATAATGCCACATTCTAAGGTACTGGGGATTAGGACTCTAACATTTTAGGGGGCAAGGTTGGTCTGGTTCAACCCACCATACTCATCTAGAGGCCTTGAAACTTATCCTGTAGAGAGATAGGCCCTTCAAATAAGAGTATGACACAATCAAATTTGCATTTTAGAGAGATCATTCTGTTAGAAGTGTGAAAGGTGGAATGGAAGCATATATGACTGATGAAGGAAGCTGAGGTGGGTCCAGGTAAGAGGTCAGGAGCCCCAAACAAAGGCAGTGGGAATGAAGAAAGAATAGTGATGTTTTGGAAGTAGGCAGGCAAAGATGAAATAACTAATTGATGTTCACTAATTTGAGAAGGGATGTGAGTTAATAATTTAGAGAATTACAGAAAGGAAAACAGGTAAAAGAAGATGATTAGCTCAGTTGGGGGCTTGCATAAGTCAAGTTGTCTTGTGCCCCGATATCTCTCTCTCTGGATCTCTACCCAGTCAGTAAGATCCTGGATAATTTACAATATCCTCATCTAGCATCACCTAATGACAAAGAGATAAGTACATGCTCATTGCTACTTACCAGGGATCCTAGTATTTCTTAGAATATTTTACTTTTCCATTTTGAAATAATTACATAAAGGGTTGTAAAAATAATCTTAATATATCTTTCACCTAACTCCTGCAAATATCACCTTCTTACAGAACTATAGTGTAATTATCAATAGTACTATTAATTGTATAATTATCAATTATGCTATTAATTAACATGATAATAATTGTGTTATTAATTGGTTGCACAATTAATATTGACACATAATATCAGCTAATCTACAACTAATCTAGTACTTTAGATTTTTTAAGGCAATAATTATTTAAAGGAATTCAAAACAGTGCCTGACACATATAGGCACCCAACAAATACTTGTGAAAGAATGAATGAAAAGTAATGTTAGAAGAGGAACCAAACTAACATTGATTTACCAGAGTTAGGAGACTTACATTAATTATCTCATTTCATCCTCATTACAACCTGTGAGGCCAGTAATTAATGGTCTCTGATTTCACATAAGAAAATTAAGGGTATAAAGTTTTTCTCCATTAAAACATGCTGGATGGATTGGAAGGAAAAGAAAGAAGAAGAAAAAGGAAGGAAGGAAGGAAGGAAGGAACGAAGGAAGGAAGGAAGGGTGGACAAATCTTAAGGAATAGGTATTGCTTAGAGATGGACCAATCTCTAAGCAATAGAGAAGTCCACTTCTGGACTTCCCCCAGAAGTGTGGGTAGAAGAGCCCATTTTTCTCCAGGACAGGAGAAATGTATGTCTCACCTGGCTAGATATACAACGTATCAGAGAACACCTGGTTTTTAAGACCTACAAACTTGGTCACCCCTTCTCAATGCCACTAAATCTTGAAGCAATTGATTCTGATGTCTGCTCACCTTTGAAAGGATCCTATCACTTACAGTGCAACAACTCCAGTAAAAGTAGGAAAAATTTATCTTGAGGGTTTCCACCCCCCCCCATTTTCCCTTCCCAAGTCCTTCCCCTACCTACCTATTAGGGACCATCACACAGAAGCCCACCACCCACTTCAAACCTCTCCCACTTCCTCTGCCTAGTCCAGGCTCACCTGACCTTTGTCCTATTCTCCATGGACCTGCCTGGTCACTGACTAATCTGACAGCTACTAATGCATAGTGGAGAAAGGTAACTTCTCTGCCAGTTCAACACATTACAGGGTAAATGCCTTGTCCTGGACTAGCTTTTAGCAAAATTGTGACTGGGTGCTGACATCCCAGATGTTCATGCCTTTTCCCATGTACCCTAACGTTAGCGGTATTGGGCCACTCAAGAAACCTTCTGGGAGCTCCTTTGGGCTAGTCTCTGTGGCCCAACTATTCCCCTTCACACTTCTCCACAGAAAGAAAACTCACTCTCGACCTATTGTACCCTCCAAGACCCTCCAGGCTTCCAGGAAAAAGAGAAATCAGGGGTGCCTGGCTATCTCAGTCAGAAGAGCATGCGACTCTTGATCTCAGGGTTGTGCGTTTGGGCCCTACATTGGCTGTAGAGATTACTTAAAAATAAAAAATCTTAAAAAAAAAAAGAAAAAGAAAAATCGGTCTAAGTCAACACATTCATGAATGTAAACGTGCCTGGGGAAGAAATTTGCATTCAACACTTGTGTGCCTCTGGTTAAAAGGTTTAAGATCAAAGAAGTAAATCTAATAGAGTATTTTCGGTAGGAGGGCCTTGGGCCATTTCTTCAGTTACATAGTGATTTTTTAAGCCTCTATTACTCACTAACCCTGCCTATCAGTGAACTTAAATGATGGAGTAGAAATTCTGCTGATTAAATGCAGGGGATTCATTAAATTAGGTACAAATGAGACCGATTGTCAAGGGTAAAATGGAATTTAATAGGGACATGATACAAGTCTTATATTAAAGAACTAAAAACATAGCACAAACAATATGAAGATCACATGGTTCAATATCACCCAGCAGGAAAATGTGTGAGGGGCTCACAGGGTGAGCTGAGCACGCAGTGCATCCTACAGAGAAGGGTTCAATAATGTATGGATGGATGGTTTAGAAAGCAGAGAGGATTCTCAAACATACCAAACAGAATTCTGAGTCTGTGGCCACGGATGTAGCCTTCTCAAAACATCTTCTCCAAGGCCTTCGATTTTCTCTGTTCTTTTTCAGGGGGTTCTTCACTTATTCATTCTTCTTGATTCTTTTCCAGCCATGAGTTGTCCAACTCCTTTCCTCTATAAATACATTTCCATGGCCAAATGTCAAGAGGAGAGTAATTCACTTCCCTAAAAGCCAAGATCTAAATATACATCCCTTCTTCGGCAGGCTAGTTCTCAGGGGAAAAATAATTTCTTAAATTTACAGACACTCCCAAGTCCCATTTTGCCAACACCCTGGCATGCATGTTACTATAAAGATACCTCTGTGATTAAAAGTTCCTCCATGCCTGATGGATGTCTGTCCTTTATAAGACAACAAGGCATAATCTGCAGTGAACTTGAAAGGACCTTTTAGGGAGTTGTGCCAATCCATAGCCCTAGAAGCCACAAAAACAATTTAAACAGTGCCAGAGTCTGAGAAGGAAAACCACACGCTTGATGGGCCCTTCCAACTCTAGGAAGACACAATTCTAAGAGAGATTTGTTTTTCTTTCTTACTTTGTCAAAATTCACATTGAATCAGCTTCCACAGAGATATGGAAGCTGAGTCATCTATCCCAGGTAGTGATGGTGTGTTCCTACCAGATGCCCTCTTATTCTTACCACCCATAATCTGTGACGTCCAGCACAAAATGAAAATGTGACTGCACATTCAAAAATTAAGAATTTCTAGATGACGACAGCAGAACATTAAGCCAAGCATGGGCTCCCTGTAGGTGTGGAGCTCTGTGAGACCATGCAAGCTACAAGCCCACAAAGCCAGACTTGCTTCCAGCTCTGTGACTCTGCACTGTGCCGGTGAAGAGAGTCAAACCTCCGAACCCTCTGCTACAGCCAGCTACTGCAGACATAAGAGGGCTGCAATATGAGCTCAAACAGTAAAGGCAAAGGACTCCTATAAATGACATTGCTCAATCCACTCTTCTTACCTCACAGTAAAAGAAACAAAAACACAGGCAAAAGAGCTCTTTCATGAGGAAAGTGTTCAGTACAATAGTTAGGCATCTGTTCAGCCTGTTTCCTGAAATTGGGACACATGTTGTTCTGGATGGTGGGATTTAAATAGGGAGGAGCAGATGTTGTCAACTCAGGTATACTAACAGTATTATCTCAAAATGCAGTGGAGACATATAAGCTTCTGAAACAGAAGCTGACTAGAAATTACCAACAAATGCGTGAAAATGAAGAGACAACAGTCCTTGGAGTTCTGTCCGTTGTGTGAGCACCCTAGAAACAAGAAATTTCATCCCCAGCTCTTATGAGTAAGCACTCAATAAATATTTGTTGAATGAATTCATTTTCAAATCATTTCTTGAAAATCTATCACGAACAGAGTAATATAATAAATATGTAGGACTCAAAGAAACTAGACACAAAGGACTCAAATTTTAAAAAGGAGGAAAGAATGCATTTTTAAGACTATAGACCAGTAGCTTTATAACCAAACCAGCAGGAGTTGGCTCGTTGGTAAATCAGAAGCTGCACAAGGTGGAGTTGTCACACAAGGAAAACTTGATTTGCAGCAAATAAGGAGATCACAGGGAATAACTTCCAAAGCTGTGACTCTCTGACTAAGGGTGAATGGGTTCCTTCAATTTAAGACTAGGATGAACATTCAGATAGGAAAGCCCTGTCGTGGTAGGTAGAGACAGGCATCAGATCGCTCACGTGCCTTACGGAAACATGCCTATACACACATTGCATGTTACGTAAATGAGGCTGAGGCTCCTCCTTAGATGGAGATTTTAGTATTATAATGAGGCAAAGGTAGTGATCAGTCATTTTAGAGGTCACTCCACGGTCCATCTGCATAGGTGTGAGTCAGGGGTTAGGCTCAAACAGGTCGGGGTGGTCTCAGCCAACTGGAGGTCTTGTCAGGGCAGTTGCTACCTCCAGGGATAGTTTTGCTTTCCACTTGCCTGAGTTAAGAGATAAGTTGGGAAGGGGCACCTGGGTGGCGCAGTTTGTTAAGCATCCGACTCTTGGTTTCATCTCAGGTCATGATCTCAGGGTCATGGGATCGAGCCCCACAACGGGGCTCTGTGCTCGGGGTAGAGTATGCTTGAGATTCTCTCTCCCTCTCTTCTGTCCCTCCCCACTGTGCTCTCTCATTCTCTCTCTAAAATAAGTAAATCTTTAAAAAGAGAGAGAGAGAAGCTGGGAAGAATAGTTTAAGGAAAAATGTGGGACAAAGGTAGGACAGTAAAAGCAGGTGGACAGGAAAGCTCAGGTCTTGAGGCCAAGAAAGCTGTGAGGTCTAGCTGGTGACAGCTTGATTTTAGCACCTTAAAATATTAAAAGATTTTTAAAACACATAAAAGAATAAGATGATCATTTGGAGCTAGCGTAGGTTCATGGATCACAGATAGTGTCTGATTCATATTATTTTCATTATTTGGCAAGGGTTACTAGATTTATAGATTTAGTAAAGATTATATGAGATAATGCATATAGACTACTCAGCCTAGTTCCTGACACTAATAACTCAACAAGTCATAGCTATGAGTATTATTATGTTGATTTTCGCAAGATATTTGATTATCTCTAACGATATAACCATAATAATAAAGAAAACAATGATTACTATTTATTATTTATTATGTGGCAAACACGTCCTAAGGGCTTTACATACAATATCGCATTGAAACCCTGCAATCAGGCATACTGGGTTGAATAGTGTCCCTAAATATTCATGTCCATCAGGAATCTCAGACTGTGACCTTATGTGGAAATAGGGCCTTTGCAAATGTAATCAAGTTTAGACGAGGTCATACTGGATTAAGGTGGGCCCTAAATCCAATGGTTGGTGTCCTAGCAGGAGAGAGATTTGAAGACATGGTGGAGACACAGAGGACAAGTCTGTATAAAGAGATTGGAGTTATGCTGCCACAAGCCAAGGAATGCCATGGATTCTAAGCAGGAGTTAGGGGTCCAAGACACAGGTTTTTTTCTTCTTTTTTCTTTTTTTTTGAGAGAGAGAATGAGCACACGCACGTGGGGGTGGGGATGGGGGGCTGAGGGAGAGAGAGAAACTTAAGCAGACTCGAAGCCCAGTGTGAGCCAGACACAGGGCTCGATCTCATGACCCTGAGATCACCACCTGAGCTGAAACCAAGAGCCAGACATTTAACCAAGAGTTGCTCATTTAACCAACTGAGCCACCCAGGTGCCCTGAGACATAGCTTTCTTGACACAAGAAAAGTCATTTTAGACCTCCAGTCATTTTGTAATCTATGCCTTACCAGCACTACTTGGCCAAAGCACATGCCTTGCAGAACTTTCCAAGACGATGAAACTGCAGTAGAACAGACTTCAACAGGTAATTATTTTAAGGGAACAAAAGAATGTAGACCAAACTGCCACTATCAAGCCAGGAGATAGCATAATCATACCAGGGACAATTTATCAGTGGTCAAACTCCCAGTGCTGATTCAAAAGCAAAGATTGACCTGAGTACATTCTTGAGTTACCTCTGAAAGATCTGAACTCCCTTGAGAACTCAGATACCAGACCAACTGGAACCAGGGAATTGATGATACTGACCCTTGCCAGCCTTCAGGACTCTGACCAACTAAGATCTGGACTCTATCACCTTAAGATGACTTTTGGGGTGTCTCGGTGGCTCAGTCAGTTGAGCGGTCGATTCTTGCTTTTGGCTCAGGTCATGATCTCAGGGTCATAAGATCAAGCCCCACATGGGGTTCCATGCTCAGTGGGAGTCTGCTTGAGATTCTTTCCCTCTGCCCCCCTCCCCACTCTCTCTCTTTCTCTCAAATAAATAAATTTTTATTTAAAAAAATGGGGGCATCTAGATGGCTCAGAGTCTGAATGGCCCATTGCACAAGCCCCTTCATGAGTATGTATGCACCCTTAGCTTAAAATTTCCCCAGTTTTGTTATTCAAAGAGATACTGTTTTAGGAAATATCCTCAGTGTTCTCCTTTTCTTGTTGCAAGTAGAACTCTCCTTTTTCCTATTCTTTGGCTTGGTTGTGTCTTCTGGCTCAACATCCACCAAGAGGTGCACCCAGTTTCAGTTAACAGGATTGTCAGCAATCACCAGAAGCTAGAAGAGGAAAAGGAGGATCCTTCCCTAGAGCCTTAGAATAGAGCAAGCTCCTGCTAATACCTTGATTTTGGACTCTTAGCCTCCAGACTGTAAGAGAATAATTTTTTGTTTTTTTAAGCCACCCAATTTGTGGTAGTGTTGTGGTGACCCTAGGAAACTAATACAGTGATTCATTATTATATTCACTTACAGTAAGGAAACTGAGATGTAGAGAGGTTATTATACATCTTGTCCAAGGACACAAAGCTAGAAGAGTGCAGAACTCACATCCCCGCACAGGTCCAATTCCAAAGCCCATGCTCTTAAACATGTAAACTGGTCCCTAGATTTACAGCTGGCTTATCTTTTGCCATCCAGGAATACTAATCAGTATATTGATGTCAACCTTAGGAGTTCTCTAGTGATATTCACTCATTAATCCATTCATTCATTCATTCATTTCTTTAGAAGTGAGGAAGGGATCTATCCCAGACCCTGTTTGCCAATTAGTGAATATTATCAATAACAGCTAATATTTCTCTGTAGCTTACATAAGCTCTGTGACTTACTATGTGCCAGATACAATTTAAGCACCTTTTATATATTAACACATTTATTTCTCTACCTCATATGAGGCAGTGGGAAGACGAATTACAAAAATAGCCCTAATTCATGGGGGGATTGGTTAAATAGGTGAAGGGGATTAAGGGTATACTTATCATGGGGGCACCTGGTTGGCTCAGTCCGTTGAGCGTCCAACTCTTGATTTCAGCTCAGATCTTGATCTTGGGGTGGTGAAATCAAGCCCCACATGGAGTTCAGGGCTGGGCATGGAGCCTGCTTAAGATTCTCTCTCTCCCTCTCTGCCCTCCTCCCAAACCGCCCCCCGACCCCAGCTTGCATGCACATGTGCGTGCATGCGCTCTCTCTCTAAAAAAAAAAAAAAAAAAGAATACACTTACTATGATGAACACTGAGAAATGTACAGAATTGTTGAATCATTATATTGTATACCTGAAACTAATATAACACTGTATTTAAAAGAAGGAAGAAAGAAGGAATTTTTTGTAACTACTCCCCCAAAAAAATGTCCCCAAGTCTCCACTTTTCCCTGTACCCATGCCCCTGCAATGTGACTTTGCAGCCCCTCCCATGAAGAAGAGATGGAACATCTTTCCCATCCCTAAATCTGGCCTGGCTCTGAGACTTGCTTTGGCCAATAGAGTAGTAGAAGTAACTGTGCCAGATGCAAGCCTCAGCCCCAAAAGGCCCTGCATGATTTCCCTCTCCATACCATGAAAACAAGCCCAAGCTGGCCTGCTGGAGAATGAGCTGAGGCATTTCAGCTAATGGCTAGATCACCCTCAAAAACAGAGCTGCTTCCTTAACCTACAGCTGACCACAGACAAATGAAGGAGCCTACCTTCAGACCAGAAAAACTGACCAGCAGAGCCCAGCTCAAATTGCCAATCTGAGAATTAGAAACTAAATAAATGTTGTCATAAGCCACTAAGTTTCAAGGTAGTTTGTTAGCTAAAGGACACAGGAAGGTACATTGATAATAGTGTATTATTATTAGTTTCCTATTTTACATAGGAAGAAACTGAGGTCCAGAGGTGTTTAGTAATGTGCCAAGATTATATAGCTAAAAGAGCCAGGAGTTCAACTTGAGGAATCTGGCTCCAGAGTCCATTCTTATGACCACAACAACATCCTCTCAATCACTTCCATGAAGTCATGGAAGGATTGCTTATAAGATTGGTCAATGACACCAAGCTAGGAAGGATAGATGGCAGAATTAAGATTCAGAATACTCAGTGTTGGCATGACCCAAAAATCTATGGATCTTTAAAATAAAACTTCAGAGGAAAAAAATATATGTATAAAGTCCTGCATCTGAGTCTTTAAAAATACACAAATAAACAATAGGGGAGGTTTGACTTAAAAGCAGCTCAGTTGCTGGGTGGCTCAGTTGGTTAAGCATCTGACTCTTGATTTCAGCTCAGGTCATGGTCTCAGGGTTGTGAGATCAGGCCCCACGTTGGGCTCCATGTTCAACACAGAGTCTGCTCGAGATTCTCTCTCTCCCTCCCCCTTTGTTCCTGCCCTCTTGTCCACGACTCTCCAAAAAATTAAAATCTTTGGGGGAAAAAAAGCAACTCATATGAAAAATTACAAGGGGTTTAAAGAAATAAAATGGAGTAAAAATCAACCACATGATGCCCTGCATTGATGAGGGTCTGGTGCCCAAGCCCCAGGCAGCAAGGGTGTTGCTGCACATGTAACTGGAGGGTAAAAATGTCACACCAAAACTCTGTCACATGAGATGGTAAGGATATTTAATCTTACTGGGATGGGGAGGAGCATGAGTTTTGAGCTCTTAAAACCCCTAAGATTTATAAAAATGTTGAAGAGGAAGGAGATTGATTCTCTGATACTTTGGGGAGAAGATAAAGATCAGTGATTGGAAGTGTAACAGATTTAGTGAGTGGAAGAAGGAATACTTGTGTTCTCTCTCCCACTGCCCCCCCCCTCCCCAGTCTACTGCCTGGACTTATTCTTTCCCATCCCTCAGCAAAATCTCCAGCAGGCCCCTTAGTTTTCTGTGCCCTTTCAATCAACTGAACAGTTTAGTTTCGGTAACTAAAATATCCCACCAGTGTAACATCAACTCTCCAAACTCATCTAAATTTAAGGCTACTCTCTTCCCAGCATGGAAGCTAACAGAGGGGAAGTTTGGGGAAAGGATGCATGGTTGGCCTAGTCTTTCTTCTTTGCTCCGTCTCCTTCCCCGGATTGCCAGTCACTGCATTTGCTTCTTTCAGGGAAAACCCAAAGGGAGAGGAGATGAGAGACAAAGGGCAAAGTGGCTGTATGGCTGTACAAATATGGCTGTAATCTGGTAGTAGTGCCTTGTTGGGGGCAGAAGAACAATTATATTTCTTTCATAAGTGTCAGGCTAGGCTCCTTTGATTGAGTCAATGTCTCTCCTCCCATGAGTGGCTTGTAGCTTTTCCCTGGCCATCCACCATCTATTGGGATCCCTTTGCCTCTCCAGAAGTTCCTCTTTTGTTGGATCTCTTTTAAGAAGACCCAGACCAGCTCCCTTCTGCATGACCATTGGATCCCTGGAAAACATGTACCTTTGCTGTATGATGAGAGAAAGTGTAGCTCCTTTCCAATGCAGCCTCTTCAATAGGTCACCAGGAGTGGGCAGCTACAGGCATGGCCTCCAGCCTTTAAACATTTCAGGAATGAGGTCCTCAAACTCCAGGGAACACACTGGAAGCTCTCAGAATATTCTTCTTGAATCCCCTCTAATTTCCTTTGATAGGAAATGCCACAGTACTCTAGAAATCCTTTAATAAAGAAGGTTCTCAAGGCTAACAGAGAGAGATGGGTGATGGTCTATTGCAGATAGGACAGGTTTTTCAATCTCCTAAATAGGTCCATTTAGGTATAGCTTAGCTTCTGTTCTCAGCATCTGCTTAGTAGAATTATAAGAAGTTTCATTCTAATATATGATTTCAGAAGTTACAGAAAAGTGGATTTCCAGCCAGTAAAAGGTTATCTTTCTAATGAAGCAAATGCACCCAGATGATACAGCTGTAGTCTACCAGTCTCTAAAATTAGTACTCAAGCTGAGGTTGTAGAGTTTCTGCAAAGAATGGGAGATGGACAGGTGACATCTAACATCTTTCTCACTCTAGAATTCTATTATTTCTATTATAAATATATCTATTTATAAAGAAAGCAATATCAAGTGGTCATAACAGTGAGTGCATAATTATATAGCACACATGGTATTCAGAAGTGCTCAGGGGAATTTAAAGGAAGGGAAGCTCTTGGTAGGGTATATAATTTAGTTAGAGAGGATTTGTCTGCTATTATATTACTTACCCCATACTTTTAAAGGAATTTGTTTCTGGTGTTCTTCATTGCTAGGCTGTGAGCCTATGTCTTATCCATAATTGTATCCTAAGTTTTGACATAGTACCTGGTATGGCATAGGTATCAGTATAGATCTGGAGAGTGAGATCAGCTGGACCACTAAAGCCTGACTTGTCCATTCCTGTATCAGAAATAGCAACCAAGGGCCACATGCACAGGCAATAACAACAAGGACATGAGACAGTGATTGCAAGGTACTATTGATTACAATATTTGCCCCGATTTCAGAGAGGATATCATAATTTCTAGCTGGAATCTATCTTAGAAGAGAAAAAAGAATCAAAGAAATCTTTACTCCCTCTACATGTCCATTTTTCTGACCAGAGCACATTCCAACAAGACATGATCACTTGTCATTTGAAGCATCACCAATCCTTCACTCTTGTAGAAGTCTTGGGTGGCTCCATGTGATGCTCTATTGGTTGCCAAGTAGGATGATGCTTCTAACCTTAGCTCAGCCCTCAGGAACTGCAGAAATCTACTGTAAGATTTTAAATTTAGAGGTTACAGGGCCTAGGCAATAATCACAGCAGCATCTGATACTGCTTTGCAGGCTGAATTTTGAGTCATTCTAAAATACCTGCAGGAAAGGAGTGACATCAGCAAAATAGAAAAATAGGAGTTTTCTACTGTCTTCTCCCCAAAGAACACCAATTTTCACAATCACCCATGGGCAATAGTGTCTTTGGGTAAGTCTGGGAATCCAGTGGAGAAGTCCCAGCACACCTTTAAAGAAGAAAAAAAAAAATCCAAGATCGGACCCATTGAAGAGGATAAAAGGAACAGCTTCATTTCACCTGCATCACCTCTCCCCCAAAATGACACAGCTAAATGCCAAGAGACATTCTCAGCCTGTGATCACCTCTCAGTGATTTCTCCCACAGGGAAAGTGAGAGCCTATGAGCGAGTGCCCAGCTTCCCCAGTTGCATGGAATGCTGCCAAAGAAAGAAAGATCCGAAACCATAAAACTCTTAGAAGAAAACACTGGGAAGAAGCTCCTTGACATGGGTCTTGGCAATGATTTCTTGAATATGACAACAAAAGCATGGCAAGAAAATAAAAAATGAACAAGTGAGACTACATCAAACTAAGGGGCTTCTGCATGGCAAAAGAAAACAATTAATAAATTTAAAAAGCAATCTACAGAATAAGAGAAAATATTCGCAAACCACATATCTTATAAGGGTTTAATATTCAAAATATTAAAGAACTCATACAGCTCAATAGCAAAAAATAAATAATCCAATTATAAAATGGGCAAAGGACCTGAATAGACATTTTCCCAAAGAAGATGCATAATGGCCAACAGGTACATGAAAAGGTGCTCAACATCATCAATCGCCCAGATATGCAAATCAAAACCACGATGAGATAACACCTCACACCTGTTAGAATGGCTTTTATCAAAAGACAACAGATAACAAGGCTGGCAAGGATGTGGACGAAAGGAAACCCTTGCACACTGTTGGTGAGAATGTAAGTTGGTACAACCACTGTGAAAAACAGGATGGAGTTTCCTCAAAAAATTAAAAATAGAACTACTGTGTGATCCAACAATCCTTCTTCTGTGTATATAACCAAAGGAAGTAAAATCAGTATCTCAAAGACATAACTGTGCTCCTATGTTAATTGTAGCATTAGTCAAAGAGGCATGATATAGAAACAACTTGTATGTCCATAATCATAATGGATAATGGATAAAGAAAATATTTTTATATATTATATATTTTATATATATATTTATATATTATATAATATATATAAATATATATTTATATATAGTATATACTTATATATATTATATAAAATATGAATATTATTTGGTCATGAGAAAATCCTGCCATTTGCAACAACCTAAATGAATTTAAGGGACATTATGGTAAGTGACATCAGTCAAATAGAGAGACAAATACTGTATGATCTCACTGATATGTGGAATCTTAAAAAAATAAAAATAAAAAGTCTAATTCATAGAAACAGAGAGTAAGTATAATGGTGATTACCAGGGGTTAGGGATCAAGGAGATGGGGAGAAGCTGATTGAAGGGTACAACAAAGGGTTATAAGATGAATAAACTCCAGGAATCCAATGTACAGCATGGTGACTATAGTTAATAATTATGTGTTGTGTACTTAAAATTTGCCTAAGAGAATAAACCTTAAGCATTCTCACCACACACTCACACACACACACACACACACACACACATGCACATGCACACGCACACACACACACGGTTACTATGTGAGGAGATAGATGTATTAATTAACCCAATTGTGGTAATCATTTCACAAAGTATACATATGTCAAATCATCACATTGTACACTTTATGTATATGCAAATAAATATGTACAAAGTATATACAATTACATCTCACTAAACCTCCCAAAAAAGGGGGGGAAATCTGGTAAGTGAATGAGTTAGTGAATGAAAGAACAATACAACGAATATGAAGTGAGTATGGAAAGAATAAGATTTAGTTTAGGCTAAGAAAATATCAAAGTTTACCAGGAGACAAAACAGAGAAGTGAAGATACAGTAGTGGGAACAGGAGAGGGTCCCAACAAGTCAGTAAACACAGAGTCTGACTAAAAATGAAGGGGCTGTGCAAGAGAAAAAGAGAGCCATGTGGTTAAATTATGTAGAATTAGTTGACATAACACCAGAGTTAGATCCAGCAGATGTTAGGAAGATGTTCTAGTTTTCCAAGTAGGGGAGCGAGGCTATGACTAGAATATAGAAAGACTAATCTTCAGAAATAAACAGACAATTGAAGCTCCCAGCTAAATACGGTTTAAAGGGAAATGGTTTAAACCAGAGAAGGGAAACTAGATTAGGCATTAAAAGGCCAGTATGTGAAAAGTTTATGAAATCTTCCCTAGAGTCCTTAGAAATCTTATCAGTGAAGTTTCTGCTATGAGGCAAGGGAATTAGATATCTTTTTTAAGGGCACTTTCACACCATGGTTATTGGTTTCTCTGATAACTAAAACTGAATATGCTAACTAAATATGAATTAGTAGTACCGAATTCCAAAATGTGTTCAACTGCCCAGAATAGGTTGGAACCATTCTAGACCATTCAATACCACTAACAGTAAATCAACTGAAGGAGAAGAGACAGAGGAAAGGAAGAGGGAGAAGGAGGAGGAAAATGAAGTCTGATAGAAATTGAAATGTTTTATCTATACCACGGTCCTTCATCTAAGCATACCCAAGAAAGTGTTTCATCAATGTGATTGGCATCTATCAGGTGTATCAGGCAGAAAAGCAGCTTGGGAGCCACTGGATAAAAGTATATCACTGATCGGTCTTAACCAATTTTGCTTGGAGAAAAACAGTTTCATAGTCACCTTTCTACCTCCTTCAGTAATTTGATAGAATAGAACCTCAACCCCAATCACCAGGCCCAAAAGAAACATAAGTCAGTAGAGAGCCCACCTCACCCAGCTAAAGCCTATTTATATGGAAGATCAGATTTCGCATCTTTGGAGGATAGCTTTCCAGGTGTGCATTGTGAGAGATGAAATTTATAGTCTAGAACAGGTGGGCTAAAGAAATAGAACTTTATTTTCTCTTTATTCTCTTTCCTCCTATTTTGTAGCAAGAAAACTTCCCTTCCAAGCATTTTTTAAATATGAGTTGGGTTTTAAGCTCAGTTAATTATGAGTTCCTCCTTCTCCTGGAGGAAATCCAAGTCCTAGAAGACTTTGTATAGCGTTCTGATTTGTGGGAAGGAGAACTGGGTTCCCTGTTCTGGCATCCTCCTGGGTCTAGCTTGCACTGCCTAGTCTCTGGGCATCTTGTGCTACTATTCAGTAAGACATGGCAAGACCCACCTCGTCCTTTTGAACACCCTGCTGCCAGCAATGTAGAAGTCTGCATGGCCAGCCATAGGTCCTTCCGTTCTGCAACCTCCTCATTCCCATCCCAGGCTTCTTCCATGTCACTGGATCTCTTGGCACTTCCACATAGGGTGCTCTGATTTCCCCAGACTACAGAACAGGATATTTGGAGGCACCATCTCTGGCCCACCAGCCTTGGCTCTCTCATCTGCCACCTGTATGGCACTTGTGTTGCTCTGGTTCCCAGTTCTATGCTGAAAGAGGGACTTCTGGCCTAAATCTTGAGAAGCATTGAGCAAGGTACCCTGCCCTAGCATTCTGGTTGTGTCCACTACCCTTACTCCCAGGTTCTTCCTGAAAGAATATAGACATATGAATGTATGGGGAGGGGAGTAGACATGACACTAATATGACTTACTGTTTTTCTATTCCTATTTCACCTAGGTTCTTCTTCTCAAGTATCAACAGTTGGATTGTACTTTCCCTCCCATTTCCTGGGGCAAAAATGAATGAGTGAATGAACTGTTTCACCACCCTAGCCTTAGTGGTCAGGGGCTACAGGGAAAACCCCAAGTTAAAGACAAAGTACACAGAAAAATATTTCAAAAATACTACCCTTTTACACAATGTATGAAAGCTGTTTTGTCTACTCCCCTAGACTGATAGTTCAAGAGTTGAGACTGTTCTGTTTGAGGATGTTCCCAACTGCAAATATTGAATATGAAGGAAAAAAAAACTCCTAGGAGATCTTACTGAATCAGTAAAGAAACATCAACTTTAGAGTCAAACACTAGTAGACATTTAATGTAAAACAGGGTCAGACGATGGAATGGAATAGAAAATCCAGAAATAGCCACACACACACACACACACACACACGCACGCACGCACACGCACACGCGCGCATATAAACAACTGACTTTTGACACAGCTACAAAGGCAATGAAGTGAAGAAAGGAGAGTCTTTTCAACAAGTGGTGCTAGAATAACTGGACATTCATATCAGGAGAAAAAATGAGCTTAAATCCATACCTGGGGTAGGCAGAATAATGCCCTCCCCAAGATATGCCCACACCCTACTGCCCCCAAACCCAAGGATATGTTAAGAGAGTGAAAATGCAAGCCACAGAATAGGAAAAAGAAAGATTGCAAATCATATATCTGATATAGGACTTTTCTCTAGATTACATAAAAAACTCTCAAATTTCAATAATAAGAAAACAAACACAAGCAAACTGCAAAAAACTTGAACAGATACTTCATCAAAGAAGATATAGGGATGGCAAATAAGTACATGAAAAGATGTTCAAAATCATTAGTCATAGAAAAATGAAATTTATAACCACAAGAAGATACCTCTATACAAGTGCTGGCAAAGATGTGGAGCAACTCTCACATGCTGCTGGTGGGGATGTAAAATGGTACAACCACTTCGGAAAACAGTTTGGCAGTTTTCTAAAAAGTTAAGCACTAGATATTTACCCAAGAGAAATGAAATCATATGTCCATACAAAGACTTGTAGATGAATGTCCAATAGCAGCTTTATCTGTAATAGCCCCAAACAGGAAGCAACTTAAAAGTCCATCAATGGATGGATGAATGAATAAACAAACTATAGGACACCCATACAATGGAATACTATCCAGCAACAAAAATGAATGAATTCTTGATAACACAACAACAGATGAATCTCAAAATAATGTCTATGTGAACGAAGCCAAACCCCCCCAAAAAAATACTGTGTGATTCATTTTATATAACATTCAAGGAAATGTAAACTAATATATAGTAGCAGAAAGCAGATGCCTGGGGAAAAGGAACTGGGTAAGTAAGGTCAGGACAGAGGGATTACAAAGGAGCATAAGGAACATTTTGAGGGCAATGAATGTTCACAATCTTGATCGAGATGATGATTTCATGGTTGTATATATATGTCAGAACTTTTTACATTGTTCACTTCAAATATGTTCCGTTTGTTGTATGCTATTCATACTTCCATAAAACTTTTTAAAATACAGTAAGAGAAATTTTTAAAAATATATAAAAGGCAGGATGAGACAGTGGTGCAAACAAGTTGTATCAGCCAGGCACCAGCAGACAAGGGTAATGTGGGGTTTCTTTGCCTTGCAAAAGTATGCTGAGTTAAGTGAGAGCGCCTGTGGTCAAGGAAAGAACTGCTTGTCCTCTCAGGCCACCTGAGGGATGTAGACTGGGGTGATGGATGAGAATCTTTGGGGTAGGAGAAACGGTAACACCTCGGAGAACTGGAGAAGGGATACTTGATAATAAAGCCCAAGCAGGTTCTTTGTCCTCTCTTTCTCCCGCCTCATTGCCAAAAGGATCCCTAGACGTCTGCTAGTTCCAAATTTGTGTGAGCAGTTTGTTTTGTAGAGTCGGGCGGTGTCCCACGTGTAAGCTAGGACATCCAATCAAGAGTGAAAATAACGCCTTACATCAGTGATCAAAAACTACCTCGACCATCACTAAGGAAATGACACAACACGGATATGACACAACGGGGAAATCCCGAGTCTTAGACCTCTGCTACCACCGGGAGAGTCCAGCCTCCACAGTTCTCCCCCACACCGCCCCCCTCCTAGCCCAGCCTTTTCCTTCCGTGTTGACTCCTCCGGGCGGGGCGAGAGGCGGTATCGGGCCGGGCCCCGCCCCCTGGGCGCGCCTCCACGCAGCAACGCGCAGCCTCACCAGAGTCGCTTTACGGCCGGGAAGAGGGTAGGCCCCGGCCTTGAGGTAGGAGGCCGAGCTGTGGGGCGGGGAAAGAGGCCTTTTGCGGCAGGACGTAAGTGACGGCGTGGGCGGTGCGACTGCAGCTGGAGGGCAGAGGAGGCGGGTTAGTGTTTCCCGGGCCGAACCGGGCTGTGGGGGGCGCGGGGCCTGGGCCGGGGCTGTAGCTAAAAGCCCGCGGTGACAGTATGGGTGAAGGGGAGTGGGGCGGGGGAGGCCTTGGGCCGCTTTGGCCCGTGGGTGGGGCTGGGGTTCTGGCGGGCTGGAGTCTTGGGTCCAGGCCGGGGCTTTGACCCGTGGTTGGTGTCCCCCCCCCCCCGAACCCGCAGCGCGCGCGTCCTGTCCTCGCCATGAGGCCGCAGCAGGCGCCGGTGTCTGGGAAGGTATTCATTCAGCGAGACTACAGCAGTGGCACACGGTGCCAGTTCCAGACCAAGTTCCCCGCGGAGCTGGAGAACCGGGTACGCATACTGGCTCCCCGCACCTGCTCTGGGGCGAGGGAGGGGGGCTCTTCAGGGACCGGAGGGAGTATGGGCCGACACGAGACCCGCAGAGTGTCTCGCGGCTCTGGGGAGGGGCACGCAAAGAAGGAGCCTTGGTTAGAAGAGGGCCACTAAGCAAGACATGGTGCTTGGAGGAGGACGAATAAGGCCAAGCCCCCGGTGTGATGACCTTATGGAACTCTGTTGTGCCCAGTGCCGGGAATCTGTACCCAGCCAGCCGTCTTCTTCCCGGCTGTCCCTCCACCCCCACCCCGGGTTATTAACAGCAGTGATGAGGAACTAATTCCTGAGGTTCCAAGCCACCTAACTCAGCGTGTTGTAAGCTAGATCCTCCTACCTCCCCAGGCAGGAGTAATCATCATTCTCGTGACTGGCGTTTGTGGCCGTTGTGCTGGTCGCACTGCTCGGCAGAAAGGGTTAATATTAAGTTGCTGTGCCAGGCAGTACAGACAGGCCTTTTTTGAACCTGAAAAACGCAGAGCATTAGATCGGCCTGGACAGGGAAAGATCTCAGAACAAGGCCTTTTACGCTTGTCATTCCCAATTACCATCACTGGGAGCCACCTGTATTTTGTTGGCTTGCCTATCAAAATTGGCGTCAGGATATAGGTCCCTTAGGCAACCTTGCATACAGAAATGGAAGAATGGGCTGTTTCCTCTTTCTTCAGACTTGGGGGGTGGGAGTCATTGTATTTTATTTTAAAAGTACAATGAAGTGAGCATATGTTTGTGTTTTCTTATACCCGCAAGTGTTTATCCACCCAAAGAAAGATCTTTTGGTCTTGAGCCATGTTACCTTATATTCTGTTTCCTTTTTAGAAATCGGTTTCTGGTTAGATGGAGCAGGTTTTGTGCTCTCTTCACCTTGATGGGGAGGGTGAGGGACTGAGGTGATTAGGTGTGCTGTGGGTGTGGGAGTAAGAAATACTGGTCATGGGATAAGTGGGTGTAGTTGAGTCTGTACTAGAGAAATGTGTAGCAGTCCTTTAAAATCAGCTTGTAACAGGTAGGTGGTTCTACCTGATTGCCAAGTTTGGAAAATCAATGTATATCAATTGTAGTGTCCTTTGACTTAATTTATAGCTGTGGTCAGGTTAATGACCTAAGTATGTTTCTTTAAGTGCAAATGAAAGATAAGGTATGCTTTATAAAGATGGTTTGTAGATTAGCTTGTCTGTGAAATGCCATATAAATGCTGCAGTTTATTGTCTCCATGTTGGGTTAACTCAGCTTGACACTGGGTGGACATTTCCACCGAGGTTTGAAGAAGTAGAAATTGAGCAAGTTGCCTGTTGGCTAGAGCTACTGAATGTTATTTTTAAAATAATTTAACATCACAGTTAACATGTTTTACATGTTAGGGCTTGTATGAAATGAAGCAAATGTTTTATTTGTAAGCTTGTTATGGAAACTCTGACTTATACTATTTATGTACTTTCAAATCAGTGTAAACTATTCTTTTTACCACACTTATTTGGATGTTACAAGATTCCTTTGTTTAAAGGTTTTAAAGTCAAACTTCCAGCTCATAACTGAGCCAAATATATGTATGCAGAATCAGACATTAGCCTTCCATTCCGTGTGTGGTAGAGCCTTTATTTTATACTCTGAATACAGAAACAGTGTAGTCAGAGTACTCCATTGATACTTATAGGAAATTGATGTTTCTAAATTCTCGAGTCCTTTTATTTCTTTGACTTCAGATTATAGCCTAGAACTGCTTGTGACTCTGAGTACTAGATGGAGTGTTATTTGGTGCTGTTCAATTGTGTCTTTGAGGTTTTTCTTTTTTTTTCTTTTTTTTAAATGTTTGGGTTAAAATACTAGTTTATACTTTAAACTGCTTGGGAGAGCTTTGATTTTTCTTTTAATGCGTTGAAATCAAATTTCAATTACAGGTTTAAATTTTCCTTGCTTTGTTTGATGGAAAATTGAAAGGTTTCTGTCTTTGTTTCTCTACTACTTACCCTAGAAATTGTACTGATTGCTCTTGCCACTGGGGCTGATTTTCCTTTTGTGAGAACATCACACTTGGCAATTTTATAGAGGAAGAAACTAATATACAAATGTTTTGTGTTACTTTAAAGCATTAAACAGACATACATTTGTACCCTTTAATCTGGGAGTGAGGACAAATTCTGCCTATTAACAAGTTTACTTTTTCTGTTGCTTCTTAGAATGTAATACTTAGATGTTTAAGTACTTTGTTGCCAGGACAGTTCCTAAAGAAAGCTTTATTCTCACTTTCGCAAAAATAGTCATGTTAGGCACCCTTGGTCTGGGTAGGAGAGAAATGAGTGAACTATAATTGAAGCATACCTTTAAAAATGTGTCTACATCTGGCTGGTAGAAATTACCTTTGACTTGTTACCTTTGACTTACGATCACTTTAAGCTTCAGCTCCATGCTTTCTACCACATAGTTCAGGAAACAGAAATTCTGGGAAAATGAGTCTATTCCTATTTCCTTCTGATTTTCAATGTTCATTACTCCAAATTTATATTTGGCTCCCACTTCACAAATCCCCCAATTTTGATATAGCTTCAGTATCAGTCTTCAAGTACCCAAGGAAGAACACTGACAGGTTCTTCATAGTGAAGTGAGTGAGAGGAAAATGCCCACATTTGTTCTGTTGAGCCCTTGTATGTTATGTCTTTTGCCTTCACTGCTGGCTAGCATGCTTTTTACCCCCTTTTCTTTTTTAATAACCTTTCAAAGAAATTACTGACTTTTTAAATTTTGTTTTTATTAAACTTTTTTTAAAAAATCCTTCACCTTGGATTTTTTTTTTAATGATCTATGATTTACCTCCATCCTATAAAGCATTATAATCTTGGAATAACTTTTTTAAGAATTCATGTTTCTGGTATGACCAGTAATTCTGACCTGAAAGAAATGTTTCTGGGTTGGATCCCATGGTTTTGAATCACACTATGTCTAGAGAAATGTAAATAATTCAAAGAACTTTCCTTATCAGATCATAACATTTTAGGTAGATCAAATGTGCGTGTTTGAAATTATTTAGACTTTTGTGGATTTGCTGATGCGACAAACTGAAGGTGTTAATGGGCATAATTAGTAAAGATAACAATTTGTTGTAAATATTTGTTCATGGAGTGAACAAAGTCCGTTTTCAGGGAATGAGAACTCTGACATAGATTCCCCAGATGACCATTCTTCAAGTGATGGCTCAGTGCAGGAATGCTACCCTGGCTCCTAGCACCATCTCCACCCACCGAACCCTTGTCAGAAACCGAATATTCTGGGAAATTAAAAGTAGCTCCTTTTGAAAAACAGAAGAGCCGCCACCACTTTAAAGTTCACATTAAAGTTTTTCATGCCATCTGCCCATTGGGTCCTCAATAGTTTTTCCACACAAAGGACAAAAAATAATTGCACCTGCCTCTAACCTAAAGGGTTTTAATAGCTTAAAGGTGATGATCATAAATCGTTTTACATTTTAAAAAATTATGTTCTTGGAACTGTTTTGTCTCAAACTCTATATCGAAGTTCTTTGACTTTTTTTTCCAACTCTGTTTCTATATAAAGACTTCACAAAAGTGGGGCGCCTGGGTGGCTCAGTCAGTTAAACCTCTGACTCTTGATTTCGGCTCAGGTCATGATTTCAGCGTTGTGAGATCGAGCCCTGTGTCAGGCTCCGCGCTGAGCATGGAGCCTGCTTAAGAGTCTCTCTCAAAAGAAAAAAAAAAAAAAAGCCTTCATAAAAGATAGAATTTATATGTAAGGAGTTACTCCTTTCAGGAATAAGGCAGATATGTGAGAGGAGGCCTAGAGTAAGGACAGATAAATTGTCCTTTTTTGCCAAGAATGAAAGTGTTGCATGACATACTCTACTAATGGGGTGAAAGTCCTAGGGTAGAGAATTGAGTTTTAAAATCTACCAAGTTAGGGGAAAAAAGTGAAAGCAGGAGATTAGAGTAAAAATGGATGACAGTGGTAGTATTAGTGTAAATGTGAGAGAATGGTGTCACTGAATAGAAAGGTAATAGGAATGACTTGGTGTGAAGAGTTGTGTGATAGTTTGAGATTTTGTCTTATTTCGTGTGAGCTTTCAGTAGATTCCAGTGTTTAGGGACTCAATTTAGGATTACTTGCTCTTAAGAGTGAGAGAGGCAAACCGAGAGACAGACTCTTAACTGTAGAGAACAAGCTGATGGTTACCAGAGGGGAGGTGGATGGGTGGGGGGGGGTGAAATAGGTGATGGGGATTAAGGAGTGCATTTGTGATGAGTGTCGGGTGTTGTATGAAAGTGTTGAATTACTCTTTTGTACACCTGAAACTAATATTACACTGTATGTTAGTTAACTGGAATTTAGATAAAAACTTTAAAAAAATAGTAAGATTACCTGCTCTTTCCAGATAAAGAGAACGTCTCCTTCCTTTTGTGCCCCCACCATACTTTAAATATGCCTCCACTGTAGTACTTTGTCAATTTATTACATTTATATGTTTATATACCTATTCTGCTTTCATGACTGCCAACTCCTGGAGGACTGAAACAGTTATTCATCTTTCTCTAAGGCCTGTCCTAACATCTGTCTGATGGTAGGTGCTCAGTAAATGTGAATATAAGTGAATGGAAAGATGGAAGGATTGTATAATTTTTTTTAAAGATTTATTTATTTGAGAGAGAGAGAGAGCACGAGCTGGGGGTGGGGGAGAGGAGGAAGGGCAGAGGGAGAGAGAAAATCTCCAGCAGACTCCCTGCTGAGCACAGAGCCCAACATGGGGCTCCATCCCATGACCCATGAGATCATGACCTGAGCCGAAACCAGGAGTCAGACACTCAACCAACTGAGCCACCCGGGTACCCAGGATTGTGTAAAATTTTATTAAGTTACTTGATACTCAGTATAGAAAATAAAGAGATACCATATTGAGTCTTGAAGATACCCAGTGTCCATAAGAGGGATAAGATTAAACAAAGACTATGCAGTTCCAGTAACATAGGTCCTGATTTCATCACCTAAGATGTTTGCCAACTAGTGGATAAGAATGTTGATAAAACAATAATTTAGTGGTAGCAAGCATCAGTGAGTGGTTGATCTTTTTTTCCAAAACTTATTTTTAAATTCTTTTTTCCATACAGATTGATAGACAGCAGTTTGAAGAAACAGTTCGAACTCTAAATAACCTTTATGCAGAAGCAGAGAAGCTTGGGGGCCAATCCTATCTTGAAGGCTGTTTGGCTTGTTTAACAGCATACACCATCTTCTTATGCATGGAAACTCATTATGAGAAGGTAAGGCTACCTTTGTTTTCACAAAATCTCAAAATCATAAAAAAAGGTGAGTTGTTAACATGTTTACATGGTGACAGTTGCCATAAAACTTAAAGGGGCATGTATAATAATAATTCAAAGTTTGTTGCTCCTATATCTAGAGCACATAGTAAAGAGTCCTGAGTCTTTCAGAAACTGGTCAAAATTGATCTGTCCACATGAAGGTGACATACCAATGTTCAAATTGGCTTACACTTAAGAAGACTGGAAAATCTATATTCTCATTCTGTCTAGCTTTCTCTGAGAATCCTCTTACTTTTTTCCCCCAGGTCTCTATCTTCAATCTTATCCTGCCACTTCTCTTTCCAGCTGCCTGCTAGACCTGGAGTTGCCAGCTTCTCAACTTAGATTTCCAAAAGGCAAACCTCACACCTCCCCATTTTTTTGTTTTATTTATTTTTTTAAGATTTTATTTATTTATTTGACAGAGAGAGACACAGCGAGAGAGGGAACACAAGCTTGGGGAGTGGGAGAGGGAGAAGCAGGCTCCCCGCCGAGCAGGGAGCCCGATGCGGGGCTCGATCCCAGGACCCTGGGATCATGACCTGAGCCGAAGGCAGACGCTTAATGACTGAGCCACCTAGGCATCCCTCACACCTCCCCATTTTTTTAATAGCGCCCTGCTTTTTTCAGTACCATCTTAAGGTGTGGAGGATGAAGAAGGGGAAAATTTATCAGTTGTCAAAGACTGAAATATCTTCCAGTTTCTCTTTTCATGATTTCCTCTGCCACTGTTCTAATATGTGCCCTTATTACCTGTCTCTTAGACTATTGAAATAGTCTGACGAGTTTCATCTCTTCCATTCTTTTATTTTTCCAAACCATCTGCTGCTGCCTTCATAAAATACTGTGTTACTGGGGTGCCTGGGTGGCTCAGTTAGTTGAGCCTCCAACTCTTGATTTGAGCTCAGGTCATGATCTCAGGGTCCTGGGATTGAGCCCTGTTTCGGGCTCTGCACTCAGCACAGTCTGCTTGAGATTCTTTCTCTTTCCTGATCTGCCCCTCTCCCCACTCACATGCACTCTCTCTCTCTCTCTCTCTAAAATACATAAAATCTTTAAAAAAAAAAAAATAACAACACTGTATTACTTCCTCTAGCACTCTTACGAAGCCAAAGGCTTTCCCTGGCTTCCCATTTACTGCCAATGAGTAAAGTTCAAGCCCTTTCTCCAAGTGACCTCCAACTTACCTTTCCAACTTTGTCTCCCATCCCTTCTTCACTCAGTCTTTCAGCCAAACTCCTTCCCTCGCCGGGCCCCAAGCACACCCTCCGAGGTCTTCCTCCACCTACAGTGCCATTCTTCCCATGTTCAAATCTCACCAGTTCTTTAGGTCCTACTGTCATCTCACTTTTCCTTACTCTTCTAATCAGAATTCTTTCTCGACTTTGTAGTCCCACAACATTTTATTTTTGTCTCTTTTCCTGGCACTTACCTCTCTTGACTTTGGAATGTAGCAGTTTGCATTATTTGCCCTTCAAGTGTGTGTTTTTCTTGAGATCAAGGACAGTGCCTTAACCATTTTGTGTCCCTCTTCGTGCCCAGCACCGTGACCTGTGTATATTAGGCACTCATTGAATGTGTGTTGAATGAATTTAAGTTAATCGCGGTAATGTTTAGCAACTGAAATGCTATAAGGATATCTATATTACAGATTATACCCCACCTAATAGAAGTGTCCCTGTGGTTATCTTGGACTCTTTGTAGTGGAAAGCAGATACAGTTGCTGCTGAAGTTATTTTTGTGAGTTATTGGCTGAAAATGCTGCCATATGCTTCATTAGCATCCTGACATAAATTGTCTTAGTGTTACTAAAAGGGTGTCTTTAAATAACTAAATCAGTAGTTTATATTTTTTTCCATATCATGCAGAGAAGCAGCTAACTTTCGTTCCTGTTTAACATTCAAAATCGGAAGTTTTAAAGGATCAGTATCAGCTTTCAGTCTGTGTTTTGTCTTAGTAGCTTCTCTTTAATAGTACCTTTGCTGAGTGAAGGGACAAAGGAGTCATTCATTTGGTAAATATTTATTGAAAGCCTACCATGTGCCGAACAGTGTGAAGGGGATATAACAGAATAAGGCAAACATGATTGCTGACCCTGTGTTTATAATTTAGTGGTAGCAACTGAGGCAAAGGAAACAAAACCAACTAAATTATAAATGATGATAAGTGTCTTGAAGAAAATAAACTTTCCTGTGATAGAAAATAATAGGAGAGACCTAATTTAGATTGTGTGGTCAGAAAAGGCCTCTGCAGTGGTAACCTATAAGCAGCTACATGAAGAATGCAAATCCTGGGACCATTCATTCAGGTAGAGAGATAAGTGTATGCAAAGGCCCAGAGAGCGTGATGTGTCCCGGGAACTGTAAGAAGTTGGGTGTGGAAGGAGAGGAGTGGAGAGGGGCCAGAGGTGAGTTTGGAGAGGTAAGGAGGAGTTGTATCATGTAGGAGTGTGTAGTCCATGGAAAGATGTTCAGAATTTATTTTCAGTGCAGCGGGGAAGCTACTTAGAGATTTTAAGCGGAAGAGTGATATGATCAGATTTTCATTTTAAAGCAATCTCTTTATTCTAGGGGGGGGAAAAAGATACAAAAGTGGAAGTAGGGAAACCAGGTGGGATGCTCCATAGAAATCAGGAAGAGATGATGATAGCTTGGACAGGGAATGGAGCAGTAGAGATGGAAGGAGATGAACAAATTCAAGGAATATGGTGATAATGGAACCAAGATTTCATGAGAAACTGAATGTAGGAGGGGATAAGGCTGAATTCATATGGCTAGAAACTAGGCCATTGCGGATGGTCATTTAAAGAAGTATGGGATACTACCAATTTAAGGTAGATTTATATCCTCTAGAGAATTTTGTTCATGCTTAGTGGAGTATTAGAAAATTGAGTTGTCATTTCACTATAGCTTTTACATTTGTTGATAAGATTTTAATTAGCTTTTATTTATCCATGTGCATTTGCTGAAATAGATAGATACCTCCTTCTAATGTCAGTTGTAAAAAGAAATTGGTAATTGGTTGCCAGCCAAGTCAATTACATTAGTTATGGGATCATGGACAAATTAATCTTAAGTCTGAGTTCTCTCAACTATAAAATACATTAAAATTAATGTATTTCCTCACATATGGTAGATGCCTAATAAATAGTGTTCTCTTAACACAAATTTAAAAATTAAGTTAGTGTATATACATATTTTTATATGTATATACACACACTGATGTGTTTACATATATATATACACACACACGTTTTAATTAGATATTTGTGAACAGTTTTTTTCAGGTATAGGTCATCTTTTTTAGCAGCTGCTAACTTATTTAGCTGCTTAAAACATTTAACAGCTTTTAATTAAAATCCCTTTGACTATTGGGGCGTCTGACTGGCTCAGTTGGTAGAGCATGCAACTCGTGATATCAGGGTTGTAAGTTCAAGCTCCACCTTGGGCGTGGGGCCTACAAAAAAATCAATGAATCAATCAGTCATCATCCCTTTGATTATTAATCTTGAAAGGCAGTTCTCTGTATCAGAAATAGAGTGGAAATTGATCCTAATATATGTTTTAACTTGGATTCATAGGCAGTGTAGGTGCTACTTTGTAAGTCTTATCAAGGTTTCTTTCTTTTTTTGGAGTATTATAAAGCAAGTAAAGACGAAATAAAATTAGGGATGCCTGGGTGGCGCAGTTGGTTAAGCATCTGCCTTTGGCTCAGGTCATGATCTTGGGGTCCTGGGATCAAGCCCACATCGGGCTCCCTGCTCAGTGGGAAGCCTGCTACTCCCTCTCACTCCCACCCCACTCATGTGCACTCTCTTGCTCTGCATTCTCTCAAATAAATAAATAAATAAAATCTTTAAAAAAAAAAAAAAGACCAAATAAAATTAGTCAAGAAACCAAAACTTAAGGTGTGGCCACATTTTTTTAAGTAGGTGATTTTATTTTAGAAACTGGACATGAATAACTAGATCGTGCCAAGTGAATAACTGGAATGGTCATAATTAAGACATGTACTTATACTTTAAACACTAAAATTTTCAGTCTACAAACAGTAAGCCAAATATAATAGTGCTTACACTTTGTCATGTGGGTTAAATTTTTTGAAATTGTAAATAAGCCTTTTAAAACTCACTAGAACAATCATGCTTTTTTTCCCCCTATAATATGCTATTTATTGATTTAAAATGAAGATAAAGACTTCAGTGTTATTTCTCTATTGTTGCTGCCCATTATAATTAGGGAACAAATGGGCTTGTAGAAGCTTCTCCTCTCAGTAGCTGTCTTGTACATAACATCCCTTCTGCTTATGTGCTTTAATCTGCAAAAGGAACAAATTAGAAGCAACTTAGATATTTTCTGAAAATACTAAGATCCTGCTGTTCTCGCTTAGCCTCACTTAGGATATTTTTTCTAGAACGTCTGTATTTTTTCTTAAGGGTCTCTCCAGTTTAATATTCTCAAAGAGAATAATAGTCTTTACTGAGGTTTGATTGTGTTTAGCTTTGTAAATATACAGGTTGAGGGTTTGAGGATAACAGATAATTTTGTTCAGTATTATAGTTTGTTTTGACATTGATTTACCAAAAATAATAAACAATGACTAAAATGTCAACATAAAGTTTCTTGGGAGTTAGAATGCTGCTTTGTCCTGCCTGGGATGCATTATGAGTTTACTCATGTTAATGCTTTCTTGTTGCTAAAGAGACTAAGAGTTTACGAGCGTCTTATTTAAGACAGTCCTGCCTTCACCAGAGTGGTATAAGAGGATTTGGAGCTTATGCAAAAAGAAAACCTTGTTTTCTTTCTGAACTGATACCTAAGTGCACATGAATGTTATTAAAGTTTAAATAAAAACCTTGCACAACAAAGTTATGCTTAAATCAAATAAAGGCATGCTATTTCTTTGCTGGTAACCTGTACCCAAGGAGAGAGGAAGGAAAGCTGTTCTGAAGGAGTCCTTTCTTTGAAACCAGTCGTGCAAGCACTTTTCTGACTGTCCCCCCTAGTGGAAATGGACTGGAGTGAGGGTAGACCGACTCTCCAATTTCCAGTTCTGGCAGGTGAGCTGAGAAAGAAATTGGAGAGAAGATTGAGGGTCCTGAGTTGGGCACTTTTATGGGCTACTTCCTTCTATTTGTTATTTTAGCATGATTGACAAACTGATAGAAAGATAGTACCTAAGATTTCTTTTTTGCTCATAAAGACCAAGAATCACTCGAGTTCTTTGAGAATTAAAAATAGGAGAATGATACCTATATTACTTCAGGTAATTAGATGAAAAAAAATGTTTTCTTTAGAAGTGGTATTCTTAATTCACTACCTAAAGAACCCTGCAGGTTGCTCTTTTAATAACATCATGCTCTTTTAGAACTTACAATATTCCCAAAGTATGCAACTTGAATTTTAGTATTCCCAAAATATAGTATTCCCAAAGATGCAACTTGAATAAACTTATTTAAATTTTATTTTCCTTCAATAAGAAAATTCAAAAGATACAAATAATGCAATTCACCTTAAGAGTGAAAAAAAAAAAAAGAAAATTCGTTACGCAGACTACCTAGTGTTTTAAATTCTAAATCAGCTTATACTACAGCACCTAAATTGTAGCATCCTAATTTTGTTAGTTTGCCCTGGTACATTATAGACCCACACTTAATTTGTTTCTTAATCTCTAACGTTATTCTCATACAGTTCTTTTTTCCCCTTTATGTTGTGATCACATTTATCCAAGACTATAGTATATGCTGGTACTATGAATCTAAGAAAATATATAGTAATTAAAGAACTGGATCAAAGCCTTTTTGAAGATTAGAGCCAAAAAAGGGTTATAATGACTTTGAATCTGAAATAAAACATGTAACTCTTTGATTTTGTGTATAGCTATTAAGATTTATTTTCTTCTAGCTTATCTGTCTCAAAATTGACCTTATTAAAGCTAGCGACTTGGCAATTTCCAGAAGTTCCTTTGTATCCTATCTGGCTTTTGTCTGCATTTGCTTTGACTTTTACAGCCTTAGTGCTAAACTTATAAACCAAAGTTCCCATCAAGGACACAAGAGCAAACTACAGAGTAGCATTATATGCAGTGGTGGAAATGATGTAAGACACTTGTCATCAGAAACTCCATAGCAGCTGTCAAATGCCTTACAAAGAAAATAAACTCAGTTTTAAACTAACTGGGCTATTTCTTGTTAATGGGCCAACTTTGCATCATTACTTAAAGTTGACGAAGACATTCAAAGGAGAGAAGCAGCAGTTCTTAAGTGTTAAAGGGAACAGCCAAGAGCTACCTTGGTGTCACATTAATTTTGATGAGTGGGAAAGAGAAAAGTACAGCCAACTTTTGTGTACAGAATCACCTACTTATTTCTCTGTATCCAGGATTGAGCTGACAGCAGGTAAGAAGGAGGGGCTGGTGCTCATGCTTTTGTATGCATTGGTACTTAAGTGACTTGCAGAGTCCATCAGGCTGTGCTGTATGTCGTACACAAGCGATGGTGTGTGCCAAATTCTCACAGCTCTATCCCTTCATATGGATATCCATTTCTTGTTTCAAAAGCTAATTCCACTGCCTGAGTATTTTGAGATCCAGCTGATACTTAATGGGAAATCTGATGACATTTGTTAAAAGTTATGGTGTTTCTTTCTGTCAGGTTCTGAAGAAAGTGTCCAAATACATTCAAGAGCAGAATGAGAAGATATATGCTCCCCAAGGCCTCCTCCTGACAGATCCCATTGAGAGAGGACTTCGAGTTGTATCTTTTTTGTCCAGATCATAAGGTCTAAATATCTATAAAAAAAAATTTGATGGTACAACTAGAGAGAATTTAACTCCCTTCTCTTGTATTTGCCCTGGGAATCTTCTTTCTTTTTTTTTTTTTATTTTATTTATTTATTTGACAGAGAGAGACAGCTAAAGCAGGAACCACAAGCGGGGGGAGTGGGAGAGGGAGAAGCAGGCCTCCCGCCGAGCAGGGAGCCCGATACTGGGCTCAATCCCAGGACCTGGGATCATGACCTGAGCTGAAGGCAGACGCTTAACGACTGAGCCACCCAGGCACCCCTGCCCTGGGAATCTTCTGTGTGAATTGCATACCCACCACAAGCTCCTGTCCCCAACATTTTTCTTAAAGCACATCTCCTTCCTTTGCGTTGTGCAGGTCTCCAGATTGTTTAATATTCTGGTTACTGTCTTTCTTGGTGGTTCTGAGGGCATCTTATAGTAATAATGGGGGTGGCATGAGTAATGCACTTCAGCTGCAGAAACTCTGAACCTAAAGCCTCTTTGAAATGCATAAACTCATAATGTGTGGTGAGACTTGTCATCCAAATGAATTGCAGTTCCATGGGTTCATCCGACTGGCTGAAATCAGTTACAGCTGCCAGATGTGTAATTTCATTACCTTTGACATACTGTGCATATTTTTAGAGGCAGTAAGCTTTGAAACTCACTAAATGAATTTGGTAAATAGAATTGCAAAAAAACTAATTTAGCTTGATAACTGAAGTAATGAGTAAAATAAATTTTTTTTAAAAATCTAGGTCAGATAATCCCAGGCCTTCTGGCTGATAATAATTTCAGCAGTTTTATTATACTCTGCAGCAGTGGTTCTTAAACTTTTAGAGGTCATGAACCCTCTCCCAAGAAAAAGTTTACAAATAATTACAGGGCATTTTAAACCCTTGAATTCATTACCTTATTCGATTCTCAGCTAACAACCCCCTGGTTCTACAATATAGCATCTTTTTTCAGAATTTTTTTTTTCCAAAAAATAAATAATGTTTTGGGGGGGGAGGGGAATTACATGGAGATTACTACAGGCAATTACATTTCTTAAAGTTTTTTTGCAAGGTGGAGAGAGCTTCATGTTTAACTTAAGTGGGAGAAATTCTTAATAAAAAAATGAGCAAAGGAAATTGAAAGCAAAGTTTGTGCAGATCGTACACATCATCTTGCCACAGTCCTCTTTTATATGTTCCATTCTCCAGTGTGTTTTCTTAACAGCTATGCTGTTTAGATTGAAATCACCATTTATGAAGACAGAGGCATGAGCAGTGGAAGATAAACCATAGAATTAAAGGTAAGAAAAAATTACATAATTTATATGTAGTTTTTATCATTTGTAGCACGCGTGAATTTTCTTCCCTGCATGGTAAATAAATCGTTTGATAATGGCATATTCTCTGTATTGGCTTGAGATTTAAAATGTGTCTTTAGGGCGCCTGGGTGGCTCAGTCGTTAAGCGTCTGCCTGCGGCTCAGGTCATGATCCCAGGGTCCTGGGATCGAGCCCCGCATTGGGCTCCCTGCTCAGCAGGAAGCCTGCTTCTCCGAACTCTCCCACTTCCACTCCGGAGCCCTGTTTGTGTTCCCTCTCTCGCTGTGTCTCTGTCAAATAAATAAATAAAATCTTAAAAAAATAAAATGTGTATTTAACCCAAAGTTCTATTCAGTGATCTAGAATTTAATCCTGATTTTTCCCCTCTGTATTGTTTTCAGACTGTTTTGTTGTTACTTTGTTTTGGCAGATGTTTTTTCAGGGGAGGAGGTCTTGTTTTAATATTTCAGAGCAATCCTAGACATTTTACATATAAAAATCATTTTGGATTTTGCATATAAAAATCATTTCAGCGATTGCCCTGCCTGTATGATGAATGGCTTTAATAACGAAAAAAACATTTCAGAGTGGAGGGGGAGATTCTGAATATTTCATTTATTTAAGTGGCTTCAGAAGAAGCCACTTGTAGAAGAAAACTTACCCTCGTGGTTAAAACCATAAATTTAGTTATTTTGTTTAGAACATTTATGTTCTTCTGTATCCATATAATGACCTTGAAGAAGTGAGAAACAAATTAGTTAATACTGATAGGAGTGTAGATGCAGAATCATGTGGAAACCATAGCCCATTAGCACAGGCTTCTAAGTAACAGAAAATCGTACTGCACTGTTTCTGCCAATTCGAGTCATTTACGCTTTCTACCGAGAGTGTTCTGCTGCTGTACTTTCCTAAGTGACTCTTTGCAGGTGTTTGTCACTGACAGGCAGCACAGACACAGATTCTGCCAAAGCAGACCTCCTCCTCCTTCCCGGGGCAACAGTAATAATAACTGCCATTTCGAGGGCACCTGCTCTGTGCCAGGTGTTCTACAAATGATATGTCTCATTCTTACAAAAAGTGTGCGGAGTATTTCCTCCATTTTAGAGATGAGCAAACCGAGGTACAAACAGATGAAATGGTGTTCTCAAAGTCATACAGTTTAACACATTTTGGGATATGAACCCAAGTTCGATGGACCATAAAACCCCTGTTTTTTACACCATACTTCCTATTAAGTACTTGCAGCAGCAGAAACATGGGGAGAGGGAAGAGTTCATCAGATTCAGATTATTCTAAGTGTTTATCCTCCCCTTTTCTTTTTCAAGACTTTCTTAAAAAGATACATTTTGTCTGCCCCTGTACAATTTATCAAATCCTATAAACCAACCAACATTCCAAAGCTGCTGTCTTGTAGCACTAGTGAAAGTGTTACCTGAATTCTTTGACTTTGAAAGCCAAAAATCTAAATAATGATATCCTCTGCCATGTGTTTTCTTTTCTTTAAAAAGGTCTTGTTTGGGAACACTTAGTGTTACTTGCTCATAGACTTTGTCGTGTACAATTTCCAAACTGACACTTCTCAGTGGAGCAACCAGGAACCTTAATGTGTGGTTTTTCTTATGTGCCATTGGAATAAGTTTATCAATTGCAGCTGCATTGACTTGGCACAACCCATTTGTCATGACTCATTTTGCAGCTATTATTGCTAACTGTAATGTTTTTCTGAGGTGGTGTCGGGTTTTGAGCAATTACACACCAGAGACTAATCTATCAATAGTCAGGCAACTGTGAAATTTTGAAATGGGAAAGATTTACATTAAGAACTTCTGGATAGTTTCATGAATGCAAATATTTCTGTTCAATTTAGAGCCGTGTGTTCCTCAGGCCCAGGATCTAGTGTGGGCGGAAGTCTTGGAGGAGGGGGAGAAACTGTAAGAATAATTAAGTCAGTTCTGTGGTTTTTCTTAAGTCTCTAAGGTTTCTGCAGGTTGAAGTATTACATGAGAGTTAATGATTTAACCAAAAAATACACAAATTATGGAGATGGCCTTTATTAAAAATGTTTAAAATAGCTCTATTAAAGACTGATGGTGTTTTCTCTTTGGATTGTCTTTTTTATTTAAAAATTGGAACATGTCATTACCCGGTCACAATAAATGAGCGCTGAGGAACATAGCTAACTTTTGTGGGTGCTCATTATGTGCCTGCACTGTTCTAAATGCTTAGTAGTGATCATCACAATGGCCCAACAAGGTACGTACTATTATCCCAGTTTTCTCAGATGAGGAGAGTCAGGCGCAGAGAACCCAAGTTACTTGTCTAAGGCTAAAGGCTAGTAGGTAGCAGTCGAGGTGGCCTGGCCCCAGATTCGCCACTTCAGTCTGTGCTGTGCTACCTACCTCTTGTGACAGGATTGTTCAAAGACTGAAATATCCAGGGCTTGCATTTCTAGACTGTTGAGCTATGTCCTCACTTGTCAGTTAGTACAGATTCAAGTATTCTATTAGAACTAGCCCACTTCTGAGGAGCTCCTATGAGCTGGTGTAGAAGAGATGTTGTAGAGGTTATCTTAGCATCCCTTTCTAAAACTTCTTTTTGCATCTAACTGCAGATCCCACCTCCAGCTGGGACCCTCATCTATCCACTGGCCGATCGCAGAGTGTCCCCTACCTCCTCTCCAGAGCATCATTCCTTTGTATCTGCTGCCAGAGCCACGGTGCCATTTACTCCAAGGACTAACTTTCTAAAATTCCACACCTGGAGTGACCTCTAGTCGCTCAGCATCCACTTTGTGTCTCCAAATTGTGTAGGACTCTGTAATCTTTTGATTAGTTTCTGAGAAAACACAATGACGCATTTCACTTTTTTTATTCAAAGCCGTTAATAAAATAGGCCGTTGGTTAACCCAACACAAAGTTTCTTTCTTATCTGCCACCAGGACCAGTGGCACCAGTTCCCTTCATTCCTTGGGCCAGCTTCCCAGGTGGCTCTCAACTTCCAAGTCATATCTCAGCCCGTGTTCAGTCTTATCTCCCGCAAAGTCATAAAATGCTTTTCTCCAGGATTTTGGTGAAAGGTAGGCTGTGTCTGTGGTTTTGCTAATGCATCTCCCAGATTTCGAAGAACTACCAGTTTTGCCATGACTAAAATCTTAAAGATCTGTTTCTGTTCAGTTTCTCAAACTGAAACTCATTGGAAAAATAATGTATAATGTTATTTGTTTTATGATAGCAATTATTCCTAATTAAAGCAGTATTTAATGCAGTTTCCAGTTATTTTTCTTTGGAGAATTTTGTTATTGCATTACCTTGAATGTTGGGAAGATGTAGTATGTGTTGCGTGTTCCTTACAAAAATAAGTAAGCACAATAAAGTGGATGCTAAACCATCAAACACATAAATGTCCCTGCTGTGTCCCTGAATGTGTAATAAGCAAGTATAATAAATATTTTAATTATAGTTTTGTTATAAATATAACTTATGAGAAAAAAATTTGATAGGAATAATACTGTATATTGCTAATTTTTAACTGTCCCTACTGGCAAATCTTATGATTCATAGACTTTCCTCATATACAGTATTCAGTGCACAGAAGTCTTATGATTGGTTCAAGTACAGTAAGTTCAGTGATTTCCAACTAAAACTTTCAAGTCTGAGTCAGTGTTTCTAATTCTTTTGGCTGTATGTTTAGTATCCGGGTTTCTTATGCCCTTCCTTCATCTTTGGGGTTTGAGAGCACTGTTTTTGGGAGAAAGTTCAGAAATATATTAGGAAAGAATGAAACAGTTAAAAGTTTTACTTTCAGAGATACTGTAGGTGCTAATACTGGATTTAATCTTTCAGATTTAGTTTCTTTTACAGATCTGTTATTCAGTAAATCTCATTGGTCTGTGTAATATTTTAATTGTATAAAATTCCTTTGTTACTTTAGAGCCTGTAATAGTGTGTCTGTCTGCCTTTTAAACCTGTTGCAATAACTTTGCTGAAATAAGAACACATTAGTAAAACTTTTCTTAAACAAATCGTCTCTGTATCATATTTGGTGTGATTTGGTAAAGTGATATGGCATTAAATTCCGCAGATAAACAATACTACTAGAATCGGTGCAGCTTAATAGTTTCCAACAAACATCTTACACTCACCACACTTTCTAGTTTTTTACATGCTTTATCTCATAAGAGGCAGATATGTTAGCTAAATAGATAAAAACCAAGAAATCATCCCTGAGAGTCAAAACTGTATTCAATTAAAGAAATGAAAGATTAGGATGTTTCATTAGGAATAAAATACCAGTTATTGTTACTATCTTGGATCATGTGATGACTCTTTTTTAAGATGAAGTGCATTTTAGTAGAGAATAACCACTTATAAAATATAGTCCATATTCTGACTTTTGTGAGATTATTTTTCTTTATAAAATTTTCAGGGGTGCCTGGGTGGCTCAGACGGTTAAGCGTCTGCCTTTGGCTCAGGTCATGATCCCGGGGTCCTGGGATCGAGCCCCTCAGCGGGGAGCTTGCTTCTCCCTCTCCCTCTGCTACTCCCCCTGCTTGTGCTCTCTCTCTGTCAAATAAAAAATAAAAAAATCTTTAAAAAAGAAAATTTCAGCTTCTCTTTCCTACCCAATTTACACTAACAGTAAATGGTACGCATAAAGAAGGTCATAAGACCCTGCCTGGCTCCTAGCATAAAGACATGGTTTCTCAAGAGTAACATGCTTTGTTTTTCGGGAGGTCAGAGTACTAGTGCTATACATGATTTATACACTGAACTCGCCTTCCCCTTGCCATGTGTCTCCTAACCCACCCTAATCCTTCTAATTCCATGAGGGCAGAGGTTGTTTCTAGTTACCCTTGCATCTATCCCTAACTCCCAAGCATCATCCTTGCAGGAGACACATCTACTTAACACTCATATTTGCTAAGTGAGTAAGATACAGGCTGATGGGGCATTAGCAGAGTTACTTCACTACATCTTGATTAGTAAGGTGTTTAACTTCGTAAGATAGTGACTTGTATACTCCCCCATGTAAAGTTCTAAGACTGGAAAGATACCTGTGGCTTAAACTCCATTAGAATAGACTTTTGCACAGAGATAACTACTCTTGAGGATTCTGGTGACCTTCTTCCCAGGGAACATAGGAATTCCCAGGGAAAGGAAAGGAATTACATTTTAAAAAAATCTGGAAGTACGTAGATCTGTAAATAATGAGTAAGCCTCCAACTCATCCTTTGTCCTTTTTTTTTATTCTGTAGATCACTGACATTGTCCATAAGTGATCCCCATCCTCTGTGCTTGGTTGGAGGATAAACCAATAAATGTAAGCATTACACAGTGACCCACTTTAATCTGCAAGTGTGTAAGGTGTGAAGGATTTTATTCTTCCTCCCACCAAAGCTGTAGTGAGTGGTTTTACAACAGTACTCCACAGTACTCAAAATTTGGAAATGTGTACAAGATAGCAAATATGTACAGTGAATTGTGAATGCCAAAATGTAGGTTCTGTGCCACCTAAGTTCTAGGATGGTTCGCTTCAAAATGAATAAACATAGAATTATATGACTGTAATAAAGGCTATAGCTCTTCTTGTCTTACATCCTAAGTTCTTACATATTTCAAATGGTGCAGATGTGAGGTTCTGTGAAATTCTGCCTACAAGCCCTGTAGGAATTGAATGCCTACTTTAAAAAAAAAAATTAAACTTCCACTTTGCAAAAAGCAGTAATTTTATGAATCAGGCACAACCAAAGATTTTGGTTAAGGGTCATTGTCAAAATGAGTTTATGCTAGCAGAATTTTCTGATTTTTTAAAAAGAGCATCTGAGCAATATAAGTGTTTACTGACCTTGTAAGAACTTAACTTTTGTGCTGTCACTTTTTTTATGTGAAATCTTTAACCGTCAGAACCATAAATGACCTTGCCTTTGACGAATTTATTTCTTTTGTTTCAGCTACAAAGATTTAAAAAAAAAAAAGTGGCGGGCTGCCTGGGTGGCTCAGGCAGTTAAGCATCTGACTCTTGGTTTCGGCTCAGGTTGTGATCTCAGGGGTCATGAAATCGAGCCTCATGTCAGACTCCGCACACAGCAGGGAGTCTGAGACTCTCCTTCCTCTGCCCCTCCCACTCATGCTCGCTCTCTCTCTAAAATAAAATAAATCTTTAAAAAAAGGTGGGGGGGCTAAAAATCAGTTCATTGGCTGCCAAATCTGTCGTTCTTGATCTTAATGTTTTTGTTCTTATATATATTTTCTTACCTCGTATTTTCACAGGCCAATTTATTGCCAGGAAATGAACATAATAATTTGTATTCAAAATGTTTTGGCAATTAGTCTTCTGGGAACAACCAAATGCCAAACAACATAACCGTAGAAGCTCAGATTCTGTGATATACAAGGACTCAGAAACAGATGTAATGTGACCTTTTCTTCCCAATTAAAGGATTGCTGGGCCCATTTGCATATCTTTGTGTATCTCATACAACGCACAAATGTTTTATTTAGTCCAATTCCTAATTTCTTAGATGTTTGAAGGATTATGTGCTTGAAAAAGCAACATTATTATAGATGTGACTGTCTACTTTAAAATGAGTGATGCTTTAGTTAAACAATTAGGAAAGGAAAGGCCTAACAGCAAGTTGTGGGCATTTTTAATATTGCAGAAAAAGATCTTCACTTAATGTCTAATGATATGGAGGGACTACATCAGGATGGGGAAAATCACCTTTTTAAGTAACCAGAATTCCCAGCAGAAACCATATTGACAGAAACTTTACCAACCCCTGACGGCAAGAGCTACAGATTAAAAATAATCAGATCCTTGATCGAGACTCTGAGAAAACTCTTGAGGGGGAAAGAAAGTTCCTTGTGTACATTGATTTCTATTTCCAAGTACTGTGTAGGTTTTGAAGTGACCACAATCTTTCTATTTATCAAGGTAATGTGCAGTGTCAGGATAATACTGCAACTGCATATTAATTCTATGTAACAGTTAAAGGCAGAAAGTAAAAATCCCTCTGGGACTGGAGGAAGCATTTAGGGTAAAATTTGGTCTAATCAATTCATTCTACAGACAGGCTTATTAAGAACTTAAAAAATTATTTGCCTAAGTCCTAATAAGGTTTTTTTATGCAACTTGACATGCTGATTCTAGAAAAAGTGAAGAGACCTGCCCTACAACTAGCAAGATAGATTAAGTTGTAATGCTTAACACGGGGCATTGGTACGAGGATTAGCTCGCAGAATAGTGGAACAGAATAGGGACCGGGATGCAGACTCAAGCTTATCCGGTTGGCTGTTCTCTTGCCCCTCCAGAGCCTTTCTCCTCCATGTGCAACTTTAGGTTCTAGAAAACTGATCTCTGCGGACGGCCTCCACCACGTTCCCTTGGCCTGTGGCTTCCAGTAGGATTCAGCCAATGGGAGAAAAGACTGAGCAGGAAATCTGAGCATGGTACGCTGATTCATGGGAGTGGCTAGCTGGCCATCTGCTTAGGGACCTGGGAGGACAAAAGTGGAAGGCTGGTGAAGAGTAGAGGAACGCTCTGTGGAAGAACCTCCAGGAACAGTCTCAGAGTGTGAAGAAATCCATATGCCATGTGAATGCCCACGAGATAGCACCCACTGCAGAGAGGGTCTCACTGTGGACGTGGAAAGTTCTCTGATGTCAGTCAGCCTCTCCCCAGCCCCCCTGGGGCTTGCTCACTGGGACCATGTAAAATGGTCATGGCAGCAAGGATGGAGGCTACACGTGACTCAGCAGCATTGGCTTCCGCTCATTATGACGGATCTGGCTACTGCCACTGCCCAGCGCCCAAATGGCCAATAGAGGCCATTGCTAAGACCCCAAGGTGGCACTCTTCTCCAGAGGGGGTTTTGATGAGAACAAACTAGACATTTTAATTACTGAATGGGCACTGTGTTTTGTGACTTATAAAGATCATGGGACTTTTTTTTTTTTTAAAGAAATAGTTTTTTTTTTATTTTATTTACTTTTTGAGAGAGAGAGAGAGAGAGAGAATGACAGAGAGCATGAGAGAGGGGAGGGTCCGAGGGAGAAGCAGACTCCCCGCTGAGCAGGGAGCCCGATGCGGGACTCGATCCTGGGACTCCAGGATCATGACCTGGGCCGAAGGCAGTCGCTTAACCAACTGAGCCACCCAGGCGCCCCACTTTTTTTTTTTTTTTTTTCAACCGAAGAGTGACAAGAATAATCACAGACCTTCCTCAGTTTTCATCCAGGATAGGGGAAGAACTATACCCACCCAACAAATCAATGTAAAGGGACAAAAATAGTATTGGAGACAAAAATAAAGTTGCTTTACAATTACATTCCATGAGTTCTCCTAACTGATACACATACACGCAAGTTGTATATTAGTACATTATTTTTGGATACATGCATCTATGGTAAAATATGTCCATCCGCCTGGGAGCAATGAACACTAAGTTGACTGTAGCTGGTGGTTACCTGTAGAGAGGGAGGAAAGAGAATGATGGGGTCAGAAAGAGGAGCACAGAGCTTAGACTGAATTTGTAATATTAAACGGCTTTTTATTTTCTATACATTTTCAAATTTAAAAAATTTTATTACAAAAACAAACACCTACATATGTCCATACTATATCTAAGTATTATACACACCAGTTAGTATCTGCAGTGTCATGATGGGCTTTGATAATTTGGACACATCCCCTCGGATTTCACTCGGGTCTCTATTTCCAATTTCCTCTAAGGGTTCAGGCCTATTTGTCTCGTTGGTTTCACTGTTAAGAAGCACTAACCTCTGAGTTCTGCTACTTGTAAATATACCAAAAAAGTGAAAAATATGGACAAAGGGCTTTTTCCTGTTTATAGATATGTGAGTAGCCCTTTTAAAACAAATGAATTAAACTTCTAGGCTAGAAGCAGCATAGAGCCGAGGGTAAAGTTCAGGGTCCAGCTGAATTTCTCATGTAAACATGTTGAAGGTGAGAGAAAGAGAAGCTGTCTAGGAAACTTAGGATCTCACTTCCCCATAAACAGGGTAAGTCCAAAGTCACTTCAGCCTTCCCAGAGCTCCACGGGTCACATCCAAAGCTTACTGACCCTAACAGGTTGGCAACACAGAGAATGATAATGATAATGCTCACAGCAAGATCAGCAAGTGGCCCAAAGCTTCTGGTTCTTGTCTCCAAAAATATCAACAGTTAACACAATTTCATGACCAGATTTCAGTATTTCCAGCTGAAAACATTTTCATAACTAAACTGGACATAACAGAAACTGACAATTTCGTGGGTTTTATCACTGTGGGATACTCTAAAGGTAGAATAGAATTATTACTTTATCTGCTCTAGCTAATTTAGTAGTAAAATACCCAGATAATGTTCTGGGACATGGAACCCAGGTAAAAATTATCTATTCTCCAGTCTTCTCATAGAGGATGAATACTAAACTCAATTAAAATGATTAGCTCACCAACAAGAAACCTGTAAGAAGTGTTTAAATGAAAAAACCTAGACATAATGCCAGAAGCTTTTAAGATGTAACAGATTTTTAAGTTTCACATTTTTATATTAATCCAGGCCTCTTATTTCTTATTATTTTAAGCACTGACATCTCGAGAGATGTTTAATTTATAAATGCTCCATATAAAAAATAAAAGAGAATGGTAATAATGACAATATAATTCCATCTCTGTAACTTGAACCAGAAAGTTTGGAACTTAACGTTTTAAAATAAATCTTCATTTATCTTGTCATCTCATGGAAACTGATGCCCATATACAGATGAGTCTCAATTGTATTCTAAGAGTCGTCCCTACACAGAAAAATTATTTCAATAAACTTTACTCTGAAGTGGAATGACCCATTTTGTTAGTTATATGAAGTTCTCAACATGGGGCCATGTCTGTGATCCATTAACACCAAAAAAGGTAAGGCATTAAAATGAAAACCAATGAATGGAATTTTGATACAGGGTAGACTCGATCAAGACTACCCTCTAAGCCTACCTTTACCTGTGGCTACATACTTAAAAACAAAAGAGAGCACTGTGCTAAACTGTAAGTACTTAGAAATACTGAGTTTATCCTGGTTTTCATTTAGACCTAAAGACAATTCCCTAGGGCGCCTGGGTGACTCGGTTAAGCAACTGCCTTCAGCTCAGGTCATGATCTTGGAGTCCTGGGATCGAGTCCCACATCGGTCTCCCCGCTCAGCGGGGGGTCTGCTTCTCCCTCTGACCCTCTTCCCTCTCGTGCTCTCTGTCTCTCATTCTCTCTCTCTCAAATAAATAAATAAAATCTTAAAAAAATATATAAAGACAATTCCCTAAATTACATGGACCCTAACAAACATGAAGACCTGCCAGCACTTAGATGCCCCTGACATAAAGTCACATGAATTTTTTGATGGAAAGACCACATTTCTCTTTGCTGACTCATCCAGAAAATCATTAAGAAAACAGTTTTCTGTAACCCGCTAAATGGCCATCGTTTTTCAGAAGATAAATTACATTTTTTTAGAAAAGGAAAAGGCGTGGTCATTGTGTATTCTGCAATGACAAAATGACAATACAGTTTTTGTTTCTCTTCACATTGTTGCCCGCTCATCTCTCCTGGAATTCATTCACTCTTCCTGCAAACTCTGTCACATGTCACCTCCTCAGGGAAGCTGCTATAGGCTGAATGACTGCGTCCCCTCAAAATTCATATATTCATATATTAAAATCCTAGATAGACCCCTAGTCCCTAATTCAGAGCCCTCATGAATGAGATCAGTGCCCTTATACAAGTAGCCCAGGAAGCTCCTTTGCCCCTTCTACCATGTGAGCTTACAATGGAAAGACAGCCTTCTAGGAAGTGGGTGCTCACCAGACACTGACTCTGTTGGCTCCACGATCTGGGACATCTCAGTCTCCATAACTGTGAAATGCAAGTTTCTGCTGTTTAGAAGCCACAGAGTCTATGGTATTTTATTATAGCAGCCCAAATGGACTAAGACAGATGCCTACTGCAACCTTCTAAAATGTCCCCACCCGCAACATTCTGTTACCCGGCTTTATTTTATACCACCTGACAAATAATTATTTGTTTATTGTCTATCTCCCATCAGAGTCTGTGTTTTCTATTCACTGCTTTTTCTTTAGCACTTACACAGAGCCTGGCAGTAGATACTCAAACATCACTAGATGCTCAAGACATATTTGTTGAATGAAGAAATAAATGCATGCATGAATGACGGGCGCTGTGATGGATTTGAGGGTTACCTTCGGGGAATGCACAACCTAATGGAAGGAACAGACACATAAAATGTGCAATATAGCATGATAATTGTTATACCAGAAGAGTATAAGGCATATGGGTGACCTAAAGAAGGGGTGGATAAATTAGGGATGCTGTCACAGAGAAAGATTTACTTCAGCTGGGTCTTGAAGGATGCAGAAGAGTTCATTGGGTAAGGTGAAATAAAGAAAAGCCTAGAAAGAGGGAATAGCATGTGCAAAGAAAGGAGACAAAATCCCTCGGGTCCTTGAGTAGTTCAACAGGAGTGGAGCAAAGAGGGTGTGAGGGAGGAAGACCTATACTACAAGAAAATCAGCAGCACTGTTGTCTAAGAGAGCAACTAAAATCACACCAGTGCCTGCTAGCCTCCCTGCTTCTCTCCAGGGAATCTACTTTGTCCTGCACCTCCAGTGCAGGTGTCTAGGCCTAAGAGCAATGAGGTGCTAGCCTACAGGTGTTCTGTTCACTCTCTTCTAAGGAAAATGTCAAGAGTGCAAAATAGCGGAATAGAAAACCCAGAAATAAACCCACAACTATATGGTCAATTGATCTTCGACAAAGCAGGAAAGAACATGCAATGGGAAAAAGGAATCTCTTCAACAAATGGCGTTGGGAAAACTGGACAGCCGCATGTCAAAGAATGAAACTGACCACTTTGTCACCACGCACAAAAATAAATTTTTTAAAATGGATGCAAGACCTAAATGTGAGACATGAAACCATCAAAATCCTAGAAGAGAGCCCAGACACAGTAACTTCTTTGACATCGGCCAGAGCAACTTCTTTCAAGATAGGTCTCCTGAGGCAAGGGAAACAAAAGCAAAAATAAAATACTGAGACTACATAAAAATAAAAAGCTTCTGCACAGCAAAGGGAACAATCAACAAAACTAAAAGGAAACCTACGGAGTGGAAGATATTTGCAAATGACATATCCAATAAAGTGCTAGTATCCAAAACAGAGAGAGAACTGAGACAACTCAACACCCAAAAAACCCCAGATAATCCAATTTAAAAATGGGCAGAAGACATGAACAGACATTTTTTCCAAAAAAGACACGCAGAGGCCAACAGACACTAAAAAGATGCTCATCATCACTTACCGTCAGGGAAATGCAAATCAAAACTACAATGAGATATCACACCACACCTGTCAGAATGGCTAAGATCAACAACACAAGACAACACACAACACGAAACAGGTTTTGATGAGGATGTGGAGAAAAAGCAACCGTCGTGCACTGTTGGTGGGAATGCAAACTGCAGCAGCCACTGTGGAAAACAGCATGGAGTTTCCTCAGAAAGTTACAAATAGGGCTGGACCCTACAGTCCAGCCATCACACTACCGGGGCTTTACCCAAAGACTATAAGAACACGAATCCAAAGGGATACATGCATCCCTATGTTTATAGCAGCATTATTTACAAGAGCCAAGATAGGGAAGCAGCCCAAGCGTCCATCAGTTGATGAATGGATCAAGAAGATATGAAATATATATTTCGTATCTGAATACTATTCAGCCATAGAAAAGAATGACATATTGCCATTTACAACAACATGGATGGAGCTAGAGAGTATTGTGCTAAGTGAAATAAGTCAGTCAAGGAAGGACAAATACCATATGATTTCACTCATATGTGGAATATAAGAAACAAAACAAACGAACAAAGGGGAAAGAGAGAGAGAAACCAAGAAACAGACTTAAACCACAGAGAACAAACCAATGGTTACCAGAGGGCAGATGAGTGGGGGAATGGGTGAAATAGGTGATGGGGATTCAGGAGTATGCTTGGTGTGATAAGCACAGGATGATGTATGGAAGTGTTGAATCACTATATGGTACACCTGAAACTAATATAACACTGTATCTTAACTATCTGGAATTTAAATAAGAACTTTTTAAGAGTGTAGACACTGAAATGAAAGGTCATCGTCTTACACTTTGCTTGAGGAGTCATCAGCCTCTGACCCGGATCATCACCTCTGCTGCCTTAGGGACAAAGTTGAGGCAGGGGGTTCAGGAGGGAGATGGCCTCTACCAGTCTTGGCTCAGGCTTGGGAAGCTTGTGTTCAAGCTGAAACTTGGAGCCACATGATCTCTTTCCTGGGTCCACTGTCCCTCCAGAGGATTAGTACCCACCATCCATAGCAAACTGCCTCTTCTTGGATATTCTGAGGCTGATGCTATAGTCATGAAAAAAGCATCCTCCCATTAACCACGAGAAAACAAAGCACAGAGGTGAAAGTAGGAGTTATGTGTCTGTGCCAGAAACTGGGAATACATTAAGGCCAAACTAAAGGAAGAGCGTCACACCATGTTGCCACAGGGGAGGGCACAGACAAGACGGAGAGCATGGCACTGACGGTTTGTGCATGCTTGAACAAGATTATAAATTGTTTATTACCAAGCATATAATCTGCTGTTACCGGTTAAAACTCTTGAAACCATGATCTCAAAAGTTAGAAAAGAAGAACTTAGAAGAGATTTGAAAAGCGTCTATCTTTGCTGGAGACATTTCTGTGTTAATTTAATGTGCTTGAAATCAAGATGGGTACAGGATGAGGAAAGAAATCTGAGGGGGGAAAAGGAACACAGATTACCCGGAATTGCCCAGATCTTACATTTGTCAGGGAGATCCAAGGCAGACCCTGGCCTCCGGAGTTTTCCAGCATCTGCCCATACAAGCGCATATGGGGTTTTACCATTGGCTAGAAAAACACTTGTAAGTTCACCCGTCAATAGCTTTCCTTGAGCGGCTAAGGAAATATCCTAACAGCACTTCTCTGTACTCTTCTTTAATAATGCAAGTTGCCTAAAAATGCTTACCTTCCTATCCTTAGTCCAAATTGTCATTCATTCAGAACAACTGGGGGTTCAACTTCATTTAATATACTCCCCAAAACATAAGGCTTTTCTTCTCAGGGCAAGGGGACCAAGAATGTGATGGAATTTAGAAGAAGGAAACAGCAAGGAACAGCTGTTGACCAAATAAGCAAGGGCAGGGATGGTATGAAAACAATAATGATAGTATTACCTTGTATTTCAAAAGCACCTTTCTGCAAAAGGCTTGAAGTACTGTATAGAGTATGCAGATTTTGTCTCTTATCCTCGGTGATCGAAAAAAAATTAGATTCATTCTTATTAACGTGTGTTTCCATAGCTACCCACAAATATTTTGGCTGTTTCTATTTGCTGTGTCTATAAGTGCAATTAATTTCTTCATTGAGCAGTATCGGGAAATCCCAGTAACTTCTCAGCTTCTTCAGTTGTTTAGGGTGATGTTTTCCGTACGGTCGGGCAGTAGCTTTTCCCTTCTTTTGCCATGTTTGTGGCTTCACTGTACTTCGTTGTACTTGTCTGAGTCCAGGTTAGCATGTGTGTCTTGCCCTTTCAATCATCAGAACTTGCCTACAATCTCTGCCCTGCGGTTCCATTCACCACCATCAAACTTGCACCTTCCTGGTATCATAACCTCTGTGATTCTCTTCTATGTGACTGTTTTAATGAATGGCATTCCATTTACATGGCTGTGTAGTCATTTTTTTTTTTTATGTCTTGACAATAGGTACACATCAACCTGATTTTTCTCTTCATTCTCCATAATGTAACTTAAGACACGTCTTTTCTCCCACCTTCCTGAACTTGACAGTGCCATGTGACCAACAGTTTCATCACAGATTTCTCCCTAGGTAGTTCTATATATTCTGTCTGGACATCTCCTTAAATCCTCTTTTTTTACGTAGTAGAAGTGTTTCTCTAAAAATTCATTTTACTCTCTTGTGGTTTCGTCTGATACATATTAGTTGGAATCAAAGATCTTAGAAGTGAAAGAGGGCCCCTCGATTTTGTATCTATCCCTCTGCCTTTAAGAAGATACATACTGCTCTCACGAACAGGTGGCGCCACTGAAGTCCAGAGAAGAGATCTGTTTATGGCCACACCTCTATTAAGGAAGCAAAAGCTGGACCCCCACTCCCCAGTTGAGGAACAGTGGGAGACTGGAAAAGGCAGTTGGCCCTGGAGAAGGAAAGTCTCTGAGTCAGTAAAGTAGTCAATTGGTACTTGGGTGGAGAAGTTAGAGTGCTTGGACTCAAATCTATAATACTTAAGGAATATTAATAACAACCACTGAAAAGCTATGTAGGAATGAAAATTACAGAAGAATGGAATTGTGCTCAATAACTAATGTTCCGATCATCTAACGCTCCGATCATCTAATGCTGCACAACAAACTACCCCAAAACTGAGGGATTTCAAATAATATTTTGCTCACAAATCTGCAATCCAGGCAGAGCTCTGCAGGGACAGCTCATCTCCACTCCCTCCAAGTTAGCTGGGATTGCTCACAGTCTGAGAGTTAGAATCATCTGAAGGCTCACTCAACTCAGACATGTGGAGGACAGAATATGGGGCTGCCAGGGCTCCATCCAGAGACATCACTCTGTACCTCCATGTGACCTCTCCATATGGACCTTTCAGCGTGGCAGCGGCAGGACAGTCAAACTTCCTACATAGCAGCTCATTGCTCCCCAAGGGATGTAGCTCAAGAAAGAGAGTCAGGTGGAAGCCTTTTATGAAGTCATACAGCATCACTTCTGCCACATTCTCCTGGTCAAGGCAATTACAAAGTGCCGTTGAAAACCGACCTCTGCTCTGGGGCCAAAGTATGTACCACGAAGACAGATTTTACACATAGTAATAAACTTTGCCAGGCAAAGGAGGCTGTAGCAGGCTAACGCCTCCGGGACTGCAAACCCACCCACAGTAAAAGGCTGAGGGGTTTTATAAGAAAAAACAGGATCTGGGTGGTTTCAATAGGAAACTGGTACTTGCTGCCAGCCACGTTCGTTATGTCTTCAAGCTGGTCTCATGACTAGTGCTGGCGCTGGCCATCCCCGCCTTGTTACTACGCATACACTGAGATCAGCGATTTGTCAATATTGACACCGCATTCCTGGAACAAAGGATTCTACAGAAAAACAAGTGAAAGGGAGGAGGAGGCTTCAAGAATTAGGAAGAGAAAAATCTGTTTAGTTTGATGTCAAGCCTTGCTGAAGCACTAGTGTGTCCATCTTGATTTCCAGCCCTCTTTACGTTTCTATAGCGGTTTCAGAATGTCTTTCCAGAGGCGGATATAGACACCCCCTCTCTCGATGGAGGAGTGTCAACATCATATTGCAAGAAGAGTACATGGGATGAGATCTATATCAGAGCAGCTGTCTTTGGAAAACACAATCTGCCACAACTGAAAACCACGGGATTACCAAACCATTAAAACAGCCCTTGAAAAGGCCATCAGTTTGTCACTAACAAAACTAATTCTGCAAGATGAGCTCAAACGTAATTGTCCCATCCTTTTGGAATTCCTCTTCAATGTCCCCCAGCTTCCATAGCCCTTTGTAAATATGCCCACTCTGCCATCAGGATGTTCTATTTTCAAAACATGATTGTAATCAGGCAGGTACTATCAACCTGTCAATTAGCCAAACTTCTTTTTCAAATCAATCAGTATAGCATAGAAAACATCACAATTTAAGAGTCTTCGGACTGATGGGGAAGTGACCCCTCAGGGGAGCCACAAGTGGTACTTTGCATAGAAAACAGAGCAGAGAGGAAACATCAGCAATTCTGAGAAAACCTGACATCAAAGAAAAAATATATATATATACACACATATATACGTATGTATTTGTCCTACATTAAAGGTAGAAGGTACAGCAGTACAGTAAATGTCAAAACAACCTCGAGAATGAAGCAGCTGGGATGGAAGCATAGCCTAAAGCAGTGTTCTCCAACCTCACCTGCATCAGAATCACTTGGAAAGCCTGTCGAAACACCCCCAGAGCTTCTGACTCAGCAGGTCTGGGTCGGGCCTGAGAATCTGCATTTCTCACGAGTTCAGGGACAACGCTGTTTGTGGTCTGGCACCACGCTCTAAGAACCACTAGCCTAAAGGTTTTTAGACCTGGAGGTAGTGGCCCCAGCTGAGGCCCTGGCAAGGATGAAGGAACCAGAAGCGCCACAAGAGCGGTGGGCGGGGAAGATGACCCACGGGACGGAAGTGGCCTGCTTTTAACAGATCCCATTTCTCCTGTTGGTCCCCCTGCAGGCCCGGGCACGCTCCGGCCATTGCACCGCGAGCCCGTTCCCCCAGCCCAGCCCAAGGCTGACGCCGCCGGGCCACTGCAGCCGCGGTAGCGACGCGCCCCCTCCCGACCGTCCCGGGTAATGTCATCCGAGAACTCACACTCAGGCGGCCGGCCGAGGTGGGCGGGGCTAACCTCCCTTCGTGAGGCTGTTGGGAGAGCAGACCTCGGAGATCCGAGTCCCCGCCCCCGAGCCGTGATTGGTCAACGCCGCCCGAGCGCGGTGACGTGAGGCCGGGGCGGAAAGTTTGTTTGGAAGAGCGCGGGAGCTGGGAAGTCCAGGGCCTGCTACGTCCGGGAAAGGCCTTAAGATTGTTCCGCTGCCAGGTGCTCCTTCGGAAACGCGGGCTGATTCCTCACGACTTTCCGGTACTAGCCGTCTGTTACCTCGGAGTGCCTCTCTGCCTCCCTGGTGCCCAGGTGAGCGTCTGAGTGGGACCTCTGGTAATGTGTGTGTGTTGGGGGAGGGGATTACTGTGCTCCTGGCCCCCCAGACAGGAGAGGAGCTGGAGGAGTATGCTCAGTTTCTCCGATGCTCCGAGGACATCCTCTCGTTCCCACCACCCACCTTCTTAGCATTTGGGATCACTGGTCTGATGGTGCTGGGCCTTGTGGCTCTGGCTGATCAGTTCTTGCAACAAGTTAAAAGTACCTGCCGTGAGTTAAGCACAGGTAATTATGTCCCAGTACTTACGAGTGCCGGTAACAAAGCAGATGCGTGATTCCTATTTGAACTGAAGTGAACACAGCCCCTAAGGAAAGGACTCTACCAGGAAGACAGGTATTACGTGGCGTGACAGGTGCTCACTTCGAGGTGTATGGGGAAACACTTTTAAGGGGTGACTTCTTTGAGAAACTGGTATCTGACCTAAAGTTCGAAGGAAGAGGCAAAGAATTGAAAAGAATCAAAGCCTGTGAATTGACTGGCGACTGCTAGTCAGCCTCTACAACACCAGCGGTAGACAGACAGTTGCCTATTCTTGCAAATAAACGGAAACCACACTGCAGGGTATTGGTTCTTTTATTTTCATTAGGTACCGGTTTCAGAGAACATGACGGAGGCACTGGACCTCACAGGGCGGGACTCTGATGCGGGTAGTGAAGAAGTGGTCCTAACTCCCGCAGAGCTCATTGAAAGGCTGGAGCAGGTAAGCATTAATAATAGTGGTTATTTCACAGAGTCATTGTGAGGAGTAAATGGGATGATATATGTAGAATGCTTGCTTAGCGTATTGTTTGGCCCACGATAGGCACTCAGTGTTAGCTGTGAGTAGTAATAATCGTTACTACAACCCGGTGAGGCAAGTATTACTGCCCAACATGAACCAAGTCTCTCTGACTCCCATATTATCTGCTCTTAATGTACTACACCTGCTGCCTTATTCTTCTCTCTTTAACAGCCCCTTTCTGGAACTCTCTGTTTGTTACTCTAGTAGTCTTCATTCTGTCCTACCATGCATGTCATCATGAGTGACAAAAGGAAGATAATTTTAAAATTATATCTTATATGATAATTCTTACTGTATGAGTAATTCTTCATTTGTATTTGTATCACAGACCTTTCTGAAAATCTGGTGAAAACTGGCCCTTTTTCCCAGAATAATATATGTATACACACACACATCCAGAAATTTTGCATGTCATTTCGGGAGGTTCACAGACACCCTGAAACCTGCCCACCTAGTTTAAGAGCCTCTGCTTTATTAGGAAAGGATTCATGAGACAAAAACCCTAAAGCACAAAGATTAGGAAAAAATGGATACATTCAACTACGTTAAACTTGAGAACTTTTGTTTTTACACCTTGAGGGCAGTAAAAAGACATGCTGCAAAACTGGGAGAAGATATTTGCAATATTAGTACCCACACTGTATAAACAAACTTTACAAACTACCCAATAGAAAAAAATGAAGTCTTAACAGGCATCTCCCAGAAGCGGAAATCAGGACGGCCTAGTGGCCATCATATGGAAAAGATGTTCAATCTTTTTAGTAATCAGGAACATAAAAATTTAAATCCCAAGGAGATACCACTTCATACCCATCAGATTGGCAAAAATGGAAAAGGTGAACAATATAAAGCAATGTATAAATAAAACAAAGGATTGTGGAGCCATTTGCACACTTGTTTACTGTGGTGAATTGGTGCACTTTGAAAAATAATTTGTTACTGTCTTGTCAAGTTGAAGGCACACGTATCTTGTGTCCCATTCTTTCTGCTCCCAGGTCCATACCCTGGAAAAAACTTCCCGGGGCCATGCACAAAATGTTCATAGTATTGTTTGCAACAGTTAAAAACCAAAAGTAACCCAAATATCTGTCAACAATAAAATAAATAAAAATTACGATCTATATGCACAATGAGAAAAAAAAAAAAAACAGCAATACAGTGAAAGAGAGCTCCTGCAACAACACGGATGACTCTCGAGAGCATGATGTAGAACAATAAAAAATAAGTTTCTGAAGAAACCATTTATGCTAAGCTCAAGCACTTGCAAAACTGTTGTTCGAGGCGTAGCTCATGACACATGCTGGTATGCTGCAGTGCATCACAATGTTGACATTTGTCCTCTGGGACAGGGGGATCCCCCAGACTGGTTGCCTCTCGTGGCTCTGAGGGGCTCCTTGGAAGGCAGCACAGCCTCAGCTTGGCAGTGGGTGAGCAGAAGTTACATCTCGGGCCTGAAGCTCTGTCGCAGTGCCCTGAGTGCAGCCGAAGAGTTGGTCCACCGCCTGGACAGCTGCTGTAGCCAGAGCATAGCCTGAGGAGCCACCTGACAGGGCCCCTCATAAACACAGCTCCAGGAGCAGATAGAGGATACTCATGAATGCCTGTTAAAAAAATGATTTAAAAGTTATTACCTACAGTGCAAAGTTTCTCACTTTAATAATTGTGTTTGTTTGCTAAGGCTGTATAATGAAGCATCATAGCCTGGGTGGATTAAACAAACAACAGACGTGTATTTTCTCAACTCTGGATCCTGGAAGTCTGAAATCAAGGTGCTAGCACCGTAGATTTCTTCTGAGGCTTCTCTCCTGGGCTTGTAGATGGCCATGTTCTCCCTTGTCTTCACATGGTCTTCCATGTGTGTCTGTGTTCAAATTTCCTCCTCTTAGAAGGACACCAGTCTGGGGCGCCTGGGTGGCTCCGTCGTTAAGCATCTACCTTTCGGCTCAGGTCATGATCCCAGGGTCCTGCGATCGAGCCCCACGTCGGGCTCCCTGCTCGGCGGGAAGCCTGCTTCTCCCTCTCCCACTCCCCCTGCTTGTGTTCCCTCTTTCACTGTGTCTCTCTCTGTCAAACAAATAAAATCCTTAATTAAAAAAAAAGGACACCAGTCATTGAATTAGAGCCCACCTAATGATCTCATTTTAACTTAATTACCTCTTTAAAGACCCTGTTTCCAAATGCAGGCATTCTGAGGTACTAGGAATTAGGACTTCAACATACAAATTGGGAGTAGAGAGGAACACAGTTTAGCCCATAACAGTGAACAGATTGTCTTTAAAAATTTTAATCGGGAATCAGATGTAGCTATTTCAAACATAGAACCTGATTATTAAAAAAAAAAAAAAAAAGACCATGGATTTAAATGCAAGTTTCTCACTAAATATTTTGAAAACATTTTGTTTGAAAGTTTTATACTAATATAAATTTTTCCTAATGTTTTAAAATTTTTACCAAAATAATTTCATAATGTCAATGAGAAATCCCCCTCAAATCTACTCCGTTTACCCCAGTGTACCCAACAAGTGCTATCATTTTCTTTGAAATCTTTGGGAATCATAATGTAGAGATACAAACAAATGTAGTGAGACTATAGAAAATTAAATACTAAGGTCAGGCTAATGATTACCTTTGAAGAGGGAGGAAGACAGGGACTTTTAAAATAATGATAATACTTGTTAATGAAGTTATGTGTTATGTGTACACAGGGGTTTATATCTCTATTCATGTTATATGTAATAAATATTTCTTACCTATTCAGTATTTAATAAGATCAGTTAAAAAGAAACATTCCTGCTTTGTAAGTCCTCTGTGACAGTTTCAGTCTTTTCTCATTTGTAATGCTCCTTGAAAATACAGACTTTTCTTTCTAGTTAACATTTACAGCACTAATACAGGAGCTTGAGCCCGTGGAAAAAAAATTTATGATAGTAGCAATACCTACTATTTAATAATATGTCTTCATGGTGATAACTGGAGATGAAGAGACTCAAGGATGTCAAAAGGAATAAAGTAAGCCTGATTGGCATGTAATTCTGAGCTTTGCTTGAAACTAACTGTAATTGAAAGACAAGATTAGTTTTCGTCAGTCACCTGTGGATATTTCGGTTCTCTAAGCCTTGGTAATTTCTGAAATGTACCAAATATCTGGGCCTGAGTCATAAATTAAGGATTTAATCTCTTGTTCCAAAACTGTTTAATAGTTGATCCTTTTATATTGTGATCCTTTATACTCTTAGGCAGTTAGTAAATCTGTGTTTTCTCATTAATGAGATAAGGATAACTGTATCCATTCCTCTCATAATGAATGAAAAGGTATTTGTAAAGTACTCTAAGCTTCCCAAATGAGATGTGTAGATTTAGGTTACTTCATCTCTCAAAATAGAAGGGTGCTGGCGCCCCCTCGTGGGAAATAGCAGGTGAAGTTGTAGGAACGAGTTGATGCTGTTTGACGAAAGGTACTGTTTGAACACCAGGTGTTGCTCTCACTAGTAGGCATCATACTGGCAACATTTTTTTTTTTAAATAAATGGTATTAGGGAACTGCAGAGGCAAACTGACAATATTTTTGAAGTGAACAGTGATTTTTTTTTTTTTGCAATTTTGGTTAAATATAAAATTGTAAGCACGGCCTTCCCACTAAAAGAAATAGAAAAGCCATCATAAACATAGCTCGTTTACAAAGCATTTCCAGTATTTCCAACTCATAGGCAAATAGTTTTCTTTGCTGGAAAGAGCTGTGATTTTCATGGGATATGTACAAACTCACAGGGTTATTTTGCTCCATTGTGAATGATACTGATATATATATATGTTTGGTGGGGGACATTGTTTTTTAGGCCTGGATGAATGAAAAGTTTGCCCCTGAGCTGCTCGAAAGCAAGTCTGAGATTGTAGAGTGTGTCGTGGAACAGCTAGATCACATGGTAAGAGTTGCTTATCTCGGGATTACAAAGGAAGAGAACTTTAAAAGGGTTTTGTCAGCATAGTGAGAGGTTGAAGTATGATACCAAATCTGTTTTGTTTGGCCCAGCCTAGTGGGTTTTTTTTTTTTTTAAATGAAACTTTTTTTTTTTAAAGATTTTATTTATTTATTTGAGAGAGAGAGAATGAGAGATAGAGAGCATGAGAGGGAAGAGGGTCAGAGGGAGAAGCAGACTCCCTGCTGAGCAGGAAGCCCGATGCGGGACTCTATCCCAGGACTCCAGGATCATGACCTGAGCCGAAGGCAGTCGCTTAACCAACTGAGCCACCCAGGCGCCCGGGTTTTTTTAATATTGAATTAGTTACCTGCGTTTATGAAGCATGAGCGTTCCTATAACTATCTGCACGTCAGCTTCCCCTGAAAAGTCTAAAACCCTGTCAATACTGGGCCCATGTTTCTATTAGAGAACAGCTGACCAGAGCAAGGTAAGGGCCACCCCCTTTCATGTGCTCTGTTCCCCACAGTCCCTACCTACCCACCCCTCTCAGATAGCTTGCCTGCCTGGCCCCCGTAGACGCCTGAGTTTGTGGCCTTTGGCTTAGATGGGCTGGGCTTAAGTCATTATTAGCCTCAGAGTAGCTTTACAACATTGGTATTTTACAGTTTCTCAATTGGTGATTTAACACTGCCCTTGGACATGTCTTCTGTCTGCTGTATTATCTCCTTTACAATTGGGCCGGAGTCCTTCTAGGCCCTTCCCACTCACCATATTCAGATTCTATTCAGATGGTTGTTTTCTAAAAGTAAATGAGTATTGTTTGAACTTTTTATAATGAGGCTGTAGTTTTTTGGTTCTCCTTTGACCTATATGTAGTCTTTGAGTGCTCAACTTTGCCAGTGATGGTGGTCCCTGTGCAATTGTGCAGACTGAATGAGAAACGTCCTTCTTCTGAATATCATGTTTTTTATATACTTCATTTTCTCTCTTAATAGGAAGAAAATCTCAGGAGAGCCAAGAAGGGGGATCTGAAGGTCAGTATCCATCGAATGGAGATGGAGAGGATCCGCTATGTCCTTAGCAGCTACTTGCGGTGTCGGCTCATGAAGGTTTGACGTGGAGATACCTATAGTTAGCATTAAGGCAATGCAGTGTGTAATATGGACTGAGCATCTTGGGGAGACGTTGGGCTGGGGCCTGAAGATGCTGCAAAGCCCCAATATCAGGGTAGCTAAAGAATAAGGAGGGCAAGAGATTATTCTGGAGAAGCCTAGATGGAACATGCATTGCACACCTCCGGGGACACATTTGTAGTCTTTGTCTGCTGTGTGAAAGGTGCCCCTGGAATTACAGCACGGCAGTGCCGAAGAGTCATTTACATTAGTTCACTAGGGAGTACTGACCAGAGGCGAATAGTTTTCAGGAATTATTTTGCAGCCATTGTATAACCAATGTCAAATTGACCGTGATAACTTGACATTCAGCCATAGTTATGAGGCCATCTAACTTATGAAAATGAAATTGCAAAACATTCTTGTTTTATATGATGTTTATTTTAACCCGGAAAGTTCTTACTTCTTTGAAGTATCTTCTCATTTGGTTCCACTTGTTCCCTTAGTTAATACAAAATGAATACATCCTCTCCTACGTGAGAGTGCTCTCAACTAAACATCTCAACCATTTATTTCCATTTGCTTTCCTGGTTCTGGTTCTGACAAAGGTTCTAGTTTGTCGGTATCCTTAAATTATACCACCTGCAACTGAGTACAATATTCCATTTGTAGTTTGGCCACTTTTGTGAAAAACAGGATCATCACTTCCCTTATTCTAGATATTAAACTGTAGTAATGCCACCCAGTATCACATGAGCGTATTTCACAGAGACATCACACTCTTCATTCTGCACTTGCCATGAACTCTAACCTCTTTGAAGTTTTTGAGTTACCATTTTCCCATCTTGTCACTATCCTATGTTTGAATGGTTTGATTTTTCAACCCCTAAGTGTGGGACTTGATACCCCTCTTATGCTTCGTCTTATTGAATTGGGCCATTTCCCTGGTCTCTGGATCCCGATCTTGTCATTTAATACATTAGCTATCTCTTAACATTTGGTATCATCACCTTATGTCAAGTTTGATAAGTATGTCATCAAAGGTCTTATCTGATTCATTAGTAGGACTGGGCCAAGGACAGAATATTCCACCAGAGACTTCCCTACAGGTCAACATCTGTCTGTTGAATCAATGTAGTTTCTTCAACTGCTTCTGAGTCTGTACTGATCTATACTGTCACAGCCCCAGCTTTACACTTTGCCCCCAAGGATGTCATAACAGTGGTGTCATGTGTTTTGACAAAATGGAGATTTAAAAAAGAAAAAGCCTCTCCACCCCACCCTCAACTACCAGGCCATCCTTTTTTTTTTTTTTTCCCCTTAAGTTGGATAAATCCTTTTCATGTAATCACTTAATTTTCTTTGAGTTCACAAACCAACTCTTAAATGATCAGTTCTAATATAATGCCACATACCAATGTGAAGGCCATTAATCTGTATTTGAAGGTTCCCCCACCGTCTTTGTATTTTTGGAAGTTGGGAAATCGGCCCACCTCCACTATTTCTCATCTCTGTGAGTGCAGTGATTCTGAGACCGTGAGACTGCTTGCATCGGTGGTGCACTAAGTGACAGAGGGCGGTTGGCGTGCATCAGCGCAGAGCGCCTTATACTCCAAAACACCACACAGACGTTCATTTATCCTGGAATGTAATTGGTCCAAGCCAAAAGACATAAACTCCTTTAAGCAGATAAAGGCTCCTCTGTCTTGGCCTGGGGTCCTCCTTCCCATTGTCCTTTCCCTACTTGCATTTCCTTCCACAGACAGCCCTAACAGCACTGACTCTGAGTGGTGGCTTAATCCCTGTGCAGTTCCTGACCACTTACCTTCATGTAGCTTTTAGCGTTTTATTTTTTTTTTTCTGTTTTGTTTGTGTTTTTTTCCTGGTATCATTTTTTCCTAGCCTTGCCTCATTGTGGACTTCATCCTTGCTGGTTATATTCTTATAATTAAGAGTCACTGTTCTCGGGCAGCTGGGTGGCTCAGTTGGTTAAGCGTCTGCCCTCGGCTCAAGTCACGATCCCAGGGTCCTGGGGTCGAGCCCTGCATCGAGCTCCTTGCTCTACTAGGAGTCTGCTTGTCCCTCTCCCCCTGCCCCTCCCCCTAGTCATGCTCTCTTTCTCTCTCAAATAAATAAAATTTTTTTTAAAAGTCACCCTTCTCTCTGCTTGTGTATTCTATATGTGTCTTCCCAGCTTTTGTACATGCTTCCTCTCAGAACAACCTGTGCAGTTGCCTAGAAATGTTAAACGATACCCCCTTCTCTCCCTCATTAATATCATTTACAGTTACATTTTCATATTTTCTTTTATGAAAGCCTCTCACCCTTTTGAAGTGGTCTTCCTTTTTAGAGCCCTTATCTTTGCTCTGCATTCTTTGAAACCTGCCTCCTTGAAATCTTGGAAGTCTAGAAAGGGTCTTGACTGTGAAGACTTGCCATTTTTGAAGTCAATTCTAGTTTAACCTCAACCTGTTTCAGAAAATTTGTATATTTGACTCTCGAATCCTGACACATTTACACAATGCTTTTTATTTATCCTCAGATAGAGAAGTTTTTCCCTCATATCCTTGCAAAGGAGAAAACACTCCACGAGGGGGAGCTGTCTAGCCTTTCTCCAGAGGAGCTGGTCTTTGCCAAACAGTGAGTAAGCAAGACGCGTGGGGACTGCTTTCTTTCCGTGGCTTGTGAGCATGAGTTTTGGTGGTTGTCTCCATGAAGTTGATGGCTGGACCACTGTTGTGTGTCTGACAGCCTGGCGGCTCCTGCAAGGAGGGTGGTCACAGTAATTTGAATTCCTCTCTTTCAGGTACATGGCTAACACAGAGACCTACCTCAAGAATGTTGCCTTAAAGCATATGCCTCCTAACTTACAGACAGTGGACCTCCTGAGGTCAGGTGAGCAGAGCACTCTCTTTTCAGACGTATCTTCAGGTGCCTTAGAATAAGATCTTCATCTTTACTCTCTAGCCTGGAAAAATAAATATGTAGATAAGCAAAAAAGAGAAGAGAGGATGTGGTTTGGTTTAAAAACAAACAAACAAAAAATCATTGTGCTCCTGGGTGGCCCGTCGGTTAAGTGTCTGACTTCAGCTCAGCCAGGTCCCTGGAATTGGAAGCTTGTGGAGAGGATCAACCTGCGTCAGTGCAATAAATCTTGCTTAGTTAGCCCAGGTGCCCTGAGTCCCCTTCAGGCCTCTGGAGCATTGTAGACCCTGAGGGCAGAGTCGGGGAAGGCATGTTGAAATCCAAGCTGGGTTTCCTGGAATAAGTAGCTGCCCAGCCGGGTCATCTGGCCCTGTGAAGTTGGAGTCTCTGTGGCAGGCCCCAGACCCTGAAGCGGCCCAAAGGACTCCCTTAGACCTTTGGAGCCAGTTATCCTGAACCCCCACCTGTGGATGAGGAAATCAAGGACAATATGAATGCTGAGCTAGGCTCTTAGAACTGAGAGTTATCCAGTAGGTTCTTAGAACCTGCAGTTGTTGGAGTCCTCTGGGTACACACAGAGCTCTAAGAAATGAAGAGCTGTCGAGCAGCACAGCCTAGGACCCCTCCTTACATGCAGTGTTGGCTGGTGATAGAAGAGGCAGCAACCTCTCACCCCGGAATCGACCAGGGAAGGACCGCTTACGGTGAAAACCTGTATTCCGTCGTCTGGCACTCAAGACTATCCCCCTGTGACCCAGTCTTTCTAGATGTATAAAAACATTTTCTCACTAGATTTATACACTCCTGTCCCCCCAACACTGCATGCATATTTCTGCCTTGGCCCTTGCTGTTAGCTCCCAGGCTCACTTTCCTCGTTGAGTCTACATTGACCTCTTCCTCCCCACTTGCCTGAGGGACTGTGCCACCAGGGTGAGGCTTTATCAGATGCTGCCGGTAGCCCTTTTCAGAGTGACTCTGTGTCACGCTTGCTTGTATCTTCCACAATGTGCACATTTTACATACTCAACGTCTGTTGAATGAGCCATTGCTGTGTGAGGCCCTGCGTGGAAAGTGTGCTGTTTCTGTAAAGAGCCAGATCTCTCCTCAAGTCACCCTCCCCGCAAAATGCTGTCACATCAGGGGTCCCTTAGTGCTCGGCGCAGTGAACCCCAGCAGCTTTCCCCGACTGGTCTTGTTGGCTGAGCATTTTCTGACTGCATTATCATTTCTCTGGCAGTTCCCAAACCAGATCTAGATTCATATGTGTTTCTGAGAGTGAAAGAACGACAGGAAAACATCCTGGTAGAACCAGAAACAGATGAGCAAAGGTGAGCAACATGTGACCTTGACGGTGGGAAATCTGCCTCCACTGGGGGCACCAGCTCAGCTCTGCATACATTTTTTCCTCCTTTTTCAGGGACTATGTGATTGACTTGGAGGAAGGCTCACAGCACTTGATCCGATACAAAACCATTGCGCCCCTGGTCGCTTCTGGAGCAGTTCAGCTGATATAAAATCAAAAGTAAATACACAATGACAGCATGGAACCCTAAAGATAATGTGTAAGAGCTCCTTACCTCTTTGTGCCTGCAGACGGCAGAGTTTCCCCGGCAGTGCTCTGGGTCACCTGGGCATTGAGAAGGAGCTCAAGGCACGATTCCTAACTTGCCACACGTCCTCACTGCCATCCTAGCCACAGTCAGCAGGTGGAGCCATCGCTCTGCTGATTCTGCATGCTGGCCCCTCTGGCCGAGCCCTCTGAGACGCTCACTTTGTGCGCCTTTTTCCTTTGTGGTATTTCTTGAGCTAAGGGAAGTGAGGCAACCGCAGTTCATAAACGAGCCTCGCTGCCTGTGATTAAGGGGCAGTAGTTAGCCCTGACCTGAGGGTGACCTGACAGCTCTTTCACCTCCCCAGTAAGAAGAGGATAAATGCAGTAGAATAACAGAAGATGAAATATCTTCTAGATTATCTCACTGGACTATGTGAACTAACCTTCTGGAACCTCTGATATTGGACTTAAAAGCAATTTCTGCCCTGGTGGGTACTGAGAATCACAAATAAACCAAGAAACCATTACGGAGTTTCAGTTTTGTGCCAGAAGGAGCCTCTGGGCAGTTCTCAGTTTGTAGCCTAATGAAGTATATACTCCCTGCTGCTAACCTGCAGCCTTCCCTGAATCTCGGGCAGCTTTGCCAAGCCAACCTCCAGGCCATCTGGCCATTCTTGGCCAGGGATCTGCTAACAGCAGCATTAACTATCCTATCTTGTGACCTTAGTAACAGCGTTTCTGTTTTTAGCTCTACTTTCTCAAGGGAAGTGGATGAAATTCACGTGAGCAGAGAGTGTCACAGTGACACCTGAAGGAAGGATGTAGAGACAGTGAATGAATTGTCTTTCCCTGAAACATGACCAGAAGGAACCTGCATTCCAGTCTTTTCTTGCTGATGAGAAGGCAGCAGATTTTCGTTTAGAGTAATCAATGTAATATGGCTATCATTTCCAAGAGAAATCACTAAGTAAAAGCAAGAAGGGTTTATTTGTTAATAAAAGCATTTTCTATTTCATGTAGTGCTTTACTTTTTCCGCAGTGATTTTACCTTCTTCAGCTGTTTATAAAACAAATAGGTATTGAGCATGTAGGGTGCTAGGCACAGTTCAAGGCACTGAGGCTCCAACCCAGAATAAGACAGAGACTTGGAACAGGGCGACTTCACTAAAGAGTAACTAGAGTGAGGGTTTGAGAGGTTCTTACCTAATTCAGTGAATCTCACTAAATTGGGCCAAGATCTGAATACCAAGGAGCCAGACACAGATCAAAAGGAAGGTGATTCCAGATGGAGAAGACAGCTTATACAAAGGCCCTGAAGCAGAAACGAGGTCTGCCCATAGTCCTAAAACACAATGGGCCCTCAGTCGGGTCTAAGAGGCAGTCTGGGCCCAGATCACGTAGGGCTTTGTTAGCAAGGATCCCATTTGGTTCTCACAGCAGTCCTGAGAAGTTGACAGGGCTGGTAGTAATAGGTGGGAAATGGATGTTAAAGTGGATGTTTAGTGGTTAAGTCTGAGACTAGAACCCACAGCTGCCTCCTAATCACATGTAATACGAGCTCTCTCCCCAAGGCCTCCCTTGTGCTGAGCAGCCCGGAGAGGGATGTGGGCTATTACGCTGTTACCTAGAACGGTGCCTCCAGAGCCTTGATACGAACACCAATCGCCCAGAGGTCTTGTTAAGATGCCCATCCTGATTCGAGAAGACTAGGGTGGGGCCGAGGATTCTGCATTTCTGAGGATCTCCCAGGCTGTGCCGGCGGTACTGACCCAGGCACCCACCTGGAGTGGTAGAGCTCTGTGCCGTCACCGGCTCCCACCACGGACGTGCCAGACACACAGAAGACTTGAAGGTCTCTACAAAACCACAGAGTGCGTTTCTCCATTTCCTAGGCCACCTCTTTAAAGGAAGACTGGTTTAAATCAGTTGTTTTAAGATAAAGGGGAAGTTCAATTTCAAAACCAAGTAAGAAAGGAAATGAAGTGGCTTAGTGTGACATTGACTTCAACTTGTCCAGTTTGTGGTATTTTGCTCTATTGATAAGAACTCATTATGAAAGTATGAGAGATGGTTTTTCAAATAATTGCATCATACTTCATCATAAGCTTGTTGCTAGCAAGATGGTTCTTCCTGAGAAGTGCTGGCAGGTCCGGATCTGGGTTTTTCCAGCCACAGCAATCATGATTCAGCTGTGACCTTAGAACAAGGTCAGCTGTTTTTACTCTGTACTCAGGCTCCAGCAAGCAATGTGACTTTGGTGCCATCAAACTTCCTTCTGTGATGTACACAAGTTAACCATAGAGCTTTCAGAGGAAATTGTTAAGCAAGGACATTGTTAATCAATTCTTATGTTCTTCAATTTTTCATGGGAAGCTAAAATTCCAAACATTTGGAATTCTTCTAGAATTGATTTTTTTATATATTGTGGTAAAATACACATAACAAAATCTACCATCTTGACCATTTCTAAGTGTACGGTTCAGTGTATATTAAAGAGATTCACATTGTGCAGCCATCACCACCGTCCAACTCCATAACTTTTCATCTTGTAAACCTGCAACTCTTTACCTCTTTAACAATAGCTCCCCTTTATCTCCCCTCCCCCCCAGCCCCTGAAAGCCACCATTGTACTTTCAGTCTTTATGGTTTTGACTACTCTTAAGTACCTCATACAAGTGGAATCAGAGTATTTCTCTTTTTGTGACCAGCTTATTTAGCATAGCGTCCTTGAAGTTCATCCATGTTGTACATATCATGTGTCAGAATTTCTTTCCTTTTTTTTTTTTTTTTTAAGATTTTATTTATTTGAGAGCACGAGCAGGGGGAAAGGCAGAGGGAGAGAGAAAGGGAGAAGCCGACTCTCCACTGAGCAGGGAGCCTAACATGGGGCTCGATCCCAGGCCTCTGGGATCATGTGCTGAGCTGAAGGCAGATACTTAACGGACTGAGCCACCCAGGCTCCCCAGAATTTCTTTCCATTTTAAGGCGAATAATATCCCATTGTATATGTATAGATCACCTTTGCTTATTCATTCATCCATCATTGAACACTGGGTTGCTCCACATTTCAGCTATTAAGAATAATACTATAGGGGCACCTGGGTGGCTTAGTTGGTTAAACGTCTGCCTTGGGATCCAGCCCTGCGTCGGGTTCCCTGCTCAGCGGGGAGCGTGCTTCTCCCTCTCTTTGACCTTCCCCCCACTCATGCACTCGCTCACTCGCTCTCTCAAGTAAATAAGTAAGTAAGTAAAAGAATAATACCATCAACATGGATGTACAAATATCTCTTTTGAGACCCTGCTTTCAATTCTGTAAACCCAGAAGTGGAATTGCCGGATCCTATGGTAATTCTGTTTTAACATTTTGGTACTGTTCTACTGTTTTCCACGGCCACTATACCATTTTACATTCCCACCAACAGTGCAGAAGAGTTCCAGTCTCCAGTTTCTCTACATCATCCCACTGTTTTCTATTTTTGTTTTATAATGACCATCCAAATGTGTGTGAGGTGGTATCTCATAGTTTTGATTTGCATTTCCCTAATTATTGGTGATGTTGAGCATCTTTCCATGTGTTTACTTGCCATTCCTCTATCTTCTTTGGAGAAATGTCTATTCAAGTTCTTCACCCATTTTTTAATAGGGTTGCTGGTTTTTTTGTTGTTGAGTTGTCAGAGTTCTCTATATTCTGGTTATTAACCCCTTATCAGATTTATGATTTGCAAACATTTTCTCCCATTCTGTGGGTTGCCTTTTTACTCTGTGGATAGTGTCTTTTGATGTACACAACTTACAAATTTTCGTGAAGTCCACTCTGTCATTTTTTTCTTTTGTTACCTGTGCTTTTGGTGTCATAGCCAACAAATCATCATGAAATCCAATGTCATGAAGCTTTCGTTATATGTTTTCTTCTCAGAGTTTTGTTTTATGTCTTACATTCAGATCCTTGTTTTATTTTGAGTTAAATTTTATATATGGTGTTAGGTAAGGGTTCAACTTTTTTTTTTGCATGTGGATATCCAGCACCCCCCCCCCCCCCCCCCGCCGCCCAACACACACACACGCCATTTGTTGAAAAGACTGTCCTTTTCCCATTGAATTGTCTTGGTATCCTTGTCAAAAATCATTTGACCGTTTATGTGCGGGCTTATTTCTGGGCTCTGTACTCTGTTCCCTTGGTCTATATGTCTGGCTTTATGCCAATACCACACTTTTGATTACTGTAACTTCATAGTAAGTTTATCATCAAGAAAGTGTGAGTCACTTTCTTGATGATAAAACAGTTTTTTTCAAGACTGTTCTGGTTATTCGAGATTTTCTTGAATTTACGTGTGGGTTTTAGGATATATTTCTTCTATTTTTGTAAAAACTATCATTGGGATTTTGATAGAGATTGCACTGAATCTGTAGATCACTTTAGGTAGTACTGACATTTTAACAATATTAAGTCTTCTATTCCATGAGCATGGAGCGTTTTTTCATTTACTTAGGTCTTTAATTTCTTACAACAATACGGTGTAGTTTTCATTGTACAAAGCTTTCACCTCCTTGGTTAATTCCTAAGTGTTTTATTCTTTATGATGCTATTGTAAATGGAACCATCTTTATAACTTTTCATTGTTTGTATATAGAAATGTAACTGATTTTTGTGTGTTTGTATCCTGCTACTTTGCTGAATTTATGTATTCTAACAGCTTTCTTGTGAAGTCTAAGGTTTTCTACTTTTAAGATCATATCATCTGCAAACAGAGATAACTTCACTTCTTCCTTTCCAATTTGGCTAACTTTATTTCTTTTTCTTGCCTAATTGCTCTGACCAGAACTCCCAGTACTATGTGAAATACAAGCGGTGGAAGCGGACATCCTTGTCAAGTTCCCGATCTTAGAGGAGAAGCTTTCAGCCTTTCACCATTGAATATGGTGTTTGCTGTGGCTTTTATTATGTGGAGGTAGTTTACTTCTCTTCCTATTTTGTTGAGTGTTCTATCGTGAAAGGGTGTTGAATTTTGTCAAATGCTTTTTCTGCATTAACTGAGATGATCTTGTGATTTTTTTTCCTTCATTTTGTTGATGTGGCCTATTACACTGACCAAGTTTCATATATTGACCCATCCTTGCATCCCAGAAATAAATCCCACTTGGTCATTGTGTATAACCTTTTCTGCATCAGTGCTCATAAGGGGATTGGTCTGTACTTTTCTTGTAGTGTCTTTGTTTGGCTCTGGTATCGGGGTTATACTGGCATTGAATGAATGAGGAAGTGTTCTCTCCTCTTCCATATTTTGGAAAATTTTGAGAAGGATTGGTATCACTTCTTTAATTGTTTGGTAGGATTCACCAGTGAAGCCATCAAGTTCAGGGCTTTTTTTTCTGGATGGAATATTTTTGATTACATATTCAGTCACCTTACTCGTTATAAATCTGTTCAGATTCTCTATTTCTTTGTGATTTAGTCTTGGTAGCGTTCTGTGTTTCTAAGCATGTGTCCATTTCTTCTGGGTTAACTAATTTTGGTTCATGTACTTTCTTACAATCCTTTTTAACTTTCTGGAATCAGTAGTAATGTCCCCACCTTTATTTCTGATTTTAGTAATCTGCGTCTTCTGTCTTTTTTTCTGTCCATCTAGGCAAAGGTTTGTCAATTTTGTTGATCTTTTTCAAGAACCAATTTTTGGCTTTATTGATTTCCTCTGTTGTTTTTCTATTCTGTATTTCATTTATCTCTTCTCCAATCCTTACTATTTCCTTCCTTTTTGCACGTTTGGATTTAGTTCTTCTTTTCCTAGTTTCCAAAGTTGTAAAGTTAGATTGTTGATTTGAGATTTTTCTTTTTTTCAATGTAAAACATTTATGGCTATAAATTTTCCCATTAGCTCTGCTCTTGCTACATCTCATCATGTTTTCATATGTCATGTTCTCATTTTCATTTGCATCTGTTTTCTAATTTCCTTTGTGAATTTCTTCTTTGAGCCAGTCATTGTTAAAAGGTGTATTGTTTAACTTACACAATTTTGTGAATTTTTCATCTTTTTTATGGATTTCTAACTTTATCCTGCCGTGATCAGAGAAAATGCTTTGTATGGTATCTATTTTTTTAAATCTATTGAGACTTAATTTGTGACCTAAAATGTGGTCTATTCTGGAAAATATTCCATGTGCACTTGAGAAGGTGTATGCTGCTGTTGGATAGAGTGTTCTGTATATGTCTGTTAGATCCAGTTGGTTTATTGTGTTAAGTCCCCTGTTTCCTTACTTAACTTCTGTTTCTTCTGTTCTTGTTGTGAGGGTGCTATTGAAGTCTTCAACGGTTATTGTAAAACTGTCTATTTCTCTCTTCAGTTCTATCAGTTTTTGCTTCATATATTTTTGATGGTCTATCATTAGATGCATAAATGTTAATAATTATTATATCTTCTTGCTGTATTAAACATTTTATTAATATATAATGTTCTTCTTTGTCTCTTCTAACATTTTTTGATTTAAAGTCTATTTTGTCTGATATTAGCATAGCCTCCTATGCTCTCTTTTGGATACTATTTACTTGGAATATCTTTTTCCATCCTATCCTTTCAACCTGTTTGTTTCCTTGAACCTCAAGTGAGCTTCTTGTGGACAGCATATAGTTGGGTCATGTGTTTTGTCCATTCTGCCAATCTATTGATTGAAGAGTTTATGTACAAATTTAAAGTAATTACTGATTAGGAGAGGCCTAGTTCTGTCATTGTGCTGTTTGTTTTCTATATGCCCTATAGCCATTTTGTTCTTTATTCCCTGCATTTCTGTTCTTCCTTTGTGTTTAGTTGATTTTTTTTTTTTGCAGTAAATGTTTAAATTCCTTTATTATTTCCTTTTGTGTATACTCTATAGCTACTTTGTGGTCACCATTGGATTACATTTAATATCCCAAAGTTATAACACTCTTAATTTTAATTCATAGCAGCTTAACTTCAGTAACATAAAAACTTTGCTTATTTGCAGCTCTGTCCCACCCCTTTCAGTTATTGGCGTCACAGAATTACATCTGTGTACACTGTGTTCCTAAAAATATAAACTCATTATTCATCTAAATTCATTAGTCTCCTAAATTATGTAGAAAGCAAGATTTGTAGTTACAAACCAAAGTTACAGTAATACTAGCTTTGACATAAAATTGAGGGTTTTTTCTTAAAATACATGTCTCTTAAATCATGTAGAAAACAAAAGGTACAGTTGCAATAATATTAGCTTTTATAATTGCCCATATGTTTACCTTTATTAGATTTTTATCTTTCCATATGGTTTTGATTTACTGAGTAGTGTCATTTCATTTCACCTTGCCGACTCCCTTGAGCATTTCTTGTGGGGCAGGTCTAGTGGTCACGGACTCCCTTAGCTTTTATTTATCTGGGAATGTCGTAATTTCTTCCTCACTTTTGGAGAACAGTTTTGTTGCATAGTTTTTTTGTTGACAGTTTTTTTCTTTTAGCACTTTGGATATATTGACCCACTGTCTTCTGGCTTCCCAAGCTTCTGATAAAAAATCTACTCAATCTTATTGAAGATCCCTTGTTATGTGATGATTTGCTTCTCTCTTGCAGCTCTCAAGATTCTCTGTCTTTGGCTTTTGAAAGTTTGATTATAATGAGTTTTAGTGTGGGTCTCTTTGAATTCATCTTGCTTGAAGTTTGTTGACCTTGGATATTTATATTCATGGCTTTCATCAAATTTGGGAAGTTTTCAGCCATTATTTCTTCAAATGTTCTCTCTGTCCATTTCTGTCTCTCTTCTCTTTCTGGGATTCCCATGATGCATACATTGGTCCTCTCGATGGTGTCATGTCCCACAGGTCCCTTAGGTTTTGTTTGCTTTTCTTCAATTTTTTTTTTCCTGTTCTTTGGCCTCAATAATTTCCATTGGCATGTCTTCAATTCACTGAATCTTCTGCTGTTCAAATCTGCCTTCAAATCTGCCAGTAAATTTTTCATTTCAGTTACTGAATGTTTTCAGCTCCAGAGTTTCTTTTTTGTTTCTTTTTAAGTTTTCTCTATCTTCGATATTTCCATTCTGTTCACACATCATTTTCTTGGCTTTCTACACATCTTCTTTTAGTTCTTTGAGCACCTTTAAGACAGTTTTTAAAGTCTTTGTCTAGATTACTATTAGATCTTTTTCAGGAACGGTTTCTATTGATTTATTTTTTCCTTTGAGTAGGTCATAATTTCCTGTTTCTTTGTATACCTTGTGATTTTGCATTGAACACTGGACCTTTGAAACTAATAATGGGGTAACGGTAAATCAGACACTCCCTTTTCCAGGGTTTGCTGTTTTCTTGTTATTGTTTGTGTTTATTGGTTTTGGGGTTTTGTTTGTTGTAGGCTATCTCAGTGCCAAGGCGTGGCCTGAGGTATAAACTTCATGTCTTCTCAGGTCTTTTCGGAGCCTTTCCCTGGGCATGCACAGCCACTTTCTAATTTTCCCTGCATATGCAATTATTTTTGAATGTCCTAGTCTTTTAAGTCTGGCTCCTGAATAGGGAAAAAAATAAAAAACAAATAGGAAAAGAAAAGGTACCAGCCCTTTAAATACCTTGGAAGTCATCTCAACCAGAGGGAAAGGGGCTTGCAACAATGAGTGGAGGTTCAATAATGGCTGCCTGCCTCTTTGCACCTGTGCCACAAGAAGCACCAATCAGCAATCAGAGCACAGAACACCCTGTATTTAGAGGACTGGGTCCTTTTTACCCACCCTGTCTCCCACAAGCGGAGCACCAGCTGCTCCAGGAACACTTGTACAAGCACCTACCACATGGCTAGGAGTGAAGGATGGGTAGCTGCTACAGAGCTAAGAGCTGAAACTGACCAAAATTAACTGTGATTTACCATCCAAGTGTTCCCTCAGAAGTTGCAAGCCTTCAACAGACCCCAGAGTCCCAAAATAGTTAAAAAAGACAGATTGTGCCAGTGTAATTGTTGTCTCGGCAGAGAGATTCCTGGTGCTTCCTACTCTACTATCTTCCCAGAATCCTCTGAGAATTTATTTTTTTTTAAAGATTTTATTTATTTTTTTGACAGACACAGAGAGGGAACACAAGTGGGGGAGTGGGAGAGGGAGAAGCAGGCTTCCTGTGGAGCAGGGAGCCCAATGCGGGGCTCGATCCCAGGACCCTGGGATCATGACCTGAGCCAAAGGCAGATGCTTAACGAGTGAGCCACCCAGGCGCCCCAATTTTTTTTTTAATGTATCTAATAAACCAGCTCTGAAAATACTCTCACTTGTCAAAACAACTTCATTTTTAAAAAGGCAAAATCCGTATCCTTTATTTACAGCTTGGTTTCAAATAATGTAGCTGTTTCTAAAAACTTGAACATCCCTTCCATGGCTGAAAAACAATTACTGCGTGTTGTGAAAATTAATAAAGGAAAACCTCACTGACGTGGAGGCCAGAAGAGAGAGCAGTACCGTGCAACATCAATTATAAGCACCAACAGAAGAGTTCCCAACAGGAAAGAATCATCAATTCCAGGTCCCAGTAGGGAAAGATGTACATTGCATCTCCCACAAGACCTCTGCTACCCCTGCAACTCACCCAATGGGAAACTGTCATCACCCTGGACTCTTACTTTTTTCCAAGAGACTTTCGTTCAAAACAACACCCCCCAGCTTTCTCCTTCTCCATAATATAACATGCCTCTCCTTACTTTGTTGGACATGCCTATGGTTTTACCCTAGCTTGCATATTCCTAAATTACAATTTTCTGTTATTCCTGAGTAAGCCCATATTTGCTGGTAAAATAACTTTTAGTTTTTTTAAGATTAACAGGGTATTCAAAGGAATGTACTACAGTTTCTGAAGGCAATAATGTTGATCAAGTATTTGCTATGAGTCATACTATTCTATGCCTTCAGTAGGATAAATTTGTAAATCTTCACAGCAACTTTTTTTTTTCACAGCAACCTTATTTGCTTACAAATTCTTCTTGTTAAGGAAAACTATTCAAAATAAATTCATACAATTACCTAAACTTTGCTTTTTGTCCCAGTTCTATTAGGTTCTATGAGAATAAAAGTAAATGACTATTTCTGCCCCCCCCCCCAAGGAATTACAGTGAATACTAAGAGAACCACCTAAGTGTAAATCTGAAAATATGAGATTGTTTGACAAAGGAAGAAGATTGTCTTAAGAGCCAGGACTATGAAGTTTGAAAGGAAATTATCTGCTTGGGTTCAAAGCTTTGTATATGAGAGGATGTTTTAAACCTCTTAAGTAGGGTATTCCTTGGGACCCAAAGTTGTTCCCAGCTGAAATGTAAATTTTTTTAAACTTCAAGTTGCAGCTCCTCTTATCTCTGAAGCTGCAATTTTCCTCAAGTATAATTCTGACCATTTCATTGCCTCTTTTAAAAAGCTTCAGTGGCTACCCACTGCCTACAGAAAAGGAAGGGAGTAAAGGAGATTAATATTTTTTGTGCACTTGTGTCCAGGACAATGTACGAATTGCCCTCCACAAATTACCTTGTTTAATCCTCATACTCACATTGCCTCCCAGCTTCCTGGTTAAATCACCCTTTCCCTTTCCCTAAATGGTTTCTAATCTTTTTATACTTATAGTTTTACTGTTTTCTGTTGATTAAAATCCCACCAAGGTTCTTTGGAGAATTAAGTAAGGTATAAATAATTTTATATTAGGAACACTGGAACAAACAAGATGATTTAAGCATGACTGCAATCTAATTTCCTGAATAGATCATGAAAATAACATAATGAGAAATGGCATATGCCTCATCTCATTTCATTTGTTAACAAACCCGGCATGTGTGCACCCACTTGGCTGTGTTTGCAGGCGTGGCTGCCCTCAACGTCCAGACGTGGCAGCTGGCCTGCAGTCTCAGTGAGACTGCAATAATAGATCATCAGCTTTGCCATCTCCTTGTACCTAAAGCTTTCTGACCTGCAATCAACAATATCACGTCTCCACTTGAGTGAACTCGGTCACGAGTAATAGACTGCCAACAATGGTGTGTCAACAGTTTAATAAACAAAACAAGAGAGATACTAATGGCCGTATCTTCAGTCTCTTTCTCTTGGTTCCACAACTTTTAGTTCTGTATCAAACTTGGTCCCAGAAAGCAGTTACCCTGGGCTAATGGGAATGTATTAGTTCCTTGATTTTAGCAGAGAAATAGCTGTGTGAATAACATCTCTATGTCTTCCAAAAATTATAGTCAAAGACAGTCTCAATTATGTTACCTTCTGTTGTCTTTATAAGGATCCATGTAAGAAATTTTTCTCAAAATTTAGTACAAATAAAAATTTGTCTCTTCAAACTTCTATGATTCATTGTATCAGACAGAGGAGTCCTACCAGTTCCCATTTTTAGCCTTCCTACCAGGGAGCTCAGAGCCAATTACTGTGTCCATTGCCTCACCATGGCTTCCCATCACATTGCCCTGAGTCTTTCCTTAAATAGTTTGATTTTTTTATACCTACAATTTTACTGTTTTGTCTAAATTTAAAAAGCTATGTCAAATCTTGAGAATTAAGAATAAGTAAGTACATAGTAGTAACTTGGACATATATTAGCAACCTAGTGTTCCCAGTTTTTAAAACGCGTAGGAATGAGCATTTCGTGGAATACGAATTCCTAGGTGAGGAACAAAAACAAAAGTTGTAATGAAGGCAAGAGTTGTAGTGTCCTGTCACTCTAGAATTTTGCAGAGTGACTAGATCATATAAATGATACAATAGAAATAGCAGTATGCGGTGTGCTTCATCTAAAATTCAATAGTAAAAAAAGGTGTGAAGTTTAAAAAATTAAAATAAAAAAAATAGTATGCCAAGTACAACTCCTCTCAATTTGGTAAACAAACATAAGATCAGACACTGTGGCGTGTAACCTGCAAGTAACCTGTGTATCAGAGGAAGAGATTGTATCACTCAGTGAGGGAGACCAACAAGAACATAATCACAGAATAATATGTTTTCGTAAAAGTAGGAATGGGCAAGAAGTGGTACAAAAGAACACAGGAAGGACTCCAAGGACAAGAAATCACAAAAGCTTCTTGGAAAGGGGGGGGCCTAAGCCAAGACTTGAAACACTAGAGCAGTTAGCCAGGCCAAGGAGGGAGGAGGAGATGGCTATTTTGGGTAGAAATACCATGAGCAAAGCACAAAGCCATAGGGTACATACAGCACTGTGGGCACTCCAAGAAGCTGGGCATGGTAATACGTTAGGATAAGAGTGGGTTGTGGGAGGACGGCAGCTTCCCATCTTTTAGGGTCCCATAGGAGACACCTGGGAGCTTCTGGAGGACTTGAAGCTAAGGTCTGAAATGATTAGAATTATATTTTAAAATCTGATTTGCATTTAGAAAAATGCTTCTGGTGACTATGGAGAATGGAGGGCACATCACAGGGTTAGAAATCAGTGGCTATGCTGGCAGTCCAAGTGAGAAGAAATAAGGACCCCATAGCCCATAAAGGTGGGGATGGCATGACAATGGGCAGGCAGCTCTGCTTCCTGTAATGGCGGACTAAGTAATTTGGATCAATTCACCCTGAAGAAAATTTAAAAATTGGATAAAATATAAAAACATTTTTCTGAAGACATCAAATTGCTAATGAGGTAGTGAAGGATTGTTGCACCAAGATCTAGGAGAAAACAGAAGTCCTGGGAAGTGAGTTCAGCATTTGGCCAGGCCAGGTGTTAGCCAAGAGACTGAATAGCACCGCCAAAAGCCAAACAGCCAAATGCAGTGATCCTAAATCTGAGGTCCACAGACCGTTCAATTCAGGGGGTCTATGACCTCGGTTAAAAAAATTACATCTTTCTTTTCCTTAACCACTAAATGAAGCTTAGACTTTTCTTCTGTTACTAATCTAGGCCACAAGCCATAGTAATAGCCACAGTACTTGTGACTTTGTCATCAACAGAAATCAAATGTTTTCATCAACATTTACAGTTGTTGCAGATACCTGAAAATGTCATTTATGTTCATCACTATGCTAAATTATAGTTGGTATTAGACCTGCTGCAAGAACTTGCTATTTAATACATTAATAGAGAAAACATGTATTACCATATCACAAATTTTTAATCAGTGTTTTGATAACTTTATTGGAATATAATAAGTTTCCTTTGTAATCCTATTTATTTTATGATTTTAGGGGCACTTGGGTGGCTCAGTCAGTTAGGTGTCTGACTTTTGATCTCAGCTCAGGTCTTGATCTCAGGGTCATGGGCTTGGGCCCTGTGTTGAGCTCCACACCTACTTTAAAAACTTAAAAACAAGGCAAAACAAAACATTGTTCCAAGGAGTCCGTAGCTCCATCAGATTGTCAAAGGACAAAAAAGGTTAAGCACCTCTTGCCTAGTGGAACCAGTGGCACAAAAGTTAGAGTTCAGTGCCTGTGAAGATTGAGAGTTCTGGTAAACCATCCTCCTTTGGGATCAGCATTCAGGGCGTAAAAGAGAATTAGAAGTAAACCAAGCCCTCACACACAGATTTTAGGTCAGCTTTGAATCATGTGGATGGTCCTGAAAATTTCAAACTTGTAAATTGGATTAAAGCAATCCAGACTGCTGGTGAACAGAACTAAAATCATATCTGAAGAAAGAGAACATCCTAGGCCTCAAATGATTTCTATAAATAATTTTTCAAAAGCAACATCTAACATAAAATTAACTAGGCATATAAAGAGAAAAGATAATATTGTGAGAACCAATAGAAGCAACAGATAACAGAAAGTCAGGTATTCCAAATGGTGGAATTAATAGGCACAGGCTGTAAAACAGCCATATTCGTGGGGATAAAAGATGAACTCCAAAATTTCAGGGAGGAACTAGAAGCAGTACAAAATAACATTGCATATTTGAAAAAAAAGGGGGGGTTAGCAATGAGCAAGTCTAAAGGAGATGACCATTTAGATTGGAGGTGAGTGGAAATTACAGTAGAAGAGAGAAGTCTAGAATGACATCCAATCTGGGTAACTGTGAAAACAAAAATTACATTAATTGGTATAGGAGAATATAGAAAAATCTTGTTAGTTGGAAGTAGAGTGAAGGAAATGATGATGTCATGGACGTATGGAGCTTAATGTATTCATGGGACATGAAAGTGGAAATTCCTGCAGAAGTATGACTGGGTTCAGCTCAGACAGGAGGTCTGGCATGGAATATAACATGGAAGTCATCAGTACTTGGGTGAAGTTGAAGTCCTAGGAGCAAGTGAGATAACCAAAGGACAAGTTTAGACTAGAGGGTGTGAAGACAGTTCCATAGATCAGGGATTCTGGTTACAAGTGATGAAACTCAACCTGAGTTAACTTCAGGAAAAGGAATTTCCTGGCTCCTGTAACTGAAAATGGCAGCTGGCCTCCAACAACCAACTAGGTCCACAGATTCCAACACTACGTTGAGAGGGATATGCGCGCGTGCGTGCGCGCGCGCGTGTGTGTGTGTGTGTGTGTGTGTACCAGTCTCTATCTTTTCTCCTGCGTCTCCATGTCTTTTGACCTTACTCTCTCCTGCAGATGGGGTTTCTCCTGAGCAGGAAATAGAGCGCAGGCAGCTTCATGGTTACTCCACTCCAGCGTAGTGAATTCACATGTTCAAGTCCCACCCCTCCAAGGTGATGCTATTTGGAAGTGGGGTCTTTGAGAGGTAATAAGGTTAGATGAGGTCATGAGGGTGAGACTGCAATGATGGTATTAGTGCCTTTATAAGAAGAGGAGGAGATCAGAGATACCTCCCTTTCCACCATGGGAGGACACTGCAAGGAGGTAAGGAGGTAACCAACTACAAGCCAAGAAGTAGGCTCTCACTAGAATCCAACCATGCTGGCATCTTGATCTCAGACTTCCAGCCTCCAGACCTATGAGAAATAGTTGTCTGTTTTTTAAGCCACCCAGATTATGGTATTTGTTTTGGCAGCCTGAACTAAAACAGCATACAAAAGTTCCATGGACGGGCGCCTGGGTGGCTCAGTTGGGCCTTCGGCTCAGGTCATGATCCTTGGAGTCCCAGGATCGAGTCTGGCATCAGGCCCCCTGCTCAGCAGGGAGTCTGCTTCTCCCTCTGACCCTCCTCCCTCTCATGCTCTCTCTCTGTCATTCTCTCTCCCTCTCAATAAATAAATAAAAATCTTTAAAAAAAAAAGTTCCATGGAATTTCCATCCTGGGAGTCTCTGAGAAAGATGTAGCTGTGTCCTCTGTCAATGGGAAATTGGGACTTCCTTGCTGCTTGTGATTCACAGCCAACCAAGATTCTTTAGACTCCAGTGACCTTTAAAGTGAAACTGCTTAAAAATAAACTATTGGGACTACACCAAAATAAAAAAATTCTGCACAGCAAAGGAAATAATCAAAACTAAAAGACAACCTACAGAATGGAAGATATTTTCAAATGATATCTCCAAAAAAGGGTTAGTATTCAAAATGTATAAAGAACTTGTACAAAGCAACACCAAAAAACCCCAAATAATCCAATTTAAAAATGGTCAGAAGACATGAACAGATATTTTTCCAATAAAGACATAAATGCAAATCAAAAACACAATGAGATATGACCTCACACCTGTTAGAAAGGCTAAAATTAGAACCACAAGAAACAACAAGTGTTGGCAAGGATGTGGAGAAAAAGGAATCCTCATGCACTGTTGGTGGGAATGCACACTGCTGCAGCCACTGTGAAAAACAGTGTGGAGGTTCCTCAAAAAATTAAACATAGAACTACCATATGATCCAATAATTCCACTACTGAGTATTTTCCCAAAGAATACGAAAATGCTAATTTGAAAAGATACATCCATCTTTATATTTATGGCAGCATTATTTACAATAGCCAAATTATGGAAGCATCCCAAGTGTCCATCTATAGAGGAATGGATAAAGAAGATGCGGTATATATACACAATGGAATATTACTCAGCCATAAAAAAGAATGAAATCTTGCCATTTGCAACAAAATGGATAGATCTACAGGGTATAATGCTAAGTGAAATGGTAAGTCAGAGAAAGACAAATACCATATGCTTTCACTCATATGTGGAATTTAGGAAACCAAACAAACAAAGGAAAAAAACAGACTGTTAGGGTGCCTGGGTGGCTCAGTCATTGAGCGTCTGCCTTCAGCTCAGGTCATGATCCCAGGGTCCTGGGATCAAGCCCCGAATCAGGCTCCCTGCTCAGCGGGAAGCCTGCTTCTCCCTCTCCCACTCCCCCTGCTTGTGTTTCCTCTTTCCTGTCTCTCTCTGTCAAATAAATAAATAAATCTTTAAAAAAAAAAAAAAACAGACTTTTAACTACAGAGAACAAACTGATGTTTACCAGAGTGTCGGTGGATGGCGGATGGGTGAAACAGGTGAAGGGGATTAAGAGCACACCTTGATGAGCACTAAACAGTGTATAGAATCATTGAATCACTATATTGTACACCTGAAACTAATATAACACTATATGCTAATTATACTAGTATTAAAATTTTTTAAAAATGAAACTGCTTAATTTTCATGAATTAAACAAAACAGACAGGAGTCTGGACATGATGACCAATGATGAAGCCATCAATTGGTATGTGGTAATTATCATAAACTAGATCTGATGACCAATTTGATCTTGGTTTTTAAGGGATAAATTAGTTTTATGGGATAAAAAAAGCAGGAAGAAATGGCTGGGAAATTATTTAATTGAAAGGAAGAAGGAAGGAATTAAGCAGCTTTTAAAAAAAAAATGAATGTTAAAAGGCCAAAATTCTCTCGTATTATGATTAGCAGGAGGAAAACAATGGAAAAGAAATGGAGACTCATAAAAATCAAGCCGCTTTTCTAAAGTATAAGTCCGCACACTCAGGAACATGTATAAAGAACAAAAGAATCAGAAAAATGACAAGCGACAAAGACAGAACTTTTTACCAAGAGGAAAGAGACTTATATGGTATCATGAAGAAAAGGCTGTTTGTCATAACACTGGATTGGTCTACCAAAGAAGTTTGTAGAAGCTAAGATCTTGGAGATGCAAAAAAAGTCATAAATACTTTTCTGTTCCTAAAAGCTTTCAACACTTGCTTGCCTAAACCTTGCAAAGGCTTGGACCAGAAAATCTCCCAAGTTCCCTGGCAGTTTTCAGTCTGCCAGCAGCCCAGCAGTCTTCTGAAGATTTATGCCCAGACCCACACATGCCTCTTTCAGAAAATTAACACTAAACCCTTACATTTGCAAGGTGCTTTTTGTTTATCAAAATGTTTTCCCAAGGAACAGGTTACCATGAAATGATGCTGGGATTTGGAGTCAAAACTAGGCTCAAGTCCTGAATCTGCATTTTTTTTTAAGATTTTATTTATTTATTTGACAGAATGAGAGAGCACAAGCAGGGGGACTGGCAGAGGGAGAGGGAGAAGCAGGCTTCCTGCTGAGCAGGGAGCCCAACAAGGGGCTGGAGCCCAGGCCCCTGGGATCATGACCTGAGCTGAAGGCAGACGCTTAACCAACCAAGCCACCCAGGTGTCCCCCGAATCTGCATTTTTATCGACTCAGGAGCCTTGGAGAAATCACTTCCTTATATGTAAAACAGGGAGAATAGTAACGCCAACATAACAGGGTTGTCAGAAGGAAAAAGTGAGATGAGGTGTGAAAAGGTTTTAGAAAATTCTTAAATATTAATACATATATAAATTGTTCATTTATTGCTGTCTTTTTCTACAGTACCTTGATGTAGGCAGAGATCCCTATCGCATTTGTAGACTATCATGGCTGTTCGTAATTACCACTAAGTGATTTGGCCAAGACGAACCTAGCACCTCTGACGCAGAAAACCAGTTATCTTTCCTTGACCCCACATCACTTGTCCAACAGAAATATGTTCTAGCCTTGTGCTCTTCAGATGGGAGTCACTACAGAAAACGCCTCCCCAGCTCCCCAATTTCCATGTTCTGTGTTAAGTAGTAAGGTTGCATATCTTGTTGTAGATCTTTTCCACTTCTAACTTTGGTTCAATATGTTCTTCCAACTCAATGTTTTTTTGTGGGTGAAGGTTTTTAAAATCTTTGCGACTTTTGCATGCCTGCATGCACATGTGTGTTTCTGTGTTTACCAGATTTGGGAAATTTAGGTGTACATGATAAATACACACAATCCTGATATTAGGAGGTCTGAATAGTGGCCAGAAACTCACCTTTCAGTCCACATTAGCTTTGAAAGCAATGCTAGGATCTCGTTGAACTAGATGTTTGGCATTAAGACAATGAGGATGGAGAAAAACCAACTCTTACACAATGTAGGTCAATTGGAAACCTAGAGCTTATTGAAAAGGACCAAGAGCAAGAGGAAAAGAAGAGAAATATAGAAAAACACAGTCCAGCTATTTCTGTTCCTCCCAAATAACCTCACACTTAAAATAACAAAAAAGTGGATTTAATAAACAGTAAATACAGCTATAACAGACTGATATTAATGAAGCAAAATAGGGGTACAGATAGAATTATCAATGTAGACTGCAAGGCAAAAAAGATTAAATAGGATAAAGAGGGTTATCATTCGTTGATATAAGATAGACTCACTAAGAAGGTATAATAGTGCTCAGTTTTCATGCACCAAACAAGATAGTATTGCAATAATATAAAGCATAGTTATCAGAGAGTATATGAATTTGAGAAAACCACTATCATCATAGAAGATTTGAACAACTCGTTTCTCAGAATTTGAATTCAACTGAGGGAATTTTATTTTAACAAAAGAAGAAAACACTTTTTTTAAGAAAATTTGTTCACATTTTGACCAACAAAGAAAATCTCAATAAATTCCCCCCAAATAAAGGTAATAAAGACCATATTTTCTGAATGCTAAAAATTAAACCCCATGTGGTCAGCAACCTTGCCATTTCTGTTCACCTTTGTACCTCAGCACCTAACACATCCTTTACCACGTTGTAGGGATCCAGAGTATTGGTGCATAAGAAAGAAAGGAAAGGTGACCCACAATATAACTCTAAATCAACATGAAAAATATATCCTCCCCCAGGATCATCCCTTAGAAATTTCAGTAACATGCTTAAGAATAATTCTCACAGGGGCATCTGGATGGCTTAGCTCATTGAGTGTCTGCCTTCAGCTCAGGTCGTGATCTCAGGGTCCTGGGATCCAGCCCCATTTCGGCAAACTCCCTGCTCAGCAGGGAGCCTGCTTCTCCCTCTCCTCCCCCCTCGTGCTCTCTCTATCTCTGTCACTATCTCCGTCTCTCTCAAATAAATAAAATCTAAAAAAAAAAGGTAGCCCACGGCACCAACATTATTAACCCACCCAAGAACTACTACTTCATTTAAAAATATACAAATGGCTTACTATAAAACTTGGCAAGAGATTTGATTATGCATCTCGCTGAGAAGAAAATGGAAATGGAAGAAAATATATGAAAAAAATACTACATACCATTTTCATTTAAAAATATAATCGGGGCGCCTGGGTGGCTCAGTCGGTTAAGTGTCTGACTCTTGATTACAACTCAGGTCATGATCTCAGGGTCGTGAGATTGAGCCCCACATGGGGCTCTGCTCTGGGTAAGGAATCTGCTTAAGATTCTCTCTCTCTCTCCCTCTGCCCCTCCCCCGCCCCCCCTGCCGTTTTCTCTCTCTCTCTCTCTCTCTCTCTCTCTCTAAAATAAATAAATAAATATTTAAAAAAGGAACAATCAAAACAATCATGAGAGAGGTGCCTGGGTGTTAAGCATCAGTCGTTAAGCATCTGCCTTCGGCTCAGGTCATGATCCCAGGGTCCTGGGATCAAGCCCTGCATCGGGCTCCCTGCTGTGCCGGAAGCCTGCTTCTCCCTCTCCTACTCACCCTACTTGTGTTCCTTCTCTCACTGTGTCTCTGTCAAATAAATAAATAAAATCTTTAAAAAAATCATGAGATACTGTTTTTCACCTATCATATTGGAACATATTTTAAAGTGTGATCATTCTAGTGATGGTGAAGCTATGGAAATAGGGCAACTCTTGAAGGTTATTGGTGAAATTATAAACTTACACAGTCTTTCTGGAAGCAATATGGTGGTACTCATCAAAGTTTTAAATGTGGGTACCATTTGAAATAACAGTCCTCATTCTAAATATCTGTCATGGAGAAATTCTCACACATGTACACAAACGTATGTATGCAAGAGTTTTTCGGGGTCGCTTCATTTTTTTTTTAAAGATTTTATTTATTTATTTGACAGAGAGAGAGCAGTAGCAGGGGGAGCTGCAGAGAGAGGAGAAGCAGGCTCCCCACTAAGCAGGGAGCCTAATGTGGGGCTCAATCCCAGAACCCTGAAATCATGACCCCAGCCAAAGGCAGACGCTTAACTGACTGAGCCACCCAGGTGCCCCAGTATCCAACCGTTTTAGTTGCACTATTTTATTGGCAAAAAATTTGAGATTCACTTACGGGGTGCCTGGGTGGCTCAGTCGGTTAAGCATCCAACTCTTGGTTTCAGCTCAGGTCATGATCTCAGGGTTGTGAGATTGAGCCCTACCTCAGGCTCTGCGCTCAATGGGGAGTCTGCTTCTCTCCCTCTCCCTCTACCCCTCCCCCTACTCATGCTCATGCTCTCTCTCTCTAAATTAAATAATCTTTTAAAAATATTTAGAATCACCTAAATGTGTATAGTAGAGTATGGTGGACCCATATGATAAGAATACCATGCACCATAAGGTGAAAAATAAGCCACATCTATAATATGAAAAGATGTTCACAGCTGTATATATATTAAGTGTAAAATACATATTGCCTTTATTTTTTTTTCATATTGCCTTTATATATATTCATTCTGAGGCCATTTTTGTAAGAAAAAAATCTCCAAACCTCTATATAATTAACAATTTTACCTCCTTGCTGGTTTTTTTCTTTATTTTTTTTTTTAAGAGAGAGCACGCGCACGAGCAGGGGGCAGGGGCAGAGGGAGAGGGACAAGCAGACGCCCCACTGAGCAGGGAACCAGTCGTGGGACTCAATCCCGGGACCCTGGGATCATGACCTGAGCAGAAGGCAGACGCTTAACTGACTGAGCCACCCAGGCGCCCTTTTTTTTTATTTTCCTTTAAATAAACCTTTGATTGATTGAAGTAAAACATACATACAGAAAATTACACAGGGAGCTCACCTTTGGTACCACCGCCCAGATCTAGAAGTAGAACCATCATCTAGGAGCCTGGAGTGTGATGAGAGAAAGGTCTAAGCTAGGTCCAGATGTGTGAGTTAGCATATGAAAGTCATTGAATAGTTGTCAGAATTGGATCAGGATCTCGGAGGAAAAGGTCTAAGGTGAAAAATGCAGAAGGCTGAGGACTTGGGGTGCCTTACGATTGAAGTGACAGAGAATACAGTGGTCTGCAGCAGAGACTCGGAGAAGGATGCCAGAGGTAAGAACACAGCCCCTGAGGCAATCTGATCACATCTGGCGCAGGAGCGCCATGCCCGCCGGCCCGGTGGGATTCCTTATGGAGGTACTTTGTGCCCTGTGACCCTGTCGCTCTGGCCACAACTGACTGAACCAGAGATCCAAGCCCCAGGCCCTGTAGGAGCGATATTGGTCAATGAGTGCCTCATCCAGGGACCCTCCTCTCTCTTAGGATCACACACACACACACACACACACACACACACACACACACACACACACACACACACGGCTTACAAAGTAATAAATCAACACAGAAACAGAAACATAGAAAGAAAGCAGTGGCGAAATGTGATTGGGGAGAAGATCAGCCCCAAAAGTAGGCAGCAGGTCACTGGACAGGGAAAAGCCCCAAAGCCGACTCTGTCAAGGGAGAGGCCGAGAAAAGTCTGTCTCCCCTGGAGAAAGGAGCCGCAGTGCGTGGGAAACCCTCCCCTCCCTGGAAGCCTGGGTCTGTGTCATTGCCCTGCCCCTCCTCGTCCCCGACCACAGCCACAGATAACCCCAGCGTGACCCCTAGGGCTGTCTGGTCAAGGCTGGAGTGCTGGCGGCCCAGGGCAAAGTGTCTGAGTCACACTTCTTGTCACATCCTTTCACTTCCCCAAGTGGTTCCGACGCGAAAGGCCTTTCGGATTGGCTGCCTCCAGGTGCCCGCGCCCCGCTGCGGCTGGCCGGCTGGGGGTCAGGAGCCCATAAATACTTCCGGCTGCCGAGAGCGGCCTCAGACTAGGGGAGCTGCCGCGCGCGCCGCTGCCTGGAGCCGCGTGGGTAAGTGCGCCCGCCTTCAGGAATTGACAGGCTCCCCGTTGCCGCCCAGCCCACAGCCACTGCTTGCCTGTGCTTCCTTTTACCCATTTTCGTCAGACATTTGCGGGCAGGGGACCCCACGGGAGGAGAAGCGCGCGATGGGGCAGGGAGGAGGGGCAGGCTGGGCTGCAGCGGAGAATGCCAGGTCCTTCTGCCCTGTCCTCAGAACATCGTTGCCCTCTTGTCGAAGGTCCCAGTGCTGCCGGCCCGTCTCCTGTGCACCGCCCCATGCACCTCTGCCTCAGCCACAGCCCGTCCCCGCAGCAGCTCCTGCGGGCTGGCGGAGCCCAGCTGCGGCCCCTGCGGTCCTTAAGCTCCTGTCTGGCACGACCTCCTAAACCCCAGGGCCCCAAGAAGCAGGTGGTGTTTGCAGACACGAAGGGGCTTTCGTTGACATCTGTGCACCTGTTCGAGGATGCTGTGGGCGGAGACTCTGAGGAGGGCTCGTGTCACCTGTCCAGCTTCCCGCGCCCCGCCCCCCCCCAACCCTCTGCGCCCCGGGCCTCTTGGCCCCTGGGCCGGACTCGGGGTTTCCGGAGGCGCCAGCAGAGCCGGAGCGTGTGCCCGGAGCAGAGCGCGGGGCGGGGGCGCTGCCTGCGAGGCCCCGTGCCGGCGCGCACTCTGGCTTTCCAGAAGGCAGTGCAGACGCGCACGACCTTTGATGCCAGCGACTCGTTCCAAGAAGCGCCCCAGCGTTGGTGGTACAGTGGTGAGCGTAGCTGCATTCCAGAAGCGCCCTGTGTTCACACGGCCGGTCCTTGCAGAAGCGAGACTGACAGCTTCGGCTTCCAGGTGGCGAGGTCACTAGAGTCCCCGGGCCCTGAGGACGCCATCCGGTTCTGCATCTCTTTAGGGTGTGCTCAGCAGCTTTCGGGGAACAACAATCAAGGACAGAACTGTTGCGTGGTGCCCAGTTCACAGTCCTGCTCATCAGACTGAAATTGAACTCTCTCGAGGGCCCACAGGCTGAGCCCTCTGGGATTACTTTTCCTGCACAGGCAAAGCTTGATTTTCTTGCCCAGGTGGTCCGTGTTTCCTCTCTCTCCAGGAGCTTCCCCCAGACTGTTTTTGCTCCCGGATTCATAGTGGGAAAACCGGAATGGGGCAACTCCCAGCCACGCCCCCTCCTCGGGGGCGGGGGAGCCCAAGCCTTGAATGCCTTGCATTCTTCTTTCTGGGGGGCAGGCTCACTTCCTGACCGAAGGGATGAGATTTCCTTCCTGAAGATGCTCGGTATGGCACCTTTCTACCCTTCGCAGGGAAGGAAGCCTTTGGAATGTGGAACAGGAGAAACGTAAATAAAGCTTTTAAATGTAAATCTTTAAAAGGCCTGGCAGAAAGTGTCCCTTAGGGCTGGGTGGGTGTGTGGCAGAGGTCAGGAGGAGCTCTTTACATTGAAGATAGAGATGCAGCACAGAAATGTGCTTTTACTTTCCCCTCTATCCAGAAAGGGCTAGTTTTCTGGTAACTCAAAGTCGTCTTGCCTCTTCAACTTTTGCCAAAAAAAAAAAAAAAAAGTTTGTTAGAGCATCCTCAGGAGTTCATCTTGTATTGTCCACCAACACCTGACCTTTCCCCCTCTTCCAGCAGATAAGAGTCTGGGAAAACTCTGTCTACCTCCAATAAATGTACTTAAAAAACAAATATTTTTAACTCTTTAGCACATTCTTTTAAGTGTAATTTACCTACACCCAGAAGCCAGACCTTTGTTCCTATTTGCCCCTGCCCCCCCCCACACACACACACTTTCCCTGTTGTATTTATCCCCCTGTACTGAAACTGCTAATTGAACTGTTTGCTCCCCTCAGAGCCTGGGAAAGGCTGGGGCAGGCCCAACCATGTACTGTACTTTGCTGGCCCATAGGCTGGCCACCCCTGAGACACTCAAGACATATGGTTTGAAATAATGCATGAGTATTCATGCCAGGTATGCCCCCAGCTTCAATTTATAATGTTCTGAGATCCTTAGCCTTTGGAAGATCTTAACCTCTTTTCAGAGACTGTTCATTCTCTCAGATTATCCTTCATAGATGACAAATTTTTAACAAGTGTTGTTTTTGTTTTTGTTTTTTAATCTTTATCTCCTCTCATCCTTGACTTCTTGGGCTACGTTTGTTTGTGCCTGTGGTAGGCTAATACACGCAATCATAATGGTTGAGCAAGCAACATTCGCTTTATTTATTTTTGTCCCTTAGAGGGCCTGCCCCCCGCTAACTCCCTCTGGGTGTAAAACGGCCAGGTGGTTAACAGGGTAATGATAGAAGGAGCCGAACAAGCAAGCTTCCAGGACAGGGAGAACACAGCTGCAGCTTCCTCGTCTGATAAGGGGTGCTAGGTACTGCCACTGTTTCCTCCCCGCCCCCCACTCCAGGCTTCTAGTCTTGACTCATGAAGAGATGATCGGGGAATAGGGTGGGTGGTCCCCACTGGGTAAGCTGTCCGGATTGGGGGTCGGTCTCTGAAACTAAAGCTGGTAAGAACAGAAAAAATGAGCAGTCAGCTGTAAAGGTGACTTACTCTCAGAATGTGTTGAAATATAGTTCTCATGAAACTAGGGTTTTCTGAAATCTCATTGATGAGCTTCTAAGAAAATACAGTTGAGGTCAGGGCCCGCCACTGGAGAAGGGAAGTCTTGGAAGACCACATAGGTCAGGTCTAACAGTTTGGGGGTGCTAAGGAATCTAGACTTAGGATAGTTATACTCCTGCAACCACAGAGACAACCAGCAGGATTGAAAAGAGATGCAGCTTGTTAGTCATCTTTGAATTTCACATGTTTCAATGCCAGATCACAAAGTATACTATGGAATTAATATTTGATATTTTTATAAAGCCTTATCTTATAAACAGCATAACAGTGTTTAATTGTGACTTTTGGAAATACACACATGTACTATATGCCACAGTTATATAATCCTGTAATTCGTTTTTTTCTTTTTTATAGTGATAATCTCAGAAAAACAAAAGTGGCCCAGGACTCTTGACCTTTCAAACGTCCAGACTAAGATAAACTGGTTTAATTTATGACAACCTTTCCTATGCAGGTAATTTTTCCATTCAGTGACCCCTTTCTCTGTCTTTCCCACACACACCCTGTATTATCTACCAAATTTCATGCATTAAGTACTAGTTCATTCATGATTTTATTAAATACATGCATACTTTGTCAATTTTCTGGTAGTCATCATGTAGTTTTGAGTCATTCAACAAACATTTACTGAGCAACCATACTGTGCCAGACATCATGTTAAATATTGGGGCTAGAAAGATGAATAAAACAAAATTCACAGTCCAGTGAAGGGAGCCATACATACAGATGATTGATAAAAGTAATTCTAGACACACCAGGCAGTGTGAGAAACACATGGAGGAAAAAAAAAAAGGAGAAAAAGAAGAAAACACACACACACACACACACACACACACACACACACACACACAGAATGAGCACCTAGGAAGAAATCAGAGAAAATGTCTTATAGGAGTTGCCCCCCAAAGTGAGTGCCTAAAAGATGAGTAGATGTTTGCCAGAAATTACATTTCAGTTAGCTTAAGTGGCCTTATTTATATATGTGATTTCCACAAGACTTTTGAATTATTGTTCCACTTATTGGAAACTTCCCTTTTGTTCCCCTGAGGATCCCAGGAAGTCAGCCCTTGTTTTAATGGAGGTGATAATGGCCAGCAGGAGTGAATTTTGGAAAATGGAGAGCTGGGCAAAGAGGAAAGTATGGCCATATTCATCCAAGAGGACATTCTGCTCAGCCAAGTGTTTTTGGCTGTTTGGCAGGTAGAGCTCTGTATAAGCACAAGGTATATCAAATTGCCAGAGCCTTTAGAGTCATACATTTCCTTTTCTCTTTTTTTTTTTAAACTTTATCATCAACCTATTGATGCTGATTTGGTTTCCCAAGTAGACATTGCTGTAAGGGTTATGAACTGACCTATGGATTCTATTATTCCAGTTAATTTTGCATTTTCAATTATCCACCTAATTTAATAAATAAGTCCCCTTTATCAGTGTCTCCTGCAGATTTGATTACTATAAATCAGTCCCCAGAAACAGATCATCTTGCTGTGAACTGACAAAGTTGGGTCTGTGAATTTTCAAGTTGAGGACCACAGTGTGGCTGCAGACTGAAAAACTTGTCTTCTTCATTTTGTTCTTAACTACAAAGTCTCTACTTCTTAAGTCAGAGTGTTCTTGTATTGATCTGATCCAACATGCATATTAGCCATATTCTGATGACTCTCAGATTTAAATCACTGGATCTCTCCTCCCAACTTTAGACTCCTATATCAAAGAAGAGCATCACAAATGGTGGTTTCTCCCAAAATTAAAAACAGAATTACAACATGATCTGGCAATCCCACTTTGGGGAATAGATCCAAACGTACTGACGGCAGCATCTCAGATATTTGTACATTCATTTTCACAGCAGCATTTTTCATAACAGCCAAAAGAGGGAAGCAACTCAAATGCCCATCAGTGGATGAGTGGGTAAAGTAAATGTGGCATATACCTACAACACAACATTATTCAGCCTTCAAAAGGAAGGAAATTCTGACACCTTGCAACATGGATGAACCTGGAAGGCATTAGGCTAAGTGAAATATGCCAGTCCCGAAAAGACAAATATTATAGGATTTCACTTAGATATGAGTATGAGGTATGAGTAATTAAACTCAGAAACAGAAGTAGAATGGTGGTTGCCTAGGGCTGGGGGGAGAGGGAATAGGGAGTTTTTGTTTAACGGGTATACGTTTTGGTTTTTCAAGATGAAAAATTTGTAAAGACTGATTGCACAATAATGTGAATATACTTAACACCACTGAACTGTACACTTAGAAATGGTTAAGATGGTAAATTTTATGTGTATTTTGCCACAATTAAAATTTTTTTTATAAAGAACACACCTCGGGGTGCCTGGGTGGCTGTCAGTTGAGCATCTGCCTTCAGCTTGGGTCATGATCCCAGGGTCCTGGGATTGAGCCCCGGTCTAGGACTCCCTGCTCAGTGGGGAGCCTGCTTCTCCCTCTCCCTCTGCCCCTCACCCTGCTTGTGCTCCCTCTTTCTCAAATAAATAAATTCTTTAAAAAATAAAATTAAATAAATAAAAAGAATACACCTTTTCTTAATTTGTCTTTTTCTCTTGGTGCTTGGAAATGAGCATTGGTATTGCTAGTTGTTTAGTAAATAGTTGTGGTTCACCTCTTAATGTCAAAGGCTTTATACATGAAAAGGTATCTGTGGAAGGAAGCTGCAGCACACTTATGGGAATATTCTACTGGGGGAAAGAGCATCTTTTAAAAGGAATATCTTCCCATTTGCCATACACACAGCAAACACAATGATTCTAAAGGCACATTTTGGGAAATTAGCTCAAAGTCAGAATGACACGGGGGTTGTTAACACTGTGATCCCCCTTTAAAATTTTTTTATTTATATATTTTTAAAGATTTATTTATTCATTTGAGAGAGACAGAATGTGTGCGCCCAGATTGGGGGAGGGGAGAGGCTGAGGGAGAGAGAGAATCTCAAGCAGACTCCTGATTGCAGAACCCAAACGGGGCTCCATCTCATGACCTGAGATCATGACCTGAGCCCAAATCAATAGTCAGACACTTAACCGACTAAGCCACCCAGGTGCCCCAAGATCCCCCCTTCTTTTTTTTTAAAGATTTTATTTATTTGACAGAGAGAGAAAGAGACACAGCGAGAGAGGGAACACAAGCAGAGGGAGTGGGAGAGGGAGAAGCAGGCTCCCCGTTGAGCAGGGAGCCCAATGCGGGACTCGACCCCAGGACCCCGAGATCATGACCTGAGCTGAAGGCAGACACTTAACGACTGAGCCACCCAGGCACCCCCCCTCTTTCTTAATGGACTATCAGGTTTTTAAGATTACTCACATAGCTTTTGTATTAAAAGAGTATTTTCATTTTAAAATGGGGAAATACCTCAACAAAAATCTAAAGACAGTCCAAATTCAGAGTGACAAGGAATTTAGTGTTGGATGTAAGCCTAGTCATGCTATAGGCAGTGGGCCTTCTCTATAGTTAAACCTACTTTGTGTCTAACTTTTCAAGCATTATTTGCTCATCTTCTCTCTCCCATTTGTATTCCTCTGCCTAGAAATGGGTATGACAGAGATTTGCCCATAACATTAACCTTTGAAAACAAAGTTCTGGAACCTGAGGAAACCATATTAACCCAGTTCTTTTTGGCTCCCTCTTCAAAAGGAAGTTTGATTGCCTTCGTGCACTAAAGAAGTTTAGAGAATGTGTCAAGGAGTGTGTGTGTGTGTGTGTGTGTTGATACCCAACAACTGAGTCTACTATTTGGCTGGGCAAAGAATCAATCAATGTCATTTGTGTTGAGTCTCTAAAATGTGTGAAACATTTTTTAATTTCAAAATTATCATATAGAAAGAACAGTAATATATGGTGGGAATTGTAAGAAAACATAAACACAAATACACAAAAGCAGAGAACAGACTACTTCTAAGTTTTGACTGGTTCTGGAGGCAGGAAAGGAGACCAGATATCAGAATCCAAAAAGCATTTAAGATGGTAGTGACCACTTTAAAACTCTAGCCCTAGCACTGAGGAGGACACAAAAATGTATGATGTCCAGTTTCCTTTATGGAATTTAATCTAGTTGAAGATTTTCCATGGCCATGAATTATTCAACTTTGTATTGCCATTGGGACAATAGCAAAAACTGGCCACATGGGAAGGACTCGGTGAAGATTTGTTAAATGAATAGATAAATGATTGAGTTTAAAATATGTGATAAGTCCCAAACAGGTGTGGTGATGAGTGGAAATGAGTGGTCCGGTGTTTTGGAGTAGAGCCGTCATTCTTAAAGTCAGATTTTGAGGCTTAAGAATGTGGACTTTACCCTGAAGATTTATTATCAAGTTATTTAGCAAGGAATGGCAATCCGACCCTAGTACACAGAATAAACTGGGGGGGGGGGGGCGGGCTTGGTATTGGGAGGTAAAAATGTCTTTTAAGAACAAGGAGAAGGGCTAATTTTTTTCCTAAGGAGAATCCATTTGAGGGAAGATGATAAACTTGAGTCCTTGGGTTAGGCATTTGAAGTCTGAAGTGCTGGTGAGAAATACACAGGCAAACTCCAGCAGGCACCAGGCTAGAGTGATCCCTTCCGAGTTGAGGTGGACGTTGGAAAGTTCCAGCTGCAAAGGAACAGGGAGATTGTCCACACAAACCCCTTGCACTCCGTGGCTTCATTAGTAAGGCAAATGACACCCAGGGATGATGACGATGGTTTCCGTGACGGTGATGGTGGTGGCAGTGATGGCGATGTAATGGCAGCTAATGTTTCTTGAGCGTGCCAGGCCTTGAGCTAGGTTCTTTACGTACAGAACCGTATCTCACCGCATTACTCACAACAGCCCCAAGACGACAAGATAATTTTGTGACTCAAGCCTTTCTCGCTGATCAGGACAGATTTCACCCTCTCTAGAACCTACACGAGTGCACCTTGGGGGAAGTAGCCAGTATTCGGGCCCGGGCACAGCTCAGAAACGTGGAGACCCCTCTTTCGGAAGCGCTCCCCTTATTGGAGCAGGAATCCCGAGGGTCGCGCGCCGCGGTGAGGGGCAGGCAACCAGTGCCCTCGAAGCACAGCATCAGCCTCCACAGCGCTCCGCCAGCCCGAGGTAACGGCTCCTCGCCCGCCAGGGAGCGCCTCGGTCCGTCCCAGGCGCCCCCGACCCCGGGCAGGTGACGCGGCTCCCCGCCCCTCGTGGTCCCCGCCCCTCGTGGTCCCCGCCCGGCGCACGCCCGGCGCGCGGGTGCCAGGCGAGCGATTAAACGGCGGGAGGGGTGGGGATGGGACGCGAGGGGTCACGTCAAAACGGCGTAGACAAAGGGCGGGCGCGCGCACGTCTTTACGCACGCCTCGGCCGGCGGCGGCGGCGGCCAAGGGCGGGAGGGATCGGCCACGGAGAGATTGGGAGCCCCGGAGCCTCGCGGTCGGTGAGTATGACCGCGTTCCCGCCGGTCCTGAAGGTCACTGGCCCCAGGGGAGCCGACAGCGGGCCCCGGGGTTCGGGGCCGGCACCCCGCGAGCGGCCTGCGGTCTGGGAACCCCGTCCCTACGCCGCTCCGGCGTCAGGAGACACCATTGCCGCTTCCTGGGGTTTCCCGGCCCGTCGGAACGTTCCGCCCCCTCGGCCGCAGTGGAACAGTCCGCGCCCCTCCCCGGGCGAGCTCGCCGCGCCACCCTCCGGTCCCGCCGCAGCGCCCCGGAGGCCGGTGTCGGGTGGCTCCCGCCACTCCCCTGCTCGGTCCGGTCCCCCTCCGGCTGGGCTCTCCGGGCTTCTCCCCGTATCCCAGGTGCTCCGCAGCCCGCCCTCCCCAAGCGTGGAGGAGTGGAGCTTGGGAGGGCTGAGGGGGTATTAGAGATCACGAGGAGGCGCCTTCTCCTGTAATTTCTTTTCTTATGTCCTTTGGCTTCGCTGGGATGTAGATTTTCCTCGCTTGTTCTCCAGAGGGACCCATTTTTCTTTCTTTAGAATTTCTTAACCCCCGAGATCCCTTATCTTTCCGTTTTGATTTCACGCCCTGCATGGCATCCTCCTACCAGAGGGTCTTGTTTATTTACTCACTTCGTTTCACGTAGGATTTTAACTTTTGCAGTTTCAAAGTTAGAGAAAACGTACTGTAGGAAACATACGGTATTATTCTGTGGAAATAAGTTCCATACTGTACTAGATATAAGTGCCTCTCACTGCTCATGCTCTCAGTGCCATGGATCTTCTCAGTGATAACCTTCTTGACAGCATTTCCTTTCTGGTTCATTTTCCTTAATTTTGACTGAACTTTGAGTGCCTCTGCTTAGTTTCATCTCCTGTAGATTCTATCTCAACCCAAAGGAAATGGTGTGAAAGCAGTTATCCGTATGCCAGAGACTGTAGAAATGAGTCCTGTAATAATGCCAGTCTGGTATTCTCTTCTAACTTTGATAGTGTTTTTTGTTTGCTTTTTTTACAACTTTGTATTATGGAGATTTTCAGACATAGACAAATAAATAAAATAGTGAGCCAGCATGTATCCATCATCCAGCCTCAACAATTGATCTTCAGGTTAAGCCTGTCCCATCCATGTCCCCCTTCCCTAAGCTCTGGGATAAATCCTTGATGTCAAAAGGAGCTTGAGATTCAAAATAAAAATCGTACTGTTGTATAAAATCATAATGTACTTTTTTGGGACATACCTACTCTTGGAAGTTCTTCAACTAAGAAATACGTAATAGCATTGGAGAAGGGCCAGAAAAGGACACCTAAAATGATCAAAGTGCCGGAGGACAGGTTGAAACAAAAAAGTCTTCAGATGTAGATGAGAACTTCCAGGTCATCTTTCTAACTTTTTCTTTTCTTTTAATTTTTTTTATTTATTTGACAGCGAGAGAGACAGCGAGAGAGGGAACACAAGCAGGAGGAGTGGGAGAGGGAGAAGCAGGCTTCCTGCAGAGCAGGGAGCAGGACCCTGGGATCATGACCTGAGCTGAAAGCAGACACTTAACGGCTGAGCCACCCAGGCGCCCCTAACTTTTTCATTTTTAATGCACCCTCAGGGTCCATAGATGTTCAGAGACTTGTCCAGATCAACCGGGAGTAAGAGTCCAAAGAGGCTGGAAACCTCTCCCAACTCCACATTCAGTCTTTTTTCTCCTTTACCATAGTACTGCCTTTAAGTTGTTTCTTTCAGGAAAGGGAAGTGTGTGGGAGGGCTATAATGAAGACTTTTACAGTGAAAGGTTTGGATGGGTTCATAGGAACTTTCCCATCAAATTCTGGAATAATAAAACTAGGGGTTATGTCTTAAAATATTTCTTAAGCCAGATAGGGGACAAATGAGAAATTCTAATCACAGCTTTTAGTAAACATGGGAAAATTGTGACCTTAGAAGGGGAATACCAGACTGAGAAGAATTATAAACTTTAACAGATGTAGATAACATTCACAGCTATTTAAGAAAGAGTAACTAAAGATTTGGCATGCACTTCTGAAGTTTTGCTCTTGATAGCAGAGAGAATAGTAGCCTTCCATAGAACATCCTTTCTTGCCATTAAACGGATGAAAATCCTAGGCTGGATGTAACATGGATTAGGTGTTTGCTTTCTTTTTTGTTGTTGTTTTTTTTGTTTTTTTTACAAAACATAGTATGTATTTCTTAGCACATTTTGTGCTTGTTAGGTTTCCTTATCTCAGGAAAGACAGGTAAATTCAGTACTTGTACCGCAGTCTTCGCCCTTAAAATTGGAGGGGATATTGTACCTCCAAGGAATCTTTGTATATAGAGTTCATCGAGTTTGCTTTTAAGTTTGGTTTATATGATGTAACATAGTTGTTCATAAATTATTTTCAGGATGGGCTTTTGTTAACTTATGACTTAAATACAGTGGTCGACACATGCATCCAGCTTATGGAAATAACTGCTGAGATAACAGCGTCGGGGTGTCTTGGTAAATCATTACCCTACAGACATGGGTGCAGGGAGAACTTTTATATTTTGTGTGGGTTTTGTGGTTTTTTTGTTTTTTTGTTTTTTTAGAGAGAGAGGGAGAAGGGGGGGAGAGAATCTTAAGCAAGCTCCACACCAAGTGCAGAGCCTTACACTCAGGACCCTGAGATCATGACCTGAGCCGAAATCAAGAGTCAGCACTTAACCGACTGAGTCACCCACCCCTTGTGTGGGTTTTTTTTTGTGTGTTTGTGGTATCGGAAATTTCTGAGTACAGTGGTTAGCTAGGATTCTAGCCTGGTAACTGGTTTCTGCTGAAGAAATAAACCACTTATCTGTAATGCACATCACAAAATGTTACCTTTTTAAAAAATCTCTTGCTTTCTGGAGCCAGAAGCTGAGATTATTTGATCCTGGTTGAACTGTACTACAAAAGTGTTTTTTCAAGTAAAGTAGAACCTCATTATGGAGTGGCATTTACGTCTTTCTGTATAATTATGCTCAGGGGAGGACTTGACCAAATATCATCAATTCCATGTATCACTAAACTGCAAAATACTTATGATAGCATGATGAATGCTTTTTAAAAGCACCGAGTTTTAGAGTTAGTAGGAATGTTATAAAGCTTGCAGTTTTTCCTAACTCCTTTAAAGGTACTCTCTGTCCTGTAAAACATGCATACTTTTGCACCTGCCATCCAGTCACAGGGCATTGTCTCCTTTCTTTGGGCACTCTTTTAGTTTGCCTTGTGTTTGCTTTGTACCTCCTTTTAAACTATAACCCCAAGATCTGCAATATTAGAATAATGCTTTGTAAAAAGTAGGAGCATAATAAATTTTTGTTGACCTTTTGAATTAAAATACCAAAAAACTGATGAGGAAATTGAAATCCAGGGAAGCTGAATGACTTAACAGACCAGATAGTAACAAAGCTATGCCTGAATTCTTACCTAAGGATACTCCTGAGTTCCAATTCTAAGCTCCTTTATGGTATCATTTTCTTCACACAGCAGAGGAATGGGGAGGGAAAAAATATTTATGTATGTTTTTTTCTTTACCAGTTACACATATTTTATTTTCAGGGTCTGCTTTAAAAGTTTTTGATCAGGGGCGCCTGGGTGGCTCAGTCAGTTAAGCTTCCGGCTCTTGATCTCAGCACAGGTCTTGATCTCAGAATTGTGAATTCGAGCCCTGTGTTGGGCTCCATGCTGGGTGTGGAGCCTACTTAAATAAAATAAATAAAAAATAAACGTTTTTGATCAGTGCTGTCCAATAGAAATACAATACATACCATATATATGATTTACATTTTGTAACTAGCCACTTTTATTTTTTTTTATTTTTTTTTTTTTCACCAAGTATTTATTTGTCAGAGAGAGCACAAGCAGGGGGAGCAGCAGGCAGAGAAAGAAGCAGGCTTCCCACTGAGCAAGGAGCCTGATGCGGAACTTGATCCTGGGACTCTGGGATCGTGACCTGAGCCGAAGGTAGATGCTTAACCAGCTGAGCCACCCAGGCATCCCGTGTAAGAGCCACTTTTTAAAAAGTACAAAGAAACACACGAAAACAATTTTAATTGTGTATTTAATCCAAATTGTCCAGAATATCACTTCAACATGTAATCAATATACAGATTATTAATGAGGTCTTTTACATTCAGTTTTTCAGAGAACATTTAAATCCAGTGTGTATCTTATTTACATTTACAGCATATTTCAATTTGGACTTCCCACATTTCAAGTGCTCAAGAGTTATATGTGGTTAGTGGCTGCTGTGTTGGACAACAGAATCACTGTCAGCTGAGCATAAAGATAAAGGAGCATTTTAGGCTCTTAGTTATAAATTCTGAGATTAAAATAGTTTGTGGTTGTATTCATTGTTTTTTTTTTTTTGTTTCTTAGTGATTTTTCTTTGCATAGTTAGGATTGTTTCAAGTTTGTAGAAAGTTGAACAGAGAAGTCTGATGGTCCACAAATTTTGTACCTTTGTGATTAAATGCTCTCTCTCTCTCTCTCTCTCTTTTGGTCTGTGGGATCAATCTTCTCTCTCTCTCTCTCTTTTTAACCATCTTGACCATTTTTAAGTGTGTAGTCCAGTAATAATGCTTTCTCATTTTAACACTATTTAGTCATTGGGGGGAAAAAGCTTGATTTAAAAAAAAAATAGTAACAAAACTAAGTAATAAAATAACCTAATAAAAAACAGGTAAAGATTTGAACACTTCACGAAAGAAGATAGATGGATGGTGAATAAGCAAACAAGATGCTCATTATCATTGGTCATTGGGGAAATGCAAACTAAAACTATGAGATACCACTTCACATCGATTAGTGTGTCTAAAATTAAAAAGACTGATCCTATCAAGTGGCAGTAAGGTTGTAGAGCAAATGGAACTTTTATACGCTGCTGGTGAGGATGCAAAATGATGGTACAACCAGCTTAGAAAGCAGTTTGGTGGGGCGCCTGGGGGGCTCAGTCGGTTAAGCGTCTGCCTTCGGCTCAGGTCATGATCCCAGGGTCCAGGGATTGAATCCCACGTCGAGCTCCTTGCTTAGTGGGCAGCCTGCTTCTCCCTCTGCCTGCCATTCCTCTGCATGTGCTCTCTCTCTCTCAGATAAATAAAATCTTAAAAAAAAAAAGAAAGCAGTTTGGCAGGTAAACATAGACCTGCTTTAGACTCCGTCATTCCACTCCTAGGTATTTACCCAAGAGAAATTAAAATGTACGTCCATATCAAGACTTGTAGATAGCAGCTTTATTTGTAACAGTCCCAAACTGGAACAATCCAGTTGTTCATCAGTAGGTGAATGCATAAGCGAATGTGGTATATCCATACCTTGGGCTACAGCTCAGCAGTAAAAAGGAATGAACTCGTGACAGGTGCAGCAATATGAATGATTCTCAGAATAATGGTGCTGAGTGAAATAAGCCAGACAAAAAAAGATTAAAAAAAAAAAAAAAAAGGCTAGAAAGTTGCTTCCAATTACATATACAGTACTTAAATGTAAAAACACCATCTCTGAGATGGAGCTCGCAGAGCAGCATTCAGGTTGGGTAATGAAATGTCTTGGGTCTTAAAAACCCCAGAAAGTTAAATTGTCCTTTCTTAGGCTGATTGCCCCTGAATATCAAAATATCCTGTGTCCTTTGTCCTTTTTTTCTTTTTCAGCTTCGAAGACTTCATGTTGCTGTGGGGGAATTTGGTACCAGGTTTCTTACTACCCAGTTCCAACTCAAGTTAGTCCTTTGTAGGCAAGGAGAAAGGTACGTAAGGTCAGAGTGACCTTAGCTAAGATCAAGACCCCCAAACTGACCCTGTTACTGTCGTCTTTCTGGTGAGTTGAGTTACCCTTTAGCTTACTGTATCTTGACTTTGTCTTGAACCATTTATTTTATCTAGCATTGATGTCAGCTCAATGTATAGTCTTGATTTTTTAGCACTTCAGGTTCACTTCAACCTCTTAGCTCTGAGTGCTGCCCTGTTTCTTTGGAAACACTGTGTACTTCCTCCTAAGTACCAGCATTCCATTCAAGCAAATTTCTTATACTCCACTACTCTGATACACTTGACATTCAGTTCACCCAGCACTATTACCTATTCAAAATGGTAAATAAAATTTTAAAGGTAGCAAAAAAGATAAAGTGACCTGCCCTCACACTCCTAGAGGCAGCACCTGTAGCCATTCTTGTATCTTTCCAGAGATCTGTATCTTTGCAAATACATATAAACTGTATATATTTTTCCTTTTCCTCCCTCTCAATTGGTATTTACTGTGGACATTGTTCTGCATCTAACTGGTAGATTGTTTCTTTATCAGTGCACAAGTAAATGTCTTTTTTCATTTAACAGATGAATAGCATTCCATTGTGTGTTCTGTTAATTGTGGACATTGATGTTTCTTTGGATATTACAAAACAGTGCCGCAGTCAGTAACCGTGCACGTACATCGTCTTGTATGTGCATCAGTACAGGGTTCTCAGCCTCAGCACCATCGTCATTTGGGGCTGGATAATTCTTTGCCATCAGAGGTGACCTACGTATTACAGGATGTTTAGCAGTACCCCTGTCGTCTTTGTACTCGTTGCCAGTAGCCCCCCATCCCAAGTCCTGACAGCTAACAAAGTCTACAAACATTACCAAACGGTAGGGGGAGTGTTGGGGGAGAGGGGAGAGGTTGGGGGGCAAATGGCCCCTGGTTGAAAACTACTGTTCTAATTTACCTGTTTTTTGTTCGTTTGTTTTTTCTTTTTTTAGAGAGAGTGTGTGCAAGCAGGGAAGGGCAGAGAGAGAAGGAGAGAGAGAATCTTAAGCAGGCTACACGCCCATCATGGAGCCTGACGGGGGGGGGGGGGGGGGGGGCTCAATCTCAGGACTCTGAGATCATGACCTGAGCCGAAATCAAGAGTCGGATGGTCAACTGACTGGGCCACTCAAGCACCCCTCTAGTTTATCTTTAGGATACCTTTTTAGAGGTAGGATTGCTGGAGCTAAGGTTACGTGCATTTAAAATTCTGATGGCCGGGGCGCCTGGGTGGCTCGGTCAGTTAAGCGTCTGCCTTCGGCTCAGGTCATGATCCCAGGGTCCTGGGATCGAGCACCTGCATCCGGCTCCCTGCTCAGCAGGAAGCCTGCTTCTCCCTCTCCCACTCCCCCTGCTTGTGTTCCCTCTCTCACTGTCAAATAAATAAAATCTTAAAAAAGTAAAATAAAATTCTGATGGCCTTTACTGAGTTGTTCTCTAAAGAGGTTGTACCATTTTTATGCTCTAGCCAGCAGTATTTGAGACTATTTTCTCATTGTCACCAGTATGGTGGTTTATAAAATAATTTTTTTTGCCATCTCACTAGTTTTAATTAACATTTATGTGCTTTACAACTAACCTTTTTATTGAGCACCTAGTGCTTGTTAGGCATGTAGTATTTTTTGGCCTGTGGGTTTTGTGACATACTTTGAAATGCTTTCCTCTCTATCTAGCTCTCTTAAAGTTTGGTATTTAGAACTGAAGACAGGGGGCCCTGGATGGCTCAGTCAGTTGAGCGGCCGACTCTTGATTTTGGCTCAGGTCATGATCTCAGGGTCCTGGGATTGAGCCCCATGTTAGACTCTGGGCTCAGCAGGGAGTCTGAGGTTCTCTCTCTCTCCCTCTGCCCCGCCCCCCCACTCACAGATGTGCTCTCGCTCTCTTTTGTGCATGCGCATGCTCTCTCTAAAATCGATAAATCTTTAAAGAAAAAAACTGAAGACAATACCCTGGGTTTCTTCTGATCCCAATGGAATGATGGTACATACCATTTATTGAAATCTAATATGTGACAGACATTGTGCTTGGTGTGCTTAAAAAAATGCATTATCCCTCTGTTGCCTAAGCATTTATGTTTAATGAAATGTTTTATTTTCTTTCTTTGAGTTGGTATGTGACATCTCTCTAGACATATTCTGGTAGTCATGGTCTCCTGAAGTAGGATGTGTCACAGAGAGCTAGCTGAAAAGAAATGCAATTGGCCCTTGAACAACATAGGCTTTAAAGACTCCGATTCCCTGTACAGTCTAAAATCTGCGTGTAACTTTTTTTTTTAATTTTTTTATTCTTTTAATCACCATACATTACATCATTAGTTCTTGATGTAGTGTTCCATGATTCATTGTGCGTAACACCCAGTGCTCCACGCAGAATGTGCCCTCTTTAATACCCATCACCAGACTAACCCATCCCCCACCCTCCTCCCCTCTAGAACCCTCAGTTTGTTTTTCAGAGTCCATCATCTCTCATGGTTTGTCTTCCCCTCCGACTTACTCTCCTTCATTCTTCCCCTCCTGCTATCTTCTTCTTTTTCTTTTTTCTTAACATATGTTGCATTATTTGTTTCAGAAGTACAGATCTGTGATTCAACAGTCTTGCACAATTCACAGTGCTCACCATAACACATACCCTCCCCAATGTCTATCACCCAGCCACCCCATCCCTCCCACCCCCCACCATTCCAGCAACACTCAGTTTGTTTCCTGAGATTAAGAATTTCTCGTATCAGTGAGGTCATATGATACATGTCTTTCTCTGATTGACTCATTTCACTCAGCATTAACACCCTCCAGTTCCATCCACGTTGTTGCAAATGGCAAGATCTCATTCCTTTTGATGGCTGCATAATATTCCATTGTGTATATATACCACATCTTCTTTTTCCATTCATCTGTCGATGGACATCTTGGCTCTTTCCACAGTTTGGCTATTGTGGACATTGCTGCTATAAACATTGGGGTGCACGTACCCCTTCGGATCCCTACATTTGTGTCTTTGTGGTAAATACCCAGTAGTGCAATTGCTGGAAAATCTGCGTGTAACTTTTAACCTTCCTGAAACTTAACTAATTGCCTACTGTTGACCGGAAGCCTTACCGATATGGACGATTAGGTTAACACGTATTTTGTGTGTATGTATCATATGCTGTGTTCTTATAAAAAAGTAAGCTAGAAAAAGAAAATGTTACTAAGAAAATCATAACAAGGGATGCCTGGGTGGCTCATTTGGTTGGTTAAGTGTCTGACTCTTAGTTTCGGCTCAGGTCATGATCTCAGGGTTGTGAGATCGAGCCCTGCATTGGACTCTGCACTGAGCATGGAGTCTGTTTGAGATTCTCTCCCTTTCCCTCTCCTTCCCCCTCTGCCCCTCTGCTCCCTTGTTTGCACATGCGTGCGTGCACGAACTCTGCCTCAAAATAAATATAATTTTTAAAAAATCATAAGGAAGAGAAAATACATTTATGGTACTGTGGTTATCAAAAAAATCCATATATAAGTGGACCTGCACAGTTAAACCTGTACTGCTGTTCAAGGGTCAACTATATTTGATTCTTCAGTTAGAATCATAATAGTCCCTGTCTTGTGATTGGGTCAGAATTGGTTTAGATGACCTGATTTAAATGGAGTTCCCTCTGTTATTTTTTCTTCCAGGATCCTCTTTTTCTTGCTAACAATCATCAGAGTGTAAAATTATGATTTTGTGTATGCTTATTTGCTTAATGCTTGTCTCTAGGCATATTTGTTCACCACTAAATACCACCTAACATAATGTGTGGCGCATAGTATGTGCCCAGTGAATATTTGTTGAATGAACGAACTCGTCACTCTGAGAACTGAGGAGCACTGGAAATTGGGTCATTTGGGGGCTTAAAGGCCCAGATGTGCCATTCAGTGGGTTGAAGAGTTTAGTTAGCTTAGTGATGGGCTCTGTCACATTCCCTTCTAAAAGGCTGAGAACGTGGGTTGAAGAGTTTAGTTAGCTTAGTGATGGGCTCTGTCACATTCCCTTCTAAAAGGCTGAGAACTCCTTGGTTCTTAGGTTTTTCTCTGGACCCTTTGGGCTGTTAGGGGAACTTTGGTCCAAGTAACTCTCCGTAAGTTTGGCTGAAAGCTGTGGAAATTAAGAGAACGAGCAAATACTACCTCATGCTTATGGAGTCATGGTTATATTCACTTGAAGCAAAGTGATATCCTCTCCTAAATGAGCAGTTATCTGGAAATTGTGGTGTGGTAGAGCTCTGCTGTGACTAATCTTCTGATAATATTTCCAGAGATCAAAGTTTGTGTTAAGGAGGCCTTAAGACACCAGTCTTCTGGCTTTAATGGCCGCTCTGCTAATCCCGCAAGATGTTTGGAACTCTGTCTGATAACTGCAGTTGGCTTGCTTTTTCTCTTTACTTCTAAGAATTTATGTGAGGATTGTTTAGCATTGGCCAGATAACTTGTTTGGCTAGGTTACTGTTCTCTCTGTTCTGGAGTCTGGCACTCATGAACATGAACTCAAGGGGTGGGGCAGGACCGTAGGGGGTAGTTCAGTGCCTCTGAGGGGAGAAAGGAGTGGCTGGATCATGGGTTGGCAAACTGTAGGGTCAGATAGTAAGTATTTTAGGCTTTGCTGGCTGTGGTCTCTGTCACAAATTATTCTTTGTTTTTTACAATTCTTTAAAGATGTAAAAACCATTCCTAGCTAATGAGTCTTAGAAAAACAGGCCAAATCCAGATTTGGCCTATGGGCCATGGTTCGCCAACCCCTGAACTAAGTGAGGAAATTAGTTTATAGCAATAACATGTTTAATGTTTGGGGGACATGAACCCAGAATAACCTTGGGAATTCTCAGTTGATTGTGATTCGAAGAAAAGAGATCTAAACTCTGGCATGGGAAGTCACAGTGACCCCAGTGTCCGTCATCTTGAGAACATGGAAATCAGGGTAACCATAGCTAGTGGGACGGAGGGATTTTGCTGCTGCTTTTCCACGGGAATGCTGGACAAGGGGGATAGGAATGGAAGAGTGGGACAGAGATGTGGCCCGAGAATTAGGCTGGAATTAAACAGGTTTAAAGAATACAGTGACTCAGCAAATTAAGTCTCAGAAATATTTCTAATTTCCTCAACCTCTGCTGGGATGTCGTTAGAAATCTGGCATGTAGAGTCGGTTTGGCCAGTTTATAAAAATGAAAGGGCAGGTTTGTACCTTGGATTCTGAGAACACCAAATTCTGATACATGAATCCAGATTGGCCTTGTGGTTTTTCTCTGACCGCAAGAAGTTCTGTAGAGCAGGCCTGGCATGAAGGAAGTGTTAATTTATTTCAGGGTAGTTTGGAGTTAGGAGGGCATAGTGGTTAAAGAGCATGGGCTGTGAGACAGATCCCCTGCTCCAAATTCCTACTCTGCTACTTAGTAGCTGTGTCATTCTGGGTAATTTACTTAATCCTCTGAGCCTTGATTTCTTCATCCTGTATCAAATAGCAATGGTAGTAAGAACTCCACCATAGGCTTGTGAGACTTAGGTGAGGGTCAGATATGTAAAATGTTATGGGAGCTCAGGGTCTTTCGTGTTGTTAGTATTCAATAAACGTTAGCAGTGATGATGATCATGTGAAATTGGAAGAACTGGAGGATCCAAAATAGGAACTAGTATTTGTGACTCAGTGCCACGGAATAGCATGTCATTTTGATTTAATCACTAAATGCATGGGAATGTAATGGGAGCAATACTGGGTTAGGAGTCCGAAGAACTGGATCTGTCTCCGTCTGCCTTTGTTTCCTAATTGGTAAAACGGAAATAATACTGTTGACAGGTTATGAAAGAACCTGTGAAAGAGGCTCTACGAGTTCTAAAAAGGCACTGGACAAAATTTAAGGTAAAGGTAGTAACCTTATTTGTTCAATTTCTCAACTTTCTATAAATGTATAGGAGCGGAGCCAGAAGGTGATTGGTGTGAAGCCGCAGAGTTTGCCAGAGATTTGAAAGGACATTCCCAAGTGCAGGACTTGCATTAGTAACTTGTGGTTAGGGATAAGTAATATAAAATTGAAATACTTTTGTAAGGTATTTAAAGTAGTGTAGTTCACGAGTGGCTATGTTAATTTGAAAAAGCCAATTTGAAAATACGATTCAGACTAAGCCACCCTGGCGCCCCTATGGTATAGTCTTAAAGTTGAAACTATGCACCTATAAAGAGAGGGAGCCCTGCATGTGCTGATGAAGTACTCTTCCAAGATATGGTAAGCTAGAGACACAAACCCAAAATGCAAGTTGAAGAACAGCGTGCAGAATATGGCATTATTGTTGCCAGGGTGAGGGGGTGAGTAGTAAAGATAAGTTAGGATTTCCTCATATAAGGACAGAACAGGTTGGGGAGAATATGAAGCTGGTAACATGGCTGCATGTGCAGGCTGCAGAACTCTGGGTAGCTGGGGACAAGTAGGGAAATCTACTTTTTGTATTATAGATGAAATGTGGCATATATCCGTATATGATGGGTCTTTTGTCCAAACTTCTAAAATGTGGCATATATCCATATATTTTCTCTTCAAAAACTTGGCCACAGATGGTATCGTTGGAATCGAAAGCTATACGAAACATCTCCGTTTGCTTCCCGCCTCTGCGTCTGCCAGACGCCTACCTGTTGCTGTGCCTGTTCCCTTTGACCTTGATGACTCAAGAAGCTGGCACTGACTCTAGGCTTACTCTAAAACAGCCCCCCCCCAAAGCATATTGATGTTTCTCCTCCTGATTTGTGTGACTGATGGTGTTTCTGTTTCCACCCCCAGCTTTGGCAGCATGTGAGCAACTTCTTGCCAAGAACCCAGGTCACCGCTGAGAAGGGGGCCTTAGGGAGAAGACTGTCCAGAGGAAACCAATGCCAGACACGTCTGGAGTTACGCTCAGCGCAGGCAGCATGAGACATTCTGTGCCAGCCCCTGGGTCCTGCTGGCAAAGACTGTAGCTCTCCAGATTGGAGGGTCCTGGAAGCAGCATGCACCAGGAACCTCTCTAGAGGAAGAATGGGGCCAGATGTGAACTCTCTACAATGAACACAGTTTTCAGCTTATGAAGGAGTTTTAAGTAAAACAATTATTTAACTTCCACATATTCAAGTTCAATAGCCTTCTGTGTGAAGGCCAGCAGTCACCCCCCTCCACAGAAGTTATCAGGATTGTTCTGGCACCAAGTTGAACTCTTCTTGGTACTTCTGGCAATGACGGATGTTCAGGACAGATTTATTTGCTAAATGCTCTTGACCAGGAAAGAAAAAGTAAAACTTGTGGAAGGAGCGGAAGGGTAGCAGAGCAGAGATCCCTCCCTCACTACTCACTTTCACAGAAACTCTGCCTGGATTCAGATGCTTGTACTGAAGATTGGTCCCGCCTCACTCACCTCCAAAGTCCATCGGTTCTGGGGAGAGCTGGTGTTTTTGGGCTGCCCCCTGTGGCCCTTTTTACTGTCCTTCTGCCCCCAGGCAGTCGAATGATGTGAACGTGGAACGGGGTTTGCTATCCTATGGGGACTCGCTGTCTTTCCCAGGCCGGTGCTAACTGACAGGACCATCTGAAGACGGTGGTTTGTTCTTGGGGTGGAAAGCGCTGGCCTTGCCTGGATCTTCCACCATGTTCCTGTTGCTGCCTTTTGATAGCCTGATTGTCAACCTTCTGGGCATCTCCCTGACTGTCCTCTTCACCCTCCTCCTTGTTTTCATCATAGTCCCTGCCATTTTTGGAGTCTCCTTTGGCATACGAAAGCTCTACATGAAAACTTTGTTAAAAATCTTTGCGGTAAGTTGTGCTGTTTACAAATGGTTGCTGCACAGAGGATGGAAGAAATGCTGTTATTAGTAAAGAGTTTTTCTTACCTGGCAGATGATTCTCTCTTTATTGCATACAGAGAAAATTGGGAGAATGGGAAGTAGCATTTTTCGTAAAAAAAAAAAAAACTTCCCTAAATGTGTACTTGTGAAAGCCTTTAGCAGACTTTCTTTTCAAGCTAAGGTCCTTGTATGCTTGATTCTTCTGAGCAAGGGAACCTATTCCATAACTCCACACCTTGCCTATTTATAATTTCAAAGAGAGGGGCTTAGAATTTAAGAAAAAAATCACTGCCAGACTCTGCCTCTGCTTATGTAACAGATAATGAAACACGGAGCTGCTGCTCACATACTCCCTCACTAATAAGTTTGAGAGAGACTTTTCTCTTGTTTAGACATAAATATCTTAAATAGATTCTTGCATTTCAGACAGAAGAAATTAACAGGGCAGGGCATTTGGTGAATTGTTTTATCTTCTTAAAGACAGAGGAGAAGGACAATCAATTTCTTAACATGTGTCAGAACTTAGCTAATTATACCGCTGAACAAAACTGGCCACAGTGTAAAGGAACCGTTCCTGGAAGTTGATTCTTGCCACAGGACTTTTAATATCTATCCAAAGACTTGGTACTTTATTAGCAATATCTGTGTTCAGTAGTCAGCAAATCTTCAGTCATTCTTGTTCATAGCTGAGACCATTTGAGAAGTCAAAAATTTGAGAAGTTACTTATTCATATACTATCTTATGGTTCAGAATAGATTCATTCATTTTTCTTTGGTTCCTTGTAATTCTTCAGTGGACAGGGTATCTACATTTTGTCAGTGAAAAAATAGAGACTCTGAAAGATTAAGTGAGCTGTATGAAATGTTACTTTATGGTGGGAAATATTTTTTATGTGTCTTATTGAATATTGGGTTTGGGTATTTAATATTCCTGTAAGAATGTGATTTTTGTCACATTTAAGAGTGGCATTTCTTATATTCACAGTGTTGTACAGCCATCACCTCTGCCTAGTTCCCTAACGCTTTCATCACTGCAGAGGGAAACCCCACACTCATGAAGCAATTGCCCTCCATTCCCCCCCACCCCCACCACCATGAGTTTATTATGTTCCAGCTTTGGATTTGCCTATGCTGGATATTCCATGTTCATGGAATCATATAAAATGTGCTCTCTTATGACCGTCTTCTTTCATTTAGTGTAGTTTTGAGATTCATCCACATTATAACATGTTTCAGTACTTTTTTTAATGGCTGAATAGTATTGTGTGTCTGTACCATGATTTGCTTATCCATTTATCCAGTGGTGGACATGGCTGGGCTGTTTCCACCTTCTGGCTGTTGTCAGTAGTGTTGCTAGAGTGTACCTGTTTGTGTTTGAGTGCCTGTTTTCCATAGTATGATTTTTGAGCCCTACGGATGGTCTCTGAGGTTATCTAGTTCCTTGCTACTTGGGGAGTAGTATGGATGCCAGCAGCTTGAGTGTCACCTAAGAGCTGTTTAGAAATGGAAGTCTCAGGCCCACTCCACACCTGCTAAATTAGAATCTGCATTGCCGCAAGATCCAGGCAATTCATATGCACACTGAAGTTTGAGAAGTGGTGATCTAGTCAGTCTTTGGACCAGCTACTTTGCTTATGTGTAGTATTTATTTTAATTAATCAGGAAATGTAATTTTCTTAAATGTCAGTCCAAGAAAATCTTCATTAGAGCCCAGGATTCCTGTGGACGGTATAACTTACTACTCATGCCCTTTTGCCACTCTGGAAAACCAGTTAGAGGGTCAGTAGAACAGCTGGTAAACTTTTAGGAGACAACATTGAGTGTTGGCTAGCTTTCATTCAACTTTAGAAGCAAGTGGTTATTAACTCATAGATCTGTGGAAATCCTTATTTTTAAAACATAGAAATCATAGAGTTATCAGCCTTTTGAGTTATTCTGTAGTAACTAAAATTTTCTAACTTGGATCGCTTTGGGCCACAGAAGGCCTAGAATCCATGCATATTCTCTATTCCATTTTGAATATCTGCCCCCAAGTTAATATTTTAAAGTTCATAGTCAATTAAAATCCCTCTAATTGTGACTGTATTTTTAAATGTATATTCTTGTGACTTTCATTGTAGATTATAATTGCATAGCTGAAATTCATTAAATATATATTGTTGGGCCAATCCATGGGATAGGTAATATTGGCCCGTCAGAGGCTTTCTTTGCCGACCACATCTTGAAAATCACTAGTTTGAGGCACAGTGATGTAGAAGTGATTATGGAAATAATGTGTGTATATTTATGTATGTACCCATTTTTTACCCCAAGATTTAGGATTTCAAAAACTGGATTTACACTTATTTCCTAGAGATGTATACATCAGGCACTAAAAGGGTTCTGGATACTCTGGGTGCTGTCCTGTTAGCTGCATGGATAATTACAACTTGGCTATAAGCTAGAGTCAGGGGTGGGCTAGAAAGGACTGATACCATTCCAGCAAGGTTATAGGTGGCTCTGCAGGAATGTCTGGTCTTTTCTGACTCTATTACTATTCTGAGTTGACCTTTAATGGACAGTAAGAACTGAATGCTATATATATCATCATTAGTATTAGACACAAGTTGGATTTGGCCAAACTGGTTTTGTTTTATTTTATTTTATTTTTTTAAAGATTTTATTTACTTATCAGTCAGAGAGAGAGAGCACAAGCAGGGGGAGTGGCAGGTAGAGGGAGAAGCAGGCTCCCCGCTGAGCAAGGAGCCCAACGCAGGACTCCATCCCAGAAGCCTGGGATTATGACCTGAGCCGAAAGCAGACGCTCAACCAACTGAGCCACCCAGATGTCCCACTTGTGGGTGTTTTTTAATAGACTTTTATTTTACCTTTTTTAGCCTCTTCATCCTTCCTAAATCAGGCTGCTATGTATAATTTTGGAGCTGTAGAAAGCTCAGAGATCATCTTAATTCTGTGGGTCTGTCCCCCAACTACACATTTGAATTGCCTGGGGAATTCAGTAAAAGTACTTATTTGGGGGCACCTGGGTGGCCCAGTCAGTTAAGCATCTGCCTTCGGCTCAGGTCATGATCCCGGAGTCCTGGCATCGAGTCCCACATCAGGCTCCCTGCTTAGCGGGGAGTCTGCTTCTCCCTCTGCCCTTCACCCTGCTCGTGCTTGCTCACTCGCTCTCTCAAATGAGTAAATAAAATCTTAAAAAGATAAAATAAAAAATAAAAGTACTTATTTGGGAGCACTAGAATCTCCCCAGAGATTCTGACTTAATTGGTCTGGATGGGTATATTTTTAAAACTCCCGAAGTGATTCTGAGGTCTGCCATCAAAAGGTAGAGTCTGATCGACTTCCTTGTGAATAGGGGGGCCTGCTTTATGACTTGATTCTAACAAATAGAATGTAGTGGACAGGGCGCCTGGGTGGCTCAGATGGTTAAGTGTCTGCCTTCAGCTCAGGTCATGATCCCAGAGTCCTGGGATTGAGTCCCACGTCGGGCTCCCTGCTCAGCGAGGAGCCTGCTTCTCCCTCTGCCTCTGCCCCTCTCTCTCCCTCTCTCTGTCTCTCTTGAATAAATAAATAAAAATCTTAAAAAAAAATGTAGTGGACCTGAATTATACTGTGTAATAGGTGAGATTAGGTTAGAAATGGCAGTATAACTTCTGACTCTTGGGATGCTTGCCCCTGGCACCCAGCCACCATGTTGTGAGGAAGCCCGGGCTATGTGTTAGGTATTCCAACTCGCAGCTCCAGGGAGGCCCTGACAACCAGCATCAACTGCCACACACAGGAGTGAGCAAGTATGAAGAGGATCCCAGTCCTTAGCCTTTGAGCCACCCAGCCAATGTCAGACCTCATGCAACTTGCAGATTCATGAGCAAAATCAATGGTGGTGGTGGTTTAAGCGTCTAAGCTAGGGGATGGTTTGCTATGTAGCAATAGATAACCAGACAAGTAATAGAATATTAAAGAATTTTAAACATTCATTCATGTTTACACAGCTTCTAATACCTTAACATTTTGTATGTGTATTACTTCTCAGTCTTTGGCACTGCATTCATATTTTATGGTTGTGTTAATAGCATGTATATATAGTTTCGTATCCATATTTTCTTTTGGGATTTTTGTCGGCCATTTTTAATAGGTAATCTTCATAAAGATGATTAAAACTGCATATCCTCTTGGTGCAGGCCATACCTATCCCTGTGCTTTCGGCAGAACTCAGCAAGCCCTGGCTTAACAGCTAGTTTCCCATAATTAGTGCATCCCGTATAGAAGAACCTCGGTATCCCTGCCAAGGGGAGAATATGGGTGGGTCCGTGTCTTCTCAGTTCCCTGTCCTGGAAGACTTGACTCCGTGTAGGTCCTCTCAGTGCTGAGTTGCAGCAGATATCCGTGTGCAGAGGGCAGCAGTGTTCTTTAAAAGTGTTTTTGTTGTCTTAATGTTTGTGCTTCAGATTTACCCTCAATACAGTGATGATGATAATATTTGGGGTAGAAGTCCTGGGAGTGGCTTTCCACTGGGTTGGGAATGATTTGGAAAAGAAGAAAGTAGAAAGCCTAGAAATAGATGGAAAGAAATGACCTGGGTGATTTTGCCTCATGGGTAGCAAGGGCTCGATCAGTTCAGAGACCGTTGTAAACGTTACAACAATTCTAAACATGATGCTGGAGAGTCCCAGAAAGTGGTAGTTTTGAGGAAATTGAAGAGGCTGTACAGTGGGAGTGGCATGAGTTTTTGAGTCAGTGGTCCTTAGCTTGAAATCCAGGGCTCTTCGATGAGCTCTGAAACTTGACCTTAGTCATCAGACTTTCCCCATGTGCTTCCTCATCTACAGAGTGGAAGTCGTAACCCCTGCTTCATGTGCTTGTAGTGAAAGCGGTCATGTCAACCAGGCATGTCCTCCCTACTCCAGCAAGAAGGGTGACTTTAACAGAACCCTGACGAGCTGAGAGTATGGACTGAAGAAGGTGAGAATATGACTCTGGCAGGGAAGGTGATGGGAAGTAGTTGTAGGTTGTATCTTTTCACATGGAGATCTTGATGGAGAGAAATACTGGGAGTTAAATTGCAGCCCTTAGCGACTGCCTGCTAAGTGCAAGACCTTCTATCAGACTCTGCTGGAGTGAGAACATGGGTACGTTCTGACTCCTGTTCCTCAAGGTATTTACAGTCTAGTAAGAAAGACAAGTATATGCATAGGTAACTCATTCACAATTGGATGCTAATTCAGATACACCGGGAAAGATGAACTCTGCAGGAATTGGGTAGGTAACATTTCATAGAAGAGTTGGCATTTGAATTGGATCTTAAAAAGGAAAAGGCATTCTAGAAGCACGGGTGAGAAAATACAGTCTTGTTTAGTAACGGTACATAGCCTAGTGGAGCAAAAATATTGGGTGCACAGAGGGAGTGAGGTCGATTATAGAAGCAAATGTTTCTTTAGGCATTGAAAAGCCATTGAAGTTTTTTTGAGCCAGGAAGTGACATGATCAGACTGGCAGCATGTGTCTGGGTGGCTTGAAGGGAGGAAAGAGCAGTTGAATTGCCTTTGCATTAATACAGGCAAGAGAATAAGCTAGAGAGCGAAGGTTCTGACATCACCCGGGAGGCAGCTGTGAAAGAGTCCCCTTTCAGGGGAGGAGCGAGAGGACTTGGTGACAGATGGGAAGCTTGAAAGCTTGGTGAGCAGTGCCACAGGAGGAGGGCCGGAGGGAGGGGAGCACTTTCGGGGTTGGGAGGTGTGCCGCCTTTAATTTGCAACATGCTGGTGAGGGCTGGTCGGACTTGCATGGGAGATGACCAGCAGGCGCTCGGGAATGTGAGGTTGGCACTTCAGTGAAGTGAAGACTTGCAGATCTGCTAGTAGCTACTTAGTGGTCACAGCTGAGGCAGAGAGAGAAAAGAGAGTTGTTCAAAGAGGTAGTGTGTGCAGGGGAATAGAGTTACTAGATGATGAGAGCCTGAATTTTCTAAGGGTCTCGTTCTTGGGGTATACATGGTTAGTTCATGGGACAGTGCAGTGAGGGCTGACTGAGAAGGAGGCAGTTTCTGCTGAGATTAGGTTGCGAAATCCGTTAGATGTGACTTGTGATTAATTCCTAAATTGCAGTGTTCAGAAGAATGAGTAACTAGCAAAAGTACACATTGTACCCTCTGCCTTTCTTGGAGCTGGGCCTGCCTTTCACCTGCCAGGGTCTGCCTTGGTTTAATGTTACCTAAGAGTGCAGCATCGTTAATGCCCTTAACTGGGCTCTTCTCTGTCTAGGAGAAGCTGAGACGAGAATAATTGAGTAATCTGATGCTAACTAGCACGGTAAATGGCATCGCATGTCAGGGGAAGGAGAGGACGGTTATAGGAATGAACTCTGAACCTAGGATTCTCCCTTTATTCTGGATCTTCTGAAAGTAACCACTCAAGAGAAGCCAGCTGGGGAGTTACAAGACATTGCTCCTGTGCAGCGCCCCTTTCCTTCAGTCTTCTCCGCAGGGCCAAAGCAATCCGGTTCACCAATCAGGCTCTCCTCCTGAACAGGCTCTTCCCAGCTAACAGCCAGGTCCCTCCGGCCTTGCGACTGGACAGTTCTCTCCTAAACACAGAAGCATTTTGTAATGTACCTGAAGTGTGAAAAAGCGAAGCTAGATGCACAAAGCAGGAGGGCAAGGCGATGTTGATGGCAGCTCTGCGACAGAGCTAGATGTAGGGTCTCATTTACCCTGTACCTTTCCAGTTAAAACACCTCAGCCATCTTGAATTTTGCAACGAGGCAGTTCTCACAGACTTAAATTCTAGTGCTCAAGAGGCTTGATGTCATATATGAACGGCCTATTGTAGCCTCATCTGAGTATCAGACTTGTCAGTACACAACCACGTTCTTCTGATTCCGTCTATGCCTGCTGTACCAGTGCGGTCTTGGCCACAATGGAAAACCCCAAACTCCAGTTGAGTGGCCTGTGTTTGTATGTCAGGCTTGCTATAAGCTCTCTTGCCCCTATTACCCTCTTCCCTAGATGGAATTCCCAGGCGGAGTCTACCTTCCTCCATTGTAGGCATTTCTTTTACGTTTTTTTCTAGAAAAGATCATCCATGCATAGAGCCAAGAAACATCAGTGCTAAATATCCGAAGTATAGAAAATGGGCTATGTGGGTTTTCTTGCCTTAGACCTCTTCTGAGTGGGTGACTCTAAGCTGTCTTTTTTTCTTAGACAGTGGTGTTTGAAGAAATTTCCAGATGAGGTCAGGTCACTGATTAAACTCATGTCCTGCTTTTGGCTCTGCTGGACCGTCCAGAGCAGTCTTGCTGACACTTGAGTCTCTGCCAGCAGAATCTACGCCAAATGCTTTGGGCTGTGTGGGTTTTGCTGCATCACAGAATGATAGGGTTCTCTCTCACCTTGCGTAACTGTGGAAACAGGTTTGAAAAGACACCTTTTAAAATTTCTATTTCTTTGACTTGCCATGGACATAACTTTTTTTTTTTTTTTTTTTTAGATTTTATTTATTTGACAGAGAGATACACAGCGAAAGAGGAAACACAAGCAGGAGGGAGTGGGAGAGGGAGAAGCAGACTCACCACTGAGCAGGGAGCCCGATGCGGGACTCGATCCCAGGATCCCGGGATCATGACCTGAGCCGAAGGTGCTCAGACGCTTAACGACTGAGCCACCCAGGCGCCCCTGGACATAACTTTTTATGCAGTGATAACATATTCCAGTTAGGGATAAGTGAGCTCGTTTTCACCTCTCATTATGGGATAGTGGGAGAGACCCTGGCTCACTGTAGTTAGATGGGTGTTAAGGAAGAGAGTCTCTAGGAAGAGGCTTCTCTTCTAGATCTCTTCTAGAGTCCATTAGTATTTCAGTCACAGTGAGGACAATTAGGGTGTTTTGCAGTTTCCGAAGTTCTGTCCCATATATGATCTCATTTGATCTTAAGCAACCCCGTGAAGCAGGAGGTTGATGTACCATCAGTCCTATTTTGTAGATAGAAAAGAGTGTTGGGATGAGTTGCTTAAGGGACTTAGCATAAGTGTTCAGTTAGATTTTTTTTTTTTAATCTCCATATGGTGTTTTTGTTTAACACTATGCCCTTCTATATCATGTTGTGGGGTCCTCCTATTACAAGGCTACTCAGAGGTGGATGGACAGTCTAGACATGTATGTTATTTAAATACTCAAAAACTAAAACTGTTGCTTCTGGAATAATTTGGGGGGTAGGCAGCATCAGGTGGTAGGCAGTTGCTGAAAGGATGCTTGATTTTGCTGTTTGTGAATAGCTGCTGTTTGGCAGTGAAGAAGAAACACGAGAGGTCTAGTACCGTCAGCTAGTGATTTCCTTAGGTGCCCTGAAGACAGACTTAGGCAGAGAACCTAGGCCCAAGAAATTTACCCAAGCTTCTTGAGACTCTAGGCCTTTACTGTAGGTGACTCATCTTTTGTTCCTTGTCATCAAGGAGGGGGACTGCTCTAGAAGGAGAAGGCTTTGACTTTCCTTTTAGAGTGAGTGCTTTCTCAGCTACAGTCCCATCTCAGGTGACTGGGATTGAGGCTTTCTTAGAATGGAAATGGAGTCATTTGCTGTATGAAGAAGGATCCCCTTCTATGTGTTGCCGTTTCTCCCCACAGTGGGCCACCTTGAGGATGGAGAGAGGTGCCAAGGAGAAAAACCACCAACTTTACAAGCCCTATACCAATGGTAAGACCGGCTCTTCCTCCTTATCCCGAACAGTCCCTTTGAAACATGTTCCTAAGTGCTTTTAATTCCACACATACTCTTCACTATATCAAAGGGAGGATATGGACTCTGAATATTTTTTAATGATTTTTATTTATTGATTTATTTATTGAGAGAGTGTGGGCGGGGGGAGGACCAGAGGGAGAACGAGAAGCAGACTCCGTGCTAAGCACAGAGACCAATGAGGGGTTCGATCCCAGGACCCTGAGATCATGACCTGAGCTGAAACCAAATAATTGTGTGCTTACCTGACTGAGCCACCCAGGCGCCCCTGGACTCTGAGTATTTTTAACATGCTTCCTTCCAGCATGCTGCTTGACATGGATATTCTCGTTTGCAGGAATCATTGCAAAAGATCCCACTTCACTAGAAGAAGAGATCAAAGAAATTCGTCGAAGTGGTAGTAGTAAGGCTCTGGATAATACTCCAGAGTTTGAGCTCTCTGACATTTTCTACTTTTGCCGGAAAGGAATGGAGACCATTATGGATGATGAGGTGACAAAGAGATTCTCAGCAGAGGAATTGGAGTCCTGGAACCTGCTGAGTAGAACCAACTATAACTTCCAGTACATCAGCCTTCGGCTCACCGTCTTATGGGGGTTAGGAGTGCTGATTCGCTATTGCTTCCTTCTGCCACTCAGGTGAGGGCAGGCTGGATGGGGATTAAAGGCCTGGGCTGCTGCTGCTGCCTAAGCCCAAGGCGTGGTTGGCCTCTCTGCATCGCTCTGCTTTGCTTTCCCATTTTAGAAAGGAGCATGGTTTGATTCTGTCACTGGCCAGTCCATCTGACTCTTGGAAGGGTACGCTGGGGTTATCTTTTAAAGGCCCTTGGATTCTCTGCATATCAGACAGAAATCGTGGGGTTTCTTAAAATCAGACTGCTTGTCTAGATGGCCTAAACAGGGACAGGGAACATGGTGTACTTTCTGGCCACTCTTCGCTGGGCATGGCTGATGCTTTCCTGCAAGCTTGCCGCTCTAATACAGAGGCAATATTGAACTCTTGGTTTTTCTGTACCACGTGCTATTCTGAGTATGCCTTGCCAGCTGCCGGTACCTTCAGGCTCTACTTCCTATTGCTCCACAGAGAAGCTCTGCTTCCGCCAGGGTGTGGAGCCAAAGGGAAGGGTGAGACAGCAGGACAGCAGGTGCCTGAGGGCAGAGCGGCCAACAGTAGGCTTTTCCATCTTTCTGGCTGCCTCATGGCTGAGGAGATAGCATCTGCTGAGAGCCAAATCCATAGCTCACTGTCAGTTTGGAATTAAAAGGATTTCTGCTCTCTTTTCTAGATGAAACTTACCTGGATCCTAGGTGATCAGATGGTCTTGGGGTTGGTTTTCATGACGCTCACTTTCATCTTCACATGTTCCAGTCTATCTGTAGTGCAAGGATTTGTTTGCTGTGTTTTCACGTGTCTTCCTCTTACAGGATAGCTCTTGCTTTTACTGGGATTAGCCTTCTGGTGGTAGGCACGACCGTGGTGGGATACCTGCCAAACGGGAGGTGAGTGGTTTACGAGAGTCCGTGCTGGAAGGCACTTAGTTCTGCAGTGGTGGCTCCAGCCGGGCCGCTCCTCTGCGGGCAGCCAGGCCCCCGGCATCTTATATGGATAAGTTAACCCGTTGATAACAGTGGCGTCAGCATTAAGATTGTATTTTTCACCAGTCACACACTTCCCATTTTAAAGACAAGGGAGGAACCTCACAGCCGTGGAGTCCAGGGCCAGCAGATTTTTTTTTTTTTTTTTTTAAGATTTTATCTATTTGACAGAGACACAGCAAGAGAGGGAACACAAGCAGGGGGAGTGGGAGAGGGAGAAGCGGGCTCCTTGCCCTGCGGGGCTCGATCCCAGGACCCTGGGATCATGACCTGAGCCGAAGGCAGATGCCCAATGACTGAGCCGCCCAGGCGCCCAGGTCCAACAGATTTTACAGCATTAAATTTAGTTTTGAGCATTCTGCTGTGTTGATAAATTGGTAAAAGGAAAAGAAATATAGGTAGGGTTTTTTTTGTGGAGAAATTTGTTCCTCCTGGAAGTTCTGGGGCTAGCTCTCTTCTTCCCTGGGCTGTTGAGGTTAGACTCTGTCCTTGGAAAGGAAAGGAATCGAGGAGGCTCACCTTTGCTGGAAATTTGAGGGCTATAAATTCTAAACCCAGTCACTTCAGTGAATATAAGCACTTCTTGTCATTTCTCTGTTTCCTCATTACATAGGCATAAAGACACTTGTACACCATAGAGTTTTACCATATGCGGTAATATTTATAAAAACATCTGCAGTCGTAAAGGGCTGTAGGCAGTGATAGTTACATTGTTAGAGGCCGTAACTTTTCCTGACTTCCTATGTATGAAGTAAAAATAAAAATCTTCGTCCTGTCCCACCAGGTTTAAGGAGTTCCTGAGTAAACATGTTCACTTAATGTGTTACCGGATCTGTGTGCGAGCCCTGACAGCCATCATTACCTACCACGACAGGTGAGGGCACTTTGCATGACACGGGGAAATGGCATTGGCCAGCGAGGGCTCTTCTGAGCTCTCAGAGCCCATGAGGTGGGTGAGGTAAGGGCTGAGTTCCAGATCAGTTGTTTCACATGGATTTTCTTGTTTTGCGTTCTTTTTTAAACACAGGGAAAACAGGCCTCGAAACGGTGGCATCTGTGTGGCCAATCACACCTCTCCAATTGACGTCATCATTTTGGCCAGTGATGGCTATTATGCCATGGTAAGATCATTTTCTGTTGCTTTCTTGGGTAAGTAAGAGCTTTAGAATGCTCAGGGCTGGGGGATGCTTCTGGACCCTTCAGAAAGCTCTTACTTAGGAATATAAACGTGGAAACATGTTTTTACCCACGGGCTCCAATCTAGATTGTCGCCTCTGTTTCTGTTGCTTTGAGAAATCCTTGGGACTTTGATAGGGGGTATTCTGAGCAGGGTAATAACTAAGAGTGTGGTTGGAGATTAGACTTTGGATGTTTAGGCAGACCATGGGAGGGGGTGAAGGACAGGGAAGGAAGATTTGAAAGGACTGGGTTCAAGGGCATTGGAGAATTTGCCCAGGAAAAGCATTTTTACACAAGGTATTATTTCTTCATTATTTCTTTTTTGGGTTTTCAGCTATGTTTTTAATGATGTATCTTTGATATCACTGAATAATAAAAGGCAAAATTTAAGATTCAGAGAGTCTAATAATGGTTTCTTAATAGTGAGAAACCTATGCTTGTCAAAGGTTTTCACATAGAGGGTGAGAGGTTGGGGTACTTTCCTTTTGGGATCTGGGGCTGTCTCCACAGAGTGGGGGATTTGTGTGAGGATGGCTTCACTCCCGGTTATTCCTTTCTGTGAGATTAGGTGGGTCAAGTGCACGGGGGACTCATGGGTGTGATTCAGAGAGCCATGGTGAAGGCCTGCCCGCACGTCTGGTTTGAGCGTTCTGAAGTGAAAGATCGCCACCTGGTGGCTAAAAGGTAAATCCACAAAATGCTGTTGCTCTGTATGACCAGTTAGAACGAATGCGTTTTAGGGGTAGTTATCCCTCCACCGTAGAATCATAGCGTCTCCTACACTGAGCCTGTACTGCTTTCATAATAAAACTTTTTTCTCCCCTAAGATATGGAATATAAGAAGGTATAGAGACCTTGGTATTATTTGCCAAGTTAGTAATCTCTCAACCTTTTTCCTTCCTTCTACTTCTTGTAATAAACCACATATGAACTTTTAAGGCTATTTGAAATATCAAGGTGAACTCATTATCACAAATAAAAACAAACTTAAGGCAGTGGAAAAAAGGTAGAGCTGGTGTACATAATGGCAAGAGCTTTGCAGGAAACCGAGAGGAATGAAGACTCAGCTGAGACCATCTTCTACAGGGACAGGTGAACCTGCCCCGGATTCCCTTTACTGCATCTCTCAGGGACAGTGCTAAGCCAGGTGGACTGGTAGGTTTAACCCAGCACGGCTGTCAGGAAGTCCAGAAATCCAGTAACAAGTGTTTATTGAGGGTGCTGTTAGCAAGGCCCTGCGGCAGGCACATCCTTTAGGTCGTCCCACGTCTGAGCAGTGTCCTCTACATAGACCTTAATACTTAACTGAACAGCTGGATTAGTTAAATAGTCATCTGATTCTCCCTGTCTGTATAAGTTTTGTCTTTATGAGATTCAGACTGTGGGTTTATAAAAGATCATATTTGTTAACTTTCATACGCCATCCGGTGTGACATCTGCATAGCTTATTTATAAGTGCATTTTGATGATGGATGTAAGGCTGTCTGAACCTTTGTTTTCTTTTTCCCTTCCAAAGGCTGACTGAGCATGTGCAGGATAAAAGCAAGCTACCCATCCTCATCTTCCCAGAGGGTAAGAAGGGGTCGATCCCTGTAGAGAGCTTCTGTGTGGGAGGGTCCAGAGGCCATGCAGGATGGTTTTATCCTGTTTGAAGAGCCATTAGAAGAATTTTTCTTAATATATTCAGTTCTTAAACTCCTAATCTCTGAGGTAAAAGGACCAAAAGAAATTGCATTTTACTCTCCTGTGTTTTAGGAACCTGCATCAATAATACATCAGTGATGATGTTCAAGAAGGGAAGTTTTGAAATTGGAGCCACGGTTTACCCCGTTGCTATCAAGGTACAAGACCTCTGAGGACGCATGTGGTCATTGTCACAGCTGCCATGAATGGGACACAGCGAGAGAAAGGGGAGGAAGAAGGTGGTGTCACCGGTCAGCGGGTCGGTCCTCCGGTGGAGCAGCTTGGGCCGGGCTAGTGTGGGTAGAGCGTGCCAGAGGAGGAGAAAGGAATTGTTCACGGTTCACAGCCCACTAGAAGGGACAGGGGAGTGTCCGAATGAGAACCAGCCCGTTCTGGCCCACACCTTGCTGCCATCACCAGATTCAGGAAATGGCAAACTCTTTCACAACCTTTGCATGTTGTCCCCCGCTTATGACATCTTCATAAACCTTCCAGGAGTGGAAGGTAGTCCACTTGAAGAGGAGGCTTGCTGCAGGGAGTGGGGGTATGGTCCAGCTGGATGTGTACATTTGGTGGAGAGGTGAGCATGAATGGCTACAGATGTGTCCTTGATCCTGAAGGAAGAAACAGCTCCACTGCTCTGTGGTGCGGTATCATTGTAAATACCAGGAACTATGGATGAAATGAAATGCATCTTAAGAGCTTGTCCAGGCTGTCCCCCACCATTTAGGAACTTGTACTTCAAACTCACTGGGAAGATGGGATTCAGTTAGTTTCCTCTCTCCGCCTTTATATCCATCTGGTTTTATAAATCCGTACATTGTACTATTTCTAAAAGAATGTTATGACGTTATTACTTCTAAACACTACAGGCTGTTGTCAGTGTGTTTAGTGCTTACGTTGAAATCTCAGATCAGGGTAGAACAGCAAGTACGTTTGTGCCAGTTCTACTTAAAATTTAGCCTCCACCCTTCCGCAAGGGTCTGCGTGTTGTCTGCAGAGCATTCTGTGGAAAGAATCAGCGTCACTTAGCACGGCCAGTGCAGTGGAGGAAGAGGGGTCTGTCTTGCGGAAACATGCTTACCAGCACTCCCCTTTGCCAGGGAGGCCGAGCACTGGGGCAGGAGTGGTAGATGCATGCTAGCTGGAGGAGAACTGGCTGACCCATGGGTCAGGGCTGCCCAGGCCTCCTATTGAGGGTACTGTCTCTGGGAACAGCACAAAAGAGAACAGTCTGTTAGTGGTGTCTGCCATGGGAGGAGAGCTGGGGAGTGGTGTCTGTGTCTCCTACATCCCATTCTGCATTTCAGTATCCAGTGCACCCCATACATGGGCATTAAAAACATTATTAGAAGAGGCCCTTCCTTACTGTTTGCTCCAGAACGTCAGTTCTTTGTAGCTGTATCAGCATCCCCTGGAGGGACTGGGAAAATGGTGTTTCTGAACTTGCATTTCTAACCTGTTCTGGGGTGCTCCAGATGGGCTGGTTGGGAACCACACTTGGGGAGCCCTGCTGTGGAGCAGTGGTTCTTAAACAGTTTTGAAACATGTACCCTTAGGCCAGTTGTGGCTCCTCTCCAAAGAAAAAGGCATGTCAGCTTTACATATAATTTCACTCTGTCCACAGATTTATTTAAGCCCACTTAGGATTAAGAACTGCTCTACAACAACTTTGCTAGTTTTTGTAAAGCCTTCATTGGTAACCAGATTTGGATAACCTTAGCAGTTTCGAGGCTCTTAATATATTTCCACCAAAATTAGGCCGTTATTTGATTTTGAGAAATTTATTGCAGTTTTCAGTTTCTGCCGCCTTTTTCTCTCTACGGTGTCAGCCCAGCATGGAACAGAGATTCAGCTCTAAACAAGGGCTCTCACATTTGATGTCAAATATTTTATCCATATAGTACTTTATAAAATATAACACCATTTTCTTCAAAACATAAGTATTAGTTTCAGTTTAAAACTCATTCTTCTCCCTTATTTCCCTTTGCTATTATAATGTAAGCTCACGGAACTTTCTGTAGTTAAATCTAAATTTCTTAGTTTAGTCTGTAATTTAATCTAAATGTCTTCCTTCCTGTGCGGTCAGGTCCACAGCTAGGCATAATTATCAGAAACTGTGAACAGTTTCTGTTCTGAGAATCATTAAATCTAGGCTTGAGGAGCCTGAAAGATCCTGTGGTTCACACCCAGCCCCACCCCGTCAAGGGCGACTCCCCGCAGCATCCCTGCCGGTGCTCCTCTCAGCTTCTCCAGGGAGAGGGCGTTTCTCACACCGTTAGCAGCTTGCTCCTGCGCGATCTCTCTTGCCATTCCATCTCCTTTTCTTTTTCTGGTCCTCGTCTTTGCCTGAGGTCGTGCGTGTGATAGCCCCTCAGACATTTGCTAGCAGGTTCGGGACACTCCGTTCCGGAATTCTCTTTGAGAACTCAGTTCCTTTTGTTGCTTCTTACGTAACTTCCTCACCTCTCCCCCACTGCTTACCTGCCGCTTAGATTTCTCTTCTAGTGGGTGAGATTGCGGGTCACAGCTTCAGCCATGTTGCCCACAAAATGCAGCCTTCGCTTGCATTAGAGTCACTGGCAAAAGAAAGTTTCTGGTGAGCCTGCTGCTTGTGCGTGGCGGAGGCCTCGTGAGCTGTCCTGCGCACCTGAAGTGCGCTGAAGAATGCTGGTGCCACGATCAGACCAGAGCCTCTTGCTCACAGTTAGCTTTGTTCGTGGTGTCATCACAGAAGTGTATCAGAAGCTTTGTCATTGTTTTCTCCTTGGTCAGGGGCACCAGAAATGATATTAAAAAGTTGGTATCTTTGGGTGAGGTACATGTAGAAGTATGGATGAGTGAATGAGGCAGTGTTGGAGATAGGTGAAGCACGTGTGGTGGAATGTTCTAATGGTCAAATCTGGGGAATGGTGGTAGGAGAGTATCTTCTTCTCTCCGGTTTGGGATATGCTTCAACATGTTAATAATTACATACACCTATGAGTGAGGAAGACGTGAAAAGGGTCAAAGAGGGAGCTCATTTGTTTAAGGAAAGCAATTTGGGGAGTCCTCCCTGATGATCTACAGCAGAATCTTGAGCCCATCGGGAGGTTCATGTTGCTAGAGGTCAGAACTGCCCGGGCATAGAATTACTTCAGAAGTGTTCGTGCAGGGGTCTGAGAGCGGCTTTCTGGAACTGATACTGCCCCAGGTGATGCAGTCACAAAAGTTGCTGGCGACACCCACGTTTTGTTAGAACTACTGACTTCTTATCATCCAGTTTTCCACTGCTTTTCAGTATGATCCTCAATTTGGTGATGCCTTCTGGAACAGCAGCAAGTACGGGATGGTGACGTACCTGCTGAGAATGATGACCAGCTGGGCCATTGTCTGCAGCGTTTGGTACCTGCCTCCCATGACCAGAGAGGTGGGTACTCACACCGTGCAGAGGTCTTGGCTTCCTTCTGTGTGACTCCAGCCTGTGTTGAGTGGTCTCATTTATTCTTTCTTACAGACAGATGAAGATGCCGTCCAGTTTGCAAATAGGGTGAAATCCGCCATTGCCAGGCAGGGGGGCCTCGTGGACCTGCTGTGGTGAGTCAGAGCCAGGTTTTATCTGCAGAGTCTAGCAGGATGTGAATGTCTGAAGCAGATGCTGAATTGTCTCCTTTTACGAAGAATCTGTCTCTCCCTGGTGTGGAGAATTAAGCTCGCCAGCCTTGGAGAGTGAGCAGTGTGACTCCTTTCTCCTAGTTCCAGCTCAGAAGTGTCCCATGCTGCCTTGACCTTGGGCACACAGAGCCCAGCATGCTTGGGCTGAAGCAGTTGATTCTCTGCACCTTCTGGGGTCTGTACCCGTCTGCCAGGGCACCTAGACAGTCCTTGTCTCTTTAGGTAGGGGTGACCTGATGCTGGTCTGGAAACTGCCTAAACTGGGCTCTCTGATCTTATGTATTTGGTAAAACTGGACCATCCATAGAAAGGCAGAAGTTTCATTTATTACATTTAGTTGTTCCCTACTAGAGCAGGAGTTGGCAAGCTCTCTCTGTGAAGTCAGTAAATACTGTAGACTTTGTGGATCATGCAGCCGCTGTCATGACTGCTTCAGTCTGCCACTGTCATGTGACAGCAACCTGAGACCATATGGAAACACATGAGCATGCCTGGGTTCCAGTAAAACGTTCTCAGAACAGGTGTTAAGGCTAGCTTTGGCCCACGGGCCATAGTTGTGGACCCTTACACTAGAGTATGAGATAGTTAGACTCCAAATATCAGGAGCTGAATTGGGAGGAATGCTGGTTCAGGGAAATCATTCCATCCTCTAGGCCCCTTCGTTTTAAGCACAAGGGTCAGTTCTATGGGGCACTTAACTAAAGTGGGCATTATGGGAAAAGGATGTAGTAGAGATTCACAGTTTAAACTGACATGTGGGTTCTCAGGTGGTGGCATGGTCCTCGAGTGCTCATTGTGAGCCAGTCACTGTGCCGCTGCCGAGGATGACCTCACCCCATCCTCACAGTAAACCCATGCAGGGTCAGGATTGTTACTCCCATTTCACAGATGAGACAGCAGAACTCAAAGAGGTCCAGAAACCTTCTCAGAGTTGCAGAGGAATCAGGGCATCAGACTTTGAGCTCAGGTCTGACAGGCTGTTAGGGCTGGAATGTTTAACCACTGTTCCACATTCCCTGTCCACGGGGCCTTAGATCAGCGTGACTGCCTTTAAAAAGGCACCTTTGCTGTGGATTGAAAAGGGTGTCACACATAGAAGAGCGTTTGCTGTGAGGTCTGTCCAGTGATGGGGGCGGTGCTTCATCAGACTTTCTCTGCCGCCACCACCTGCATAACTCAGAGGGGGAAGTATAGGTGTTCCAGAAAGCCTGGAAGTGGACTGGGGTTTCCGTCAGTCACTGAAGGTAGGTGATGCTAATTCTAGGGTGTAGGCGAGCAGTTGGGGTGCCAGTTAGGAATGGGACTTTGAAGAAGCAGATCCCAGTGTAGAGGTAGTCGTCAGCCCAGGAGTCTGAGAGCGACTTGGATTTCTCTCCAGCACCATCCTTCAAGCATGGAAGAAGTAAGGATTCGCAGTTCCCCTTGTGTTCGTTGTTAGCATGCATCTCTGGGTCTGAGTCTTAACAGACTTTATTTCACAGATCAGATTTACAGCTGCATTACAGTCTCAGTAGTTCTTAAAGCTTGGCTCACCTTTCGTGATGCCAGAATACCTCCTTTATCTGTTGTCGGGTGAAGGTGAATGTTTGAGTCGAAAGCATTGTACGCTCCTTGGTCGGTAGGTTTGAGCGATTACAAAGTACCTTGACCACCTTGACCGTGAGTAGTGACTTCTGACCTCAGGGCAAGAGTGAGAGATTTAAGGTAGAAACGGTGGAATTGGAGAGTGCCTGGTCAGTATCTGAGGCCACCCTCCCAGGGCAGAGAGCCATTGAGTGCTTTTGTTTCTGACAGGCTCTGGGGTTTTGAGCAGTGTGGTGCTGTGATCTAATGGTGGGTAGGAGGCCTTCTTTGCTATTACACCACACTTTCTCTCATCAGGGATGGTGGTCTGAAGAGGGAGAAGGTGAAGGACACATTCAAAGAGGAGCAGCAGAAGCTGTACAGCAAAATGATCGTTGGGAACCACGAGGACCGGAGCCGGTCCTGAGCCTGCGCCTTGCGCTGCCTGGAGCCACCCCCCGCAGGTCTGGACCCGCGAGCCAGCTGCTGCCCCCGCCGCCTTTCCGACTCCGGGGCTCCCCAGGACTCCAGCTTCTTCAGACCCGCCCCAGAGATCCCTGGGCGCACCGCCTGAAGTGGACGCTTCTGGGGGTTGCTGCCCAGGATGAGATGCCTTCTTGTTTCTTTTACACTAAGTCCGTCGGAGGAATGCCATTAAAGTCACCTCTCCACCTGTACATGTGTGGGGCTGAGTGGTGGGGAAGAAGCGGCCACTTTCCCGTGTCCGGGACATTAGCATGTCAGTCTGTTACGGATGCCACCTGCCAGGGACTTTGTTGGGGAAAGGGTCCCCCCATTTGTGAGGAGAGGCACTGCCGAGGCAGTGTGACTTGCTTCAGCCTAAACATCACCCCCCGAAGCCTCGGAGCTCCGCAGACTGGATAAAAGGAAAACCGCTGTCTGCAGGGGCTTTCGGCAAAATGAGGTTTTAATTCTTGTGCTCCTGCCCACGGGCAGTCACCAGACGGGATGGCAAGAAGCGAGGCGGACCGGTGACTAGGGTGTGGTGGGAACCAAGAGTCATTTTGTGTTCAAACTCCAGTGCTAACCCTGAACTCCCATGTGACTTGCTCTTTGTTAACTGCTGCCTCAGTTTCCCCATCTGTAACCTGGATCAGGAGGGGAAGGGTGGTGATACCTACCTCACAGGGTTGTTGTGGGGATTGAAGTGCTATTTTAAAGGACAAATTGTTCAGTGTTACAAGTATAGGTCCATGAAACGTGGCAGGAAAAGGTCTGAACTCAGAGCTGCTGCAAAGGGCTTTGAGTTTGTTTTTGTGAGTAAATAAAATTGTCTTTGATGGTCAATTAATTGAGGGGCTTTCCCCTTCACTCTTTGTCCCTTGGATGTAGCCCTAGGCAGCACACTTCCTACAGCAGTTACAGTTTTCTGACTCAACCAAAGCCCCGGGACTGTAGGGAATCCACTTGACTTCTGGAATGAGGAATAATAGTGTTCAGAAGAAGCTACTCCTCATATCAGATGTTTGCCTATCTCTCTGATTAACTTAGAACTTCCAGCACAGACTGAGATGTGGATTTCTCCGATGGGTGCCTGGGATTAGAGGCGTGTGAAGAGGCACCATTTGTTGGGGTGAGGGCAGGGCGGTCTGGATGTAAGGACAGTGGGAAGCAGCAAGGAAATGGGGCAAGGTAGGAACAGAGGCTCTGGAAGGGTTAGTGAGGGGTCAGGATGGGCAGGTGGCTCTTGGGTGCACTGTGGGCTTCCACACAGCCGGAGGAAAACTGTGGGCTTCCTGGGTCCCCTGCGCCCACCTACAGTCACCGTGAAGGCGGATCCAAAGCCACGCAACCCTCACCAGTTCTGGCTCCTAGGGTGTACCAGTTTCACATCCCTAACAAGAGAGAGTTGCCTTCCCCGCCCACCCAGCTTTCCGTCCCTCCCCACTTCCACCCCTGGCTCCAGCATGGCACAGCTGTGGCCCCTTTCAGGATTTGCACCAGCCGTGGTAAGCATCACCTCTCCCAGACTGCCCTCTGGCCTGTGCCCAGGGATGAGGTGGGAGGGCAGCCCTGCTCCTGAGGCACTGACTTGATAGCACTTGGCCTTCCCTGCCCTGACTGCTTCCGCTTCCTTTGCCTCCCTTGCTAGCCTTCCATTTCCTCTTACCTGCCCTATTGCTAACCAGTGAAAAACGATTTTTCTTTCCAATAAAAACCCTGTTTTGACTGTAAGGAACAGCCTCTTATGACCTGTTTTACGAAGAGTAAACAGTGGTTTTCAGCCTTTAGGAGGAGGCAGTATATTTATAGTGTTTAAAGACCATCCAGAATGATCTTTAAAATCAGTTTTGAAGATCAAGTTCCCTTTTTTTAGTTCTTTTTTAAAAAGCTCTGTTGTTTAGTACGTTTATATCATGATTTTCATAGGTGTGCTGAAAAGATAAAAACAGTATTAAAAATATGCCTATCTATTGATGACCTAGCAGAGGTTTGCAAGAGCCAGGGTTAGAATCAGCTGCTGTGTAAAGAAATACTTGTGGAAACTAAGCAAGGATTATTCTACTGTTTTACTAAGAGAAGAGATGTGAATTATACCCCCCAGAAAAGCAATTTCTAAAATTTTCATATAGTGCTTGTCGTAAGTATGGAGACTCATCAAACTACACGGCCATCCTTTTTATTTGGGGACCTGCAGGCCCCGCATTACCCCTAAGTCAGATGCTTGGTTTGGGATAACTGGACAGGTCTTGGGTGGTAAAGCCTTACAACATGCAGGAACGACAGAATCATGTAAAGCAATGCCAAGTACAGAATACTCTCATGCTTAGGATCCTAGCAACAATGAGGATGATTTGGGAATAAAACCAACGGCATCAATTTGGCGGGATGAGCACTGGCCAGCTTCTAATACCACTTCCAAACCTGCTGCTCATTTGCTGTTTTGACTTTTATTTCTCCATTTCCTGATCCACAATTAAGGACTTGGGCTAGATGGCCTCCAGAGCTCTTTCCACCTCAAGTGTCTGTAATTTTAAAAACCCTGGTTCAAATTTTATTTCTGGGTTCTAAAGTCATCTGGTTCCGAAGTAGTTCCGTTTGTATCGGTTTAGTTCCTCTAGAACATAGGGCTAGTGGACGCTCCAGTAGAGTCCCCTCCGTGTTTTAGGTGAAGCGGGGGGCTGCCTGGGTTTGAATGTGGATCTCGGCTAGCTGTTTCCATTCAACCGGGAGGTATTGTTCCAGCTAATTAGACAAGGAACTTTCCAGAAAGGCTAGTAAAGTTCCCCTGTCAGAGGGAGCTCAGCAGGCCATCAGCCAGGCCAGAGCTCCGCAAGCTCAGCCTGATGGAGCAGTTTGAGATGATGGCCTTGTGACAGGAGAACCAACTTGAGCACTTGCTTCTTTACTCCCTGCGGCTGCCCTTCCGAGGGGAAAAGAGTCTGGCCGTGAGGGGGCAGGGAGCCCCCCGCGGATCCCCGAGTGCTCAGCCCTTGGCAGCATCACCCCGTCGACGGCGGGCGCCAACCCTGCCCACCCGCAGAGGTGTTCTGGGTCTGGAGAGCCTGCCGTTCCTTCCGGGAACTGCCCCCGAGCCCCCTGGTCCGTGGGGTAGGTGCCCCCGCGTCCGGGACACAGCAGCGACAGAGAGCCCGCCGGGGTGTGCCCCCGGGGCGCACGCGCGCTGTGTGGCCTGGGACCTGCGGGTCGGAAGGGCAGCGGCACGCACTCTGGCTCTCGAACCGGCTAGGAGACGGCCGTCCGGCCATCCATCTTCCGTGGCGCTAACACCCCCTCTCCCCCTCTCCCAGTCAATATGTCTCTCTCCGATGGGAAAGTTAATAAATTTTGCTCTAGATTAAAAGTATTGATCATTTCATTTGTAAACGATAAATAAAAAGGGGGGACTTTTCATTGCAGCCGGGGTAGCGTCTGGTGTATTTTGCCGCTGCAATCGCGCCAGGCGTGGGGGGGCGGGGGGGCTTCTCATATGCATTCCGGCCGGCCAGCTGCATTGATTTTCTATTAGTCTCCCCAGCACCACCCAGTAACACATCATTTCAGTACCTGCTATTAATGGTCTTTTGATAAATAATCACTTGTAAGTCAATAAATTTTTATTAAACAGTGTGGCTCTTTGATTTATTAAAATCCGACCGTGTTTGTCTGGGAGAAAAGGGATGCTGAATTGAAGTGGAGGCTTTCATACATCTTCCTGACGCCGAGCAGTCACCGCACACTCCAGAGAAAAACAATTGCATTTTAACAGAAACAAAACAGCCGAGTTTGGAACTTGAGCCCGGGGAAACTTTATCTTCGTCAGTCTGATCCTTTCCTCTGCAGGGAGCAGCGGCGGGCCGGAGGGCGCCGTGTCAAGAACTTTGTTTACTTCCGAGAGCGGTGAGCTACCTTGGCCGGGCCCCGCGTGCGCGCGCGCACACAACGCACGCGCACACGCACACGCACCCGGGGTCAGCGCAGAGCCTGAGCCGCCCCACAGGCCACCCCACCTGCTGCACCCCCGAGTAGGCACCCTTGACAAGCAGGCATCGGGGACCCATGAGAAAAGTTGGATTGCAGGGCCTTTCGGCTTCCATCCCCACCGAATCTCCCAGGTCCCATCTTGTGGCAGGAAATGCCAAGAGATACGTTACATTTTATGTAGAGATCTGGCTGTATGGATGATTTTTTTTAAAGTGGGCCAATAGCTGAAGACTGGAGGACTTTTTTTGTGAGATGGTCATGGCATTAAAATTTGCTGTAAAGGGTTGACAAGTTTTCGTTGAGGCTAATATGGCCCCACAGGGATTGTCATGGGTACAGAGGCCCAAGTACTGAATACAGAAGCAGAACTCCCAGCCCGGACGGAAGCAGGAGAAAGGGGGAGAATGTGGCTAGTAAAATGCTTGTATTAAAGCTCATGGGTAGAACTCCTTGACTCTGGCCCTATCCAGGCTACTACTGTGACTCTTTTTCCCTTCCTGGTCAGTGTGACAGGTGTTAACAGGAAGACGTGCAAAGTGGGGACTGCTAGTAAGTTCAGGTGAGGGCTTTAGCGTTTTTAAACATTTTAGGTTATTTAATGTTTAAATTACATTTTTAAATGTTTTTAAAATGTAATGTTTTAAACCCACTGCAAGTCTTCTCTGTTGCTTGGAGTTCCTTTTCTGTCCTGGTCTTGGTGGGGAAAGCTTCAAGGGAACCTCAAAGGGGAACAGGAAGCTGAAGAGCAGAAAACAAACAAACGCTTGGCGCTTGGCGCACCAGGCAGGTGAGTACTGATGCGGGTTCTCAGGGGCGTGGCCCATTCTGCCCTGCAGGAGGTTGGCCAAGGAGCCGGGCTTCCCCTTCCAAGGAGCTCAGAGCCTGTGCCTGAGGCTTGAGCCTCACCCCAACCCCCCTGGGGGAGGGGGGCGTGCAGTGGTGGCCCAGGCAGGAGAGCCTCAGGGCAGCATGTTCCTAGCTTTCTAGAACACGAGTAACATTGAGTATAATCTGTACTTGATATGTGCAAAATTCAAGTCCACTTTCAAGGTAAAACAGGAGACCTGTGAAATGTTTCACTTGGGGAGTTTACCTCTGGCCTCTGTTCATTGCCCCTCACTTCCCTTGACCTGTCCGTGTTCTTTCCACTCTGTTTTTAGGACTCTGGTGAGGAAGGTTGGGGGAGAATCATCTTAGAGTTTCTTGAGCTCCGTGAGTTTACTTCCGGTGATTCGGAATCAAATACATTAAACTCTGGGACGGGGGTGACTCTCACTGCTGGGCAGCTGGTTGGGGGCTAGGGGTGTGAGGCTGGCCCAGAGGAGGTTACAAGGGACTTTGGGGCCATCACAGCAGGTACCTGCACACCTGTAGATACAGCCGGACAGTAGAGGCCAGGGGAAGGTGGAGGTTGGGAGGGAGTCAGGGTGGAGAGCTGAAGCTTCCAGAATGGAGGATTTGGTAATCCTAGAGAGCTATGACAATGGATTTCCCTCCCTTGACCCCACAGCTCCCCAAATGCATATTCATTGCCTTTGAACCCCTCCATGCAGCACAGATTCAGCTCTGACTGGCTGGAAGTGAGGTCAGGAGAAGGTTAGCTGGTGCTTTCCCATCTCATCCCATCCAGAGTTCCAGGCCAAGATGGTCCTCGGCTCTCCGTGCTCCCTCCTGCCCTGTTTTCACTGTTCCTCCCTTGCTGAGGAGTGGCTCCGAAGGAGCGGCCAGGGGAGGTGCCCAGCCTCTTGGGGTCTCTGGTTCCACCGCTGCTGCAGTGGGCTTGGGGAAGGGCTGCCTGCACTCCGATTGATCCACCAGCTGTGATTTGTCATTTCTCTGAGGCAGGCGCTGTTTTCTCTTGCTTCAGGAGGCCCCTTCGACACCTGCTTTATTTTTCTTCCTGCGCTGACGTGACGGGAGACAGGTGTTAAACTACTTAATCACTTTAAAATTGTTTTAATTTTCTGTTTTTTATTGATCTCTCCAGCACCAATTAATCAGCTCACTGGACCAGGCAGTTAGTACATTAAAAATTGTCAGGGAGGCCGTGCATCTTGCAAAATGTCTAAAAAATATTCGGCTAGCAAATTGCGTTTTTCTTTGGCATGCAACAGTCCTTGGCCCACAGAGCTCGCACTTGCAAAGGACCTCTGGGAGTATTCAGGGTACAGGAGGGATCCTGGCCAGAGAGGCTTCCTGTGGGGGAAATGGAAGCAGGTGCCCTTTTCGGTGCTGATTTGCCACCTTTCCTTCCACTTTTGTTTTCTGCTTCCCACACAACTGGGTCTCCTTTCCCCAAGAGCACTGGGAATTTTGGTGGAAGGGCGCACTCGCCCTGCAACCATGTGTCCTGACCCCCACAAGGGCAGGAATTCATGGTCTGTAACTGTTCTTGCAGCCGGGCACCCAGCCCACAGCCAGATTTCCTCTCCCTGGGACGTCGGCACCTTTGATTTGTCCTTCTGATGTTGCCAAAGCCACCTCCCTGCGGCAGGGGGCCTGCTAAACTTGGTAAACTCTCTCTCTTGGCAGGTGGCTGTTGTGTCACACCGCCTTGTCCCTGGCACCCTGATGATGAACTGAAGCCTTTCCACAGAATGTTCTGGACAACCCCACCCCCACAGTCACCAGGTCCTGTGCTGCAAACCCTTTGCCATCTATCTTTTATCACCCCTCCAGAAAATTATTTATTAACTGCTTGGCTGTACTTTCTGAATTAAATAAAAACACGGACAGAATAATCAGGGGCTTCAGTATCACTTCTTAGGGGTAGAAATTTGGTTTCCGGTTTTCCCATTTTTGCTTGACTTTCTATCACTCTCCAAAAGCAAGTGCCTTATTTTTTATGTGGTGAACTAAACATCCAACAGCCCGTTTGCAGGCTCTGAACTGTCTGTGCCATCCCAGGGCTGAGCTCCCGAAGCATCTCCATGCCCTTCTTCCTTCCTTCTGAGCTGCTCCCAGGACTAAAGGGCAGCTCTTCTTTACCCAGCCCCCCAAGACCCCTGCACCGCTCACACAAGCTGCCCCCCAGACACCTCAGGTGAATCAGGGCTGGCAGCCCCCACCTGAGGAGGAGAAGGGCAGGAGCCCCAAGTTGTGGGGACGTTGGGGGCAAACACGGTCAGGCCCTGCATGCTGGCCGGCCAGACTTATCTTCCCCCAGCACCCAGCCCCACCCGCTCTGTATTAATTGGCATTTGATTGGGCTAGGGCATATAATCTAGTATTGATTTTCTCTCTGGACGCCACAGCTTTATTTGCTCACATCTGCCTTGTGTTTAATTGGTGCTTTGCTCTGGAAACGAGAGATCTGATCGGCTTGTTTAGTTTCTTTTCCTGGGGCACACAGGCACGCACACACCCTCGCACTCTCAAGTTGGCCGGCCCAGCCCGGCCTCTCTCTGACCCACCCCCCAATAGTGAGGCCCTCCTGGCAGATAGGAGGAACACGGAATGACCCAGAAGGCTTCCTCAGAGACTCCTGGTCTTTACACTTGACCTCACCTGCAGTGGGCTGATCCTTCCTGGTGTGAAAGTGTGTGTGACCATTCCTGGGGGGAACCACTGACTCCAGGGTCAGACCTGGGTTCAAATCCACCTTTTGCCTGTATGTGGCCTGGAGGCGAACCTATTGGATCATCTGCCCTGCAGTATCATCCTTGAGACCTTCTTTGCAGGACACTTAGGGAAGCACTGCCAATCACCACACTCCGTGCCTGGCACTTAGCGGGTGCTCAATAAGCAGCAGCCCCTTGGCCAATAACGGTGCCCCATTCAGCCTGTGCAGCTACAGCGCACTGCCCGCCTGGCGTGAAAGATCGCAGCCCTGCGTACCGGAGAGAAACAGTCACCCGAGGCCACGTCGGTCCACGCACAGGGAGGGGTGCGTGTCTCCTTGGGGCTCACAGTCCAGTGAGAACCTTGGCCCCAAGGCACTGTGGGCACCACTCACCTTGTCTGAGGCTGGCAACATCTCCCCTGCTCCCCCTGCAGCAGAGACCTCCCTCCCAGCCGGGCCTCTCCTGTCACCCGACGTCCCATCCAGCACAGCCTCCCCGGGCTGGGCCCTGGGCCGGGTTGCGGGGGGGGGGGGGGGGGTTTCTTTCCTCTGACTCTGGTCCTGCGTTTGGGCTGGTCCGCCCTGGGCTTTTTGTAGCAAAGGGAAGATGTAAAGGCCAGAGGCAAACACTAATTTCCTATTGACACAACATTAATTCTCTTGCTTGGACAGGTGAATGTGCTTTCACTCACTTTGCCAAGATTAATGATGTTTGTTTGCCTGCTCAGAGAGGCCCTAATGAGGGGTTTGTGAACGGCACGCCTCCTGGGTTGGCTGTGGGGAAAGAGGCTGGAAACTGCCCTACACCAAGGAGAACGGCCTCTTCCCCCACTTCCAATGTCATCGTGTCCCTATTCAGGCGCTGGGGCCTTCCCTGGAAGAAACAGGGACAAAAGCATCATTGGTTAAAGAATGTGAGCTGTTTGGGGCGCCTGGGTGGCTCAGTTGTTAAGCGTCTGCTTTTGGCTCAGGTCATGACCCCAGGGTCCTGGGATCGAGTCCCGCATCGGGCTCCCTGCTCAGCGGGAAGCCTGCTTCTCCCTCTCCCACTCCCCCTGCTTGTGTTCCTGCTCTTGCTGTGTCTCTCTCCGTCAAATAAATAAAATCTTAAAAAAAAAAAATGTGAGCTGTTTGTGTCCTGCCCCCATGGGGTTATTACTGACAAGGAGACCTTCTCAACAGACCTGCACACAGGGCTGCAGCCGGCCCGCCCCTCCCCTGCCCTGCCTATCTAGCACCTGAAGCTCTCTTCCCACCTGGGGCCTTGCCCCGTTTGCACACCCGGAGTTGTCAAAAGTCGGGGCCTGAAGAGCAACAAATGCGTGTGGCCAGGCCAGGGCTTCTAAGGATGGGCCGCTTTCCGAGGAGCATCAGGAAAAGGGAGGGTGCCCACTGCCGCCAGGGGAGCAGACTCCTGTAAGTGACGGGATCACTAGACTGGTACGGAGCGGCTTCAGTGTGATTCTGCAGGCTCAGCACAGCCCAGGCAGATGGGCAGGGAGGGTGGTGCGGGGCCCTGGAGGTATGAAGCCATGCACTGTGGGGGGCTCTGCAGGGGGCTCTGCAGATTTCACTGGCCACCCTCCATGGAGCGCAAGTGTCATTCCCCACGAGAGTCAGGCGCTGCTCTCTTCAGGAATCTGAGCCGAACTCCGAACCAATAATCACCGAGGAGGGGAGGGATCGCTTATTACAGCCCCATTTTGTCACTAAGGATGGTCCATTCATTACAACCTGGCCATCCGAGGTTTGGGGGGAAGTGGGGGGAAGCGGGGAGTAAAGAGAGGGAAAGGGTAGGAGCCAGCTCTGGGTCCGGGCTGGGAGGGAAGGAACGCTGGGGAACTCTCGCCCAGGGCGGTTCCCCTTTGTCCACGTACCCCCATGTGGCAGGCCCCCTGAAGGACCAGCCTGTAAGCAAACAACAGGGTTGTCTATTTATTTTTGCTGTTCGTGTTCTTGCTTTTATAAATTATAGAAACCCACTTCAACCAGCCTCAAGACAAAAGGGTATTATCTCCTGAAAAGGCCAGTGGTGGATTAGGCCTGGGCTGAGTTTGGGCCTGAAACAGTGTCACCCATTCAGTCGCGCTCCCCCTCCGTCTCTCAGCCCTACTTCTCCCCGGGGTTGGATCCCTTCTCAGGCGGGCGTGCCGCACCCTCCCCGAGGTAAGAGGGCCGAGGTAGCAGCCGGAAGGGCGCCCGCTAGACGGGTAAGACTGGTAGCCCGGAGGCCAACCTGGTCCTTGCTCTCTGGCTGCAATTGAGCCTCAGGCCAATCCCAGAACCAATCCATCACATGACCAGAGAGGTAGCATTCACTGATTGGCTTAGGACTGTGTCAGTCATGCAGGCCTGGGGGTGGGGTCAGCCCGCCCAAACCAGATCAATCGAATGAGGCAGAAGGGTTTTTTTTCCCTAGAAAAGTCAGGGTGGCCTTACCAGAAAAAGGCAAGGATCAGTGGCAGGCCAGCCCAAACCACAGACGCGCACTGCACCCCTTTACTACTCAGTGAGTGTAGAAGCTGCCATTCACTGAGCAAGGCACTGTACTTTACAGTTATCCTGCACCTCGCCCGCAGACCCCGCTTGTGCCGGCTCCTTCCACCGTGGCATCTGATGGACCCAGCTAAAGCAGTATTAGAACTGCAAGCGCAATGTTGCTTTCTTTTCCAGAACACAGCGGCAGTGGTTTAGCAAATCTGTTAGAGCAGGGTCTCTCCCTGGAGCACTTGAAGGATTGACTATATTAGACCTCGCAAGTATCACAGCCCCAGAGCGGATTCGGCAGCAGGAGACCGGAAGCGTCCTACCATCTCCCCATCTTTCGTTGGGAAGAAGATCCAGACCCTTTGCTGCTTTGCTTCCATCCGGGCTGCCTTCCCTATTTGAATCTTTGTCACCCGAGTAAGAAGGAAGCCCTACAGAACCCACAATGCAAGTCATTGTGAACAATTCCAGAGCCGGCAGGGAGAGCCAAAATGTGGGCTTCTAAAATCACTATTTGCCAAATTTGTCCACTCCAGTGCCCTGGGCACTTTTCCCCAGACACATTCCAGGGGCAGCCCTCGTCCAGCTGAGTCCGCAGATCCAGAGGGGCCCTGGGGGTCTGTATGCCTGACAAATCATAGGTCAGGCAAGCTGGGGCAACTGCCTCAGTGAACATCTTCTCTGGCTGTGGCATATCTGCTCCTTCCAGAGACACCGGTGGTCAACGGCAAAGCAGCATAGACCACACCAAGAGAAATGCTGTTCGCCGGAGTCGTTTGCTACAACGCATTTGATCAGTGTGTCTTTGATTAGAGGACTTCATCTGGTCATCTTGTGTCCTCTGTAGCTTTCAGGTGTTTACACGTCCACGGAGAGACGCAGCCTGGACTTAGAAGACAAGGAGTTTTGAACTTGCATAGATCTTAGTTTCCACATATGCAAATTGGGGATAAAATCCAATGACCAGTCTATTGGAGAATCAAATGAAAGAATGTGCATGAAAGTGTATGGAAGGCCATAGTGAGTATGGCATTATCGTTCAAATGAGCATTCAGTCATTGCTTTTCATTCAAGCTCTGTAAATTCTAATGTTTAGGTCATTCAGACGCAGTGATTCTTACTAATGAAGGTCACCTTTATTCTATAGTGCCCCTTCTTACACAATACAGGATATACGCTTTTGATGAGATATGGTAACGTGTGGATCAACGGGGAATTGCGTTTTTGTTAGTGTCCATTGCCATCAATTAAATTCTCTCTAATCCTAACCACTGCCTCCTGGGGGGTCCCTCTGTTCCCTGTGAAGACGTTCATCACAATAGCATTGTGTTCCCCTTCTTTCTTGGCAGCTGGTCTCCTTCTAGACCGTGAGCATCAGGAGGGTAGGGAGCTTGTTCTCTGTTCGGATGCCCAGCAACAAGCACAGTGCCAGGCAAAAAGCAGATCTCAAATGTTGACGGCATGGATTTTAATTTATTAACACATATAATCCTAATTTTCTTTTTAAACAGTTCACAGCCCAGACCTAACTCAAATGGCCCCTCTCTCTTTCCCCTTTTATGGTAGTTAAAAATGGAAGCTCCAGAGTCAGACTGAGTTAAGCTGTGTGACGTAGGGCAAGTTACTTAACTTCTCTGTGTCCCCAGTGTCCTTGGCTATAAAATGGGTATCATAATGGTGCTTATTTCATGTAAGGTTTTTCTGACAGTGAGACGAGAGAAGCCCCTGGAACAGGGCATGGCCCCATGGGTGTTTAATGAATGCGATCAGTGCAGTTGGAGGACAGAGCATGATTCTGAAGTCAAGCAGAATCACTACTGTGTATCCATGGACTTGGGGTCAGACTCATATCAGTTGGTTTCTCTGCCTCAGTTTCTTCATCCGGAAAATGGGGATACTAAATTGTACATGGCTGTTGGAAGACAAATGAGTGGGTGTGAGTAAAGCATTTGGAAGGAGTCCCTTTCACAGAAGGCTCTGGGGTCTTCTTCTGCAGTATAGGGAACAGACGAACACCTCTTTGGCATCCTGGCCTGATGCCAAAGCTCTTGGCCTGGAGACAAGATGACCACAGGGGTTCCCTTAGCCTCATTCGCATGACCCCTGCCTCCCGAACAACAGAAGTCCTTCCCACCACAGGTTTGTACTACATTCCTCTGTAAACTCCCAACCCACCCTCTGAACCAAGTTGAAATGACATGATCTGATAGTCAGAACAGCACATTTCTTTTATTTGGTATCGGTTGGTTTATCTGAGCATCATCAGAGAGTGAACTGTTCTAAGCAAAATAATTTCCCAATGAAAATCCTTCTAAAATACCCTCCTCTGCCATCTTACACAGAAGACAAAAGACGGGGTTTAGTCTTTCTGATGGCTCTGGGACATCGTTATGAACAGGAACCACAGTGCTGTCTTCAAAGACCTCTGACCTAAGTCAGGCTTTCGGTCCTATTGCCAAACGCCCACAGAAGAGCTCTGGAATTCCTCTTTCTCCTTGTGGACCGCTGCATACACTTGCCACCTTGCACCTAGGCTCTGGGCCTCTGCCTCTGATCTTGCAGCCGAAGGGCTCCGGCCACCTGGGAGAGCAGTGCGGGCCCTGTGGTAGCTACTTTCTTGTCCTCGAGACTTTTAAAAATGTTGCTTACAATCAGGTCCCAGCTGTGTTTTCCGTGGTCACAAATGCTATGATTGTACCTACGCTCAACTGTATCCATTGAACAACTTTTTATAGAGCCAAGACTCTGTGCTCCGAGAGGAGAAGTGCTGCCCGCCCCTTCACACAGCCATACCCACCCTGGCCCCTCTCACACGGTGCTTGGTGAGCCTGGGAGCCGGAGGGGGATCTGGTTATACGCAGATTCTGGATGGGGCCTGCGGGTCTGTGTTTCCAACAAGTTCCCGGGGGAGGCCGCTGCTGGTGCCCAGATCAGGTCCCAGAGTAGCAAGGCTTCCGTGCAGAAGAGACAGATCCAGACGCCCCGGGGCAGGCAGGCCAGGCAGCCGTGTGGCGCCCAGGCAGGCAGAGGTGCCGGGAAGAGGTGGGAACCCCTCCCTGCCCCAGCTAACGTGTCTACAGAAGCAGAGTTGGCCTGGAAGAAACACATCTGCAGGCTGCACTCAGCCCTCCACGTCTGGTAGTGGCCTGCCGGGGAGTTGGGCATCTCAGGCGCTTTGTGGGTAAACGACCCGGGTCACACGCGAGTCCTTCCACCGCCGCCCAGAGAGCAGGTGACCAGCCGTGGCCGAACGCCTGACAGGAGCCGGGAGCGGGTCCGTTGTGGAGAACTGTGCAGCACTGGCTCAGGCGCTCCCTGAAGCCATGAACTTGGGGAGGAGGGAAAGGGCGGCAGCATCCTCATATTTAAGTGCCCACACCGGTCTGTTCATTGTACCCGATTTCCTTTCACCTTCCCCGTCTTGCGGCTTGCGGCGTCAGCCTCATTTTACAGATGAGGAAACTGGATTTCAAGAGGTTTACTAACTTGGTCACCTGACCCAGCTACTCGTTGGTGACGTGAGGACTCAGAGCTTCGAAGCCCTCTTCGGATAATGCAGCAGGTCGGGTGTCTGCATATGCTGGGCACACTCATTAGCTCTGATCTCACAGAGCCCCGCGAGGTCTGTGCAATTTTTCCTGTCCACAGATGGGTATACTGAGGCTCAGCGGCTGAGTAACCAGCCCAGGCCACACGGCGGTGGAGCCAGGAGGCAACTGAACACAGTCCTCCACGCTGTGCTGCGGGAAAAGGCTCGGGTCAACTGGTATCCAGCCTCAAGCCCTAGAAGGGGCCCGAGTATGGGGAGGGGTTGCCAGAAGTGGAATTCCAGTACCCTATCTCTTTAATTGTCGCGATCAGGATGTGGCCGTCCTCAAGCTGGTAAGACACTGCCATCGCCGTACTTGCCCCCAGCCCGCTGGGACGCGTCCCGTGTCCTTCTAACACTGGCAGCCACAAATACGAGGGCTGTGGCCCAGAATGTGTGCCTGCCTATCAGAGCCTACTGGGCTGCCCATCAGCGCAGGACTCTGTGGCTATTGGGAGCATGGGATTTAATTTCTTCCCGCTCGTCTCATCCCTGAAAAGTTTGCAGTGTGCTAGGAGAGGAGTCACAAGAAGCACAAATTTCCAAAATAACTTCGGCTTTTTGTTGAATTCAGGACGTACAAGAAATTCTTTTTATAATCAGGCATAAAATGTCTAGGGCTTATGATTTCTTTACGATAGATGAAGTGGCATAGCCTTGAGCTCTCCCTGGCAACACACATACGCGTGCACACAGGTGCACACACACATACATGCACATGCACCCAGGTGCACATCTGCTGAGAACAAGACTTCTTCCAATTACCCTCGGGAATCTGGGCCGGTCACCGGGGGCTCCTCCCTCCGTGAGAGTGCAGTGAGGGCCAGGAGCTCTGGCTGGCTGGGCACCTGTGCTCAGGCTGCCCGTGAGAGCCGGAGGGAGGTAGACGAGACGGCGGGGAAGATGGAGTCTTCGAGCCACAGGTTCCAATGGCAGGTGTCCCAGAACTTGGAGACTGGAGAAGATTTTGTTTAGCTCAGCAAATGTCTCCCCAGGGAAAAACCTCCCCCAAGCTTGATTTAATACTGACCCCAAACGACTTGAATCAGACATGCAAGAGTTACAGCTATACGAGAGCAGTTGGGATTATAATACGCTTACAGAAGAAGGAAACAAGCTCAATTTGGGGGTCACTGGCCTCCTCCTCCATACCCGCTTCGTGATTTGGCACGTGGATTATGTTCCGCTGCCTCCTCCCGGCCTGCAAGCCCCTTGCTCTCCTCAAAGTGCTCGGTAGACACTGGGCAGCTCCTGGCTCCCAGAGCCCACAGAGGTTTTTCATCTTGGGGGGCTGTGCTGAGTGACTCCTCGGGTGCTCCCAGGCTGTTGTCCCACCTGCTGCAGGCCCCACATGTCAGCAGAGGGCTCCTCAGTGCAGCCTGTGGCCAGGAGCTTTCAGAGATGGCGCTCTGTTCTTCGAAGCTGTCTTCTGTCTCCTTCCCACTTGCCCTCCAGAGAGACTGAGTGTGGGCATCGTTTTGGGTTGAGGGTTAGAGCTCAGAAGCATTCTATGTTTTCTTGTCAGTCACTCCTTGTCCTCTGGCTCCACTAGGGTTATTATGAAAGGTTGGTGCCTCAGTTTCCAAGCGGCCCCAGCTGGAGTCTTGCTCCTACCCTTGCTTCCACTCCAGGCAGATTCCCCAGGCCAGAGTCTCCTGCCCTGGGGGCCCAAGGGACGAACTGAAGGACTTGGGACAGCAAAGGGGACTCAGGCCGTGCTGGTGTTTGCATGGAGCATTCAAGTTGGAAGGCTCCTAAAAGCACACCTCGTTTTGGCCTCTCATTTTACAGAAAAGGCTTTGAGGGGCTGCTCCTGGGGCAAGTGGATGTGAGAGCCTTGGAATTCACTCTCGGCTTGCTCGCCTTCCCACTTCTGGGACTTGGCTTAGGTACCTTCTGAGCCCGGGGTTCCCTCAACCAGGCGATGAGCATAACACCTACCTCTTAAGTTCCTTGTGAGGTCAAGTAAGGTCATCCAGGCCTTCCACGTGGGAGAATTTAGTTGGGGGGGGGGGGTGTTCAGTTAATGTTAGTGCTTCTATTTCTGTCCCCCCTAATCTTTTCTTTATGGTACCTAGTTCCCCAAATGGACCTTTTCCCCCACTAGGCTATGAATTCCGGGAGGTCAGGAACCCCGTTCAAGTCTTGGGTTTCTCAGCACCTATGACAGTGCCTGGCATTGACCCATGTAATTTCAAATTGACCAGTGTTAGGCAGGGTTTCCAGACTCCCCGAGCTCAGACCCCCCCCCCCCCCGGGGAGTGGAGAGGCCTGCCCTCAGAGGGCCCCTCACAGCCCGCATGGCTGGGATTCCTCAGCCAGGTTCACAGAAAGACAGGAGCCGTGGGGAGATTTCTGGGACTTTTATTTTTACTCTTTATATTTTCAAAGCCAGTAAAGATGGGCAAATGCTTCGTCCCATTTGGGCTGCATTCCTCTAGCCAGCCCTCGCCCGCCTCCCCCGCCCCTCCCACCTGCCCACCTCTACGAGTCACCTGGGCTGAAAAATGCCACCCCACCAGTGCCAGGCTGCGGCAGTCTAAGGAAAGGAAGGACGGGGGTGGGGGGTCCCCTGCAGGGGCCTCCCCCTTCCTGTGTGGGCACCCCATTTGGAGAACCCCAGTTGGAGGTCCCCGCTGGGGCCTCCCCACTTCCGGTGTGGGCACCCCAGTCTGAGGTCCCCTCTCTCCGGGTGATCTTGTCCTTGTATCAGCACCAAGGGAAACCCAGGTGGGCGGCTCTGGGGTGTAGCAGCATCGGCCCCTGGGATTCTCTCATCTTTTCTCTGCCTCTGCCTCCAACCTCCCTCTTTCCCAGCCAGGTGGAGTTGGGTGGCGGAGGGGGGGGGCGGGTCTTGTCTCTTCCTATTCTGGGGGAACCCCCGCTGACGGCAGAGTGGAGAAAGGGGGCCAGGAGGACTTGGCCCTCCAGGGGTGTGATCCTGGAGTTAGGGTGTCAGGAGCGTTTCTCCTTCGCTGGGACCCACTTCCCCTCCCTGAGGTGGATTTCCTCCAGCCGGGGTTCTGTAGTTAGTTCTGGCCCCTCCAGTGGGATCCTTCCTGCGCCCGGGTCAGAGAAGGGTACCTGGACATGCCCTCGTTTCTCCTGCAGTCAGCCAGGAGCCCACCTGGATCCAGCACCCCGGTCTCCCAGCTCCCAGAGCAGAAGGGCGACCTCTGCCCCGGCCAACTAGCTCCGTGGGGGTGGGGCCCCCCTGCAACAGCTGGCTCACAGTGGCACGTCCGGGACGCCACAGCCACTTTCCTGGTCGCAGAGCCTGGTCATTTTCATCTACCTGGGCACTCAGGCGTTTGCGGAGCGGGCAGGGCCAGGCCCGGGCCCCAGAGGCGCGGGACGGCCGACAGGGTGCCCGGTCTCAGGCAGCAAGGGGCCGTCCCTCCCTGCTCCCTCCTCCCTCCTCCCTCTTCCCTCAGCTGGGCTGGCCCCTCCGCCGCCGCCACCGCCCCTTGGCCTCCTCCCTCTCGCCCTCCCCCTCCCTCCACCTCCTCCTCCTCGGGTGGGGCGGGGGGGGGGGACCCGGACCCCCGGGCGGGGCAGGGGAGGGGACGCAGGCGGGGACGAGGGACGGGGGCGGGCGTCAGACGCTGTGCGCGCCCAGGCTGAGCACCGAGAAGGCGGCGCGGTGCTTGCGGAGTAGCAGGCGGATCTTCTCGTCGTCCGAGTCGGGGTCCAGCGGCTTGTTGTACTCGTCGTCCTCGTTCTCCGAGGCCGCGCGCTCCCCGCCCGCGCCCGCGCCCGCGCCGCCCGGGGCCCGGGGCGTGGAGGACGACGGCTCCAGGGCGCTCTTCTTTCGCCACTTGGTCCTTCGGTTCTGGAACCACACCTGGGTGGGAAGGGAGCTGAGGCTCGTGCGCACACCGCACACACAGGGCCCCGCTTCAGGAGGGTGACTCCACTGGGCGGCAAGGACCCTCGATCCTTATTTTTCTAGTAAAATAAATGGCTCAGTGATAGACCAGGTTGTAATATTCACACCGTTTGGGCGGCGGGGGGGTAAAATAGAAACGAATGCGTGTAAGTGAAGCAGCCCTTTCTGCTTAGCTATAAGCCCTCCTTGCGGTGGATCTTCTCTTTTGCCACCTGGGGCACTTGGATGGAAGATGCTGGAATGCTCCCGTGAGGGCACTCAGTAGGTGCTCAAGAGTTGTCCCTTCTTTAGCTTCATGGACCTTCACTGCACTTCATGAATAATTTCCCCCTAATTATAAAAATAACATATTTACATTGCTTAAGATAGTTGATGAATGCAGAGAAGTACCTAAAGAGGCAGAAAAATAGGTAAGAAGGCCCAGACACGCCCTCCACTTCCATTCAGCAGACCTGGAAGCTGCAGAGGTAGGTGGCTGGTGATGCCAGCGGAGGCCAGCCGTGGGTCCCAGCCCGCCCCTGTTGCTTGCCTCTTCTACCCTTAAACCTGTCAGCATGTCACAGAGCTGGGCAGTTCGGGCATAGCTTTCTTCTGCCCCCCCCCCCCAAAGTCTCTCAGGAGAGATCTGGCATCGCCGTGGCCTCTGGGAGCCTGGAGGGAGAAGCCTGTTCACTGATTGCAGGCTGGGTGACAGGCAGCGTGAGCATGGCCCTTGCATGCCGCTTAGAGGCTGCCTGCCCCGTATATCCCGTCCGAGCTTCATTTGGGGTGGACTTGGAAGGAGGTGTTATCTTCACCTTATTGGCAAACCAAGGCCGGCTCCTCCTGCCAGGTGAAGCAACAAGCCTATAAATCCAGTTCTAACGTGGCCCCGAGACTGCCTCCTGATCTGGGCCAGAGGCTGCCAGCAGCCCTGGAAATTTCTGGCCAACACTGTGCAGAGGAGGGTAAGGCATTAGGTGGGTGCCCCACAGATCTGGCTTTGAGCCCCAACTCTGCACTTACCAGCCAGGCGACCTTGAGCAAGAGCCTCAGCTGAGATTGTTCCTTCCAATGTAAAATGGGTAAGAATCCCCCCTCCAGGTTCCTGGGAGGCTTACATGAGCTCCTGCACTCAAGATTCTCAAAACAGAGAGCAGTATTGACAGCCATCTTTTTGGGTATGGTCATTATCGTCACCTCTGGGGTGCGGTGGGCAGGACAGCCTCCCGCTGAGAGCCGCCTTTCTTCCCCTGGAAGGCTGCTCCCTGCAGGGCAGACCCCTTCTCCCACACAAACTCACCTTGACCTGTGACTCAGTCATCCCCAGCGAGTATGCCAGCCGTGCCCTCTCAGGGCCAGCCAAGTACTTGGTCTGCTCAAAGGTCTTCTCCAGGGCAAAGATCTGGTGTCCCGTGAAGGTGGGCCGGGTGTGCTTTTTCTTGTGGATGCTGTCGCTCAGGGGATCTGGGGCTGGCGGGAGGAAGAAAGTGTGTGGTTAGCGGGAGGAGTAGGGGTGCCAGCCCTGTCCTCATCTCCCACTGGGCGAGCCCCCTCCTACAGAGACGCCCCTGAGATTGTGGGGGCATCGTGACTCCGCTAACAAGCAGCATTCCTGGTGATCGGACAATAGGACTGTGACCTCTGCCACATTTGGGTGGACAGGGACCCCGAGAGGGCCCCTGCCCCAGGGGAGAGCTACTTAGGGGCAGAGGGTGCCCTGGTCTCTCTGTAATGTTTTCACTACTCAGTGATGCTGCTTTCCCTCCAGGGGCAGCAAGAGGTTCTCGGTTTTCTCACCAAGACACAGGCTAGGTACCTTCCACCAACTGTCAGGGCCCCAAAGGGTCTGGGAATTCCTCTCCTGCCTAATCCCTTGTTCTTGGGATCCCATTTTCCAGGTTTCTGAGAAAACCAGAGCTTTAGGCCCCAAGTTACTGCTCTCCCTTGTCACCAGGCCTAGAAGTCCTACGGTCTCAACCACGCGGGACAGTCTGCACACAGAGGCTCGGGGCCCTGCCCCCTGCCCAGCTAGGGCAGCCACTCAGGCAGGAGCCTGGCTGGAGAACAGCAGGGCTCCGGGGAGGCAGAAGGCCTGCCTGTTGGGCCTTTGTCAGCGCAGCCCAACAGCCCATGTCCCATCTCCTCATGTTACAGGTAAGGAAACTGAGGCACTGGGTGGGGAAGAAGCTTCTCAAGAGACTGTCATCCGCAGTCCTCTCTCCCTTTGTGTTAATTCAGCCACCGACTTGGATACTTTCCTGTGTGTGGCTGTGCACTTGGGATTGAAGAGTAGGGGTGTGGGGAGAGTGTGTGTGGTGGGGGGAGGGGGAGATGGAGGTGAGAGAGACAGGCCTAAAGCACCCCCAAAACCAGTTCCAAGAGATGAGGTCTTCACCCACATGGAACTCGCCATGCTTCAGGCTGAGTGAGGGGTGGGCTGTCAGGCGGTGTGACCAACCGGAACAGTGCAGCAGATGGGGAGGCAGATGTGTTTTGGGGTTTTCTTGGTGGGCGCCAAGCCCCTATTGCGGTGGGGCAGCCCCGAGGTCCGAGAGGAGCAGAAGTTCCCTCCGCCTCTGCCCCTGCCTGGTCCTGGCTGGGCCTCCGTGGCACAGGGAGGGCTCCTGCGGCCACTGTCACTTCCCTGCCTCCCAGGGGAGCCTCACGGGCCCGTGCATGTCCTGCCGCCTCCTCCGGGCCCCGACTGGCATCCTGGGGACCCCGCACCCGTTCTCTGAAAACAGGTTTGGGCATGGTAGGGTAGGGAGACCCCCCCGCTCCAACAACTAGGGCCAATTCTGACTTGACTCGGCAGCTGCTCCCGGGGGCCGGGCATTTGTCGCTGCTCCTGCTGACATGAGCCCCGAGGAGGATGGTGGATGGCCGCCCCCTTGATCGCAGGTGGACCAAGATGGGGTCGGAGTGCATTTGGTGGCCCTGAAGGGTGTCAGGGCACGAGTGGGTCTCCCTGGGAAGGTGATGCTTTGGCAGCTTCTCACTGGGGACAGCATTTGCCTGCTTTGGAGGAAGAGGTGACATGGGCTCTGAGTGGGAGAAGGAAGCTAAGCTTCAAGGCGGACCCTACATAGGGCAAATGTGGGTTATGGGGTCTTCTCCTGACCTGGAGACCCCCGGGGTTTTTAAGAGGGTAGCTGAGGCGGCCGCTGGTAAGGGCGAGGGGTGAGGGGCAAGACACCTGTCCAGGCAGAGCTGGGTGGGCCCAGGAGGGGAGAAGTCAGTCGTGCACCACGGTGAGCCATGGACCCAGGTGTCTGATGGTGGCTGAGGAGAGGTGGATGGCAGGTACGCACCACCCTGGGAGCCCTCCCCTCCCTTCCCACACCTCCTCCTCCCCTCATCCTGCAGGGGGCCGGGGGCCGGGGTGGGGATGGAGCCTTGCCCTGTACTCACTGTTGCCGCATTGCCGCCCGCCTCGCCAGTCCTGGCCCGTGTCCGCCCAGCAGTTCCGGGTCCGGGGCGGGTACTCATTGCCAGCCTTGGGAAAATTCCCCACCTGGGGTCCATAGTAGACCGCCTGGGAGCCGAGTCCACCAAAGCCTGCCACGTGGGGGTAGCTGGAGAGGAGGCTGCTGTTCGGCGTGGCCACGGGCCTGCTCAGGATGTCTGTGATCCCGTGGGGGGTCCCGGCAGCCAGCTGGGGGCCCAGCCCCGGAGGGCTGAGCTTGTAGAAGGAGTTCTGCACCGAGTACTGGCACACGGGGGCCTTCATCTCCGAGAACTGAGCCAGTGGCGTGTTGTTCAGCAGGAACGTCCCCTGCAGGTTGGACTCCATGATCCTTGGGTCAGGGTGAGGGAAGGTGAGAAGCCCAAATCTAGGCCCCTAAAGCCAGAGACCCCGAGCTCTGACCCAGAAGCCCATGGCAGGTTTGAAGGGGCAAAAGCGGCCCGAGCCCCAGACTGCCCTCCTACCTAAGGCATCCGGCCTGGCCCTGGCCCGGGGAACAGCATCTACGTAAGCGGCTCGGAAGTCAGGTGCTCCTGGGGCAGGTGAGAGGCCTCACCAGCGCCCCTTGGCTCTCTCCCTGTCTGTCCTGGAGAAGGGCGGCTCCCCACGCCTCAGCTCAGACCCCTCCTCTGCCTGTGAGTCTGGGGACCCTCCATGAGAAGTTTTAAGTTCAGAGAAGCAACATTTCCCTGATAAAGATATGGCCCATTAGAATACAGACCTGAGACTGGCTGAGCTGTGAGAGGCGCGGCGCCATTGGTCGAAACCCACACAGGCCTCACATTGGCTTTTCCAAGACAAATTGCACTTTGAAAGATTGACTGTAAAATCAGCCAGGGCGCGCGCGCGCGCGCGCGCGCCTGTGTGTGTGTGTGTGTGTGTGTGTGTGTGTGTGTGTGTGTGTGTGTGTGTGTGTGTGTATGTATGTGTGTGTGTGTGTGTGTATGAGAGAGGGGCGGTGGGGGGGAGGGATGAGCTCTGGAAGCTCTCTTCATTCTCAGAGGGTCTACCAGCTCCTGGTCCCCCAAGCCCAGCATCTAGAGAAAGGTGGGTACCTGGGGCCCCCTGGAGGCTCCTGAGGCAGCTGCTCCCCTGAGGGTGAGGAGGCCAGGGTCGGGGTCGCTGCCCTGGGGTGCACAGACCCCTTTATGTGCAGATCCCCAAGCCAGTGGGGGAGTATGGCGTCTGAGTGTGGACACTTCTCTTCCTCCGAGCTGGGATGGGTAACTGGGGAGGCTGGGCTTTGGCTGGGAGGTTGGGGGGTGGGGATGTGGATCTCTGTGACTGGCCTGAGAGCCTGGGAGTGGGAGCCTGTCAGCAGACTGGGGCGGGCGGTGGGAGTGGAGCAGCTCTGCGCGCCTGCCGGGTGTGTGCTCTTCCCACCTCCGCCTCCAAGCAGACTTTCCTGATTCCCTCTCTTCTCCCATCTTCCTCCTCCGAGGAATCATTTGTGCCTCTGCTGGAGCCCATTGCCATGTTCTGTCTGGCTCGGCACCTGGGTTGGAAAGCTGTAATGGCTGAGATGGGTGTTGATTCAGTGGTGGGCCCCCCTGGCAGGCACTTGGTTGGTGCTCAGTCATTATTTGACTGAGTTGCAGAGCACCCATATGCCTTTTTTCTAATGAAAAAAAAAATTTTTTTTTTTTTTTTTTTTTTGCAACATACAAGGCTCTACTGGGGGCCTTCTTCCGTTTTACAAACAGGGAAGCCATGGTGAATACCCGGTTGTTTCTGCATGGGGCAACATCCTTTCTTGCAGTTCTTGTTTTTGTTTTGTTTTGTTTTTAAAAGTGGAAATCAGCGTGCCACTGGTCTGAACATGTAAAAATGACAGGACATTAGTGACTGTCAGGCAGATAGACTTCTGTCCCTCCTCTGCGGGGCAGTTCCAAAGCCTTTCCAGATGAGGCTGTGGGCTCCTTGGCTGTCTCAACAGCCCGTGGTCCCACTGTGGCAGGTGGGAGAAAAGAGGTGCCCTTCGCTGGCCTTCTCCCAGGCTTCTGGCTAGAGGTCTGGACCCAGGACTTGAGGAGGGCTCCCCTCTCACACAGAGCCTGCCTCTCCCCACGCTGCTATCTGTTCCTAGTGGAACTGGCTGCCCCCAGCCATGTTCTCTGTAGTGTACGTGATGTAGGCTAATGCAAGAAAGATCTCACACAGGCCGTGGAGGTTATTTCTCTACAAGTTTAGACTAAAAACAAGAAAAAAGGATCTTACCCCTCTGAGTTGGCTGTGCTACCAAGCTGCCCATCCCAACCATTTGGGAAATTTAATTCCGACTTCCATGTCGCTGCCTGACACCCACCCCCCCCCCCCCCCCCCCCCCCCCCCCCCCCCCCCCCCCCGTGACTGTGATCCTGAAACTGTGCTTTTGAAACAGCTCTGGGCCATGCGGCTGCACAGCCTCGGCTGGTGCCTGGTCAAGGGTGGCTTTTCTGAGAGAGAAGTTACGGATTCCGAGTGAGGGCCGCCCGTGCTCCTCGAACCCTGCGACTGTGACTTGGTCACCCCCTAATGATGGGAACTTATGAGGAAGAAAACCTGCAGCAAATGATTTCTTATTTACTGCCAGGCGTGACAAAGGCATTCACGTTTGGGAATCCCAGGAGGACAAACTGAAGAGACTTTAGCAATTGTTTGATCCATTCCCCCATTTGACAGATGAGAAAACTGAGGCCAGCTTGGTGACCAGCCTCATGAGGTGTTAGGAACTAGTGAGGAACAGGGCAATTTTCTCAAAAGTTCTTGAACTTTGAATGACATTGAGTGCAGGGGCCAGACACCTTCACAGGGAGGGACTGGGGGGGCCACCTTAGTGTATACTGTGTGTTCAGCCATGCACCCTGGGGGAGTCTGGTGCCCCCCTCCACCACCTTGGACTTGCCCCCATCTCATGGTAATCCTTAGGAGACAGAAATCTGTCCTACTAACCCCAGCAGTTTGATGGGCTTCTCCCAGGATGGGTGGTCTGATGAAGGGGCTGTCCAGGTTTCCAGGAAGGGGACACCCCCCCACCCCGGGGGGGGGATGCAGGCCTCCCTGCTGACTGATCCCACCCCCAGACTCCTTCAGGCCCCAACCTAGGCTTCACTCTTGCCCCGGCACCTCAGATTGCCCCAGGCCGAGCCAAGAAGGAGAGATGGAGCCCTGTGCCGTGAGTCAATTTCTTTATTAATTTTGACATTTGTTCAGCTGGTGTAGGGAGAATGGTCTATACATCAGAGTGGGGTGGGGGGATTCTCTCCCGATAACAGAGCATTTGGGAGAGAGTCAAGAAAAGAGTCATTTCCATAACAATTAAAAAAATCAGGGTAATTCCAAAACTTCTAAAAAGCGTCTAATGTGCAGACTGCAGCATTCTCTAGGCATCGTGTGGAGACCCCAAACTCCTCCCCTAACAGCTCCTACTAGCAACTGGAGCGCGCAGCCATGCGGCCGAGGGCCTGGGGCCGGCGGGCCAAGCAGCCATGCCAGACGCAGCGGAGGGTGCCAAAGCATAGCCTGGAGCCGCGGGGCCCACGCGGGGCTCCACATGGGGCTCCACGAGGGGCTACTGGGGGCGGCGGCGGCGGCGGCCTGCGGGGGACGGCGCGGGGGTCGAGGAGGGGAGGCGGGCCCTGCGCCTGTCTTTCCCCGGCCCGGCGGCCCGCCGCGCTCCTCCCGCCCCCGGCCGAGCCCGCCGGCTCCCGCGGTGGCCCCGGCGCCTGGCCCGCCGCGGAGGAGCGTCCCGGCGCGGGGGCCGGGGCCGCGCCTCCCGGGACGCAGCGCCGAGCGCCAGCTTGGCCTCCGGCGCCCGGGCCTGCCCCTCGGAGAGCCGAGCGCCCGCCGCCCGGTCGGAACGGTGGGAGCGGTGGGAGCGGAGCGCCTCGGCCGGCCCCGGGCTCGTGGGGCCTGCGGCCTCCGCCGGGAGACGTGTGCGCTGGTGACGGGCACCAGGGCCGCGGGGGCTCGGTCGTGAGGGAGCCTCTGTGCTACTTGGAAGGTCGGATGTGTCTGAGGCCGCCTCAGAGGAGCGGCAGGGAGGAAGGTGACAGGACGTCCGCAAACAAAGGCCCTCGCGAGCGAGAAGAGCCTGCCAGTCTCTCTCCCGGCCCTAGAGGGCGCCCGCCGGGACCGGGCGGGGCAGATTGTGCTGATTCGGGCCTCGCTCCGCGGGAGGCTCCAGTGTCGCCTTAAGGCTCTTCCCTGGTGGTACCGAGGCGAGGAACAGCCCGCTGTCGGTCTCCTTCCTGCTCTGCCCGAGGGCCTGGCCCAGGAGGCGCTCCTTCCGAGCCCGGGGCCTCCCGGGGGCCGGCTGCGCTCTCCTCCGGCTCTCTTCCCCCTGCGCCTGTGGTCAGGAGTGGGCCCCTCGCCCGCCTCTCCCGGTGGGGCAGAGGGGCTTGGTCAGAGTGGGGGCACTGAGGCTGTCCGGCCTAGGCCCCCCATCCTGTGGGCTGCCTGGACTTAGAGCACCAAGTTGGCTCTGGGAGACCTTTTGGGGGGGGGTGGCTGACTTCTAAGAACTGGCAGATACATTCACTAGCCCTACTCCCTTCCTTCCTCTTTCACTGAAAGACAGGCTGTAGCTCCTTCTCCTGCAGCCTGGAGAAGTCCTCAGGAGCTGAGCTCTTAGTGCTTTGTACATACTGCTAAAGTGTTTCTATTGGTTTGCATAGTATTTATTGTTTTTCATATACACAAGGCTGATTACTGTACAGTTTACACTTTGAACACAGACTATGATATAAGTGCTTGAAGATATAGGAAACCTCTTCTCTATTGAACACGCTGGTGCAATCCTGGGACAGCCACCGGCCCGCCCCCCGCTGAGAGAGAACACCTTTTCAGAGGGGGTACTGGCTCCCTTTGAGGCCTACAGCTGAGCCTGGGGGGTGTCCTCGCCTCAGATTCTTAAGTCCCTAACACAAGGAACCCCGAATGCACTCTCAAGGTAATGATTTTCCATTGGAAGATGATTAATACTGAAACTGGCAGAGAGAGAGAGAGAGAGAGAGAGAGAGAACATAAAAAAATTCCAGTTTGTCCACAGGAGATTCTCTACAGCTTTGGACATCACAGTAAAATCTGTGTGTATACTGAGAGGGGAGAGCTGCTTGTGTGTGTGTGTGTGTGTGTGTGTGCGTGTGTGCGCGCGTGTGCGCGCCTATGCGCGTGTCCTGAATGTCATGTAGAACATTCTGGGAGGAGCGGCCCCCTGGGGAGTGGGATGGGATGGCTCGAATGGAATGGAGGCGTGTGTCGGTAGGGAAGACTGGCAGATGAGAACATGGCATTAAGGTGCCGAACTGATTTGGTGCCTAGTTTTCTTTCTTTTTTTTTTTTTTTCTTTCCAGGAAGCCCACATGGATTTCCTACAGATGAGGATGAAAAAAAAGTACCCTGTAACAAGTCAAAATTAAAATGATTTTACAAAAGATACCATCCCCAAACACAAAAAAGCCCTTGTTCACTTTCGCGTTCCGCGCTCTCGCGCTGGTTTTCTATCCCCCCCTCTCTCTCCCCACCCCCCTTCTGGAGGCGTTTGTCCTGATTCCCGACAGAGACAGAGATCCGTGGTCGCTAGAGGCAGGATTGAGGACTGTAGGTCATGCGTCTACAGTCGGTCGTTCATGCGAATAGGAGACCAAAGGAAGTCCCTTACAGAGATCATGCCGTTAGCCTAGAACAGGTGCACCATTCCGTAGCCCTCTGCTCCAGCTCTCCTCCCGTGTGCATGGCAGAGTGTGTGGAGTTCAAGGGTTGGGTGTCGAGGTGTGATCCTGAGGGACACAAAGAGAGAAGGAGTTACTTAGGATCTAAAGGGGCAACTCCCAGCAAAAAACCCAACTACTGAGTTTTGTGCTGGCTGCTGAGGCAGGGTCTGATTCAGGAAAAGCATCCTCCCCAAGCCAGGCAAGGAGGTGAAAGACCTTGAGCTCAGAGCCCCCTGACCTTTGGGAACTGCCAGCCATCGTTCTCCCTCTCCCCAGCCCAGAGGCTGCCCCTCAGGGGTGGCTGCCCAAGCCTGCATGGGTCCCCTGCCCAAGTGGACGAGCTCCCCAGAAAACCCTCGTGTGTGTGCTCTGTGCCTCAGAGAGGAGGCAGGAGGCTCCCACGCCTGCGGTCCCCTGAGGGAAAATTCCCTCGAGTAGATCCTTGGACCTAGGAAGGGGGCCAAGTTCATAAGCCAGGGCTTGTGCTAAAGAAGGCAGCAGTGCCCTCCACTTTCTCAGTTCAGTTCAGCCAACACGCACTGATGTCTCTCAGTGCCAGCCCTGGGGACCCAGAGATGGAGCAGACATGATCACAGACAGCCTCAGGAGCTTGGGACCTCAGGGGACAGCCGCCCCTCTTTGGCTCTGGTCTACAAGCTCTTACTGTCAAGTTCCTCTGGCTCCACTCCCCATGCCCTGGGGGTGGACAGCCTCTGCGGTGGCAAAGAGATCTCTTTTTTTAAGAGATCTTTGAAAACAAACGGGTGCATTCTCCCCAGGACATTGTCTATCTTTGGCTGGAGAAGAGCAGCTTTGCCTGCAGAGTGAAGTCCACTTTCTGCAGCTTGGGGTTCACAGGGAGACACTGCTCCTGCCACGTCTTGGTGCCTCGTCCCCCTCCTCCTTCCTGGGGCGAGAACTCTGTGTTTCCGGGACTAGCCACTCAGGATTCTGTCTGCAGGACCTTGGGATGGATGCAGGGGGAGGAGCACACTTAAATAAAGAGGAGCTGACAATCTCCGGGGCGGCGTAGGAAGTGACACAGAAAGGCAGAGACTCATTCCACGGTGGAGCTGTCCCCAGACAGGGAGCTGCCCTGGGCCCTACAAGGTGACACGGTTACGGAGGAAGCTGGAGGGGGTCAAAGTGAACTCAACTCTGAGTGGTCCTCCAGGGGTGGGAGGGCCAGGCTAGGTCCCCTGCCAGAGGCTGCCCCACAGCCAAACACCAGGCATTCTGCTGCTGTCACCCCGGAGGGCAAGACTCTTTCGTCACTGCCTGAGCTTCTCTGTTGGCCAAGCTGGCCTCCTCCAAGCCTTCCGAACCCACGGCGCACACCAGCTTCCTGCCTTGCTCGCGGCCCTCCCCTCATGGATGCTGTCCTGTCCCCTCTCTGCAGAAGCTCTGCTCACCACACTCAAGGCCTCTCCTCCAGGAAGCCTCCCTGATAACCCTGGCTCCTTGTCATTTCTCTCTTCTCAGCTCTGGAAGCTTCCCACTCCCTCCACCACCTTTCATTGAGAGCGATCACAGGGCAGAGTGGGTAAAAGCAGGAACTCCGAAGCCAGCCGGGTTGCCTGAGTTCATATTCTGTCTCTGCCAATTTCCCTGGTCCCATTACTTGCACTCTCTGTGACTCAGTTTCCTCTGCTGTTAAACAAGGGCAGTAACAGGCTGCACCTCATTAGATGGTGGTGATGTTTCAAAGAGCTTCCGAGTACTCGGGACAGTGGATGTACACTCTGACTAGGCTCTCTTCCCTGTCTCACGCCTGTGGCATCTCCCCAGCTGGAGCAGAAACACTCTGAGGGCCAGGGCCCGGCCTTACCCTTCCCAGGGGTCCGCCCCCCACTCAGGGCTAAGCACGCCTCAAACAAGAGACCTCGTAAAAGTTTGAGCCTGGGGAAAACAGCCGACCACCTTCCACTTTTCTGCCCAGACACAGCGCAGAGGAGAGAGGTCAAAGCTTAGAGATCATTCTATGGTGCCCTGCACCTCTTGTCCCAAGAGAAAGGTCTCACCCTATAAAGAACGGGGAGAAGTGGCGGTCCTGCTCCGTGCCTGTCCTGCCCCATCCCTCTGTGCGGTACCTCCTGTTCCCACCCTGCCCAGTGTCTGTGGCCCTCTCCCCTCTCCCTCAGCCCCAGACTCACACCCCTGCAATGGCTGGCCTGTAACTTAAAACAGCAACATAAAACATGACCCCCTTGCCTCCCTGCCCCTTCCCAGGGAGATGACTAATTGCTTAACTTTTAAACTTACTAAAACAGTCCATTGTCGGAGCTAACACAAGCTCTTAGAACCACAGTGTCTGAATGGAAAGCGTTTCTTCAAAAGGAAAACAAGAAAAAGCTGCAGCCTTGTTGTGCCGCAGCTTCCTGAAATTCCAGAAGCCAGAGCCATGGCGATGCAGAGAGATGCCAAGACCCAGTGCCTGCCCAGGCTGCAGGGAGCCCAGCAGACGTCAGGGCTGCCCCTGCCACAGCCCTCCAGCAGCCCACTCCATGCCGGTGCTCCCGCACAGCACACACCCCAAGTCTTGGACCCACCTCCTGGGGCCCAGAGCAAAACCCACCAGTTGCTACCATCACCAGCCGTCAGGCCTTGGATAAATAGCAGTATGGTAGCGTCTCAAACACCACCAGAAAGCACCCTTCCCCCCAACTTGCCAGGCCTATATACAGAGTCCTTCCCAAGGTGGGGGTGATTGGGGGGGGATTGATGGGTGAGGGGGTCTAGTCGCTCTTCACCTGGGGTGGGGGCATTCTGCCATCTTTGAACAAACTTCTAACCTTCATTCCTGGCGGCCCGCTTTTTAAATACCAAGTGTACAACTTGCTATCAAGTCCATGTCACCTCTTGGTGGTTTGGAAGGAAAACCAAATTTGGTCGGAAGAACTCACTCTTCAATACACATAAAAATCACTTGAGGCGCTTGAGGCAGAATCCCGAGTTCCAGAATTTTAATTCAGTAGGTCAGGGGCAGGGGCTGGGAATCTGCATTTTAACCTGACTCGACTCTTGGGTGGCACTTGGAGAAACAGCGGGTGGGAATTGAACAATGTATACAGCCTTTCACAAACACGCCCCATCCATCACGAAAACCATCCTACAGGGGAAGGGAGTGATGCAGCTGAGATTTCATGGTAGGAACCCGAGGCGTAGCGGGGTCGGCTGACCTGCTCCGGGTCAACCTCGGATGGACACCGACTGAGCACAGCTGTCCTGCACTCCTCACCACAGCCTGCCCAGGGACCACGACTATTTCTAAACCTCTCGAAAGAATGGAAGGAACCGTCTGCAATCTCCCTCCAGGGGACGGAAGCTCAGGGCAAGTGACTAGTGCAAGGCCACACCACCTGGAACAGGAGGCCAGCCTTTGCATCTAGATTCCCAAGCCCCAGCTTTGACTCTCTCTGAACCTGACACAGTAAACTCTTGCCATTCGCAGTGGTCATGTTCGAGAAAGTTGCCAACACTGCACCACTGCTCTTAAGGAAAATGCCCAGTTAGGTTCCTGTGAGCCTCCATTCAGCACATCTTTGTCAAACAATGAATACATAACCTTGTCTCATGTGTGTTTCTGTATAAAGACACCTTATTTAATACTGCTGATCCCGTAACTCCCCACCGACAGTGCCCTGACTCACGGCCAGTGACTCTTATCTAACACACGTATTTGTCCCCGTCGGGTACATCCCAGCCTTCTTGCTCTTAGGAACTTGAGACAGCACTTGGGCACTAGGCTTGGGAGCCATTTTAAACAGCAAAATCAACAAAAAGCACAAAAAATGCAAACAATGTGGCACTGAACACAGATTTTTCACCATCATGGGTGTGTGTGTCTGTGAATGACCACGAAAGCACCGTGTGTGTGTGGGTTTTGGGGTTAACATAAATTTTAGGCAGGGGGCAAATTTGCAAGTGTGCAACCCAGGAATACTGAGGGCCGACTGTACGGGCTTGCGAGTGGGTGGCAGGAAGTACTGAGAGGATGAGAGGGCCATCGGCCCCTCAGGGTCTGCTCTGCGGTCTTTGTCCTGTTGTGCGGGTGGAGCACTGCAGGCTACCCACCAGGCCCTTCGGGACCAGGCAGGAGCCTGTTCCACACTGCCTCCCTCACCACTGTCCCCACCGCATACTTCCCCGGCCTTTTCTTGGCAGAGGCCCCGGCACCGCGCTGGAGCTGGGCTGCCCAGTGCTCCCCACACCCATGCTCAGTGGTCTGGAACACTATCTCCTTTGGGGGTTTCAGTAACCTTGCAGAACATCCACAGAAATTAAAAAAAAAAAATTCTAGGTTCCTCCCTTCCTCCCAGCCTGGCTTCTGGGCTGCCGCTTTCCTGTTCAGGAACATGAGTCGAAGGAACCCGAGCCAAACAGAAGCAGAGATGTAGAACCCCTGCTGCTGCTAAGAAAGAATCAGGCAGAAGAGTGCATTTTTCCTTCTCCTCCCTGCTCCTTCAAATTGTTTGCACCTTTGGATTCTTTCCAGGACTCATCCCAGCTAATCTAAACCAGCAGCCTGGTGGCACCCTTGGCAATGCCGGGGTTAATACTGTGACCTCCTTAAGCTGCTGAGAAGTCAGGTCTAATTTTATCCTATAACTGGATCCGCAGTCCTTTTTTTTTTTGCCCGGTGCTGAGGTATGTTGGGAAGCCCAGAGCCAGCACTTCTGGTGGCTTGGGAGGCAGGGGCCCTGCTTTTTGCTGAATGCAGAAAGCCAGAGCCTGCTTTCCTCTTGGCCCAGAGCCAGGCCCTGGGTGGGGGGGGGTGTGCTGAAATGCCAAGAACCGGATTAGTACTATGCTGGGGCCACCATGCTTCCTTGCTTCCCGCCGACTCCCACCCCGATGCATCCTGTACTGAGCTGCCCCGAGCTGGGCACAGCGAACGGCCTCGGGGCAGCTCAGTACAGGATCCCTCAGGGAGGACGGAGGTCAGAGCTGGCCGCCGGAGCCCCCAGCACTGCTCGGGCCTGCTGGAGAGCCTTCGCTGCGGCGTCTTCACGGCCCTCCCTCATTGCAAATCCCCACACACCCCCACCCCTCAGCCACGCAGCCCTCATGCTCCCGCACGCATGCACCAAGCCTCGACAGCCCTCCTAGCTCGCTGGGAGGACGCCATCCGCCCCTCAGACCTGTTCACTTCACCCTTTCCTAGAAAGCAACGGAGCGACCTGTCTCCAGAAGCACCGAAGAGAATGGGCGCCTTGGTTTGATCAGGACTTTCGAAGGGTTCCAGGCTCAAGAGACAGTGCTGTTCTAAGTCTGTCACTGCTGGAGCTCTGCCGGGGGACTTGCGTTGAAGTGGCCCAGGCTAGACAGACTCCCTGTGCCCCCCTAGGCCCGTCCCCACCGTCCTCCCTCCCCATCGCTTGGCTTTCAGGAGAATATCATCACTGAGATTTGCCGAGTATTTTCACTCATCAAAGCATTTTCTCAAATTTGTATTTCTGCGCCCCGGGGGAGGTCAATCAGCAGATACTGTCGGCTGTTTTCTTGAGGAGGAAATTGAGACTCAGAGAGACAGTTAGCAGGTTGGGAAACAATCTGGGCCTCGAGGCCACGGCACCCCTGTTCCTCCTGCATCGTGCTGGGGGTGGCGGGACGGAGAGCTCCCCCGGATGAGGGGGAGACGCGAGGAAGTGAGCAGCCATTCCCAGCACCAGCCACTCCTCGAGCACCAGGCCATGCAGAAAGGATGCAGAAAGATGGCGTTACCTCCAAAGAGGTCATTCGAGGGGAGGGGCTAGAGATCACTGCTTCCCCCTTTTTAGGCTGGCCCGCTTCACTATCTGAGCCCCCTTCCTGCTCTCTGTCAGGTCCGGCTGCAGGCTACTCCCTCGCAGCTGCACCTGGAGACAGCAGCAGAGACAGAAGGCAGGACGGATCACAGAGAGACAGGAGATAGGCAGGAGAAAGCATGGAGGCCGTGGAAACGCTGCCTGCCAGAGGGCACGGAGGCACAAGGGGAGACCGGCGGGAGGGAGTGTGGTGCCGCCTGAAGCCCAGAGTGGGCGGGCGCAGAGGTGAGCAGCCCGTAGAGGTGCTGGGCGCCCCGAGGCCCGGGAGCCTGGGGAGCCTCCAGGAGGCTGCAGCCTCCGCAGTACCTGCGCGTGTCTCATAAAGGAATCAACATCAGCTTCCATCTCACTGGGATCCTCCAGGGGCCCCTCAGCAATCACCTCCTCATGCTCCTGGGCGTCATCGGCACCGGACGAGTCTATCTGCCGAACGACTTTGCGAATGATCTGGAAAAGAGGAGAGGACGAAGGGCCCGTGAAGCCGTGGAGACAGAGGCTGGGAAGAGCAGGTCCCCTGGCAATGACATCTGGAGGAGAGGCAGCCTTTCTCCTAAGGCATCCTTCCTCCAGTGGCCAAGAGCAGGGACTGGTCTCCCGCCCCCACACCCCTGCCCCATCACGTGGCAAACAAGCTCTGCGAAGCCTCAGGGGGGCTAGAATTTGCAGCCAGTCCATCGATGGTCAGGGTTTTTGCCTCTTGATATTGTTGGAAGGTCCTGCTGTCTTCCCCACACCATGAGCTGCTGAGGGCAGAACAGCTCTTTTTCATCTATAGGGATTCCAGGCAAGTGTGTTCTCTTATTCCCTCACCCAAATATTCTAGCCCTGTCTACTCTGTGCCTACCACGTCCTGGGACCGAGAGATGAAAACACAAGGCACCGTCCCTGCCTGCATGAGGCACACTTTGCAAGAGGCAAGATGGACACCTGACGGGTCTTGCTTCAATTTACTGGGAGCAGCACACAGTGGGAGCACATACTAGGTCCCCCCTTTGGCCCTTCTTCTCTCTTCTGCCCAGACCTAGCATGGTGCCCAATACTTGACAGGCAAAATCAGGTCTAGCGAATTAAAAGCTGTGGCCAATTCAATGCATTTCCACAGCCTTTTTGCTGTTGGAGGCCCGTGGGAGTTCGGGGACCACCACCCTGCCGTCTTATAGCAGTTTCCAGGGCTAGACATCGCTGGGCTAGGTTTGGGCTGTTCCATGGAGCCTGGTCCTTCTGGAACAAAGTAGCAGGAGCTGAATTCAGGCGGAATCAGGTAAAGTGGCTATGAGGAATGTCAGACCGGACCTCAGATGACCAGAGCTCCCAGCACCTGAACCAGCCCGCCCGAGCCATCCTGACCCTCTGTTAGGGCAGCAGTGAGAAGCAAGGAGGGGAGTCCAGCACCTTTTAGCTTCTGGCCCCGCTGCCTCTTCCCAGCTCGGGGGCACTCTGTGCACCCACCTTCTTGGTGACAATGTTGCCCTGCTCATCTGTGAATTGTTCCTCTGTCACCTGCTCCCCTGGAATATTCTGAAACTCACTCCCCTAGAATTGTAGAAAAGGAGAAAACTCAAGATTAGTAAGTGGGTGGCCTGGGCGTAAGGCGGAGGATGAGGGAATTAAAGAGCACGGCCAACAGTCAGAGTCGGACAAATCCCCACCACGGCAGGCAACTCCAGCTCAGCAAGTAGCAGCGGCCAAACCCAGGGCTCTGAGCACGAGAGGCGCCCCTGGGGGCCGTGGGGCCTGAAGACAGGATGGAGCCCCACGCTTGCAAGAGCCTTGTGTGCCTGATCCCTCACCAGCACCAGGGAGCAGGCAAAACCAGGGCGGTCACGCAAGTGTTACAAAGGAGGCCCTGAGAGAGGAAGTGAGGCACCTAATTTATCTCTGGACAGCCCTTTGCAGCGTGAAAGCTCTTCCACAGACACCGGCGCCCTGAGTGTGACCTGCCCGCTTCCTGAAGCCGGCTGGAGACAGGGGCAGGCCAAGAATGGGCCTCCCAAGTCCCAGAGCGGAGCTGCCCGCGCTGCCGCAGCGCTGGCAGTCCCAGTGGGCTCCACAGCCCCTGGCTCCGGCTCCTGACTCAGGGCCCCGTCCCTTCCCCCAGCTGCTGCCCACGCACATGGCGGTGCCGTGCCCTCAGCCCTGTCTCCTGCCTGGCGGTTACCTTCAGGAAAACCCGACGCCGGACCACCCTGGTGGAGATGGTCTCCTCGTCGTCACTCACGCCCTCGCTCTCCCCCAGCTCCTTGTCCAGCTCCTGGTGGATATGTTTCAGCACAAAGCACAGGGAGCCCTTGACAATGTGCATCACGTTCTGACAGCTGACCAGAAAGAAGCCCAGGAGCACTAGGGTGACCAGGAGCTGGGTGATGAAAGTCCACATCCTCACCTCCTCAGCAGCTGGGCCCTCTGGGGACTAGCGGGGCCAGGGCTCCGGCCGCTGTGGGGGTCCAACCTCTCATTCTCCTCTCAGACTCCCACGTGCCCCTGGGACCCCTTGCATTCTCTCTCCACAGGAGACCGGACGGCCCCTCACTAGAACTGCCCGCTGAGTGCCCTCCTGCCGAGCAGCCCCAGGCTCTGCCCTCACGCCTGGGTGACATCAGGCTTCGATAATTTTAGCTCCCCAAACCAGCTGCTGGGGCTGTCCAACTGGGCTAGAAGGGAGCAGGCAGGTGCGCGTGTCCCGGGCACTGAAAGCGCATGTCAAAGTCACTCTGTGGGTGACGGATGCCCCGCCCCGCCCTCTTGCCCCACCCACCCCCGCCCCCCAGGCCTGCCCGGCCCATGCGCACTAGAAGCAGTTCTGCCCAGGGAAGTATTCTCTTTCCGGGACTCCAGGAAATAAGGTGTCCGGAGAAAGTGGCCACTTGTGTGTTTCTCTGGGCGGTTACTGCCGTGGTCAGAATGGAGCTCACCCCCACCCACAGGGATGGGACCGGCTACTACCCTGGAGAGAGAGTTAAGGGTTTACTTCAGAAATAGCCCTGGGATGAGTGATGTGCTCAGGCCTAACCAAATTAGCTCAGCGGGGGTCCAGCACAGGTTGGGGGGCACCGGGAAGCCTGTGCAATTCCCATCAGCCCTGAGGGCCCTCGGCACACGCCCCGCCCTTTCCCCCCCGGACCCAGCAACCCTAAACGGTAAGCGTGTAACTGGTGTGTCTATTTAAGGCCTGTCCTCAAAGGCTCTTCCCAGGCGGGGCCGTCAGCGCCCACCAGCAGGAACCACGCGCTCGCCTTTACAGAGCTGATTCACAAATGCAGCCGTGGCGGCTGTGGCCCACAGGAATTTCACTTTCCGGATCAGGCTGTGCCGCTCTGAGTAACAGTCCACATGGCAGAGGGAACAAAGATCTGGGGCACAGCCCAGCGACTTGCAACTCACCCACCGCGGGGGCCGGGGAACTCTGGGTGCCTTCTCTGGGAAACAGGGACGGACTGAGATGCTCCCCCTACCCCATCCGGCGAGGAGCGCCGGGGTCAGAGTACTATCATGATGAAGAGTCAGCGCAGGCCCTCATGCCCTGCGTACTCCGTAGGCATTGTGCTGTGTGTACTCCACATACGAACTCGGTGAAGCCTTCCCACAGCCCTACCATGCAGGTTCTATGACTTTTCCATTTTACACAAAGGCAATGGAGGCACAGAGTCAAAGAGTAAGTAAATGAAAGGGTCCAATTTCAAGCTCCCGTCACTACACGGTACTGCCTCGTTTCCACAAGGAAGCACCTGGAGAAATAAAAGCCCACCGCACATGCAAAGGAGCTGGGCGCCGGTGAGCACTCGGTTTGGGCCCAGCCAAGGAGAGCCCAACCTCACATATTTCCAGCTGGGGCCTCAGAGAAGAATGTACAGTCATTTCAGGCTTGCCTCCCTAGCCCCAAGTTATAGGGCATCTTTCTCTCTCTCCGTCAGTGTTTTCAGAGATCCACCGGAAATACCAGTCAATGAGTGCTCTGCAAACCCTTGCCGCCCGGGGTCCTGTCAGATGATTAGGATGACAGCTCATCTATGCCATCTAATCCTGTCCTGGACCTGAAAGGCGGTAGGCCTGGTGGCCCTGCACACTCACTCGCTCTGACTGGGAAGCAGGATCCGGACCCTCCTGGCCCTCACACTGGATCTCTGTGTGACCCTGGAGAAGCCCTCAGCCTCTCTGGGGCCTCAGCTTCCTCATTTATAAACAAGGCAGTTGGACCCTATGACCTAGAAGGTTTCTCCTGTGACCCCTGGAGTGCTCCTGCTTTCTCCCCAGTCCTCCCCTCACCAAAGGCTAGCTGCGGAGGGGCCATGGATAAGAAGGCTCCTGGCATCCTTCTCTTTCCCCAGGAATCAGGAATCAGACCCAGTTAAGAGCACCTGTGCTCCCAGCCAAGTGCTTGCTATTAGGAGTACAAGTGCCAAAGAGGAGCCTGCTGGCCAAGAATGCACGGGGTGGTCTGGGGTTAAAAATGGACACAGCTGCCTGTCCTGTCCGAGGCACATCCTGGGAGGGAAGCAGTCTAAATAAAACCTTACTGGATTCCTAGCAGTTCTTTGCAGATGGGAGCCCAGGAATGTTGTGCAGCTAACCTAGTCGTGGGGGCCCCCAATGTGCCTACTAGGGCTCAGGTTCAGGTAGGGTAGAGGGAAGAGAAAGTGGCAGAAGGCAGGCGGGTGGGGGGGGGGCGGCGAAAACTTCCCGAATGAGGATAAACTATTAGAAACCAAATGAGATGCAGAACACATTGTTTATGCGCACACTAAAAATAGGCATAGAACAGCGATGCATACATTAAAAAGGCACACCTTAATGAGATGTCTGGGATTTGTTTCAAAAAATATGTTGGGGGGAGAGAAGAGAGGGGTAGGTATCAATGAAACAGGATTGACCATAATTGGGCAACTGTCGCGCCTAGGTGGTGCGTGCACGGAAATTAATACGCTGTTCTGTCTTTGTATTTGTTTGTGATTTTTCATAACAAAAAAATATTCCCAAACACATTAAAATGGATGTTTATGGGAATGGGAATGGGGAGTGAAGGTAAAATGAACAGATGAAGGAAGTACAGCAGGGCAAACCCGGCGAGGGGAGGGAGGTCTGAGGGAGGCAGGGATGGCAGGTGGGGAGTGAGGTGGGGCGCCTCTCCCGGTCCACCTGCTGAACCCCACCCAGAGGATCGCAGCATTCCCAAGCCAGTGAACCTTGGCAATAATCCATGCAGTCCTCGTTTCCTGGTGAGCAAACCAAGGTGCTGAGAAGCGAGTGGCTTGTCTGTGGCCATGCAGACCACGGTAGGACCAGAGTTAGCCTAACACCCAGGTCTCTCTGCCCTACGCCCTTCCTAAAACACAACGGAAAAAGAAAACAAAGACCGTGGCTTTGCAATCAGCCAGACCTAACTCCAAAGCCCACCTCTGATCCTGTGACCGTGGGCAACCTGCCCAACCATCCGCTGCCACATGGGAGTAACAGCTGAGAGCCGAGGGAGCGTGAGCATGACAAGCACACAGGCCCTGCCTGGGATCCACGGAGGCTCCAGGGGGCTCCGAGAATGTTAGCTCCTCCCTTCCCTCAGCAGAGACCGTGACTTTGTATCCTTACTGCTAGAGAAAGTGAGTCCCCGCCACAATTTCTAAAGAAAGGAAGCAGGCTCAGCCCGGGGCTCCCCTGAAGGAGAGGCCGCCCTCGACCTCAGGCTCCTCCAGCGCCGCTGTGGGCATCGGCAGGTGCCTCTGTGCGCGCCCTCACCTCTGCCATCTGGGAGAAAGTGCTCTGAGCCTCCTGCACCCACGCTTGGTGGCTTTGTCGTCTCCGTTCCCTGCTCTCAGCTTCTGACGGCTCTTCCCGAACGTGCTCAGTTGCAGACACCAGGACCTTCTCATACTCCTGAGACCCACTGGGCTCCAGCTCTTGGATGGTGGTGACCGTACTCCGGAAGGAGTGTGGGCCTTGGGTGACCTCCTCTGGCCAGGAACCTTGGGCAGCATCTTGCAGGTACGAGACAATGGAGCCTTCCTCATCCCAGTCCTGCAGTCTGGGGCCCAGGAAGAGAGAAAGGACACCCGGTCACCCTTCAGTCTCTGGCTGCTCAGATACCCTCCTCCCCGCCCCCGCCCAGAGCTGGAGGGATGGGCCTGCGTGAGCAAATCCCACAGCCCGCACACGGCTGCCTGTCCTGTCCAGAGAGGCGCAGATGGTCCGTCCGTGCTGTCCAGGTGGAAAGGGCCATGCGGACCAGTACCACTGGCCCCATCCCTTTAAGTGGATGGCTCTCCACCCTGGGCTCCTGAGGCACTTGGCTCACCCAGCTGGGTGTCACCGGGTCTGCACGCCCGTCACCTCACCGCCTCCCCTCCAGCCCTCCAGGCCACCTGCCCTCCACAGTCCTTATCCCGGCACTCGTCCAATAAGGTGGCCACTCTCTCCCCTGGAAACATGCTCTTCTATGGCTTCCAAGACACCACATTTGCCTCGTTTCCCCACACCCTCTCTGGCTACCACTTCTCAGTGTCCTTTGTTGGTTTCTCCTAATTTCTCTGACTCCTGAACATGGGAGCACCCCAGGGCTCCGTTCTCAGACCTCATCTCTACCTGCACCCACAGTAAGCTCATTCAGTCCACGGCTTCACACCCCATCTGTGTGCTCCGCGTGCCCCGGTGTGCACACAGCACCTCTTCCTTGACCTACAGACGTGTAGACCCAACTGCCTCTGCACATCTCTGCTTTGGGGGTCTAACAGGCCTCTCAGGGATAGCACAGTCAAGTCCACACTCATGACCTTCTCCCCAGCCTTCCCCCACACTGCAGTATAGTATCTTCGTCCTTCCAGTGGACAGATCGAGGGTACCAGTAAGCTCTGACGTCTCTCGGTCTCTCACACTCCACGTCTTGTTTGTTCAGTGAACCTTCTGGTTTAGCTTTCAAGTATATATCCTGAGCACAATCACTTCTGGCCACCAGCACTGCTACCGTCTTGGTCCATACCAGCAGCAACGCTTGCCTCCTGGCTCATCTCCCTGCCTCGAGCCCTGGCCATGTCAGGCTGCTCTCAAGGCAACTGCCACATCACCTCACTCCTCTGCTCAAAACCCTCCGGTGGCTCCCCATTCCACCCAGTAAATGCCAAAGTCTTTCGTCTTTCTAGAGCCTCAAGGCCTGACATGTCTGGCCCCATTACCTCTCTCAATCACTCTGCTGTGATCAGTGACCTTCTCACTGTTCCTCGACTGTGCCTACTGCAAGGCCTTTGTGCTGGCTGGGCCTTCTGCTGGTTATGTGCCCTTGGTATTCACATGGCTCACCCCTCAATTTCTTCTGCTCTTTACTCCAACGTTGTGGTCTTAGGCTTCCCTCATTTCGGCCATCTCCTCTCCACACACTGTACATACGACCTATCTCCCCCTCTTTATTTTCCTTTTTAGCACCAACACCTAACTTTTCCCTTTTCTTCTGGGGGGGGGGGAGAGGGGCAGAGGGAGGAGAGAGAGAATCTCAAGCAGGCTCTATGCCCAGCATGGAGCCCAACATGGGGCTTGATCTTACAACCCTGAGATCGTGACCTGAGCCAAAATCAAGAGTAGAATGCTTACCAACTGAGCCACCCAGGGGCCCCTAACTTCTCCCTTTCAATTACTTTCCATTTCATTGGCTTTATCTCATTTATTGTCTGTTTCCCCGCTAGAACATAAACTTCTTGCAGATGGAGGCTTTTGTCTATTCTGTTCAATGCTACATTCCCTGCACTGAGGCACGGTTCACAGGTGCCTGGCACACAGTAGGCGCTCCATACATACTGTTGAGGGAGTGAACGAAATTCACCTGTCCCCACTGGAAGGCTGACCGCGGTCAGAGAACCAAACTGTACCACACTGAGGCCTAGCACCAGGCCTTCTGGTTCCCCCCTGCGAGGCCAGGCTCCTCGTGGTGCAGCGGCCGGGCCAGCATGCAGTGTGCGCAATGCGCGCCCAGTCAGTCCTCCTCAGTGACTGGCTGTCCCAGGTTGTTGGGGGTGGCCTTGGCCACAGGGATGCCACTGTTTCACTCTGAATCCCCACAGGCCCTGTCCTTCTAACTCTCGCTGCTCATCGAAGGATTCGTTTGGGAAATGAAAATGAAATGACATAAATCCTTGCTCTCTCATCTTGTAAATGGTCTTCTTTCCCTCCGCCTAGGGTATTCGGGCCACACTGGATGGACCCCGGGGAAGGGCCCAGTCAGCCTGGGCTTCTGAGAGGGCCAGAGGAACTGGCGGGTGGGGGCAGGTGTGGGAAGAGGAAATGAGAACAGGTTGCCCGAGGCCTGGCCAGACCTGAGCCACGCGGGTATGGTGGGTGTGCACAGCCTTCAGGGGGCACACGGACCATCTCCTTGCTTTAGGGAAACTTTAGGAAGCAATTTTGGGGGAAAGGGCCACTGCGGCTCAGCTCCTATGCCAGCCCAGGGAGGCCAAAGTGGTCCCCCGCACTCCACCCAGCCCCGGGGGTGTGGTTCCCCCCACCCCCGCCACAGAGGTGAGTCGGGCCTGAGGCCCAAGACCCTCAGTGTCTCCCCGCGTGGCTGCCTGCTGCAGGCCCAGGAGTGGCCCAGGAGAGCACCAATCTCTCCACAGTGGAGAGCTCTGTCCTGCGCCTACTAAGCCCACCAGCCTTACACTTCCAACGGGGTAAAGCAGAAGGGCACCATTATCAGCTCTGTCACACGCAGGCTGTGTGACTGCCTGAGTCACTCCCCTGGGCCCTGGTGCCTCTAGGTTTCTAAATATGGTCTTCCCCAATAAGCACCCAATAACGACGGGGGCCCAGAGCACCTACCCTCAGCTGCACTCGAAAGAGGTGGCTGGCCTGAGCCTTGTAACTTCTCTCCTCATGCCCTCCCCTGTGCCAAGCCCCCTGCCCCCAGCCTCTCTCTGGCAGGCCACACCCGGGGCGGGGGGCATCTTGGGTGACTACTGGCCTTTGCAGATCACGGCTCCACGCCCACAGGACAGAGGCCTGAGCGACGGCTCCCGGGCACTTAGGACGCAGCACCTACCAATTCCCTCTGTGCTCCCCATCAGCCACAATCTCCCCCGAAGCCCGGGAAGACAGATCCTGCCCCGGCAGCCCAGCCCTTACCTGTCCTGGCGCAGCTCCACCGCCCGACTCCCGCTGGGGGACTCTGTGATGCGGGCTTGCGCCCTCTGCTGGCCTGAAACAAGAGACACTTCAATCTCTGAGTCCTGCCCTGCACCTGTGGAGTCCTCCTGCCTCTCATGACCTGGCAGCTTCTCTTCTGACCTCTGACCTTCTTCCTGGTCAAGCAAATCGATAAGGCCATTTATGGCATCTGAATCCACTGTGTCGTCCTCCACGAGGTCCAGAGAGCCTAGCGTGGGGCCCTGGGGTCCCTCGGAGAGCACCCCCTCCGGCTTCCACTCGTGGCCGGTGGTATCCAAGTCCTCAGCTTTGCTGCACTCCAGAGAGGAGTCCTCAGCAGTGACCAGAGAGGGTGTGAGGCCCGCGGACCACACCTGCATGTCAGACATCTCCAGCATGGCGTCATGCTCCGTGGCCGCCAAAGGGATGGCGTCTATGACGGCCACCTCGTTCCAGTACTGGTCTGCACGCAGCGGAGAGGGAAGCGCGTAGTGCAGGGAGGCAGGGGACAGCAGCTCGTCCTGCAGCGAGGAGTAACCTGGATGGGCAGACAGAGGGCAACATGCTCCAGAAGCGATTTCTGTCACACACACTTACGTGCAAATCCACGCACACGCACACGCACACACAGGCACGGCCATAGATATGCATGCACATTCCGGGTAGGGAGGCTTTCCAAGCTCAGTGTCTAATGCTCAGGCCTGTGGCCGCTGCCCAGGGCAAGGGGGCAGGAGAAACAAGGCTCTGGGGTGGGCAGGGGACAGCCGGGAAGTGGGAGCGGAGAACAGGGCTCCTTTGCTGAAATGGCAAAGAGCCTGGAATTCTTTCTTATCCAGTTCAGAGCACTAGATCAAGCAGGCTTGCTCCGAAGGATCTGTGCTCCAATCTGTCTCCAACCAGATGAAAGCCCACTTCTTGATGTCTGGGCAGAAAGAAATGTTGCTCTTTCTTTGCTCAAAACATCCCTTTAGCACAGTCCTTGGGGTAACCAGCCAGGGATGTCCCTTCAAGGGAGGGAACAGCACCCCCCTAGATCTGGGGCCAGTAACCAAGCTGCCTTGGAGGGGCCTGATGGGGTACACCGAACGCCCACCCTCCGTGCGGTGGTCAAATGGGAAACCACTTGGTTCCAGATGAAGTCACTTTTTCTCAAGTTGCAGACTGGTTCTGGAAACTCTGAATGATCTAAAGTGGCATGAGTGAGCATCCTAAGGGTTCAGAATAGGGGGCCAGGTCAGAGGGCAGCAGGAGGTACCAGGCCCATCGTGGCTGCGTCGGTGCTGTCCCGGGAAGCTCCTGGCCCGCAGGCCCTGCCGCTCCCAGCTCAGTGGTGAGCTGGTGGGACTGTGGTCAGTGAGCTCAGGCCCCCACAGGCCTGGCCTGGGGGTCACCGTGGCCTGTTCATGCATCTGTCCCTTGCAACTGGCTCAGATACGCGTCCCTGCTAGTTTTCTGCTTGGCTCTGGCATGGGCTCCCTCATGTTCAGAAGTGACTCGGAGCCTGAGTGAGGGGCACATGTAAGTGCATGAGGAATTGAGTGCAAGCCGAATGGGCAGTGTTCCGTCAGTTGGCTCCTCCGCTCTCCTCTAGCCAGGAGTGGGGGGGTCTGTGGGTAGGGCAAAGAGGGCCTCTGACTCCCCTTCAGAGTTCGTGCCAATCTGTGGGTGGGAGAAAGGACCGGAAGACAAGCTTCTCCATTCAGCTCAGCTTAGCTGGGGAACCGGGGCCTAAAGACCTAGTAGCGCCAAAACAGGACCCCTGGGTATGGGCAAGGCCGCCCCTACAGTCTCTAGGGAATTTCCTGTGCCCAGAGAGGCCCCTAACTTAGCATCCAGACTCTTCTTCCCGCCATTCACCGCCTCCCCGCCGCCACCGCAACCAGCTCTTCCCAGGGCTTGGCCTTTCTCCCACACAGATGGACCCTCCTCATCCCCAGGCTGGACACAGCTCCGGCTCTCTCACTGCTTCTCTACTGGAGACGAAACTGTCTGTGGCTATCCTCATTCACTCACTTGTTCAACCCAAAGATACTAACTGAGGGCCACTTACATGCCGGGGACTGTGCTAAAGGATTGAGGATTACAAACACACGAATGCACACTAACAAGGCAGGTTCTCTTCACCCTCTGCTTTCTTGACGTTTTCCCAGTGACTTCGGCTCACCTCGTTTCCCCCCCATCTTTGAACCCGTCCTGTGTTCCCTTGTTAAGCTGGTTCGTGGGACAGTGCACTCTTTGAGGGCAGGGATGTTGTCTCCCTCTCCCTCCCACTTTCCTAGAACAGGATTGGGACTCCATAGGCCCTGGTGACTACTGCAAAACTCTCCAGATGGGTGAGGAGGACATGGGAGCCAGAAGAGATGACCTCAGCCACACTTAGTAAAAACAAAATCGCTGATTTACGTATGTGTCCCAGGTGCCAGAAACCATGCTGTATGATTGACATACAACCTCTCTTCATCATCCCAGGAGAGTTTTCTTCCTGACCGATCTCTATAAGTCTCTGTGGTTCCGGGGCCCACAATGAGATGGGGGAGGAAGAGACCATCAGGTGCTGGGTGGCTGGGAGGGTAGCACTGTGCTTGCAGGCTAACAGCTCTGGCCAAATGAGGAGGAACAAAGAAGAGGTGGAAGAGTAGGAGAAATGGGTGGGCCAAATCTTCCTGTGTTAAATCCAAATCACTGTATGTGGAAACTCGACCTAAGGAATTGGGAAACCAGGGTCAATGGCCTTCAACCCCTCCATGGAAATCTCTCCGGAATATATGTGAGCCGAACATCTGAGAGTCAAGTGATTATTTTTCTTATTCCCCCCCCTTTTTTAAAAAAGATTTTATTCATTTACTTGAGAGAAAGAGCAGAGCGAGAGAGAGCACATGAGCAGGGGAGGCAGAGGGAGAGGGAGAAGCAGGCTTCTCGCTGAGCAGGGAGCCCGACTCGGGGCTCAATCCCAGAACCCTAGGATCATGACCTGAGCTGAAGGCAGATGCTTAACCGACTGAAACACCTAGGCGCCCCTCTTCTTATTCTTGAAGGCATTATTATATTGTTTCCATTACTAATTAAGCATCTATTTTGTAAAAAAAAAAAAAAACCTAATATGTTATTTTTAGTTGTCACAACAACCCTACAAGGAAAGCAATACTTCTCCTACTCTATAGATTAGCAAACTAGAGGTTCAAGAACTGGCTCAGGGCACACAGTAAGAGTGGTCTTGTCACGAGATTTTGCCATTAGTATCTTTTAAAATTGCTTTATTGAGGTATAGTTGACATACAGTAAGTGCACATATTTTAAAGTAGATAATTGGGTAAGTTCCAAGAAACCATCACCACAACGAAAAGAGGGATATTCATCGCCCTTGAAAGGTGTCCTCATGTTTCTTTGCAATCCTTCCTTCTGCGTCCCCGTTCCCATGTACCCACTGATCTGCTTCTGTCACCGTACATTAGGTTGCATTTCCCAGAACTTTCTATAAATGGACTTAGACCGTGTATACTCTTTTCTGCCTGGTTTCTTTCACCGGGCCTAGTGATTTGGGTATCACCCATGCTGTTGAATTCATCGATGATTTATCCATTGTTACCGCTGAGCTGTATTCCTTTAGGTGGATACATCACAGGTGGTTCATCCATTCACCTGTTAATGCACATGTGAGTTGCTTCCAGTTGGGGGCTGTTACAAATAAAGCTGCTTGTCCGTGTGAACATATGTTTTTTTCTTTTGGGTATACACCTAGGAACCAAGTGGCTGGATCACAGGATAGGTGTATTTTAACTTCTCAAGAAGCAGAGTCTTTTCCAAATCGGTTGTCCCGTTTTACATTCGCACCAGCAGTGGATGAGAGGGCCAGTTCCTCCCTATCCTCATTGACACCTGGTATGATTGGCCTTTTCCATTTTAGCCATTCTTAAGGGGGGTGGGGGGTCGTGGGATCTCCTTGTAGTTTTAATTTGTATTTTCCTAATGACTAACAATGCTGAGCATCTTTTTATGTGCTTATTTGCCATCTGTATCTCTTCTAGGTTAACTGTTCAAATTTTCTGCTCCCCTAAAAACTGGACTGTTTGTTTTCTTACTGAGTTTTGAGAGTTCTTTATATATTCTAGATACAAGTCCTATATCAGACGATTATTTCCAATATTTTCTCCCAATCTGTGGCTTAATTTTTCACTTTCTTAACAGTGTATTTTGAATAGCAAAGGTTTTTTAAATTTGATGAAGCCCGATTTATCATTTTTTACAGATTACACTTTTCGTGTCGTAGCTAAGAAATCTTTGCCTTAACCAAGATTTCTAAGGTTTTCTTTTATGTTTCCTTCTAGAAGTTGTATAGTTTTATGTTTATTTCTAGAAGTTTTTATGTTAGGTTTTACATTTAAGCTGCCATCCACTTTGAGTTAATTTTTGTGTGTGCTGATGCAAGGTATGAATCCAAATTCAGTTTTGCTTATGAAAATCCAATTGTTCCAGCCCCACTTGTAAAAATTACCCTTTCTCCACCGAATTGCCTTTGCACTTTTGTCGAAAAATCAGTTGTTCATATAGATGTGGTTCTATTTCTGGACTCCATTCTGTTCACTAATTTATCCACCTTTTGTTGTTGTTGCTGTTTTTTTTTTAAGTCAGGAATGGATATTGGATTTGTCAAATACTTTTTCTGCATCTTTTGTGATAATCATATGGTTTTTCTTTTTTAGTTTGTTAATCTGATGGATTACATTGATTTATTTCTATTCTTTTAAATTTATTAAGATGTGTTTTATGGCTCAGAATATGGTCTATCTTGGTGAATGTTCCATGTGAACTTGAGAAAAATGTGTATTCTGCTGCTGTTGGATGGAAGTAGGCTATAGACGTTAGTCACATCCAGTTGATGATGGTCTTGTTGAGTTCAACTGTGTCCTCACCCATTTTCTGCCTACTGGGTCTGTCCATTTCTGACACAGGGGTGCTAGAGTTTCCAACTCTGATACTGGATTCATCTGTTTCTCCTTGCAGTTCTCTTAGTTTTTGCCTCCCATAGTTTGATGCTCTGTTGTTAGGCACATACACGTTAAGGATTATTATGCCTTCTTGGAGAACTGACCTCTTTATCATCATGTAATGCCCCTCTTTATCCCTGATAACTTTCTTTGCTTTGAATTCTGCTCTGTCTGAAATTAATATAGTTTCTCATGCATTCTTTTTTTTTTTTAAAGATTTTATTTATTTATATGACAGAGAGAGAGAGACAGCAAGAGAGGGAACACAAGCAGGGGGAGTGGGAGAGGGAGAAGCAGGCTTTCCGCCGAGCAGGGAGCCCGATGCAGAGCTCGATCCCAGGACCCCGGGATCATGACCTGAGCCGAAGGCAGTCACTTAACCAACTGAGCCACCCAGGCGCCCCTCTCATACATTCTTTTGATTAGTGTTAGCATGGTATATTTTTGTCCATCCATTTACTTTTAATCTACATGTGTCTTTATATTTAAAATGGGTTTCATGTAGACAAGATGTTTTTTGATGCGTTCTGAGTCTTTTAATTGGTATATTTAGACCACTGACCCCCAAAGTGATTCTTGATATAGTTGGATTGATATCTATCCTATTTGTTACTGTTTTTTATTTGTTGTGCTTGTTCTTTGTTCCTATATTTATCTTCTACTCTTTTTCTGCCTTTTGTGGTTTTAATTGAACATTTTATATGATTCCATCTTTTCTCCTTTCTTAGCATATTAGTTATGCTTCTTTAAAAATTTTATTTTTAGTGGTTGCCCTGGTGTTTGCAATATACACTTATACAGTCCACAAATAACACTACAGCATAGGTAGTGTGAGTATCTTATAAAAAAATAATTTTAGTTCCTCCCTCCCATTCCTTCTACCACTGCTGTGCATCACTCATCATTCATTTCACTTACACATAAGCATGTATGTATGTGTGTGTACATGCATAAGATACATACATAAGCATGCATAATCGAATACATTATTGCTATTATCATTTTGAACAAACTGTAGATCAACTAAGAGTAAGAAAATTTAAGCTTTTATTTTATTTTCACTTAATCTTTCTTTGATGATCTTCCTTACTTTATGTACATCCAGGTTCCTCACCCATATTGTCTTCCTTCTCCCAAAAGAACTTTTAATACTTTTTGCAAGGCGGGTCTGCTGGCAACAAATTCCCTCAATTTTTGGTTGTCTGAGAAGTCTTTATTCTTCTTTCACTTTTGAAATATAAAATTTTAGAGGATACGGAATTCCAGGTTGGTGTCTTTTCCTCTCAACACTTTAAATATTTCACTTCACTTCCTTCTTATCTGTAGGGCTTCTAAGAGAAGTCAGATGTAGTGTTAACTTTGTTCCTCTATAGGTAAGGTATTTTTTTCCCCGTTTTTTCGCCCCCCTCCCCCCAGGATTTTTTTCTTTATCTTTGACTTTCTGTGACTTGAAAATGATATGCCTAGGTGTAGTTTTCGGCATTTATCCTACTGTGTCCTCTGAGCTTTCTGAATTTGTGGGTTGGTGTCCAACATTAATTTGGGTAAATTCTCAGTCATTATTTTTTTCAAATATTTCTTCTGTTCCTTTCTTTCTTCTCCATCTGGTATTGCCATTATGTGTATGTTACACCTTCTGTTGTCGCTCCACACTCCTTGGGTATTCTATTCTTTCGGTCTTTGTTCTCTTTACTTTTTGGGTTTGGAGATTCCTGTTGACATATCCTCAAGCTCAGAGATTCTTTCCTCAGCCGTGTCCAGCATACTAGTAAGCCCATCAAAGGTGTTCTTTATTTATGCTAGTATTTCTTTCTGGTTCCTTCTTAGGATTTTCATCTCTCTGCTTATAATACCCACTGTTCCGACATGATGCCTATTTTATCCATTAGAACGCTTAGCATATTGATCATAGTTGTTTTAAATTCCCAGTCTAATAATTCCAACATCCCTTGCCATGACTGCTTCTAACGCTTGCTCTGTCTCTTCAAGCTGTGTTTTTTGCCTTTTGGGATGCCTTATAAATTTTTCTTGATATCCAGATGTGATGAACTGAATAAAAGGAACTGCTGAGAATAGGCCTTCAGTAATGCAGTGGTGAGGCATGGCAGGAGGAAAAGCATTCTCTAGTCCTGTGATTAGGTCTCAGTCTTTTAGTGAGCCTCTATGCCTTTGGACTACGAGCTTCACAAGTATTAAGATTTTTTTCCCACTACCTTAGGTGGGAAAAGATAGCTAGCATGGGCTGGAGTTGGATATTTTCCTTTCTCTCATGTGGATAATTTTTAAAATTTGAGAACGTTTCTCTTTTCCCATGTAGACATTGTCCACCCCTAAGTACTGCCTTACTAGTGTAGCGTAAGCCCTGACTGTTGGGTTGTCTTTTCTTTTTCTTTTTTTACTTTCTGTAGTGCAAGTGCCTGACCTAAGCTTTAATTGCCCAGGTATCCACTTCAAAGATGGCTACCTCAAATAAACATATTGCCAGGCACATGACACATTGCCGGGCCACCTCCCCTGACTGAGGCCCTTCTGTTACGGAGATCTTGGTTGATTTCAGTAACTGATCATTTGGGCCACTTGATTTTTCTTTTCTCATGCTTTAAATTCCCACTCTTATGTTTTAAATTTACCAATAGTGAGCTCATGAGGGGCACCTGGGTGGCTCATTTGGTTAAAGTGTCAGCTTTGGGCTCAGGTCATGATCTCAGGGTCCTGGGATTGAGCCCCGTGTAGGCTTCCTGCTCGGTGGGGAGTCTGCTTCTCCCACTCCCTCTCTCTCTGCCTGTCCCTCCTGCTTGTGCTCTTTCTCTCTCTCAAATAAATAAAAAAAAAATCTTAAAAAAAAAGTGAGCCCATGAAACCCTAGGTTCCCACTCTCAACCCCCCAAAAGCAGAACCTCAGCCCCAAGCTTGATCTCTATCTCTTTCCTCACAACCTTGCTATGTGGCCTTAAATATGCTATGTAATTTTCAAGTTCTGTAAGTAATAAACCTCCCCCACCAAACATTCCTGGTGGTTATTGCTAATGGACATCTTGCAATCATAATAAGAACCACAAGGGCTGGTCCAGCCACAATATTAACTATTGATAGGCTGAGTCCAACACACAACTGGCATCCTATAAATTTTGATGTCTTGTGTTCAACTCAGACTATATTCTAATTTCCCTTTTACTCTCTTTTTTGACCCATGGGTTATTTAGGAGTGTATTAGTTAGCTCCAAATATTTAAGATTTTCCAGATTTTCTGTTATTGTTTTCTAATTTAGTTTCACTGTGGTCAGAGAACATGCTTTGTATATCTCAAATTCTTCTAAATCTGAGACTTGCTTTTTGGTCTAGAATATGTCCCATGTTGGTATAAGTTCCAGATGCAACTAAGAAGAATGTGCATGCTGCTGTTAATGTTTATAAGTGTCAATTAGGTCAGGCTGGAGGACAGTGTTGTTCAAATCTTCCATATGCTTACTGATTTTTCTACTTGTTCTATCAATTATCAAGACAGGGATATTGAAATCTCCCACTATAACTGTGGTTTTGTCTATTTCTCATTGAAGTTTACTCAGTTTTTGCTCCATGTATTTTAAAACTATATTACTAGGCACATAAGCGTTTAGGATTGTCATGTCCTCTTGATGAACTACTTACAAAATTATTTTCGTCCTCGCTGGTAATATTCTTTGTTCTGAAACCTACTTGTTTGATATTAATATAGCCATGCCAGTTGTTTTTTGATTAATGTTAGCACAGTTTATCTTTTCTCATCCTTTTACTTTTAAGGAATTTGTGTTTTGATATTTGAAGGGCATAGTTGAGATTTACCTATATATTCAATATGACTATCTCTGCCTTTTAACTGGAGTATTTAGACCATTTACATTTAATAAGATTATTTATATGGTTAGGTTTAAATCAATCACTTGCTAATTTCTACTTTTCTATTTATCCCATCTGTTCTCTTTTTCTTCTTTATACGTCTTCTTTTGGATTAATTAAAATTTATTATAATTTCTTTTGGTCTATTTTGATGGATTATTAGGTATAATTCTGTTTTATTATTTGAGTAGTTGCTTTAAGGCTCATAATATACATCCTTGACCTATCACAGACTACTTTTTTAAAAAGACTTATTTATTTATTTTAGAGAGACAGAGAGTGTGTGAGTAGGGGGAGGGGGAGAGGGAGAGGAGAAGCAGACTCCCCACGGAGTGTGGAGCTTGAGGCAGGGCTGATCCCACGACCCTGAGACCATGACCTGAGCAGAAACCAAGAGTTAGATGCCTAACCAACTGAACCATGTGATAGGCACACCTATCACAGTCTACTTTGAAGTGAAATTGTAACACTTGGTATATAGTATAAGCACCTTATAATAGTACATCTCATTTTTCCCTCTTGACTTTTTTAACTTTTCTACTATTGTTGTCATACATTTTACTTTTACATATGTTATAAACCCAACATTACATTGTTGTTATTTTTGTTTACACCACTGATTATCTTTTAAAGAGATTTAAATAATGAGGAAATAATGTAATTAACTAGAAAATTATGTATTAATCCTTGCAGTTAACATTTTTGCACTGTTAATTCCTTCTTATAGATCCATATTTCTGTCTGGTATCATTTTACTTTGGCCTGAAAGACTTCTATCTATTTTCTTAACCTTGCTTGAAGCATGAGTCTCCTGGTGGTGAATTCTTTCAGTTTTTGTATATTTTGAAAAGTCTTTATTTGCCTTCATTTCTGAAAGCTATTCTTGCTAAGTACAGAATTCTAGGTTACTTTAGAAGTGTTCTTTAAAGATGTGGTCTACTGTAAAGATGTTGCTCCACTGTCTTCTGACTTGCATTGTTTCCAACAAGAAGTTTGATGTCATCCTTATCTTTGTTCTTTTGTACACGTCCCTTTCTCTTTGACTACTTTCAAGACCTTCTCTATCACTGGTTTTGACCAGTTTATTTAAAATATGCCTTGCCCTAGTTGCTCTCATGTTTCTTGTGCATGTGATTCATTGAACTTCTTAGATCTGTGTATTTATAGTTTTCATCAAAATTGGACATTTTTCAGCCCTTATTTCTTCACATGCTTTTTCACCCATTCTCTGTTGGGAACTCTATTTTCACAAATATAAGGTCACTGAGGCTTTTTAAAAATTTTCTTTTGGGTTTTGAAGAGTTTCTACTACTATGTTATCAAATTCACTAATCTTTTCTTCCGTAATGTCTAATCCATTCAGTGTATTTTTCATCCTACACATTATAATTTCCTCTCTAGAAGATTGGCTTGAGTGTTTTAAAATGTTTTCTATGTCTCTACTTAACTTTTTTAACACCTAAAATACAGTTATAGTAACTATTTTACCATTCTTGTCTGCTAATTCTAACATCCTGTTTCAGTTTAGAGTCAGTTTTAATTGATTGATTTTTCTCTATTATGGGTCACATTTTCCTTTTTTTTTTTAAAGATTTTATTTATTTATTTGACACACAGAAAGAGAGAGAGAGAGAGAGCGCACAAGTAGGCAGAGCGGCAGGCAGAGGGAGAGGGAGAAGCAGGCTCCCCACTGAGCAGGGAGCCCCATGTGGGACTCAATCCTAGGACCCTGGGATCATGACCTGAATGGAAGGCAGACACTTAACTGACTGAGCCACCCAGGGGCCCCTCCTATCTCTCTTTATGTCTGGTGATCTTTAACTAGATATCAGACATTGTGAATTTTATCTTGGTGGGTGCTAGATATTGTTGTATTCCTGTGAATATTCTTGAGATTTGTTCTGTTATGCAGTTAAGTAACTTGGAAGCAATCTGATCCTTTTGAGGTTTGCTTTCAAGGTTGATTAGATAGGACTGGAGCACTGATCAACCTAGGGCTAGTTTTTTTCTTCCATTTCCAGATAAGGCCCTCTTTTGTTCCCTATGCAATGTCTCTGAATGATCAGTCTGACTGTTGGGAATTGCTGATTAATATTCAACCAAAACTTGCAGGGGACCCTCTGAAGATCTCTAGAATTCTCTAAGCAGCTATGTCTCCCCTGGTACTCTATATCTCGACAACTCTAGCTGCCCCATTCTCTCTGGATTCTCAACAACTTCTCTTCAACCCAGGGAAACTTCTTGGATTTCTCTTCCCTATGTCATGACCTAGAAACTAGCAATTACAGAGTTTTCCTCAATTATTTCCCATGTCCCATGGATCACGGTCTTTTATTGACTAATGTCCAAAGTCGTGAGAACTGTTGTTTCATATATTTGGCCCATTTTGGGAGTGGGGGGCTGTTTTAAGCAAGAGGGTATATTCAGTCCTTATCTATTTACCTCATTTTGGCCAGAAGTGGAATGCATCTTAAACAGCCCCTTGGTTATAGCCAAGTGAATTTCTGTCACTTTTGGGAATCTCAGTAAAACCTGATAAAGACAGGAAGAGGGTAGTTCTACTGGCCACAGAATACCTGAGGCTCATTTGGGTATCCTTTGGGAACGTTCTTCCTTAAAACTTCTATGGTGTTTACTTTAATGGAATTTCACCCAAATGAAATGTGTCCATGAAAAGAACTCATGCATACCCTCTCCCAGGCTTTTCTTTATTCTGGAGCCCCTCCTCTAGTAATAGTGTTTAGGGTGTATGCCTCGCTGCTCCCTCTCAGGCTCCAGAGGACACCCACTGATCTATCCACATCCCCATAAGCTTAGATCTGAGGCTGCGGGTGGCCATACACAGTGCCAGTGGGGATTACTATTAAGTCAGAGCAATGCTCATAAGGCCTGAGCTTATCCTCATGAGGATTATCTCCCAAAATCTGGGGTGGACCAGACCATAGGAAGGTCTGCTGAGTCCCCTAGGTTGAGTTTCAGGAGTGCCCATCTTTCTAATAGTCTCATGTGGCTCTGCCACCCCTGAGTCACCAGCCCACCCCTCACTCTAGAGCTCCTCCCTCTGGGGTTGCATTTTGGGGAGATCAGGTAAGAGGCAAATACAGATACTGCTCTGGGGCAGAGTACAGGCCAGCAGTCCCTACCCAAGTCTCTCTTCATCTCTGGTTATCCTGCTGGGTTTCTGCTGACCAAGATGTAATGATCACCCTCAGAGTTTAATGTTAGTAGCAAGCTAGACAAGGAGCGGACAGCCAGCCTGGCCTCAGACAAGAGCCACATTCACCAGTTGTATTCAGAAGTTGACAGAAGTAAAACACATTTTATTTCGACATTACCACATGTCCAACTAATCAAACAAATGGACCTGACAGGTGTGGATGTGAGAGATCCATTTTCTTCCCTCTTCTATGAGAAATCTGATTTGTTTTTAGAAACATGCTTTTGTTTTCTTTTTTTTTTTTTGCTTTATGGGCAGTTTTTTTCTTCATGTTTATTACCCAAGAGCCCAGGGCAGCCCTCCAGTGGAGGAGATGAAAACTGGCCTTTCAACTTAAGCCCCTTTCTGCTTTGACCAGGCCAGGCGCATATGGCAAGAGGAGCCAGGACGGAAGGAAAATAGATCTCAAGTTTCTGTTTCCTTGACAGCACAGAGCACTCAAGCCCTGCCCTTCATTCCCATCACTTCATAAGGAGGCTCAGACAAGCAAAGACGCAAGGTAAAGTGCAAAGGAGGCAAGGTTCAACTGCAACATCTGTGTGGAGGGCTGGGCGGGCAGCCGGACAAGCCATCATGGGCCCCTGCCCAGGAGAGTGCCAGGGGAATGACGGGTGACTGCTCTCCCACCACCCTTCTACCTCTCAGTCTTCCTGCTCCTTCTTTCCAGGCTAGAGTGGTACCCAGATATGGGATGGTCTTTCTGGGACAGGGAAGAGGGCAGGATAAACAGAGAGAAGCCAATTCTAGTGCCAGAAGGGCAGAGCAGACCGAGCCGGGTGTCTGTCTGCTTGGGCCGAGGTGGGGAGCACGCATGCAGGGCACAAAGCCTGTGTCCATCAGGAGGCCAGCTGGGGGGGGTGGTGGAAGGGGTGACAGGGCTAGACAGGGAAGCCAGGACGCATAGAAGCATTCAGTTTGTGATTATCTAAGAACAACAAAGCAGGGAGAGGAATCCTTTGAAACCTTAAGTTAGATCATGCTACTCTTTCTCGCCAAAGCCTCCAGTGGCTCCCTATCTCACTTCCAGTGACCAGTGTCCTCAGGGGAGTCTGTAAGAGCTGGCCTCCTGATGCCCTCTGAGCTCTGCTCCTGCCCTGGCTTCCTCCCTCCCTCTGCTAGCGTGTTATATCATTCACTTACATACTACATTGTTGCTTGACTCGCCAAACAGAAGGTAAGCTCCCTGGAGGCAGAGTTTTAGGGGATTTCTGTGCGTGTATGTCTGAGAACCGATTTATCTCCTCTGCCTAGACCAGTGCCTGGCATGTGACGGGTGTTCAGAAAGTATTTGCCAAATGAGCAGACCCACTAAAACAGAGCCTTTTTTTCACCAGTCCCGGAGCACCCAGTCCCACAGAGGGATTTCGAACTCTCTTGAGGCACTGGACTCTCTAAGCCTGACTGGGTCTGCAAGTCTGGCGGCCGATGGGGAACTCATAGATGCCTGAGTCTGGGACTCTTTTTTTTTTTATTGTGGTAAGAACACTTCACATGGGACCCACCCTCTTAACATAGTTTTAATTGTCATCCTGCCTTGTTTCTGCTCACGTAATTCTATGTGCCTGCTGTCCCCTAGGTACGTAACTGGGGCACAAAGAAACAAAAACTTGCTGATTTGACTTGACTGAAACAGCACCAGGAATGTTAGGAAACCCAACCAAGGGATCAGGGATCAGAGTGAAAAGGAGAAGCATTCTGTCCCGTGGATTTCCCAAAGTTTCCAGCATCCCTCAGCTGCCCTCCCTTTCTTTCTCTGTGGAAGGGAGCTGGGCTCCTTAGCAGTCCCTGCAATGCTCCAGCTTGGTCCCCCCGAGGTACGTGGGAGTAGACCACTGTCTCGGAGCCTTTTTATGCCAGGCATGAAGAGCGGCGAGCAGCGCGCAGTACACAGCCTCCCCTGGAACCAGAGGACCCCCGCCCCGCCGTGCACACGCGCACACACACGCCCTCACACACAGCCGTGAGACACACGGGGAGGAAGGGCTAGAAGTCCTTCACGACATGCATCTGCGGAGGTGGACGGCTCCTGAACACCGGGCCAAGGTGGAGACAGTGGAGCCAGGCAGTGTGAGAGCATGAGCGGACGAGAGGTCCAGGTGAGGTCAGAGGCAGAAGAGAAAGACGACAGGACGTGATCAACAGAAGAGCCCTGCGCCCAGTGGCGCTAGATGGCATGTTTCAGGAGACACGGGGCACAGGAGAGAGAAACGTGTAAGGGGCTCGGCATGCGCAGGCTCCACCTGGCAAAAGGAGGCCGCACGCCCAGACAGGCCAGGAACTTACCGGCTCGGGGCACGCCCCCCCGGCCGCAGGCACCTGCGCAGGCAGCACAAGCGTGTGCGGCCCCGGACGCCCGTACACTGGCAGCCTGCGGAGCGCGGCGGGAGGTAGCTGCCCCGGGTGACGACTTAGGCACCAGAGAATTAAAATGGTTCCTTCAAGTTCTGTAAGGACCCTCGGGAATAGACTCTAAGTTGCTGACTTTAAAGAAGAGGAGCTAGTCAGCCGCTCATGGAGTCGGGAGGAAAGAAGGGACTGGAACCCTAGCTTCCTGGCTCCCACCGAAGAGCAGGGCCTCTGCTCTTTCTGTGCCCAGTGGCTGGAGAGACGGCAAATGAGGGGAGGGGGTGCGGGACCCCCAGCCCGTCTCCTTCATGCAGCTGGCTACTTTCACTGCTGCTGGAAGGAAAGAGGTGCAAGGGAGGCACCCCCTTCCCCCGCCCCCAGTGGGGGTCCTAGGGGCAAAGGTCAGGGGCCTCCGGGCTTCCTCCCCTTGCCACCGGTCACCCTGGGGGTCTGCGCCATGCTTGAAGCACATTAAAAAGAGGGAGACGAAAGAGATGGGGTGAGGAAAAAAAGAGAGAAGGAGAGACCAGGCTCAAAAAAAGGAGCCCAGTTAGCCTCACAGAAGGGCTGCAAGAGGACTTTGAAAACACCAGCCAGCTTATCCACATCAGATCTTGGGCCCAAATCTCTACGCCCTTTCCTTCTCTATCACTGACTGTCTTACAGATGGGAACACGAGCCCAAGAGGGTCCATTCCTGGCGCAGAACTACAGAGAGGGGCGGGGGGCCCAGCCCTGCCCCGACTCCAGCTGTTGCCTGGACCACGCCAGGATCCTGTCGCTGCGGAGAGCATCAGGAAGCATCTCTGCCCAGGAGTGCACACCTGTCTCTCCTGCTTGCCTCTGCGCTCACCCCCACCAGGGAGGGAGCGTGTGGAGGTCGACCTCCCACCAAAGGGAGAGATGGTTTCATGAAGTGTCACATGCTGGTGCCTGGAAAGTGGCACCGAGGTCAGCCCCGCCTCCTTCCAGGAGACACTCACCATTCATCTGGGAGGGCGACGAAGAGTAGTCCCGGTCCGTGTGCCGTCGCTCAGGTTTCAGATTGCGGCTTTGTCTGCCAGAGCCTTCCAGCATGTTCACGATCTCACCTCGGTCAATGTTCCGCAGGGCTGCGTACAGATTCTCCACTGTGGGGGGGGGGGGGAGAAGAGAAGGGGCGCTTGCCGAGGGGATTCTCATCATCGTGGGTGGGGCGGGAATGTGGGGGGGGCAGGCGGGAGGTGGGGGGTGGGGGTGATTTATCATCTCCGAATGTGGAGGCACCCCTCTTTTGTCATAATCAAAACTACCCGCCTCTTTGGGGGATATTTTGTTATCCTTCCACAGATCTTTTCCAACCCCGTAATGGTGGCCAATTTCAAAGCATGGAAAGACTTTTTTTTTGTCATCTAAGAGGAATTCCACAGGGAATGAGAGTGAGGAGAATTGGATACTGTCTTTTTGAAATCCTTGGTCCTTGCCAGTTGATTTGAGATGCAAATGCAGACACTCAATTTCCTCTTAGTGTTCCTGAGGACTGGGAATTTAGTTGAGGAAGAACTGATGAAAAGAGTGAGACAAATCTTCCCTCCAGGTTGGAGGAAAAGATACTCCCGCATCAGGCAGGATTTGCTCCCCCATGCTGTGTCCTGAGAGGACAGTCCTCATGTGTTTGAGACACTCCACAGGAAGTCATACAACCTGCACCTATGTGGTCATCTTGGTCCCCGTGTGACTGTTCTCTTACTCAGATGGGAAAAAAGATGAGGCCAAGACTTTCCTATCTTCTTACGACAGGATTGCCTAGAGGACCCCGTGACCCTGGAGAGGTGTGTGTGTGAGAGACAGAGACAGAAAGAGTGTAAAAGAGATTGGTTCCAAAGGCCATGATCACAACTGGAATTTGAAAGAAGAACTGCTTGGGTGAAGAGGCCCAGGCTTTGGAAAGAGAAGGCTTCCTTAGCTTAATGGTACTGACTGTTTGCGTTTTTGCCTTCACGGATGACCCAGAGGTTCAACAAGGCTACACTCTGCTCCAACAAGGAGTTGGGGTTTTCCACGCGGATCCTGTTGATGTCTTCCACACTGAACTGCAGTTCCCGAGCCAACTCTGCAAGCAAAGACCCGAGGCCAGGGGTGAGCCACGCCAGAGCCCGGCTCCGGCTCCCCAGCTGGGCGCCATGGAGTGGGGGCGTCTGGCAGGGAGTACCATGACTTAAAGGACAGTCTCCCCGTGGATTTGGTAGTCCTTCTTACCCAGAAGTACCTAGTGAAACAGAGACACCTGCATCTTTGTATCTCCCAAAAGTGGGGCGTAAACACGAGTGCTCAAAAAATAGATAGTGAATGAGTAAGTGAATGAATGTCCTTTCTTTCTTTCATCACTTCAAATATGAGATGACAATACTGAGCCTCTCAGCAAGGCTAGCGCTCATGCAAGGTCACAGAACAAGCCAATGCCGGAGCCGGGCGTGGGCTGAGCCAGCGGATGCCCACTCCAGGGCTGTTGAACAACACCAGGGTGCCACTTACTTTCCACCAAGAAGCAATTAGAGTGGAAATGCATTTCTGTACTTATGTTTCTTCTGGGAAAGGCATTATTTACATTGAAAATGAAAATACAAGTTCCCATCTAAATGCAAGGCAATAACACAGAACGTTAGCTTTTTCCCTGCCATTGTTTTTATTCTTATTTCTCACAGGTGCTTTGGAAAGGAGAACAGCCTCAGAGTCCAATTTCAAGGATGAGGAAGACCAGAGGACAGTGATGGTAAGAATCAGAATGTACACGAACCCCCCCCCCCCCCCCCCCGCCCCAACACACACACACAAGAAGCAGCAGCAGACATTCTTTTTTGGCTTAAGAATGAATACTCCCTGAACTTCTGTTGTAAGTTTTTGTCAGAGTCTTTCAGCAAGTTATTGTTAAGGTTTCTGAGTTTGTCTGAAGCCCCCTCTACAGGGAGGCTGAGTGAAGGAAGTCCTTTCATATGAAAGTTAACAAAAAAGGACCAGGGATGGGGCGTGGTGGTGGTGGTGGTGGTGGTGGTGGTGGTGGTGGTGGTGGTGGTGGTGGTGGTGGTGGTGGATTAAGTTATAGGGCCGGTGACTGAGTAAAACACCATATTTTGAGCTTTCACCATATTTTTCCCACACACAGCCTCACTTCAAATGAGATCTGCCCTCACTGTTGATGTGACTTCTGGTAGACCTCAGTGACAGCCAGAGATTCTAAGTGAAGAATTTTGAGACTTCTTTTCTTTCTTTCCCTCAACAAAGCCAGCCTTTGAGGAAGGGCAACGTGAGAACAGGGAGCAGTGGACAGGTGGTCAGGAGACGTAGTTTTTTGTCTCTGTGTTTTTTATTTGTTTGATGGTTTTCCAGAGTTCTCTCACTAACTAGCTACAAAACTAGAGTCACTCTATTTAACTGGATCTCAGTTTTCCCATCTGTCAATTGAGGTGAACCAGATCAATTGTAAGGTCTCTTGTAACTTCAGAAGTTAATTCTTCCTGGGGTGCCTGGATGGCTCAGTTGGTTGAGCGTCTGATTCTTGGTTTCAGCTCAGGTCATGGGATCAAGCCCTGCGTTGGGCTCAGCGCTCAGTGTGGAATCTGCCTCAGATTCTCTCTCCCTCTCCCTCCTGTTCATTCTCTCTTTCTTTCAAATAAATAAATAAAATCTTTTTTAAAAAAGTTAATTCTTTCTTATAAAGAAAAATCAGGCTGAAATGGAGGAGGGAGGGGGCTCACTTTTTGCACTGGTGCCCAAAGGCATTGCTGGGTCCAAGACAATCACACATCAGATGCACCAAGGATGGTGAAAAGAGGTTGCTCCTGAAGGGGAAGGAGCTGTAGGGGTTTGTGTAGACTGGCAAAGTGCCGACTCACCCGCCCAGCTGAGGCCAAGGTGTTCTGATATAATAGCCATCTTCATATCTGCTCGGTCTGTCCCACTGAGGGAACCTGGGGAGAAGCATTGGGTTGCAGTCAGTCCTCTGGGCAGGACAGGCCATCAGCAGGTGTGAGTAAATGACCTTAGATGGAGGCTCAGCTCACGGGCAGCCCTCAGCGTCCGCTGACCTGGTGGCCAAGCCTGTGCAGGCTGGGTGCAGGCCGGGGCCAAAGCCTCCACATGCTGTGCTCACAACGGGCTAAGCTACTCTAGGAGTGAGGGGGAGTGATGTCACCTACAACCTTCTGGAAAGGCGGCGACACACATTGCCAAGAGTTTATACCCAGTGAGGATTCGCTGAGAATGCTGTATCTCAGGGCCAACGGCGTCAGAGTCCTTCTCCTCTCATCAGCACCGCTCACCTGCAGAGGGAAGACAAAGAAAGGGGACTTGGGGTCTGGGGCGTCCCCCTTCTTGGAGCTGCTTCAAGCCCACAGGCCGTGCGGTGGGGCGTGATGCCCGTCCTGGCAAACGGTAAGTAGCCCTGCTTCTCTGGAGCCGCGACACGAAGAACAGAAGTGTGCAAAGAGGTCGGGGCAAGAGGGAGTGATGAGATTCACATACTTTATTAAGAATAACCAGAATGGCAAGCTCGTGTGGCCCTTACCAGGTGCCAGGCCCTGTCTGATGCTCGCCACGGCCTCTGGGTAGGTATTAGTACGACTCCCATCTCATGGATGAGGGTACTGAGCCATAGAGGGGTCAAATAACTTGCCCAAAGTCACTCAGCCAGTAAGTGGTAGAGCTGGGGTTTGAACCTAAAAACCAAGTCTTTCTTTCTGGGTCCCTTTATACTCAAAAGACCCGTTTTCGGTACTGGCCCGAGGCCTAGCACCCCAGCTCTGCAGAGAAGCACCCAGATGCTTGCTCAAGGCTGCAGGAAATCCTCTTTTGAAAGGGAAGTTGGTTCACACCCTCCCTGGACAGTAAAGAGAAACTAAGCCACGGACATAGGGCCAAAGCCCTGCTTTTTCCCTAGCTGGCCATGGAAGGCTCACAGCACAGCAGCAAAAGAACAACAGGAACATGGAGACGCACAAGCCCTCCAAAGTCCCTGGTGCAGCGGTGACTCTGAGGCTCTTACAGGGACGGATAAATCAACATATTTGGTCAGGACGCCTTTGCTGAGCTCAAAAATCTGGGTGTTTGCAGGGGCTGAGACACCAGGGCTCCCTTCTCTGAGGGCCTGGCACACTGGGGAAGATAAGCAAGTACATGAAAAAGAGGCTTGAAAAAACCTCGTAAATGGCCAGTAACCTCGAGCAATTCGACACCTGGTTCTAAGCCTCAGAGGCCTCAGACAAGGGGTGCCATGGTAGATGCCTGTGAGGCTCCTTCTGACCTTCGAGAAAGATCATCCTAGAGGGCTCAAGGCCCACAGTGAGGACACGCATACTGCTGTCTGATACTGGCATTGCTCCTAGCTTGCAGGAAGGCCTGGGGTGCGCTCTCCCTGCCCAGGCCAGTCAACTGTCCCGAGGACAACCAAGAGCCTTCCTGGACCTCAGGGAACTCAAAGGCAGCTTTTCAACAAGAAGTCCTTTGGAAGCACTTGACCTTGAGTCTGTACGGGGACCCCCCCCCCACCCCCCAGCAAGGGCCCTCCTCAGGGGGCAGCTCACCTTGGTGCAGGGGGGCATGGTGATGTTCAAGTGGCAGAGAATGTGCTGGGCATCCTCATACTTCATGGCCTTGCGCAGAAATGACAAGGACCCTGCTGGTTCTCGACTGCTGTCCCTCACCTACATTCACGCACACAAAAGCAAGCCTCGGGGGGCTGTTCCAGAGGCTTAGAGATTTCTGCCTCCCAAACCCCCTCGACCCGGAGGATTCATCGGCACCTTCACAGGTATGGCCAGGCGGTTCTCCCGAAATGACTGGAACTGGAAACTCCGCTGCTGGGCAGCTTTTCTGACGGGTACCAGGTTCCCAAAGAGCTCTGCGAAAAGAGGCATTCCTTCCAGAACCTGCAGGAGGAGAAAAGCAAATACAGCTTGTCGGGGAGACATGCCTGCAAGTCCCGTCCTGCCTCCAGCTCTGGTCTTTCTTTCACCAGCTCACGCCCCATCTACCACACGAGGCACAGGGGCCGTGCTCTGGGAAACCCCACCATTTGTTTTGAAAAAGGTTTTGTTTCCGAGGTTATAATGAGCGAGGCACGCCTTCTCACTTCAAAGGATTTTATAATAGGCAAGCGTCTTTGTATATCTCTGGGTGGTTGATCAGAATTGCCATCTGAGTACTCTAGAACTCCACTGAAGGGTCATCATAGGGCTTCCCCAGGAGAGCTGGGTCTCTTTTTACACCTGTCCAGGAAGGTTTAGTTTATGGGAAGTGCTACAAGGACCACGTTATATTGGAATCTCACCCATGGATATAGGAATCCTTACTGCGCATATGCACGGTTCGAAGCCATTGAACTTCATGGGTTTGATGAAATTATCATCAAACCCATTTGACAGTTGAAGAAATTGAGGCCCAAAGAGAAGAAATGTTTCATCCAGTTAGTTCCCGAATTGGGACTAGAGGTAGGGCTCCAGAGTGCCAGCCCTGTGCCCTCAGCCCCCTGGGAAGGCTCAGAACAGACTCTGAGGGCAGACGTTTGGAAGGGTCCTGGCTCCTTGCACGTCTTGACACGACAAGTCTCCTGGGGTCAGGACTAAGTTCCGATCTAGTCCCTGGTCCTTTCTCCTCACATCATTTGTCCAGCTGTCCTCCCTGCCTCATCGGGGTGCTACCAGAACCCTGGCAGAGCAGGTAAGCTCGTGTGCTCGGGGCTCAGACTGCTCAGACAAATCCTTTCTCTACCTTTTCCTCAGGTGCATGACCTTGGAGGGTGACTTCACCTCTCTGGGGCCTGGTGCCCCAGTCTGCAGATGGGGATCATAAGAGCACACCCGCTGATGAGACTCAGGGGAGATCATGCTAGCTTGGCACAGCCAGTCACGGTACCTCTATGTCCCTGCTCCGAGCCACCTCGATGAAGTTCTCATGCTGCTCCAGGGTCTTGTCCACTTTGTCATCTGTCATGCAATAACAGCGCAGACGCCCTTCGCGGGGGTCATTCATCTTGGCAAAAATGACAAACTTGGCCATGTAGGGCACGGCGGTGAGCTCCTTGTACAGCAGGGAGGCGAAGTTCACAGCTTCGGCAGTCCGAGGACAGTCGGACAGCCAGAACCTAGAAAGAGGGGGCTGATCAGAAGCATGTTCCGGCATGCCCGGTGGAGAGCTTCATCTCTGTGCCCACAGAAGGAGCCCGTGCGCCACAGGGGTGGCCGCTCTGATGGCCCCGCTGGTCGGCGCGGGGCCTCTGTGTGCAAAGGGGCAGTGGAGGGCCCTCCCTCAGGTTCAAGCCCGGGATGGGCGGGTCGAGGCGGGAGGATGGGGCATGAGTGGGGGCCGCGCCGACCCCCCTCGGTGCAGGGGCTGCAGCCCACCTGGCAGAGACGTTGGTGGTGAAGGCAGCGCACTCGTTGGCATACACGAGCTTGGTTGTCCCCGTTATATCTTCCCACTGGGCTTGGTCTGTTCCTCCTGCAACAGGAGCAGAGACGGGCTGGGGGACAGCGTTCAGAGGGTAGACAGAGCTTGGCGAAATGTAAGGGCAGAGCGTGGAAGGGCAGAGCCGGGGACACCTGTGTGGCCCTGAGCGCACCTTTGTTCTCATACTCTCCTCCTCCTGGTGACCCCTTCTTCTAGGGGCCAGAGGGCTAGACCACGGAGGGGGCTCTACCCAGACGGATCGCCCCTCCCTCCATCCCCTAGGGAAGCCAAAGCAAGCTGATGGCTGGCTTCACCTTCTCCCGTTTCCCCTGAATGTGGCCACAGGGAGCCGCTGCCGCCTGGAAGATGGCACAGAGGCAAAAGGGGGCACCTCTCACCAGTGACACTGCAGAGCAGGCGAAGGCTGGTGGTGTCCCCCTCGCCGCTGTCCCTTGGGTTGTCCGTCCAGGAAGGAGGGAGCGGGATCCGAAGCCCAATGGGGCGGTAGAACTTCCGGCGCCGTGGCTCCACGGTGACAATGGGGCTGAACGTGGCCTGGTTGCCCAGCAGTTTGGTGACCAGCTCATCTGGTACGGGCTGGGCCTGTGAGGCATCAAAGGTGGACCCTCAGCCTCGAGGAGCAGAGGGGCTTGTTCACGAGGGGAAGCACACCCCCAAAGGGAGAGCAGGCTGTTTATGCAGAGGGCAAAGTCTCCCCGGGGGGACGTCGGGGGCCCTCCACCATTGGACCACGCAGATCTGTTTTGATGAGCACAAGGCCTGTGTTGGGGTTGACGTCACTGCTCAGCTGTCTTTCTGGAGCCCCCTTCTCCCCCTTTCCCTCCTGCTCCTCATTCCCGGGATGACACGGTCCTTGCTCCACATTAGTTAGCTCTCCAGAAGAATCCCCTTGTAGCTGAATGCACGATCAGGGGCTTTCTGCAGCGTAACAAGGAGCACCTGTCTTTTCCTACCCACCCGACTTTCTTTTGAGCTTTAAGGTCACACCTCTAACTGGAATTTTAAGGCATTAGACAAAAGTGGGGGGATGTCCTGGGGAAGAGGGTCATCCTCCCGGGGGCCTTGAATTCCTCCCAGCCTCCGTGAACTCTGAGTTGCTGAGTGGGGGGTGAGGAGGAGGGCTGTGTCACCTGCAGAGCCAGCTTCACTCTCTTGGTAACAGCGTTTTCCGGGAACGTTGCCTGCACCAGTGGGACCAGCTTGCTCTTCAGGAAGCCCCCTTCAGGGCCAATGGTGTCATAGTCCTGGCAGAGCCGTGACATGATCACGAAGTACAAGGGGAAGTCGGTGGTGATGATGCGGCAGACCCTCTTCTTCTCCAGCTCCTCCAGACTCCCCAGCTCTGGAATCACACAGCACGGCGCCGCCCCCTGTCACGCTGGGCTCAGGCTCAACCACTGAGTCCCCAGGACCTCTGCATCCCTGGTGCCCTCCCCGGGCACCCCCTTAGATGCTCCAGAACTGGACCTGTTGGGGCCATCCCCAGTCCCTCCCACCCTCCCAAACTCCAGGCGGCCCCAACAACCGCCCCAAACGGGCAAGCTCAAATCCCACCTTCCGGAAGGAGGGTGCCTTGGGGCTGTTACCTTCGTCCATCCCATTGAGGATCTGGTCCAGATCCAGGTAGCTCTCTCCATGGCGGTTCCTATGTTCCTTCCACACGGAGCCGTTTTCACTGCGCAGCACCACAAGCTCGCGGTCCCCACGGCCATGGGAGGCAAAGTGGGGGATCTCTACGATCACGGGGCTGAGGGGACAGAGCAGATGGGGGGCAAGGGGCCTGGGTGTGGGCGTGCGTGCCTGCCGAGAGGGGGCTGGGCCCTGGGAGGAAAGCACAGGGGAAGGGGGACAGTGCGTCCCCGCCTGGAGGAAGAAGGGATCCTGCAGCCATGGCGAGGCCCCCCTGGGGCAGGGCGGACAGGGGAGCAGACCCGCCTTGGGTTCCCGAGATGTTCCGAGGGCCCCTCACTCACGGCCAGGCCCCCGAGGAACAGCGAGCACAGGATTCCACCCCATTTCACAGGGGGCCCTCCTGCCACGGCCACAGCGGAGGCTCGCACATTAACCTAGCCCTCGGACCTGAGGCCCAGAATCCCCGGACGGGGCACCAAACCTCTCCTAGCCTCAGCTGCCTTCTCTCTCCACCAGTGCCGATGACACTTCCCTCAGAGGGAGGCTTCAATGACTACATCAAAAAGGGAAAGTCAACACGAAAGCACTCTGCAGGCTATGGTGGGTGGAAACTCGGTGGCAGGGATGGCAGTGCACAAAGATGGACGGGCAGGGCCTCCCGGGCAAGACCTGCCCCAGCATTACCATCCCTGGTGCCTGGTGCATAACAGAGCTCAAGTAGAACCCCACACTTCGCTTTGGAAAGGGAAAGGAATAGGTCTCTGAAGCCCATTAATCTTGTCCTTGGGGGCAATGCTGCAGGGCTGTCTTCTAGATATACCATTTTAGAGCTTAAAGAATTAAACCCTTGGGGGGCCCAAAGTAGCCCTGTCTTCTCAGTACCCTTCCCTAGTGTCCTACAAGGTTTGAGAGGAGTAAGCTCCCCCTGGGCTATGGTGTATCTGGGAGAAGGGGAGTCCGAGCTCCTGGTTCTGCTCCTCGGTCAGGACAGCAGAGAACTGAGATGGCTTGGGGCTCCGGGGCTCGCCTCTCCCTCTGCCCTGCGGCCGGCCTGGCTCTGGGTGGTTGCTGCTGGGGCGGCTGCGACCGACCAGTGGGGTGGGGACAGGTTAGGGACACGTGCCGCGCACATGCATGTCCAGCTCGAGTGACCTCTCACCTTAAGAACTGGGCCCCCGTGGGTCCCAGCGCAATGATCCTGCTGGCCAGGCCCTCCTCCTCAGCCAGCGGGGGCGGCGTGCTCAGCTTCTGGGGCTTGACCAGGCGGCAGGTGATGCGAGTAGGTGCGGCGCACGTCCGGGGCGGGATCACCACCCGCAGGCCATTGTGACGACTGCCCCTCATGGAGCCTCCTCGGGCATCCACCATGAAGCTCACCAGAAACCTACGGCACAGGCAGACCCGTGTCGGGCTTCTGTGCACTCTCTCTGAGACAGGGAGAGCGAGGGCCCAGAAGCCACGAGGCCCCGTCACAGGGGTCACTCACCCTGTGTGGACAGGGCTGGCCACTGGGCTGATGTTGTCTGAGGTCTCTGTGGCCGGGCTGCTGGGGATGAGTGAGTCTTCGTCATACTCCTTAGATGCCTGAGGAGGAGAGAAAGGCCAATGGCCCCATCACTTCCTGGACCACGGGAGCTAGTCCCGCCCAGCTGGTGGTGTTCCGGGCTGGGGAGGCTTGGGAGCATCTCCTTGCCAGAAAGCAAGTGACCCAGAGGAAGTATTCCCACACACTCACCACTGACCCTTTTGGGACAAGTCTTTCCTGGAGTCGAAAAGGAAGCACAGACTTCTTCCTACCACCATGGCTTCTCCTTGGCTCCTTTTAGGTCCCACATCTACTGCACAAACGGCAGACCCACCCGCTCTTTCCTCCAGCCACATCCCAGTGTGAAAACCCTGTTCTAGGGAGCTTGGTTTTCGAAGACTCACCACCGGAGCCATGCACCATCACCTACTAGCTACTTAGCTCGGGCAAGTGACTTATCTTGCAGGCATCTGAGATATAGGAGGTGACCAGAGCAGACCCTACCCTTGGGGGGCTTCCTGTGGCCTCATCTGCAAATGGGATGGTCCCTGCCCCTCAGTGACGCTGTGGTGGCAGAGACATGGGGTTGCCACACATGGGGCCTTGCATATCACAAGGACTCAGGAAAGCCAGCAGGGTCTGCATCTGGCCCTCGGCCCTTTCTGGGTTTATTCCCAACTCTGCTCTCACTCCCAGGGGCCTGATGCCCTTGCCCCTCTCTGTCGCTGGTCCAGTCCACCCACCCTCACACCTTGCCTCCTACACGAAGCTTTCCCATGACTCTAATCCAGAAGGCTTCACGCGGCACGATCGAGCACCAGGACAGGGATTCTTCCTGCATTCTGGGTTAAGTAGCTTCAGATATCTGAGCCCACCCTTCCCAGTTGGCCCATCTGCTCCTAAGGGGCAGGCTTGGGTCTCACAGTTCTACGTCGAGCCCGGAACAGGGCATGGAGTAGGAATCCAGGAATACCCGCTGGCTTGAGTTCATGATTTAGTAAGAAGCTGAAGAGAATGGGTTGGTCACAGAACAACAGGACATAGGCTGACTCGGTGACTTTCTAGTCTTTGGCAGCATCCGGGGAATATGCCAGAGCTGTGCCAGGGCCATAGTTGACCCTATCTCCCAAATGCCTCCACGTGAGTGACAACAGCATCACAGCACTGTGACATACCCTAGCATGGAATGGCTGATGGGACAGCTTCCTAGCTGCCTTGTCCCTGCACGCCACCTCTGTGCGGGGCTATGGCTGCTGCCGTCACACCCGGAGTCCCGGGGTGGCGAAGGCCAAGACCGGCCATGGCTGGAGATGGGCCATGCCCGGCTTGGTTACCAGGCCTCAGGGCAATAATCTCCAATCTCCAAACGTCACACTGCTTTTTATCCTAGAAGACCCCCTCGCCGTGGGGAAAAAAAAAAAAAAGGTACCAAATAGCATACAATGAAATCAAGGGGAATTAAATTGTTTGAAACCACCCTACTGTTTTTTGGGACAAATTCAGGTGGCATCCAGGGAAGCCGCAAGTTGGGGACTATGATGACTAACAGTCCCCCTGGGAGCACTCTCTGACGCCCCTTCCTGTCTGCATTGGTCTTTTCAGCTCCCAATAATCCCTTGAGGAAGGGGAGGCAGAAACTGTCCCCCTTTATAACGGATGTGAAAGAGAGGAGGTCCGTTCCTGTGTGTGCAGCTCGGCCTCAGCTGCCTCCCCAGCACCGTGACCCGCTGCGGGGGCACCGAGCCTGTGCCCAGGGTGGGGTGGTGGTGGCTGTGGCCGGGACAGCACGGGCTTTGGAGCCAGAATTTCGGAGCCTCTCTTGTGTCTGGACGAGCGTGTTTTGCACACTCTTGGGTCCTCGGAGGCTCCTATCATTCATATCTGGGGTAAGAACTCGGGCAGCATGGGGGTCGGCAAGGGACACATGGAAGCAAGGATCTAAGAGCTTGGTAAGCGCCACAGGCTTTAGAATTCGTAGTTGCTATTGTACTGCAGGTCATCTCAAAACCATCACTGTCCTGGGGTACCCGCTCTCCGCCGACGGGAAAAAAGAGAAAAGGTGCTTCTTACCTGTTCTGGCTCTTCCGATCTGATCACCACTGTCTCAGGTGTGACACAAGGGATCCTCGGGATGGCTGGAGATTCCACCCTATATGCCCAGAACATTGGGAAATCAAAGGGATGATCCTTCTAAGTGGCCCCCATCTACCACGGGAGGCCTAACAAAACAGCTCTGTACCCCCGTGATAACCTCTCCCACCTGCCCCCGTTGCTGCACCCCAAAGCGCCCATCACACAGGCAATACTTCCCAGCCTTGCACACAGACCAGCCTCTTCCCCTCGCCTCAGAGCCTCTCCCCGGGGCCCAGCTGACCTTCACAAGCCAGGTGAAGGGGCTGCCTCCTGCACGAAGCCTTCCCTCACACTTATCAACTCCTTCTCAGTCTCACAGCCCTTACTGGTAGGATCCTCACTCTGGCCTTAACATCTCATTCTCTGGGTGTGTGTGTTGTGATCCCACCAAATAAATCGGTCAGTTCTTTATGAACGATCAAGTCTCGTATTTCTTTCTAGCTGATGTGCAGTAAGTACTAATGATGTTGAGTTTTGGGATTTATATTTTATCCAATAAATACTAACTGATTAACTATTCTGGGGTTTCACTTCCCACTGGTCCACTGCCCTGTTTAGTAGAAGCTGTGGGACTGAGCCGGCACACGTCTATTTTTTCAGAAAACACTGAGGACTTGGTGTTTCTACAGAGTTGTCGCTTTTAGACTTATTTGCCAAACCTCCCTGTGTGCCGAGGGACCCACATGGGAATAACTCCCTGCAGGGTGAGGGAGGGATGTGTTCCAGGCAGACACAAACCCTCCGTGGGTCTCCCTAAGGTGCCATGATGACAGAGGGACATGGTCAGCGTGTGAGCTTAGCTTGGTCACCATTGTGAATGTGAACCTTCCTCAGGGGACCTTTCTGGTGGGAAACTGGGGGTGCAGGAGAGGGAAGGGCTGTGAATAGGAGACCGAGAGAGGGAGGCAGAGAGTTGGGAGCAGGTCACGGAAGACGAAGGGACACACACTGCCGGACAGCATGCCATAAGGGGGGGCCTCTGTGTCCCCATCTGGAGGTCAAGGCACAGAGCTCGCTGATCCTAAGGATGCCACAGTCTGACCACCCAGCATCCCATCCCCGTTAGTGGCACACGTGGCGCCTGGCCTTCTGCTCGGGCCTCCCTCTCCTCTGTGTCCCAGAGCTGGACCTGCACGTCCATGGTATGCCCACTCCTTACACTTGGTCCAGCTTCGGCACGAAATCCAGCAGCTCCTTCTCTTCGTCTATATCCCTGGAATCCTGCCTCTCAGCCTTGGAGTCGAGTTCTTCCCCTGAAACCACACAAGCTGATGTGAGGGACACAATGGAGATTTCCTCTTTCTTTTTAAAAAAGTGCTCTCCCACTCCTCTCAGTGCTGGCTCCCGAGGAGTGGAGCAAGGTCCTTGCTGCTCCAAGGGGACCACTAACAGCATCTTCGGCCAGTCCTGTTCCTCCAGCGCTGGTGCCCAGAGCAGGGCAGCCAGCTCCTCACAGCTCAGTCTACGCCAGGCTTTGTGGAAGACAAAAAATACAGCCCAGAAGGGACTGTCTCGGCCTGACAAGTCGTACCTCACAATAGCCCCCGCAAGGTATGCAGACACCAAGGAAAGAGTTGTTTCTGTCCTTTGCCACAGGGCACACTGCAGAAGGGTCAACTACAGTGGGACTGAACCCATTCATTCTGAAGGGCTCTAGGCTTTTTGGCAATGACAGCAGCCGAAACCTCATGATTTCCTAAGTCCCTTCCCAAAAGGTTCAAACTAAGTCTGCAAGCCAGACTGCCTCTTTGTGTCTCTCTCCTTGCTTGGACTGGAGTGGGAGCCCTCGACCTTGCAGTGTCCTTTCCTGTCACTTGGTGGTGAGTGGCCTGGCTCTGTGATCTGAAGCTGACAGAATGGAAGAACGGCTCATGCAGTTATGATCACGAACACGGTGGCATGGGCACAGACACGAAAATGGAGAGGCGGGAGCCACCCGCCTGGGCATGGATCTTACGGGCGCACATCTCCTGTTAGAGTCAAGCTCCTGGCTCCGAACTGTTAGCCATCGGAGGAGGGTAGAAAGCAGGAATGGATTAGTGAGAGCTGGGATTGCTTAGGGTGGGGTGCACTCGTGAGAAAGGGCCACAGGGAACAGAAAGTGTTTCATACCCATGATAGTTATATGAGCGGTTCCTGGAAAGCAAAGAAGAGCCAAGTTTAAGAAAGGACAGGATTGAAGTCAGTTAAAGCAAGAGGCATATCATTAAAGGGGATACAAAGGGAGCTTGAATCATCTCGCCAACACGGTTATACCACCAGGGGCTGGAGGGAGAATCCAGACCAACCCCACCATTTTACATCACAACGGGTCCCCTCAGACTTCCGTGAAGAGATGGGCTTATGTGGGGCAGGAAAAAATACTAAAGCACTCTGTGGGTCACAGAAGCTGAAACTCTAGTCGTTTCATAATAATAGATACACTCCAAGACTTACTGACCCACGATACACTCCAAGACTTACTGACCCACGATGGGGTCAGAAGTGTAGCTTGCTAAGAAAAAATTCTTCCAGAATTTAAATGAATAACTTCTTATTTGTTCAAAGCACAAGGAAAACCTCAGGCAAAACTTTATCGCAGTTTTTTACAGTCTGACAGTTGATCTGAGTAGAGTCATACTCCTTGTATTACATATGTAAACACATATATTTATGAAACTTCACGGAATTTTGTATTTTAATCTCTGAGATGTCGATTTTTCCTTCTCCTAAAATTACACTAAAGGAGTGTTTTTGATAACACACAACATCATTAAAAAGCGGGTCTCTCTGGCTTTGGTACAGACCTGCAGACTGAGGCTGTGCAGCATGGCAGGTAGCCGGAAGCCCCCAGCGAGGGAGGGCTCACCGTCCCCTGTGCTCCCTTCATCCTGACTTGCCCCCGCTTTTTGTTAATCCCAGACTTTACCTTCATCTTCAGAGACATCCAGGATCTCATCTACCGTCTCAGGGAAACTCAGCCGGTGCTTGTCACTGGTTAACTAAATTGAGAAAAAGCAGAGAATTCAACCCAACTAGAACAGTGGGCCATTTCACTGATCCAGCAGTTACCTGGTTATGACTGTGGAGGAAGGAAGTGGGAAAGGAGGTTTGTCTTTGCCCTCGGCCTGAAAGCTCAAGTCTGGCAAGGGGGCAAACAGGCAGCGCCAGCTTCCTATCGCCTTGTCTGCCCCCACCCCATCTTGCTGTTTGACCCCCCTTAGCTCTGCTCACAGCCCGAGCCTTCTCGCCACTAGGTGGCAGCACAACTCCGTGCGATGGAGAACACTCTCCCCGCGGGCCCCAGCCCCGCCTTGGCGTGGTGCTTCCTACCCCGTCCCCCGAAGGCGCTCCTCTTTTCCCTGAATAACCCACAGGGGCGCCCTGTCAGGCTATGTGTGTCGGGGGTGGTGGGTGCAGTGGAGAGGCGGACATACCACAAAACTGGGTTCATCCGTGACCACCTTGAGCACGTCTGTGACCGAAATGTAGCCCAAGCGCTTGGCTATTGCCAGAGGTGTGGTTCCATTCTGGGAGAAACGGCAGAGAGCGGATGACATCAGACAAGGAATGGACTCTGGGGGTAAAGCATTGCCCCTTTTACACAGACCAAGCTCACGTTCTAATTGTTTGGAAGGGTCTAGGTGGACACGTTGCACCTCGGAGCCCAGAGCAAGGCCCCTGCACATGCGTGAGCCCAGACGGGTGTTAGCAACGATGCTTGCAAAGACCGGGTACGGAAGAGAGGAGGGCAGTGATCCTTTAAATCTGGAGCACTGAGCGCGGGAGTTTTGAAACGAGAACAGGGGAAATCCTGCCGGGACATGCCAAGAACTGCCAAGAGGGAACCAAACCGACCAGAAGGAAAGGGTCCGGAAAGCACCATATGCAATTCTGGAATAGGAAAGTGATGAGCAACGCTGCTCACTGCTCCCAACACCGGTTCTTTGGGTGTCAGTTACTGAGCGTTAAAATAGTTAAAATAATCCATACACACTTCAATGAACTATGTAGGCCAATCAGAAATCACAATCACCAGAAACAGGGGAGGGGCGTATCTTCTACTCCTATTTGAAGAGACAGAGCTACGTGGAAGTAAATTGATGTTGAGGCTTTATTTTTCTTTTGAGTTCTCCAGTCCCAGGATGTGCCCTGGACCCCGTGCAGATTTAGCTCCGACCACAGTTATAAATTTAGCAACCACATCTACAGTCAAACGTCCATATGCTTTCAGAGCTGGATGCGGCCAGGAGGAGATCTAGTAAAGCCTTCAGGGTGTCGGATGAGGAAGCCCCACTCAACCATGATCCCGATGTCAAAGACAACCCTGAAGCCCTGAAACAGCAGGAACCACCTGAGATGTTTGGTTGTGTGCACTTGTACTCTATTGACAGCAACTTCACATAGTATAGAAAGAGTTTCAAAGGTAATATTTAAATAAAGGTAAAAGGGGGAGGGTAAATGGTACTTAAAAGGATATCCTACAGGGGCACCTGGGTGGCTCAGTTGGTTAAGCGTTTGCCTTAGGCTCAGGTCATGATCTTGGGGTCCTCAGATCAAGTCTGCTTCTCCCTCTCCCTCTGCCCCTCCCCCTGCTCTTCCATTCACTCTCTCTCTCAAATAAATAAATAAAATTAAAAAAAAAAAAAAAGGATAACCTACAGTTCACCAGAACCTACAGTTCACTGCAGCCTGCCTAGGCCCCAGACGGGCAGTAAGGACAGGCTGAGCCTCTGTGGTTAATAGGGGTCTCACAGGGCTGCCCGTGAGAGCGGTTTTCCGAAATGAGGAAACTGGTGGGTACTTACCGAGCTGACCTCGTTTGGGGAAGCACCATTTTTGAGAAGCAGTGTCACGATGTCTGTATGTCCTTGTTGGGCCGCCTGGTGCAAGGGACTGTATCCTTGCTGTAAAGCGAGGTGACATTTTGACAGGATTAACTAGCTATGAGAGAAAGAACTGCCTACATATTACAGAGCCTGTCTTCTATGCGCAACCCACAAAAAATGCATTTTCCTCAGTTCCTCCTCCAGGGTCAAAGCTTAACATTGTGGCAGAGCCCCAGGCACACCAGAGTAACTCTGACTGCACCCTAATTTGGCACTTAGGAAGCATAGAGGTCAGCTCTCCAGTGTTCCCATACCTTCGTCTTGGCATTGACGTCTGCTTGGTGCTGTAGCAGAAACTTCACCACCTTGATATTTCCATAATGACTGGCCACGTGGAGTGGAGTATAACCCATCTGAGAAGCAAGAGGTGAGAATGAGTGAGCAGGGGGGCTGCCGGGCATCCCCAGAGCCACTGTGGCTGGGCATTGCTGCAATCCTTAGAATGGCTGTTCAAAAGGGAGGATGGCCAGGAAGCCCGTTGGAAGGCTAGCAGCTGCCAAAAGGGGTGGGGTCCACTGGCTTGGGGAGGAACAGGGCTTGGTTTCAGACAAATGAAGTTTGAGATGCCTGCAAGCGCCGAGTGGAGATGCCAAGTAGGCAACTGGAAAACGGACACTGAGCCCCATGAAGAGGTCTAGGCAAGGAGACACCTATGCGAGGTGCAGGTCCTGCAGACGAGAATGAGTGTAGAGAGAAAAAGTGGGGCCCACATTCCGAGGCAGCACATAGAGGGAGAGACAAAGAAGAGGAGGTGTGAGGAGACAGCAGGCAAAGCTGGGGAGCCACAGGTTAGCAGAAGCCGGGGGAGATCAGTCCAGAGGGAAAGAGCCTCCATCGCACCGTCTGCTGGGAAGGGGGCTCCGACGGGGACTCGTTGTTGCATGGAGGTTGCTGCCAACCTGGGCAAGGGCATACTTATTTCCACTAGAAAGGTGAAATCCCACTGTCCAAAAACCCCACAAAGGCTGTCCAGGTTACTGAGTTGTAATGGAACGGAATGTATAGGAACTGGTCATTGCTTGAAACAACCAGGTTTGGGGTATTACTGACTACTTAGAGCTTAGGCTGCAAAGGAGTTCATTTTCGAGAAATCCGTTCTGCTGAATGGTTGGGTGCTTCCCTACAAGCCGACAAGCCAAGGTTCCCTGAGCCCTTTGGTCCTAAGTGTCCCTGAGGAGCTGGTGCCAGATCCCAGAAACTATCTTGAAACAGACACTGCAGGCTGGACCTCAAGCAATAGTATGGCTCTGGGACCCCCAATTCTAACTCACACTATAGGGTCTCTCATGCAGGACCCCAAAAGACCTAAGTGGGCCCAAAAAACCTCAAAGATCCAGAACATTGTTGGGTTTTAAGCAGATTCCTGGTGAAGCTGCAGACAGTTGGGGATCAAACAGTTGCTAGATTTTTCTCAAAGAGACTTCAATATCACATGGTTGATCGTCAGTCTCCCCCAGCCTCCTCCTGACCCCTCCACACTGGACTGCAAGTCCTCCAGGCAGGTCCCCCACTGTGTGCTGTGCACTCTGTTATCCTCAACTATCCCCACAGAGCTTCTTGCACACAGAAGTGGTTCACAGAAAGTTGAACTGGATTTAACTAATTGCTGGAATAAAAGGCCTGAATTTTCAAGCGAATCCACAAAAGCCTGACATTTTGACACACTGCTCACATAGACTAGGTCATAGAATCATGATTAAATGTTCCTCTTAGTTTCTCACTACAGAGGTTCAAAGGTCTAGCAAACTTTCCGAAGTTCCCCACCGGAAAGCAAGATCATTAGGATCGGTGTCTTCAAACTCCACTGCCGCCCCTAGGAAGTGGCAGAGAAGAATGGGCTGCTGAGCCCTTGGGGTTTCAAAGCTCTGCGAACAAGCCGCCTCTGAAACGGGAGGGAGTCTGGCGCCGGGCAGGACGAGGGTGCGCACAGGGGAGAAGGGAGGCCAAGCCAATGTTCTGGAATTAGATAGTGGTGATGGTGGCCTGATTCTGAAGGGAGACACAAGCACGAGCTGCCTGCCTTACCCGGGTGGTGGCGTCCACCGTGACACCGTGTTTGATGAGCACGTCTGCCACTGGAACGTGGCCTTCTTGTGCTACCAGATGGAGGGGGGTGAGTCCGCTCTGGAAACAAAAAGAAGTTCATCACCTTGTGTCCAGTAAAGAACCCTGGGCCACCGTGAAAGAGCACTGAGGCTAGGAGCCCAACCTGGCTGTGCAGCCACCAAACAGCTGTGGGACCTGGGACGAAGCTCTTCCAGCTCTGAGCCTCTATATCCTTATCTAAAAAATGAGGTGGTTTAGCTAAATTAGAGGTCAGCAACATTTTCTGCTAAGGCCCAGATGGTCAATAGTTTAGGCTTATGTCTCTGTCACAACTACCCAACTCTGTCAGTTATAGTGAGAAAGCGGCTATGGCCAACACGGAAACACACAGGCACGGCTATGTTCCGATAAAATTTTATTTATACCAACAAGTGGTGGGCCGGTTTTGGCCCACGGGCCCTAGTTTGCTAACCTCTGAACTAGATAAACTTTATGGAACTTTCCATTTTTAACATTCCCTACTTCCCTGATTTAAGATAAGCCTCAGATCCTACTTTCCTTACCTAGAACAGAGGTTATCACTGACCTATCTTGAGGGCAAAGTAAGGTTCACTTGAGAAAACACACTGGAAAGCACAGTGTGCCATTCAAACGTGGCACATGACTAGCACCTCACAACCCATCCCGCGCTGCCAAAGGATGGATGAACCTGCTGGCACTGAAAATGCCATATTCTTGGGAGTTCTCACCACACCTTTCTCAGGAGGATAAGGATGCGCCAGAGATATGGCCTGGTTTGTGCACACTCACACCAAAATGTCGGAAAAGTCTTCTCTCCCCGGTACCTTACTCAGTACGCTCCCCTAACTATGGGGCAAACAGAGCTATGATTCCTCTGCAGTTGGAGTCAGGGGGCAGGGCCTGTCCCCTCTCCAGGGTGGAAGGCCCCCCTCGGCCTTCTGCACCTCCCTGCCTGCCGACCAGAGGCCCATGAGCAGTAACCCTCCCCAGCCGAGGCCTGAGCAGGCGGGCGGGTGGGGTGGAACAGTCCTACCTCAGTCACAAGTCTCTGGGTGCCTTGCCTGATTCTTGGGATAACACGGTAATTCGCTCCCTGAGGTGGTGCATGGATGAGTGAGGATGTCTCCAGTACAGAGAATCACCATCACCCTCATGGGTCCTCACAGAGCCTGTGTGAAATGGCATGGCACAAGCAAGAAACGAAGCATCCAATCCAATATAACGGTCCTGCCCCTAACAGTTCTCTCCTGGGGGTCACCTGTCCAAACCTGTGCAAAAAGAACCAACGGATCTACAGGGTTTTAACAGATCTGCTTACCCTTAAAACGCTTGCCTTTCTGAAACCATTCCCTCATCATCTAAAGAAGTGGCTCCTTGTATTGGTTCCATGATATGAAATGTCCAGAATAGGCCAATTCAAAGAGGTAGTAGATTAGTGGTTGGTGAGGACTGAGAGATTTGGGGGACATGGGGAGTGGCTGCCAACAGGTATGAGGCTTCTTTGTGGGGTGATGAAAATGTTCTGGAATTAGATAGTGGTGATGGTGACCCGATTCTGAAATATACTAAAAATCACTGAATAGGACAGTTCAAAAGGATGAATTTTATTGTATGTAAATTATATTTGAATAAAACTATTATTTAAAAAAAATAAGTGATTCTTAGTCTTTCTGGAGTCATGCATTCCTCTGAGAGGGTGAGAAAAACTATGAAGACCTCGCCTAGAAAAATGCTCATGTGCCCGTCCTTCCAAAATGCTGTGTACAGTCTTGGAAGTACTTGTACTCCTCCACCAATAGTCCCTGGGTTGGGAACTGCTAGTTTAGTGTATGGGTGGGCATTTAAAATATTCTCCCACAGAAAAAGAATATTTAGTACCAAATTACTTACTACATTCCTGAAGGTAGACACTAGCCTATATTTGGAAAAGTGTACTATGGATTTTAATATTGATCTTTTTTGCAGACCCTTAAATCAATCTATTTTGAAAAGGCTCTGGCATCAGGTAGGCTCAGGGACATGCAATCTGGGGAATGAGCAACCTTTCTGACCCTGTTTATTCATTTATAAAACTGCACTCAGTAGGTGCTCAATATTCAAAGAGAATAACTGGTTAGCTACTACAAAAGCGTTACCGAACCGGCAGGGCAAATTTGGGAAGCCGTGTTTACCTTGTTCCCCAGGTTGCCATTGGCTTGTTTCGAAAGTAACAGAGCCACCATCTCTGCGTGACCCTCTTGGGCAGCCAGGTGAAGGGGGGTCACACCTTGCACCGACTCGGCATTCGCTGACCCCCCGTACTGCAGCAGACTGCGGGCCACCTCCATCTGGTTCTGCTTGGCAGCAATGTGCAAAGGGGTGTAGCCATTCTGAAACAGAAGAAGCATCGGGAGGCTGGTTAAGAGAATGCTGAGTGGACAGGAATGAGCAGAGACCTTAAATGTTAAATCCTCAGAGGGAGGGTGAGGCCTGCTTCTTGGCCTGCTGGACACCCACTGAGCAGAGCTGGAGTCTCCAAGGAGAGCAATTAAAGTCAACAAACAAACCAAATCCCTTTGATTTGGAAGGATCCAACACAACGCGCCTCCCCCATCCCAGCCGGCAAACATCCTGTGCCGCTCCTCACCCCCTATTTTCTGTATTCAAGCTCTGACAGACTGGTCTGCAGGGCGTGCTCTGCCACCACAAAAGCTAGGATCCAAGCAGGCAGCTCACGGAAGAACTGGCAGGCTGGGGAAGTAAATGAAAGGCTCCTGTCTGCAAGAACCACTCTCCCCCCACCCCCCCCCACCCCCCCCCGATAGTTCATGAAGGAAAAGGATCCTAACCCTCTTCTTTCCCCGTGCAACAGCCCGGGCTCCCCCTGGGCTTGCGGGCTGGGACTGCTGGTGTAAGGGGACAGGTGTCCCTGGCAAGGAACTGGGGATGTGGAGTCAGTCCTCCTTCCACACTAACTAGCCAGGTGACTGGAGAGTCAGTGACCTCTAGACATCCTTATTTTTAAAAGGCATTTATAGCGGATAATGACATCCAGCGTGTTCTTTTCTTGCAGCTGTTGGATGGATAAAATATGATAATATATGTGAAGGTGTTTTCCAAAATAAAGATATAAAAGTAATAAACCTGCGTACGGTTTTGCAGTGCACTGGTTTACAAGATGTTTGAGGCCATGACAAGATGAAGGAGCCTGGCCAAAAGTAAATCGACTATGACACCATATACTGTTTATTCAGGGGCTCCTCTCTCTCTCTCTCTCTCTCTCTCTCTCTCTCTCTCTCTCTCTCTCTGGTAGGAAGACCTTTTCCGTGAAGGAAGCAGTACATGGGTTTACAAGCCAGAGTGCGCCCCTCGTCCTGCTGCAGACAGATGAAGTCTGATTTGGTCATCACTGTTAGAAACCCCTTTCACCTACATGGTCCCTTGTACAGCAAGTCAGGTAGGCATTTTTATTATTATCTCATTTTGTGGCTAAAGAAGTCAACTCTCGGCAAGGTTAAGTGCCATATCTCATGTCACCGAGTAAATGAACAACAGGAAATCCATGCCGGCCTTCAGACCCCAGAGCTGAGGTTCTATCAGCTGGAAGAGTGCTTCTCAAACCACAATGTGTACAAAAAGCACGTGCGATCTCGCTCAAATGTAGACTCTGACTCGGAAGTTCTAGGGAGGCCCCAAATTCTGCATTTCCAGGTGAGGCTGAGGCTGCTGGCCCAGGGACCACACTTTGAGTAGCGAGGCCCCCACACATTCAGGGCTAGAAGAGAGGCCAGGCCTGAGGACTCTGAGCTGGACCCATACTTTCAAAGCCCACGCCCGCCAGTCCCAGAGCGCATGGCATACAACACCTGGTTTCCCCACCTTGGCCAGCATTCTTCCCGCTACCCCAGAGCACTGAACCTCCCCGCCAGTGTCTGTCAGACTGTGCAAACCAATGTTTCTGATTCTGCCGGGATCACTGATCAGGAAAAGGAAAGAGGAAAAAAGGGGTCTGACAGTATAGTAACATTCCAGTTTTATAGCATTGGAGGACAGGGAAAGAGCCACTTGGAAAGTGGACTTCGTGGGGAAATGAAAAGTTGTAATAAACCCAAAGAATTAAATTGAATTAAAAAAATCATTTCCTTTGAATAATTATGTGAGATAATTCATTTGAGTGTTCCTTTTAAAAAAAAATGAGAATACGTTCTTTTTAGGCTGTGTTCCCATAACGAGATCAACATTTTGATTATAATATTAACTAAACAAATAATGTTTGGATCGTATCAACAGAAAGCAAAGAAAGAGGTGTGGCTTGCCGGATGAAGCCTGAGATTTGGAGCCATCCCCAAAGGAGATCACTCTCTGTAAGGGGAGCATCAGGGACCGCTGTCCATGGGAGGAGCGGGGATGAGGCAGCTAAACCCCTCGCCAATGCCCAGTCTGTAGCAGGTATCCACAGCATGAAAGCAATGATTATTAGGACTTCTTTGAACAGACAAAGGGCAGAAACTGGAGCGAGCTGCAGTATTCTCCTAGCGGTATAATCAGGAGTCCAGGTCACTTGGGCAACTGGGGGTGTGCACACTGGCAAAAGCAGCACCCTATCCTGGCAAAGGGCACCCTGGTGTTGGAGGCAGCTCAGGCCAGGTGACCCTTGGTTAAAACTGACATACACAGGAGAAGGTGGCCTTCTCAGAACAGAGACTAACCCTCTGCGCTTCCCTAAAAGCAGGATTAAAGGGAATGAATGACCTTCTGTAGGTGACAAGGACAGGGGCAGCCAGGTAGAGAGGTTAGGGAGGGCTGTGTGCCCCGAAAAGGTCTACTTCCCCAAGGAAATGAGCTCATCCAAAAGAATCCACTGCTGGAGAGAAATCTCCCTTAAATGTTAAAACAACATTAGCATCAAAATTAGAAGGGGGAGGGTTTGGTTTGGGTGCAGAGAGATTTGCATGTGAAATTCTACAAAATTGCCAGACTACTTGGGAAACTATTTTTTGCCATGGAAACAAACCCCATCTGTACAAGGTTTGTACTTGGATAAGGTTCTCTTTAAATACCATGAACCTGGCTCCAATTTCTTTTCTATAAAGAGGGGAGTGAGGAGGCAGGGAGTCCAGCTCTTTATTTTTAGAGGCAGGAGTAAGCCACATCTTAGCAGGGCCGCATGCTCCGTCTACACAGTGACGTGGGCTTGCTACAACAGCGGGGACAGGAGCCCAAGGAGACAGAGGTGTCTGGGAGACGCTGTTGTCTCCAGCAAAGTGATGCTGGAAAATTCAGATGAGCATCCGTTCTGAGGAGGGGAGACAAACTGAAGGCCCGCACTGATTTTCCCTGGCTCGGGCTGTGTTCCCACTGAAGTCAGCAGGTGTCAGCTGTCATCACAGACCAATCCCCCCCCCCCCCCCGGAGGCTCCTCCTGCCACGTGGCTGAGGACTGGGGTGTGCTCTCCCCGAAATTATCCTGGTTTTCTGAGTCTTGGCTGCCCTGTAGTGAGCTCCCCGGAGTGCAGGGACCATGGGTGCATCCTTTGTGTCAGAGCCCTGCCCCCACCTCTCCCCTTCCTCCCCTGTGTGACCATCAGCCCCCTCCCCTCACAAACAAACACTGCCTGCTCTCTGGTCCCACACAGGCCAGCCTGTCTCCAAAAATGATCCTCATGACTAGCTTTATCCCTTCACCTTGTACTAGCTCCCCGCCACCCCCTCCCCCGCCCCGAAGTCAGATCTTACATAAGCAAGCCCAGTCAACTCCATTTACTTGGTTCCCCTGAGAGGCAATGAACCTGCTACTCGGGGCAGCGTCTTTCAGGGGCGGGCACACTGGCCTTATGTCCACCATGTAATATATGGGGGTGTGCCTTGTTGCAAAAACACCTTGATGTAAAAGTCTGAACTCATACGAGAAATACATTTGGGGGTGACTATTCACGTTTGAAAGAGGCCCCCCCACTTCAAGGTTATGGCAGGGTCCCCCGCAACCCTGGATAGTTCTCCAAGTGGGGCCATTGTGCCAACAGGTCTCACCACCCCCGGAGATTCCTGGACATGCTGACCCTTGACAGCCGGCTGACAAAACGCAGCTGACAGAACTCAGTTGACACACAGTCGTTGGGGAACCCGTTTGTTGTGTAACACGAATCCCACCTCTGTGAGGTAATCTGTTGCTGAGAAGTGGTACCCCTTTCCCACCCCACTCCTGGTCTCCAAATAGCAGCAATTACAGCAGGTAACATTTGTGTGAGCGAGGCGAGATCTCTGAGGTAAAAATAAAAGCAAAACAGGAAAACCCTCCCGCTGCTCCTGGAACAGCCCCTGCTGACGGGGCAGCGGTGGGCCTGCCTTGCAGGGGCCGTGGCCCTGAGCAGGTCTGGGGCTGGAGCCCTGGGTGTGTGGCCCAGGGCGGGCTTACCCAAGCAGGGCTGTGCGGGGAGCTGCCCCGGGGAAGCAGCAGCCGGACGATGTCCAGGTGGTTGTGATGGACAGCCACGTGCAGGGGAGTCAAGCCATTCTGCAGGGAACAAGACAACAAAGACAACCACCTTCACTCAGCTGGCTTTCCACTAGCGACCCCTCCAGCTATCTATCGACAGCACCGCTCGGGGCTCTGTATCGCTTCTTTTATATATGGTGCCGGCTGGTTAAAAGGCTTCCAAATCCAGTATTGATCTGAAGTCACTCCAGAGCATAACCCACCAGACCCGGGGCCACCTCTTTGTTCTGCAGGGCCCCGGGGGCCGTGGGCGGCCAGGCCCGGCACAATCAACACACTCGCTCAGAGAAGGCCACCAGGTTTTTCTAAGAGCACAGGGCCCTTGTCAGAAAGGGGGTCTAGCCAGAGCCCCTTCCCCCTGGATGGCCGCCCACTCAAAAGATGGACACAAGAGGCACAAGTAGCGAAGTGTGTCCTTTGCTCTGGCCTCAAAGCTGAGACAGGGCGGGAAGTTCAAGCTCACTTTTCCGGCCGCATTTGGATGCGCATCTCTTTCCAGCAGGAGCTCTGCCACCCTGACCTTGCCATACTTGGCCGCCACGTGGAGAGGGGTAAATCCTTTCTGAGGAGAGACACAGGCTGTCAGAAGCGTGGGGCGTCAGAGCTGTGCCCCCCCCCCCCCGCCCCCAGAACAAGATGCCCCTTTGCCACGGCAAAGGAGGCATCCCACCTTCACCGGCATGGAGACACCAGCCACGTAAAGGACACGATTTCTGATCCCTCCCAGAGGCTGGGGCCCAAGAATCAGCAGGTTTCCTCTCCCATTTGCCACCTGCACCTCTGGTGATGGCACATATAATAACCATCCTGTGTTGTTACTCCACTACTCACTAGTTGAGGGCAAGGGTTGACTAAGATTCATCTTAGTCCTTCTTGTATTCCCAGACCCGATTTGTCTAGAGCTAATAGCCAGTCCATGATAAGGGGATGAAGGCTCGGTGGGTGGACGAGAAAGGACAGTTTTACCACCTTTCTGGGGAAGGACGACACATCGGGCTCACAGATGGCGGCCAGTCTGGGGTGCCGGCCCTCCTGACTGCTTTCAACATCATCCGGGCCACACAGAGAACCAGGCAGGAGTGCCCATCCCGCACCCCAGGCCCGGTGGTGACTAGCCAGGCCCCTCTCCAGAACAGGGGAAAAAGGCTGTACCTTGGTCATGCATGCCTGGGATGCTTCCTTTTCCAGAAGGGCCAGGGCCGTCTCCACATGGCCCTCTCGGGCCGCAATGTGCAGGGGGGTGTGCCCGGCCATGGTGGCCAGGTTAGGACTGGCATTATTTTCTAGCAGGAGCTTCACCATGTTCATGTGGCCGATGCGAGCCGCACAGTGAAGCGGGGTCTGGTCATCCTGGGACCCAAAGTGAAAACAAAGAACAGGGCATGATCTTAGGGTTTCTTCATCCAACTCTTCACTTTACGAAGGACGAAGGTGAGGCCCAGAGAGGGTAAGTGACTTTCTCAAGGTCACACAGCTAGGAAGATGAAGAGCTGGAATTCAAATCAAGTCTCTGAGTTATAGAAACAAATACGCTCTCTCATTTCATCCTCACAACGACCCTTCAGGTTAGCTGTTATTTCCACTGAATTGCCAAAAGGCTCAGCCTTCCCATCTGTAAAATGGGAACAATAATCTACCTCATAGGGCTCTGGTTGGGATTAAGCAGGTAGTGTATATAAAATGTTTCACACAGTGTAACAGGCACTCTTCCTGTTTCCCAAGTCACGTCTGAGCAGCAACTTGCCTTTCTGCTTGAATGGGGTCGCAGGAAAGTCTAAACTGCTGCAGGGGAAAGGTGACTTTCTTCCCACCCTTGCTCCTCCTCCTCCCAGATACTGAAGGGGTTCAAGGCTAGGGTCTCTGTGCTGTCGGGCCCAGCTGGGGGCCTCTGTGCGTGGCCCAAACACAAACCACAGTTCTAACTCTCAACAGAGCCTCTGTCATCAGTAGAGTAGGAAAACCCAATCTTGGGCAAAGCCCATCGCCTTGCACATTCAGTAGCAATTCTTACTGTTCCCTCGCCCAATCCCTGGAGAACACTTTTTACAACAAGGGGGCATCTTCCATTTTTTAGGTCAAGTAATTCCTGACTGGTTTTCATTGGTAACATATTCTCCAAAAAAGTTGCCTCTCTTCTTACACCAGGACTGTAACCACCATGAAACCCTTTCAGCCCCCAAACCCTGCAGGCCAGCCATGCTCTTTGGGCTTTCATTATCCCAATGAATAGGATAGCTCTGATACAAACATATCTCCGGCCTTCTCAGAACACCTGCAAAGCAGAATCTGAGCGTTCAGGGCAACCACCGTGGGAATGATGAGGAACCTTTGTGCCAGGCCTCTAATAAGGATGGATTTCTCCTCATTGCGCTTGAATCGCTTACATCCCAGGATCCTTCTGGCCTCCAGAACTCACCTTGGCCTTGGCATTGACTTTGGCTTTGTTCTGGAGCAAATATTTGGCCACTTCCGTGTGTCCTGCTCTGGCTGCCATATGTAGCGGGGTCTCCACTTTCTGTAAAACCACAGAATTATAGAAATGTTAATCCATGCCGAGTTTCGAAAAGGACACACGCAGAGCTCCAAAGTGCCAGCCTGGAGTAACTTGGTGGGTTTTCGTCCAAGAGGTGGAGTTGTCCCAACAAGCAGCTACTTTAGCCTTTAGCCTGCTGACACCTAGTGTGTGTGTGTGTGTGTGTGTGTGTGTGTGTGTGTGTGTGTGTGTGTGTGTGTGTGTGTGTGTGTGTGTGTGTGTGTGTGTGTGCGTGCGCGCGCGCGCGCGCGCGCACGCGCACATATGTACATGTTTTAGGTATACTTAAAAGTAAACCTCAGAGCTAATGAATGCTAAAAACTATAAATGAATTCCCAGATAACACAGAAGTTCCCAAATTATTCTCTAAAAGAAAACTCCTAGGACTGACAGATGTGTGATGAATTTAATTGGGAAAGGCTCAATATATACACATATTCTCCCCAAACCTGCAGTCTCTCCTATTGCGAGAATTCTCGCTCTCTCCCCAGAGAAGAGACCTTAGGATCAGTAGCTCATCTCCCCTCTGAGCTCTCAGTCGAGAGGACAGAGCGCTTGCTCTCCCCAGTGGGCTTACCACATTGGAGACATTGGGTGATGCCCCCCGCTGTAGGAGGTTCTTCACGATGGGCAGGTGCCCCATGAAGGAGGCCACGTGGAGAGGTGTCAAACCAGACTGGAACACACAAGAGAGGAATGAGAACAGAGGAGCCTTTTCCTGCTCCTACAAAGAAGAGAGAGCCAGGTGAATCTAGTGCTTTCTTGTTTCTAGGGGCTCCAGAATGGTTTTCTAAGCAAAGGGAGTTAAATGAGATGCGTTTTTCTTCCAGGAAAATGGGTGGAGGAAAAAAGAAATCACTGCAGGGTGATTCTGTGTGCTTTACAACTCAAAAACTTGCATCTGGTCTTGGAAAGCTTCCTGAAACTTGACCCATGTCCCCCTGTCTCGGTCACCCAGTTTATTCCTTCAAGCAGTCTGGACTTGCATACACACACGCAGTCCTGCAGCCACATGGAGCTAAAAAGAACAACTGTCCAGAAAGCTTTTGGAGGAAGACCCCGGGCAGGGACCATTGGTCTGTCTGTGGAGTTCTCCTACCTCAGTGACAGCGTCAATGGAGGCCCCCGTCTTCAGTAGCAGCTCCATAACACGGATGTGGTTCTTCTTGCAGGCGATATGTAAGGGGGTAAAGCCATTCTGCAGCCCCACACATAGGGAGACAGACAAGCAGGAACTTACAACACTAGGCCGAGGGTCCCCCAGACCCCCCTGCTGATGAAAAGGCAACCTCTGCCCACTGCCTGGACTCCGGTTACTGTCAGTCGCCCGAGAGGCAGCTGGCTCCCACTTTAGGCACCAAGCACGTTCCTGAACGAGTTGTTTATAAACCTTTTTTAAAAATTTAATCATATTTTTGGATGCACAAAAAGGGCCTGCTGTTTTAAGTTTCCTTCAGGGGAAACTGACAGTAAAGAGCACTTTTTGTGAAGCGAATCATGTTCCCTCTCCCCTGAAACCACTGATCATTTTTAGTAAAGTGGATTTCGGGATAGCAGCTCTGCTGTGTACGTCAACTCCACAGGGGCTAGGGAGTTTTATTTGTTTGTTTTTGTCTGTTTTTCCAGGGCTTTACTCTGATAGGCAGTGATTCTCCAAGTGGGGGGGAGGGGATTTTGTCCCACCCGACCCCTGGGGGACACTGCTGATTGTCACCACCAGGGGAGGAGGGTATCAGCACCTGGGGGGGTGGGGGGCAAGGATGCTGCTAAACATCCTACCAGGCACAAGCCAGACCCCCACAACAAGGAATGTCAGACCCAAAATGTCAGTAGTGCTGAGGCTGAGAAATGCCCCAGCTACCCCAGAATAGTCCCTGGCACGTGGCAAGAGCTCAGTGAAAGCTTTCTGAATGAAGGAGCCATCCTTGCGAGACCTGGAAGCTCTCCTGCCTTCTAAATTCTCCCCTGTGGGAGTAGGCAGAGAGGAGATGGTGGTCAAGGGCATGCTCTGTGCAGAACTCTGACCCCACCACACCCCTGACACTGTCCTGGGAATGCCTGGCCTGGGGCAAGAGTGAGAGGAGCCAGAGACTCTAGGCAAGAACTCACTTCTACACCAGCACTAGGAAAACTCTAAGTCCATGAGCAGAGGAAGGATACTTAGCTCAGCCCATTTCACTCACCCCCCAAAGCAGATACAAAAGTCAGGCAGCCTATAAGGAATCACTGTTCTGCAGCACCAGGCTGGCTTAGATGGAATGGCACCCCAACCCACACACATACCACGGAACCGCTTCTTAGTGAGGTCTCCTGGGCCCAATCCCCCCCTCCATGACCTCAGCCTGTCATCGGGGTGCAGAATGGGGAGTGTGAAGGTCACCATCCTGCCTGTGTGTTGCCATGCCTCTTGGGCCCTAGCCAGTGCCACCACTTTCCAGGTCCCAAGTCTCGGGGGTACCTCCAGGCACCCTGGCCCTTCCCACCAGGCTCAGCCAATGCAGCTCTGGTCCTGCTTCCCTTCCTTTGCCCCTCTGGTGCCCTCTCTAGTGGCCTCCCACTCACCAGGGCTCTGGAATTCGGTTTGGCTCCTTTATCCAAAAGGACCTTGGCTACTCTGTGATGGCCACAGTGGGCTGCCACGTGGAGTGGGGTCAGATGGTCCAGGGTGATGTCGTCTATCTCTGCGTTGTATTGCAATAGAAGTCGGACACAGTCAAGGTGGTCTCCCTGAGCCGCCATGTGAATGGGGGATAAGCCATTCTGGAAGAAGAGGGAGAAACAAGCGGTTGCAAAGGAAATTCAAGGCGATGACTCCAACTTCGCTTCCTACTTCTTCCTTACACGATGCTTCCACATCTGGCCCCTGTGCTCATGCTGGTCTCTGACTCTGCTCTCCTTTCCACCTCATCAAATCCTCTAAGCCAGCTCCAGCCAGGCCCACCTCTTCCGGGAAGCCTTCCCTGACCACCCTAGACTTCTGTGGGCTTTTCTTTCTCTGTCCCACTCACTCGGACTTCCTCACAGATTTGCTGAATTGTGTCTGTAATTAACTTGTTGGGTGTGTGTCTCCATACTTAGCAGCCTCTTAAGATCAGTGACTGTGCGTCCTGTCTCTCATATGCCCCACAAGCTCCACACGAGCACGAAACACACAACTGCGCTTTTGCATGAATGAATGACCACAATTTGGAACTCAGATCTAAATCCCTCTGTTCTTTGCTCCTAACAAACACACATCACTTGAACAACTTCCTTAAGGACTCTGTTTCTTAGGTAGCAATCTCTTTTTAAAAAATAAACGAACAAACATTAAAAACAGAGGAGACTCTTTACTCGATCCTTCACACATTAATTCAACAAATATTTATTAAGCGATTAATGAGCACCACGTATGGGTTAAGCTCTGGGGAAACAAAAGAGAACAGACATAATCCCTGGTGGAAGGAAGCTTGTGGACCCATAGGCAAAGGAGGAAGAAACAGATAACATTGTTGCCATTCAGTGTGGTAATATCAGGGAAGGCAAGTTCAAAGCACAGGAAGGTAGAGCTTCCAGGAGGGAGGATGGGGGAGAAGGCTTTCAGAAGGAGGTGGCCGGGAGCTAGAACTTCTCTAGGAAGACAGAGGGGAGGAACCTCCCAGCGAAGGGAGCAGTGTGTGCTGTACCACAGAGGCAGAGATCCTTTGGGAACTCGGGGAGCTCTATCTTTGCATTTAAAGCTGCAGGAGGGCCAAGCCTGACGGGGGCGTGGAGCTGAGCTCCGGACAGGCAGGAGCAGCATCATGACAGTTTGTGAGCTCCGGAACTGGGATGTTAGCTTTCAGAAAGGGACCATGAAAAGATTCTCAGCAAGGGAGACACACAGTCAGGCTGCGTGACAGCTAGTATCCGTGTTATGGGTGGAATTGTGTCACCTCAAAATTCACATGTTCAAGTCCTAACCCCAGGAGCTCAGAATGTGACCTTATTTGGAAATCAGGTCACTGCCGATGTCCTTAGTTACGATGAGGTCTTCAGGGGGGCCCTGAAACCAGTATGACTGCTGTCCTCATAAAAAGGTGAAGTTTGGACACAGACACTCACACACAGAGACCATGCCATGTGAACATGAAGGCAGAGGTCAGGGTGATGACAAAGGAATGCCAAAGATTGTGAGCAACCACTGGACGCCAGGAGAGAGGCTTGGAACAGATCCTCCCCCGCCCCCAGCCTCTGAAGGTACCAGCCCTGCTGACTCTGATCTCAGATTTCCAGCCCCCAGAACTGTGGGGTAATGGGCCGCTGTGGTTCACGCCACCCAGTGAGGCAGTTTGCTACTGCAGCCCCGGCAAACTAATACAGGTAGTTGCCACTCAGAATTTCACAAAGGTCACACCATACTTCCCAACTGAAAAGTGGGAAGTCCTCAGTGAAGAACCTGGCCTGCCGCCTGTATTTGTAAATAAAGTTTTATTGGAACACAACTGCTAGTTTGCATATCATCCGTGGCTGCTTTCCTACTACAATGGCCGAGTTGAATCGTTGCAACAGAGATCGTGGCTTGCAAAGTCTAAAAATACTGACTACCTGACCCTTTAGAGAAAAAGTGTGCCGCGCCTGATCTAGCTAATAATTAGAGCTATACCAAGGGTCTCCCGTGTGACAGGCATTGGGGTACACATCACACTGGTTCAGTTAGTAGTATCAGCATCCCCGTTTTTTAGAGATGGGATTTGATCCTGGGTTGGCCCAACCTGAAGCCCTGCCGAAAGGATGCTCCTCGCGGAAAGGAAGCTACGAACCTTGGTTTTGGCTTGGATGGGTGCCCCGTGGTCCAGCAGGATCTCTGAGATTCGCACGTGCCCATTCCGAGCTGCACAGTGGAGAGGTGTCAATTCATCCTTTAAAAGACAGAGTCCAAAAGAGAAAGCCCCAAAGGCACCTATCAGAGCCACCGGAGGGAAGACTGCCCGCAGTACCCCTGAAACCACCGAAGCGAGGATGCTTCCTTAAGGACCAGCCCGACTCCAACCCATCTCGTTGTGTCTCCTGCTGCCTCCTGGCTCCCACTGCAGGCTGTTCTAGGATAATGGAGGCCCAGCACCAGCCCATCACAGAGAGCCCGCCACACCAGCAGGGTCTCTGGAAGGCAGAATTCCCTCCCCTGGCCCCGCCGCGGAGCTCACTGGCACCCACCTTGGTCCTTGTTTCTATCTGGGCCCCGCGGTCCAGCAGGAGCCGCACCATGATCACGTTCCCCCTGCGGGAGGCGATGTGCAGTGGCGTGATGCCGTTCTGGAAGAGGAGGCATAGGGACCTGTCAGGCTGTGGCATCTTCCTCTCGAATGCAGCTGCTCTGCCCCCCATGCCCGTGTCCCCCCAGCCTTGCAGTGGCAGCAATGCAAGAAGCCACTTTCAGCCTACTCTTTAGGACACTTCTCACTTAAGAACAATCTCAAAACCTATGAGGACAGGACGGCATCCTGGTTAATCGCAGCAATCTGGCCGAGCCCTGTCTCCCAGCATCATCACAACAGACTGGCAGAAAGCCCTGCCCTCCAGGCTTCCCACCTTGAGAGCGGGCAAATGGAAACTGATGGGTAGATGATCAGATACCCATTAAGGAGGAGCCTTAAGAGACACCAGGGCTGTCTCCCCCAAGGGCACTCGTGCCATAAGGAGGAACCCCGTGGTGTCACAGTGAGGGGCAGACAAGCCCAGAGCCCAGGCCCGAGAGTGGGGCCTGCCGGAGGGCCTTACCTGGGGCGTGAAGTTGACACTGGCACCCCTGTTGAGGAGTAACTGGGCCACATTGAGGTTCTCGTAGTGAGCTGCGATGTGGAGGGGGGTGAATCCCGTCTGGGGCACAACAGAGGGGGACAACTTGTCACAAGCCATGCTCTGCCATTTCCACCTCAGAATAAGGACAGGGATTCTGGAAATGTTGGCAGGGCCCAAGGACCCGAGACGGAGAGGTTTGCTGAAGGGGTCGAGAAAGGCTTTGCGGCAAGTCATATTCAAAGCTGGGTCCCACCTCCGAGGGCCCCCCATTGTTTGTTTTGTGGTTCCTGTGGACAAACCACAGACTAGCATTACCTCAAACTCGGCAGGGCCCACTTATGTGAACGGTTACTTACGAAGAAATGTTAATTAATGAACAAAAAGTGTTACTGGGGCCATGATCTTCACTCTAGAGATTGTTTCAGCCCCCTAAAAGGGCGCGGCGACTCAGCTGGCTGGCCAAAGTGGTCCTTTGGGCCCCTTGGTGGGTCGTCATCATTCTGTCCCATAACCTGAGACCATGCCTAATCCAGTCAACAGCCTCCCAGATAAAACCCAGCAACCGTGGGGTGGAGGGACCATGTGAATAGCTCAGGGCAATCCACTCCCACTATAGAAGAAGTCATCAACAAAACAGCCTAACTTACAGATAATGGATCGGCAGTGACTCAGAACATCTGACAGCTAGAGGTCCAAGCCCCTGGGGAGCCCTCCCCATTCTCACCTCCCCACGTAGGGACACCTCCCTTCCTCCACCAGGGGCCAGCCAGGAAAAGAGGGGCATACATTCTAGAACACCACCTGCCAGATCCCAAAGCCAGCCTGCCCTGGATACTTTTCTGGATGACCAGGAGCAACAAGAACATTCCCTGCTCCACACCAAGCACATTTTCCTGGGTGTTCACTAGGGCGTTTAAAACTCCTCCAGGTCACTAGTGGGAACCTGGAGGCCCCGTGGGGGCTGGTGGTGCTCCGAGTGCACGGCTGGTGCCGCCTCCAGCCACGGTGCATTCTCAGGGAACGGCTGGGGGTCAGCCCTATGGCTCCGCGGCCAGGGAAGGCCGCCCTCACCTTGGAAAGCACGTCAGGGTTGGGGTCATTCTGCAGCAGCACTGCGGCTGTCCGCGTATCGTCGTTGCGCGCCGCGATGTGCAGGGCGGGCAGGCGCACCTTCCCTTTCGTCCCATAGTTGATGAGGTGGGCCACCACGTTCTCGTGACCCTGCTGCAGAGCCACTGCTAGAGGAGTGAAGCCGTCCTGGCCACAGGAAAGGAGGAAAGATCCATTTGCTCCGACCCTACCCGACCACTGTCTTCCAGGCAGGACGCACGCTTTCACACCTCAGGGCTCTTGCTTGTGACGGGCCCTCAGCCTGCAATGACTTTCTTACCATTCAGAGCCCTCTTTATCTGTCAAGCTCAGATTAAATGCCACCTCTGCCTTAAAGCCTCTCTTGGCCCCACTGTCTTTCTCTGCAATCTCCCTGAGCGCAGAGCCATTCATTTTCCTTTATGACTTGTTCCCAGTCTGACTGCTTGGAGTGCTCCTTGCCTACCCTCCCTTGCACCCTTCAACATGGCAAAGGATCATTCATTTCTTCATTGCACGAGTATTAGTAGCACCTACCAAATGCTAGAAACTATGCCAGGACCTGAGGATTCGATTGTGAGCTACTGTGATTAATCTCCTCGGTTATATGCCGAGGGGCACAGGAGCCCACGAACTGGCGAAGCAGAATGAGCACAAAGTCACCTAACTGCTGAGTGTTATAATGTTAGTAGTCAAGAGAAGCTTTGGCTCTATCTAGTTCAATTTCATCCTTTCATCAATGACAAAACTCAGGACCAGAGTTGACGTGACTCATGGCTTATGGCAGGATCCTTTCTCATTAGGGTCCGGCCTTCAGTGGTGCTTAGTGTGGGAAGAACAAGCTTGAGTCTGATGTCATTTCTCTGGTATGTGTCTGGGCATTCCTCAAGACCCATGACTCTGTCTCTTCTTCCCTCGCATAGCCTGGCAGCACCCGGAATTACAGTGCAGTGATCAGAAGGTAGAGAGCACGCAACGACACTCTACACTGCGACAAAGGAAGTCTTTCAAGCCACGTCCCAGGTGTCCTGCACCCGGGGGCGTCCAGTAGTGAGGACATTTGCCCCAGGTACTTACTTCTGTGGCTACATTCTGATTAGCTCCATTTTCCAGTAAAAACTTAACCACTTCCAAGTGATTCTCTTGTGCTGCCATGTACAGGGGTGTAAAGCCTTTCTGTAGACCAAGAGCAAAAGTCATTAACATTCACCCACAAAAGGAGAGATGCTAAACCCGGTGCACAATCCTCTCAACTTGAGGACAGCTGTCTCTTCATCCTATTTTCACCTAGCCCACAGGGCCATGTCCCCACCAATATCTCCTGTTGGAAAAACAGGCTTTGAAACGGCTTAGTGGGATTATTACAAAAGGCCACCAGGTGGGGGCGACAGTCCATGGACAACAGCATCTTGCAGGATACACACACACACACACACCCTCTATTTTCACTCCCTTCCTCGTGAACCCCCCATGTCCCACCCACCCCTAAACAGGCTTTCTCTCCCCAAGTGAGCCATAGCTAGATATATTGTTTGGCTGGTTTAACTGAACAGAGATGGGGCCCTCAATGATCAACCACATCATTCATAGAATATGCAATAGAAGCATGAAAACATAATAAGGATGCCTTCATTACTGCTTAGAGACACACTGCCGATTAATCTAGACCATGCGCCCGCAATATTACAGAAATGCAGGTGGAGAAGAAGGGCAATGCCTGGGACCCCAGAGGACCATTACCTGTGACTGGGCGTTGACATTGGCGCCATAGTTGACCAGCTCCCGGACCACCTCATCCTGACCGGCGAGGGCGGCGATGTGCAGAGCTGTGTTCCCTTTCTGAAACACATGGGGGAGAAGAAGCAGACGAGGTTTCCCACTGGGCTGTCAACGGTACCGTGACGGTCAAAGGTAAAGTCACCATTAAGGGTACACTAACAAGGCTGCGGGTTGGGGTGGGGGACAGTGGGCTTTCTTTAGGGCCAAAAGGGGTAGACAACACCCATGAGTGTGCCTGACCCATTATACACCTTGAAATAATACCAAAAGCCCAAGGAGGAAAAGCCTTCCTGTTTTCCACACAAAAAATCACGCTAAAGAATAAAGAAGCCACTTTTCAACATCGAATCTGCTGCCTGCAGACATAGCGTTCTGTCATCGGCTGACAGTCAGCATTCCTCAGGACACACACTGAAAGGTTTGCCAGGCAAGCCGGCCTTCCGTGGACTTCCAGCTCCTCACAAGCTGCAACTGCAGGACGACGCAGAGTCCCCGAGAGGCCCAGAGCCCTGGGGAAGGAGGCCGGCTGAGGCCGTGGGCTCGGTGCCCTTCACCCGAAGCTGGGCCAAGGGGGGACAGAGGACTGAGAGCCGAAGAGAGGAAAGGGCAGAAATATGTAAAGGGACTGGGGGCAGGTTCTGAGGAGGTGACTAGAACACTCAGATTTTCTTGTCCAGATCCATTCTGGGTATTTAGCAATTGGTAGACGGGGTTCAGGTCTGGCAGGCTGCTTGTGATCAGGATGCCGGCCTTCCTGCCAGTCTTCCTCCTGCCTCCCAGATGTCCTGGGGCTGGAACACAGGCACATTCTCTGACTCACCTATGTGACCCCACTGGCACCCCTGCTCAGTGAGAGGCAGGCAGGACAGCCCCCCTGCCTCGCCGACAGCTTCTGTCCATAGGGCAGGCAGGAGAAAATGGGACCCATCTGGGCCCATCTGTCCCTCTGCTACTTAAGGAGCAGAGATCCCAAATGAACTCATCTTTTTATAGTTCAGATGGTATATAATTTACCTAAACTACATAAACCCTTGCTAATCCATCTCAGGCAACTCAAGCCCCGACAAGTAGGGACTTCAAACTCAGTCCATGCACTGGGGCCATCTGCCACTGGGAGAAGAGTGTCCTCACCCGGGCAGAACAGAGCAGCGCGGGCGCCAAGTTCTGTGGCCCCTCAGCCAGCACGGCCCCAGGCGCCCGCAGGTGGGAGAAGTAGCCCCACTGAGGGCTCCTGGGGGCTGGAGGGGGCTCAGGTCTTTGTTTCTTTTAAAATGTGGCCCATATCAGGCCAGAGGGCCCTGCTTGTCACCTCCTAAGGGTGTCTTTTTGATTTCTCCTTAAGTTCCATTTGATAAACCAAAGGGTTCTTCCTCAAATATCTGTCAGAGAATAAGTGCCAGAAATGAAGGTATAGATGCTAATTAATCATTTTTCATAGAAGTCCAAAGAGCTTACATTTAGAGGCCTTGGCACCTGGGTCCGACTCACTCACTGTACCAAGTGGGACACGACTGTTGGCACCAGAACCTTCTCTAGAAATCAGGACTCCGATCTCCAAGTCTCCTCATTTAGAAGGAAGTGTGCTGTGCCCATCCATGCGAATGCTGCACACTGAGCACATGCGGGTCAGGTGCTAGTCCAGGCGTGGGCGTATAGGAATGACGGACACTCAGCCTTCTTGCCCTCAAGAAGCAATGTCAGATGTTGCTTCCCACCTGCCCCTTTCTGCCTGAAATCACAGGACATCCAAGGTCTCCCCACAGAAACCCATGCGGGCGGCAGGGGAGGGGGACAGCTGGGCCCACGTGGAACCCTGACTATGGATCCTGGCCCACCTTCTGGATCTGGGCTGAGGGCAGCACGGGTGATGGGTAAGAGCAAAGGGGAGACTGTGGGAAACAGACCCCCACCTACACATACGTGCACACTGTGCAAAGTGCAAGAGGGCCCTGACCTGGGGTGAGGGTCACAGGGCAAGGAGGTAGGGCTTCTGTTTCCTCCACCCTTCCCTCTGCATGAAGGAACATGCCCTCGAAGAAGCAAAAAAAATTCTTAGCCACGTGTGATCCACAAAGACCCACTTTGTCCACTGGCAGGGGGTCCCGGAGCTCCTGGAAGGGAGGCGGCTGGGGCAGGTGCGGGGTAGACACGAGCAGGGAGATTAGGGCTTTCTCCCTCACCACCAGCCTAGAGGCTGAGCATGGGCCTCTGAGAGGCAGAGACGGGAGGATGGGGACACGGATGCTTTTGTTTTGTGCTTTTAACATTTCTAAGCACAGCTTAGGAAACTATATTGGTTTTGGCTTTTTTACTCTTTTCTTTTTTTAATCTTTCTCCTGCTTGCGAGACCCATTAGAATTCCCCAATCTGCTAGGACTCTTGCTCAGCCCACGGTTTCTGCTTCACCTTTTTTCCTCCCTCTGTGTGGCATTCAGAAACCACGTTGGCTCACAAAAATGCCTATAAATAACAAAGACACACCAAGCGCTCGCTTGCAAAATAACAATCAAAGGGGGAAATTCGGCAAGAGCAAAAACGCTGAAGCGCACTATTGGCACCACTCGCCCGGAGCCCGCAGACGGCGCGCTGCAGGCAGCCAGGTACGTGGGAGCACCAGAAGGAAAACTAATCGCGTCCCCTTTGTCCACAGAAGAAGGGTGGAAACCACTGGTGCCTGTCAGGGAAAAAACAAAAACAAAAACAAAAAACGCCGCACAGACGTCCAGGAAGAACAACTCTTGTCTATTTCACCGGTGCGATCTCTTCACCTTCAGGAAATGGCATGAAAATTCCAGGATTTGACTGCCAGGGATGACTGTACCTTCATAATATTCGGGTAATACTCTTCATAACCACTGTATCTGCTGTCTACCTCGTGTTCTTCTGGTTCTCCGCTCGAGAGGGGGCAAACACACTTGCCGCCCGGAACTGAAATTGGGGCTGGGTGTGAGAGCACCCCGGGTAAGAAACAGCAAATGGGAAGAAAGAGGCCGGCGGGACAAAGCCAGGAGGAAAACCGCTGGAAGCAACAGGGAAGGAGGAGAAGAGGAAGCAGTCCTCGAGTCAGCAGAGAGATGTGATTTTTGTGTGTAGCTCTGTTTTGAAATGCCGGCAGCAGCATCTTGCTCACTAAGCAAACAGGATGGATGGACGTAAGAAATAAAACCGATTTTGCAACCTCTAGGTGCATAATTCTGTGACATGGTTTCTGGGCTCGCGTCCCTGGGGCTACGGGGAAGAGTGTGATGGTGTGGGGGCTGGGACCGCAGCCTTCGCCCAGTGCCTCCTAATAGGAGCTGAGAACGCTGTTCAGGGTAATCAGGGAGGGGAGGAAGGAAGTGTGGAGCTGCCCAAGGAGATTGCTGGAGAAGGCTAACTGCGACAGTCTGGCCCTCTCCTCCTGACCTCGGTAGCAACACAGCCACCAATATTTGCTGATGCCTGTTCGTTTGTCATCTGAATCCTGAAACCAAGTATTATCATCCCCATTTTATAGAGGAGGGAGGGAACTGAGACTTCTCACTAGCTACCTGCCCACAGTCACAGAGCATGAAGTATCCCTGCTGGGATTTGGACCCCGGGCACCTGACTGTGGGGCTTCTGGTGCTCTTAGCCCCTGCGCTGGAATCAAAGACCCCAAGAAAACAGAAAGCCAAAAAAAGGGTTCTATTTCTAGGTTTCTAATCTAACGAGGAGGATAAAGAAAAGCCCACTCTTTTGTGGAAATAGGGTCCTGTGCTTTTCAGGTGACTTCAGGGATGCCTAGAACTAGGAAGCAATGGGAAAGACAAGAGAAATTCAGAGGCACGCTTGGGTTTCTCTCAAGTTTGGGACAAGACATGAGGGACCCCCACACTTGAATTATCAATGAAAAGCTCCCTGCTCCCTAAGAGACGTACCTTGGTTGTCGTTTCTAGAATGATTTCTTTGTGCAGAAGTTCAACCACCATCTTCACATGGCCTTCTTTAGAGGCCAGGTGCAAGCCGTTCAGCCCATTCTGTAAAGAGCAGAGAGGCAGGAAGAGTGTGGTTAGGGGACTATGCATTCTGCTGTTCCAGTGGTTGGGATGAGGCCATTTCCCTGTGAAGAGATGTGTGACAGGCCAGAAGGAAGAACGGGAGGGGCCCTGAGTGGTGCTGGCCCAGCCTCTCCAAGTTCTTTTCCGCAGAAGTGCCAGATAATAGGAAAGCAGGGCGATAACAAGACCACCACTGCCCGGATTCATCTCCATCTTAAGTGTGGAGAAGCTCTCACTAAGGCAGTGGGTGACCCTGAAATTCAGATCTTGGCCAGGCTTTTGGCAATCACTTCATGGAAGTGCTATAGCTTCAACACCCTGGTTAATTGTCACGGCAGCAACCAGTAAAAGCAAAGGGGCAACACCAGTGTATCCTAAACATTTGTAGAGCTAGATGCATATTTAGTAAAAAAAAAAAAAAAAAAAAAAAAAAAAAAAAACATTCTGAAATAAGGTCTTTTGAGAATTAAATACCACCAGCCACCCAGCTATAAGATTTCTCTGACAGAAGAATCAGTATTAAAATAGCCCCTTGGCCACCTTGCCATTTCAAATGTGGTCATAGCGTGTCTGACAGTTCGATTGTGGGGTAGAGGGTGGGAAGAACCAACACTATCCATGCCTGCTCGGCAGTCCAGGGGAGCAGAACTCTCCCTGACCACAGAAACTTCCAGCCATACGTGACGAGGTACGAGAGAAGGCTTTACTCGGCACTTTTGCATGTCCCGTCTTCTGATCCTTGCACTTAAGATGCCTGGAAACTTCCTGGCAAAAGCTGACTTCAAAGAGTGCGACTTAGAGCCACACATAATTCCGACAATATGTTGGAACTCATTTCGCTTCCAGTGATGAGCAGATCTTGGCTCCGTAAGGAAGATGACTGTAGTCAATCAGCACTCCCCATGCCCTACTGTTGTGTTTTCCTCCTCCGCCTCCTTGCCCACCAGCCATTTCCCCTTCTTCTCCCATTCCTTCCTGTCTCCTGTTTCAGTCAACGCCGTTCTAGCATGTTCCCTTTCAGGGGATGCCCTGCAGCCACCGCAGGCTCTGGCTAATAAGAAAGACCCTTGCCACCACAGCAGAGGGGCTTGGCTCCTGACGGTGTGCCTCCTGCAGCCCCACCTAGCACGGGCCCCTGAAATCCCCACTTTCCCTTTGTGTCCGGGCATTCAGAACCCAAATGCTCGTGGCCAGGGACTGTCCTGCCCACGGGAGCACCAGAACGCCAACAGTCAGCATCAGGAGATTCCTGTTAAAACGCAAATATTCTATCTGGGAGTGGCAGCGCATTAACCTTTAACAGGTACGTTCTGTTGCTTTGCTAATACTGGCAGAGGAAGTAATGAGGGAACACTGCAATAAGGAGAGGGAGGGCAGGTACCTCGGGATGGGAGAACGGAAGGTATCTAAAACTCTCTTTACACTGGTGCCTTGAACAGGGAAAATAAAACGGGTGCCTGGGGTGTCAGAGCAAAGAGGAAGTGGGCTCCGAAGGGAACTTCATCTCATTTCTATTTAATCGGGCCCTCCCTGCACCCCAAAACACGCAGAGTGCAGTGGGCCAAATCTTTGCATGTCAGCACTGCCAGCTTGGCTAGGGAATGTGTGGGGGTTGGGGGGCGATGGAAGGGCTGTCTCATGCAACATTTCCTCATGCAAGGGCCTAGAAATCACCGTAAGATGTTTTCCTCTTGCAGATTGTACACACCATTACATGCAGCGTCCCAAGTAGTGTGAATTATTCACACCCCGGTGTGAACGGGCTTATCCAATAAAGGCTGGGTTCCCGTCAGGTTTGATAACAGAAAGGGAGACAGTGATCTGTGAGAACAGGAATCTGGGGGAGGGAGAAGAACACTGGGGGGCAGTAAACCAGTTCCCCTCAAATCAATCTGCAAAACACAAATTCACTGAAAAGCAGTCTGTCCAGGGACTGGGGCTCTGGAAGCCTGGAGCCCCTCCCTGCAGCTTCGGGCCCTGGGCTCTACCCCAGGGCAGGTCTGCCCAGGAGCCCCTCCTCCCTCCCAGTGCACTGCGTTCTGCCATCCCCTCTTGAAACCCAGCAGTGTTCTGGAAGGCTCCCTGCGAGCACGCTGGTGTCTGCAGCTGCTGCAGTGTGCTTCCCGCAGGGGACTCGGCTGTGGCGACAGGGAGAGTGGCACGGTGCTGACTGCTGTGGGTTTCGTGCTTACTTGGGCAGCACGGTCCCTTCCCATCAGCGGTCGCGGCTCCTGAATGCCTCAAAGCTGGGGAGTTGGCAAGTCAAAAAGGAAAACACCCAAGTTGACTGCTGATGCTCCAGGGTATCTGTCCCTGCTCTTTGGAGCCCGTGTCAGCATCTCCATCCAGAGGGATTCTAGACGTCCTGTCTGCCCAGAGGATGGAGTGGAATGGGAGGTTGGGATCCCTGAATGAATGCTGAGGAAATCAAGGTCTGGGGTAGTCAAACGAGTAGCCAAGGTCACACATCTTTTCTAGGGCACAGCCACATAGAAAACAAATCTGGATTTCCCAAGAAAAAAAGGGCTTGGGGTTTTTTGTTGGTGGTGGTTTTTGTTGTTGTTTTTGCCCCTAGGAACTAGTAGGTTTCCATCAGAGGATAAAAGCCTATTTCTCCTTGTTTTGCTCACCAGGCAGCTCAGAACAAAGCTTCAGTCACGATCACTCACACGGGTCCGGTCATGGCCATTATAGTTTGACATACAGGATTTTATTCCTTGCTCTGGTCCACAGAAAGCCCTTCTGCTTTCCTCCCTGCATCACAGGCCTCCCTCCAACAGCTACACTCCTGGCAGAAGGTGGCCACTTATAAAAGGGACCATCCGAATAGATCTGCAGTCAAATGCTCTACCCCTGAGCTATACCCCCTCATCCGAATAGATCTGTATCTTAAATTGTGTTACTCACCTTCCATCCCAGATCCTGGATCAATGTTCTCTTTCTTCTTTATGACTTTGTATTTTTCTGACTCTATTTTTAATTTGTTTTCAACACAGTCACCCTAAGTCACTTCGGAGTCTATCACTGCAGTGATCTGAATGCAATGCCCTCCTCAGAGCCACAGAACCGAGCCCCATTTGACGTGCATAGGAGATCTGCAAGAAGGCCCGGAACTTATCGTAGAACAAGATCACCTATGGAACATGGCTGGACCGAACACTTATTTCAGCTACACTCGGAGTCACGGCAGTTACCTAAGGTGAGCATTTCTTTAATCCAATTCAGACAAAATTTACTGAGAACCTGTTCCGTGCCTGGCACCATGCTAGAGATAAATAAGACGCAGACCCCTTATCCTTAAAGATCTCAATTTAACAGAGGCAACAGATGTGTAATAAATAAGTGCAAGATAATGTTAAAATGCCCCAAATGGCACGCATGAGATTAGAAGGAACACAGAGGAGGAAGGAGTGCTCCGCCCAGAGGGCCATGACATCTTCCTGGAGGCCTTTTTCAAGGCAGCCTGTGTGCAGGCAGGGTTACAAGTTCATTAACAATGGCAAGATGAGTTGTTTCTGAGTTTAAATTCTAAACCCATGAGCTAAAATTGCAGAGACTATGCTCCCAGCCCTTCTCATCAAGTGCCATCCCTTTCCATCCAGGAAGCCTCTGAATTTAAGAGATACACAAACACTCAGACCCCCAGCAGCAAGTGTTCTCCAGCAACTGGCCTCGGCAGGTAGACAGCTGGTCACCATCTAGCAGCTAAAGTCGCCGAATGCCTGAAAACTAATTTACGGCACATAAACAGTAAGGAACTTATACAACTGTCTTATTAAATGCATTACTAGGGGCGCCTGGGTGGCTCAGCTGGTTAAGTGTCAGACTCTAAATTTTGTCTCAGGTCGGGGTCTCAGGGTTGTGAGATCGAGCCCCATGTCGGGCTCCACATGTAGTCTGCTTGAGATTCTTTCCCTCTCTCTCTCTCCCTTCTCCTCTGCTTCTCCCCCTGCGTGATCTCTCTCTCTCAAATAAATATAAATAAAATCTTTTAAGAAATGCATGACTAGCCAATAGAGGAGATCACTTCCAGTATTTCAAAGATGAAATGAGCCACAGAGATGAACAATAACCTACCACCTCTTCAAAACCAGGATCCATTTGTTTTATTTTAGTTAAGTCAAGTTTAAGTTGTTTGCTGAAAGGGAAAGGTAAGCTGCTGAACCTTGCCTTGCATTTTTTCACCACTCCAGCTACCTTTCCAAGCCCCTCCTCTTGATGTCAAATGACAGACAGACTGCTGAGGGGATGATGGGGAAAGTCACATATTCCATATCCCAAATAACTGGGTGTAGAAGATAAGCAAGAAGGAGGTGGAAGAGTATGAGAGTAAATGCTTCAGTTAAATTAGAAGCTGGAGAGCAAAGCAGTAACTACTTTTGGCCATTTTTTAACCACATGCCTTCCTTGGGAAAACACCAGCTTGCCAGATTCCTCTTCCTAAAGATTCCTCCTTCTGGGTCTCTAATTACATGTACATTCAGTTAACTGACATTGTCCCACAGTGCTTGGCTGCTCATTTCTGTTTTCTCTTTGCCTATTCTTTTTTCTCTGTTGTGTCAATTTTGATCATTTCTATGGACTTATCTTCAAGTTCTTTGATGCCTTCCTCATCTGTGTCCAATCTACCAATGAGCCTATTAAAGAAATTCCTTATTGCCAAAAAACTGGTTTTTTAAAAATTTCTAGCATTTCATTTGATTCTTTCTTATACTTTCCATCTCTCTGCTGAAATTCTTCAACTATTCATGAACGTTGTCCATCTTTCCTACTAGATCCTTTAACACTTTAATCACAGTTATTTTAAACACCATCTGATAGTTTCAACACCCAGGTCATCTCTGAGTCTGCTTCTGTTGATTGTTTTGCCTCCTGACAATGGTTTTGTTTTTTTCTTACGTGTGTGTGTGTGTGTGTGTGTTTATGTGTATGTGTGTGTGTTTGTATGTTGACTTAGGTCTGAGTTTTTTTACCTTCAGTGCACTACAGCCTTCAAATTCCTCTAGATGGAGGCTGCTGTTACTGTAAGCTTAGAGTAGGAGCAAGGGTGCTGGAGGGATTCCTGTGTTCCTGATCTCCCCTCAGCTATCAGCCAGCCCCGCATGCCTGTACCTCAGCTGAGGTCCTTCTCCATGCTTCTGCCCCCCTTCCAGCAGTAAATGCTCTTCCTTGTCATGGGGCAGGGGGGCAGCAGGAAAGCTCTCCTTTGTCTTGACCCAGACTTAGTCTTACAAACGATACCGCGAAAGGTCCTGCACCTGGACCTTGCGGGGGGGGGGGGTGGGGGGACTCTTGTTTTAAGCATTCTTTCCCCTTGTCTCTGTGGCAGCAAGACCTGCCTTACCTTTATACTTGGTCTTGGGTGGGAATTTCTTGCTCCTCTTCCAGCAGTAGCAGACCTCTGTTCATTATTGGTACAAGACCCTTTTGGGGCCAGGACAGTCTCCTGCCCTCCCCCGGGTGAACAGGGGTTTTGCCTCTACCTTTCCTGCAGTACCACTGGAGTTTTACTGTGTCCTGGGGGCAGAGGTAGTTTGTTTCTATTCCTTCCCCTCAAGAATGGGTTTTTGCCTAAGGTTTGAAGGTGAGAGGATTTGTTTTTGCTTCACATGAGGGAGGAATCTGGGGAAGCAGCCAAGGCTTTTTCTGTTCCTGCCTCTACCTCTGCCTCCAAAGCCACCAAGTGCCTCCTGTATTCCTTTGCCATCCTGGGAGACTCTCTCTTATCTCCTGACTTATCCCAATATTTTTCATGAACACCTACAGGAGGCCTGTGGTTCCAGACACACTGCAGTTCACACTGACCTTGTTAAGATTTTGGCTTGTACAATAGCTGCTTCTTTCTCCTGTACTCTGCCTCAGCTGACACAGTGGCCCCCTCTTCAGAGGGGCTTACCCCACTTCGGAATTCAGTTAACTTGGTTGCACAGTGTGATCTCAGCCCTCGGAAGGGCTCAGGATGAATTATAATTTTGTAGATTGTCCAGGTCTTTCTCATTGTTAGGGTAGGAACAATGTTCTTGGAAGCTCTTTACATCCTACATACTCCCTATACTAAGCCTCTAAGGACACCTGACCTCATATGATCTCATTTCACATGGTCTTAATAGAGCAGACAACCCTTTTATGATCATGTTTGGCAGAAGTGTTCATGCCAAGCACATACACCTGGAGTTTTTCATCTGCCTTTGCTCTTTTTCAGGTAAAATGTCAATTTAGAGGATTTTTCTGAGAAGCAATCTGTCCAACAGGAGGGGGAGGAGATCTCAGCCAGGCTGTGTTTCTTTTAACATTTTTAAGAAGGGAAAAAAAGTCACATTCAGCCTGAATGATTTAATTTGGAGTATTTTCTTGTACCAACTGTGAGAAATTCCATTGGCAAAATATACAATTCCAGACATTTGTTCTCAGTAAATTGCTCCTCTGTTTAGCATCTCTGATTGCCCCAATTACACTAATTGATTTCTAAATGTACAAATACAGTAGACATGTCACAAGGAATTTAACTCTTCTCCTGTCCAATGCAGAGGATGGTTTCAAATAGAAAAGCTATGGTGTCCTGAGAAGCTACATCTCTTTGGAAACTGCAGGAACATCTCAAAAGTTGCTGCTTACCATCCCATGTGGACACACAACCCTTCCACCTCCTTTTCTCACAGCTGTTTATTTTACCCACAAACATGGCTGGCCCCCACCCCCACAGAGCAGGCAGCCCCAGGTTGTGCCCTGAGGACCTTGAGGCCCACCTCCTCCTCCCACCCCCACCCTGTGTTCTGAAACTTATTATTTCCTCTTTCTTTGAGCCAAGCAGTGTGTTTCTAGAGGACTTAAGCTAACATGCTAATGTAGTATCCAGGAAGCATGACTTTTTTATTCATGAATACCTACTGGTTCAGCTCATCAAATTAGTTAGCTGCCATCCAGTCAGGCCCAGAGGCAAAGGAGCACTGGCCAGGGGAAATTGTGATGGGGAGGAAAGAACTGGGATCTTGGGAAGAATAAGCCAAGAGCAGTGGCAGAGAAAGGCAAGAAGTCTGAGGACCCCAGAATAAAGAAAAAGAGGGGTGGGGGAGAGGGGCTTCTAAGTAACATTGTCTTCATGCAATATTCCGCTTTACTCATGCAATCAGTAAAGGTTAATTGGTTAATTGGCCAATTGGTTAATCAGAAGATCTTGCCCATAATAAGGATAAGGATGTAGACAGAGAGGGTCATATACCTAGGTCTTCATATTACTGTCCCATTTTCCTACTCAATCTGGATTCTCTATAAGTTTGTTCTATCTGTCCAGAGAAGATCAGGATTTGACTCTATGTTACAGAAGTTTAATTCTCCAAATAACACACAGCCTGTACACTTGTGACTGCTAACTGCTCTATTATTTATCCCTATTTGTGGAGCAAGATCATGGACATTATATATTTGGAAGTCTGCAGCCGTGAAACAGAACAGGAAGTAAGAATCTAAACAGGGCTTATGGAGACAAAAAAAGGATCACCATTCCTACTCCAAATCCCGAGACTGATGAGAAAGAAAGAGGAAGGGAAGAAAGAAAGGCAGACTATGGAAAGCAGAGGCAGAGAGGATGAGAACCAAACGAGGTGCTAGAAAAGGAAAGAGGGGGTGACTATCACTACAGTCTGACTACATGAGGAAGTGAATGAAGCTGCCAGCCAAAAAAAAATCACTGGAACACTATAAATTTTGATTCCTTTCCCCAAATTGCCTGCATTAAATTTTCAGCCAAAACAGAAATGAGATAAATGAAAGGGAGTTTTTCCACCTTCCCTTCTGTTCCTTTCCCTTTCCCTCCCCTCCTAGCTCAGAGATGTCAGCTTCTGAGGAAGCAGAGCCGTGAACCAGAAGGGGTGCCCTGCAGAGGTGTGGGCAGCAGTGTGTCTGCTCTAAGAGGAGGGGGCTGCTCCAGTGGTTGGGAGATTGATACCCTGAGCAAACAAGTCAATACACTGAGGATGATGAATATCGGTGGGAGTCAGGTCCCTCACTGTCTGAAGGGATTTACAAATGGGGAAAGAGGAAGGCCTAGAAAGAAGCCCGAGGTGTTGGACTAGACCTGGAAGTATTGGCACAATCTCATGGATTTAAAAAGTAGATAGATGCAGAACTAGATCTCAACGTATGGACACACATGTGACAACCAGTAGCAACGAGCACATCAAGTGACCAGATTTTGGTGTCTAAATACCATCCTACACTAAAATGAACCTTGGAGAAATGGCTGATCCAAGGCTGGGGCAGAGAAAGTACAAAATCACCCTGGGACAACATGCTCCAAAAAGGAAGGAAATGCCCAAAGAGTGACGAGGGCATGTTGAAGAACAAAGAAGCCAGCCTAATGAGAGTGCTTCCACTGGCCTCATTTAGACCTGAACATCAAAATAAATCACGAGAGTATTGGTTTATAACCCATCAAATAAAATAGGACCCCATGAGTCTGAATAGGTATAAACAAAGAATGAAAAAAAAAAATCAATGAGGGAGGAGGAAAAGCTCATCCTTTGGTAGAATGCCAGCTAATAAATGTACTAGAAATGACAGAGATGGAAAATCATTGTCTGGAACCATCATAGTGGCAGCTGATACAGGCAGACAGTATCAATGTTTGCCAAGGTTGGTGGTTGGAACTTTAACGAAAAACAGGATATTGGCATTATATCAGAATATCCACCCCCACCCATATACACACAAAACACTGATCAATGACAAAGGGAAAAATCAATGACACCAACAGATGACCAAGGTTAACATCACCAGGGGTGGAAAGGGGGCATGATTTCTAGGGTGTTCCTACCAAGACTGCACTGCCTTGGTCTGGCCATAAGGAAACATCAGCAGACACACAGCTGAGGTTCAAACTACAAATGGAAACTGTAGGAAACATGCAAGACAGGCAAAGACTTGAGGAAGCATTCCAGACTGAAGGAGACTGATGAGAAATGACAATTAAATACAGTCTGGAGAGACCCTAAGAATAGAGGAAGAGAGAGAGAAGGGGGAAGGAGCATGCAGGAAGGGAGGGAGGAGGGAGAGAAAGGGAGGGAAGGAGGGAGAGGTAGAACAATTTCTCATTATCTGGACAGTTAGCAAAATTTTAATGGAGTCTGTAGACGGCTGTGTTGCATCAATGCTGATTTCCTGCTTTGGAGGCCTGCAGGGTGGTTATGTGGGAAAGTGTCCTTACTTTGGGGTGGTACACACTGGAATGTTTAGGGGTGATGGGGAATTACATCATACATGTATATATTATAGATAAATAGACAGACAGGAAGAGCAAAGGCAGTAAAATGGTAATCGAGAGTCTAGATGACAGAGATGTGAAAACTCTTTGTATTGTTCTTGCAACTTTTTTATAGGATCAAAAGTATTTACCATTTCAGCAAAGAAAGCGGGAGCGAGGAGGGACTAGCAAGAGAGGAGAAGAGGCTGTGGGAGGAGGGACGAGCGTGGTGGGGGACTCTGGGCTCTGGCTGTGGTGGGAGGGGATAGGGTTCCTGCATGCCTACAGACTGAGAGCCAGAAAGGAGCTGAGCACACAGACCCTCCTGTTTCTAAAGGATCTGTGAGGTACCAGTTTTCCTGGAAGTCTGAGCTTATTCCAAGATGGAAGCCCCAGAGAGCCACCGCACCGGACTGCCCAGCGTGGGCACCAGCGGATGGAGAAGCCTCTCGCAGAGGCCAGGGCCCTCCCCCTGCTGCCTCTGTCTCACCCAGCTATCCGAGGGCTCCCCAGAGACTGCTTGGTGGGAAAGGTCTGCTAAAAATATAGGATCCTGGAATCCAATCAACCAGAAGCCAGGACAAGCTGAAGCAATTACCATAATCTTGGTGGAAAATCACCCCAATCCCCTTTGTCAACCCATCCTTGTCCTGGGACCAGGGAGGTAGAAGAGGAGTAGAAATCGAGGGATGGCACACACTCAGAAGCGGGTGGCACAAAGGGAAAGGAACAAGACCGGCCCTGAGCACTCGGCCCTCCTCGGCTTCATTCCAACGCAGATTTAGCTCTCCTACCCAGGTAGGTAAGATCCAGTGTATGAGGTATTCACAAGGAGGGAAAACACTTGAATGGTTTTTATTATCTTGAAAAAAAAAAAAAAAAAAAAAAGAAACCCACACTAGTCAGAGGCCTGAGAGGAGATGAGTCAACCTGGATCACCTTCTCTCTACTCCGGGGACACAAGGTGCACAACCCTCCCCACCCCCACACCGAGCAGCGCCCCGGCTCCGTGGCAGATCCGATCTGCTGCAGGGGCTGAAGGCCCCCTGGGAGCCTGGAGCAGGAAGTGCGAGCTCAAGTTAATGAGAGACAGGGACTCTGAAATTCAGCTCAGCAGCTAAGAATATCTCCTGTGGACTAGAAAGAGTTTCTATGTCCAAGACCTTGGCATTCCTTTAAAAAGATAAAAAGAGCCAGACCTTCAGAAGAAGGGCAGTAGGGGGGTCAGAGGACAGAGCACTGGAGAAGGAGGTGAGGCCTCTGAACTGTCTTCCTGCTGCGTCCCCTTACCTCTCGGGCCTCACTCTCTGTATTTTCAAAATGATAGAATTGCCCTGATCCCCTGGCTTCCCTTTAATTCCACAATTCCACAGTAAAACAATGCAACAGCTCTCAGAAAACATTTAAGATATGCATGTAGAGATGCACAGAAGAAGGTATGACAAGATTCACACCTCATCGTTCACAGTGATTTTGGGGAGTAGGAACTTACAGAAGACTTTACATATTTTTGTATAGTGTAAATTTTTTATTTTTTAAATTTTTTAAAAAAGATTTTATTTATTTGAGAGAGGGAGAGAGAGAAGGAGCTGAGGGAGAGGGAGAAGCAGACTCCTCCTTGAGCAGGGAGCCCAATGTGGGGCTCGATCCCAGGACGCTGGGATCATGACCTGAGCTGAAGGCAGATGCTTAACTGACTGAGCCACCCAGGCTCTCCTAGTGTAAGCTTTTAAATAACTACCATGAAGTCATTTTGTTGCTAAATTAAAAATCACAAAACAGTTAAAATCAAGGACACAATTGTCAAAAACAACAAAAACATCTATAGCAAAAAATGCATAACACATGAGAATAATCCCAGGCAAATTCACATGCATAGTCTATTCCAATGAGAAAGAACTGGAATTGTAAATTGAGTTTAGCATTCCTATAATAACCAGAGAGGCAAATCTTCCTTCAAGGCCCAGATCAAATGGCATTTTTCTCTGGGACTTTTCCTGTCCCTTTCTCTTTGCCACACTGTGCTGTTTCCAGCCTCCCCGAAGTGAATTGCTCTCTCAACTGTGTCCCCCAGGCACTTGGGGATAATCTATCAAGGCCCTCATCTCGTGAAATTGCTTTTATCTGTTCTGGTGCCTGTGTCTCTCAAAGTAGGACTTTCTGTGGTTCCTATGTGTTCCTCACCTTTGGATCGTAGGTCTTAGCATGGGGCCTGGCCCATCGCACACACTCCATAAGGGTTTGTGGAATCAAATGCACCTCCGTGCAACCTGACACTGCACAGAGTTACCTGGTTTTCTCAGTCTGGCCAGACTAAGAATATCACATCTGCTCTTCATATTGTAAATCCATAGCAGTCAAAGCCTAAAGTGGAGCATGGAAGGTGTACTCTCCTTAAAATACGTTCCCGATCATTCTTCACTATGCCATTCACCCTTTTCCCGGTCCCTAGGATCCCAGAGACATCCCTGCTCATGTCACTGAACTGGTGAGTCAACTCTTCCTTAACAGAGAAGGAATGAAAACTGAAAATGAAAGCAGCTCAGGGAGGGCCTCCCAGGAGAGTAACCGGCCCCGCGGCACGGCTCAGCTCCAAGGCTGACATGCGGGACACAGAGACCTGGGTTGGGAGCTGGGAGCTGGGAGCCCCTGGCCCTTGTTCTGGAAGAGTCTTGTCCTCTTTGCCTCTCACAAGGGTGAAATGAGGTCATGCTGGGGAAAGCAAAGACACTGCAGAGCTGGGATCCGTGATTATTAAACACCGTGGGTCACTCTGACTCATGACAAGTCATCAACTTACTTTAAAACTACAAATTGGTCATGACAGTCACCCAGACGAACATCAAATAGCTTATTTCTGCTGAGACACAAAAGCAATTTACCTATTTAAATTAATTCAGGGGATGGGGGTTTTCAGTCCCATCTTTTTCCCTTTTGCCTTTTCTCAGAGGAACCAGAACTTCTGAAGAATCCATAGTACCCGGCCCAGGGGAATCTGGTTGCTTCTCTTGTTCGACTGCACACGGCAGAATGCCACTGTTCCACATGGGGGCTGCAATCATACATTCTTTCCCTTCCTTCATTGCTATTCCAGAGCTGCACCATGGGAGCAAGTCTCAAGAGGCTCGATATTCCCATACTATCCTTTGGTGAGGCTTTCTGTGTGAGTTGGGGGTGGTTCCAGGCAGAGTCAAGGGATGGAGTGCCATCTCTGTCTGTCAACAGTTCCTATGAAAATGATGACAGAGAAAAGTAACAGCCTCCAAATCCACACTGATCTAGAGGTAACCTCCTTGGCCTGATCGACCACCACCCTCACCTTGTTGTTACTGGTTTTTTTTAATATATTATGTATTTATTTATTGGAGAGAGAGCGCACAAGCAGGGGGAGTAGTAGGCAGAGGGAGAAGCTGACTCCCCGCTGAGCAGGGAGCCCAATGTTGGACTCGATCATGACCTGAGCCAACGGCAGACGCTTAACCGACTGAGCCACCCAGGAGTCCCGCATCCTCACCTTCTTTCACTTCATTTATCCCAACATCACCGATCTCCCTGCTGCCCGTGCCCTCCGCCGCTCCTGCATTTGCCTGGCTCTTCCTTCCCACGGCAACTCCACGTTCCCATTTCTCTACCTGTCAAATTCCTACTCTTCCTTCAAAGCTTCTCTGACTCCTTGGCATTTTAGCCACGCCCCAGACCAGCAGCAATGTGAGAGCTGTAACTTGGACTTACTCCCCTCCGAGTAGCCAGCACATGGCCTATAGCTCCACAAACATTTGTTCAGTGAATGCATCACTGAATGGAAACATCCTGTGCCCGTTCTGGCTGGCACATGTGACACTCCATTTGTAACCTCCTATTTACAAGTTGGACTTGCTTTGCTGGCCTCTGAGTTCTCCAAGAGAAGGGGATGCATGAAGTTAGTCTCTAGCAAGGAGCTTGGGTAGTTCCTTGCAAGTGCCTGATACATGTTGTGGAATAAATGAAGTTGCCGAAAAACTTAAGATGGTCATGTTACCACCAGCTCACCAAATCCAAACTCATAAAGCCCTGAAGATATTCCAAGTAACCTCTAGACCTCAGCTTTCTGAGTTATAGAGTGAGAGTGGAATGACCTGACCTCCTCCTGGCTCTAAGGCTCTTTAATTTAGAAAGGTAGCAATCAACACAATCGCCAGTGCCCAACAAATCCTGATCAAAAGACTTGGCATGTGGCCACCGCGGAAAAAATTCGTCTGGAGCAGAAACTATTGGTACAGGTGCTCCATTTATTTGAAATAACTAAAACCCTTTACCTTCAAGATAAACCAGTACCCAGCAGTGATGGGGTTCATGTGGAAGGTACATGTGAAAATTCAGAGAACATCAATGGAACACACATGGTTTCACATGCTTTTGTTGGTTGTGTGTTAGCACTGGAAACCACTTACGTTTTTGTGATCATTCAGATGGTCAAGCTTCTGAGGTTTCAGCAAATATGACCACATACTTGACTGTTGGGGCTGGTGCCAGCATCAGAACCACCAGCAGGCAAGAGAGTCATTGCCCCTAAGAATGATTATTTCACAATGCTCTTAAAAGTGACAGCACTCAGGGGCACCTGGGTGGCTCAGTCGGCTAAGCGTCCGACTCTTGATTTCAGCTCAGGTCACGATCTCAGGCTCTGTGCTGGGCATGGAGCCTGCTTAAGATTCTCTCTCAAAAAAATTTAATTTAATTTAATTTTTTAAAAAAGTGACAGCACTCAGATGGGCTAAGTGTCAAACACATAGCTTGAATCATCGGTGGGTACAACAGGCATAGTATCTACTGATTGGATTTACAGAGCACATACTATATGCCATGCAAAATCCTGATAAGGAGCACCAAATTAAAACAAAGTCCTCTCTCCTCGAGGGCCTACATTTTAGTGGAGGAGACAAGGACAAATGGAGAGACATGTAGAGGCGTAGCAAGTCTCATGGTACTCAGTACTGTGGAGATACATAAGACAGGTCAAGGGGACAGAGGACGCCTGGGATGCTCCAGGAAACCTCTCTTCTAACTCTCGGCCTTATGACAGTACTGTAGACATCAAGGCTTCTCTTTAGGGCGTGAACTATATCTTCACTTAGATTCCTGAAAGATTCCTTAGCAGGATCTCTGCACAGCCCACAAGTAACTGTCCTTCCTATCAGGAAGGCCAACTGAGACAGTGTTTGTTAGATTTATAAGAAGAATGGGGTGCATGGGTGGCTCAGTGGGTTAAGTGTCTGACTCTTGATTTCGTCTCAGGTCCTGATCTCAGGGTTGTGGGATCAAGCCCCACATGGGGCTCCGTGCTCAGTACAGAGTCTGCTTCTCCATCTCTGCCCCTCCCCCTGCTCTCTCTCTAATAAATAAAATAATTTTATTTTTTTTAAAGATTTTATTTATTTATTTAAGAGAGAGAGAATGAGAGATAGAAAGCACGAGAGGGAAGAGGGTCAGAGGGAGAAGCAGACCCCCTGCTGAGCAGGAAGCCTGATGCGGGACTCGATCCTGGGACTCCAGGATCATGACCTGAGCCGAAGGCAGTCACTTAACCAACTGTGTCACCCAGGCGCCCAATAAAATAATTTTAAAGAATTAAAAAAAGAATAGAAGAGAAAACTAAAACAGTGAGGGTTTTTGCCCATGGAATTACAGCTCGTGATTCCCAGTGGAGCATCTGTGTTCACCCGACAATTCTAGGAATTCAGGAGAACAGAGACTCTGACTTACTCTCCTCTACTTTTCTTTTTGTTTGGCCAGCTGGTGAATATGTAAAGTCAATTGGATCATCCCAGAAAATGTTTTTTTTTTTACTGCTGCAGCCTCCATAATAAAATATTTTGATTTGATGTAAGTAATAATTCTGGAAATTGGACATACGAAGCTGATATTGGTATGCGACATAGCCCCGGGCTGAGCAGGTGGACCCTGGTTCCTACATGCCCCTGTGTGGTGTGTGCTGAGACCTCAAACCAGGGTGGCAACACTCCAAAAGGCTAGGGAGACCCATCCTCGGGTGTCACCACTCTGCTGTCTCCCCGTTATTCCAAGCCACCGTGTGGATTGACCTGGTCCATCGCTTCAACCTCCTAACCAGCCTCCTTGCTTCAGTCTCTGTGTCTTAAGTTGACCCTCCACCCAGCAGCCAGGGCTGGCGATCATTTAAAAACCTAAATCGGGTTGAGCATCTCTCGTGTAATACCTTTCAATGGCTTCTCATCATCCTCGGAGTAAAACCCGAGTCCTCACCATGGCCTGCGGGCCTTTCACCATTTGGCCTCGGCAATTTCACCTACCTCCTTGCCTAGCACTTTTCCCTTTGATCATTCCACTGCAGCTGCACTGTCCTTCTTGCTGTTCCCCGAACACCAAGCTTACTCTTGATCCCAGGGCCTTTGCACCTGTTTCCCCCTCTTCTAGGACTGCTCTTCCCCAGAAACCATGTGGTTCTCCCTTACTTCTTTTGAGTCTCTCAACAGTCATCTCCTAGAGAGGTCTTGCTTCCCTAACCCATCTGCAACAGGCACCTTTACTTTTCTCCTCCATGCTGCCTCTCATTAGCTGACCTTATACATTTGCTCATTTTCTTGGTTATGGACGGTCTTTTCTACCAGCATATAAATGCCACAAGAGCACAGGCTTTGTCTATTTGGTCTATCTGGTTTAGTGCCTAGAATAGTAGCTGGCACAAAGTAGGTGTTTAATAAATACTCGTGGACTAACCCCCACAAAAACACTGGTGGGACGGTGTTCAACATGTCTCTCATCCCTGTTTTCAACAGCCAACGCCAACATCGGACTTCCTCGCATGCTCAGTGACTTCCAAATAGCTATCTTTGGGTTGGACCTCTTATCTGCACGACAGGCTTAAATATCCAGTTGCTTACTATATATCTTCACGTAGATTCCTGATCTCTGCACAGCCCTGTCCTCCCCTTTCCACACACTGAGTCCACCCCAATGCTCCTCGTCTCAGTGAGCGGTGCCACCCTCCACCACCCTGCACAAGGCAGACATCTGAGGGTCATTCTCGAAGTCTCCTTCCCTGCTTTCCCCCATGCCATTCACCACCCAGGCCTGTTCACCTCGCCCCATCTCCGCAGTCATGACCCTTATCCCAGCTACCGCCATTTCTCTCCCGCACTGGGGTGACTGTCCGTAACTGGCCTCCCCATTTCTACCCCTGGGCCCTTCCATCTGTCTTCCACGCAGTGGCCAGTGCGCACGCTCCTTCAAAGCACACCTCTGATCATGTCACTCCTGAGCTTGAGTCTGTGGCCCGCTTCCCTCTGCTCTTGAGATAAAGATCAGAAGCCTTACCATGGCTTCTGCAAGCAGGGTGGATATTCCAGGACACGCAGAAACAGCTGTACCCATTGCTAAAAGCTGAACTGCCTCCATTCCTCCGAGATACCTGGAATACCTCCAAGAGCTGCTGCCTCGAGCTCTTACGTACCCTCCATCCCTGCTGCTCTGGCCACTCTGTCCCTTCCCCTGGATTCTTCCCCCCAGTCAGCAACTGCAGTGTGGCACAGCAGGTGAACACCCCCCAGACACACACACAATGCGTGTACACGTGCATGCACACACATGGCTCTGGCCCTGGGACACGCTATCCCAGCTGACTGTGGTGACAATCACCCCTGCCTAGAGGGCCCAGCAAAATCCCAAATTCACCTCTGCAGCCTCATCCACAGCCCCTTGCCTCTGCACTGCAGCCTTCCTTAAACTTTCCGTGCTTTTTGCTGCCTCAGGGACTTCGCACAGGCTGTTCTCTATGATTGGAATTTTTTTCAAGATTTATTTATTTATTTATTTGAGAGAGAGAGTGTGTGCATGTGTACACAAGAACAGGGGGAGGGGCAGAGGGAGAGAATCTTCAAGCAGATTCTCAGCTGAGCGCCGAGCCCACGGGGCTCAATCTCATGACTTGAGATCATGACCTGACCCCAAATCAAGAGTCAGATGCCTAACTGACTGAGCCACCCAGGCACCCCTACGATGGGAATGTTCTTCCCTTCCTTCGCATCATTAACTTCTCCTTATCCCCTACTTCAAATATCTCTTCCTCCTGGTAGCCTTCTCTGCCTTCAGTTTTAGGGCAAGTCTCATAGATGCTCAAAAAATCCTACGCCTTTCCTTCACATTTCCAAACACACTTCGGTTTGCCTACTATTTATGTGCTTATTTGATGAATAGCTCTCACTACCAATAGACTACAGTTCAGAGAGGATGAGGACTGGGACTTTTCTTCGTACTATCAAATCCCTAAGGCCTAGCACTCCATCCACATGTGGACATATACGGGAAGACACTGGCTACATGGGTCTAAAGCCTGCCTATGCCTTGGCTAAATGAAAGCATCAGGCATTCATATAAAGATACTGGTGCGTGCATGTGTATGTCCTTATGTGTGAATTTGTCCTTTTCTATAAATATAATAATGATGACAATCAAAATTAGTAGACATAATCCATGCATTAAGGAGACTGCCCTGAATATTCAGATGTCTCTTACATAAGCCAAGAGAGTTCCTCTTTTCACACTACTTAGCGTAATTACTTCCCATCATGGCAAGCAGCCCTTATTCTTTCCACAAAACGTACTATTTGAAAGGGTGTTACTTATATAAGGATTAGCATTTGCTGTATTCCTGCTATCACAGTCCACCAGCTCAAAAGATTCAAGCCAAAGCACCTCCTCAGGCCATGGCCCCGGGACAGGAGCCCGTTTTCAGCATCTCAAAACAATGAAGGCATGTTCTGAGGAGAAGCAAGCTCTAGTCCCCTCGTGACGTCAGCCCTGTGCACGCTATAAAGCACCAGCACTGTCCCCATGGCCGCACTAATGTGTTTAAAGAGGGCGTCAGAACCACGAGAGAGGAAGGACTCTGAAAAACAAACCGAGGGTTCCGGGGGGCGGGATAGGTTAGCCTGGTGATGGGTATTAAAGAGGGCACGTTCTGCGTGGAGCACTGGGTGTTATACGCAAACAATGAATCATGGAACACTACATCAAAAACTAGTGATGTAATGTATGGTGATTAACATAACATAATTTAAAAAAAATAAAATAAAGAGGGCATCAGTTCAGCTACCGTTGTCCCTCCCGCCCTGCCCATTCTTCACTGCGGAGCCCAAGGCCAGCCGCCCTAGGGGCCGGCATGAGCTTGGCACCACAGGCTCTTCCCAGAGGCCTCTGTCTTCAGCTCCTGCTCCTTCCCCTGCAGCAGCCACGAGCAGGAGACCTGCGTGGCCCAAGATCTGGGGAGCCAGGGAAGGGGCCCTGGGCATAAGCCAGCCCCAAGGGGCTTTGCAGCACCCAAATCCTTCCCTTTCCTCCTCCCTGACATTCATGCCAGTGCTTGCAGCCGTGTCCTCTCAGAAAGGAGGCCGGGCTTAGCCAGGACCGCAGACACCCTTCTGGGACTGGAGCATCCCTTTGGTGCTCGCAGGGCTCAGCGCTACCTGCCCCTGGCACCAAGCCCACCGGAAATAGTGTCATAAAGTACAAAAATGCTGCTCGCCGAGCCCAAGATGAACCCCGGAGGTGCCCTGAGGAGAGATGGCAGGGGGACGAGCCAGTGACACCCGGGGCCTCACCAACAGGAGACCAATCAGTACAAAGCCATTTCCCCGGTGTCATCAAAATCTTCCAATTTCACACCGAAAATAAGCCCTGGCTCATGGCTTATGGGCATCCAGTTGTCCCCATTTCTGCCAAATGGATTCCTCTGAGAGCTGGCATCTTAACCCTTGGAAGGCCTCCGAAGGCTCGCCGCTCCGCGGGCGGAACTACACTGCGGAGAAGCCCTCCTCTGCATTTCTGCTGCGGAAGCCTCAGAACTTTCCAGGTGGGCAGAGAGAGCCATCCCCTCGCCTGTGGGGGGCTGGGACAACACAACTACAGCTGCTGTCAGGGTGCAGTGTTGAAGCAGGGAGCCCCTCTCCTGAGCCACTCCGATCCCAGGACTTGCTCCCTGCCCCATACTTTGCTCCCACATCCTCATCCCTTGAAAGAAATGGGTTCACAGGTTCAATCTGTTTTCCAGAGGCCACGCCTGGGCTCTGTGTGTTTGCTGAGTCGCCACAGATGTCCTCACACTTGGGTGGAGGGGTGGGAGAAAGGGAGGAGGGCTTGCTGCCTCTACCCCGTCCACAGACTCGAGCCAGGGCACATGCTTGTCCCCCGTCCGAAGCTCACTGCCATGGGCTTCATACCACACACCTGCTTTTATTTCCTACCACACACCACCTGCTTCAACCTCTCTCATCTTTGAGCTATGAATTTACACCACAGAGGACCAACTGAATCCAAATGGGGTCTTGCCCTGAGAGAAAGAGCAAGTGGTATGTTGCATTTTAAGCAGGGTGGCGGGGACAGGGAGGGGATGGGTGGTGAGAAGGCGGGGGTACAGAGGCACATTGCCTCCCGGGAATTGGCCCCAGCTGGCTTGTAAAAGCAGTCTAGTGTGCTACAACACGGAGGAACCTTGAAGACACCACACTAAACGAAAAGGACAAAGCCTGTGTGATTCCACTTAGAGGAGGGGCCTAGAGCAGTCGGATTCATAGAGACAGAAGGTAGAGTTGTGATGGTCGGGGTGGGGCGGGGGGGCGGCAGGAATGGGGAGTTACCGCCTAAGAGATGCAGAGTTTCAGCTGTGCAAGATGAACAGCATTCTGGAGATGGATGGTGGTCATAGTTATTCCACAACATGAATGTACTTTATCCCACTGAACTGGACACTTAACAACAGTTTAAGATGGTAAATTCCATGTCATGTGTATTTCACCACAATTAAAAGTAATTTAATGGTTAAAATGGTAAAAAAAGAAAAAGTTATGATTGGTAAATGTATTCTAAATTAGAAACTGATTTAGCACATGTACCCAACGATTTAACTGGCTGGCCAAACCAAACAAACCAAACCAAGGTCATCCATCCATGAGCCCAAGCTACACCCCCGTTCTCTTTCTAGACGATAATTTCCTCTCTGTTCAGTCAGTTCCTAGATCTTTGGCCCCAAACCTGACTCTTTGCCCTCCGATCTGACCTGAACACACGAAATTTCCTTACTACCCCCACCTGACACCAAACCCACCGCTTAGCACCGGGAACCTCCAGAAAAGCAGTTCGAGCCACGGCGGCTCTCAGCCTGAGCCAGACTCGCTTTCATCAACACCTGACAGAGCAAGGGAGGCATCATCACGATTTCCTTCTCAGCACAGCGAGAACCCACAAAGGCTGCTAGTGGACAAAGGAGATTTAATGTCACCACTGACACAACATCCTTCAAAGGCCCTTCCTCCTGCCCCCTTTCAAAGGCCACATGTTCTAAGACCACAGCGGGAACCAAGGCAACTTCTGAGGGAAGAGGCAGCAGGGGAGGGAGCCTGGGCCCAGTCCACACGATTCAGGCATCAGTCCTTCTCTGTGGGGCCCCGAACCGCGTCTGGGATGTGAACACCAAGGTTAGGGCCTTCAGCAGGCAGAAGCCCTTGGGGAGTTTTGAGGCCACTGGGAAAAGGTTAATAGAGGCGGATTAAAGCTGTCAGGAAAAGGCACCAGGCAAGAACCTCTCTTCAGAGACCATATGCCTGTCCCGACCCCACGTACCTGGTTACAGGTGTTAATGTCTACGCCATTCCGCAGGTGATCCAAAGCTTTGTCCAAGTTGCCTGATCTTGCTGCCCTCAGAAAGCTGGTAGCAGCATCGGCCTGTGAGGAGAAACGGCAGGCTGTGTGAGTGTGCTCTGTGGTAATGACTTCAAGACCCCATTCAAGCCCAGGGCTGCCAAAAAGGGCTAAAGTCACAGCGGCAGCCACTGCAGCCTCCTGTAAGGCACCCTGGTGCCCCCTACCGTGGCACCCAGGCATGGGACGGGCCTAGAGTCCCATCTAGACGGCTCTCAGGTCTGTACTGTGAGGCACCTTCTTCTTGGTATCTTTATAAGCAAACCCCCTTGGCTAGGGCCTAGGATGCACCAGTCTTTGAGAGGGACCCTGTTCCAACTGCAAACACTCAGCACTGCCTGGCATCCTACCGCTTCGATGTTTCCAAGGGCTCCCCATTCTTACAGAGGACCCTATAGCACATAGCCCCTGACCCCAGGGGGTCACGGATACAGGCATCAGAGGAACCTAACAGGTGCTTCTGGGTCCTGTTTTGTGGTTTGGTTTTTTAAGTACACAGCACATAGCACTGACTTACTATGCACTAAGATTATCAGCACTTCACAGTTACTATCTGTTCACATACCCACAGAGATATGCATTGAATACTCATTTTTGAAAACCCCAAGAAGTATGTAGTATTGTGGTCCCCCTCTTACAGATGAGGAGCCAAGGCGCAGAGAGCTAAGGTGACTTGTGCAGAGTCACACAGTGGGCAAGAAGCGTAGCCTGGACTCAAACACACACAGCCCTCCTCTGAAATCCATGAACTTGCCCTCCTTGCTCTGCTGCCAAGTTAACGTGAGGTTTCGCCGGCAGGTGCCCCTCACCAGCTCTCGTGAATGAGAGTAAAGCTGTTCCTTTCCAAAGCCATTGCTCTGCCACCCACACCATGGCCATCAAGACCCTGCCACCAAATAATATAGGCCATTACAATTATTATAGCAGGACAAGGGCTGAGCCCTGTGCTCGGCCCGGGGTGCGCAACCGGGTGGGTGAGGGTCGTCAAGTGACACGCCATGCATGAAGTGCTCCAGAAGACCCACCCATACCTTGTGTTTCCCTCTCCTTTCAAGGGTACTCTGTCTCCTGCCTTCATGCTCCCTCCTCAGAGAACATGCCATAGTGGGCGGAATGGTGGCCCCCACAGATCCGTCTGTGCCTGAATCCCTGGAATCTGGCAATGTCACCTTATTTGGAAAAAGAGCCTTTGCAGATGTAATTAAGTTATGGGTCTTGGGATGAGACCCATCTAGATTACCTAGGTTGGTCCTAAATCCACTGACAAGTATCCTTAAACCCCGATCCCCTCCCCAGAGCAGGGTTACATGCCTTTGCCCATCAAACAGTCAATCCATGGCAGCAAAGACTTTCCAGCCTCATAGACACTACCTTCACCTGTCCCTCCTTCTTGCCACCTCCAGCCTACCGCACTAGAAGAGCTGCTTCCTTCCTCTGCCTCCCAGCCAACCCCACTCCACCCCTGCCTCGCTGATCTTCCGAAAATCCAGATTTCCTGCCAACCCTCTCATATTCCAGACCCCACATGCCCCCACCCCCACCCCCGGCCCCGTTATATAAGCTCAAACCTAAGCTTTCGTCCACTTATTCACAATATACACACACTTGGGGGCTGCCTAGAGGGGGCGCCTGGGGGACACAGTTGGCTTTGTGTCCCACTCTTGGTTTCGGCTCAGGTAGTGATCTCAGGGTCCTGGTATAGAGCCCCGGTTGGGCTCTGCACTCAGTGTGCAGTCTGCTTAAGACTCTCTCTCCCTGTCCCTCTGCCCCTCCCCCTGCTCTCAAATAAACAAATCTTTAAAAACAAAAAACAAAAACACCATACACACACTTGGCTCTCCCTGCCCCCAACAGAGCTGGCAGAAGAGCCCCTTCCTCCTTCCTTCTCTGTCCTCCCGTGGCATTCCCAGGCTGTCTGCCTCCAGGCCCACACCCAGATTATTCGTGGGACCCTGAAGCCCTCTGACGCTTGCATTTGCTAATTCCAATCCAGGTCCACTCAGCTCCTATCTCCTCTATGATGCGGTCCTGGGATACTCAATATTTACCATTTTTAAATCTAGAAACAGGAGCTTGATTTTTTATTTAAAAAATGTATTTTAAATACATCTTTGTCTCCCCAGCCAAACTGTTTCCTTCTTGGGGCAGGGACCAAATCTTCCACCTCTTTGGAAATCCTTCAAAGCTTGAAATGGCTGCTAGGCCACGATCCCCCTTGGCTGAAAACACAAGGCCCCTAATGTCCCCTTAAGTTCCTCCGCTAGGCATCTATGGGGGCGGGGGGGAAATACCTCAGAAATGAGGATCGCTCTGTTGGTTCCCCATGAGCTAGATTCCCAGAGAAATCAGACTCAAAGTTTAGTTCCTCAGAGAAATATCTGTTTGTACCTGCTGAATCAGAAAGTCTGTCTGCATTTAACTATTGGGAAAAATATTAAAGTATTCCCCAAGAATGAGAGTGTTTGAGAAACCTATCTCTCACCTATCCCACCTACCCAAACTACCTTCTGTAGCACAATAATAAGATTCAGGACAAAAAGCTGAGCATGGCGGGTAAAAACAGTGCAGCGTGACACGGCTTGACTCGTCAGGGTACTGCATCCAGGTACTGAGGCAGAATATTTATGATAGACAGACAAGCAAATAAATAGAGGGTAAGGAAAGCCCAATCGAGAGTAGGCTACAAAGGGCGAAATAGTTGGTGTGGTTTGTGTGCTATAAGAATGAAATTACAACAGTAATACCAGTCATTGGGCAGGTGTCTTACCAACATGGTATCTTTCCATCCTTATTGCAACCAGTGAGGTAGGTACAATTATCACCCCCATCCCCATGTGATGAAGCTGAGGTTTGGAGAGGTTAATAACTTGTCCAGGTTCTGCAGTTAAGTTAGGTTAAACTCAGGGATTCAGCCCAAGACTCCCTGATGAAAGCCCTTCCACTGCCCTTGACCCCGAGATGCATCCCCAGCAATTTCAAACCAGGGGCAGCCCTGACAGATTGTGGGGGCTGGGAGGAGCCACATGCCTTTGCCAATCAAACAGTTAATTCATGGCAGGGAAAGGGTCCCAGGCTGGTCCCAGCTCTAACCCTGAGGGCTATGTTAAGTCCAAGACATACCTCAAGAATGGGACCATCTCATCCCAGTCCTTCCTTTTGGGGATAATAAAACCAGCAGTAAGGATAAAGTGATTGGCTAAAGTCACCTATAGAGTTAGAGGTGAAGTTCAATTGCTAAGGCGCCTTTTCATTTTCTGTTTGGTCTTCTCTGGCATAGAGTAGTCAGGACATTAGCAGGATCCTCAGGGTATCTTACAGGTGAATTATAGATAATGGTGTCACTCCCACTGTGTATCACTCAGTTTAATTGTACAATATATTTGCTGAGGTCCTATTTCAAGTCCAGGATTCTGCTAGGGCAAAAAGAAATAGAATAAAAATTGAGAATATAGGTCCCTGCCCTCATGATTTGAAAAACAAAGTGACAGAGTTATAAAGGGGTCATTTGTGCATGCATTGATTCATTCCACTAGCATTCAGTGAGCACCTCCTAGGTGCCAGGGAATATTTAAGTTCTGAAGCAAATGACCCTGGTAGGAATATGAGACCCATTCTCACCATCTTGTTCTTCCGAGCCTAAGCTGCCCATCTATCTAATTCAATTACCTCCAAGTCAATGACCTGTCCCAGGTGCAATTTCCTGGTGCATCCCAGAATGGTCTGTGTAATCCAATAGGGCAGAAAGAGAGTCAAATGAATCCAACATGTTCCATTTAGAACAATTACCTGAGTAGACACCAACCAGAAAAACAATAATGGCAATAGTGACAAAATGCTAACCAGACTATCTCTGGGCTCTGATAAATTGGAGCAGAATTCGTGGCCCTCCCCGAGTTCCACCTGTCCCTGGGATGTGGGGCAGCCTCAGAGAGGCCTCTCTGTTAGAGGAAACTAGATAGAGGGCCTGAAGGAGGCTGTTCACTGTGTTCCAGAAAACCAGTCCACAAGGGCCCTGAACCCTGCATCACACGGAGGAGCTACCCGCCCCTCTGAGCACCCACCAAGGCTGCCTGCTTGTGTCTTTGCCCCTTCTTCATCTTGAGCTTCATTTTAATCTAATTTTACCTGTGAGAAAATTGCCCGCACCTGTGTTGAGGGCAAGAAGGTGTATATATGTTTTGTTGCGTCCTCGACCCACATCCCTGCTGGTTAATCCATGTGATATCTCTGAATTTCCTTCCATAACAAAATAAGTTTGCCTTTTTTTTTTAACATTTTATTTATTTATTTATTATTTATTTATTTATTAAATAAATAAAATTTGTTTAACATTTTATTTATTTAACAATTTATTTATTTATTTATATAGAGATCATGAGTAGGGGTGTCGGGGCAGAGGGAGAAGCAGGCTCCCCAGAGAGCAGGGAACCCGTGGCAGGGCTCGATCCCAGGACCCTGGGATCACGACATGAGTTGAAGGCAGATGCTCAAGTGACTGAGCCACCCAGGTGCCCCAAGTTTGCCTTTCTAAATCCCTTACTATGTTTTAGACACTTTACATAAATTAACTCATTTGCTCCTCCCAATAATCCCGTGAGGCAGGTGCACTTATTGTCTCTTCCGCAGAGATGAGTTGAATGAGTCACAGAGAAGTAACTTATCCAAAGTCACACAGCGAATACGTGGCTTGGCCAGGATTTGAATCCAAGTAGCCTAACTCCAGGGTCTTTCTCTTCACCCCTGTGCTACACTTCCCCGTGGGCCAATCCCTTTTAGTGCTCATAATGTTCCTCTCAAGTTCAGCTCTGGGAGGAAGCCTTCCACCCGCGCTCAGAGGCCGTGCCCACTTTGGCCCTTACTTCAGGAGGAAGTAAGGGAGGGGAAAGGAAGGCCCTCGAGTTCTCATCAGGACTGCTTGGAAAAGGGAGGTGAACCCTTGGTTACCTGAGACACCCAGACTATTATTAAACTTGCACTTCCTGAGTGGGGTGATATGAATATAGCAATAGAGAAGTAGCCCAGGGGGCTCCAGTGTCCTGGGAGGGAGAGGCCGGAAGCACACTATGAAATGTCAGCGTGCCTGAACACATGAGCACAGAAGGCTCCACAAACCCTAGAGGCCAAGCACAGTTGAGTTTCAGGCCGAGTAAGAGAATCCTGGGGCCTCTTTGTACCATCTCTGGGGCTTGAGCCGGTCCAAGTTTGCCTAGGACAAATCATGAATTACTTTCTCAAGGTCTTTCAGTACAAATTCATGTCTAAAAAGGTGAATGGAAACAGCTATTATCAGTAAACAGTGATAAGATAATAGAGATAAGATAGTATCTCTTTCCCTAGGGGTCTTGTTTGAGCAAAATGCAGTTTCTTTAACAAGGCCATTGTCAGGACTCCCAGGAAGAGATTCTAGATCTTTCTAGGGGGGTGCTGAGGCACATCCAGCGGACTAAGGCAGACCACGGTTCTAGACGCGGAGCTGCCTGCTTGTGTTTGGGGGTGGCCCTCCACGGCAGACTCAGCACCTTGCTCTTCCTAGGAGCCCCCGTCAGGCCTCGCAGGAAGAACAGACAGTGCTAGCCAGCATGCCCACCTGTGTGGCCCCTGCCTTTATCCCACAGACTACAGAGAAACAGAAGTGAACCCTGGGCCACAGCGTGTATTTTCATTAAGTTTTTCATTTTTCTTTCCAGAAAGTTGTGCTGGGAAATCTTCCCAACCTGTCTCCAGGAGCCCCAGTCAGACTACCACTGGCAAAGGTAGAAGGGACATATTAAAAGTGTCATTAAGGTCATAAAAGGTGCAAGCAGGAGTCCCGGGTTCCCTTCTAATCTCCCAACACAACTGCCAGGCCTTGGGAAAAACCCTGCCCAAGCCTGCGTCTGGCCTTAAAGGCTGGGTGATGCAGTGATGTGTGAGGAGTCCACCCTGATGCTGGGAAGACCTGGAAAGATCCCGCTCTGCCACTTGATGCTCTGCCTCCTACAAGTTCCCAAACCTCAATTTCCCCATTGCCCAAACGGGGATGATACACGGCTGGCGGGGGGTGCAGGGGGGGGGGCGTGAGGATGACAGGGTACGGAAAGCACCTGCTCCCCAGCACACAACAGGTCTGCCTTCCTCTCATCCCCATTCATTTCCCGCTAGCTCCAGGACCTCCGGGCACTAGTGTTTCTAAGGTTGAGGGGTCAGATGTGCGGCGGGCGAGGCGGCCCCCTCCCCGGGCAAGGCCAAGGCCAGGGCAGTGGCATCCCCGCGGGTGCGGGTGGGTCCCCAGCAACAAACCCGCTCGGCGGGACAGTCCTCCGCGCCGAGGGGACGCGGCCTCGAAGAGGGCCCCCGCGCGCCCGGGTCTCCTCACCCGCGCTCCCGCGTGCGGCCGCCTCACGCGGGCCGGCCACAGGTCGGGCCGCCTCCCACCACCGGCCCCTTCGCGGCGGCAGCCTCCAGGCCAAAGGAATTTTCCTCTGGATCCTGCTAGAAGCCTTGGCGCCCGGCCGGCGTGAGGCAGCAGAAGGGCCGCCCGGCGCGCGTCCCCGCACCCGCCGGGAAAGTTGGCGCCCGCCGAGCCCGGCGGGACCCGCAGCCCGCGGCCAGGGGCGCTGCGGCCCGGACCCCGCACGGCGGCGGCCCAACGCGCGCCGAGCTCCCCGCCCGAGCGGCCGCGAGCAGGCCGTGCACTCACTCACCGCAGGGTCTGGACCGGACCTGCCCTGTCTCGCTGCCATCGTCCGGCGCCCGCGCTGAAATCCGAGCCTGGCTCCCTGCTCCCCCTCCCCCGTTATCTGCTCGGCGGCGCGGGAAGCGCCAGCAAGTTACGCGGCATCTGGCTAAAAATACAGGCTCCCTCAGCTCGGCTTGGGCTCGGGCTTCAGCTCCGGCGCGGGCTCCGGCGCCCGGACCCTGAGCTCACCCGCCCGCCCGCCCGCCCGCCCTCCAGCCAGCTAGCCAGCCGCTAATGGCATCTCTTCATTTTCTCTCCATTATTATGTCAGATGGGAAAGTTAATGCGAAGCGATCTCCGGAGAGAAGGCACCTGCTGCCAAGCCCAGCAGAGGGGGTGCGTGGAGCGTGCGGGTGGGGGTGCGGCCCGAGCTGCAGGTGCCGGTCGGCCAGGCGGGGAGCAAGCGTCTTGCCGCTGCAGAAGGGAGGCACACACGTCCAATGGAGGTGAGGAGCTCCAAGCTGCATGGCGCTCCCGTCCTGCCCCTGCCACCCTGACTGCCCTAGTGAACGGCTCCGGAGCCTGCAAAGATGGCCAGAGTGAGCTCAGCAAAGTCTATTTATGCCCCATAACTAATTTGCATGTTTTGAGCTCTTACACCGTGTCCTGAGATACCAGCTAATCAGCCTAATCCAGATTCGGCCAGAGAGCTGCGATGCGAACTGAAGCTGAGAGGCAGGGCACAGATCTGTTACTACCATCTCCCTCATCCCTCAAGTCTGAGGGTTAATGAAACATCACCCGAGGAGGCTGGAGTAACCTCCCAGTTTTCTGTTCCGGGACCACCCTCACCTTTTCCTGAGGTCATTTCAGGGGCAGATGTCAAAAGCATTTGGGGGGGGGGGTGGCCAAGCCTTGAGGTGATGCCAGATTGTTAAGAACAGGTGATGACAAGTAATCAGCAAAAGCAATGCCAGGTAACTAGGCCCCTCGCAAAACTGCTTGTTCAGACCATGGATGTTTTATATCATGAGCCCGGCTTCACCTTCTCTTCAAATAGCAGCCTAGACACAATCCCAAATGCTCTTTTTCCACCCTCCTCCTCTGACACATAGGTATGGTAGAGCTGTGTGTGTTGGTGAGGTGAGGAATTAATGCACTGAGCACCTGTTAGGTGATGGACATACTGCCTTACCTCAATTAACCCTCACAGCCATCCCATAAGGTAGACATGCTATTATGGTTGTATGGACCAAGAAACTGAGCCCAAGAGAGGTAAAGGGTCAGGACCATGGTCACCACTAGTAAATGGAGGGTCCGGCGGATCCAAAGCCCTTCCATTAACAGCCCTGGCAAGATTCCTAACAAAAGTGTACTCGGGGCCAGGAATAGATAATGTGGAGCAAGCTCCTGAAGGTTAGAAAAAACTCTGGGTGTTTTCCAAAGTGAAGTGCTCTTCAAAGCCATTCAACAATTAAGGCAAAGTCCCAAATAAGTGGGATAAATAAAGATCAAGAGAAGAGGCCAGTATGTTGTCAAAAAAAAGTTATCTGAAGTATATAATGCAACTAACTCCGCCCCATGGGGGTAAAAAACCTGGTATTTGAAGACTGCAGCATCAGAATGTTCCGGGTCCAAGACTTTCAACATCATCAGAGGATGAACTTCAGGCCAGGCCACCTCTGCAAGGGTGCTGGAAAGCACCTGCCCTGCTGTATCAAAGGGCAAGGTGTCTGGGTATGGGAAGTCACCCCAACCCCCCCCTCACTGTGTAAATGTTGTTAAAACACACACCCCTACAGGTCTTTTGCCCAGCACCTCTTAAAACTGCCTCTCAGATTTGCTAAAATCCTCTACAAAGAGAGCTTCAATTAATAAATTATGGTTACTGGAACAGCCCTGATCATAGCCCAGTGGAATATCTCCAGGGATTCTAAAGCAGCGTTCCAACATTAATATTTAGAGAGAGAGAAAATGCCCTACTCAAATGGAAGATGAATAATATGCACAATACTTTCAGAAACACTGATAGAACTGACTCACAGTAGAAGATCGACTATTTTTTTAACAGCTATATTGAAGTTTAATTGACATACCATAAACAGCATATTTAAAATATACAGTTTGGTAAGTTTTGGTTTATGCATACCCCCCATAAAACCATCACTACAGTCCAGATAATGAACCTCCAAAATCATCTCTAAAAGTTTTCTCCTGCATCATAATCCCTCCCTCCTGCTGATCTACATGGCCGCCAATACTTGGGATGGTCAGTCTTAATTTAGACATTCTAATAGATGTGTAGTAGTATTTCACTGTGGCTTTCATTTGCTTTTCTCTAATAATAATGGTGTTAAACATCTTTTCAGGGGATTACTCACCATCCACATATCTTCTTTAATGATATATCTGTTCAAATCTTCTGCCCGTTTTGAAATCGGGTTGTTCATTTTCTTATTATTGAATTTTAAGAGTTCTTTATATACAGAATATCTGTTTTAAAGGTGAGATAAACTAAGACCTTGCAAGTAAAGTGATTCAAAGTTAAATATCAAAACATTCCCAGTCTAATTTTGGTACCCAGATCTTATAACTCTTAAGCCCAGTGTCCTTTGTACCATACAATGCTATGGGTTATACACAATCACAAAGAAAAAGGACGACATAGTTATAGTGGACCAGAAGCTAACTACAATCAGAGAAGAGTACTCTCACAGAAACTGTGAGAGTAATGGGAAAGATGCTGAGGTATAATCAGAGGACCTGAGTATTCAAGACTGCCAAGAATTCTTGACATTAGCCATGATGACCTCATTAGGGTTGAGGCTTTGCAACTTAAATATGCAAAGAGGCAAGGCCCAAGAGAAGAAAAGAAACAAGTTCATACATGTTGTTCAGTAAGACCCGAGGTTATAGGAGCTAAAGAAGAGAAGGCTAAAGGATATGGCCCTTCAGATGTAAAGTCCTCTAGCACTAGAGCCCGGAACCCCAGGACGGGCCTAATTATATGGTGTCTTTCCCAGGTGTGGTAGCCTGGTCACCATGATGCCATTATAAGCTTCCCCTAGGCAGAAGCAGCTTGGTTCAAATGTTCTGTATTCCCAGCCCTTCCCCCTCCCCTCCCCCACCTGCTCCCCTATGGACAGTAGTGCCCCATAAATGCTTGCTGACTGATGTTTGAAGAGGCCATACCCACCACCATAAGGAAATAGGAAGTCATGGGATTAAACTGATGTAGAGAAGATTTCCATTAGACATTTAGACAGAAAGAACTTTCCAGCTGTTGGGTATGTGACTTAATAGAACTCATTATTCAGAAAGGGCTGAATCTTTGCTGGTATCCTTCAGGAGAGCAGAGACAGATAGCTCACCATTCGATAAGGTGTACAGCCCCACAGGATAATCTACATGACTTACCGCGGTGTCTTTGGGCTCTAGGCATTCAGAAAGATAAGGGATTATTTTTTCCCCATGAACTGTCCTTACCCCCCCCATCATGACCACACCCTTAGACAACAAATAACCATCCTGCTCCTTGCTCATTTCCTTTCCTTTCCAAACCCAAGGGCTGCACTTTTTACTGCAGGAATTTAGTGTGTCCATGAGATCTGTCAGTGCACGTCACTGAAACCAAAGTAAAGCGACAGAAAGGAATTGATGGGCGAGAGAATAAAACGGGGCTTCTCAGGAAGGACACAGGACCACTTGTTCTAACCTGTAGGCTCAGGGTGTCTACAGCTTTTTTCTAAACTTGCTAAATATTTTACCCGCTGTCTCCACAGGTCCCTTGGCAGACAAGCCTGATGAGGTGCTAGACTCCAGCTGGGGAGCGCGTTCCTGGGTCCCTTGCTGCTCGGTCAGGAGAAGAAAACAAAGCTATTCACTGTGCGACACGAAAACCTGTGGGGGCACTGGGAGCCCAGGACAGTTTACAGGGCCCCTGCCGCGGATTCCTCCATGAATCTAGCTCTTCCAGAAACAGGGAGAATATGTCTTTTTGCTCAAAAGCCTGGAGCAAAGAATCTCAGGTGCATGGGATTCTCAGATGACTGGGCACCCCCAGAACATTCCTGGGGGACAGGAACAGGCAGCTTCAGGCGGCAGCCAACCTGGACCGCAGCTGGCTCCTCTCTAAAGGAACACGAGAGCTGACAAATTTGTTGCAGACCCAGGATTCCAGAGAAGGGCCTCCGGGCACCTCAGGCCCTGGGCAACAAGGCTCTCCCCCTGCCGTTCACTGAGGGACACCCGTGCCCTCCTGCGCCTCTGGTTTAATTCTCTGCAGTCAACTCAGACATGGAACTAACTTAATGACAACAGCACTGTTTGAATTTCTGGGCAGCCTTAAAACACTCCAAGTCAGTTAGGCCCACTCCACTGCAGCTGAGCTGCGTAACTTTTGATAAGGGAAATAACTTTTCGGAGTGTTGGTTTCTTCCTCAGTAAAATGGAAATAAGGTGACTCACTTCTCCAGGTATTATGAAAATCACGTAAAAATGCCCAGCACCACTATGGGGCACAAAGCAGGTACTCAGTTAAATGACAATTGACCCTCTTTTCCCCTCCTTCTCAACTAAAGCTTTTGTCAAAGGTGAACCCTCCCCACCCCCAGAGGTATGGGGTGTTGCTGATCTTGTTTCTGTTGTGGAAAATTAAGGTCTAGGGACAGCTTCCCCAAGGCCCACCATCCATGGCTGAGAACAGGATGCCCAAGAACCCCCAGCACTCTGCTACAGCGACAAGACTCCCTTGGGCTTATCATGCACCATTTCAGTGTCCATTTCCTCTGCAGTGAAGAAAAGTCTCCAGGCGTGTGTCTAGCTGGAGCCCCACTCCCAAGCCCGCATCTGACATTCTCCGTGTGGCATCCCTGTCTCTGGCTGCCCCATGGCCTTCTGACAAATACAGCTTTGCCCTCAACCATTCTTCTATCTGGCCGAGCCCTCATCCACGCAGGGAGTTGCCCCAGCTCCCGGAGCTTCTGGGCACAGTGGATAAGGGTGGGTACCAGAAACTCCACCCTTTACCGAGAAAGACAGGCTCCTTTATCGCCGACAGAGCCAGCCATCAACCACCCCAGGGAGTTTGTAAACCATCAAGAGCATGGCTGCTGGGAAGATGTTATTCTTCAGAGACATGGTTGCACCCTCCTGCACTACCCCCCACTCCCCTTTCCAATAATTAATTAGGAAGGCACTTGGCAGAATATATGCTGTAGCTATTATGCCGAATGGACTAAGAAATCCACTCCGACTCCCTTCAGACCTTGTAATTCCTTCTTAAGCTTTTCAATAGTGAGGGAAGAAAGGAAAAGGAGAAAAGACGGTCTTGGTTGTTTTGCTATTTAATTTTGTGTGGTGCTCACCAGTGCTCACTCAGTGGCCAACTGGGTAGCCCCGGGTGCCCTGCCTCACCAGAGGAAGGGATTGCAAGTGTGGACTCTATTTAAGGAGGTGATCAGAGCCGGGTATCAGGTCCCATAGTGCTGGCACTGATCTCTATCGTGTTCCTTTTAAGAGGGTTGGTAGTCACGGAGTCTATTTTTAAACCCATGAGAAAGGTGCTACATGGAATCCAGAGAGGAACAACATTAAACCTGAGAACGCTGCAGGGGGGCACAGCTGAATCTAGGATTTTCTCTTCACAAACATCCAGGGGTTCCCCTTACTCATGGGACCAGATAATGACTGTCCTTCCATAGGGATCTTTTTAGTTGTAAGCCCACTTTTGGTGGAATTCGACCCTTCATGAGCCCTCAATTTGGAAAAGGGTTTTATATTCTGGGTCCATTTTTCAGTATTGAGATTTTTTTTTTTTTTTTGGCATATCCCCACTCCTGGTATGAAAAATCAATGTGCTTTTGAATCTATTTGTCATCTCCCTCTCTGATTTTCAATCATGTGCTCTGGACCTCCCTCCCCACCCAAAGCATGACTGAGCTCATAGCCAAGATTTTGCCAATGGGAGGGGCCAACAAAGGCTGACCTCTCCAGTGGTCTCTGTGCCCAGCACCCCAGAAATTCTGCCCTTGTGCTGGAGAAAAAGGAGGGGAGTGGACCCCAGTGGCAAGTCTACAGGGGACAGGATTATTTTCCCAACAGCGAGAAGCAAAGAGGCATCCAAACGTCACTGTTTTGCATCTAATAACCAGATGAAGAGAGCAGAATGTTTTATGTACAATAACAAATTTCAACTTCAGTATCCATTTCTGTTTTTGGATAAGAAATAGAACCAGAATTCCTAAAGAACTCAATGCCTTGAGAATAAGCAAAAGCTTTTGCCTGCTGAGCAGTTCTAGAACCACCCAGGACTACTCAGGCAGAGAACTAAGTATGAGATGAGGGATCTTCTGATATTCGTTCATCTTGGCATCTCCATGCCCAGCACAGAAGCAGCACGACTACGTGTCTCTCGAGTTGAACAGGATTATGTTCCTCAAGTCAGCCAAATGGGAGCTTCAGCCAGGCGGGGTCAAAACAACATACGTCAGTGTTAGCATGATACAGACTACACACCAGAGGCTCAGGAAATGTTAGCTGAACTGGAATCCAAAGAAATTCATTCACTTCAGATTTTAAAATGAGTCACATCCATGAAAAAAAATCAGATGTTCTGAGCTGGTTGGCCAGATGGTTCATTTCCCCAGACGCTGTGATGGCCCCTGAGGAAACAGCCTGGAAACCCCTGTCATTTCCGAGGTGGGGCAGAGCCCTGGGCTGTGCAGCAGGAAAGGATCATGCACACCAGGGCTCACCTCCAGCTTTTCCCCACAAGTCTCCGTTAGCACGAAATTGCCAGCCCAGCCCCGACAAAGCCAGTGTGCTTCCTCACTCCCCAGGCAATGAGGCAGACGGGTCCTTAATGGTTCATATCTGTCTGCTGCGGGCAGGAGGATGGTGACAGGTCACAGGGTGCATAAACAGACGTCTAAAGGCATCCCCCACCATCAAGCGTGCTGGCCCGTGTCCCGTTGCCATGTTCCGTTCTCACCACTGTGTGAGGGCCTGGCTAGGTTCAGAACATACTGCCTGACCGCCAATGGGGGGAGCCCAGACTCAGGGTGCAAATCAAACACGTTCTGGAAAACACGTATGAGCCGCACTGCCAAAATGGCCCGATTTACTACACTCTGTCCAGTGCTCACACACATTACGGAAACCTTCCTCTGCAGCCTGCTGCTACAGGGAGAAACTGCAAAATCAAACTCACTTCACACTTGGACATGCTAACATGCACAACTGTTTTTTTTCAAACTGCCAAATGGGCTTGACTCTTGGCAGTGAATCCTACGGCTCACTTTCCAAAGGATGTCCACATATTCCTTCAGACGGCCCTACATGGCTGACCAGGAGATCTGCTCAGGCCTCTCCTTTATTTGAACAATTCTCCCTAAAGAGAGAGAGCTGGAATGGGTGGCCCATGGCCAGCCTGACCTGCCGAAAGAATTCCAGAGGGGCCTGTGTTCCCCGAAGTTCATCCAGTCTCTGGAGCAAGGCTTCCCCAGCTTGGGGGAGGCAGTGTGGTGACACCCACTAGGAACTGGGGCCTCAGAAGATCATGCCCTGTGACCCCCTTCCCTGCCCCCTGGCCCATAATACTTCACTCTGGTGCCAATGAGGTACAGATACAAGAGCAGGAAGGGGAAAGATGCTGAAAATAATGTAGCTAAGATTTAAGAGCCAGGCGCTGTCCTAAGCATTTTATATGTCAACACATTTGATCCTTACAACCACCCTAGGAAGTAGCTGCCATTAGTATTTGCATCTCACAGAAGACAAGCTGTGGCATAAAAACATGAAGTAATTTGCCCAAAGTCACCCAAGAGCACGACGGTGCTCTGGGCAGGGCATGAAGCAGAGGGAAGAGAGCTGCTCTAGGTCTTGCTTGATTATATGAACTAAGGTATTTGAGGGTAGATGAGAAAAATGAAATTCTGTTGTTCTCCAGGAAGAATGGATCCGTCTTGGAAATCTGAATGCAACTCAGGACCTCTTTATTAATTTGGGATTCCCGTTGGTCAGAGGAGACCCCAGCCACCGATCAGATGTAGGTTCGACGCAGAAATGTTGACATGACCCTAGGCCCTAAAGGGTTTAATGAGAGGGGACCGAGCCAAGACTGTCTCTTCCCAAAGGGTTGGGAAAATGGAGAGTCTTGAAACAATAAGGTGGGTTTTAATCCCAGTCCAACTGAGTTCTCTAGAATTATCACAGCAACTTTGGTAATACCCCCTCTGGAGCCAGGTGCAAACAGCTCCAGGAAGCAGGTGCTAAGCCTCCACAGCGGGCCCTGGTCCTCAACCCCAGGGAGGGATAATGAGGTAGTGGAGTCCTTAGGGACCCTCTGCTGTGGAACTGTCTTCTTTCCCCTTCACTGGGGCCCTGATGGTCAGAGCAGGCCCAGCTGGCCAAATGCTGACTGAAGGAGTTTCTTCTCTCTTCCCGGAGCCAAAACATTTCAAAGCAATTAAGCCCAATTAAACCAGTACCTGGCCTACCTACTATCTCCTGAATTTTGCCATTTCTCACAACCTGACAACAGGAGGATAGGCTCTTTCCTTTGAGATCCTCTTAAGCTCCTTTCAACAGCGTACTTAGCAGTTACCACTGAAGAACACCTTGGTATCTGCCTTTTACTTCCCAGGCCTATTTTCTCTTTACTACCAAGCCAACAAGAGCAGGTGCCACACATAATATTTCACACGGGGCTCATCATATTATTCTTAATAATTGAATAGAGACCATTATCTTTCTATTTAATCCCCTTGTGAATTCTGGCTGGCTTCTCCTCGAGATATCATTTCATACAGTATTTATATCACCCCTTTTATAATTACTTAAATAAAAGGTGAGGAAATAAGTTATAAATCATCAGCCACATCTGCATTTCTCTCTGTCCCGCTCATCTGCAGAAATCCCCACCTACAATGGGTGAATCCTAAGATGTGTTACTCATTTGGACATTTCTAATCTGTACAATGATGAGGCATATCTAGATGGCCTCTTTTTTAAACCTTGGCTTCATATCTTTTTAAAGAAATAAAATGTTATAGAAGTATTGATGTTCTTTCCATATCTAAAATTTTCTGACTTTATGAGTATCTTCCTTGTACTCTAAAATCAACCTTGACAAGTACTTCTACAAGCTGTTTTTCACAATGACCTTTCTCAGCACGCCTGACCTTGAACTCCTAAATAAAAGTATGTTAAGTATTGGAGAAAGAACAAGAGAAATGGACAGTGAACCAAGTATCACTAAAAAACCCATTATCGTTTCTATAATGACTGAGCTGGTTCTTGCATCCAGAGAGAGAGACATTTCCAGGATTTTTGAAATAAGATACAAAGATGTCAATCAACATTTCCAAAGGAAAATCATTGCCAATATCCATATGGACCTTTGGTCCCTCAGATGCTTTTAAGGTGAGGGTAACAGAAATAAATTATCTGCATAAGACTTGGTGGTGCTCATAGGTCTGCTTCTCATTCGTTTATTCTTCCATTCAGACATGAACTGTTGAATTGCCATGTGCAGTCCAAGAACCGGATGGAAGACATAAATAAGCAGACTCCAAGGTTGCCACCCTTGGGAAGATTGCAAACTAGCAGACGTAAAGATACAGCTGTATGGAAAATAAATAGAACAATAAAAGGCTGAAATGTTCAGTAAGAGATGCCCCATGGCCCAGTTAAAACCAAATGAGAGGGCGCCTGGGTGGCTCAGTCGTTAAGCGTCTGCCTTCGGCTCAGGTCATGATCCCAGGATCCCGGGATCGAGTCCCACATCGGGCTCCCTGCTCAGCGGGAAGCCTGCTTCTCCCTCTCCCACTCCCCCTGCTTGTGTTCCTGCTCTCGCTGTGTCTCTCTGTCAAATAAATAAATAAAATCTTTAAAAAAAAAAAAACAAATGAGAGGTTCCCATAAGGCGTGCCAGTAGTTCAAAGGAGAGGCTGAGGTCAGATGGGGTGATAGTTCTCGGGGCAATCTTTTATTGAGCAGTAAGATTTGAACCAAACCTTAAGGACTGACTGCCAATCTTTAGGAAGTCATGGGGATCAGTTTCAGTTTGCACCCCCAGGCCCCATGCTCCAGGTGTTTGGTTATAGAAGATAAAACACACGGATCCAGAAACAAACACTTGTAAATACACATATATATGTATGCCAACAAAAGAAATATGTCTACTCTAGGGAACTGTGTGAATATTATGTAAAAGAATAATTCATTCCAAATGATAGTACAGCATTTAACGTTTTAAATGTTTCCTGTGATGAGGTTGCATAAAACCCTCACAAAGGTTTTATGCAAACAGGAAAATGAGTTGATGGTTGTTCGATTTATTCATTTGTCCAAAAAATATCTGCACTGGGGCACCTGGATGGCTCAGTCGGCAGAGTACGTGACTCTTGATCTCAGGGTCGTGAGTTCAAGCCCCATGTTAGGCACAGAGTTTACTTTAAAAAATGTATATATCTGTATACTTGTTAGGTTCTAGACACTCTTCAGGATCCAGCACTGAACAGAGAGACAAAAATCCTGCCCTCAAAGAGCTTGCATTCTAATGGGAGAGAAAGGAAGTGGATGGATGAGCAACAAGATAGTGACCCTATAGGGAAGTGAGAAGTGCCATAAAAGATGATCGCACGGGGAAAGGGACAGAGAATGAGGTGGGATGCAGTGGTAGACACAGAAGGCCTCTCTGAAGAGGTGATGCTGGAGCAGAGGCCTGAATGCAGGCAGAGATGGAGTGCATGGTATCTAGAAATGCATAGGTTGTGAGAGGTATGCTTGATGTGGTCAAGGAACATTCTAGGGCTCTACCCCATCCCTCTGCCAACACTAAAACATGCCTCGTACTGGGTCTGGAGTGCCCTGCTCTACACCCACAGAGTCTATGCATCTTTTGATGCCCATGGGACAAGAAGGTAGAAGCACTCACTGGTGAGTAACCAAAAGAAAGAGACAGTAACAGGTAACATTTGGGGGGGTGCTTACTATGGAGTAGGCACTGTTCTAAGCAGCCTGTAAGTGCTAACTCATTCTTTTCTTAGTCAAAGGTTTTTCTTTTTCTTTTTTTTAAAGATGTATTATTTATTTGAGAGAGAGAGCATGCACACACGTAGAGGGTGGGTAGGGGGAGAGGGACAGAAGGAGAGGGAGAGAGGGAGAATCTCAAGCAAACTCCCTGCTGAGCACAGAGCCTGACCCAGGGCTCCATCTCATGACTCAGATCATGACCTGAGCCAAAATCGAAAGAATTGGATGCTCAACCAACTGAGCCACCCAGGTGCCCCTTCTTTAAAATAACTAATAAAATTGATAAGTCCCTGGGAAGATGGATCAAGAAAAAAGAGAAAAAGCACAAGGACCTAGGTCAGGAATGAAGTAAGGGACATCACTACAGATCCTTTGGATATGAAGAAGATAATAAAAACATGAACAATTAATGTCCACAAATTTGAAAATTCAAAAATAACTAAAGAATTCCTTGAAAAAATGCAACTTACTGAGACTTTAATAAAAATATAAACTCATAATTAAACCTTTCCACAAAGAAATATATAAGCCCAGATGGCTTTGTTAGTGAGGGATTTATACACAGGAAAAATAACTCCAACCTTACACAAATTTCCAGAAAAGAGAAAAAAATGAGTGTAAACTTCCATTGTTTTATAAGGCCAACATAATCTTGATATCAAGACCTGATAAGGATATTATTGAAAAGGAAATGTTATAGTCCATTTACTCTTATGAATGAAAATGCAAAAAACCTAAATACAATAGTAGTGGTAACTCATTTAATCCTCACAGCAACTTTAGAAGGTACATGCTCTAATGGTCCTTATTTTACGAGTGGAAAACAGAGGCACAGGAAGGTTAACAAATTTGCCCAGGGTCACACAGCATATACGTGGTAGAGCCAGGATTTGAACTCCGCAATCTGGAGCCAATCCTGCTCTTTCAAGCTTTCGGCTCTTGTGGACACCGAGACTGTGGAAGGATAGAAAGCCCAGGAACTCTGAGGATGCCATAAATAAACAAGACATCAGTTCTGTCTGGGAAAGCGACAAGAGAACACCAGGGAAGGTCTCTGTTCTCTAATGGGAGCTTGGTGTGTTCTACAGCAGTGCTTTGTCCAGGCCACTTACTCTAATTATTATTTAGCATTTGCTAAGGGCCTACCCTGTCCCGAGGCCAATCAGGGAAGCTGAAGTCACAGACAGCTGAAACAGACCCCAGGGGCCTCCCCGGGGCTCCCGGGAATGCAGCTGGCTAATCACACCGGATAGGAGGCCCAAGTTCACCTCTCTCGATTTTCAACCAGTAACTTCCAATTATTTCCTCTTGGACACTGACTGAATTCATAAATAGCATTACCATTTTTCAAATGCCTGTAGGAGTTTGTTGAGTTAACCTGAGTGACTCATTATTATAGTGTTCAGCTTATTCTCCTCTCCTCCTGGGGGGAATGAGCATCCTCCTACACCCCACCCAGAGAGAGGGGAGAGGAGCAGACTCCTCTCCTTCACTAGATTCTTAGCATCCAAGTGGGTCAATGCTTGTTGGGCCCACAGGCTCCTGGTTTTCCTGGAGCCCAAGGCCTGAGTGGCTCCAGAACCTGCCCAGGCCACTTTGAGGAAGAGCGTGTGTGTGTGTGTGTGTGTGTGTGTGTGTGTGTGTGTGTGTCCGCGTGTGTCTATGTGCGTGTGCTCAGCCTCAGACATGGAGACAAACAGCGTGTGTGTGTGTATGTGTGTGTGTGTGTGTGCGCCCGCGTGTGTCTATGTGCGTGTGCTCAGCCTCAGACATGGAGACAAACAGCGGGTCCCAGGGCATTAGACTCTGGGGCTGGGGGCCGGGAAGGGGAGAGGATGGTGAGGAGGGCAGGGGGCTGCTAGAGGCACTGTCTTTTCTGTGGGCAGGTGTACGGTTCACCGGACAGATTACTTCAAGATGGCAGTGGGGGTGGGGAGAGAATATGCCACATACAAAAAATCACATGCTCTTCAGCATTTAACTTGCAATCATGCCTCACTATGAAACTGGTGAAATCCCTAACCAGAGATGTTACAGAGAAATATCTCTGCCCTCTGCTTCTGTCTGTGGCAAGTCTCCCTCTCTGGGAAAAAAAGCACCACTTTCTGTTGGAACTGGGGGCTCTATTTGGAAGGCTTGAGAGAGGAGGTAAAACCCAGTCAGAGGTCTTGTCAGTGATGAGGAGTGGGTTTCATCTGTGGCCTTGCAACTCACCCCGAAATCTCCTTGACCCCCTCTGCGTCCCCCGCCCTCTGCAGTTTTCCCAGCCAGTCAGCCGCTTTGGACCATCCACAGACCCCGCGGCCTGGCCTCCCGCCTCGGGGCTCCTCCCTATTTGAAAAGACACCGTGTTGTGCAATTCAAGAGACGCCTTTCAAGCAGGTACCACAGGAACCACACCCACCAGCAGTTGTGTCAAGCGTCTTCCACTTGGTGGGGGGGCACATCCCAGGGATCATAGGTGTGGAGGACTCAGCAGGACCCACCTTCCGAGGCTCCCAAGCCCTGGGTGCTCAAGCTCTGATCTCACCACACTTCCTACCTCTCTGCCCTCTTTTGATTTCCCCTCACACACCGCTGCTGTCTTCTGCAAAAGAAGAAGCATGCAGTCATTCCCAAACCCAACAAAAGTTGAAATCAAAACCTGCACTCAGAGCTGCATGTTCTGATTACAGCTGGAGAAGCAGAGATTTCAGGGCCTGGAGACAGCCTGGAAGGACGAAATGACTGGCTCGAGGTCACAGGTCATGGCAGAAATGGGGCCAGAGACCAAGTCCTCTGTCTTCTAGTCCAGCATGTTCCACAAACTCACCCCTGGATCTGCTCGGGTGACCTCTTCTCCCTGTCCCTACTGGGATAGGACACAGACAGCAAGAACCAATGGAGCAAGGAGAGTGGAGGGCTGGGGGAGGGGAAGGCAGACGGTCTCCAAGGCCAAGAGGGGCTGGGGGCAGAGGTCAGCTTCAGGTCTGATCTCAGAGCCCAGGGTTAGGGAGGTGAGAACACATGTTGGGGGGTAAGGAGCCAACTCCGGAGGGGCTGAGGGATCCAAGGCTGTTTAGAGGAAGCAGCCGCCTGGGGCCTGGTGGCTGACCCCATCTAAATTAAGACCAAGGGCAGAGCAGTCAAAACAACTCCTAGCCAAACTGGGAACGCAGCTGGTAAACGCGGGGATTTAAATGGCTAGGTACAAAACAGGAGTGTAGTCACTACTTGCTGAGTCCTGGGTTTAGAGAGATTGGGCCATTCACATGCCTGCCCACCCCCCCACCCCTTTCCCTGGCACCAGTCTAAGGGTGTAGGAGCCCTTCACCAAGGAGACCTGCCTGTCACGCCCTCTTTCTCATTCCCGATATTAAGTAGTCCCCCCCACGCACCCTAGTTCCGTGACTGTGTACCTCTGCCATGGGACCGATGCTCAATGGAAGAGGGAATATTTCCACAGCCAGCTGTTAAATCAAACCCTCAAAGCCAAGACGTAGGCCCAGAAAGAAATTGGGTGTGTTGTGGGCAAGTCATCCGTGATAGCTGAGCATGTGCCTGCCATTTCTTGGGTAGCTGTTTCAAACCGGGAGAAAAAAGCTGCTAGCTACCCTTCAGGCTTCCTCCGTGAATCTCTCCTTATTTGTTTGCCACGGACCAGTGAGTGACTGCAAGCCAATCGCCTAACCTCCCATTCCCCAGTTTCCACCTCCACCAAATGAGATCGTGTTTCCAGTGGGGCATCACACTGAATGAGTCAGTTCTGCAGCCTGCAGGCCTGTCTCAAGAAAGCTGTAAGGCCCTCCTCACCCCCCAGCAATTTCCTAACACCTTACGAGAACCACCTCAGGTGGTCTGGGATCCTGTTGAGTCAAACAATAAGCCTTTTATTTGCATCAGAATATAGTACACTGCATATATTCATTTTTATTTCGTCTTACACACTTGGAGTTTGGGTCTCTCTAATCACCTATGCAAATCTTAGTAAACAAAATGCAAATCTGGGTCCCAAATTAGATGAAAGAATTCCATCCTATTTGGCTTATAAAATTTCAAGTATTTCATTGCCTTGATCATTAGACACCAGCTGATCAGAAAGCCCCAAGACTTCCAACTGTTGTATATACTGGATGGTATAGGCGTTCCTAAAATATCCACACCGGAAAAAGCTCCTTTGCTCATCCCAAATCCATTTCCCCTGATTGAATGATTTTCTCATTTCCACAGAGAGCTATTAAACCGACCAGGCAAATTATCAAGGCCCTACAGACCCAGGAGGAGAAAGAAAGAAATTAGAAGATAACATAAGGTAGTCAACCTCAGCAAAGGGAATACGGCACCAAACCCCATTTCCTCTTTGTGTTGTTTATCTTATAATCACATCATTCAAGGCTCTCCTTTCCAAGGACATCTAAGTCCTAGGCCTGGTCCATGCCACTGTCCTTCCTTGGAAGTTTTTGACAGGCCTCTGATCAGACACTTTCCTCTCTACTTGTTGGTAAGTTCTTCCTCAACATTCGATTGGAATCTGCCTTCCTCTGACTTCTATCCCACCTTTCACCTGGTAATGACCTTGAGAACACCATGGGATGACTCTCCGCTCTTGCCAGTGGCACCCTCATGACAATTAGGGACTTTCTTCCAGACTCTATTCTTTTTCTGCCCCTTGTTCCTTCAAGGTTTCCCCCAGATGCCATTCCAGACCCCTTTCCTTGGTAATTTCCTGCCTAAATCTGTGCTCCAATTACCAAGGTCAATCCTAAAATGAAAATCTGAACACCACCCTCTCAGTGTAGACTGATACTACGTTTCCCAAAGTATGTTCCTGGGACCACCAGCCCTGTGCACTGTCACCCACCCCACCCCGAAGGGTGCACTGGGCTAGGAAGTGTGGGAGACACAAACTCTATCCTTAGAGATTCTCAGAGCAAGGGAGCACGGGAGAGCTCTGAGTGGTCTTGGAGAAACCTGACCAGCGGGTGGAAGCCACTGTTTCCCAGTGCTTGACTCTAAAACTCTTTATTTCCCTACCCAACATAGGGCAGGAGGGGCTGGTCATTTTCACACTGATCTCCAGCTAGCTCAGCTCTACAGACCTCCTCCTGTTTTTCTGCCCTACTCTTCTTCACTCCATGAACTTCAATGCAATAGCTAACTGTATTTACTGAATTCCTTCTTAAAGCAGTACACTGTTTTAGGCTATAATTAGCCAGTTCCAGGGGATCCTGGGTGGCTCAGTCGGTTAGGTGTCTGCCTTCAGCTCAGGTCATGATCTCTGGGTCCTGGGATGGAGCCCCGAATCAGGCTTCCTGCTCAGCAGGGAGTCTGCTTCTCCCTCTCTCCCTCTGACCCTCCCAACTGCTCGTTCTCTCTCTCTAATAAATAAATAAATAAAATCTTTAAAAAAAAGTAGCCAGTTCCATAATTTTCCTGTTTTGTACATGTGAACTTTGGTATCTTACATTTTCACCTCTTCAGTAAGTTTTTTAATACAATTCAAGCTACCAGCTACCACATGAATATTTTTTTAGGTGATTGATATTTGTCATTAAATTCACTGAGAAATACAAAAGGCAAGGAGGAAACTGGAAACATTCTGAAATACTTTACCATGTATGGTGTATCTGAATCTAGGCAAAGCATTTTGTTGCCTTCAGTGAAAGTTTGTATATATAAAATAATTTTCCAATGCACTTGAGAGCTAACTACTTAAAAAAAAACCCATGGTGACGTTTTTTGCAAATTAAGTGAACATCCTGTTACACATCTGTTTTGGGGGTACACACTTACTGAGGCGGTTCTACTTCGTGTTTTAAAGTATGGGGGAGAGCCTGTCCATGGTGAGTCCAATGAGGCTTTGCTGAAGGAATGGGCAGAGTGGTATGCATCTTTTTTTTTAAGATTTTATTTATTTATCAGAGAGAGAGAGACTGAGAGAGCGAGCACAAGCAGGGGCAATGGCAGAGGGAGAGGGAGAAGCAGGCTCCCCACTGAGCAGGGAGCCTGATGCAGGGCTCAATCCCAGGACCCTGGGATCATGATCTGAGCTGAAGGAAGACACTTAAGCGACTGAGCCACCCAGGCGTCCCTGGGCAGAGTGGTATGATATGAAGGATTCAAAAGGTGATCTGCCAGGATCCCACCACAGAGCCAGCGTCTGGGGAGTGGGCTCCCGGGAGTCTCACAAGAAATGCCACCACGTGGTCAGGGAGGAGAGAGGCCAGCCCCTGCTTCTCTTCCCGAGTCGTCTGCTTCTACCACTCAGATGACAGCAGAATAAGGTACAGGTTAAGGAGTCGGACTCTGGGCCCAGCTTTCCTGGCTTCATATCACAGTTCCAACAACTCCTGGCTACATGGCCTTGAGCAAATTATAATCTCCCTGTGCCTCAGTTTCCTGATCTGTGACATACACTGACTTTGTAGAGCCACCCCAGGGATGCAATGAGGGAATACGCGTAGGGCTCTTAGAACAGGGCCTGGCACGGGGCTCAGGAGGTGTTAATGAGGCTCTTTCGCTTTCTTTTTCTTAGTTTGTTCTCTCCCATCCATGCACTGCTTTCCATTTTAACTCGAGCACCTGAGCCGGGCACTTCAGTCCTTCTCACCTGGTGACTCAGCAGCTCCCCACTGCATTCCGGTGCTTTGACTACCCTGGCAGGTCATTCCCAGGTCCTTCTTTATCTACTTTCCAGCTCACTTTCCAACCTGATCTCATACCCTTCTTTTTTCCCTGCACGCGTTAACATGAACACACACTGACCACTCAGGGTCTTTCCCCAAGGTGGACCATCCACCTTCCCATCTTCCTCCATTCTCGACTATCTGCAACAAAGCTGTCCCTTACAGCCAACCCGGAGGCACTATCTTCATGGACCTTCCCTTGATTTCCTCTGCTTGCAATGTCCCTTGCAATGGATTCCTTTCTTCTTTGGGATCACAGTGGTTTGTGTTCACGCCTCACACCCCCTTCCAGGCTGAGGGGGCTTGAAGGGCAACCACCACAGGGCACTTCACATCGGCACCCCCGCAGGACCCTGCCCCTCTTGGGTGCTCAGTCATTACTCATCAGCTTGGAAAATGCTCTGGAGTACGACTCTGAAGGAACGGGAGTGAGAGCAAGCCATGATGGGGATAAGGGAATTAAGAATATTTCAGAGGAAGGCCTCCACGTGTGAAAGGCATGGTAGAAGACCGTCTTCAGGCAGCCCTCCTGCTGCCCCCGGGCCCAGAAAGAGCTGCCTGAGGGCGTGCTAAACCATGGAGACCCTGAAGACAGAGGCCCCCCACTCCCCGCCACTGCCCAGTTCAGTTATCAGCAACGTCCCAAAGGGGGACGCACTTTTATTGTGACATAAACAAAATTAGACGCAAACAAAGTCTTAATCAAGAACTTAAAGCTGCACCAGGCACTTCTTGCTCCAAATATCTCATCTATTCAAAGGCTAGGAACAAAGTTACTGACAGCCATGTTGCAAATGAATGGAGTAGGGAAAGAGGGTTTAGTACAGTTGTCCTAATCCTAGAGCACCCATTTCTTTTTATTTTTAAAAAGATTTTATTTACATGAGAGACAGAGAGAGAGAGAGGATACAAGCAAGGGGAGGGGCAGGCAGAGAGAGAGAGACAAGCAGACTGCTTGCTGAGAAGAGAGCCCAATACAGGGCTCGATCCCAGGACCCTGAGATCATGACCCCAGCCAAAGTCAACCACTTCATGAGTGAGCCTCCCAGGGCCCCCTGGGGCACCCATTTAAATATCACTGTGTGCCTGAGACATTCAGAACAACCTGCTAATACTAACTCAGCACGTGACACCAAACTCCTGCGGTTGTCAATGTCAAGTGCTAGTATCTGCATTTCCCAGGTGGAGAAACAAGGACCTTCACAAGTGATTTTTCAAAACCCCAAAGGAAGACAATTTAGATGGAGACTAAAAATCCAAAGCTCCCCACCAGTCAGTTCATCACTCCACCTGCAAATGTGTTTTAACCAAATCCGAGAAAGACCAATTAAAATAAAAGGCTGTTTCTATGAGGATTTCATAAGGAGAAGAATAAAGGTAGTGCTGGAGCAGGTTCCATTTAACCAATCATTCAGAGCAACCACCTTGCCACATTTTCGAGTTTCAACACACACACCGGAGTCAGAGTTCAAAGGTCATTCATTTTTTTTTTTTTTTTTTTAAGCTCCACAGTATTTATTTTGTACCAGAGACATCCTGAAGCAGAGATGGGACAAGGGCTAGATGAGTGCCACGGCCTTACGGGGCGCCGAGGATGGAGGGAGCTCTGAAATCTGCAGAGGACAGCGGACCTTCTCCAGCTCAAGGGATGGGTGGTGTTTGGATTGGTGCAGAGAGCTAGGGGTGGAGGGGCAGGCCCGGCCTGGGGGCCAAGGGTCCTGGTTTGTTGGTGATTCTATCAAAAGCCTGGAGAGGTTGGGTTGGAAAGCTCCATTCCAACAGTTGATACCGACTGGCAATTCACACTCATTAGGCAAAGAAAAGACCAACAATGCCCTTTGCTTCAGTGTGAGGGGGGCAGCTGGGCTCTGCGCTCCTACAGGTGTCAGTCTGGATGGAGACTCTGACCTGAACCTGACCCCCGGGAACCTGAGAGTGATAGCTAGCAGAGATAAGGAGCATTCTCATCGGCGGTGTTATAATACCTTCTTGAGGGATAGCCAGCAAAATCAGCACATGATGCAGAACACGAGTTAGCTTGAGAAGCCTCCTTGAAAGATTGGGTGTCTCTCAAATAAATAACTGTTAGAACATGGTTCATCTGATTCGGCTCCATTGGGGGGAAAAAAAGAAAGAAGAAAAACAGTACTGGTCCAGAAATGGCTCCGATAACACCCACCAATACAGCCGCCCTCCCCCACCTGGCGCCCTGGCAGAGGCTGCTAATTTATCACAAAGTCTTGCCCATCAGCCTAAAAGTGGCTTCAGAATCTTTCTGAACACAGCATTTCAGGCAGCTGCTTCCAATCAGATTGGCATCACACAGGCAACGAGACTCATTTTCTATTCCAATGTTGTTTAATCAGCAATTTATAACAAACATGATGCTCTCGGCTGTGGGGCATGAATGGTTCATCAGTCTTGATGACATATTCTTCAAGATTACTCCCCCCCCGCCCCCGTTTCTCTGATTGCATGCTTTCCAGAACACGGTTATAACTGACTGCCAGTTAGATTTTCTTAATGGGCTGGAATCTACTAACCAGAGAACACAAGTGAGTAAGGGCACAAGAGCACCAGATGGCCAGAGAAGTCATACCTCTCGTTGTGAAGTTGGCAGGCTGGTGTCAACACCAGACTCTGGTGAGTCAGATTGGTGGTAAGTCAAGTTCCCAAACCTGCTGCTCTGATGGTGCCTCCAAATCAAGTTATCTGGCCTACAAGCTGAGGACTAGCCCCCTGACCATGGAGCACCCCTATGAGCAGCCTGTCGAACCCCCGGACAACCTGATTTCTTCACGTTTTCTGACTGCAACAAGACTCAGTTTCCTCATCTGTAACATGGGTGTCTGCTGTGAGCATCAAATGAGCTGAGGCGTGTAAATCACACAGCGCCGTGATTGATACACAGCAGTTACTAAGTACTATAAATTGTCTGCCACTCCCCTTAATTAGGATGTCATCAATGCTCACCTGGAGACTGGCAGTGTTTCCCTAACTGATTTCCACTCCCTGCCACTCCAATGACCCCTCTTCCTCAACAGTGCCACAGTGAGCATTCTGAGCATGACACTTTCCTGCTTGAAAGCTTTTGCTGGATCTCCAACGTCTGCAGAATCAAGTTCACAGTCTTAGGCTGATGTTCGGAAACTCACAATCTAGCCTCTGCCCAATTCTTCATCCTCCTCTCCCACCACCCACCTGCACACCACCCACCTGTCCCTGAACACCTGGACCATGCACCTTTCCCAGACCCACGAGGCACTTCTATGCCTTCCATATGTTTGATCATGCTTTCTCTGCCCCCGGCCTCCTCCCAGTCCCTGATTTGTGAAATTCTACGGATTCTTCAAGGCCATTCAGAGTTCTCTTCCTCTACGAAGTTTCCCTGACAAACCCCCTTGTTCAGCTGACAAGCAGAATTAATTCGTCCCCATTCCAGCGTCCTACTAATGAGCACTCACCCCTTCCTGAGGGTCATTTACCCTTGTTTCCTACTCAGTAGACTCTGTTGACCTGAACTGAAGTTATGTTGAAGGTAGGAAGGTATTTTTTAAATTTCCAAAGTTCTTAGCATGTTGAGAGCTATTGATCCACAGAAGAACTTGTGATTCGATATATATATGTATACATATATACATATATATAAAACAAATATTTGCTGATACTCCAGGCTCTATCTCGTGTACTCCTCACCACAACCATAGGACAACCACTATTGCCTCCAGTTTACAGATGAGGAAGCGGAGGTATGGGGAAGGTCTACAGTTGGCCCAAGGGCACCAGCTAGAAAGTGGATTGAAACCCAAGTGGTCTGGCTGCAGATCCCACAGGTCTTCAGAGTTGCTTGGGTGAGTTCACCCACACCACGCAGTTTGGGCACTGGGAAGGGCAGACTAGGGGAGTCAGGCACATAAAGTAATAATTTCAGTGTGACCGGTCCTTGAGGTGAGGAAGATGCACACCTGCCAGCATCCATCTATAGAGAGTCAGGGGACAGACAAAAGTTGGCAACCCAGCTGTGGGACGTGGACCAGTTAATTCGCTGCTCAGCCTCTGTTTCCTCATCGGAAAAGTGACAGTAATAATACCTCCATTGCAGGGTGATTCAACATCACATTAAGACAAAGTATGTAAAGAAAATGCTATACTCGATACACTATCAAACTATATTGTTCTCGAGGCCCGTCCCAAAACCCTAATGCAAAGTGACTGTCCCATAAAGGAAAAACTCCCTAAAAGAAAACTCATGAGTCTGTGTTTCTTGAGCAATATATCTTATAGGAATGCAGAAAACAGGACATCAACTTAAAGGAGGGAGCCAGCCACTTGAAAGAACTAGTGAGAAACAGACCTAACCAGCCTGCAGCAGATGGACCCCCATGCTGGCCTTGCCGTGTGCACAGTGACTGCCGGGACCACCTTCAAGTTACCTTTCCTTCATTTAAATGTTAAAAATCACGTGCAGGGATGCAGATTTCACATGCTAATGAGACATGCAACGTATAGAAAAGCATGTTCTCTAAAGTACGCAAGCGCCAAGAAAAACCTCACCTCTCCATGCTTAAACATCATCCTTTTCCGATATGCTTGAGGGCACCTCTGAGATTCTCCGTTCACTATCTTCCGGGTGCCATTTTAGACAGAAATCCTTTGGTGCTAGAAATACAGTGTCTGCTTCGTGGCTTCATAGTGCAGAGCTTTTAGCCCTCACTAACAGGGCCAGGGCAAAAGACTAGTCAGCTGTGGGCCATTTTCCACTTTGTGAGGGAGATGAGCGGCTCCGCACCTGAGGGAAGCCCTTCCAGCTGCCCCTCGTCCCATGGAAGCCGGACGGGAAGGAATTTGGCATCCATCCTCACCACTCGGTGATCCCTTTGGAAATCATTTAGAAGTTGAACCTCAAGATATTGGCCATCGAGCAAGTGAGCTGCGCAGTTTAAGAAACCATCCCTGAGGGGCGGAGCAAGATGGCGGAGGAGTAGGAGACCTGGATTTCGTCTGGTCTCAGGAATTCAGCTGAATAGGGATCAAACCATTCTGAACACCTACGAACTCAACAGGAGATCGAAGATAAGAAGAGTAACAACACTCTGAACAGAAAAGCGACCACTTTCTGGAAGGTAGGACGTGCGGAGAAGTGAATCCGAGGCGATATTCGGGAGGACAGACGGCGGGGGGGGGGTGGGGGCCTCCGTCGGCCGCTTCTGGCAAGTGATAGAGCCGCGGAGCACAAAATCGGACCTTTTAGAAGCCGGCTCCGCTGAGGGACGTCGCTGCAGTGGCTAAGCGGGGGGTGGAACCCTCGCGGGACAGTGTGGTCTCAGGACCCTCGGGGTCACAGAAAGACCGGGGGAGCCTGAGTGCGCCAGAGCGCCCAGGGATCGGAGCGGGGAAGCCCGCTGCAGAGACAGAGCCGAGGTGTGGGCTCTCGGCTTGGGGTCGCCATAAACTGTGATCCGCGGCCCAGTCGGGCCACTGCTCCTCCAGCAGGGACCCAACAAGCGGCAGAGCTGGGGAGACTCCCCTTCCTCCCCCGGGAGGAGCGGCGTGGGAGCACACCGCAGGGATCTGCTCAGTTTGGAGACTCCACACGGGGTCAGGTGCCAGAGATAGAAACGCTCAGTCACAGGCCGGGTGAGCACGGAGTGCGGCCGGAGACCAGGGACAAGGGAGTGACTGCTTTTCTCTGGGGGCGCACTGAGGAGCGGGGCCCCGAGTTCTCAGCTCCTCCGGGTGGAGTTTGGGAGGCCACCATTTTCGCCCTGGTCCTCCAAAGCTGTACCGAGAGCTTGCAGGGAACAAAAGCTTCTGAGAGCAAACCCGAGCAGCTTGCTTAGCCCGGACCGACAAGGGCGGGGCAATTCAGCCTCCGGCAAAGACATCTGGAAACCACAGCAACAGGCCCCTCCCCCAGAAGATAAGCACGAACAGCCAGCAAGCCAAGACCAAGTTTACCGATCAAGGAGAACAGGAGAACTCCAGCGCTAGGGGAATACTGCACATAGAATTCATGGCTTTTTTTTTTACCATGATTCATTAGTTCATCAAAGTTAATTTTTTTAACTGTTTTTTTTTAATTTTACTTTTTCCCTTTTTCAACCAACATCTTATCAATCCCTTTTTAAAAAAAATTTTTTTTATTTTTCATTTTTAGAGTCATTTTATCCCTTCATAGTAGTTACCCTTATTTTTGGCATATATATATAAGTTGTTCTCTCTTTAAAATTTTGAGATACAGTTTCTTCTAACAGATCAAAATATACCCTAAATCACTAGTGTATGGCTTTGTTCTAGTCTCTTGCCTGATCACATTCTCTCCCTTTTTTCTTTTTTTTTTAAATTTTCTTTCTTTTTTCAAACAACTTATCAATTCCTTTTATAAAATCTTTTCTAATTTTCATCTTTACAGTCATCTTCCATCCCTTCATTGTAACAACCCTTATTTTGTACATATATGTCTTTCTTCCTTTAAAATTTTCGGAGGCACTTTTTTCTAACAGACCAAAGTATGCCCAAAATCTAGTGTGTGGCACTGATCTATGCACTAGCCTGATCATATTTGATCATATTCTGCTTTTTTTGTATTGTTCTGTTTTTTTTATCTTTTTTTTTCTCTTTCTTTTTTCTTTCCCTTTCTTTTCCCCTGGTTTCAGGTCTTTTCTGATTTGTATACAGTATATTTGCTGGCGACGTGGTTAACCTGTTAGCATTTTGTTCTCTCATTCATCTATTCTCCTCTGGACAAAATGACAAGACGAAAAAAATCACCTCAGCAAAAAGAACAAGAGGTAGTACTGTCAGCCAGGGACCTACTCAATATGGACATTAGTACGATGTCGGACCTAGAGTTCAGAATCATGACTTTAAAGATACTAGCTGGGCTTGAAAAAAGCATGGAAGTTATTAGAGAAACCCTTTCTGGAGAACTAAAAGAACTAAAATCTAACCAAGTCGAAATCAAAAAGGCTATTGATGAGGTGCAATCAAAAATGGGGGCACTAACTGCTAGGATGAGGCAGAAGAGAGAATCAGTGATATAGAAGACCAAATGATGGAAAATAAAGAGGCTGAGAAAAAGAGAGATAAACAACTACAGGATCACGAGGGCAGAATTCGAGAGATAAGTGATACGATAAGACGAAACAACATTAGAACAATTGGGATCCCAGAAGAAGAAGAAAGAGAGAGGGGGTAGAAGGTATATTGGAGCAAATAATAGCAGAGAACTTCCCTAATGTGGGGAAGGAAACAGGCATCAAAATCCAGGAGGCACAGAGAACCCCTCTCAAAATCAATAATAATAGGTCAACACCCCGACATCTAATAGTAAAACTTACGAGTCTCAGAGACAAAGAGAAAATCCTGAAAGCAGCTCGGGAGAAGAGATATGTAACCTACAATGGTAGAAATATTAGATTGGCAACAGACCTATCCACAGAGACCTGGCAGGCCAGAAAGGACTGGCAAGATATCTTCAGAGCATTAACGAGAAAAATATGCAGCCAAGAATACTATATCCAGCTAGGCTGTCATTGAAAATAGAAGGAGAGATAAAAAGCTTCCAGAACAAACAAAAACTAAAGGAATTTGTAAACACGAAACCAGCCCTCCAAGAAATATTGAAAGGGGTCCTCTAAGCAAAGAGAGAGCCTAAAAGCAGCATAGATCAGAAAGGAACACAGACAATATACAGTAACAGTCACCTTACAGGCAATACAATGGCACTAAATTCATACCTTTCAATAGTTACCCTGAATGTAAATGGGCTAAATGCCCCAATCAAAAGACACAGGCTATCAGATTGGATTAAAAAACAAGACCCATCAATATGCTGTCTGCAAGAGACTCATTTTAGACCCAAAGACACCCCCAGATTGAAAGTGAGGGGGTGGAAAACCATTTACCATGCTAATGGACACCAAAAGAAAGCTGGGGTGGCAATCCTTATATCAGACAAATTAGATTTTAAACCAAAGACTGTAATCAGAGATGAGGAAGGACACTATATCCTACTTAAAGGGTCTATCCAACAAGAAGATCTAACAATTATAAATATCTATGCCCCTAACATGGGAGCAGCCAATTATATAAGGCAATTAATAACAAAAGCGAAGAAACACATTGACAACAATACAATAATAGTGGGGGACTTTAACACCCTCCTGACTGAAATGGACAGATCATCTAAGCAAAACATCAACAAGGAAATAAAGACTTTAAATGACACACTGGACCAAATGGACTTCACAGACATATTCAGAACATTCCATCCCAAAGCAACGGAATACACATTCTTCTCTAGTGCCCATGGAACATTCTCCAGAATAGATCACATCCTAGGTCACAAATCAGGTCTCAACTGGTACCAAAAGATTGGGATCATTCCCTGCATATTTTCAGACCACAATGCTTTGAAACTAGAACTCAATCACAAGAGGAAAGTCGGAAAGAACTCAAATACATGGAGGCTAAAGAGCATCCTACTAATGAATGAATGGATCAACCAGGAAATTAAAGAAGAATTAAAAAAATTCATGGAAACCAATGAAAATGAAAACACAACTGTTCAAAATCTTTGGGATACAGCAAAGGCAGTCCTGAGAGGAAAGTATATAGCAATACAAGCCTTTCTCAAGAAATAAGAAAGGTCTCAAATACACAACCTAACCCTATACCTAAAGGAGCTAGAGAATAAACAGCAAATAAAGCCTAAACCCAGCAGGAGAAGAGAAATAATAAAGATCAGAGCAGAAATCAATGAACTAGAAACCAAAAGAACAGTAGAACAGATCAACGAAACTAGGAGCTGGTTCTTTGAAAGAATTAACAAGATTGATAAACCCCTGGCCAGGCTTATCAAAAAGAAAAGAGAAATGACCCAAATCAACAAAATCATGAATGAAAGAGGAGAGATCGCAACCAACACCAAAGAAATACAAACAATTATAAGAACATATTATGAGCAACTCTATGCCAGCAAATTAGATAACCTGGAAGAAATGGGTGCATTCCTAGAGATGTATCAACTACCAAAATTGAACCAGGAAGAAATAGAAAACCTGAACAGACCTATAGCCACTAAGGAAATTGAAGCAGTCATCAAAAATCTCCCAACAAACAAAAGCCCAGGGCCAGATGGCTTCCCAGGGAAATTCTATCAGACATTTCAAGAAGAATTACTACCTATTCTCCTGAAACTGTTCCAAAAAATAGAAATGGAAGGAAAACTTCCAAACTCATTTTATGAGGCCAGCATTACCTTGATCCCAAAACCAGACAAAGACCCCATCAAAAAGGAGAATTACAGACCAATATCCTTGATGAACATGGATGCAAAAATTCTCACCAAAATACTAGCCAATAGGATCCAACAGTACATTAAAAGGATTATTCACCATGACCAAGTGGGATTTATCCCTGGGCTGCAAGGATGGTTCAACATCTGCAAATCAATCAACGTGATACAATCCATTAACAAAAGAAAGAACAAGAATCATATGATCCTTTCAATAGATGCAGAAAAAGCATTTGACAAAGTACAGCATCCTTTCTTGATCAAAACTCTTCAGAGTATAGGGGTAGAGGGTACATACCTCAACATCATAAAAGCCATCTATGGAAAACCTACAGCGAATATCATTCTCAATGGGGAAAAGCTGAGAGCTTTTCCCCTAAGGTCAGGAACGCGGCAGGGATGTCCACTATCACCACTGCTATTCAACATAGTATTAGAAGTCCTAGCCACAGCAATCAGACAACAAAAAGAAATCAAAGGCATCCAAATCGGCAAAGAGGAAGTCAAACTCTCCCTCTTTGCAGATGATATGATACTGTATGTGGAAAACCCAAAAGACTCCACCCCAAAACTGCTAGAACTCATACAGGAATTCAGTAAAGTAGCAGGCTATAAAATCAATGCACAGAAATCAGTGGCATTCCTATACACCAAAAACAAGACAGAAGAGAGACAAATCAAGGAGTTGATGCCATTTACAATTGCACCCAAAACCATAAGATACCTGGGAATAAATTTAACCAAAGAGGCAAAGGATCTGTACTCAGAAAACTATAAAATACTCATGAAAGAAATTGAAGAAGACACAAAGAAATGGAAAAACGTTCCATGCTCATGGATTGGGAGAACCAACATCGTGAAGATGTCAGTGCTACCTAGAGCAATCTACACATTCAATGCAATCCCCATCAAAATACCATCTGCTTTTTTCAAAGAAATGGAACAAATAATCCTAAAATGTGTATGGAACCAGAAGAGACCCCGAATAGCCAGAGGAATGTTGAAAAAGAAAAGCAAAGCTGGCAGCATCACAATTCCGGACTTCCAGCTCTATTACAAAGCTGTCATCATCAAGACAGTATGGTACTGGCACAAAAACAGACACATAGATCAATGGAACAGAAGAGAGAGCCCAGAAATGGACCCTCAACTCTGTGGTCAACTTATCTTTGACAAAGCAGGAAAGAATGTCCAATGGCAAAAAGACAGTCTCTTCAACAAATGGTGTTGGGAAAATTGGACAGCCACATGCAGAAGAATGAAACTGGACATTTCCTTACACCACACACAAAAATAGACTCCAAATGGTTGAAAGACCTAAACGTGAGACAGGAGTCCATCAAAATCCTAAAGGAGAACACAGGTAGCAACCACTTCGACCTAGCCGCAGCAACTTCTTCCTAGAAACATTGCGAAAGGCAAGGGAAGCAAGGGCAAAAATGAACTATTGGGATTTCATCAAGATAAAAAGCTTTTGCACAGCCAAAGAAACAGTCCACAAAACCAAAAGACAACCGACAGAATGGGAGAAAATATTTGCAAATGACATATCAGATAAAGGGCTAGTATCCAAAATCTAGAAAGAACTTATCAAACTCAACACCCAAAGAACAAATAATCCAATCAAGAAATGGGCAAAAGACATGAACAGACATTTTTCCAAAGAAGACATCCAAATGGCCAACAGACCCATGAAAAAGTGCTCAACATCGCTCGGCATCAGGGAAATCCAAATCAAAACCTCCATGAGATACCACCTCATACCAGTCAGAATGGCTAAAATTAACAAGTCAGGAAACGACAGATGTTGGCGGGGATGTGGAGAAAGGGGAACCCTCCTACACTGTTGGTGGGAATGCAAGCTGGTGCAACCACTCTGGAAAACAGTATGGAGGTTCCTCAAACAGTTGAAAATAGAGCTACCATATGATCCAGCAATTGCACTACTGGGTATTTACCCCAAAGATACAAATGTAGGGATCCGAAGGGGTACGTGCACCCCAATGTTTATAGCAGCAATGTCCACAATAGCCAAGCTGTGGAAAGAGCCAAGATGTCCATCGACAGATGAATGGATAAAGAAGAAGTGGTATATATACACAATGGAATATTATGCAGCCATCACAAGGAATGAGATCTTGCCATTTGCAACGACGTGGATGGAACTGGAGGGTGTTATGCTGAGTGAAATAAGTCAATCGGAGAAAGACATGTATCATATGACCTCACTGATATGAGGAAATCTTAATCTCAGGAAACAAACTGAGGGTTGCTGGAGTGGTGGGGGGTGGGAGAGAGGGGGTGGCTGGGTGATAGACATTGGGTTGGGTATGTGCTACGGTGAGCGCTGTGAATTGTGCAAGACTGTTGAATCACAGATCTGTACTTCTGAAACAAATAATGCAACATACGTTAAGAAAAAAGAAGAAGAAGAAGATAGCAGGAGGGGAAGAATGAAGGGGAGTAAGTCAGAGGGGGAGACGAACCATGAGAGACGATGGACTCTGAAAAACAAACTGAGGGTTCTAGAGGGGAGGAGGGTAGGGGGATGGGTTAGCCCAGTGATGGGTATTAAAGAGGGCACATTCTGCATGGAGCACTGGGTGTTATGCACAAACAATGAATCATGGAACACTACATCAAAAATTAATGATGTAATATATGATGATTAACATAACAATAAAAAATTTTTAAAAAAATCATCCTTTTCCCACCTTTCTTTTTAAAAAATAGATTTATTTATCCATTTTAGAGAGAGAGTGTGAGCGGGGTGGGGTGGGGATGTTGGAGAGAATCCTGAAGCAGATTCCCCACTGAGTGTGGAGCCCAGTGCGGGGCTAGATCTCACAACCCAGGAGATCACGACCTGAGCTGAAACCAAGAGTCGGATGCCCAACTGATTGAGCCACCCAGGCGCCCCTCCCACCTAACTTTCTTTAAGAAACTCTTCCTGACCTTGCCTCGGGGAGTCAGCCTGAGGACACTGTGTTGCCTCCATTCTACTCGAGCACAGACCCCAGTGAAGCCTTGTCTGGAACGCCCCTTTGGCCTCTTGTCAACTTCTATTGGGGAGAGAGCCCAACGGCCTGGTCAATCAACTCCACACAGTGTTTTCAAAGGTCTAGTGGAAGGGCACAGTTTGATCAACTCTGGCCCTGGAGCCAAGAAGCCCAGCTAGCTACAGGGCTGACCCCATGGCGTGTGCATGAAAAGGGTATTCACAATCTGTCAACTCCATCACCAGTCCCTATTGCCACTTCCAGCCCAGCATCGCTCATCGACTTGCACACTCCACATTGTGACAGGTAGATTGCCTGGGATCCAGATCTTGGGATAGATATATAGCTAGGACGGAATCTTAGGCCCAGCCACTGTCCTAGGCAAGAGAGTGAGCCTTTCTTTCCTTTCTCCCCTCTGTGCCAGCACCTCACCCCTCTCTGCATCCCTATTTCATGAACCTGCCCTAAATCCCACTCCTTGCTTTTGCCGAAATCCTCAACTAATCCCATGCAAATGAGAATTATTTCCTTGCATCTGTACAATTCAAGATCCTATTATAAAGGCTTAAGTGTATGCCCTTAATAGAAGATGTTTAGAGATCAAAACCCCTTTAAGAACCTAAGGAATAATCTCTAATGGTGTAACTTCAGGCTTCACTTTGGACCCAGGGTGATCGTTTTGGAGGGTGGGGATTCTACTGGTACCTTTGGATCACACCACTAGACAGAAATATTAGCCTGCCCCTAGCCACTCCCTTCCCTAGGAGAAAAGGAAAGCCACGGTATACACCATGACCGCCCCCCCCCCCCGACCCCACTGGAAGGATAGGTTGCCAGAGTGGGCAAGGGAGTGCGGCCCAGAAAGGCTTTTCCGAGTAGCTGGAACCTGTTCCATTGTCAGCAAATCATCATCACCCTTGATCGATGGCCGGGCCATCAGAGAACAGGACTGGACCAAAGCCAGCTTCTTTTCAGCTTTTCTAGGCACGAGCTTCCCAAAAGAAATTGAAACCAGGTACTCTCTCTTACAAAATAATGCTTCACAATCCACTCCTGGAAAGGGCAGAGCAGTTTTCTGACCATTATTGTCCCGGGAAGGGCCAGACAGGCTTCCCCCTGACTCCTTCTGTCTCCTAGAGACAGCTGGTGCCTACAGCTTTCTCAGGAGGGAGCTTGGGTTCCAGGCCCTGGGTAGGAGAGCGGGGGCTGTTTGATGGTTTTGTTGGTCTTAATCTGCCCTTCAGCAAATTCTCCCTTCCGGCAATGCAGGCTGCCCCCGTCCCCGCCCCACCTTCCACTCCAAGCAGATTTCAGCAGCTGGTTGGCCAGGCGTGGGAGCTGTGGGACCGCTTCCGCCCTTAATGTGCCTGCCTTCCAGAGCCGTGACAGTAAATTCAGGAGATAAATCAGTCTCTACTCAGAGAGCCAGCCGCAGAGGGATGGTGTGGTCAAGGGTGAGCGGGAGGCAGGGGAGGAAACGATTCTGTTTCTCACCAGATCTCTAATTGGTTGTCACTGCCTGTCAGACAATGATGACAAACTTCGAATGTGGCCTGAGCAGTCACACGGGCCTTAGTCCACACTGCGCAACCAGAGAAAGCAGGTCGGTCGGCCAGCTTGGGCCTTAGGTTGTGACGGCCCCCACCCCGCAGGGCCTGTTGATTTATTTTCCAAATAAACGACCCAACATATTCCTAACACTCAGTCAATGCTCAGGGTTCGGACAAGTTCAGCCCCACGTTCAAGACGTGGTTGATGCCGGGGAAAACAGGAGGAGTGACTCAAATGTGAGTCAGCTGGAGCTGCAGCTCTCCTCCTGCCACCCCCAGCTTGGAGGAGGAGACCGATGTGTAAATAAGTGTAAAGAGAGAGACAATGAGAAGGCTCTTAAGGGAGGTTCCGAGAAAGTGCAAGGAGAGCTCTGAGGAAGGAGAAATTATCTTGTGAATTTTTAAAAAATCCCAACAGCAAAGTATCTTAAAGGTCAACATAGAAACCACCAGGGCAGTGATTTCTGATTGCAGGTTTGTGACCAAACTAGTGAGCAGGAACCGGTCGTGAGGTGTTTTTGCAAGCAGTCTGTTGTTCATTCATGAACGCAACCAACACTTCATGAGCGCCTGCTACTGGCCGGGCACCATGCGACGTGCCTAGGATACCACAGCGAACCAGACAAGCACATGGCCCCCCAGGTGGAGCTTACAAATATAATATAAAAATTTCCAAGTGCGGCCTGTTTGGTGTGCCCGAAGCAATTCTCATGGAGCCAGAGGTAGGAAGCAAGGTGGGAAAGATGGGCAGGCCAGGGCAGGAGGGGTCTCGTTAAGGAGTCTGGATTCTATCCTAAAGAACGTGAAGCCACTGAATATTTGATTTATGTATTTCTGAGAGAGAGAGTGAGCGCAAGTGGGGGCTGGGGCAGAGAGAGAGGGAGAAGCTCCAGCAGACTCCCCGCTGAGCACGAAGCCCAAATACGACACAGGGCTGGATCTCACAACCCTGAGATCATAACCTGAGCTGAAATCAAGAGTCCAACACTCAACCCACTGAGCCACCCAGGTGCCCCAAGTCACTGAATATTCGAAGTTGGGGAGTGATATGGCGAGACTTGCCTTTCTACAAAATCACCGTGGACCTGGTTCTTCCCACAACTCACACCTGCCTCCGGACATTTGCATGTGCTGTTTCCGCCAAAGTTGTGCATGGCTCCCTCTCCCACCTCCTTGACGTCTTTGCTCAGCTGCTTTTTTTTTTAAGGGAGGTACAAAAAACAATATTCTTTATTTTTAAGAATGCTGCTAACCAAGATCATCATGTTTGTCAGTGCCCATTCAACTGGCCATCTTACAAATTTTCTCCCCAAAATCATAATGGATAAATACAATCATCAGCAGTTTGACATTAGAAATGCTAGCCACAGACAGCAGAGGCCTGATTAAAATGTTATCGAACCAGGTGGGCCAGCCAGAAAGAAAAGCCTCCAACTCAATACCCTAAGAACCTGACACAGATAACTGCATTCCCAAGTATCACGAGTTCTCTTGGATTCTACGGGTAATCCATCTCAACAGTGAGAATGTAACTGAAAAATATGTAGCTTCTCATAATCGACAAAGTCTCCTATTTAAGATTCTTGACATCAAATTGTAATCCTTATTAACAGTCACGTGGAATCTAAGTTTGAAACACAACAGCTGACGTGAACTTCACTGAGGCTCTCTCTGAGTGCCTTATTGACACTGCGAATGCCCCAAGCTTCCTAAGACCCTTTGCATGTTCCCCGCCCCCTGCACTTCTCATCTTTCGGCAAATGAGTACTCATTTATTTTGTTTCCAGTCTGTCTCCTTGCCCTGCTGGAGGGTAAGCTCTGCAGGGCAGGGATCTGTGCCTGCTCTGTTCCCTGCCTGTATTCCCAGTGCCTACAACAGGACTTGACAGACACAGGTACTTGATGAATGTTTATTAAACGTTGAACAGACCTTGAGGACAAAGATTTTCAGTGCCTTTACCATCTTTCTTACTTTCTCTCTTTTATTTTTTTGGCAACAGCAACAACAGTCTTTCTCAATATGCTTCCCTTTGATTAAATTCAAAATAAGTCAGCTGATTTTTCAAAGACACTGGCCAAATCATTTGGGGGGAAGGGGTGACAACCTGAATTTAGAAACTAATTGCAACTGGCCCCTGAAGTCTAGGGTCAGCTGAGTTTATACGACGCTGCTTATAAAAACAACCTTCTATACTTGTGCTTCCTTTTCTACTGTTTCCATGTTCAGCTGCACAAGACCAGTAGCCAGAAAGAAACACACACACAAAATGAGGCTCTCCTGAGGCTATTTGGTTGGTGAAAGTCATCACGCTCATTTGAAACATTTGTCATAATGCATTCCTTATTCCTGCAAGACGCTGGGCTTGTCTTTGGGTCTGGAGACGCTCTTGCGCCTCCTGCACCACTCACGGTCTCCTCCCCGAGCTCTGAGGTCTGTTACGAACAGCCTCCAAGACTCCATTTGAAACCGTGGCCTAGGGTTACCCGGTGAAAGGAAAAGCCTCAGCTGCACATAACCTGCTTCCTACTTGCTGCTGGTGAGGCTCAAAGCCAGAGTCCCCAGGTTCCTGCACAGACCCTCCCTTCCTGGGGAAGAAAATTAGTCATCAGGAAGGCGAGTTGTGAAGATGTGAAACTGCTAAAAAGAAATTCCCACTTCATATGGTTTCCCTTGTACCCACACACTTTTACACAGGTCAGAAGGGTGCATGCTCTCCCAGGTGACTCCACTAGGGTCCCTCTGAGCATGTGGCCTGGGGTCCACCTCTGGCCTCTGAATCCCCCACCAAAACCAACAACCACACCCTGACACAAGACACTTAAAACAGTCCAGCAGTGGTGCTGCTACATTGTGATATGTCCTATCACCACAGGAGAATTGGGGGTGGGGTGGGGTGACCCCCTGTGATGCTCTGTTGCCCCTTAAAGAATATCCGTCAGACCCTAGCTCCCACTCTGGAGCTTTTGCCCCTCTGTCTTAGACTTTTCTCCCTCTAGTAAGTTAGCAACAGAAATCCAAAGTTCAGTGTTTCGAGAACAGGGAAGGTGTGACCATGAGGTAACTGACTTTTGTGGGTCATTGAGTAAACAAGCAAGCCCCCTTCCAAATGAGGCTGACCCAGGCCCCCTGTCAGAGCAGCCCAAATTCTCAGGGCCACTGGCCTGTGAAAACACACCGGAAATACACACTGCTCCGTGGACTCAAAGGAAAGCTTCTAGAATCCCAATAGACCAAAGAAGGGATATAATCCAAAGATTATTCTTCCCAACCCCTAATGCAGACAGAACATAATTCAGAGAACCAGGTAGGTGGAACTCAATTTGACAGATCTCGGGCTGTAAAACATATGAACTGGACTAATTGAGCCAAGCAGAGGCCACCTGCCGCCTTCAGCGCCCAAGCGAATGAGTGCTGACGCTACTACAAAGCCTGGAGCCCAGGCGGTGCACGCAGGTGAGCCGACAGACAGCTGCGCTGCTCGCCGCCCTCGCCGGCTCCTCGCCCTTCCCAAGCACCCCGCCTCCGAGCAGCTGCTGGAGCACTCACTTTGAAGAAGCCCCTCGGGAAGGGCATGCCGGTCCCTCACCAGGATCCCGCCGGGGGTCCGCTGTGGTCCGTCGCGGTCCGCTGTGGGAGCAGCTGGGGCTGCGGGACGCGCCGCGCCTGTGCCGGGCCGGGGCCGTCTGGGGCTAGGCGGCCGCGGCGCGCGGCCCTCCGACGGCCTTATCGGCGGCAGAGGCGCGCTATCGGGCGGCCCCCGGGAGCTCAGCGCGCGGGCGGAGGGGAGGCGCCCGCCTGGGGCGGGCAGATTACAGCGGCGCCCTCGCCGCCTCCCGCTCCCCAGGCCGCGGCCGGCGCAGTCCCTGCCGAGGGCCCCCGGGCCGCGACCAGGCCGGCCAGCCCCTCACAGAGCTGCGCCGCGGGGAGGTGAGGGGAGCGCCGGCCCGCCGCTTCTCCCCCTCGGCCGGCTGCGGGCTTGGGGTGCGGGCGGCGGTGGGGGGGGGGGCGTCTTCCAGAGCCGGGGCTGCCCGGAGGAGGCTCCAGGAGGAGACGAAGCCCCCACATGGGGGCAGCATGCCTTGCACGGGCAGAGGACTGTGGGGGAGTCGCTGGCCTTCTGTGCTAACCGGCCCTGGGTCTGCAGGGACCTGTGGCTCTGGCCCTGCTTTTCACATGTTTTCACGGGGGTGGGGGTGGGGGGCTGTGTTCCTTAATTGCTGATTTGCAGGGAATCTGGGCACAACCTTAATAACATCGGGGCCAAAAATAACAGCGTTCCTGGGAACCAGAGGTGAGTCACCACCAACAGCGGCCACGAGGGGGGGGGGGGGGCCCAGGCCGCTCCCCACACCACAGCTGCCAGGAGGTGGGGCCTGCCCAGAGAGCCCCGGCTGGGCCCATTCCGGGCCGAGCGGTTGCGGGCCTGCCTTGGGAAGCCTCCTTTCCCGGCATCTGTCCCTCACACAGCCAGATGAGGTGGCATCTGCCCAGATGAGAACACTGCGCCCCTGGAGTAGCAGTTGGTGGCTGGCAGAGGGGACGGATGACCCAAAGGAGCTGAGCTGTAAGGCCGGCAGAACGGCAGGCTCCCTGGGGCCTGAAGTGGCTTCGGCTGGATGGAGCTGCTCCGTCTGTGCCGTGGGTCCTCGTTTTCTTTTCTAGAGGCACATGGTCGCACTGAGGTAGTCCAGCCTGAGAAGGGTCCCTCCGGCCTTGTCACATGCCTCTCAGCCTGCCGCTAGACTGAGACTGGTCCAGGTCCCCTGACAGGCAGCCATCTGGCTTCGGAGCTTCTCTGCAGATCCAAACGGGTCCTGCTGTGAGGGCACAGCTGTTGTGGAAAACGCCACCGAGGGCGCTGTGGGAGCCCCTGTTTGCCACACCAGCTAGAAAGCCCTCCAGTGGAGGCCAAGGCCATCTCCAAGCGGACCAGCACCTGACATGGTGTGGGGAGGGCGAAAGCAGGTTCTGGGCCGCATCTAGACTAAAAATAACCACCACAATCATTACAGCACAAGTCCTTACAGATGTCTGTTGAAGCATGTAATTCCAAAGAATGGCTTGCTTTTTTTAAGGGGCCCAGAAGGCTAAAAGATGTAAAAGCAGGTCCTGTTAGGCATGACTTCAAACAACTCTACCACAGGACAAATGGTCTTCCTTGGCAACAACTATTGGGCTAGGCTAGCCAGTGATGAAGAGTGCTGGCCTGCACCCCACTCGGGTGCAGGAATGGGTTTGGAGTCAATTGTAGAGGAATCGGTACATAGCAAGCACTCAGTAAATGTTTCTGGAATGGATCCATGGTTGTCACCAGCAGCATGATAAGAGCAAGAGGCCATTTCACCATCCAGGAAAGAGAAGAGACTAGTTTCCCGTCTCTGAGGAGAAAATGTCAGCAAGTAAACATAGCGTGTAACACGATTTAGAAAATGCCCTGTAAATAGAAACTCATTTCAAATCTTTGGCAAGGGTAGATGTCAGGCAGCCTTGATTCTTTGTGTGAGGTCCTTGTGTGGTGCTTCCTGCAGCAAGACAGTCCCTCACAGGTCCCCGAGCCCCAGGCTCCAGCAGCTGAGCGGCTCCGAGAATCAGGGCGCCTCAAACTTATCCCCAGAATGGGGCCCCCCTTGGCAACGCAAGGCTCCTCTCCCGTGGATACATCAAGGGGGGAAAGTGGCCCGGCACATGTGGGGTCGACCAAACAACCAGGCTAAAGGGAATGGGACCTGCAAGCAAGCAGCTGGGTCTCAGATAACTGGACCCACGGTGTGCTTGAGATCCCCGAATTCCTCCCTGGAGCAGGGTTCCCGGGACAGTCAGGTGTTGTGTGGTGTTGCATGCATTTTGTGATGTGGGTTGAAGTGATATCTGTCACTCTCTTGTCAGCAGGCAGCTCTCCAGAGCTTTCATAAGCTCTCTGCCACAAAATACCTTTCTCCTTTCTTAATCTCTAAAAGGGAGACACAAAGCTGTCTCAGTGTGCAAAGTTCAGGCCCAGGCTATTTCAGGATTGTGAGGATGCCTTGAAAATTCAGCAGCCCCTCCACCCCAGTCCTTCACAAGCCCCTCTGCTCTTTGTTTGGTTTATTTATTTACATGCAAGCTTATACCCAGTGCTTCGTGTGTGTGTAAGCTTATGCCCAGTGCTTACTGTGTGTGCTGTTCTTTTTTTTATGTTTTTTTTAAGATTTTATTTATTTATTTGAGAGAGAGAGAGAGAGAATGAGAGATAGAGAGCACGAGAGGGAAGAGGGTCAGAGGGAGAAGCAGACTCCCTGCTGAGCCGGGAGCCCGATGTGGGACTCGATCCCGGGACTCCAGGATCATGACCTGAGCCGAAGGCAGTCGCTTAACCAACTGAGCCACCCAGGCGCCCCTGTGTGTGCTGTTCTAAGCACTTGACATTCACTCATATAATCCTGAAAATTCCCCTATGAGGGATTCACTATCATTAGGCCCAGTTTACAGATGAGGAAACTGAGGAACGAAGTGATCAAAAAACTACTTAAGAACAGGCAGAGAGCCAGTTTCTATCCCAGGCAGCCTGGATCTAGTGTCTGGAGGCCAGCTCGGTCATTTTGCTTTGGGATCGACACTCTAATTTTGTTCACAGTTAGCCAATCCATTTTCCTTAATATTAATTATCAGTTAATTGATTTTCCTTAATATGAACTTATTCACTCCATGAATGATAAGCACAGAATTCAACAACTGTTGAATGTTTCAAGTACTCGTTTCAGGTTCTATTTTTCAGAGATGATAAATAAGTCAATAAAAGAAGTTTTTAATAGGTTTTTATTATAAAACTAATAAGACATCCCCATTGAAAAACATGTGAAAAATGGAAGGTAGTGCATATAGTCTTTCATCTGATTCCTTCTACCTCATGTCCCCACCGTCCCCAGACAGATGTAAATACCATCCTGAACTTTGTGTCTGTCATTCCCTTGCTTCTCTTTATAGTTTTACCACTTCTGTAGGTATTGTTTAGTTTTGCATGTTTCTCTAACTTTGCATAAGTGGAATTATACTGTACAGATTCTTCTGCTTATTTGCACTTTCTATGCAACATGATGTTCCTGAGATTCAGCCAGGAGTCATTTATTAATTTTCACTGCTGTACGGTATTCCATTGTATGCAAACAACACAAATTATTTATCCATTTTACTGCTAATGGAATCTGAGCTGTCTTCAGCTTTTTGCTATTAAAACATTACCGCTATGAGCTTTCTTATAAGAGCTTCGTGCTGCACATTGCAAGATTTGTCTAGTGTGAATGCCAGCAGGAGCAGAATTACTTAACCGAGTCGTACATACGTCTTCAGCTTTACTGGATAACGCTGAGTTGTTTTTGAACCTGGCAGTTCAATCTGTACTCCCAATAGCAGGGTATGCAGTTGCTCCTCAAGCTTGTCACACTTTTAAACTTTTGTCAAACTGGCAGGTGTAAAATGGTAAGGCATTACTGTTTAATTTGCATTTCTCTAATTACTAACAGAGTTGAGCATCTTTTCACATGTTTATAGGCCACTTATTTTTCATCTTCTGTGAAATTACTGTTAAGCCCTTTGCACATGTTTCTGTTCTGTTCTGTTGTTTGTCTTTCTCTTATTGAGCTGTAGGAGTTCTTTATGTAGTCTGGATAGGAATCATTTACCAATTACGTGCATTGCAAATACCTTCTCCCAGTGTATGGCTCATCTTTTTCCTTTTTAAAATATTATCTTTCCGGGCGCCTGGGCAGCTTAATTAGTTAAGCATCCAACTCTTGGTTTTGGCTAAGGTCATGATCTTGGGATGGTGGGATCGAACCCCACATTGGGTTCTGCTCAGCCCAGAGTCGGCTTGTCCCTTTCCCTTCCCCATGTGTTCTCTCGCTCTCAAATAAATAAATAAATAAATAAAATCTTTTAAAAAATAAATAAGATAGTATCATTTGATGAACAGAAGTTGTCAATTTTAGTGTAGTTAAATATATCAATCATTTCCTTTGTGATTGGTGCTTTTTCTGTCATGTTTAAGAACTCCTTCCCTAACCTGAGCTCATAAGTACATTTTCCTGTATTATAAATACTTTATAGTTTTGATCATTATATTTAGATCTTTAAATCCACAGGCTTATTTTTATGCACAGTGTGAAGGAAGAGTTCTATTTTTTTCTATATAGATCCTTGATTAACCTAGCACCGTTTACTGAATAGCCCATCCTTTCTCCATTGAAGTGCAGGGCCATCCCCATCATATACGCAGGCTCCGCGTATAGGAGTCCATTGGGAGCTCTCTCCTGTTACCCATTGGCCTGTGCATCTATCTCGCTGCCAATATCACAGTGTCTTTATTGCTATTGCTTGTTCATAAGCTTAATATTGTTTGTAATGAGTCTTAATACCTCCTTGCTCTAGTCCTCTTTAAAAGTATCAAAGTTTTTCACCTTAAACAACTAGAAAAAGAAAAGTGTAAGAAACCCAAGAAGAAGAAGATAATTAAAAGATCAGAAACCAATGAAATTGGAAACAGAAAACAATAAAGAAAATCAGTAGACTGGCGTAGACACAAAACTAGACAAAAGAGAACTGGGGTCTATTTATGCCTTGCATTGAAATACTTGATTTTAGTTTTTGATTGGTACGTTCGAAAATCCATTTTTAGGAACTTAATATAATATTAGCCCTTGTACTGAATCATCATATCTAGTTATTGTATTTATGAACTACTTAGTAGTTTATATTATAAGCTTGAGAGTGTTTCTTTTATAGCCCATCAATTTCACACTTACATAAAAAACGTGTTTTGAATATGTAAAAAAAAAAGTATCAAAGCTTTTCTTGGCCCTTTGCTCTTCCGTGTACATTTAGGAAAATGCCACATACACACACACAAAAAAACTCTAGAGATTTTGATTGCAATTATGTAGAATTCATTTATCAATGTCAAGAGAATTGACTTTATGATATTGAATATTTCAATTGTATGTACATAGTACTGTGTTATCTGTATATACCTTTAGATCTTTCATGTTTTATAATCTTATAATTTTCTCCATAAAAGATCTTACCCATATTTTTTAGGTTTATTCCTTGGGACCTGAAACAAGATCTTTTATTTGATTATATTTTTGTTTGGTTATTGCAGTGTATAGGAATATTATTAATTTTTATATCTTGAACTTGTAGCCACCAGTTGGGTTGAGCTTTTTTATTAGTCCAAATAGTTTGTGTCTATAATTCTCTTTGATTTTTCTCTACAGACAATTATTAATCACAATTGAGGACATTTTGATTTCTTTTGCAGTTTTTGTACCCCCTATTTTCTTTCCTTGTCCTATTACATTGGGTAAGACATCCAGTACACTGTTGAATGGAAGCAGTGATATCAACATATTTATCTAGTCACTGACTTAAATGGGGCTGCTTTTTTAAAGCTCCATCAGTAAGTATGATGCTGTGTAAGTTTTTGTGGGTACCATTTATTAGTTAAGGAGGGTACCTTCCGGTCTCAGTTTATTAAAAGTTTTTAATCAGGAAAGAATGTTGAAATTAAAGTCTTTGTTTTCCATTTCTGTGAAGGTGTTGCATTGCATTAATAGATTTTTCCAAGGCCAAACTATCCTTGCATTCCTGAATTAGACTCTTCTCGGCCACCCTGTAGTACCGTTGATGTAGCACCACTGAATTAGAGTTGCAACGTTTTATGTAGGATTTTTGCATTCATAAATGATATTGGTTGTATTACTTTGGTACTGCTGCATGACACATTACTCCAAACTTTTAGGAATTTAAAATACACGCAGACTTCTTACTTCACAGCTTCTGAGCATCAGCAGCTCAGGACCAGCTTATCTGGGAGTTCTGGCTCAGGGTATTTCATGAAGTGGCAGTCAAGATGTCAGCTAGGGTTGCGGTCATCCCCCCACTTCATTGGGGCTGCAGATTCCACTTTCACAGTCCTCAAATGCCTATTGGTAGAAAGCTTCAATTCATCATCTCACGGACGTATTCTTGCGTATCCTCATGACGTGGCAGCTGGCTTCCCCCAGAGTCATCCAAGAGAACACAACAGAAGCCACAAGCCTTTCAGTGACCTAGTCTGGACATCATGCATCTTCACTTCTACCATATCCTATGTGCTAGAAGCAAACCACTAAAATCCAGCCCACACTTGAGGGTGAGGGCATTGTCAAAAGAAGTGTGTCGAAGAATCTGTAAACCTATTGTAAAACTATGATATTGGCTGATTATTTTATTTTATCTTTTGGTTGCCTCATCATGCTATAATAAACTCATAAATGAGCTGGGGGTCACCTCTCCTTCCTTCTCTAGTGTCTGCAATGGTTATGAGGGGTGTTCATTGTTGCCTGCAAAATCATCTAGTCCTCATGTCTTATCCAAAGAGACGGTGACTATAGGAGAGGGAGGCTACTGATTTGCTCTATTTAATGCTATATGTGTATACAAATTTGTTAAGAGATCAAAATTTGGGGAACATATTCCAGATTCGGAAAACTTGGCTCTCATTCTCTTCAACCTTACACATCTTCATTCACTCAGCACTGGCCTAAAGTGCTGCAAAATTCTTACATTCAGGCAAAACGTAAAATAGAGAAGTGACCTCATTCTTTTAAAAAAGCATTTCATCATGAAAAGTTGGAGAAATTAAAAGCTTAAAGAGGTTTAACCATAGGCACTTAGTTAATAAAAAAAAATAATCCAATGGTAGACTCCCACTTATTCTGGTAAATGTAAGATAGCGGCCCATAAACTTTTTGGTCTTAGGACCCCTTTACCTGCTAAACATAATTGAGGACCCCATAGAGCTTTTTTGTAAATATTATCTTTATCAATATTTACTGTGTTAGAACTGAAAACTGCAAATTTTAAAAACCAGTATGTACTATTTCATTTGGACATAGCATAATAAGCCTGTTTTGCATTAACACATAAAATTTTCATGAAAAATAATTATATTTTCCAAAATAAAACAAAAATTTACCCAGCAGGGGATTGTTGCTTTACACTTTGCAAATCTGTTTATAATGTCTGGTTTAAGAAAAGACAGCTGAATTGTCATAACTGTTTCTGCATTCAAGGGGTTGCAATATGTTGTTTTGGTGGAGGTACCCGACGACCTGGCCTCAGTCGGGGAAGGCGGGGTGTTTTCACCTGTGTTCCATTAGTGGAGTACGTTCTTGTTAGCACACCAGAACTCCGCAAGCAGTCCTCACTTAAAGGTTAGTTGCGGTGTGAATCTCGTCAAATGTCCATCAACTTTTCCTGTTCTTTACACTGTGAGAGAATGAGAAGGAAAGGCCAAATGACATTTAGTGTGGTGAGAACAGGCTTGGCCTCAGAAGCTCCAGAAAGGGTTGGGGGGCTCCCTGAGTCCTTTGAAACTGCAGATTGAGGTAGTCGAATAGTCTCTGAGGGCTGAGACTCCTGGCACCAGAGGATGAGAGACTGGACAGGGACTCCTGGGTCCTCGTTGTGAAAAGGAAACTGCGGCCTGGGGCAGAATGTGATTTGTCCAGGGTTTTTGCAGAGCAGAGGCCCCCGTCCCCGGCTCTTTCCACTACTGGGTGAAAAAAAGGGGAAGGAAGATCAACAGAAGAAAGAGGAAGAGCAGTAAGGCAAAGTTCCAAGGCAGCAGACCATGACCGACTCCACTTGTTGCATGTGTAATGAATCAACTGATGGATCTTTTAGGCCCTTCTTTGCCTCAGGAGTCCCTTGTTTATGCCTGCATTTTGCCATTCTCTTGGTTGGACAATCCCATCATCAAGAGACATGAGAAAAAGGTCATCAAATTCAAATCAATAAAACTACTTCCTATCTTTTTTTCCTTTTTTTAAAGATTAATTTATTTGAGAGAGAAAGAGAGAGAGCGCATGAGCAGGGGGAGAGAGGAGGGAGAGGGAGAGGGAGAATCTCAAGCAGACTCCCGGCTGAGTGAGGAGCCCTACTCGGGGCTTGATCTCACGACCCTGAGATCATGAGGGAGAGGTACTTACCAAGGTCACAGAGCTAGAGAAGGAGGCCAGGTCTTACTCTGGAGCTGTTCCCTCGTAACCACAATAGCATATTGCCTCCAGAGTGGCAGTGGGTCGCCGGTAGCTTCTCTGAACTTATGCTCCCCTGGAGTCCAGCGTGGAAAATCCAGTCATCATTGTCCCACCCCTTTTGACTGACGCACCTCCTTTCACTGAACATCTAAGCCAACACTGGAGCCTTGTATCCCAGAGCAGGGACGTGGCTTCATCAGCTTGACAGGAATGGTGGTTAAGAGCTGGCTGTGTACTAAGACGGGTCACGCATGAGGGCGGGGGTGGTCATGAGGTCAATGACAGCCATGGCGCGGGGGAGTGCCAGTAACATCTCTGATCATCTCTAAGAGACTCTGAGGTAAGAGGTGGAAATCTAAGGACATTAACTTCCTCTTATTTTTAAATTTGAGGGTAAAATACTGGTCTTCCAGGGGCCCTCGCTGAGGAAAGTCAGATTTATGTCATTGAATTCTCTTCCCTACATGTGTCTACAAGGGGGGAGGAAAAGAAAGGGGCGCACTGGAGAAAGTGGGGTGGGGGGAGAAGGAGAAGGGGGGAAAAGGAGAAGGGAGAGTAAAAGGACTGCTTTTCTGGAGGAAGAGCCTGTTGGGCCTGTCCCCAGGTCTGCATCTATCTGCTCGGAAGCTAGACCCACAGAGGCGCTTCTGCTGCAGAGGCTCACAGAGCACAGCACATCGTGACTATCTGCTGCACCAACTCAGACGTCTCTGCTGCCCACCCACCCTGCAACTTCCAGTCCCACCCAGCTCCCATGGGGTATGTCCACTCTGAACAACTTCTCCTGAAAGCCCCTTGTCATGGTAAATCCCTGGACTAGGAGTCAGACGGTCTCAGTTTGAATTGAGTCTTTGTTACTTTAGGCTCTAGAACCTGGGACCTGCTACTTACCCTTTCTGGACCTCAGTTCTCCTCATCTGTAAAATGGGTACAAAAATACCTTCTCTTCTTGTTTCACAGGATGTTTATAAGGATGTCAACAAGTGCTTCATCTAAAAGCACTTTATTATTATCAACTGAAATAATAATCATTCTTCTAGATAATACATGCCAAGAATGATAAATGACCGATTTTGTGCATTTCCCTGTGCCTGACAATTCAACAAGCTGGGGGCTTTTTCAGCAGTATCCAAAATGCCAGTAGCCTCTGGTGGCCATTCACCTCCTTGGGCATCCATAGATTTCTCCAAGTTGAATTCCCCATCCTATCCAATTGGGAGGAACACACTTATTTCCTTAAATACCCAGTCAATGGGAATTTGTCATAAGATGAAAGTTTTTTTTAAAATAATCAGATAGTTTGGGAAAATGATAAAATAGCTCATCATCTCACTGTCTGAATATAACCACTATTGTGACTGGAAGACTATATAGAAACAGGGTCATGAACCCAGGCTTTGGAGTCAGAGAGACCCGGGTTCTGCCACTTAGCAGCTGCAAGACCTTGGGACACCTTACTAACAGCTCTCAGTCCCTGAATTACCTCTGCCCTGAGATAAGAATAGGGATGCTCCTTCCGGTGGGGGGGGGGGCTGCTGAGAGGAGTAAGTGGGGGTAACACGTGTGTAGAGCCCCACCCCACAGCCAGGGCTCAGGAAATGCTAGCTGCTGTTATTAATCTAGTGACTATCCCCGCAGACTTTAAAAAAATGCATACATAGTACATGTAAACATACATATGGTTTCAAAAATAGGAGTCATGATGTTTTATAACCTGCTTTTGGTAACAACATATCAAAAATGTTTTTTCACATGAGGAAAATGCACATCTTTTCTGTGTCATCTTTTTTTTTAAAAGATTTTACTTATTTATTTGAGAGAGAGCATGAGAGAGAGATAGCATGAGCAGTGGGGGAAGGACAGAGGCAGAGGGAGAAGCAGGCTCCCCACTGAGCAGGGAGCCCGATGCGGGACTCAATCCCAGGACCCCGGGATCATGACCTGAGCCGAAGGCAGACACTTAACTGACTGAACCACCCAGGTGCCCATCTGTGTCGTCTTTTAACGCCTGCAGGGTAAGGCGTCCTCAGGATATTTGTGACCTCATTTAACCCGCCCCCTATTGCTAAACACTTAGATTCTTCCCCCATTTTTTTTTTTTTTTGCCAACTTAAACAATGTTACAATTAGTATCTCTGTGCTCTTACATGTGATAATTTCTTTAGGATCTTTCCCAGATATTTTTCTAGACTGGCTAGAGTCAAAGGTTGTGAACATTTTTGAGGCTTTGAAGGGCTGTGTTAATTTTCCCCCAGAAAAATGTAACTGTTTTCTGCCCTGGCTAGACATGCGTGTTTGTTTGTTTGTTTGTTTGAACTCTTTGAAAAATGGACTTCTTACTGTAGGATTATCATTCCACAATACTGACCGCACTGCAGGCCTGTCTGCGTCTTGCTTGGGGGCCTGACATGGACAGCCAGGCCCATGCGATCATACCAATGTGGCCTGGTGACACGCTTTCAAGAACTGTCCTTGGCCAGGGAGTTGTTCTTAATCCCCACTGTGATCTCATTCCTTACAGTTTTTACTGTATCTTCTTTGTGCATCTTGCCAGTTAAAGACCACCTGGTTTGGCCATTACATATGCTGCCTTAGCAGAGATTTATTTACCTAATTATCCCAACCCTTCGAGGATCCATAAAACAAACACTGCATTTACAGCAAATACACACCTCTGTAAAAAAACCTCTAAACCAGCGGGAAGTTTCCATCTTATAATAATCATGGTAATAATGTACATTTGTAGAGCAATTCGCAGTTTGCAAGCATAATGATATACACTATGATGTGTAATACTTAAAACAATCCGGGGGTTTTTATTATCATTAAAAGTTATTATTATTTCTGTTTTACAAAAGGAGAAACTGCAACTCAGAACATCATACTGAGTTGCCCATGGTCCTACAGCTAATTAGTGACTGAGGCTGGAATCTGTTCTTCTGACTAAATCCTAGTCTCTCACACCACACTGCTTCTCCTACTTTGTGAACATAAATTAATCATGTTGTTGAGGGTTAATTGATCACTGGTATTCTCCTACAGGGTATCCAATGGATGGGGGGGTTGGGGGGTGGTTAGAGATGAGGAGGAAGGAAAAGAGAGAGACAGAGAGAAGGAGGGGGGAGAGAGAATTTCACTTTGAGTTTCCTAAATTTTAGCTTTACCTCTGATCAAACGATAATAACGTTTAACGTTGAATATTCTGGGGGCGTCTGGGTGGCTCAGTTGGTTAAGCATCCAGCAGACTCTTGATTTCCGCTCAGGTCATGATCTCAGGGTCCTGCAATCCAGCCCCTAGCCGCGAGTCCCCAGTCCCACTCTGCACTGGGTGTGGGTTCTGCTGGAGAGTCTTCCTCTCCCTCTACGCTCTCTCTCTCTCAAATAAATAAATAAATCTTAAAAAAAAAAAAAGGCAGAATATTCTGTCTCAGGATCATTCTGCAACCCGGAGGGCATTTAGACTCCTAAAATCTTCAGTTTATGCTTTCAGATGTGGCACAGATAGTCTGTTTATTTATAGTCTGGCATTTCCTAAACTAGGCAGTGTTTGGGGAGGAAGTCAGCCATCCTGACAAATGCTGAATGTTCACAATTCAGCTGAATAATCAGTGAATCTAAAGTTTCATGGTAGAAGGTATAAAGGTGGAATGCTCTTTTTTATTCTCCTCAGAAAGGTAGATCCCAGGCCTAGCGGCTCAGACTTGCTCCTCCCTTCCCTCGGGGCAGGGATCTGGCCTGCCTGGAAAGGAGCTGGGCTCCCACAGGGAAGCCATCTGTGGCTCCACGAAGGCTGCCCAAAAGCCAGATCAGTGTCTCTTTTAATGGCCCACACACCCACCGTCTATGGGCCAGGGACTGCGGGTCCTTCATTTCACACAGGTTCATCGAACTCAAAGTGCAAACAGACCTTAAAGATCATCTAGTGCCCGAATCCTTCTTCTGATCTCCCCAGCAGGGAGTGGGGCCACCTCCCCTTGACCTTCCAGAACCACGTGCCCCAGAGGCTCAGAAGGTCCCTCGCACACAGGGGCTCCCCCACTTCGGTCCGGGTTCTGCCCACCACATCCTTCCTCCCAGGGCTAATCCCCACATCGCTCAGACTGCCTCCCTTCTGGGCCCCAAGCCCAGGTCCTGCCCAGGGTGGGAATAACCATGGTGTCCACATCATGGGGCTTCTGTAAGGACCAAACGAGATCGCGCATGGCCAGCGCTCCCCAGGGCGCCTGTGCATAGCAGGTGCTCAGTAAATGCAGCCGTTATTATGCGACTTCATTTTCTCCACCCCAACTTTCAGTCTGTCCACGCTTCTCAGGGTCTTTCACCTGGGCATCCTGACCAAACACTCAAGAGAGCAGTTGTGATTTCTGTCCGTCCGAATACTTGTAATGCTCCACCTCCCCCAGAGGTCAGTGGACCTGCTAGCCAGGTCTGCAAATGGGAAACTGGTAGGTTAAATAGTCCCCGGCTGAGGACCATTTGTCTCTCTGGGCTGATCTTGCTCCATTAAGTAGCCTACTTTGGGTAGAGTTGTTCAACTAGTTAAGCTGTTCAAGTCACCTAACTGTTATCATCCGACGCAAATGTCTTCAACGACATTAGCAGAGACTCTGCCAATATGAAACATATCCAAAATAGAAAATCAAAATTTTATATTAAAAAATAAATATATGGAGAGCTCTAATGTTTTTTTTTCCTTGCTGAAATGGCTGGTCTTGCTGCTAGGAGTCCCGGTCTCTACAGTATTCTCCTTTTGCTGAATGCCAGGCACATTTGTTGGTAATATAATCACTTTGTTTATGATATAACCACCATGTGGCATTTAAGAAATACTTCATTTCATTGTTGTTATGTGTGTACATGTTTGTCTCCTTTATTAAAAGGAGAGCTCTTTGGGGACAGAGATTGCAGTATATCCATCGCTAGATGTCATCCAAGCACAGGGCTTTAAACATAATAGATGCTCAGTGATTAACCGTCAAGTGGACCATGAATGTATGCATGCATGAAAAAAATGAGTGAATGAATGATTTCTCCCAATAAATTATTGTTGAGTATCATAAAGTAAATGAGTTTATTTAGGCAGGACTCATTCCTGGTGAACCCATGCTAGCTGCCAGAGACCATGATTTTCCCCTAACTGGTCATATACCATCTGTTTAATAATCCATTCTAAATTTTTTTTTCCAGGAATTTGGCATTGTGAAACCTGCTTTCTTGAGAAGTGAGACATCTACCTGTTTCCAGTCTCCTCTGCAGTTCTTCAGGACTTCACCAATATTCCCAAGAGTGTCTCTGTGGCCACATGCCCATTTACTGGACACCGGGAAGGACCTGCTCCAGACAAGGAGACCCGAGGCCATTCAACACTTGTGTACTAACGTAACAGCTGGTCTGAAACAAGGTGGATCAGTTCAGTTGAGCAGACTCTGCAAAGTCTCCAAACTTTTTAAATCGTACACTCTCATCAATAAAAATATTTTTGAGCATAAACCTTCAACATAACAAATATTTATTTATCTATAAATCATATACAAGTAATACTGCAGCAACCTATTTTATACAGTGTAAAACATATAATGAAATAGAAAATTTTAAAAAAGATGAGATATTGTCTTGCCACATCTTCTTGCACAGTGCTGGGGTACCATGGACCCCACTTTGTAGACCACAGGACCAGAGCTTACCATCAGGGTAATGAACCAATTCCCCTGTAGGACACTGCCCTCTGGAGCCACCACGGGCTCATATCCTTAGCTCTCCAAGCACCTCCCAAATGTGTGCCACTGGTCACACATTGACCAGGAGCACAGAGCAAGAGCATGGGCAGGACAGGACCGTCTGGGTGTGAGCTCCTTCCTGCCACAGACTCCCATGGGCCCCTAATCCTGGGCAAGTTGCTGAGTACCACAGAGCCTCCATTGCTCGTATCATAGAGGAAAGCTACTACCTACATTTTGGGCTGTTACGAGGATTATGAGGTGATATGTGGAATGAGTGGGATGTGGGCACAGAACTTGTGTCCAACCAACGTCTATCTCCTCTCATGTAGGGTGCATGCTCTTTTACTTAGAAGATAGTGACTACAAGAAATAAAGTCACTTGGAACTCATCAAGAGCCTCCATATTGATGCATGGAAGTATTTCTCTTCTAGCCGGTAGCTGAAGATATAATTACTTAGAAACGCTGAAAGGGACAATCTAGGGAGAGGGAATGGTTGGTGGAGATAAGAAAGGGAGTGGGTGTTAATGAGCAACACGAGAAAAAAGGCGCCCAACTTGGGAAGGAAACAGACATATTAACTCAACTTTTCCGCCCTCCACTTTTTCCTCCGGCGAAGCGATCTTTATATTAGAGATATTTTTTAAATGTAGTTTTATTTAGATTTAAAATGTATCGTGCAATATTTAAGACATACAGAAAAGGACAAAGAAAAATGCAATGCACAGCTGTGTGTCTAATACTCAGCTCAAGAAATAAAACATTGAAAACAGTTAAATCCACCCTCTGCACCTCCTTCCCAACCCAATTATATTATTTTGATATTTATCACTCCACACACTGCTATACACCTTTATAACATACGTATGTATCCCTAAGCAGAATAGAGTATCGTTTTGAGTATTTTTAAACTTAAAAACTATGTCTTGGGGCACCTGGGTGGCTCAGTTGATTAAGCATGTCTGCCTTCAGCTCAGGTCATGATCTCAGGGTCCTGGGATTGAGCCCCACTTCAGGCTGTCTGTTCAGCTGGGGAGTCTGTTTCGCCCTCTCCCTCTGCCCTCCCCCACTCCCATCCCCCCCCCCTACTCATGCTCTCTCTCTCTCTCTCTCTCTCAAATAAATAAATGAAATCTTAAAAAAAATCAAACTGTGTCTTATTATTACATTATTAGTATCACTTTGGTTCATTAACTCATCCATGCAACACATATTTATGAAGTGCCTACTATACTCTCTGTGTAGTGATTAATTGTAATATAAAAGAAAATCCCTTCCCTTCCTGGTCCTAAAAGATGTCAGCACAAACTACATGAAAAATGATTCCTTCGCAAAATCATTTTCAGGCTTGCAAATTCTTACTGCTTTCATTTCACTATTTCCACAGAAAACTCAGAGATCTGTTAGCAGGCAGAGCGATGATGGACTGTGATTCTAGAAGTGGGGCGTAAAGACATGTCAGGAAGGCCTGAGTCCTCCCTCAGAGAAAGTGGGTGGAATGTCTTGGAGAGGCGGGAAATTCAATGCCACCTTCACAGGTCTTATTTTTCTAGACAACAGCGTTCAGCATAGAGCTCTTGAATCCCATCCAAGGGAGTTTAGTTATCCAGGCATCTGTGTAGGAGTTTATGCTAAAGAGACTGCTAGCCTTCCCTGTTCTATCCACACACAGCTGTTAGGTGGGGAAAGCTGGCTCCAGACCGTTCCATCTGGCTCTAGGGCCTGCGTTCCCCTCACAGGCTGTGTGTCTCCTCAAGGCTGAGGACTTTGTGGGCCTCCCTTCTTGCCTCCCCCTGGTTACAGTGGGTACAGCAAGAAAGCGAGGCCAATTTCGCAAATCACCAGCAGAGTAACCCAATGTGACAGTTCAACCCTTCCAGTTTTCTGTCACACAGGCTTCTGGCTAAAAAGATTTTCCAGGTCATGGTCTTCTTGTCCTTTGGATTAAGTAAACAAAACTTCTACAAATATGAATCATCAATACTCTATTCATCTTTCACTGCAATTTTTGGTAAGTTGCAAAGCTCCTCCAGCCTCTGTTCCCCACCCCCCCCCACCCCCGGACCGGTCTCTGGGTCACACTTTCACTTTGATCACACTCATGCCAATGACGCGCATTGATCGCACACCTACGTTGTGGGCGGGAGAACCGCCCTTCAGCACCCACTGTACAGAAGTCAGAGTGATTTTTACCAGTGAAAATGCAGTGTTTCTTAGGTCTTTAGATGGATGCAGAGTCAGGTGAGCAGTGGTGTTAGTACTGATCCTGCCCTAAGCAAAATGCGGCCAAGGCCGAGGCTCCTCTTTCCTGCCTGTAAGTAGCCATGCAATGCTCAACAGGGCCCCCGCTTGACGCAGCCCCCCATGCTCAGGGTCCCCCGTGCAGCAGCTGCCTCTGAGAACTGGGTCCTGCTGGCTGAGGTGAGCTTCAGAGAGCACACTCAGCACTGGAGGCCAGCCCCCCTTTACAGGTGGAGATTTCAGACAAGGTCATGGGGTCTCACTTCCGCCCCACTCCCATTCCTATCCACTAGTGAATATACACAGGAGATCACCAACTGGTCCCCCAAAGTCCCCCTCCAAAGAGGCCTGCCACCTTGGGAACTCCCACCACATGCTGATGAAGGGCACCCAATCCTAGAGAGAGACAGGAAAGGTCATTTCAGGGCCTCTCAGGGCCCCTGAGATGTCACCGGTTAGATTCTTTGTCCTCCCTTTCCTGCCTGTGTGTTGCCCAGGACAGGTTTCTCGGGTCCATCTCACTGTCTGTGACCCTGCGGGTGCCCAGGGTCTCATTCCCTGGGGTCTGAATCATTCACTCTTGCAAGAGCCTCGGAGCCTCCCCAGATCCCCCTGCTCACTCGTGCTGGATGGGACTCAACGGCAGAGCCCACCTCCTGCCGCTTGGAGTCACCTTTCCGGGCCTCCAAGTGGGCCCAGCGCTGGTCTGTGAATCTCCCCAGGCACACCCTACCCAGGGCCCCTGCGAACTCAGTGTGTCACCAGCACCCGGGCGCATCCCTTTCTTAATAAGGGACGATGGCTTTGTTTTTTTGTCTGGTTATACTAATAAATCATTTCATTGTAAACAGAAGATACCAAGTGAAAAAAAGAAACTGAAAATTACCCATAAACCCCTTTGCCATGTGATAAACATTATGTATATTTTGATACATTTGCTTAGAGTCCTTTTTCTCGGCATATGAATAAAACATATTTTTTCCAAATTGGATTTACACCGTGTATCATGGTTTGTACCCCGTCATTTTTTCAAGCCTTGCTGTAACAATAAACACATCCCTCTCATTCTTGTCTCTGTACCCCAGGCATGCTGTTCTCAATTCCCTGTCCTGCAAAGCCTTGCCTAATAATCGCAGTCTGTACTAATTTCGTTCCTGTCAGTATGTTCAGCCTTTGTCGTACATTTTGCATAATTCAGTGCTTGATATATTGTCTTGTCCTTTCTAATAACTTGGAGAATTGGTCTTAGGTTCCTGCAATTAATGGAAGTCCCTAAAGGTCAGCAACCATACTTCACACAGTATTTGCTAATTTTCAGATCACTTCCTATTTTGCAGATTCTGTGACACCCCGCCCCCACCCCGGCCACAACTTTTGGTGTTTCAGCACAAAAGTGGAAATCCTCACATAAAACCACCAGAAGCCAGGAATGAAGACCAAACTCATGGTGAGAACACTTTTGTCAAGCTCACCCTAGAAAAGCATGAGGCTCACATCTTGTATTCTCATAACTCAACCCTGCCCTTGGCTGGTGTTGACGTAGCATCGTTCCTTCAAGAGCATGGGTGAAAGACTAGAACCATCCTGGACCCCAGCTGGAGTTGTACGGAGGCTGGGCCCCCCTGAAGCCGAATGACTGGAGTGTCAAAGCAAAGCTAGAGTAAGAGGCAAACTCTCCTCACCCTCCTCACAATTTAAAAATAAATAAAATTAAAAAGGTCTCTAGAAGAACATTTAGGTTAAAAAGGACTGCAAATTAATGAGTTATGGTCTAACATGAAAATAGCATTTCTCTGACCCATTCTACAAAGGTAATTCCCTCTGCTCCCAAACATAAATACACACGCACACACACACACACACACACACACACACACACTCACACTCACACATACACCCTGCTGGAGCAAGAAAGACTAACCTCCTGTTATTAATAACAGAGTGAGATCATTCACAAGTCCAATTTAGCCCAGGGGCCACAGAAACTAGTAAGGACACTTTATATCTGGCTTGTTGGGGGCATTTTAATTCCAGCCCCTCAGCATCCACTTAGGGTTACCAGTCCTCCATCACCTCACATCTAATGCTTCACCACAGAGCAAAGGAGGAGGAGGGGGCACAGCAAGTCTGGGGGCTGCTCCCTCTTCCTTCCAAACGCCCCACCGTCCCTTCCTCCTCCCCAGCGCTGACCCTGCGCTTGCTTAGCTGTGTGACTTTGACAAATCACTTTACCTCTCTGGGCCACTTCTCCCCATTGGTACCCGCACTGTGGTCTCTTCCAGCCCATGGCCCAACATTCTCTGAAATACCTTCTTCACCTGCACCATCTCCATATTCCAGATCTGAAAGTGCTGGTCTAGGGCGTGTGACGGGGGTAGGGGACAGTAGGTGCCAGCGGTGTGGCCCTTAACCTCTATCTCCTGCCTGACCCCCCTTTCCTTGGGCAGGGGCTTAGGGACACCTCAGGTGTCACCTCCTCCATGAAGCCTTTCTTTCCTTGTAATTCTCATCATTATCATCACCACCACCAGTTGGAGGGAGTCTTCTCCTCCTCCGTGCTCCATGTATGTCTTGTTTCTTCCTCTGTGGTGAGTCTGATACAGAGGGCTCTCATGTCCTTGGACCAGTAGCACAGTCGTGCCCTTGGGTGCCACTGTTAACTGGATTATTCCCGCTCACACTGCACCAACAGGGCCTGGGAGAGGGCACTGGCAACAAAAACAGGCATTGTTCCTCCTGCATGCTTCACAGTCCTTAGTCTTTGCCGGGAAGTTACCTTTCACTTCCCTGAAGATGTTCCACAGAAGGTTTGAGAAGACGATGCATCCGAGTGTTGGCGGACAGGATAAAAGGGGTGAGGGGAGGAAAGGTGTTGGCAGGCTGCTAATCCCCTGGGGAGCCCCGAAGACAGAGGGGCAAGGACAGGTTCCAGCAGAAGCTCCTCCTGTTGGCTTCCCGCCAAGACCCAGGGGGACACTCCCTCCCTACTCGGGTCCAAGGGCAGAGCTCCCCACCCACCCCCATACCGCCTGTCCTCCCCAGAATGCCCCCTGGCAACCGCTGGGCCATCTGGGTCCCAGCGGCCTCAAACCTGGGGTGCCTCACTGTTTAAAATAAAATAGAATAAATCCTATTCTGACCCAATTTTAGAACAGTTAGTGAGGAGTCAGTGTGGGGAGGGCCCCCTGCTCAGTGCACAGCCTGCCACCGACCTGTGATGCCACTTCCCCACCCCCGCTCCACCTTCAATGGGGACCACTGTTTACACAGCAGGGGTATTTGGGGAAGCACCTTCCTAGATCTGTGAGTTGGTTTTCAGAAGCTTCCTCCCCAAGGCTTCAAGGGGAAACCTCAACTGTGGCATTTCCGAGAAAAAAACAATCTGAGGTTTCTTCTTGTGGCTTTGCGATCTTAGCTGATGTTTCTGAGGGGCTGCAGATATATCACCTATTGCTCCTTACAACCTCATGAGTGCAGCCATCACTACCCCCATTTGGCAGATGTAGAAACTGAGGCCCAGAGAGGCTAAGTGCTACTTGCTCAAGCCTTCGCTGCAATGACCAGAGCTGGACTGGAACCCAGGCAATCTGACTCTAGAGTCCAAATCCTCACCACCAGAATCCACTTTCTTCTTGTCTAACCCGTTCTGTAAGATCTGGCATTTATAGTTTCCTGGGGCAGAGTAAATAGTCTTCCAAAATTCAGATTCTCCTTTGGATTCTCCATTTGAAGTGCACCAGAGGACCTCATTGTTTAAAAGACTCTCGTCCCCTGGGGCACCTGGGTGGCACAGTAGGTTAAGCATTGGACTCTTGGTTCCGGCTCAGGTCATGATCTCGGGGGTTCATGGGATCAAGTCCTGCGTTGGTCTCCACGCTCAGCCCTGAGTGTGCTTGAGATTCTCTCTCCCCTCTCCCTCTGCCCCTTCCCCTGCATGCTCTCTCTCTTTCTCTCTCTCTAAAAGAAATAAAATAGGGGCACGTGGGTGGCTCAGTTGGTTAAGCGTCTGCCTTCGGCTCAGGTCATGATCCCGAGGTCCTGGGATCAAACCCCACATCGGGCTCCCTGCTCGGTGGGGAGCCTGTTTCTCCCTCTCCCTTAGCTCTTCCCCCTGCTTGTGCTTTCTCTCTCTCTCTCTCTCTCTGTCAAATAAATAAATAAAATCTTTTTTCAAAATAATAAATAAATAAATAAATAAAATCTTAAAAAAAAAAAAAAACTCTCATCTCCTAACTGGTCTTTTACAAGAAAAATCTGACATGAAAAGTTATTTCGTTTTTCTAAGTGAGGTTTCCCTATCCTTGCCTAGAGAGTCGCCAGCCAGTATCAATGAATGTATCTAGTGCATTTTGCCTGGCACACAGTGAGCCCTAAATAATTATTTGTTGAATCTAATTTTGGGCCTGCATGAATCCAACTGAAAACGTCCAGTCAGCCATTGCTTGACCCCTCTCCAGCCATTTGCCTGTCAAACTGGGACTGCCCAATATATGCCCCCACGGTAGACATCTAGACCCAAGAAAAGACCCTTCTCCTTTTCTTCAAAATACACACACTTCTACAAAGTACACGGGCCACCAGAGAAGCATGCAGTTCCTCTCTGGGGTCATCTGCTCCTGATGAGGCTTATTAAAATAGGAAACTATTTTAAAGCTAAATCATCAATCAAAAGCATTCTCCATTCTGGTGTGGCTGCTTTCCACAGATAATAAAACCCCATCACTTGCTCCAAAGAAAAAGTGACCTATATAACAATGACTGCATGAATAACAATTAATCCTCCATTGAAATGTTCAAAAGCTGGAATTGTGGTAAAGCCAAGATTCCCAGGGAGTATCAGGAGCTGGTGTTTTGATTGTAAACTTGGAGCAGATAAAGGAAGGGCTATCTGAGATCAGAACTTTCAGGGATAGGACTCAAATCCCAAATGGCAGGTACATGGGGGATGATGTGGTCAGACCAGAACAAGAAAAAGCAAACGGTACCTGGTGCCCAAGGAAAAACACAGGAAACCAGCTGTGTGTCAGTTCTGCTTGAGATGCCCCCTGAAGAATAATTTTGTAGCTGAATCATACAAGAATAAGGTTGGCAATGACTTCACCATGCCAAATAACCAAGGCGAGGGCTGTGTCTAAAGTACTCTCATAACCCGTGAAGAGCAATTCACCTCAGCCAATGGCTGTGGGTACAGAGCCACTTGGTTTTCCTCACCAAATGGATTAATCCTTTTGGTCACATTCTTTATCACTGGATGTAGAAGCTCAATGGTGGTGCCTAATGTGTCCCCAAAACGGTCTCCCAGGAAAATAAAGTTGCACCAAACGATGGTGAAGGAAACTGTAAGATACAAAACAGTGACCTGAGAGCTAGGAGACCCTGGTTTTGGCTTGGACCCCAACATTGACTCTCTTTGAAGCTCTGGATGAGTCCTCTGACCTCTCTGGATCTCCACTTTCACTCTCCCAGCTGTAAAAAAGCCGAGCAGCTCTCATCTGGAAAGTGTGGGAGGCTGTGGTACCCATCAGTTCCCCTGATAACAATTAAGCCCAGAGAGTTTCTTATAACATTTCACATAGACTTAGCCCATGACCTGGCAATCCCACTGCTGGGTGTGTATCCAAGATAAATGAAGTCTACGTTCACACAAAAACCTGAACACCAATGTTTACAGCAGCTTTATTTATAATTGTCCCATACTGGAAGCAACTCAAATATCCTTGGGTGAGGGAATAAACATGGACACGACCATATGGTGGATCACTGCTCAGGAATGAAGCATTTATACAACATGAGTGGATTTCAAATGCATTATGCTAAGTAGAAGAAGCGTGAAGCAAAGTCTACATACTGCATGATCCCATTAAATGACATTCTGGAAAAGGCAAAACTAGAGGGGTGGAGAACGGAATTGTGGTTGCAGGGGAGGGGATGAGGGAGAACTTGACTACAAAGGGGCAGCACAGGAAAATTTGGTGGGAGAGTGATAGAACTGTTTTGTGTCTAGATTGCTGCAATGATTCTACACATTTGTCACAACTCAGGACTGAGCAAAAAGAAAAGTGAACTTTATCGTAATTAAATTTAAAAAATAAATATTAAAAATTATTTTAAAGCTCAAGCCCAGATCCTCCAAGACTGAAAAGAGAGGAAGACTCCCCAAGGAAGAGAGAGAGAGAGACAGTTTATTAAAGAGAAGTGTCCCCAGAGTCAACTCCAGTTCCCAAGAAGCCACCCACCCACTGCCACTTCCCAGTGGCCTCACGGGGCCCTGCTGCCCACACACCAACCATGCCCTTGTTCAAAGCTCCCAGCCCATCAGACGCCAGACCAGAACATGTCACGTGACTTGACTAAAAGCCCAGGGCCAACAAAGGGGAAATAAACCCAGAGAGTAAAGCCCAATTCATTGGCTACCTGCCTAGTTCCTGCTCCACGTCAATGAACCAAAGGCCACTTCTCCTACGACCAGGCTGGCCAAAGACCTGTAGACCCCAAAACGCAAAACCAAAAGCAGCGACCTTGGTACAAAGGCCCAGTTTCCCAGCCCCTTCTCCTGAATGAGAACCCACTTCTTCTTGATTGATTGACACTGGGAATGCCCACCCCCTTGGAGGAACTTTTCTCCAGCAGGATTGCCAGAGAAAATACAGGATGCCCAATAAAGTTGAATTTCTGATAAACAATGAATAACGTTTGATATAAGTATGTCCCCTGCAATATTTGCATGTATTTTTATTTGCTAACTCTGACAACCCTATCCTCCATCCATAGGGGTATGGCCTCACCTCCCACACATCAGAAGGTAATTTGTTGTACCCCCATCAATCTAGATTCACACACCCCATGTTGTTCATCCTAGCACATCCCCTGGGGATTCGAGAACCGGCTCTGTCAGGCAAACCTCTCTAGAAACATGACCCCAAAGCAGACCAAGGTGCCAAGGAAGGGGGAGGTAAGTTCATGCAAATAGCATGCCCTCTCCAACATCTACTCCCTACCAGAAGCTGGACTCCAAGGCCAAATGTGGATGGGGTAGATGGGAAAAGGCAAACCTAGCCTGAGAATCCATTCACGAGCAGGCTGCAGAGAGGGCACCCAAGCCCTCCCAAGCCTCCCCCCACGATACATCAGATCCTCTCAAAGGATATCATGGGTCACCCCTAGAAGACTCCCACAGAGGGACTCTGCAACCAGTCCCCCTCTAGGTCTTCCCCAGTTACCCCTGGGTGATTCACGGTGGTCTTTTTTTTTTTTTTTTTAAGGGGCGGGGAGGGGCACAGGGAGAGAGAATCTTAAGCAGGCTCCATGCCCAGCACAGAGCCCGATGTGGGGCTCAATCTCACCACCCTGAAATCATGGCCTGAGCCGAAATCAAGAGTTGGACACTTCACTGACTGAGCCACCCAGGTGCCCGAGTCACAGTGGTCTTACACTTTCCAAAGCCCTGTGATTACAGCAGGTGTCTGGGGAAGGTGCCACCCACAGGCCCCCACAACATATGAACGTGGGTGATGCTTCCTTTCTGGGGCTTTTTATTTTGCCATTGACAAAGGGAAAATCTGTCCAGAATTTATATTAAAGCCTCCAGCAGATGCTAAGCAGCTGCTCTGTGAGGGTGATGAAACAAGGTTAAACTGAAGCCTGGGCTTGGGGTTAGCTGGGTTAGCAGGAAGGGATTTGTGAAAAGAAAGATGGCCAAGGGTGGGAGGGTCAGATCATGCCCTGCTCCGGGGGTTCTACAATATGGGTTAGAGTTCTCAGCAGGGGCCCAGATGGCGTCTCAAGTCCTCGTCTCGTCCCACGGTTCACCACTCACACCGTTACCGAACATTCCTCGAGCCCTTCTGTGTTCCAGGCACCGGGCTAGTGCTGTGGTTACAAAGATACAAAACAGTGCTGGCACTCAAGGAGCTCACAGCCCCGGGGACCACCACCACCACAACAGGTCAAGATGAAAACAGAGCTGAGTCTGGGGAGAGGGGCTGCCGTGGGCAGGCGGGCTGGGTTTCCTGGAGGCCATGTGTGAGCTGGGTCTCAAAGGAGGAGGAGGGGCACGGCTTGGAGATTGGAGAGGGATGGCACTCCAGGCAGAGGCCTCAGCCTGGACAAAGTCATGGAGGTGAGAAGCTGAGAGTGTGCAGGATGTACTCGGCAGGACATGGGAGCATGAAATCAGAGCGGCGAGAGATAAGAATGGAGGGCCTGGGGGGCCTGGCAGGACAAGTTGAGGGTTTTTCACTCTCTCCTGAGCAGCCATGAGGGCTTTTCATGCGTCAGAGTACCATGTCCCAGGCGCATCTCAGAAAGGCTACTCCAGGTATGTCCAGGGTTGGGGTACCCACATTTGCGGAGGCCAGGGCAGTAGGGGTAGAGAGCAGGAGACAGATCTGAAAAGCACTCAGTAGGCCATTCATCAGCAGAGCCGGAGATTAACAGGAGGCGCGCGGTGAGGGGGCGCAGAGGAAGTGAACTCCCCGTTTCCAGGTCCCATGATTGTTCAGCATCACCTAAATAAACTGACTTTCGACACCAGGGGGCAGCACTGTGGTTTCGTTCTGGCAAACTCCATCTAGCACACCTCCAGGCTCCCTGGCGCCACCAATCAAACTCTATCCTCAAACCCCAGGACACAAGTTCCAACAAAAGCAGCTCTCCAATCCGCGGCCCATCCCAGCCTCTCCCTGATCATTTCAGCCATAGCTGCGTGGCTGCGGCCAGGCCCGGATCTATCTGCGGAAACACGGTATCAGGGTCCCACTGGATTTTTAGTGGTCACCATGGCGATGTTCTGAAGGCATCAAGGATGTCACACAAGGTACAAGAATGCGGCCCAATCACAGCGGAAGCAACGTGGAGCACGAAGCCCCTGATAAGGAGTCGGGAGCACTGCCCCGACTGGAGCTCCGCAACCTTGCTGTCCAGTAACGAGCATGCAAAGGCCACAGTCCTATTGGGTCTCGGGATCCTGCGGAGGATGAAGGGGAGTACCTACAGCTCAGTGCTGCCGCCTACTGTTCTCGTCCTGACATTACACTCAGCGCCCCGGGACACCCCCCCCCACTTCGCAGAGGAGCCTCTCAGGGCAGGGCTCTGACCTAGGGCGGTCACCTCACCCCAGGGCGGGGGGTGCTAAGACCCAGCAGCTGAACATGTGAGCAGAAGGCAGCGAGAAGGCAGCTAGGAATTGGGTCAGAGCAACCACAGGGGGGTGGCTAGAAGGACGGAGGTGCGCTAGAGACGCAGGGCTCTTCACATCCAGTGGAGGGAGTGATGGGTGCCGGGCTGTTGCAGAGCCGTTGCCCATTCTCGTGTCGTGGGGAGGCTTGAGGAGGCGAGAGGAGGACTACACAGCCGGCCAGACGTCGGGCTGCGGTACCCTGCAAGCCAGACCCAGCCACTGGCTCTTTCTGTACAGCTCACAAGCCAAGACTGGTTTTTATCTTTTTAAATGGTTGAAAAAAAAAATCAAAGGGAAAATAATAGTTGTGGCAGAAGCCATAGCATCTGCAAAATCTAGACTATCTTCTGTCTGGCCTTTTTACAGAAGTTTGCCAACTCCTGGACTAGCTGAGGTGTCTCCACGCCGAGATGTTGATGGGGGGTCAGGCCGCCCTGCCACACTGTCCCTGAGAGGTCTGCGGCTCCTCCAGCCCCCAGAAGCCTCACCTGCCCACCCTGGGACCCCCACAGCCAGCACGAGACCTGGCTGGTCTCCTCACTGCCGCCACCGGGGAGAGGGGACAGAACCTGCTGTTTAACAAGGGTCGGGGAGAGTCAGAAGGAGCAGGAAGGAGAGCAGCTTTGCTCAAATGTGCTGATTTCCAAGGCTCTCTCTGGGCCTGTGCCTGGCACAGCTGTTTGACTGGGGGGCCGATGCTCCCCCTTGGAACTCAGTCAGGGATGACACGACTCTCTGAGGCCTCGGAAAAATACTTCAGCAGTTCTGGCAGGCCCTGATTTGCCAGAAAGTTCCCCTGTGCCCAGCGCAACTCACAGGACTTGTCAAAATGACCTCCTTTCATGCTGCACGTCCCTTCTCAACAAGGAAAACCTGCTGACGGTTCAGTTCTTTTGTTAACAACCAAAATTTAAAAAAAAAGAAAGAAGGAAAGAAGAAAAAAAATCCTCAGTTCTTGCTCCTCCTGAGAGGAGAGGAAGTCATTCGTAACATAAATAAATGAAGCGAGATGTTCACCCTCCAGTAATTTCTTGCTCTGTCTCCTGTCTCCGATAGCAGGTACCATGTGACTAAAGAACAAGAATGCCTAATGACAAGACACAAGCCATGCCAGACACTGTGCCCTGCAGGCCCTTTCCCCACATCATCACTGCAGTGTGGGCAGGGCTCCTACCCTCCCCAGGATAGCAGTGGTCTTGGGAGCCTGAGGATCACGGCGTCCTAGGCAAAGTTCTGTCCTCAGCGCCTGGAGGCCGCTCGCCTGCATTAAGGGCCCCGGAGGCAGCAGCCTCCAAAAAGGAGGCCAAGAGGTAGCAGAAGCCATGGGTAGCATGTGGAGGCCATCGTCCTGACTCTGAACTTCGGCTGCTGCGTGGCACCTCCTCAAAGCCTACATGCAGGGATTCAATGAGATAACCTGGGCAAAATGTCTGCCTGTAGAATGCCCTCAATAAGTGTTTGTTTCCCTCACATTTCCTTGGCCCCCCAAATGGAAGTCATTCCATCAACTCCTTTCTCACAGGGCAGCTTTAAGCCTTGGATGGGTAAGGGTGCAGTGAAGCCCCTGTGATCGTACATTCAGCAAACATTTCTTAAACACCTGCTAGGTGCCACTTCCTGGACTAGGTTCTGGGGTGCAGGTGAACAAGAAAGACTCCTTGCCCTGATGGAGATGTAAGTCTACTTTTCATAAATAAAGATGGTGTGCTTTTCATTACTCGAGGCCGGGATCCTTGTGTTCAAGAGGTGGAGAGCAAACATGCTGGCCAGTGGGCTTCCTATTCCACTGTTAACAGTTTCATGACCTGAGAATGGTTATTGGAGCCTTCATTTCTTCACCTGTAAAATGGGATACTGTTAGTGAAAATCAAATGAAATAATGTGAATGGAAGAAAGCACTTGACCTGGTTTGTGCCATATGGTAGACATTACACATGTTAATCAGATAAATGATGTGAGGAAGCATAAGCATATTCACCTTAAAGACTGAGGCTGTAGGGAAAGCTCTGGTAACCTGACTCTGGAGCTTTCCCTACAGTCTGGGGACGGGGGATTGGGGAGGGGAGACTGGGGCCTCAGATGTTGCCTCTTTCACACATCCACCCCCTTCTGCCATTGGTCCTCCCTGACCCCCTAAACAATGCCTTCCACAAAGGCAGTGCCTGTGGATATGTTAATAATGTTAATCACTCCCATTTGTTGAGCGCTTACTATATGCTGATACCCAGCACCCCATTGAATTTTCAATATAAGCCTGTAAGGAGGCACTATTTTCATCTCCCTCTTACAGATGGGAAAGGTGAGGCACAGAGTTTTGGTACACTGCCCAAGATCACATAGCTGGTGGTGATCCGGGATTTGAACCCTAGTGCATCTGACTACAGGGCCCACAGGTTAACCGCTGGGCTATATGATCTGAATCGTGGGTGGGGCTGGGCAATGGCAATGAGCCCAGGGTGCTGTGCAACACACTATCCTAATAATAGCACAATAGCACTGTCTGTGCCACACACCCCTGCACTGTGTCTTAAAGAGATCTTAAAAATATAACAACCGGGGGGCACCTGGGTGGCTCAGTCGGTTAAGCCTCCAGCTCTTGATTTTGGCTCAGGTCATGATCTCATGGGTCATGAGATCAAGCCCTGCCTCGGGGTCTGTGCTGGGCTGGAGCCTGCTTAAGATTCTCCCTCTCCCTCTCCTTCTGCCCCTTTCCCCCTCACCACATGTGCATGTGCTCTCTCTCTCTCACTCTAAATATATATATATATATATCAACACCGTTATTACCTGCATCAGCTAGGAACAGTGCCATGAAAGAGGAACTCACCTCTCTTCTCTGTGTGCGTGATTTCCAGAGTTATAATTGGTGCTTTTATATAAGAATAATAGTGCTGACTCTGTGCCAGGCAGGCACGCTCTAAGCACTCTGCAGATATTAAGATGGCTACTACTGTTAGCCTCACTTGGAGGAAACAGGGTCACTTGGCCAGAGTTACCTGGGCTATAGGTGGCAGGGCCTGATCCAAACCCAGGCAGTGGGGCTCTACAGCCTCTGTTCACAGCCCAGCACGCTCCCTCCTTGAGCTGCACTGGGGTTCCGCATGCTGTGGAGAAGCAGGGCCCCTTCTCCCTAGACAACTGTGATTCAGCAGACAATGGGCTCAGTTTCCCTCGCACCCTCAAGAAAGCTTTGCATCTCTGGTTTGCACACATGGGTGGAATGAGAATTCCCTTGATTGAAATATTGCCCAGGAAAGTGGTGTGTTTAGCCCCAAATTCTCACCCACAGTGGGCTCTCCCTAACATTAACGTTTGGGCACCCCTGGCTGAGGCCTCACCTTTGCCAATGACTGACAACATCCAAACTAGTCAAAATGAAACCCTGGAAAACCAGGGGCCACCAGCACTCCTCAAAACTGTCATGGTCACCAGAAACAAGGGGACACTGTCTGGGAAACAGTCACAGCCAAGAGGAGCCTAAGGACACATGATGACGAAATGTAGTGTGGCATCCTGGGATGGCCTCCTGGAAGACAGGAAGGCTATTAAGAACAGATTAAGGAAATCTGAATAAAGTACAGACTTGTAGTTAATAAAACTCTCAACACTGGGTCATTAATTGTAACAAAAGTACCATACTAATGTAAGATGGTAATTATAGGGGAGACTGGATATGGGGTATATGGGAACTCTCTATACTACCTCTGCAGTTTTTCTGGAAATCTAAAACTGTTCTAAAAATAAAGCTTATTATAAAAAATACATACTCATTAACGATACTACTTAATTTTACTGCTGTGTCTGCTTTTTCACATCTCAATTTGTCTCGGTCAGCTTGGGCTATAACAAAATCACATAGATCTGGTGGCTTAAAAAACAGACTTCTAGTTCTTACAGTTCTAAAGGGTAGAAAGTCCAAGATCAAGGTGCCTGCAGATTTGGTTCTTGGTGAGGCCCCCTCCTGGCCTTCAGATGGCTGCCTTCTCCCTGTGTCTTCACCTGGCTGAACCTCTGGCGTCTTTTCCTTTCCTTACAGGGACACTGATCCCATCATGTGGGCTCCACCCTCATCACCTCTCCTAAACCCAGCCACCTCCCCAAAGCTAATACCATTACGTTGGGGGTTAGGGCTTCAACATATAGATTTTGGGAGGACACATTCAATCCATAACACAGTTGAGGTCAACAAGAATGGAAGAGTGCCCTCCTTTTTTAAAGGGAGGATATCCTCCCTCTTGTGACAACATGGATGACCCAGAAGACATTACATTAAGTGAAATAAGCCAGTCACAGGACAAATACTGCATGATTCCTCTCATATGAGGAATCTGAGACAGTCAAACATACAGAAGCAGACACTAGAATGGTGGCTACCAGGGGTTGGGGGGGCAGGGAAGGGGGCAAGTGTTGTCCAATGGGTATGAAGTTACCATTACACCTGATGAGTAAGTTCTGAGGCTCTGCTGCACAGCTTCACGCCTCTAGTTAACAGTGCACTACTGCGCACTTAAAAGTGTGTTAAGAGGGTAGACCTCGTGTTAGTATTCTTACCACAAAACCAAAACAAACCAAACAACAACAACAAAAACAAAAACAAAAGCCACAACAACAACAACAAAATAAAAGGGACACAAAGGACCTTTTGGAGGTGATGGATATGTTCATTACCTTGATTGTAGTAATGCTATCATGGGTATATACCTAAGCCCAAATGCATCTAATCATATACATCAAATATGTGCAATGGTTTGTAAGTCAGTTATGCTTCAATAAAACTGTGGAAGAAAGAAGAAAGAAAGGGAGAAGGAGAATGTGATCTCTCCTGCCTCATTGCAAGGCGCCTTCCCCCCAGCAGGCACAGGGAGGCCCGCCCTGTGGGACCGGAGGAACACACTTCCCTGGGCACGGGCCGCCCCCAGCCAGTCCCGCCCCGTCTTTACTGGGAGCATCACTTCCAGAAGAAATAACCTGTGTTCCCAGAGTTGAGGTTACAAGTGGTTTCTTCAAACCCAGGGATGGCGGGGGTCTGGGATACGAGGGCAGCCTCTGTCGGGCAGGTGGGAAGCCCCTCTCCGAGCTGGGTGGCCGCTAGGAGGCGCTGTGCCGATCACTAGTCAGGCTCGCCTGGGAGCCAGAGAACGACGCCGGGGGCGGATCCAGGGGCTGCTGGGGGCGGACAAGCAGGTGAGCGCCCCGCCGCTGATTGCACGGCATGGTGGCTTCCAAGTAAACGTGTGTCATCAAGCCTCAGCTGGGCCATTTCCCAGCTCAAGCGGCCCCAGGCAAACCACATGTCCCCTTTAAGACTCAGTTTCTTCAACTGAAAAATGGAGATGATAAGACACCTACCTCATGTGATTGCTGTCGAGATGAAAGAAAAACACATGTTACTGTTTAGATACGAAGGTAACCGCCCGAGACCTAAACAGAGAAACAGCTCAAGTAGCTCCATTTGGGATGGGGGCCGGGGGTTGGAAAGGATGAGGGAAGGGACTGTTGCTTTGATTTAACCATGGGTATCCGTTATTTGGATAGAATGACGCAAAACACGTTTAAAAGGGAGATCGTGCACATGAAGCTCTCAGCCCTGCGTCCGCACCCAGAGCAAACACAGGGCAAATGATGCAGATGGTGCCACTGGGAGTCAGAAGATTCTCGCTGTGGCTTGAGGCATTCATTCCCTGGGGCTTCCTGGGAAGGCCGAAGGGATGGTGATGATGGGAGTCTAGAAAATCTCAACAAGCGGGACTGACGGACACTAACTTGACCAAACGTTAGCACACCACAGCAAGCAGATCTCTCTTGAAGTTTGCAGGTGATTTGAGAACAAATTTATAGCAGCTTGTAAGTGTATGGAGCTGGTTAACCCAAGTTAGGGTGCAGGCTAGAAATCATAGAGAGGTAGGTCAGAAAGGGCTGCCATAAATCTCATATCATGAAACCATATATTTGTGACTGAAAGGAGCCCAGGAGGCTTGGCAGTGTCCCTGGCCATTTTGAAGTTGATGTCTTGAAAGGCGGCTGTGCCCCAATCTTGTCAACCCCTCCTCCTGCCAGACCTCGGTACCACCTAGGGACATCCTTAAGTGAACTGTGGCTGTAACCTGGCGTGGTTTCGGAGCTGTGGTTACACAGGCAGACCCAGATCAGGAAAGTCCCACAGACATCTGCACCTGCCAGCTCAGGACGAGCCCGTACAGGTGACAGTCTCCCCGACCTTCATCAGCACCACAAACCTTATGCCTCACCCCCATACACGCAGACACAGGCCACTGCATACACCCTGCATCCCACCCTACACATGCACACAGACGCGCATTGACACGTGCACACACGCAGGCACACGCTCCTATGGAGGGGCAAGCACAGGATACGGAGTCCGAGGCTCTTGCCACCCATCAGTAATGACTTTGCCATAATTTAACTGAGCTGAGATTTCCACACCTACAAGCACAGACCTACCTCCAAAGAGCCATGGCAAAGACAAACAGGAAACAAAAAGTCTGTGAAAGAGCTGTATAAATTACAAATCAGTTTATGAAATTGTAAGCTGTTGTTGTTATTAATTAAGTGGTCAGTTCTGCTTTAGATTACAGTTGACCCGTAAACAACAGAGGGTTAGGAGCACCAATCCTCCAGCACAGTCGAAAATCCATGAATAATTTTGACTCCCCCAAAATGTAACTACTAATAGCTACTGTTGATTGGAAGCCTGACTGAGAACATAAACAGTTGATTAAACAGATTTTGCATGCCAAATGTCTTATGCATGTATTCTTATGGTAATTTAAATTAGAGAAAAGAAAACGTTTTTAAGAAAATCCTAAGAAAGAGAAAATACATTTACAGCACTGTACCGTATTCATCAAAAAAAATTCACGTACAAGGCGACCCACGCAGGTCAAACCCGTGTTGTACAAGGGTCAACTGTATATAAAATGTGATTTCTTCATCCAGGGAACTAGGAAGGAGGAGTGGCTAGGGGCAGGCCCAGAGTAGGGAGAGAAAAGGTCAGAAGCAAGAGCCTCAACAGCAGCCCCTGGGCAGGACTGCCTGGACCGGCCTGCACCTTGGGCAGGACCAAAAACTGAAGAGTGAATCTGCACCAGCCACAGGATGCAAGGAAGGAAAAAGTTGTCTTTACTCAGCTAATTGACCAAGTTCATTTTTATTCTTAAAGAGACACCCACCCCCCAAAGAGCACGGCAGCCAGTGGGGTCCCACAAGGATGTGCATTCCCGACCAGTGGGCAGGAGAGCTCCTCATTCAGTTCCTGTCCCATTTCTTCCGTGGCCTCCTGGCGGGACACCTGTGCCTGGGAAATTCTGTGCTCCAGGAGGCGGAGGGGAAGCTGATGGAAAGCAGTGAGCCTTTGAAGAGAGGGCTCTGAGACCTGGGGGGGGGGAGGTTCGATTGTGAAACAGTGAGTCACTCCCTTCCTGCTATGGTCCCACTCATTTCGTGAGTGGGGAAAGGAGACAGGTTTAACTCTAGGAAACAAGCTCATTTGCATGAACATTTGCATAGATGTACATAAATTATGCCTTCCTACGAAATAATCTGAGCTTGAGTAAAGGCAAAAAGGAAATGTGCCTTTCTGTTCCTCTTCCCCATCTGCTTTTCTTCCTCCCCTTTCACTACTTTCTTTCTTTTTTTTTTTTTTAATGAGAGAGAGAGAGGGAACAAGAGCAGGGGAGGGGAGGGGAGGGGCAGTGGAGAGGGAGAAGCAGACTCCCCACTGAGCAGGGAGCCGATCCTGGGACTCCAGGATCATGACCCAAGCTGAAGGCAGACACTTAACCAACTGAGCCACCCAGGGGCCCCACTTTCTTAAACATACCAAAACAATCTGAAGCTTCCATCAGCAAAAAGTACATGCCTGTGCCTCTATTACACAGAGATTTGTGGACTGCTGGAAGTCCTGCTTTCTTCCCTGTTTACCCCTACCTCATCCACAAGTTCATTCACACATTGTCCACAGAAGTGAAGAATTCGTGAGCTCCAAGGGCATGGTATGGTGAAGCAGACTGGAAGCTTGAGGAGGGGGGCGTGTTTTATGTGCTGCACTGTCTCCCAGGGCTTACGGCTAGACAGACAAGACCGCCTTGACTGCTGTAGAAAGGAGGAAACTGAGGCTCACAGCATGGCTGTGGTGTGGCTGGGTTCAGGCAGCTTGCTCTGGACACCACCAAAGCCCTACCCAGGGTCCAGAGCTCTCTCCACAGGACCGCGCTGATGCGTTATACTGGCAAAATGACACGTTGGGCAGACTCACCTTGTGCCCTAAATGCCCCTTTCCAGCAGTGGTCACCCATGGAAGCAGAGCACAAAGATGAGTCAGGCCTGGAGCTGGGACAGAGTTGTGCCAAGGCCTCCACGGGCCGCAGTGCATACAGGCGTGTGTCACCTGTCCCCATCTGAGCCGCTCCTGAAGCCGGCAGCACGGAAGGCTCGTGGGGACTGGCATTTGTCCCAGGAACAGAGGCCAAGGGCAAATTGCTTCTTAATTACTGCTTACAGTGCAAGTTTTTGCTCTGGCCTGGACAATGGCCAATCCCCCAAAATACACTGAATCTCTTATCAGCTTGCAGTCAGTTGATCCTGGGAATTGAGGCTTGTCTGACCCGTGAATTCTACTGTAACTGGAGAAGCTGCAGCAAAGCACCCCAGCCACAGGCTCCTCTCTGCAGCTTGAAGCTGCTCAAAGGCCCTTCTCCCACCTGCTCTCCCCCGACCCCAGCCACCCCAGCCATTCAGATGGTCTGTGGCCAGGCCCTCCTTCTCAGGGGCCTCTCCCACTAGCGTGGACTCTACCACATGCCTGAAGGCTCCAAAAGGCACAGTTCCTAGGGGCCCCCCAATCCGCCACCGCCTTTGCAGCCACAGAGTATTCACCATCAATCTCTCATCTCATTTTAATGCACAGCCCTCTGAGGCAGGCAAAAAAGCTCCCCCCCCCAAAAAAATAGTGACTTTCCCCATCTTACAGTAAAGAAACTGAGATTTAGAGAGTATAACAGACACCCAGCATTGACAATAAATAACCCCAAATCTCAGTGGCTTGACACAATCACTTCACTTCTTGCTCCTACTACACTGTCTAATGTGGGCTGGGTGGATTTCTGGGTGGCTGTGCTCTAAGGGGACACTCAGGGATGGAGACTCCTTTCATGCTGGGACACCACTTATCTCTAACGTTTACCTGGAGAGGTAAATGTGACGAGGATGACACAGGTGGATTTGTGGCGAGGCCAGAAATGGCATATGTCACTTCTGCACATGGCCAGAACTAGTCACGGGACTGCTAGCTGCAGGGGAGCTTGCGGAACATCAGCTTTCTGTGGGTCCCAGAAGAGGAAATGGACAGGGAGCATCCGATCACTCTGCCACAGAGGGGACAGTGATGCTAACTTTCATCCACGGAGTTCCCTGTGGTAAGCATGGCTCTAGCAGCTATATAATCATCTCATTCAATCCCCATGACAACTCAATGAATATTACTCATCTTTTTTCACATGCAGAGATTCAAATAATCCAGAGCTCTGAGTCCAAATCCCCTGCTCACATATGAATACACTTTCCTTGGACAAAGATGAACATAAAGAAGACTATAATCCTTTTCGGCCATCCTATCTCCCACCCCAGATCCCTCCCCAGTTCACCATTGTTATCAATTTGATGTATATCTTTCTGGATCTTTTTGTACATGTGTTTATATGCATGTGTGTACTCACAGTGATTATCCAATTGATTTATCATTTTCTTGAAAAAGTAGAACGATATTATATACATAATAATGCAACAAAATCAAACACACACCTCCCATAATCATCTGGTGCTTTTTCTACCAGATCATACAGCCTCCCAGATTTCCACCACACAGTACTTCCTTTGGAATAAGGTACAGTCTCTAGAAGGTTTTGGCTACAATGCAGGTACCTCACAAGGCCAGTGTAAATCATGAGGAGCCAACAGACATTTACACCCTAGCACCACATCATTTGTCTCTGTAGAGCCAGACCTAGCAGGGCTACGCACAGGCCTGATGCCTTCTCTTCTCCAGCAGCCCAGCCCTTGGCCCATTGCCCAGTTAGAGGACATGCTCATCTGTACCCTTAGACTCTGTTGGATGTGGACAATCTCTCATCAAACCACCCAGAATATTGGGGGCTGAGGGAATGGATTTCTGAGGTTGAAGAAATACCCTTTTTGAAAGGAGGACTATAGGAAGCCAACTCAAAAAACAGCCCGAGTCTGGACAAGCTGGGTATACCGTACCCTAAGGGGTATCCCATGTAATCCTAGCAATCCCCGCTGTGCAGAAAGGTGGGTTTGGCTAGCGTCATTTTACAGTTGGGTACCCCAAATCCGAGGTGGGGAGGTAGACTGATCAAAGTGGGCATGCAAAACCATTCCCTTACTTGCATGGATCCTGCCTTCCAAGTCTGGGACCATCATCCTGAGTGGGGCCTGTCTTTAAAGCCCCTAAAACCTTGCCAAATAGGGCACCAGGGATTTGCACCAAACCTAAAAATGATTCAAAATTCACCAAACTATGTGAACTTTGAACCAAGCTTGAACATTATTTCACTGGCCTCTGAATCACATTTAGAGGAACCTGCTTTATATCTCCTACGCATTCTCAAAGACCTAATGGAAACCCTATCTCCTAGGTGAAGCTGCTTTGATGTCTTCATTTGAGGTGACCTGAACTCTTGAGCACTTAATGTCTGTACAATTAATGGATCAATCAATCAGCTTCAGCTTCACCTTGTACCAGCTCTTCTTTGGGGCTGGGCTGTTATTTAAATAATTTGCTTTCATAATTTATCAGGAGCTTCTATCTTATCTCCTCAAATAGAGGATAATCTCTTTGAGGGCAAAGGCTCTCCTGACTATGGCCGTGAGCCCCCGAGAACTCAGCCCAACGCCTTGCACACAGAAGGTGCTCAACACACACTAGGGGGCGTAGATCATTTTCTTGTTTTAATACTTTCATATTTGATACTTTCTTATGCTCACCTAACAGGATAATGAGGTTTCTAAATGATCTCATCTCCTTTCATTAGCACACGTCAATCACAATTTGCTCTCTTAACTCTCAACTCTTTTTCACCAACTGTGTTGAAATTTGAGAAACATCTCATCGCCATCATCTTCATCATCATCTCCATCACCATCACCACCAACACCACCACTATCATCGTCATCACCTTCATCACCATCATCACCACCACCATCATCACCATCATCATCTCCATCACCATCACCATCAACACCACCATCATCGTCATCACCTTCCTCACCATCATCACCACCACCACTATCATCACCACCACTATCGTCATCATCACCTTCATCACCATCATCTTCATCACCATCACCAGCAACACCACCACTATCATCACTACCACTATCATCGTCATCACCTTCATCACCATCATCATCACCACCACCACCATCATCACCACCACCACCACCATCATCATCATCATCATCTAGCAGGTGTCTGCCATTGGCCAGGCACTTGGTATAAGCAGCCAGCATGACAACAGTGATCCTCACGTTCCCTTATCCCACTGTTTCCATCACACCATCATCACCCCACCCCAGTGGCTCCCCAGACATTCTCTCACTGAATCCTCCCAACAGCTCTACAACTGCTTACATGTCTGAGGTCCCCACCATTCTTCGGGCACTGTCTGATGTTCATGACAGGAAGTACATCATTTAATCCTCTAGACTGCCCTACAAGGTAAGTGCATTTTTCCATTTTGCAGATGAAGAAACTGAAGCTTAGAGAGGTTTAGTAACTCACTTAAGATCTCACAGCAACTTCCCTGAACGCTTAGTAATTATCGAAACTGGGTGATTAAGTGGTGGCTTAGTGAAAACCCTTCTTCTGCGTGAATTTGACATTTTTCTTAATAAACGTTTAAAGTAAAAAGTTATTTCAAGCAAAAAAATAAAAAAGAACTCTATCAAAACAGCCCCCAGCTCTAACTCACTCACAGGTACATCCTAAGAACCCTGTATACAGTAGGTGTTCAATAGTTATTGAATGAAAACCAAATGAATAAAGAGCTTATGCAGTACGTCCGAGGTCCCACAGCAAGTAAAGTCAGTGGCTGAGCCAGGAGGGCCTCAGATGTGCCTCACTCCAAAGCCCACGTTGCCTCTGGCCATACGAAGCTGCCTTCTCCTCTTTCTCAGGGAGGGGAAAGGAATTGCCACCACCTGGGAATTCCTTTGAAAGGATTTCAACAGTCTCTGGAAAAGAAGTCCCCTCCACAGGAATTTTACCCATGTCCTCTCACTCTAAATGCACTCCAGGATCTGAGCTGGCCAAAGCACCTGACTTCTGACAGTAAGATGCCTTCCTATTCAATTTCAGTGCTGAGATCGATACTGGGGCTGCCGAGTTCACAGAGAGAAATTGATTAAATCTTGATCAATATGAACAACACGGCATGGTCACCTGACTCAGCTACTTCTCTTTCTGTCTCCCACTCCCTCTCTTTTCCTTTCTATGTCTTGCTCAAAAGTTTCACCAGGCCCAAGAACAGCAAGGAACATGGGAGCGGTGAAGCAATGGCGTGTTGCGGGTCAGCTGGAAAGCGGGAGCCCACCGTGCCACCTGCTGGGTCTAAGTCTCCTAGATTTAGACCCAGGAGAACCAGAGGCAGGGCAAGCGTTCTCCACATGGAGGGGCTCACACCTTAGCCGGCACAGAGCAGGCACTGGATAACGTGCACTCCCTCAGGCCCTCCTGCCTACCGGCCAGACCTTCTGCAACACAACTGTGCCTCTGGAGACGCCTCCTTCACATGCTAAGTTGCAAACGTGTTACCTGGCTCAGCTATTCCATTCTTCCGCCATTGGCCCCCCAGTCCTTCACTCAAATGAGCTCACGGTAATAACCCAGGACAAGGGGCTTTCTGTATAGTATCCTTGATCTTCAGAACTTTTTCAGTCAGATATCATCATCCCCCTTTTATAGCTAAGGAAGCAGAGGCTTTAGGATGAAAAGTAGCATATCAGGATCATACAGCTGGTAGGTGGTTGAGCCCCAGCCACCTACTACCTGGGGGGTGGGGGGGAACTCGGGTGGGGGCAAGGAGAGCAAAGTTAGGGGTTCTGGGCCCTGAAGGGGAAGCAGGAAGGCACAAGGATGCCATGGGGAGGCATCTAGGGTGGAAGGGAGGAGGCAGAAGTACACAGGAAGGCCAGGGGCTGTTCAAGTCACTAGCCAAGAAACAGATCAGGTCAGGAAGAGGGACTGGCCCACCCTAAGATTCTGCCACTTGTCTGGGTGTTTGGTGTCAGGGACCATGGGGGCAGTAGCTTGGTCTAAAACTAGATGGCAGCTGTGACATTTAGATGTCACCGCTCGCATCTCCTGCACACGAGAGACTCGGCTAACTGATCATGGTGCTCTCTACCATTAACTGGGAAAAAAAAATCACCTGTAGTCCGTAAGAGCAGCCCAAAGTAGGGTCAAGAACGGCAAACACAAGAAAAACTACAGGCTATTCCAGTTTGGTCAAGGAGCTCTTCATCCAAAGGCCCTCCCCACCCCAGCCTCACACTGAGTGTAATAAATGGTTGCTATTTATTGAGCATCTCCTATTTGCATGGCATGATCGTGTTTCATTCCTCAAGCAGCTTCTAAGGGCAACAGCCTCAGCCTTATCACAGAGGTGAGGAAGGGCAGCACACTGAGGTCCAGTGGCTTATCTCAGATGGCGTGATGGTGGGGGAGGGAGTCAGGAGCCAGACCCAGGCCGGTCTGGCCCCAAAGCATCCATCTCCCCCTTCCTCATGCCCTGGGCTCCGCAGCACGTGGATCTGTCCCGCTCCTGAAGGTCTTCCAAAAAGATGGCTGCTCTGAGGCTTCCCAACACTTGGCCCAACTCTCGAAATGTTCTCCCAGCCCTCAGCCCAAACCCTGCAGTCTGTGATCCGGACCACTTATCCTCCTCTCCTTCCCTTTGTTGGCAGGTGGTCCCTGCTTTAAGCAGACAAAATATACAAAAACCCAGAATTGGAAAAATCTTACAAATTGTGAAACAAGAGAGAGAGAAAGCATTCACTTAACCAAAAGTCTTCTTTGATTTTATGGGATTCCCCTAGTGCATTCAAAAAAAAAAAAAAAAAAAGAATCAATTTACAAAATCCATTTGAAGCTCAACTTTTCAGGAACATGACTATTGTGAATTTATAAGAGAACAAAATTGTTCTCTTTCCTGGCTTTCCTCCTGATACTGACATGCCAAAGAGAGTCAGGGTTTGCTAAAAAATTATTTACTCTACAAAAATGTTCTGGCAACTTTGCTTACAGTGTCTCTTTAGTGCAATGTTCAAATAAACTTTTGGAATTTCTGCGTTGCAAAGGCAAAATAGAGAGGGAAAAACAAACTTAAAAATGCTCTGACAAAGGGTGCCTGGGTGGCTCAGTCGTTAAGCATCTGCCTTTGGCTTGGGTCATGATCCCAGGGTCCTGGGATCGAGCCCCACATCGCGCTCCCTGCTCCGTGGGAAGGCTGCTTCTCCCTCTCCCACTCCCCCTGCTTGAGTTCCTTTTCTTGCCGTCTCTCTCTCTCTCTCTCTGTCAAATAAATAAATAAAATCTTTTTTTAAAAAATGCTCTGACAAGATCAATGAAAAATATTTTAGACTTTACCTTCATCTGGGGTCTGAACACTTCATGTTTTTCTTCCTCGGGATCATTTTTCAACTTGAAATTTTATTACTGATTTTGTTCTAGGCTATATCGATGTACCACTCCTTTTAAAAATTGAATTTTAATTTTTATCTCTCACAGATGGCCAAACAATGAGACAAGAATAAACTGCTTCTTGACTTCTCTTAATTCAATCCCCTCACCCCACTGCCTTGTAATAGACACCTATAGAGGATGAGAGTTCATGAAATGCAAGGTCACCTTCCCTTGGATTGTACTGGCCAATTAGAGGCTGCTATGCTCATCCTAGGCATAATATACAATATGGCCATTTTCACATGAAGGGGACAAATGCTTTCCCCTTGTCAGGCTCATAGTATTTATTTAGTACTTAATCTTGGATTAAATACTTGGCTATTTATGATGGCTTCCAATCTTGCCAATTACTTAAGTGGCAGAACCACATCTCCCTGCAGAGGGTCACTGCTTCCCACTGGGCCATGCCAGGCTCTAGGCAATCTCAGGAGAAAGAGAATATTTTTCATAGAAAAGCTCACATGAAATGGAAGGAGAGGAAGGAGGGGAGAGGGGCCTTAGTTTATATAACTGCCTGATCTAACTCTGACTCTTCTGGGACCCATCTAGCTCAGCATGGCCCCCAATTCCACTGGTCCAGCCCGGAGGCCAAATAACACTGCCCGCAGAAACCATCTACTTGTCTGGAACCCCAGAAAGGACACATTGCAAAAATAAGCATTCTGTTTGACAAGTACCTTCTGTGTTTCTAACATATCTTTATCTACGTGAACCCACTGGATCATCACAGCAATGCAGAGAAGATGGGGGGACATGGCAAGGACTTGGAGCCACTTGCTCCTCAAAGTGTGATCTTTGGGCCAGCAGCATCAGCACCACCTGGAGCATCTTTAAAATGCAGAATTCTGAGCCCTATCCTGGACCTCCAGGTCAGAATCTGCATTTTAACAATGGCATCTGTGTGCATTTTAACACCGAGAAACTCTGCACTGGTCTCCAGAGCTCAAGGACTATGGGTTGTTCACCTCAGTATTTCCAAATTGCAGTGCTGGTTAGCAGCTGATACTCCAGAAATGTTAGTTGAATAGATAGATAGATACATGAATAATTGGTTAAATAAATGAGATACACTGTGATAAAACACAAAAGTGTTAAGCGACTAAAGTCACAAAGATCTGGACCAATTAGAATCCAGATCCTCTTTAGACTCATTCACTTTCTTTCTCTACATTTCAAGGTAAAGAAAGTGGCTGCAAACCCTGATATGAGTCCTCCCCTTTAGAATGTACTAGAGTGGAGGAAATATAACAAAGCCCCCAGCACAGAAGCCATTCATCCTCCTTTGGCCAACATTTCCGATCACTGGGGCATGTTTCGAGAGTATTTTTCACAGTCCAATTCAATGAAAGAAGCCACATTGTGTATGGAGGAACCAACAGATTCACTGCGATGTGTTTGTTTTTCAACCATGTTGGAAATCAAATAATTCTAAGTAAAGAAGTCAGGAGGAAGATCTCTGCCTACCCAAGATAACCTACTCTATTTTTATAAAAGTGAGCACGACAACACTTTGGATTATCCGAATCTAGACTTTGCTGTGAGTGCATTCTGCCGCCTGGACACATCCTTCCCCTCCTTTCCCCTGGCATCAGCAAGAATGCCGGAATGCATTAACCCAAGAGGGCAGAGCTTCGCTCAGAACCTGCCCTTGCCAAGTGAAAAGTCCTACAGCTTCTGGCTCCCGTACCATCCACCTTCTAGCACATCCAACTCATCACCTACGATAGGATAGGCCCGGAGACTGCAGTCACCATGGATTCAGAGCCAGGACATTCTAAACCTAGAGCTTCAAAAGGGCTTTGAGACATTTTCTGACTCTGATTCCCTCTTGAATGCACGTGAATTTCTAAGCCAACAACCCAGGACAAAGCCTTCTCCGCGAGAAGTCCATGGATAGAATTTCCTACAGGAATCTCTTTTCTGTCCCTCTAAATTGGAAGCCATTAACCTTTTTCTGAGTCAATGGACACCTTTGAGAAACTGACGAAACCTAGGGTCCCTCTTCCTCTCCCAGAGAAAAACACACATAAACACACTTTTTGCTTTCAATTTCAAGGGAACTTCTTGAGAGCTATTTGTAGAATCTCTAGGGTCCAGAAATTCTAGGTTAATAATCCCTGATAGAAATGACAGCTTTAAGCCTTTTGCTCTGGTCTTCTAAACATGATTGTGTCTCATCTCATGTTACCACCGCCAAGAGCTGTTTTAAATCTTTTGCCTTAATGTGCCTTAGAAATTAGAGAAGAGAGGCTTTATGTAGAGTGGAAACTACACAGGTTATGATTAGAAGAACCTGGGTTTGTCCCAATTCTTCATTTAATAGCTGTGCCCTTGACGAAGCCAATTCATCTCTCTGAGTATCATTTTCTCATCTGAGAGACAGCAATGATAATCCTACCTCATGGAGTTCTCAGACAAGGCCTGAAAAGTGATTGCTACGTATTGTGCCTTGTTGCTTAATACATATTATTTCATTATCCTTCCTTCTTTTTTCCTTTCCCTTAATGAAAATGGACAGACTTCCCAAGAAAGCTTCTTACCCATTCAAATACTTTGAATCTCCTCTGTGACTCATTTCTTTGTGCTAAGACTTTGATGGACTCTGTTAAAAACCTGCCTCGCCAAGAGGGGTAACACCTAAATTATCTGTCAAGAAACATTTGTTTAGCACATCTTCCCATGCGCGAGCCACCAGGAGAGGTAGTGGGGGATGTTCCTCAAGTTGTTTGGGGTCCCGCTGGAGAAATAAGCATAATCCCACAGAAAGATAGTTACACACCGGCCATGGATACTGAGTGCGGGCTAAGTCATTCACACAATGAGTATAGATGTTGAGGGGCATCTGAGGTTTGGTGATCAAGAGCCAGGGCTCAGATGTCAGGCAGATCTAGCTTTGAATTCTAGTCCTTCTACTTATCACCTCTGAAATACAGGGCAAGTTCATCTTAGTCTTTTTGTCTGAAAAAAACAAAACAAAACAAAACAAAGAACAGCCACGATAAAACCTACTTCACAGGGTTGCCCTGGGGATGAAATGACACGTGTGTGTAAAATGCCTAATATAGGCATAGGACGCAACTTAAAGAGCATTTAATGAATTAAGGCCATTCTCATTACTTGTGTAGGGTGCGGCTGATGGAGGCTTCCAGAGGAAAGTGGATAATGGGCATTGAAGAATGGAGAGAATTCAGGACAGGGCGGAAGGTAGGGAGTGAGAACAGGAATAGGAGCAGAGGGGGTCCCATCAACCTCTCCCACTGTCATCACTGACACCACCATGTTCAGAGATGGTGCCCTAGGGGAGAAGGACATTGAACAGGGAACCAAGGGAATCAGTTATCCATTCAAAGGGGGCAGACCTGGGTGGTCCCACGTGGGGGTCTCTGAGGCCTCAAAATGCACAGATAGAGCCTAGAACCATGGAGCAGGCATGGGCACCCAATGGGAAAGCAAGCTCTCTTGAGCTGGAAGGTAGGAAAACGAGTTCCAACAGCACCTACAGGAATTTTCCTGGTGCTTGGCCCTCTGACAAGAGTTGAGTTTCTTAGATCCATATTGCTTTAGTGGCTACTTTTTTGACAGTTACAGACTATGTGCTCAATAAATACTTATTGATTGATTGATCTCTCCCTTGGCTGATGTTGCCAGGAATGATGGCAGTGTCTCAAGCACAGGGTTATGAACTGCCTGTCTCTCTACCTCTAAGGACCTAGAGCATTACAAGTCCAAGCAGGGGCTCGGTGGTGGCGGCCAAAACAACAAGTGACTCTGACCCCAGACAACTAGAAAAATAGAGGTGTTCACAGTCCAGATTCTCTAGAAAATTGCCAAGCCTCTGACTGACCCCTGCCTCCAAGGACTTCATCTCATAAACAAGGGAAAATGAGGAGGTACAGTTGGTCAGAGAGAAGGATCTGCAGCAAGGACACCTCTCTCCGGACACCTCCCATCAGCAAATAAGACAGAGACAGACAGAACCTGCTCAAACATTTATGACATAAAAGAGGGAGGAGACAACTGGGGCAGGGGAGGGCGGGGGGAAGCCTATATTCTAGATGGACACTTTAACATTCTGCTAAGTCCAAAGCCCAGAGGAGCCAGATCATTAAAATCCTGTCTTCGTGCACCAAGAATAGCTCAAGATTTATGCTCCACGTTGGATAGTCCAGCCCTGCCTGGATGCTGCCTCCGAGCAAGCAGTGCTCTGTCGCTGGGGTTCACTGGAAAAAGCATCCCAATTTATAAAAGGGCCAGATCAGCCCTAGCTAAGAAAATGGGACAGTAAAGGAAAAGTCCAAGCCAAATCAAACACCCTTTGTAAAAGGGTGTGGTCAGTACAAAACAATGAACCCTTAAGAATACATTCATGAGACACTCAGATGGAGGCCATGGGCTGTGGTGGAATTCTGTGTGACATGAGCAGGTGACTTAACCTCTCTGGTCCTCAGGTTCCTCATCTGCAAAATGGGAGTAATAAAAGCACCTACCTCAGATGACTAATGTGAGGATTAATGGCAGGAACATTCACAGGATGGTGTTTGGACTGAACAAGCATTCAAGAGGAATTGTTGCTTTTAAGGAAGGCATCTCTCTCAAATATGGGGACCCTAAATTAAGTGGAGGAATCTGCAATTAAGTAAGAACATTCTCCAGGAGGTGGAGAACCCCTCTTAGGGTTGCTGTGGAGGCCAAATGAGACACTGGAGGGCGTGAAGCAGGCCCTTACAGCACATGTCCTGACGAGCCTACAGCCACACCTAAGGTCAAATGAACAGATTTCCAAAACCGGGCTGCAAAGCTGCCAGCAAAACTCTGGAAAGCGAGGCAAATATTCTCAAGCAGTTGGTGGACTGAGCAACTGCTGCTTCCAGAACACCCCTCTGCCATTTTAACAACCTCAGAAGGCTTCATCTCAGAAACCCTGGCAGGAGTGAGTGAAATACTAGCGAGATCCCCTGAACCACAGCTTGGAGGAAACATCAACAGGAGGCAGGGCCCTGAGCACGGCTGAGGAAGAGGGCTGTCTGGGAGACAGATTCCTGAAAGAGACAGACAGACACGTACCAACCCTTGGTTGGAATCTGTTCCCAAGCAGCACAACAATGTGCACTGGATGAAGCTCTCCTTCCAATGCGGCAGTGACTGATGATCACGTGTTACAGGATGCAGAGTTTGACGGAGTCGTTCCCGTAATCCTAGAAAGTAGCATTTCCCAGTGTATTCTGTGGACACTAGTACTACCACATGTTCCACTGTTACAGGACTCCACGTCAAAGTGTTTGGGAACACTGCAGAATATAACCCCTATTGTACATTTGCAACGCACAGAGTAAAGGCACCAGGTCCTGCAGTAAAGAAATGCCAGACTTGTTTGAGCATGGAACTGTTTTGTTTTTTGGTAGAACACCATGGAACACCCCTTGGTGACATCACATCAGGGCTCTGCCATAGAAGAAGCCTGGTTGGGAGTCCCCACTCTGCTGCTAACTCAACTGCTAGTTCTTACTCAGTGCCTTACTTTTCTTGTCTGCAGGACTCCATGTTCATAGTCTGCCATGGACCAGGACATTCATGGTCTACCATCAGAGACAGCCAGGCCTATGCCCTCAAGACAACAGCCACGCAGAGGAGATGCTCAAGAACGGGCATCTCGAAGGACAGGAGGGAAAGGGGGTTTCTTAGCCTCTTCCTGGGTTGGAGTACTGCTTTCCTTGCTAAATCTTTTTTTTTTTTTTTTAAGATTTTATTTATTTGTCAGAGAGAGAGAGAGAGAGAGAGAGAGCACAAGCAGGAAAAGCAGCCGGCAGAGGGAGAAGCAGGCCCTCCACTGAGCAGGGAGCCCGACACAGGACTCAACTTGATCCCAGGACCCTGGGATGATGACCCAGGCCGAAGGCAGTTGCTTAATCAACTGAGCCACCCAGGCGTCCCTCCTTGCTAAATCTTAGGAACTCCTATTCTACTTTACTAGCAAGCCTTCTTAGAAAAATCATTATCACCTCACCAGCTAAAGGTAATTTCAAAACTCTGTACAACTCAGTGACTGTCCTGCCAGCCATTTTTGGTAGGCAAAGATTTATTTTCTGATCAAAATGAAATAATACAATATGTACCGCTTGGTAATTTGTTTTATTAATGCATATTAATACATGCATTTTATTTTGCATGTTAATATATAATGGACATGAACATTGTGTGCTTTTGATAACATTTATAGAATCTTAGCTTTGGGTGGATTAAGGCCCTGGCTGGACTAATCGATAAATATTCTGAACATCACCCTTGTCAATGAGGTATTATCAACCCATTTTGCAGATAGAGCAACTGAGGCCCAGAAAGTTGCCTGACAAGTATCATACAAGTTGTAAGAGGTCAACTAGGGCCTAGAGCTGAGATCTCCTATCTCCTGGAATAGTGAACATTCTCTCTTTCAGGCTGTTCCTATGAGTCCTGGGACTAAAAAAGCGCTAAAGGTCAGTCATACTTGGTTCTGATTACATAACATTAGGTATAAAGAATGAGTTGGTTTTGTGTTAAGTGCTTCCTTTAAATTTAGGTATCATTTCCTACAGAAGCCAAATGGAATATTATTTCTCCCATTGGACCATATAGGGAAAAACCTATCCTAGAGTTTCCTTATTTAAATGCCTGGGACACTCTTCAGTGGCCATCTGGGGCTGTGGACAGTCTCTCCAGCAAAGGTGAGTTGCTAGCGCAGGTGCACGCAGAGCTATTGGAGCCAATTAGCTCCCGTGGCTCTGGAGGAACCCGCCTCATCCTCCATGGCTCTCCTCCACCCGCAGCTCCTGGTTGCGTGGAGCACAGGATTTACGGGCTGGTAACCATGCTCGGCCTCCATTGTAAACAACAGCAAACCACAACTGCTTCCGCCCAAGTTATTGCACCATAAATAACATAAATGGAAGAATTCAAGGAACATTAAGCCCTACAGAGAGGTTAACACAGAGAGGATGAAGCCGAAGGGGAAAATGATCAGTCTGACCACCTCATCAACATAACTATGGTCAGTCACGGAGCACATGCTTCGAGAAGTGTGTGCAGAACAATGCAGGACTGGTAACCTGCACATTGCTCTTTCTGTCTTCTTCCAGGGCCCCCTGGCTCCCGGGCACAGCCGTGTGCCCAGGAGCCCAATGCTGGGAGTTTCACAAAGTGTTTCCTAATGCACATTCTGCACCCCGAGCAGCTCGGCCTCTCCCCACAGGAAAGGTGCGTCTCCAGTGTGGAGTGTGGGTCAGCTTGATAACAAGACAACAAGAAGAGAGTCCTCCCTCAGTCTGTAAGCTCTTTAGGAAGGCTTGCGCCCTCAGGGACCCAGGACATCATCCCCAGAGCTGCCAATCCAACCGCAGCCGTCCCTGAGCTCTCACACTGTGACCGGCTGCATTCGTGAGCAGGGCTGTGCTCCTGACATCCTCTGGCCTCCCAGACACTCCCGAGCTCCAGCCCAATGGACACAGGCAGCCTGATGCCTCCGACGTGGCTTCACGAGCACAAACAGCTGAGTTAGCGTGATTTGCAGCAAACTTTCCATTTTAGTCTTGGCAAAAAGACCCAACTCATGAGGCAACTGAACGCCGTGCTTGGGAGGGTTAGCAGATTTCATTCCCTTAGATTAAAACATTAGAAATTTGGCCAAGAGCCCCATAAGATTTTGCTATTTTTATAGGAACAATATCGCCTATTAGGAAGGAGCCACTCAATGAGTTGCCATAAACCCCACATTTTCAGGGGCTCTGCTGACTCCACAGGGTCCCCAGGCCTATCTTGTCTGAGAGAGGCTCAGGAGGGTATTGAAGGAATTGTCTAAAGTCGATGGTCCCCCTTGTAGCAACTGCGTTTGCAGGGTCTGCTCTGGGCTGAGCGGAGCCTTCCTCCATCCTTCCTCCCAGCGAGGTGCCCAGCCCATACAAGGCACTGAAAAAATGGCACGTGAGCACGTACGAAGTGCAAGTTTGCACCCCGCTGTGCCTGGTATGTGTTAACTCTAAATGGGGCTCAGCAAATACTTACTGAAGAAATAAATGAATGGCTGCCTCACTTACTGCTCCGGCTATGATCTGCACCTCCACATCTCCCAGAAGCGTGTCTCTGGCCCTGCCCTTCCTCCTCAGGGCCAAATCCAGTACCCTCCCGGCTCCCACAGCCCATGACCTCGGGCACCTGAGGCTGGATACGTCTGAAACTAGGAGCCTGTTAGCAACAGCTCCTCATTCTTCCCTCCCTCCAGCTCCTGGCGACCACCATTCCACTTTCTATGAATGTAACTACTCTCGATGCCTCATGGAAGTGGAATCATACAGCATTGGTCCTTTTGTGTCTGGCTTATTTCACGAAGCACAATATCCTCAAGGTTCATCTAGTTGCAGCGAGAGTCAGAATTGCCTTCCTTTTTAAGGCTGAATACAATTCCGTTGTATGGCTAGACCACATTCCGTGTACCCACTCATCCATCCATGAACACTGGAGTTGCCACCGCATTTTCGTTATGTACATGGGTGGACAGATACCTGCTTGAGTCCCTCCTTTCGATTCTTTTGGGTGTGTACCCAGACGTGGGATTGCTGGGTCATACAGCAATTCTATTTAAGCTTTTGTGGAACCACCATACTGTTTTCCATCCTAATGTCAATGTTACATCCATCTTACTAATGGACTCCAAGCGTGAGGGAGGACAGACCCCAGCCCTGGGAGAAGGAGCTAAGGTACTAGCCGCTGAAAGCTCATTTAGAGGCCCTAGAAAGAGACCTCTGAGGACAAGGGTCTCTGAGAGAAGGGTGAGTGCTGGCCTAGCCGCATATGTCTGATCATGCTCCTCTGCCTTCTTGTCTTAGGATGGGCTTCTTCCTGCTGAAGGAGGCAGCATCTGGGGGGTGGCCATCAAGTACCACAAAGGGAGAAGACATTTTCTCATAAATAAGCCACTTGAGGGCTAAGTGGAAGATGTTCATGCCTGTTTCTCACAGTGTCTAGCGGACATCATACCATCAACAAAAAAATCTCTTGAAATGCTAAAAGCCAGGCCTAAGGAACAAAGTTTCTGGAAAGGGGGTTCCGGCCATGGCAACGCCCCGTTCCTAGCGTGCTCCATGCCAGCCACAGCGAACACCTCGAGGCCCCCCAGACAGGCCCTGTCCTCTCTCCAGGCCTTTGCATGCACTGTTCCCCCTGCCTGGAACACTCTACCCCCCACCCCCGCAGCCACCCATCAGTCTCTTACTTCTGCTAGAGGATTCCACACAAGCACCGCCTCCTCGGGGGAGCCCTCCTGGCCTGCAGGCTAGGTTATGGCCTCCTCTATGCCCCAAGCGGCTCGGCACATCTCCATCATGATGCTGCTCGGTCTTCTTTCTCATCACCCCACTCATCTGCGTAGGCCTTTGTTGAAATGCCAATGATTCTCATCCGGGATCCCCAACTCCTAGCCCGGGAATGGGCACATGGCTGAAGCTCTGAGATAATTTTGGATGGGTGATGATATTTCTAAAGCAGGTTTTGATGACCACGGCAGTGGCGGGAGTACTAAGAGAGGGCTCCTTAACCTCGTCACCACTGACACTGGGGCCAGCTAGTCTTCCGTGGGACATTGGCCTGCACGCTGGAGGACGCTTAGCAGCACCCCGGCCTCTACCCCCCGGATGCCAGGAGCAGGCTTCCTGCCAGGTACAGCAATCTCAATGTTCCTCGATTTGGCCAAACAGCCACAGGTGGGCAGGGCAGGGAGAACCCCGCCCAGAACCACCACACCGAGACGCCATACAATCATTTCGGCAGGGTTCATCCTCTCAGGGCTTTGTGCAAGGCCTGAATGCGGATTCCACACAATGTATGAAACCTCATCAGAAACATTCACAGCATTTATTATCATCTCATGGATGATTGATAACTTTATACATCTTGTGAATAATTAAGAAATGTACCTGGGAACCTCTTCCAACAGATCATCTGGTAGGAATCTTCAATCATTTGCCATAAGATATTGACGCCAGTCTGATTCATTATTTACAAACTTCACTAAACCCTGAGGGGAGGAAATGCTGCATCAAAACTGTTCTGTTCAAAATAATGTTTAAAGAGCTTAGAAAGAAGACTGTTGTTCTGGAACTTTGCGAAGCAGAGAATCATCAGGGATCTTGCTTAAAATGCAGCTGTGAGGACCCCACCCGCCAGAGATCTTAATTCGGCCGTCCCGAGGCAGGCCCTGGATGCTGCACTGTCTACACGGGGCCCTGTGCACTAACAGAGCCCACTGAGGAGTGCTGCCCTATGAGGAAAAGCAGTCAAGAACTTGTGGAGGCTGCACCCATGGAGGTCTGGGAGTGCCTTCTAACACCCGGAGGCTGTGTGGGCCCCAGTCAGCTCACACAAGATTTTGACTTGGTGACACCACACATCGTAAAAGCTGATATTCAGTCAAGATGGTAATGAGGAGTAACATGTATTTTCCATATTGCTACAAGTCCAAATGTTCAATAATTTTGCAATAATGTTGGTCTCTTAGAGTAGTAGCTCCCAAATTTCAGTGTATGGAAAACTTACCTAAGAAGAGAGGTTCAAAAAAATTTCTTGGGATGCCTGGGTGGCTCAGTGGGCTAAGCGTCCGCCTTCAGCTCAGGTCATGATCTCAGGGTCCTGGGCTCCCTGCTCAGCAGGGAGTTTGCTTCTCCCTCTGCCCCTCCCCCCTGCTTCCCCTACTCATGCGCTCTCTTGTTCTCTCTCTCTCTCAAATAAAAACAAAACCTTAAAAAAAAAATTTCTTGAAGTCCACCCCAAGAGAATCTGACTCAGTTGGCTGAGGAGGGCAAGACTCTGTATTAATGGAGCTCTCTAGATCACAAGGGTGCAGTTGTCCAAAAGCTGCACTGCAAAGAACAGAAGCACAGCCACATGAGAGGGTCATCTCTTCATGCCCTGCATTAAAGGAGGAGGCTGAGAGATCCAGTCAGACAAGGGGAGTCACTCCAACCCTTTGAGGCCTGGTTCCCAAATGCCCGTGAGTCCCTTCTGAAAATGAGGTAGAATCACCTTCTCCACCACTGACTCACCTTTATTCATTCAAATCCCATGTACTCAGTTCCAGTCGCGTGTCATGCCCTGTGCTAGGCCCCGGGGACAGAGTGTCACTCCCATCCTAAAGAGTTCCCTGTGCCTTCACTGGTGTTCTCCGGGGATTCTCGACCCCATGATATCAGTGGCCCCTCTCAAACCCCTAGTTCCAGGGGCCATGGAAAGAGCTGCACGAGAAATTTTAGGTCTTCAGCAAGGCTGCCAGGGGCCAGAGAAGCATGTGGCCTTGAGCAAGAGCTCTGTTGGGAGGCCCATTTCTTGGGATGATGAACAGACACAAGTTCTAGAGAAAGACAATGAAATGAGTTCTGAGCCCACCCAGAGCTGAGCGGGCAGAGGCGGGGCAGGTGTGGGCTGGCCCACACACACCAGCTGGGTCCCAGGGCTTCAGCAGCAGTGGCCCAAGCTCACACCCACAGAGCCTTTGATCGTGTGGGTGATCCTCCGACCTGAGCACCCGAGTTCTGCATCCCAGTGTGCACATGGAAAGGGCACAGCTGGCGGCAATGGGTCGGTGCCTCCACGTGATAAAAGCGCCTTCCAGAATCAAGGACAAGCTGCTTCCCCAGCCCACCTAGGTCTTATGTGATCATGTGGCTTATCTGTCCCTTCCCATCCCATTCTCTCACTGTCCTGCAAACTCGTGCTCCATCTAGTCACTGTCCTCAAGAAGTGGGCCTCTCTGCAGCTTCCATGTCCATCTTCTTCCTCCCAGACCACACACCCAACAAAGTCAGCCTCTCCCACCAGGCAGGGCACTGGTCTAAGAGGCCCCCTGCGGTCATCATTCTCTCTCCAGGAACTTCAGTCCAGACCCCCACTTGTCCACTCAGACCAATATGGACCTTTACATAACTCTTGTATTGTTCTCTGGTTCATTTATGAGTCTGGATCTTCTCTCCCCAGGGAAATTAGAAGCCAGTGAGAGACAAGGCTATGGATATGCTTTCCTGACCTCCCCATGGAATCTAGTAGGGTTGGGTCCACAGTAGGTACTTCAGCAAATCTGTATTGATTTGACTTCCTCATCTTCCCCTCTTTCCAACCAATCATGGGTACAAGCAGTCACTGCTGAGGTAGCACCCGGTGGGAAGGGGAAAGCGTGGGAACTTTATGTGGACTGACTGGGGTCCTAACTCCAGCTATACCACTAGCTGGGCAGTGCAATCTCTGACCAATTTCCTGACTTCTCAGAGCCTTGATTTTCTTGTCATTAAATAAGGATGGAAATTCAATAACAAAATACAAAGAGCCCAATTCAAAAATAAGCAAAGGACACGAATAGACATTTCTCCAAAGAAGATACAGGAATATGGCCAATAAGCACATGAAAAGATGCTCAACATCACTAATTATTAGGGAAATGCAAATTGAAAGTACAATGAGAAACTACCTCACACCCATTCAGATGGCTTCTATCAAAAAAAGTAGAAAACAGCAAGTGTTGGCCAGGATGTGGAAAAACTGGAACGCTTGGGCAATGCTGGTGGGAATGGCACACCCACTGTGGAAAACAATATGGCGGTTCCTCAAAAATTTAAAAATAGAAATGCCATATGATCCAGCAATTCCACTTCTGGATACATAAAGGAATTGAAAGCAAAGACTTGAACAGATGTTTGTATTCCATTACATAGCAGCATTATCCACAACAGCCAAAATATGGAAGCAACCCATGCATCCTCAGCAGAAGAATGAATAAACAAGATGTGGTGTAGACATACAATGGATTATTCCTCAGCCTTGAAAAGGAAGGAAAGTGTGACACATGCTACAACATGGATGCACCTTGAGGACATTCTACTAGGTAGAATAAGGCAGACACAGAAGACAAATTTACTGTAGGATTCCACTTCTAAGAAGTAACTGGAGTAGTCAAGTCCATAGATACAGACAGTAAAATGGTGTTTGTTGGGGGCTGGAGGAAGGAGAATGGGGCATTATTGTTTAATGGTTGCAGATTTCAGTTTTGCAAGATGAAAAGAATTCTGTGGATGATGGTGGTGATGGGTGCACAACGAGAATGTACTTAAACTGTACACTTAAAAATGGGTAAGACAGTAATTTTGATGTTATGCATTTTTTCCCCACAACAACAGAAGGGAAAAATGAGAATGGTCATATCCAGCATAGATGTTCCTATAAAAATTAAATGAGATGTGAAAGTATCTGGCACACACTGGATGTTTCCATCCCCCTTCCTTCCCGTCCCTTCCTCTGCTCCAGGAAATATATGGACTCACACCTAACTGTCCCCGGAGAGGCACGGAGGGGGATGGGAAAGCACACTGGCCTGGGCTTCAGGCAGCTGGTCTTCTGCCACAGGGGCTCCCCCTTTCAGAGAGGGTTTCCTCCTTGGTGAATAAGAAGAGGCCCCTAACAGCTGAGAGTCCTGAGATTCCAGAGCCCAGAGGCCCTCCCCAAGGACAGTCAGTCAAGGGTTTCCAGGTGGCGCTGTCCCCAGCTTGCGACCCTCCAGGCACACAAGTTTGGCCCATGCCTACCCGTGGGTTATGGGCTGAATTGTTCCCTCCCACTAAAAAAGAGACGTTGAAGTCCTAACCTCCAGTACGATAGAATGTGACCTTATTTTGAAACAGGATCTTTACAAAGATAATGAAGTTAAAATGAGATCATTAGGGTGGGCTCAAATCTAATATGACAGGTGTCCTTATACAAAGGGGAATTATAGACACAGAGATGCACATGGGGAAACACCATGTAAACATGAAGGCAGAGATCGGGGTGAGGCATCTAGAAAGCAAGGAACACGAAAGATGGTGAGCAAGCCACAAGAAGCCAGCAAAGAGGCCTGGAACACAGTGTCCCTCAGAGCCCTCCTGACGAACCAACCCTGCCAACACCTTGATCTCAGACTCTCAGCCTCAAGAACTGCAAGACAATTGGTCTCTGTTGTCTAAGCCCCCCCGTGGGCAGCAGAACTGTGTTCAGGCTGCACCAGCAAGCTTGTACACCATGCAGCAGAGAGCCCTGATAGGAACATGTGTTCGAAATCTGTGAAGTTCCACGGAGCCACAGCAGTGGCCACGGAGCTGGGGGGTGGAGGTTGTGCTGGCCCTGCATCCACGGATCCGGGAAAGCCCAGTGCACGTGGTCCTTGGAAGCCCTTTCTGACGACCCTGGCTTGGGAGAAGAGGCCCCCGTGCTCCAGACGACAGGGCCTCAGCAGCCCATGATGGGTTTATTATTTATAAGCTGCTGTCATCACTTTGGTCTAACTCACTCGAAAGAGTTTTTAATATTTCAGAAACAGACAAGCCTAGCATTGCCCAAGCTGATTCGCAGTCTTAGTCATATAAACCCTGCCTCCAAAATGAGGCTGCAAGATGACTTCATGCTTAATGTCTCCATGGGCACGCAGAGGGAAGGAACTGACCCCCCCCAGGGCTTTCGTGCCCCCCACGTGGAGCCCCAACAGGGTATTCAAGAGCGGCGTGGCCTCCTTGAGCCCAAACCCAGCCCCTCCCGGCCCCTCCCAGCCCGGCCCACCCGGCCCACCCCTGCCCCACGCCAGGCACTGGACCAAGGCCTCCGGGCACATTATCCTACCGGCCCCTCCAATGTTGTTCTTCCCCCACTTCAGATGAAAAGAAACAGGGTCTGAAGAAGTCCAACAACGTGCCAGAAGCCACACGGGGAGTGCTCCAAAGCCAGGATTCTAATCTAGCTTGAATTCCGCACAAACGAATTCGATTTCCCCATTAACTAAGCCGTATTTCTGGAAGTCATTCCAGGTAAAGGTGAGAGTGAGAGCCAAGCTCCTGGGTCACAGACCTGAGGGCCATGGGGGGCACAGCCAGCTGTGGATGTGTGATTGGTGCACCTGGGGTGTGTGCCAAGCAGGGTGGGGGCACTCGCTTCATGATCCTCAACATGGATTACAAAGGGAGTTTAACGTTAAAAAAAAAAAAGGTGAAATATGTGCAGAAAGGCTCTCAGAGACAGGAGGTCTGCCCAGGTCTTTCTCTGCAACGTCTTTAAGAGACTAGTCAGGCTCTCCCTTCCCACATGGCTCCCACCACCCTGACCTGAGGAACACTGAGACCCCAAGTCTCAGGGCACGTCCTCCCCTGGATCCACCCCCAGCAGCAGGGACCCTCACTCCTGCCCACAGCGCTGGTGGCAAAGGCAGAGATTTGGTGGCAGAACCACGGGTAACATGGTGTATGGAAACACAGTATTAAAGTCTCAAGCCTCTTCTCCTGAACAGAGTTCTCTCGAAGGAGCACATTTCCACTGGGCAGAAGTCTAAAGCCATCAATGTGAAAGAGCTTTGCTTTCTGTGACTGTTCCTTCTACCCAAAGACTTCCCTACTCTGTTGTAGTTCATTTCCTTGGGGGAGGAAAAATCACTATTCTATTTTAAAGAGTTGATTGATTTTGTCTATAAAGAAATAAATGACTAAATTTTCCTCCTTGCTGCCTTGAAGTTTCATTTAATCCCATCATCTCTGGCCATGTCTTGAGCACCTCCTTGTAAGAAGGGTTTCTTAAGTCTTATTTGATCCACCACAGCCTGGCGATGCCACTCTCTCTCTCTGGGATAGCTTCTCTCTCCAGGGCTCATTTTCCCATTTCTAAAATGAGGATGAGAATATCAAGTCCAGAAGTTACACCCTGAGCACTTTCCATGAACCAGGCACGTTATATTCACAATCTCACTTCATCCCCATAGTGATCCGACAAGACAGGTATTATTAGTCTCATCCCCATTTTCCAGATAAGAAACTGAGGCTTAGAGAGGTTAACTGGCCCATAGTTACAAGTGGTAGAGCCCAGGTTTGTATTCAAGCTAGCCTTATTCCAAAACCCAGGCTGGAACCACGATGCCCCCAGAGGGGATTAGATTAAATAAGATGGCTCAGAGCTTTGTTGCCCGGTTCACTGAGGGTTCTAGGGGTGAGGAGGGGCTCCTACCAGCTCAGGCAGCTCTAGGAGCTTCGTGCCTTGCTCTGTGCGAGCTGAACCATGCTGGACCTTGAGGCCCTGGACACTGCAGCCACCTCCTCCTGAAGCACCTCATGTCCCTCTGGGGGAAAGGAGGCCACCAGCACAGAAGTGATCTGCCTCTGCCTCATATGCTGAGCCAAGGGGTGGTGGGAAGAGCATGGCCAGAGACCTTTGTTGGACGTGTTCCTCTAGGAGCCAAGTAGATCCAGCCAAGTTTAACATCAACACCCTCCCCCTACGCGCACAAGTGTTCGCGCGCACAGACACACACACACACACACACACACACACACACACACAGAGGCGAGTATGTACTAAGAGACCCTTTGACACAAAGCGAAACAGCCCAGGTTTGGGGGCATCTCCTGGGGAAGTGGTAGGGCAGCTGCACGGAGAGGAGGACGCGTCCTGGGACCTGCACCCGGAACTGTCCAGGGAACCCCCCCCATGAAACCACGGCTCTTGCAGAGACTGAGCGTGCGGCACTGCTTTCAGAGAAAGGCCCGCGGGCACGATCCAGGGCCAGACACTTGGAAAGGCCGCTCTTTCAGGTCTTGTTTTTGCTCACAGCCATCATCATTTGTTTCTCCTAAGTGAAATTGCATTCGAACGGTTGCACTGGGCCCAGGAGAAGGCCAATGAGCTAGGGCAAGCATTGTCTGGCAAAGGAAGTGTTTCCCAAAGTTCAGCAGCCCCAGGTAGCGGCCTCCAGGTGGCCCACGGCCGAGCAGGCTGAGCGCGTCTCTCCCAGACTGTCCCAGAGAGGGGCCGTGCGGTGCGGCTGGGCCCCCTCTGCTTCTCCCTCTATCTCCAGGCGGGCTCCCAAGGCGGGGACAACAAATGCTTCTATCGGACCCTCACTGGCCTATAACTGAGAAGGCCCTGGAACACCTCTGTCTCAGCCACCCCACTCTTCAAAAAAAAAAAAAAACTGAGAATTTCACTTTCTGGCTCTGGCCTCAGCTCACTCTGTTTTCCCTTCGAGGTCCCGACTTCCTGCCTTTAACTGTCCCATTTCTCCAGTGAGACAGAGCCTTCGGGGGGCACTTTAACCACGATGTCTAACTATGAGATGAGAGGCTTCGTCCCAGCTCCGAGACGCGCAGGACCGGCTGGTGGGAGTCCATGGCAGTCCGGAGAGGGGGCGTCTTTCATCCCTGCTGTGGGCCCTTGGGACAATCTACTTCAGTCTATTTATGGAGCCCAGGACGGCGGATGAGAGGACAAGGAACTGGGCTAGAAGGGATGGGGGGATGACCAGGTTCCTCTCTTCCTGCTCCCTCTCTCGCCCGACCTTACGCCAAGCCCTCCACTCCCGTTTCTCCAGACCATGGCTGCCCAGAAGCTAGGGTCTTGCAGCCCCGTGGCACACAGTGTCAGCTGTGCCAGGCTCCCAGTGTCAGGTCCCAGCTCAGAGGCCTCCACTTACCTACGGGGGGCCCACAGGTAAGCACCCACCCACCTCCTTTCTCCCCTCTCCCCCCAGCTGTCCTCATCACATGGCATTTCTTCCTGATGCCACCTGCCGTGCACATGGCCCTGACCCCACCCAGGAAAGGGGCTGACCTTGAGCCTACATGTGGGGAGGGGGCGCATTTAACGGTTCCTTTCAACTTCGCTGCCTCACAGAGATGTCGAGGAGGGAATTGATGACCTATTTTACAGGTAAGAAAACTGAGGCTCAGATGTGCACCAAGGCGTAACACCAAAACCTCTGCACTTTCCTTTACACGATGAAAAGGCTTGACTTTCAACCTCAACGCTGAAGAATGCCAAAAGGACGCTTCTAAAATCCCCTTACCGGACCCTCGTTGGATTGATTGATTTTACGAAGAAATGAAGGCAGCGTTTTTGGTGGATAGTGCTAATCCCTCACATTTCTGTACCATTTTTAACCTTTCCCAGTCATGCATAGGCTATCTCATGTTTACAGGGAATGATCCATGGAGGTTCAGACAGGTTTCATGGATTTTTTTTTCCTTTCCAATAGAGGCCATTCGATCAATGTAAAACTAAATGTGATTTAATGGAAAGACTTGTGTTTAAAATTTTGCAAATCAAAATCATTTCTGTGTCCGATTTTTTAGACATACCAAGCTATTGTATGGAACTTTCATGCTGTCACGGAAGGATCCCAGGAAAGGAGTCAGCGGGCCTGGAACTGCTGTAGATGCCCACACCCCCTCCTGCTCAGTGAGCTCCAGGCTGGGGCCGGCAGCAGGGTCACGGAGAGGCAGGAGAGCTGGGTCCTGGTGGCTCGTCTCGGCTGCAGAGCCAGCAAAAGCCCTCCTTGCTAAACTGGGAGACTTTGGGCAAGTCACTGAATTGCTCTAGAGTCTCAATCTCCCCATCTATCAAATGAGGCTACTGGTGCCTAACTTATAAGAGTGTGGTGATGATTCATCATGTTGTTCAATATATATTCACTAAGCACCTACTGTGTGCCATGGATTCTTCTAGATGCTGGAAATACAGTAGTGAATGAGACAGACAAGGTCCCTGTCCTCATAGAATTTATTTTTTAATGCGGACAGGGGGAGACAGATAGTAAACCAGAAATAGGAGCATTCCAGCTGATGAAGACAAACAGAATGAGGTCACAGAGTGGGTGGGTGGGCAGCTGAGGGTGAGGTTGTGTGGGCAAAGGGTGAGCTGGGACAGACGAAAAGGAGCCAGCTAGCTCTGGCGAGAACAGGGAAGACAGAGAAAACTTGAAACGCAAGGGCCCCAAGTGGGACAGGTTAGGTGTGTCTGAGGAAGAGAGCACAGGCGAGCGCAGGGGCCACAGCCACGGGAGGGAGAGGGCAGAGCCCGGCGAGCCTCGGCACCCGGCCCTGCAGCCAGCTGGCAGTCAGCGTCCATGGAGACCATCACTCCTGGTAGACACGGTCCACGGAAAGCACGTAAACTGGCATTCTGGAAGGTGAGTGTCCAACAGCAGTACCAAACCCCCACGCCCCTCAAGCCCATCATGAGACCTATAAAATCATCCCGAACGCCACCTGCAGCCATGACAAAAACTAACAGAGAACTTAGTTTGCACCAGACCTGGGGAGTAAGAGTGGCTCTGAATGCTTAATCCTCTGGGAAGACAGTACCCAAAGACTGGGTGGTGCTCCAGCCACAGACAGGGGAGGGGCCCTTCTCACATCTTTAGCCTCACCTCTGATGTGAGAACCGTCCCCTGCACGCACCTGCACACAATCCCGTCCCACAGCCTGGAGGCAAAGGTGAAAGGAAGAGGAGTTGAAGGCTGACCTGCTGGCTTTCTCAACAGAGGCCACGTGGAAGCTCATCTTCAGACAGGTTTGGGGGCAGTTATTTATAAAAAGAAGCACCCCCAGATATCCCAGCTGCCATGGCCAAGATCAACTCACACTCAAGGTTAATTAGATAGAAAAATCCAAGTGCTAGCCCACAAAAACAATCTTATGGCCAGGCCTGGCTACATAATTTGCATAGCCCAGTGCAAAATGAAAATGCAGTGTTAAAAAACGATGAACAATTTTTTTAAAGATTTTACTTACTCACTTATTTATTTATTTGGAAAGCACGAGCAGGGGGAGGGGCAGAGGGAGAGGGAGAAAGAGAATCTTAAGCAGACTCCCCGCTGAGCGTGGAGCCCGACATGGGGCTCGATCCCACAACCCTGAGATCATGACCTGAGCCAAAACCGAGAGTCAGATACTTAATTGACTGAGCCACCCAGGCGCCCCAATAAAATGACGAACAACTTCAAAAAGTCACAGCAGAGCACTAAAACAAGCATAAGTCCCTTCTAGGAGCTGGACCGTGAGCCACTGCCCTGGTTGTCCGCACAGGAAGAAGCCAGCCTCAATAAGGGTAGGGGGTGGGGGGGTTGTTTTTAAGCTCTAGCACTAGTAGAAAGGAATCCGCCCAGAAATCAGACCTGTGTGACCTGCTGTGACCTGGGGAATGGAACCTTACCCCCGCCCCCACAGCCTAAGCCTTCCTTGTCCCGAACAATGGGGTTCACGGGATCACATCCTCTGGGCTACTGTCCTGCCGGTAAGGAGGGCAGTGTGAGGCCAGTGAGCTCAGGAAGGTGGAGGTGCTGGGAATGGGGAGGCCCCGCACCACTCGAAGGATCCTGAGTGTTCACCAAGACCGGCAGAGTGCTTGGATTTCTGAAGAACAGTGACATTCCCCAGCCATTAAGTCAAATTAACATAATTCAAACAAAACACCTAATTTTAGCTCTGTGTAACAATTCCTCCTCACCAGAACAGACACCCCTGCCTCCCCTCGCAGGAGCGCAGTGCCCGAGAGAGAGAGAGGCAGGAGGAAACCAAACCACTCCGACACAGGCCTCTCACTGAGGCAGGCACCAAATTGTTCCTAGCTTCACAGCCAAGAGACGTGCTCCTGGCTGGCTTCTGCTGCATCCAGCAGCTGAGCATCCTGCTGGCCCAGCTCCTCGGCGCTTCGCTCGGCAACTGAGCAGGGCTCAGCACTCAGAGCAGCCCCTCTAGGACCAGAGACACCGTGACAGCCCGGCCCAAGTGGGAAGCAGGCGCCCCGAGGCTCTCCCAGGGCACCGGGTCCCACAGCCTCAGCTGTCCTGCCTGTGAAATCAGAGCAGTGTCTCCTGATTGGCCTCCTTCCCTCAAAGAGTTGTTTAAGACATTAAGGATTGTTATTCCATGGGTCTGTGTTGAATGAACATCACCAGATTCATTCAATCAACCCACAGGTTCCGGGGACGCAGAGATGACCAGCTACAACCCTGTGCACCATCTAAGGAGGAAAACAAGCATTTAACCCCGGGATTGGCAAGTGGTACAAGGTCAGATCCAGCCCCCACAAGTGAAGAATGATTTTCACATTTTTAATGTGAAATGGCGGGGGGAGAAAAAGAATAACATTTGTAACACATGAAAATAAATGCCATTCAAGTTACAGTGTCCATAAATAAAGTTGTATTGGAACATAGCCATGATCATTCATTTGCGGCTGCCTTCGTGCCACAGGGGCAGAAGTGAATGCCTGCAGCAGAGACTAAAAAATATTGGCTCTCTGGCCTTTTACAGCAAAAGTTCGCCTTACCTCTGATTTTAACAAAACACTTAGTGCCCTGACACTGAGATTAGCAGTGCTCATGGAACACAGAAGAGGTTATTTCTACTTAATAAAGTCAGGGAAGCCTTCCTGGAAGGGGTGATACTTTTTTCTGCATTTGAAAGACGAAGAGGAGTTCATTTTGTAGCCCAGGGGAGAGGAGTTTCAGACTTAGGTGGACAGCACTGCCAGTATGAACAAGGCCTGCGGGGCATGGCAGCCTATAGGAAAAGACCAGCACATTATTTACAGGAAAAGGAAGGAAGAATATAAAGCTGAAAGAAGACTTAGGCCAAGTGTGAAGAGTGCAGTGTACCTGCAAAGGCGCTTTTCTTGTGCCCCTTTGCCCCAAGAAAGAAGCACAGTGCAAGAGAAGGTATCTAAGATAGATAGATGGATGGATAGATAGACAGATAGGCAGGCCGACTCAGTAACTCAAAGGGGCAACAAGACCTTGCATCCAAATAGTACTCAGAAGTGTCCGGCTCGGGGCCTGCTCAGCCAGGAGCCTTGGGGAGGTCACTGCCTGCATCCAGGCCTCAGGTCCCATCTGTAGAATGAGCAGGTTGTATTTGATGAATGTGCCTCGAAGGCCAGGGATGCACAGAACAAACTAAGTGTCCACCCCAGGCCACGGCTGGCAGCGCATCGGGCCCTGAACCTACCCGGGGCTGCACGTGGCACCAAAAAGCATTAATTAGGGCAGTGGGACAAGGACCAGTTTGGAATAATCTAACCAGGGCACATCTCCTTCCACCAGGCCCGGAGAGGGCTCAGGCTTTTGTGCCCAAATTGGGCTCCCTGCAGCCTCCTTCTAGCAGAGGCACCCAGGGGCTCCCGAAAGGACATAGCCCCTCCGCCCACGGTGCAGAAATGCACACTGATTTCTGCATGTTCTTGTTGTGCCGCCTTTATGTGGTAGGGCTGTTTCTACATGGAACAGAAGAACCCCAATCCCCCTTTCCTTCTCTGAGTTCCCCCCACCATGTTGTGCTCAAAGAATCACAGCTTGTGATTTCTCGCCAGAGCACAGAAGACAGAATCCTGGAGAGCTGGTTCTGGTATTTGCTTGGCCAATAAAGACAGCTGCGTACTCTGGACACATTTCCTTTCTCTGGACCATAGTTTCCCCAGGAAGGGTTGGGGTATGAGATCTCCAGGGTCCCTTCCAATCTGCTATATCAGCTAGCCCACTCCGAGCCCTCCGTTCTACAGGTGAGAAGACAGAGGCCCAGAGAGGTGAAGTGATTTTCCCAAGGTCACCCAGCCACTTCCTGAGGGGCACAGTCAGGACCAGCATCCTTGGCTCCTCCTGTTCCCATTCTCTGGCACTGGGCACGCCCTGCCTGTGTGTCTGTTTGTCTGGATGCCTGTGTCCAGCCATAGCCCTGGGTCTCTCTGCATCCACATCTGCACCTGCATCTCCATCCTCACCTCCACCTCGTGTCTGTGTCTCCATTGCTAGACCCATATCTGCGGTGTTGGCTCTGCTTCAGGGAAGGCACGCCTTCTCTTCCCACTTGCTCTGGAGGACCATGGAGGGCGGCGGGGGTGGTATTTTATCTCCGAGTCAAGGGTAGCATTCTCACCAAGCCCTGGGCTCTGTGTTAGTGCTTACACGCATCCTCCCCTGAGGTACTTACTTTCATTTCATTCCCTTGATCCTCAGAACAGCCCTAGAGGCAGGAAGGTGAAGGTTTCCAAATCGGGTAGCTGGTGTGAACTTCGGCCCTCGCTCTCATCAGATGTATGACCTTGGGCAAGTTACTTAACCTTCCTGAGCCCTCCAAGGTCCTCATTGGGCTGTTGTGCCAGTCCCTCGGGCTAAGTGGGCTCAAGTAAGGGGTGTGCAGGTCAGAGGTGCCTCTTGCCTTCCCTCCTCTCCTTCAGTGGAGGGAACATCAGCCACCTACGGCTGGGCCTCACTGTTCTTCTCCTGGAAGCTGGGTAGGCAACGGATAGATAAAAAAAAAAAAAAAAAGAAAGAAAGAAAAGAAAAAAAACAGAAGGCGACATGGCTTGGTCCACAACTTCCCACATCTGCTACCGCCTGCTTGTTATAAAAAACCAGGACTTTATCGAGACATGTCCAACATTTCAGTCCCAGCTCCAGTGCTCACTAGCATGTGAAACGCACTTAATCTTCCTGAACCTCACCTTCCTCCCATGCAAAATGGAAAAGCTGCTCCCTGCTTCTCCAAAGGGCCATCGGGAGGACAAGGGAAACAAGGCACTGGGTGCTGTAACCACGGCTACTGTCCTCGAGGCGCTGGCTCCCTGGCTCCTGGGGCTCTCTGAGGCCTGAATATTCAGGGGCTCATCTCCCGAAAGATGCGACCACTGGAGAAGTTTCCAGTTCAACAGCAGCCTGGACTGGACTCCCCCTTTCTGGGACACTTCTCTCCTGCCTCTCTCCAGTCCCAGCCGAGCAGCCACTGGAGAAAATGTGACAGGTTCTCGGCGCCAGGGGCTTCCATTAAAACCAGTGAGCCCTGCATTCCAGACAGAAGGACAGGGCCACTGGGGCACAGGCCTGAAATCGGAAAAGACCTTCAGCTGGGGCTGAACGGGAATACTGACCTCTCCTGATAATACTCACTCCTTGGAAACTCAGTCAGTGATGAAGCTGGGATTTTCCAAAAATGCGCAATTCATCTCTAAAAGGGAGCCTCTAAAAAAGCCATGATTGTCTGGCAAACCACATCGTGTATCCAACAGCAAACTGCCTGTGCTTTGGGCCATGGGTTTGCCTGAGTCTGCTTTCCAGGAAAACACAGGCAGCAAGGGCTGCTCGAGCCCCCTCCCCCACTGGAGTCAGGGCCTCCCGGGCTCCACCAAGCTCCACGGGAGGACGAGTCTCGCTTTGCTCATGACCTTGAAAGCAACGCAGCGTGTGACAGATCCAGTCACCTTCCACTGAAAATAGAAGGTGCTCTGCCTCCTGAATTCTCTGTTCACCTGCGGCAGGTACTCTCTGCCCTCCCAGAGGTTACACTTTGTTGCAAACATAGAAGGAGGCACCTTACTGGCCTCAGCAGGAGGTTTATGGAGCCACAGGGGGTCTGATTATTCAGGCTCTCCAAAAACATACACCCCCAAGGACGGGATCTGTTCACCTTGAGCATGGAGACCTTCCAACAGCCCAAGTAACTCACACGTTTTATCAGCACACCTTCTCTCCTTGACCCGTCCACAGGAACAGCAGGGTCGTGGGAGTAACAGACTGGATGGGATGAGGGTCAGCCAGCTGAACCAGAACCCTACGCTGAGTGCTCTTTCACACTTCTGCTAACATTCCTATGCCCTGAAGCCTCATAGCCATTAGAGCTGGACCACAACACAAGACAGCCTCCCCCGCCCCCAGATTTCTCTGCCAGCACACCTGAGGCTGGCTTTGTAAATTCACAGAATCTCAGAATCACTGTACGACCCCCGCCCCCCCCAGAAGCCCTCTAAATCAATCCCCTTATTTTAGAGGAAGGAAAACTGAGGGTCAAAGAAGCATCCAAAGCTACACAAGAGAGTGGAAAAGAAGCAGAACTCGGCTCTCTTAACTCCAAGTCTGTTCTTTTCATCCACAACCACAAGTAGTTAATGCTCACAAATCAGAGAGGTGGTATGGAAGGAAGGAGAGGCTCCATTATTTTATTATTTATTTATTTGAGAGGGGGAGGGGCAGAAGGAGAGAGTTTTAAGCAGACTCCACGCTGAGTGTGGAGCCTGCACGGGACTCGATCTCACGACCCTGTTATTATGACCTGAGCCAAACCAAGCGTCAAAGGCTCAACCGACTGTGCCACCAGGTGCCCCAGGAGAGGCTCCATTAATTGAGAAATGCCAGGTAATGATTTAGTTTCATTTCCTGACTGGGTCCATAATCCTGATTTGTCCTGGGACTTAGTTGAAAGTGCCATTAGCTTTAAAAGGCTTGGGAAACTCCCTGGACCCATACATAGTGGCTGAGTGGGAAGGGATCCTGGACACCACCTCTCCAGCCTCCCTTCAGGGCTGGCACCCCTTCTATCGCATCTCTGACCCCGAATCAGGAAAGCTGCTTAGAGGAAGCGAAGCTGGGCCCTAAGAGAGAGTAGGGAGTAGGCTGAGTTCCAGAGTGGGTGCGGCATGTGAAGGTGCAGGGCTGGGAGCACCACAGGCCCTGGGAGCACAGTGACGGGGGTGATGAGGGATAAGACCCCAGTGGCAGGCAGATCACGAGTGGCCTCGGGAGCTGTGGGAAAGAGTCTGACTTTATCCTAAAGGCGATGGGAAGTACCGAAGGGTCCTTGTGAGGAAAGGGGATGCCTATCACACAGTGTTTGTAAAAGCATGACTCTTGCTCTAAGGTAAAGACTGGATTGGAAAGGCAAAGCCTAGAGGAGGTTATTGCAGGAATGATACATGAGCAAGAGCATTGGAGACACGGGCTGGGGCAGAGAACGGCGGATTCATGGGCAACATCCTTAAACGTCCTACCGGCTGATGGTAGAGCTTCACCCTGGTACAGAATCATAACGTTTTTTCCAACCCCCTTTCTAGGTCCTGTCGGGCGTGGGGTGCTACCCACGTGGAGTATAAGTGTCAAGATTCATCCACACGGCTTGCAGTCCAGATGTCCCCCCAATGCAGGTCTGCTCAAGAACAAGGTCAAAGGCTGAGGCGCATGGGACAGGCAAAGTTTTATTTAGAGTCAAAGAGGAAAAGGCCAGTGGTCACATTTTTTAAAATCTTCATTGATTTATCCATTTGGTGGTCAAAATGCAGACGTGTTTCTCCCTGCCACCCGACCCCCACATCCACAGGCTGTTTATGCTCGTGTTTTAGATTTATCGGTTGCTCTGTGGGAGATGGGTGTGTGTGGTGACGGAGATCCTAGAGCAAACATTTATTGGGTGCTTTACATATATTAACTCACTCAATCCTTTTTTTTAAAGATTTTATTTATTTATTTGACAGAGAGAGACAGTGAGAGAGTGAACACAAGTGGCGGGGGGGGCGATCAGAGGGAGAAGCAGGCTTCCCGCCAAGCAGGGAGCCCAATGCGGGGCTCGATCCCAGGACCCTGGGATCATGACCTGAGCTGAAGGCAAACGCTAAACGACTGAGCCACCCAGGCGCCCCTCACTCAATCCTTGCAACAACCCTGCATGGTTGAGCAGTACATATTACTTTCTCTACCTTATAAATACCACTGATACTCAGGGAGGGTAACTGAGCAACTTGCCCAAAGTCCCCAGCTAATAAACATCTGAGCCAGGACACCAACGCATGGCCATCTGAATCCATCTCACTCCAAAGCTCGCATCTCTTCATTGCTGCTTCAACAGCACAATCAAAGATGACCCCCTGACACGCACTGAAGTCCTCTGACTTTTCTGGTCACCTTGCAACATGAGCATAGTGGAATATGGGGCAGGGCAATCTAACCTCGTTGAGGACTTGGGAGGCCATGTTCACACTGAATTCTGCCAGAAGAGTTGGCATTAGTGTGTGAGGCAAAAGATGCTGCAGACAGAGGCGCCTGGCTGGCTCAGTGGGTAGAGCATGCAATTCTTGATCTCAGGGTCATGAGTTCAAGCCCCACGTTGAGTGTAGCACTTACTTAAAAAAAAAAAAAAAGACTCAACAAATAGCAAGATCTAAAGGCAGAGAAAGCATACATATCTGAAGTACTAGAAGCTCAGAGTCCAGCTGAGTGCAGCATGCAGAAAAGAGATGAAATGGGAAAGGTAGTTATGGGCTAGTCTGGTGGGGGTGGGGGGTTTAAGGAGCCCAGAGTAATGAGCCTGGACTATATTCTAAGGGCAATTAGGAAGCCACTGAAGGATTTAAAAGAGGGAGTGTCAAAATCTGATTTGCATTTTGGAAGCTCACTCTGGCTGCAGAACGGAGGATTAGACCCAACACACACACATTTTCAAGTTGGTTTACAATGGATGGCTTCACATGCCAAGACCCAACTGCCCAGACTTTTGGGACCACACTCCAGCTCCACTTTGAGCCAGTACATTCTGTTACCTACTTGGCTCTAGTCCACATCACCTTGGAATTCTTTATTGGGGGTGTGACATCATCTATAAATTCCAAGCTTTCAATCCAGACACAGAGGCAGAGAAGGCTGGCTATCCTTTCTGACAAGCAGGGCACCCTCTGCCTTTTCTTTTAATTATATTACATTGCAGTTTTAATTACATTACATCTTAAACATATTCTTACCTTTTTATTAGAAACATATTCTTAAAAACAAATTCTTTTAAGCAGCATTTGTAGTGAATGCATAGCATTTTGCCATATGGGCAATGGTGCTGAAGTCCTTCATTGAAAAGTCAGTTAGTCCTGCCTCCCCACAGCCCACCCCAAGCCCCGGGACTTGCCTTCCCTGCAGGCAGGAGCATCCACCAGTCAGATTTCTTAGTTTCACATGGCCGGTAGGCTTTGTCACGTGCATGTGCCCTAGTTAAAGCAATCACTCAGAAGATCTGCACTCCAGGGCCTTGCTGGAAAGCGCGGACTGGAACCGACACCTCTCCTTTCCACCACCAGCCCAACAGACTCCCGGATATTTAAGAACCTTTTCTATTAGCTCTCTCCCTCTCTCAACCGAGAGCTCCAGGAAGCTACCTGACAATCTATGCTCCCAAAAGGACTCATCATTTTCTTCCTAAGCTGTTCCTCGCCTCTTTCCTGGTTCAATGAAAGGCATCGCCAACTAACTAGCCCAACACCAAATCAGAAATGAGGTCGCGTGGACTTTTTTTTTTTTTAACCAATGAGCCACCCAGGTGCCCCTGAGCCATATATTTTTTTTTTGATGTAGTGTTCCATGATTCATTGTTTGTGCATAACACCCAGTGCTCCACACAGAATGTGCCCTCTTTAATACCCATCACCAGGCTAACCCATCCCCCCACCCCCCTCTCCTCTAGAACCCTCAGTTTGTTTTTCAGAGTCCATCGTCTCTCATGGTTCGTTTCCCCCTCCGATTTACTCCCCTTCATTCTTCCCCTCCTGCTATCTTCTTCTTTTTCTTTTTTTTTTTTAACATATGTTGCATTATTTGTTTCAGAAGTACAGATCTGTGATTCAACAGTCTTGCACAATTCACAGAGCTCACCATAGCACATACCCTCCCCAATGTCTATCACCCAGCCACCCCATCCCTCCCACCCCCCACCACTCCAGCAACACTCAGTTTGTTTCCTGAGATTAAGAATTCCTCATATTAGTGAGGTCATATGATACATGTCTTTCTCCGATTGACTTATTTCACTCAGCATAACACCCTCCAGTTCCGTCCACGTCATTGCAAATGGCAAGATCTCATTCCTTTTGATGGCTGCATAATATTCCATTGTATATATATACCACATCTTCTTTATCCATTCATCTGTCGATGGACATCTTGGCTCTTTCCACAGTTTGGCTATTGTAGACATTACTGCTACAAACATTGGGGTGCACGTACCCCTTCGAATCCCTACATTTGTATCTTTGTGGTAAATACCCAGTAGTGCAACTGCTGGATCTTATGGTAGCTCTATTTCCAACTGTTTAAGGAACCTCCATACTGTTTTCCAGAGGGGTTGCACCAGCTTGCATTCCCACCAGCAGTGTAGGAGGGTTCCCCTTTCTCCACATACGTGGACATTTAATCGTACACACATACACACACACACAGGCAAATAGGTTAATATAAGTCAAAGTGAAACCTACTACAGATCAGCCTTGACTACTTATTGGTACCCACTCTACTACAACAAAGACCAATTTTCTCCACCACCCAAATAGCTCATTGGCCACATGCTCTCTTGTCCCCAGGAGCCACCCCAGCTCAAACCAGCCTGCCCCTTAGCTGCATTATCCCTCAGCATGTCACAGAGTTTCTGTGCCAAGGCACAGGAACCTTTCAGACTTCTGCCTGGAGCCCCTCAGGTTGCCTCTGCCCTGTGGACACAGCTGGGCCCCTGCCTTAGCTCTCTCTGCTGCCCCTTCCAGGACTCGCTCACGCCGCTCTCTTTGTTCCCACTGTTGGGCCCATGGTTCCCAGCCCACCGCCCCCTCCAGACCTTCTCGCCCACCCTCCACACACGCTATTGCCTCAGCTGAATGGCCCGGCCCACTGAAGACCCAGCCTCGACCTCCAGAAGCCTCCCGGGCCCCCTCCCCAGGCCACCCCTCTCTTGACCCTGACCAGGCTTACTCCCCGCATGGGACTGGCCATAGCGCTTAAGCCAACCCTTTACTTGCCCCCTTCCTATGGGGAATTGGAGTCTGATGCTGGGTGGAGGGAGGGGCCAGGCACCTGCATGTCTGGCAAGCTCCCCTCGGGTGAGGCTTGCACAGAGCTAACCAGAGAGCATTTGTTCTAGCAGAGCTATGGGAATAAGCTGACGGATTATGACAAGACTAAGGGAAGATCAAACCAGGAGATGAAGGAAAGAAGTGAGGAGTAGAGGCTTTGTATTTACTTATTCTTTTATTCTATATCTAACTCCCCAAAGGAAGTGGGCAAGTAAAGGGTTGACTTTAGCATTGTGGCCAGTCCCAGGAGAAGGAAGCCTATCGCTCTACTAGAACAAAGGCTCTCTGGTTAGCTCTGTGCAAGCCTCACCGGAGGGAAGCTTGCAGGACATGCAGGTGCCGGGCCCCACCTGCACCCAGTGTCGGACTCTGCAGGTGGAGATGGGGCAGGTCTGTGGATAACAAGCCCTCTCCCCCAGCTGCTCTGATACTAGCAAAGTTGAGGGGCCATGGGGCCCATTATCCCATCTCTTTTCTGGTGGGTCTCACCCTGGGTGTTTGGGGGCTGCCCTTTCAATCTCAGAACCGAGTGGAGGAATCACGGACCTCCTTCCTTTTCCCTATAGGGCTTCCTGTTGCTCGGTCCCTACCTGTCCCAATTCTACTTTAATAACATTCACTGCCTTCTGACTTCCTGTTCCTGTCTTCTTCCTGACTGTACCCTGCTCCCTCGGCCGTACTTAGACCACTTGACTTCTTCGGGGCAGCAGATGAAAACATGGGCATCCAAGCGAGGGATGGGCATGGGCAAGAGCTGGGCCACCCTCCCCTCCTGTTCCTGCCATGCCTCGCGGCCCTAAACACCAAGTCCAGCTGTCGACAAGCACTTCATATGAAGGCCCAGGACCCCAGAGGGCCAGGGATTCCTCCACATAACAAGCAAAAGTGCCAGGTAGGAGGAAAGAATAGAGGACAATGGCAGAAATGCTAGTACTCCAGAGCTACACATTATTAAACAATTCATGGACAAGATGCTGACTTGGTAGGCAGAGAAATCTCCACAACAGAAAGTAAAGAGGAAATAACCATTTTGTGAGGCAGAAGAGCCAGAAATAGAGCAGGTAATCTCCAGGATTCAGTTTTCAGCCACTCTTTCATTTGGCCTGTTGTCTTAACCCAAGTGCCTGGGCAGACCCCTCACGGTCACGCGGGCTGCTCCTGAGACCTACAGAGGAGCCTCTGAACACGCATGTTCCAACGGGAATCAGAGGCCAGCACTTCGGTCCTAAGCCCAACTCACCGGCCTCCATTCTGCCCTGGGTTACTTCCTCCTCTGGCAAGCTTCCCAAGAATTTGCAAGTCCTTCTGGTGAAGGCAGCAGAAGTACGTCTGTGCTGTCTCCCCTCTGGGTGCCTCACACAACCTTGACTGCCCTGGGGGTGCGTCATATACCTAAGCAGGCAGCCTCATGCCGAGGTCTGCGAATAAGCTCGGAAACCAGGCTGGGCATGAGCCCCGCTCTGCGAGGCTCCAGGGAGACAATGCCTGTAGGACACACAGGCTCTCGATAAATACAGACCCCTCCTTTGATAAACAAAGCAGCTTGCTTTGCAGTAGCATGGTCAACAATGCTCTGAAATGGACAAAAGTGTACTAACGGAAACGGAATATGTATTATCGCCTTAGCAAAGACACGGAGAAATTCTCTTTGAAGGGAACCATCCAGTCACATTGGAAGCAAAGGAAAAAAGTTTTGTTTTGTTTTTTTTAATTGGCTGACATTAAATCTTCTTTGCTTTAGCTTTGAGCGACCATAATGCACATTTTCCTTTCTTGGTGCATGTGTTACGCTTGCACAGAGTCTCCCTGGAGGGGTCTGGTCTGCCCATAACACCATGTGTTCCATTATCTGTGATATCACACACCCTGGATTTATCAGCCATGGTTCTACCGGTGATGGTATTCTAAGAAAATTTAGGAACCACTTTCATGTTCCCCTTTTGATTTACAGCTACAATTGCCATGCAGGACTTTAATAAAGCCCATCTCAAAGTTTTAGACTGGACCCATGGAGATAACTAAGTCTGCAATAATAAATCTTGTCAAAATGGGAAATTCATTCCTTTCCTGAAAATGAAATGAAGATATGATTTGAAGTACCCTTTTCTCATTTACCAGCACTGAAATAATAATGTGCTGGTCTTCCCAGGCACACATCAAAATTTCACACCACCAACTGGAAGGTCAGGCAAGAGCTCTGGTATTGGATTCATTAGAAAGAATAGTTTAATTAATAATCATTATGTTATTTAAAAAATAATCATTATGTTATTAACTATAACCTTTTGAATATCATGGGAGTTTTAAAGTTTACAAAGCACATTCGTTTGATTCTCATCCCTATTTTGCAGATGAGCAAACTGAGGCTCAGAGAAATTCAGAAGCATATGCACGCACATGTAGCTGGAACTGCAATCCAGGATGGACTCCTAGCCTAGCATGCTGTAAAAGAGAGGTTTTGAGCTGTTTTTCCAGAACCAGAAATGGAGATATGGAGCCAAGGAAAGCTTATTTGCTTTTTTTCAAAAACCAAACATTGATGACTTTGCTTTAGTCAGAATAATTCAGGGAAAAAATAGATTTAGTTGGTTCCAATTCTGTAGGGCCAACTCTTCCAAAATCAGTTTAGTAGAAAGGATAAAACAAGAATGCACATTGCACACACACACCCTAGGACAAAGGTTGACAAGGTGGAGAAGGAACAGTGGGGTGGAGGTGAGGAGGGCATTCAGGAAGGGTTCCCTGAAGAATGGAGTGATGGGCTCGGACACTGAAGGGGAAGAAGTGATGAGAGATCTGCCTCTACAAAGGCATTATGGAGGCAAAGCATGGGGATGAAAAGTGCCTGCACATGATCCCCATTCACTAGTGTCCGTTCATTTTTGTTGAAAGGAGGAGGAAGAAGCCTCAGACTGGGGTTAAGAAAAAGCCATAGTGAAAGGAGATAAGCAGAACCAGTGAGCCAGCACTTTGCTAAGCTGAACAAGAGAAGGGACAGGTCACAGGGGCTGCCACACGGTCCCCTTCACGGGGAGGCCATTTGCTTCAGGTTCTGAGTTTTGGCTGCCGACCCACTTACTTTGAGCAGCGGCTGTGAGGAGCAAAAGATGTGCAAACTAAAGAGTGCTGGACATCACTGAGGATGTAGTGTCTGTGCTCACAAGACCCTGCTCTCCTGGTCTGGCAAAGGGCTGGGGTGTCGGGAGCAGCCAGGGAACAGCCCCAATGCCACTGTCCCTGCAGCTGGGCTGGAAGCACTGGGTTGGGAGAGGAACCTAGAGCAGGCTGGGAAAGTTCGCACAACTTCAGCCACTGCCGGTAGCTCCCAGAGCTCCAGAAAGGCAGGGCTATGGCCGTTTTTGGAGGATCCCAAGGCACTAAAATAAGAAGAGATGCCAAAGCAGGGTTGTGGTATATTTTAAAGGCTCGCAACTAATAAATTAACATGTTTAAATAATGAACGTGCAATGTACCATGATTATGCTATTCCAAAGCCAGAGACTTTATATACAAATATTAATTCATACTGCAACATATACTCGTGATGTGATGTGGCAACGGGACCTAGAGTTAAAGACGTCTGCGGAACACCCTTCTCTTTCCATCCCGTCTGCTATATCTCAGATTGAAAGGATAAACTCATTTGCAGACAACAGCAGAAGTTTACATCTGAGACCCTTACAATCAGAAGACGTGGGCCCACATGACACTCGGGCTTAACTTCCTTCCCTTCACCCCACTCTTGCTCACCCCTCCCCCACCTCACCCCATCACACTCCTGGCCTCGACCTACTCCGGACTCGTGCAAGTCACCCCAAGTCTCCCCTGCGAGTCCAGTCACAGGATCACACAAAGACAGGTCCGCAGTCTGGGAGTGGGGCCTTGTCCCGCTGTGCGAGGGGGGCCGAGCACTCCCCGGGGAGCCCTGTCTGGTCTGGAAAGACCAATGGGCACAGCTGCACAGCAGAGTGGTGAAGACCACGTTCCCACTCCTCTGCTCGCTTGGCTTGTTCTCTGCTCTCTTCTTCTTGGCTCCTTGAGGCCCTGTGCAAACACTGTTGTTCCAAATGGCTAAAACCACTTGACATTTAGTGCAGCAGAGACCCTGCAAGGAACTAACTACATGCTCTGTGGTGGAATTCACTGCACCAAAAAATTAGATCGTTCCACTGCTTGCCTGTGAATCTCTATTGCCTTGCCAATGATTAGAAAAGAAAGAAATGTCAGACTTTCTTCGGATGCCCCCAAAAGACAGTCAAAGAGTATATTGTTCACCTGAACCCGTGTCTATGACAAGACAACATCGGAGCAAACAGAGACAAATATATTAATCTGCTCATTCAACCAATCATCCCATACATGTTCGCTGCACACCCATTATGTGTCAGGCGCCAGGGCTACAGCCAGGAATAGGGTATGATCCCTTCCTTCAACAAAAGCAGAAGATGAAGCAGGGGGACAGAAGCAGGGACAAGGAGAGAGCTTAGCGAACACCATGCCAGGGTACTGACAGGTATGGCAGGGAGCAGGATTAGCGGGACCCCTTAAAGCAGGGCCGAGCTGCCAGACCCTCTTCTCCCTAGCTATCTCCCTCACGCCTTCATCCTCTCCTCCTTTATTTAATTGTGACCCTCCTCCCATGCTGGGCCTTACTTTCTCTCCAACCTCCCTGTCCTCCTCCCCCAACCTCAAGCCCTGGGTAAACATAAAAAGCACACATATTCCTGTGCCCAAGGCATCCTCAGCCTTAGAAAGCTTTCATTCTTCATGCAAATGCCTGCTTTACACATGCTTTGCGATTTATTTATTTCCATCCCAACCTTCAGAAGCAGGGGGACTTATCAGTAAATGTCATAAATTCCGGATTTTTTTTTCTTTAAAGCTGCAGCTCCAACAGCCAGCATCTGACAAGGATGCATGCTACACAAACAGAAACCTGAATGAAGCCCCAGAAGAATGCAGGCATTTTTAGAGCTCCAGAGTTTTAGCTCAATTCCCTGTGTCGAGGTGGTTTCTATCTGTGTCAGTCAGTGCGTCACAACACCAGCCTCCATCCCCCGTTGCACAGCACCCCCTTAGCAAGCACCTTCCCACACAATATCATCAACCATAAAAACTGCAACCAGTGTTGAAGTTACAACCACGATTCTTTCTACAAACGGGGAGGGATTCGGTCTGCTCAGTCAGTCCCCGCTAAGCAGGTTACCCATGGGACAAACACCTTTCCTTTCCGTAAATTCAGCGTGCCCTTGGCTCAGCTATATATTCCTATGAATTACCAATTCACTGGAATAAAATGTTCGCTTGCATCTGTGAAGTTCTTTCTTCGTGCTCATGACAAGGATGGTTCCACGGCAGCCCCAATCTGTGGTGACCAACGGTAAAGTCCTCACCTGCTTGATTTTAATCATCTTTCCCTTCAAACATTCCTTCATTGGCCCAAGTTAGACTTCACCTCAGATGAACCTTCAACCCTGGCCATCTGCTTCCCCGGCCCCTACAGGAGCGTCCTCTGCCTCCTCTAAATATCTCTTTCTGCATGGTTCTGTCTCCCTCACTTTTCCCTCCAGGGCCCTCCACCTTCTTATGATTTTGCATTTTGCTATAAATTTTAACTCTAGTCTCTGAGATGGCCCTCTAGACTATGCCCATAGCTAAGAGACCTCACAGTTATTATGGAATACAAACCAAGCACCCCATATCATACCCTCCTCGCCCCAAGAATTGGCTCTGCGAGTTTATGTCACCACTATCACTTTGACTTAAGATTTCCCTACTATTGTATCAGTCCTAGCACCCAGGGTACGGCATACAGTAATGAATATCTGTATGGGAGATTTCTGAATGCTTACTGACGCAGTATGCTATGACCAGCTATAAAACAAAATAACACAACTCAGGGGGAGGAAAATCTATTTTCATCTAGCACTCAAAATGGACATAAAGTTCATAAGAAGGTAAAGATTAAGACCAAAGAGATAAAAGGAATATTGAGATTGCCACTCTTATGTGTGTGTATTATATGCAGTTGGGATGCAGAGTTATATTGAAGGGAGCTTCATAGGATGGAAAGAAACCAAAGAAGAGAAGAAGGGAGAGTTCTGTTTTGACTATTGCTCAAAAAAATTATTTAAGGTATCAGGAGCATCAAGGAAGAAGCTCCAGAGCAAGAAGTGGGATAAAAACACCGAGTGAGCAGTTTGGGAGAGGATGGGCTTGGCTCCTAAAGCAATAGGCAGGAATGGAAATAGAGAGCACGCTTTTCTAACAAGAAATTTACATGCATGCCAAGAAAGTGGGTGAACACTGTCAGATATAACCAGACTTCCCCCTGCCTGACTCACAGGATGGGCTCTGGTATTTCAGACCCTAGCAGAAGGACTTGAGATTCTCTAAGTGGCACCAACCCAAACTCTGATTCACCATAGGTTTGGGGAAGGCCTCTTTTTCCGTCCTGCTAAAGGGGTGGTGCCTTTGGGAAACTACTATTTACACACACCATGGAAATCCCTTGAGGGAGGAGGGGCTGGCTCTTGAAGGGGTGCAGGAAAGCCTAGAGTGGGCTGGTTAATTCGGTTACAGTCAGAGAACATCTCTGCCCCTGTGTCTCATCTCTAGGAAAAAGCCTGATGTTGGTCTTGCTGACCAACTGCTAAGTGGAGTGTGACCCACAAGCTGTCTTTTCTGCTGTCAACCAAGGCTCCAAACTTCTTTCTCAGCGTGAGACAATTTCGGGGGGGGGGACCCAAAACCAAAAACATTTCCTTCTCAATCAAGACCAGTGCCTCTGCCTGGAACCCTGAGGGGTCCCATTCCCTGGTGAGTAAGCTTGCAGGCTGTGCCACACACGGACTTCTTTGGGTTAAAATGGCTCTCCTGACGTTGGAGTTCAGCCCTACCTCCACTTCCCAGAACTGCATCCATGTACTGCTGGCCTCCTCCACGGGGGGAAGGTGGGCTCTAAAACACCTCTTAGCTGGAGCCTTCTGCCCAATTAACCACACCCTCCCTTTGCAATGAAAGATATTTCAGACTAAGAGGTGTTTCTCACCAAAGGTGTTTCTAGAGGTGCTTTGAGTCAGGGGTAGGGAGACCTCAGACCCAGAAGAAAATGCTCAACACACCAACAGCTGCTTTAAGGGGTCTGGGTCATGGGGTGGGGGCAGGGAGATACCTTGTCTCGGCACCCCTCCACAAAAAGGCAGACCTGTTCTCTGACCAGGCCCTTGGGCCAAGCTGGACAGCACCCTGTCTGGCTTCCAAAGGAACTTCCCCTCCTGGCCATCAGTCGCTCATCTTGAGTGACCCAAACATAGGATGCTGCCAAATGCCCCGGGGGCATGCCTTTCTGCATCTGGACTCGGGAGGGTTAGGAAAGGCACTTCCTGGGCTCGAGAAGGGTCGAGGAAGGACAGGAGAACTTGGGAACAAAGCTCTCCTTGTGGGAGCGTGGGTCACCGGGGGAGGCGCCAGGCAGAGCAGCCTCGGGAGCCCGGAGCCGCATTTCCCCAAACCAGCTTCCTCTCAAAGCCAGGAGAGGCGGCGAGCCGGAGCGGAGTAGCCCATCACCCTCGCGGGCCGCCGGGAGGCCGGAAAAGTTCCTCCCAGGGCGGCGCGGGCCTGCCGGCATCTGTCCAAGGTGCTGAAAGGTCTCCGCGGCCGGCGGGCCGGCGGGCTTCTGCGCGCCTTCAGCCTGCTGGCCGCCCGCTCTGCCCTTCCAGCCTCTTGCCCTGTCCTCTGCCCCGCCGCACCAAAGCCTCTTCCCTCCTCCTCTTCCATCCCGCGCCCTCTAGTCTCGAGCGGCATCAACTCCGCCGGCGCCCGGGTCTCCGCGCCCCCACCTCGTTCTTAGGTCCGCCGAGCCCCTTTCCCCAGCGGCCACCTCCAGGGCGCCTCTGCCGCCGGGCTGTCGCCGCCGCCCCCCTCTTACCTTCTTCTTTCGGTCACGGGAGCGGTTCCTCCGCTTCCTGTTGGATTCCTCCTTCTCCTTCTGCTCCTGGAGGGCCTGCGCCTCGATGTCTTTGATTTTCTTCAGCTGTTTGGCCGCTTGAGCCATGGCGGGTCACGGTGCTCCGGTCCCCGCCTCCCGGACCCCTCACACTTGGCAATCCAGGTGGCGACACCCTCCCGAGGAGGGAAAAAAAAAATGAGTCTCTGCTCCGCGGAGGGGGGAGCTTCTTTCCCCACCGCGGGAAGGATGCGGCCGGGTCGGCTGGGGAGGCGGCTGCAAGACGCTCGGAGGGCGAGGCGCGCCGCGGCTGCCCGGCGGCCCCCGGATGGCGCCTCCCGCCGCGGCCGGAGCTCGCTCGCCAGCGCCCGGGACGGGCTCTGGGCTCGGCCCCGCCGCCTCCCTCCCTCCGTCCCTCCCTCCCTCTCCTGCGGCGGCGGCGGCGGCGGCGGCGGCGGCGGCGGCGGTGCGGGGGGCGGGGGCGGGGAGGCGGCTCGTACTGCGGCGAGCGGCGAGCGGGCCGGGGAGGAGGCGGACTCCAGCAGTTAACGCAGGAGGGCGCGGGGGCCGCTCGCGGCCGGGGGACCCGGCCGGCCCGACGAGGCTGGGCGCGCTCGGCGCCCGCGCTGGTGCATTGCGAGCGGCCGGCTACAGGCGGGCGGGCCGGCCGGGCTTCCACCACTGCAGTGCCGCCGCCGCGGCCGCCAGACGCACGGGCCCCCGTGCCGTCGGGTCTCAGGGAACAAAGCCGGTCGCTCTACCCGGAGCTATTGGGGCGCCACGGGGGACCCTACTGCGGGCAGCCTCGCCGCGCCGAGGGGCGAGGGGAGGCTACGGCGGGCGACGGGCCCCGTGCCGAGGCGACCAGCAGACCAGCGCGCCTGGAGGCGGCGGCGGAAGCGACAGCACCCGTGGGGCGCCGAGGCTCGGACCGCGCGGCTGGGGTGGGGGCGGGGGCGGGACAGGGGCCGGGCCTTGCGGCGCCCCCCGGCGGCAGCCGCGGCACGGCCGGGCCAAGCCAGCGCCGAGCCTTCGCGGTTGTTTTGCCGAGGGCGCCCGCCGAGGGGCGCGCGCGGTGCCAAGGCTCCCCGGGGAAGAGGCCGTTTCCCCCACGTCGCTAGCTTAGAGCTTGATTTGCCCCTTCTAGACCATGTGGGCCTTTCATTTGCATATTTGCCAATTATAGCTAGAAAACGTGTCCAAGATGAAGTGAGCAGTTTTCCCTTGAGTTCCCTTTTGACGGGAGTGGAACTAGGTTTTTGCACCAGAGACCGCCCACCCCCCATTCTCAACACTCTCACACACACCCCCTCTCTCGGCAACGCCGCCTTTCCCGGGGTTCAGCTGTAAAGAACCAAACACCTGGCTGTTTAGGTCACGCAGCCGCAAAGGCAGGCTGCGGAAGGAGGAGGGGCCTTAAGCTCATCCACCCCCTCCTTCGGGCGACCCGCGGGAAAACCGAGGCCCCAACTTGGGAACCACTGCCCCTCCAGTCTGGTGCCGCTCCCAACCCACTCCTTCCATCAGGTGGCACGGAGCTCCTGACCCACATAAGGTAAAAGTGCATTTGTAGAAAATAATATTTAGGAATTGGTGAAGTCAGATGAAATAGTGTGCTTCCTTTGGTCCTAAACTGAGGGCTTGATGCAGACATTTAACCAAGCACAGAGCAGAGCCTGGCGAGTGGGAATCTCTTCTGTATTATGGCCAAATGCCTCCCAAAGGGCTCTGAGCACGCCCCTCATCCCTGCCTAGTCTTCCACCATCCTCTCTACCTAGATGCGAGTCAGTAATTAAGGGGCTGGCTGAACCTTTGCTTTGACCATTGTCCCCCAGGGCTGGGTTCTGGACCCTCTTCTCCTCTCTCTAGCTCAGCATTGTCCAACTGAAGCTTAATGGAAGCCACAAATCCCAATCTCCTATGTAATTTAAATTTTCAAGTAGCCACATTTAAAAAAGTTAAAAGAAACTGGTAAAATTAATTTTAATGATTTATTTTATTCAGTGTATCCAAAGTGTTATCATTTCAACATGCAGACGATGTAAAATTATTAATGAGATACCTCACATTCTTTTATACTTCAACATTCAGTGTGTATTTTATATTTAGAGCGCATCTCAATTCAGACCAGGCACATTTTCGTTGTTTAGGAGGTACATGTGACTCCTGCTTACTGTGTTGGACAGCACAGCTCTAGATGGTCTCCCCAAGCCAGCTCCCCCGTGTCCATGGCTATAATCAGCCTGCCAAGGAGGCACACATTTCCTCTCGGGCGCAGACCTCTCCTCTGAGTGCCAGGCCCGCGCACCTGTGACCGGAGGCCTCCTCCCTGTTAGCGCCTGCATCCCTGCTTGCCACCCGCCCATCCATCCCTCACAATGCAGTCACACTCATCTTTTCAAAATACACATCTGATCATTGTCACTTCTCAGCTTACCATCCTTCTTTTTGGCTTCTAGGACAAAGATCAGAATCTTCTGTCTGGCCCAGGAGAACCCGAATGATCAGGCTCTTCCTACCCCCGGCTGGTCTTACCCCAGCTGTGCCCTGGTACAGTGCTCCAGCCCCACCTTGTCAGTGCTGTCCCTGCTGCCCAGCCCGGACTGCTCTGTCCCGGTCTAACTGTCCTCTCAACCAGGCCCTAGTCTGGCTAATTCCAGCTCACTCATCTACATCAAGGGAGTCTTCACTTTGTCCAGCAGGCCCTTCTGGAGCCCCCAACTAGCTCTACCATCTCATCATAACACCATCTGTGCCTCCTTCAGAACACCTGCCCTAAGTACACTTTTACACTGGTGTGATGGTTTTTTTGATGCACGTCTCCCCAACTAGACTGTAACTCCGTAAGGGAAGGCATAGTGTCTGGTTTGGCTCACCCTTGTATCCTCAGTAGCTTTCATGGTGCCTGGCACATAGTAGGGCTCAATAAATGTGTGTGAAAGAATCAACAAGTCTACCATGTACGGGCTTCAGGAATAACAATAAGACTAGCTGACACTTATTCAGCACTTCCATTTGCACTGGGCATTGTCACCAGCTTCCAGATGGGGGAAATGGGGCACAAGGGAGTGAAGTCACTTACTCAAGGTCTCAGCTCATCAGTCGTGGAGCCAGGATCTGGCCCTCACCGGCTGGCCCCAGAGCACATACTCTTAACCATGAAGCTGCACTCAATTACTCAATCTCCTTATCTATAAACAAGGACACTGGTAATACCTCCCTTGAAGCATTGTCAGGAGGACGCGGGGAGAGAGCAAATGCGAAATGATTCAGGAAAACAAAGTGCCGTATCAAGCTTCAGTTTCCTCTTTTTTTGTTGTTTTAAATTAAATTATAGTTGACACACAATGTTACATTGGTTTCAGGTGTGCAATGTAGGAATTCATAACTCTCTACATACGTTATGCTATGCTCACCATAACTGTAGCCACCGTCTGTTACCATACAATCCTCTCCAGTACCGTTGGGTATACTCCCTACGCTGTGCCTTTCATCCCCTGTGACTTAATTCCTTCCATACCTGGAAGCCCATATCTCCCCCTCCCCTGCACCCATTTTGCCCATCCCCCCACTCTGCAACCACCAGTTTGTTCTCTGCATTTATGAGTCTGTTTCTGTTTGTTTATTCCTTTGTTTTGATTTTTAGATTCCACACATCCATGAAATCATATGGTATTTATCTTTCTTTGTCTGACTGACTTCTCTTACCGTAACACCTCTCGATCCATCCATGTTGTTAAAAATGGCAAGATCTCATTCTTCTTTATGGCTATATTCCCTTGTGTGTATACACCACATCTTTATCCATTCATCTGTGGATGGACACTTGGATTGCTTCCATATCTTGGCTATTATAAATAATGCTGCAATAAACATGGGGGTGCAGATATCTTTTCCAACTAGTGTTTTCATTTTCTTTGGGTAAATACCCAGTAGTGAGATTACTAGATCATATGGTATTTTTATTTTTAAATTTTTTGTGAGCTTTAGTTTCTTAAGGCAAGGAGTGCAGAGATTGGACGACTTGGTGTCCAAGGTACCTTTCAGATCCAGAATCCTGATTTCTCCTATATATCAAAATCCTCATAGGAAACTTTTGAAGATTAAAAAAAAATTCTGAGACACAGAGGGAAAACATTATCATTAATGAACCGTGGGCAGTGAGTACAGAGGCCCTGCCCCAAATCACCCTTCATGGTGGCAGCTCTGGCCTTGTATTTCAAAAACCCCATAGGGGGAAAGATGAAAGTCCTGTCCATGTCAGGGTTCCTTTGTAGGGTTGTCCCCCTGGATCCTATTATATGTTAGGAAGATTGCAAGCTGAGAAAATGGGATTGTGCTGTCTGAAGGCATGTGCTCCCACAGGCTGATGTGGAGGAGGGCAGAGGGGTGAGGGGCCGCTGCACCCCTGCAGCAGATGAGGACACAGGAGAGAACATCAGAGCAGTTAGAGGGGCTTCCTTCCTCCTGGTCAGAGGACAGACAGTGTTGGGCATCTGTGGAATTCTAGACACTCCTCATGTCACAGAGAATAACGATAATGATCATTTATTTACCGACAGTTCACGATGCCCTGGGCACTACTACTCATTTACATAACATTTATTTCTCATCACAAAGGCCTTGTTACCCCTACTTCCCAGAGGAGGCAGCCGAGGCTCAGTGTGTTTACCTGACTTCCCTGAGGTCACACATCTAATGGGGCAGTCAGTATTCAGACCCAAACTGCCGAACTCCAAGCCTGACCTTAAGGAAACCATCAGGTGACTGGTTTTGCCAGTGACTCAGCGGGTTCTCGTGCAGTGCATAAGTAAGAGTAATTATGTGAGTTAGCCGCATCCAGTAATATCCCCAGGCCGCCAACCAAAGGGCCAGCCTATTCCTCTGATGGTGTAGAAACAAAACCCACAGCGCTCTGGGCAGCATCCAGAGACTGCCCCTCTGTGGTCACTGAGGGCCACTTCCTCCCCTGCCACAGACCCATCTGTTGACCAAGTGGATGTGTCAGAGCTGTAACCCCTGCTCGGGCTCTTCTTGCCTTTTCTTCTCGCACCCCAGAGTCCTGCGTGCACTCACGCTGAGGGCCGGCTGCCCGCTCAGAAGTATGGGAAAGCGGCCGTGGGAAGCAGTGAGAGACCCCAGGACAGGGGACAGCCCCCAGAAGCCCCTCTTCCTTCTTTCTCCCTGGTGACCACTATTACTCACCTTAGCTGTTAAATAAAAGGGGAAGAGATCCATTTTTATAGTTTTGCTTTCTTCCCTAAGATTTCCAACTAGTTCCCTCGACCCCATTCTGTTATGATGCATTTATGCAACCAGACTGATTTGTGTTCTTAAAAGAAACATTATTAATAATTAATAAAGCTTCCCAAGATAAAAGCTGCCTCCTGCACTAAATAATATAAATAGCTAAAATACATGGACTGTACCAGACATTCTTCTGAGCATATTTAACCTGGGCAGCAACCTCAGAGTTAGGCACCATCAGCATGAGCAACATTTTACAGATGAGGGTACTGAGGCACTGACAGAAAAAAAAAACAACAGAAATGTATCATCTAGTAGATCAGGGGCTGGAAGTCCGGGATCGAGGTGTCTGCAGCGTTGGTTCCTTCTGCTGGCCGTGCAAGACAACTGTTCCAGGTGTCTCTCCTGGCTTCTTGTAGCTTGGGCACTCCTGGGCTTGGGGATGGGGAGCTCCCTGTGTCTTCACCTTGTCTTCCCCTGTGCTGTGGTCCCTGTGCCCCAATTTCCCCTTTTCATAAAGACACTAATCGCATCAGATTAGGGCCCAACCTAATGCCCTCATCGCTTTTCTTATGATAAATGTGCATATTGTTTGAGGGCTTTCATGTGGAAGGGGTAACAAATTTATTTAGACCAGTTTAGAAGACAGAACAACAATCATGCCCCCCCTTCTCCCATTAGCCCCCCTTCTCCCATTAGCCTCCCCCTTCTCCCGTTAGCCCCCCTTCTCCCGTTAGCCCCTCTTCTCCCGTTAGACCCCCTTCTCCCGTTAGCCCCCCTTCTCCCGTTAGCCCCCCTTCTCCCGTTAGCCCCTGCTGGCCTTTCAGATACTAGATCGAATGTCATTCCTTGCCAGTAAGTCTTGCTTGCTTGCTTCTTTTTAAAAATTGAAACAGAGTTGACCTAAAATGTAGTAGTAGTTTCAGGTGTACAACATACTGATTGACAGTCTATACCCTACACATGCTCACCACGGTAAGTGTCGTCACCAGCTGTCACCAAGCAATGCTATGACAGTATTATTGACTCTATTTCCTATGCTGTACTTAGTAACTCGATCATTGGCAAAGACCCTTTTTCCAAATAAGATAGTCCCATATTACACACACAAATGAGTGACTACTCTGAAGGTCACGTTCATGAGTACTGAGGCTTAGGACGGCAACATCTTTTAGGGGACCCAGTTCAACCCATAACACTCACTTCCCTCCTTATTAACAACCTTTCGGAGCTTCCTTCCTCTCACCTGCTGAATGAAGGAAAGGTTCCCCCAGGGTGAATGGCAGGGCTCCCCTTGGCTGGGTCCCTCCCGGCATTCGGGCCTCTCCCCCACACCCCTTCATTCCGTCCCCGGCAGAGGACAGTATCCCACACCTTCACAGCACTAACTGGGTTCTCCCTGCCTGGACCGTCTTGTCCTTCTCTTCCTTTCCGATGCTCCCTCCCCCCAGATCCATGCAATTCCAACCATCCATCCAGGTGTAGGCACGGAAGAGCCTTCCCAGACCCGCCAGTCATCAGAAGCCATCAGGTTCTACGCACATTGCTGTTAGGACCTATCACAAAACTTAGTTGCTTTCTGTTTCACTTCCCTCCATCCTACTGGCCACTCTCGGTTCAGCTCAAGTACACCTTCACCCCACCTCATTCACCCACAAAGCAAAGACTAACCACGTGCTGGGCACCAGGCACCGTGCAGAGTTGTGTTCACTGCCTCTTTGGAGCCTCACTGCCCCCCCCCCCCAGGTTACAGGACATTGTGGTACAGAGCACAGGTAAGTGACTGGTCCCAGCGTCACCCTGAGTGACGGACGCCTCCCTGGTTGTTTGTGTGTGTCACTATACAAATCCTCTTGCATACAATTGCAGGGGGTTCTGAGAGACTAAGTGAGAGAAGGGGGAAGACCTTGTGGACACAGCAGTCCCTGGTGGGTCAAGGGAGATGAGTCAGCAAAAGAGTTGAGAAAGAATGGCCCCAGGGACCGGAGGAGACCCAATTACCCAGTGGCTCGATGGAAGGTGACAGACTTTGGGCTGGGAATTAGGAGGGGCTCGTGGCACGTCTTATTCATGCACACATCCCGAGCACCTTGCGCAGTATTAGGCCAAGAATATGTGTCAGTTAAGTGTCTGCTGAATAAAGACAGGTGAGGGAGGGAGCGAAGGAGGAAGAGAAGCTGCAGGCCTCTTACGGTCAAATCTCCTGATTCAAAATAGGGCCCCAACCCTATTTTAAAATCTTTGCAGTTTTCCCACATACCTTGCACCAATTTTCAGCCTTTGCCGTCAGCGGCTCCTCTCCCCTTTACTCTCCGGACCTTTACCCCAGCCCACCCCACACTCCTGTTCCAGAGCAGCTCTCAGTCCCACCTGATACGGCCCAGCAGCGGTATTCCGCACAGTGCTCGGAATGCCCTCTGCTCTCGGGGCACCTGCCGGCCAGCTTCCCCCTGACTTCCTGGCTGCTCTCTCGCCTCTCTGCCTTTGCTTATTGGCAGTCCCGGGATCTCTCCATGGACCACCCTTCTCCCTCTGCCCACACTCTGGTGCCCACTTGGTCTCGTGGGTTTGGCTCCATGGGTCTGCCGATGGCTCCCACACATACTTCTTCTGCCTGCCCTGTCTCCTGAACGCAGTTCTAGCATCCAGCTATGGAAGCATCATCTCCTTTTGGATTTCTAACAGGCTGCCCTACACCCAGCAGCTTCCAACATGCCCAGCGCCGAGTCCCTGCCGTCTCCCCACTCCCACTCCGCCCACAGGCTTGCCTGTCCCACAAAATGGCAACTCCACTCCCCTAGATGCTCAGAACAAAAACACTGGAGTGCTCTTGATTCCTCTTTCTATACCATTCCACATGTGACTTGTCAGCCGTTCTTGCTGGCCCTGCCTTCAAAATACATCTGGAATGGAACCATGTTTTACCAGCCCCTCTGTCTCCGCCTTGTTCAAGTCACCGCTGGTACTCATCTGAGGCACCGAACAGTCTCTCCGCTGGTTTCCCTGCTTCCTCGTCTGACATCTCAAGTCAGCAGCCAGGATGCTTCTGTCAAAACATAGGTCAGACCATGTCAGACTTCTCTGTTCAAAACCCTCCAACAGTTTTCCATCTTGAAGGAAAAGCCAACGCTGCCCCCCGCCCCCACCGCTTCCCTACACACCAGGTCCCCTCCCTGACCTTCCACTACTCTCTTCCAGACACGCAGGGCACATCGCTGCCTCGGGGCTTCTGCACCTGCTGTCCACCTCATCCCCTAACACCCACCTGCTTAGCTTATCCCCTCGCTCGCTTCCGATCTCTACTCACAAGTTTCTTTTTCGGTGAGGTCTTTGTGTTAGCTTGCTCAGGCTGCCGTATCAAAGCGCCAAGACTGTGGGACTCCAACAACAGAAATTTATTTTCTCACAGTTCTGGAGGCTGGAAATCCGAGAATAAGATGTCTGCAGGGCTGGCTTCTTCGGAGGCCTGTCTCCTGGGCTTGTAGATGCCCATCTTCTCCCCAAGTCCTCCTGTGGTCTTCCTTCTGCCTGTGCCCTAATCTCCTCTTCTTCAAGGTCACCAATCCTGTGGGATCAGGACCTACCCTAATTATCTCATTGTAACTCACTTAGCTCTTAAAGACCCAATCTCCACATACAGTCACACTCTGAGGTGCTGAGGGTTAAAACCTCAACATATGAATGGAAGGGTAGGGCGAAATTCAGCCTGGAACAGTCTTCCCTAACCATTTTACCTAAAACCCCACCCCCCTTTGCCCCACACACTTCGTTTCTCCCTATTCCTGTTCGTATTTTTCTCACCAGCCCTTATCACTACCTGCCACACGATGTGTTGTCACGATGTACTGTATTCTCCTATGTCGCCCCCACTAGAGTGTAAGCCCCACGAAGGCAGGGGCTTTTGTCTGTTTTGTTCACCGCATTATCCGCAGCACCTCTCACAGAGCCTGGTATACAGCAGGCACTCTGCTAACACGATACAATTAACATATATCATTAATACACATTTAATGCGTGAAAGCCACAATTGGGTTTGCAAGGCCTCCAGAGCATCCTGGTGTTCATATTTCTTTCTTTGATTATTTTTATTAAAGATTTTTAAATGAGTTTTGAAAATGGACTCATCATCGAAAACATTTGTCATCATCATTCATAACAAGCGTTTGCTCATTTATTAGCAGATTGTTTTCTCCCTGGTACCTTTTCCCTCAACCCAACTGCAGGAAGCCTTTTCGTTTCTTAACCTCTTTTTGGAACCAGAAAGCATGTAATTTTTTTTCCCTCTTGCCCTTCTGTTTGGTATTTAAAAACACACTCTGAGAGGCATAAATGCAGCTCTTTTTTTTTCCCTTCGGTGAATTTTCTGTAATTGTGGGCCCTGCTTTACGAAGACTCAAAGTACAAGAAGTTGAAGATGCCAAAAACACCAAGTAAAAGGAGGGGGCGCAAAGGGAAGGATGATTTCTTTGCTAAAAGATCTTTTTTTTTTAAAGATTTTATTTATTTATTTGAGAGAGTGAGAGAATGAGTGATGGGGAGGGGGAGAGAGAGAGAGAGAGAGAAAGAGAGAATAAGAAGCAGACTCCTCGCTGAGCAGGGAGCCCAATGTGGGACTCGATACCAGGACCCTGGGACCGTGACCTGAGCCGAAGGCAGACACTCAACCAACTGAGCCACCCAGGCGCCCCTCAGAGATCCTTTTTTTAAAAAAATTATTTTCTTTTTAAGGATTCAATGTGCATGTCCTTAATAATGGCTTTCCTCTGGTGCTTTCCACGTGGCTAGACTTTGACATTTTCATTCGTGCAGTACTAGTTCGAGTACTGTGTTTGAGCATTGAGTTGGATACAGCTGTCCCAGCATTTTTTGGGTAAAGGCCTTCTCTTAACCTTTTCATTTATTCCCACTAGAATTTCTAAATGGCTACTCTAGGCCCACACTGTTGGGATCAAGGCCTTGTGTAAGGACAGGGCGGCAGGGCGGTGATGCAGAGTCATGTGGAGGAGTCCAGAGAGGGAAACCGGTGACAGGCACCTCTGCTCCCAACTTGGTGTCCGTCACAGCTTCCTCTGATTTCACCTGTGACCCAGGGGGAAAGGCAATCACAGGATGGGATTTCAAGAGTTCAGAGACAGTACCCCTCATCCATCAGGACCTCAAAGTCATGAAGGAGGGCGGCCTCCAGAACCCCTGATGGAATCACAGGATGTCAGAGCCAAAGACTGCTGACTTGATATGTCAGCCCTGCAGACAAAGGCTCTACGATCCTCCCTTCCTCATCCTGCCAGGGAGGAAACTGAGGCAAGGGGAGGTTACGACTTGCCCGAGGCCACCCAGGGGTGCCTAGAGGGGCTAGGAGAGAGGGCCAGATTTCCCTGAGACAGCCTGGGATGGCGGTTCCGGAGACAGCGATGCTCAAGGGAGGAGACAGTCCTCTGGATGCAGCCGAGGGGGTGTCTTGGTTTGAGGGCCGCCAGGCACTTCAGGTTCAGCTGAGGTGCATCTTGCCAGGTGTCCCAGTGCAAGGTGCTGCCTGAAACAGAGAGCCATACAGGTTGCGGGAGGGCCTGGACAAAGGCGCTGAAATGGCCAGGCACAGGGGAGGGTCAAGGAGGGAAAGGACCTGCCATGAGCCCTTGCCAGTGAATGAGCAGACAGGAGCATCCTGACCCGGCTGTCAGGGCGCCGTCCCAAGGGGGAGCCAGTGACCCCTGTGATGGGGGCCTAGAGCTGGTATATTAAATTAATAATATGCAGATTATGAACCGTTGACTGAGGGGGCACGAGCCACCCCCACAGTATCTGAGCTCCCACTTTGGGGAAGGGAGAACCTTGGGCTCTTTTGGATTGAAGGCACAGTTTCAATTCACTCACAAAGGAAGTCAAGTCACAGATTAATGACCTACACATTCCAGAAACTGGGCGGGGTGTGTGGGCCACGCACAGCGGGGAAGGCCAGTCCTCCGCCCCAGGTCAGCAGCGAGCAGGGGACGGAGAGCAGGGAAGCAAACACCTACTACTTAATGAGGGGGTTGGAGCAAAAGTCACTAACTTTTCATGGACTCACTCTGAGTGGTTATTGTAAAGGTGCCCCCAGAAAAGCAAAGGGGGAACCTGGGGTGAGAATCCTAAGTCCAGGTTCCTATCTAAGTGCCCAGACTCTCAGGGCGCCTGGGTGGCTCAGTCAGTTAACTATTGGACTCTTGGTTTTGGCTCAGGTCATGGTGTCCCGGGTTGGGGAGTCCCCTGCTTGGGATTCTCTCCCCTCCCTCCCCCTTCCCCTCTGCTCCTCCCCCTGCTCGTGCTCTCTCTGTCCCTCTCCAAAATAAATAAGTAAAATCTTTAAAAAAAATGTTCAGACTCTGCGTGTTTGCAAAGTTGTCATACTGTCAAATGCCAAGGCAGCTCTCAAAATGGCTGTTTTCTCATCACATTGCCCAGGGATCAGCTCTGTGACTCCCTGAGCCTCAGCAAGTGGGAACGCAGCTCATTGGGTCTCTCTCGTCCTGTCACCGCTAGGCCTTCGGCCTAATCCAGTGCGGGCATAGAACTCAGTCCATGTCTGTTGAGTGAATGAACGAGACATATCTCCGTACACAGAATCACACATGGCCTCACAATGACAATCAGGTTGTGCGACCACAGGAGAACCCCCTACCCTCTCCGGGCTTCAGCATCCTCATCTCTAAAACAAGATGCTCTGCAAACTCCCTTCCACCTCAAATATTCTCAGATTCCGTGAAGTTGTGCACATTTAAAATCAATTTCCCATCTACTAAGACCAAAGGCAGACATCCACAGAGATCCATATTTCAGCATGAAGAGTTTCAAATGTGTCTGAACATAAGCTGCGGAGCGTTCTGTTTAACCTTTCAACATAGGTTTGGTTTGGCGTCGAATCCAGCGCAAGGTGAAAGGCGCCCTGGAGTGACCAGGCAGCCCTGAGCAAGGACAGGAGTCCAGGCCAGGGCAGGTGGAGGGTGTGGGAAGCCAGCCACCTTCTCAAAGGCATTTCGGAGGAAAGGGAGCGGGCAGCAGAGTAGGGTGAAAAAAAGAGCGAAGGAACAAGAGGAAAAACACAAGTGAGAAGGAGCAGAAGGAAAGCAAAGTGAAGGGTAGGGCGGTTTTCGGGGCCAGAGAATGTGAGCGATTTCACCTGCCGAAGTCACTCCGGTCATACTCAGGTGCCTCCTGAGCCTATCTCTGGCACGGCCCTGGGCGGAGGGCCTCTCGGTGGCACTGGGCACCCGTGCTCCAGCTGGCCCACTGAGCAGGAAAAACCTACAGGCCACAGGAAAAAGTGAAAAGCAGTATGAGTTAGTCCAGACGCATGACGAAATGTGGCCACACGGTGGCAAACTATGCAGCCCTTAAAAAGAAGGAGGCCACCCCAGGTAGTGCAATATGCATACAAGCTCCCCAAGAAACAGCAAGTGAGATGCAAGGATGATGAAGAACAGCACTGATGGGAGGCTTTCGCCTGGGTAATAAACAAGGGAGCAGAGCTATTCGAGAGAGCCGCGCAGAGAAAATGTCTGGAAAGACACAAGGGAATTCTTAACCAGGCTGCCCTTGGGGAAGGGACAAGGAACTGGGGAGGCGGAAGGGGTTTAGCTTCTCATTGTCTGCATATCCTTTTATGCAGTTTTAATTCTTTAATGTGAGGATGTCTTACTATTGATTACTAGTTAATTGCTACGAAGCCCAGCGTTTTTAGGCTCTCTTTGGTTGCTCTGGGTTTTCCCTGCCCCTGTCTCCTGGAGTCTCAGTCATCTCCTGGCAGGTCGTTGATGAAGGACTCATGTCGGTGCCAGTGTGAAGCTGGTCAAGATGGTTCTCTTTCATTCTCGTTGTTCCGTATTTACCCTTCCCGTGAGCCTGTCGACGGCTTCCCAGCTCTTCTCCCATCAGTCATTCAGTGCTGCTCTGCCGGCTGGCAGACCCACCTTCCTGCTGGCAATGGGTCCCCGAGACAGCCCCAGACCTGCCATCAGGGCAATCTCTCAGAAGACCTAGGAAGAAAAAATTGGTCCCAGCTCTCCTTTGTTGGTTCTTTCCTTTCTCGCTCTCTCTCTTTTTAAATTGTAATAACATATAGAACATAATTTTACCACGTTAAGCATTTTAATTGTTCGGTGGCATCAAGTACACGCACACTGTTGTGAAGCCATCCCCACCATCCATCTCCAGAACCTTGTCATCTTACCAAACTGAAATTTGGCACTCACTAAACACTGACTCCCCATTCCCCACTCCTCCCAGCCCCTGCTGGTCTCCATTCTACTCTTTCTATGAATTGGACAACTCTAGGTTCCTCATAGGGGTGGAATCATACCATATTCATCCTTTTGCGTCTGGCTGATTTCACCTTGCATAATATCATCAAGTTTTACCCTTATTGTACCATGTCAAAATTCTCTTCCTTTTTAAGGCTGAACAATATCACGTTGTATGTACGTAACACACTTGTTTATCCATTCACCCATCAGTGGACACTTGGGTGGCTTCCACTTTTTGGCTATTGTGAATAATGCTGCTATGAACAGAGGTGTACAGATATCTCTTGTTTTGTTTTTAATCAGATTTAATCAGATATAATCTATATACAACAAAATTTACCCATTTTACATATGCAGTTTGATCAGTTTTGTCTAGATATGGAACATTTCCATCACCTAAAGAAGACCCTTGTGACTCTGGGTGGTCAATTCCTCCCCCCGACCCTGAGGCAACCACTGGTCTGGTTTCTGTCACTAGAGGTTAGTTTTTTTACTTTTATGTGTACATAAAGAATGATACAAAAAGTACTCTTTTGAATCTGGCTTCTATTGCTCGGCATCACGTTCTTGAGATTCATTTTGTTGTCAATAATATGTCAGGAGATTTTCCCTTTATTGCAGAACAAGTATCCTGTTGTATGGTTATACCACGTTTGTTTATCCACTCAACAGTTGATGAACACTGGGTTCATTTGTAATTCAGCTGCTATAAATAGTTGTGTACTAATCTTTGGGTGGACAGATGTTTCCATTTCTCTTGGGTACATACCTAGGAGTGGGCTTGCGGGGAAGGACGTGGTAAGTTTGTGTTTAACTTGATAAAAAACTGTCAAACTCTTTCTCAAAGTGGTTGTACCATTTTCCATTCCCACTAGCAGTGTATGAGAGTTCAAATTGCTCCACGTCTTTATCAACATGCAGTAAGGTCAGTCTTTTCCATTCTAGTTGTGCGAGGTGGTATCTCAGTGTGGTTTCAATTTACATTTCCTCAATGACTAATAATGTTGAACATCTATTCACACTTTATTGGTCATTTGTATATCTTCTTTGTTGAAGTGTCTGCTCAAGTCTCTTGCCTAGTTTTTAAAAATTGGGTTGTTTTATTGTGTTGTAAGCATTATTTATATATTCTGGGTACCAGTCCTTTGTCAGATTATGTATTGCAAATATGTATATCTCCTGGCCTGTGGCCAAACTTTTATGTTTTAATGGTGAAGAGGAGATTTTTATTTTTATAAAATCCAATTTGCCCATTATTTTATGGTTCATGTCTTTGGTGTCCTATGTATTTTTTTGTTTGCCTTCTTTCACTCATCATTATTCCTAAAATTCATTCATTGCAGCCAACTGTAGTCCTTTCATTTTCACTAGTGTATGGAATTCCTTTGTATGTACATACTGCAAATTATTTGTCCATTTTATTGTTGAGGATATGTGGATTGTTTTTGGCCATTACAAATTTTACTGCTATGAATACTCTTGTATATGTATCCCAGGGCATATATGCATGTACTTCTCTAGGTTTACAACACAGTGGAATTGCTGGGTGATAGGATAAATAAATAAATAGAGAGAGAGAGAGAGAGAGAGAGAATAGAGAATATATATATATATATATATATAAATGCAACTGTACTAGAAAATACTGAGATGTTTCCAAAAGTAGTTGAACTAATTTACACTCCCATCAGTAGTTTATGAATTCCAGGTTCACATTCTCGCCAATAGTTTATATTTTTTTCATGTTTATTTTTCTGGTGGGTGCATAGTGGCCATTCATTTTTCAGTCCTTTTAAAATATATGTATTTTATTTATTATTATTTTTTTAAAGATTTATTTATTTTAGAGAGAGAGAACGAGCACAAGAGGGGGGAGGGGAGAAGAGGGGGAGAGAGGGAGCAAGAATCTCAAGCAGACTCCCTGTCAGGCATGGAACCTGACACAGGGCTCAAGCCAATGACCCTGAGATCATGACCTGAGCTGAAATCAGGAGTTGGACACCCAAATGACTGAGCCACCCAAGTGCCCTAAAATATATGTATTTTAAATAAGGCCATACATTTTTTGCAAAATACTTCTTTGCATGTAGTGATTTTTTAAAAACACTTTTATCATGAAAAATTTTAAATGTATTCAAATGTATAGAGAATAGTATCATGAACTCCCGGGTACATTACATTAGCCAGTTTCAACAATTGTCAACTCACTGCTAATATTATTTTATTTATATCAATGCTGGATTATTTTGAAGCAAACCCCAGACAGCATACCCTTTCATTTATACATATTTTAGCATTTAACTCTAAAAGAAAATGATCTTCTAAAAAAGAGGCACAATATATCATAAAGCATAATATAACACACTTAAATAATATCAAATTCCTAGTATCATCAAATATGCAGTGTTCAAATTTCCAATTACCATAAGCAGATTTCTAAATTAATTGCTTAGTATCAGGATTCAAACAAGGTTCACACATTCCATTTCATTCACATGTCTCTTAAATCTCTTAATCTGTAAATTCCCAACACATTGTTGCTTCCCTCACCTCCTATCTTTTATTATTCCTTGCAATTTATCTGTAGAGAAAACTTGGGGCATTCATCTGGTAACATTTCTCATATTCTAGATTGTGTTGATTGCATCACTCTGGTGGTATTTAACATATTCTTCTATCTCTTGCATTTCCTGTAAACTGACAGATTGAGGTTTATTCAAAATCAGGTTGATTTTCTGGTAAGAATATTTTCATAGGTGATGTAAAAACACATGATGTCCTGGGTGTCTCTTTTTGTGATGCTAGCAGCACTTGTTGATCTTTTTTTTAATTAATTTATTTACTTGAGAGAGAGAGAGGGAGCACAAGGTTGGGGGAAGGGGCAGAGGGAGAAGAAGAGGGAGAGAAGCAGACTCCTTGCTGAGCACTGAGCCCAACACGGGGCTTGATCCCACGACCCTGAGATCATGAACTCTGTCCAAATCAAGAGTCAGATGCTTAACCCACTGAGCCACCCAGGTGCCCTGATCTTTGTTTAGATTCACTATTTCATATGAATTGCAAATAATTCAGCTCAGAATACTTTCCAATTTTTATTTTTCCCTGGGCCATGAATTATATAAAAGCATATTTTTAAATTTCTAAAAATATAGGGATTTTCTAGTTTGTTGTTGTTGTTACAGATTTCTAGCATAATCACGTAGTAGTCAGACTTATTTGGTGTGATTTCAATCCTTTGGTATTTGTTGAAGCATGCTTTATTGCTTAGTATGTGCAATTTTTAAAGATAATGTATATTCTGCTATTTTTGCATGCTGTTTTATATGTGTTTATTAGGACAATTTTGTTAATCTTGTTCATTTATTTTATATCATGACTGGTAGATCTGTCTTTATAGTATGACTGGTAGAACTGCTTGCTAGTTCTGTCATTTACTTTATTTCTTTTAAAGATTTTATTTATTTATTTGACAGAGAGAGAGACAGTGAGAGAGGGAACACAAGCAGGGGGAGTGGGAGAGGGAGAAGCAGGCTTCCTGCCAAGCAGGAAGCCTGATGCGGGGCTCGATCCCAGGACCCTGGGATCACGACCTGAGCTGAAGGCAGATGCTTAACGACTGAGCCACCCAGGCGCCCCTCTGTCATTTACTTTAAAAAGTCTTTTAAAATCTACCACTCTGAGCTTTCCTATATACCAGCAAAGAACAAGAGGAGTTTAAAATTAAAAACACACTACCATTTACATTAGCAACCCCCAAAATTAGATACTTAGGTATAAATTCAACAAAACATGTATAAGATCTGTATGAGGAAAATTACAAAACTCTGAGGAAAGATATGAAAGACAATTAAATAAATGAAGAGATAGCCCATGTTCATGGATAGAAGTCTCTATATAGTCAACATGTCCATTCTTCCCAACTTGATCTATAGAATCGGTGCAATAAAAATAAAAATCTCAGCAAGCTATTTTGTGAATATCAACAAAATGATTTGAAAGTTTATATTGAGAGGCAAAAACCCAAACCAAAAATAACAAAACAAACCCAGAGAAGCCAACTTAATATTAAAGAACAAAGTCAGAGGACTGACACTGCCTAGCTTCAAGACTTACTATAAAACTACAAAATAATCAAGACAGTGTGCTATTGGCAAAAACAAAACCAAAAACAAACAAGCAAAAGAAATAGATTAGTGGAACAGAAGTAGTACCACATAAATATAAGCCACTGATCTTTGACAAAGAAGCAAAGGCAGTTATAATAAAGAAAAAATCATCTTTTCAACAAATGATGTTGGAACAATTGGACATTCACATTCCAAAAAGATGAATCAGGACACAGATCTTATACCTCTCACAAAAGTTAACTCAAAATGGATCATAAGCCTAAATGTAAGATGCAAAACTTTAAAACTCCCAGAAGATAACATAAAAGAAAACCAAGAAGATCTTGGGTATGGCTATGACTTTTTAGATACCAAATCAAAGGCACAATCCATGAAAGAAATAATCTATAAGCTTGGTTTCATTAAAAATTGAAAATTCTGCTTTGTGAAAGACAATGTTAAGAGAATAAGAAGGCAAGCAAGATTGGGAGCTAATATTTGCAAAAGATGTATCAGAGAAAGGACCATTATCCAAAATATATGAAGAACTCTTAAAACTCAACAATAAGAAAATGAACAATAAGTAACAAATGAGTAAAAGAGTTGAACAGACATCTCACCAAAGAAAACATACAGATGGCAAATAAGCATATGAAAAGATGTTTAACATGTCATTAGGGAATTGCAGATTAATACAAGATACTATTGGAATATCCAGAATTCAAAATAGTGATCACACTAAATGCTGGTGAGGATGTGGAACAACAGGAATTCTCATTTTTTGTTGGTAGGAATGCAAAATGGTACACTCACTTTGGAAGATAATTTGACAGTTTCTTACAAAACTAAACATTCTCTTAATGCAATCCCTATCAAAATACTACCAGCATTTTTCACAGAGATGGAACATGGAACCACGAAAGACCCTGAAAAGCCAAAGCAATCCTGAAAAAGAAAAGAAAAGCTGGAGACATCACAATTCTGGACTTCAATAAACACATCATTTCTCATAGTTCCCAGAGTCAGGAACAAGTTCTGTTACAAAGCTGTAGCCATCAAGACAGTATGGTACTGGCACAAAAACAGACACATAGATCAATGGAACAGAATAGAGAGCCCAGAAATGGACCCTCAACTATATGGTCAACTGATCTTTAACAAAGCAGGAAAGAGTATCCAATGGAATAAAGACAGTCTTTTTAACAAATGGTGTTGGGAAAACTGGACAGCAGCATGCAGAAGAATGAAACTGGACCATTTCCTTACACCACACACAAAAATAGACTCAAAATGGTTGAAAGACCTCAATGTGAGACAGGAATCCATCAAAACCCTAGAGGAGAATAACCTCTTTGCCTTGGCCACAGCAACTTCTTGCTAGACACATCTCCAAAGGCAAGGGAAACAAAAGCAAAAATGAACTGTTGGGACTTCATCAAGATAAAAAGCTTCTGCATGGCGAAGGAAACAATCAACAAAACTAAAAGTCAGCCTACAGAAGGGAAGAAGATATTTGCAAATGATATATCAGATAAAGGGTTAGTATCCAAATCTATAAAATTATCCAAACTCAATGCCCAAAAAAACAAATAATTGAGTTAAGAAATGGGCAGAAGACATGGATAGACATTTTTCCAAAGAAGACATACAAATGGCCAACAAACACTTGAAAAGATGCTCAACATCACTCATCAGGGAAATACAAATCAAAACCATGATGAGATACCACCTCACACCTGACAGGCCAAAATTAACAACTCAGGAAGCAGACGTTGGCAAGGATGTGGAGAAAAGGGAATTCTCTTTTACTGTTGGTGGGAATGCAAGCTGGTGCAGCCACTCTGGAGAACCGTATGGAGGTTCCTCAAAAAGTTAAAAATAGAACCACTCTGCGATCCAGCAACTGCGCTACTAGGTATTTATCCAAAGGAACAATTGGGTACATGCACCCCAATGTTTATAGCAGCAATGTCCACAATAGCTAAACTATGGAAAGAGCCCAGATGTCCATCGACAGATGAATGGATAAAGAAGAAGTGATACACACACACACACACACACACACACACACACACACACACAATGGAATATTACTTGGCCATCAAAAAAATGAAATCTTGACATTTGCCACGATGTGGATGGAGCTAGAGAGTATGATGCTAAGCAAAATAAGTCAGTCAGAGAAAGACAAATACCATATGATCTCACTTGTATGTGGAATTTAGGAAACAAAACAGATGAACATATGTGAAGGGGAAAACAAAGTGAGAGGGAAACAAAGCATAGAGACTCTTAATGATAGAGAATAAACTGAGGGTTGATGGAGGGAGGTGGGTGGGGGATGGGCTAGATGGATGATGGGTATTAAGGAGGGCACTTGTGATGAGCACTGGGTGGTATACGTAAGTGATGAATCTCTAAATTCTACTCCTAAAACCAGTATTACACTATATGTTAACTAGAATTTAAATAAAAATTTGGAAAAAAAAACCCAAAACTAAACTAAATTTTCTCTTATTATATGAGCCAGCAATCACACTACTTGTATTTACTCAAATGAATTAAAAACTTATGTCAAGGGGCTCCTGGGTGGCTCCGTTGGTTAAGCGACTGCCTTCGGCTCAGGTCATGATCCTGGAGTCCCGGGATCGAGTCCCACATCGGACTCCCTGCTCGGCAGGAAGTCTGCTTCTCCCTCTGACCCTCTTCCCTCTCGTGCTCTCTATCTCTCATTCTCTCTCTTTCAAATAAATAAATAAAATCTTAAAAAAAAATTAAAAAAAAAACTTATGTCAAATCACTGTACTGTACACCTAAACTAATATTATACTGTATGTTAACTAACAGGAATTCAAGTAAAAACTCTAAAGAAAACCCAACTTACGTTGACACAAAAACCTACACATGGATGCTTATAATAGCTTTATTCATAATTGCCAAAACTTGGAAGCAACAGAGACATCCTTCAGTAGGTGAATGGATAAACTGTGGTACATCCAGACAATGAAATATTATTCAACATTAAAAAGAATTTTCAAGCCATGAAAAGACATGGAGGAAACTTAAATGTATATTATAAGTGAAAGGACCCCATACGAAATGGCTACAGATTGTAGGATTCTAACTATATGGCATTCTGGAAAAGGCAAAACTATGAAGACAGTAAAAAGATCAGTGGTTGGCCGGGGTTAGGGGAGAGAGAAAATGAACAGGGGGAGCACAGAGGATTTTTAGGGCAGTGAAACGATTATGTATACTACTACAAGGGTGGAACATGTCAAAACCCATAGGATGAAAAAAAGGGGGGGCGCCTGGGTGGCTCAGTCGTTAAGCGTCTGCCTTCGGCTCAGGTCGTGATCCCACGGTCCTGGGATCGAGCCCCGCATCAGGCTTCCTGCTTGGCAGGAAGCCTGCTTCTCCCTCTCCCACTCCCCCTGCTTGTGTTCCCTCTCCTGCTGTCTCTCTCTGTCAAATAAATAAATAAAAATCTTAAAAAGAAAAAAAAACCCATAGGATGCATAACACCGAAAGGGGACCTTAACATAAACTCTGAAATGTGGGGGATTATGATGTGTCAGTGTAGGTTCATCAGTTGTAAAAAAATGTACCACTGTGGTAGAGAATGTCAGTAGTCGGGGGAGGTATGCATGTGTGGGGACAGCGATTGCATGGGAAATTTCTGTACCTTCTGCTCAATTTTACTGTGACCCTAAAACTGCTCTAGTAAATAAAGTTGATTAATTTTCAAAAATCTGCCACTATGTAGAGTTTTTAAATTTATTATAGTTCTGCCCTTTTTTGCTTTATATATTTTGGAATTGTTAATAAGCATGTGTGAATTTAGAATTTTTATATCGTACTAGTCAATTACAACTTTACCATTAAGTAACCCTCTCTAGCTTACTAATCCCCCTTCTGAAATTCTATTTTGCCTCGTAGTACTAGAGCTCTAGTAGCTTTCTTTTGGTTAGTAATTTCCTGACATGTCTTCTTCTATTTTTTTACTTAAAGATTGTTGATATTCTTACATTTTTTCTGTTTCTCTTATAAGAAATATTCATATTATGAAATTCTAAGGTTCTTCTTCCAACAATCTTTGTCTTCCTAATGGAATATTTAGTCCATTTAGAAATCATTTAATTGTGGACACATTTGGGTTTTAAGTCTATTTGTTGTGAGTTTTCCACTTAATCTACTTGTCTGTATTTTTTCTCTCCTTTGTTCCCTTCTTGGAGATTTATTATTATTTTCTATCATTTCATTTTCCCCACATACTATTTTGGAAGTTATACACTCTGTTTCTATTCCTTTAGTGATTCCCCTGGAAATTAAAATATGCATTCTAAATTTTCCGATAGCTAATATTAGGACAATGTAAGGACATTTGTTTAACCCAATTTATTCTCTTCTAACTCATATGAAATTGTCATCTTGTATTTTAATTTTATACATATGTGTGTGTGTAATTCCTTAGATTCACCCATATATTTTCCCAAATATTGGTTTAACATTAGAAAATCAATCAACATTTGGGTACATTGACAGATTATAGGAGAAAAACATTGTAAGAATTCTCAATAGATGTAGAAAAAGCATTTCATAAAATCCAGCACCCACTCGTGATAAAACTATTTAAAACTAGGAATTAAATGGATCTTCCTTCGTCTATTAAGAGGATGCCTGCTTTTACCACTTCTCTTCAACATTGTGCTGAAGATATAACCCAGTGCTGAAAAAAGAAAAAAAGTATAAAAATTGGAAAAGAAATAAAACATGTTTAAATATGTTGTGACAATATAGGTAAATAAACCAAGAACCTGCAGATAAATTATTAGAATTATTAAGTGAGTTAATAAGGTTAAGGATACAAGGTCAAAATACAAAAATTACTGCTATTTCTGTACAACAAAAATAAACAGAAAATAAATTTTTTAAAAGTTAATTTTTTAGGGGCACCTGGATGGCTCAGTCGGTTGAGCATCCTGCTCCTGGTTTTGGCTCAGGTGGTGATCTCAAGGGTGTGGGATTGAACCCCAAGTGGGACTCCGCACTCAGTAGGGAGTCTGCTTGAAGATTCTCTCCATCTGCCCCTCCCCCTGCTCTCTCTCTCTCTCTTTCTCTCTCTAAAAGAAATGTCTTTTTAAAAAGTTAATGTTTTTAATAGTTTCAAAAAATTCAAAAATATTAAATACCCAAGAATAAAGTAACAAAGTACAGAACCTCTGTACAGAAATTAGTAAAAAATTTTTGATAGAAATTGAAGAACTCTTATACAAATATATCATGTTCAATGAATGGCACTGTCAATACTTTTAAGATACGAATTTTTGCCAAATTGATTTTGAGGATCAATGCAATCACAATAAAATGTCAAAGGATCGGGCACCTGCTGGCTCAGTTGGTTAAGTTTCTGCCTTCTGCCTGAGCTTCTGCTCAGGTCATGATCCTGGAGTCCTGGGATTGAGCCCCATGTCAGAGTCTGCTTCTCCCTCTCATCCTCCCCAGCTTGTGCTCGCTCTTTCTCTCGCTCTCTCTCAAATAGATAAATAAAATCTATTTTAAAAATGATCCAATGATGATTTTAAATGATTTTAAAAATGTCAATAGGATCTTTGTAGGAACCTGGTAAGGTGATTCTAACAAGATATGGACATACAAAAGGCCTGGAGGGGTTAATCACTCTGAAGAAGAAAAGCAACTTAGGAGGATTTGTTTCATTTAATAGCAAGACTTCTCATAAAGGTACAGTAATTAAGACAGGATAGATATACAGGCCAGTGCATAAATATTTCAGGAGAGATATACAGACCAGAATAGTTCCAAGACAGATCTACGCATCTAGACGTACAATGTCGAGCAGGGGTGGAGGAATAAATGGTATTGGAATTGTATATTTATATGGGAAGAAAATGACACCGTTCCCCTGACTCATGCTATAAATGAAAATCATTCCAGGTATAGTAAAGAATTAACTAGGTAAGCAAAACAATGAAGCTGTTAAAAATTACTACAGAGAATACTATGATAATCTCAGGGTAGGAAAAGACTTCTTAACCCAGGCAGAAAAAGCACTCCCCATAAAGGGAGATATTATTGAACTGGATCACATTAAGAACTCTGTTCATCAAAAGACACCATTAAGAAAGTGAAAGGGCAAGTTACAGAATGGGAGGAGATATGTGTAGTACATATAACTGACAGAAGACGCATCCAAAATGCATAAAGTACGCCTACAAGTCAGTAAAAAAAGGACAACTCTGTAGTAATACAGGGAAAAGTCTAGAACAGACACTTCGCAAAAAGAGGAATTTCAGATAGCCAATAAAAACATGAAAAGGTGCTCAACATAATTAATAATTCAGTAAAATGCAAAATATAACCACAAAGAGATTCCACTACACATCCACTGGATTAACAAAAATTAAAATAATTGAAAATATCAAATACTGAGGAGAATGTGTATAACAGGAGCTCCCATATACTGCTGATGGGAGAAAAAAATAGTATTTTTCTTTAAGATTTTATTTATTTATTTGACAGAGAGAGAGAGAGAGAGAGAGCTCACAAGTAGGCAGACAGGCAGGCAGAGGGAGAGGGAGAAGAAGGCTTCCTGCTGAGCAGAGAGCCTGATGCGGGGCTCGATCCCAGGACGCTGGGATCATGACCTGAGCCGAAGGCTTAACCGACTGAGCCACCCAGGCGCCCCTAGTATGGTTATTTTTGAAAACTTTTTGGCAGTATTTAGTACAGTTGAATTTACATTCTATCATCTAGCAATTCCCCTTCTAGGAGTATACTAAGAGAAATGTCTGCAAATGTATGCAGGAGACCTACACAGAGTTAAATATAGCCACATTGTCTAATAACCCCAACTAGAAACAACCTAACTCTACATCAACTTTAGAAGGTATAAATACACTTTGTACAGTCCCATAATAGAATATTACATAGCCATGAAAATAAATGAATCATAGTGACATGCAACATCAGGAACAAACCTCACAAACATGTTGAGGGAAACCAGATGCAAAATGCAGAATTCCATTTTTTTTAAGATTTAGTACATGTATTTTTAGGTTTGTAAAATTGTCAAATATTTTTAGACCGTCTCAACTTCTAGAAAATTATTCCATTTGTGTTACAGGCTTTTTTAAAATTCATGATCCAATTTTATTCCTGAAATAGATTTTTAAACTTCAGGAGATAGCTATGAGGTCTTAACTAAAATTTTAGGTACTGTAAACTTAGTGAAAATGCGTTCTTTAAAAAAAAATTTATTATTGAAATATAGTTGACATACAATGTTATATTAGTTTCAGGAGTACCACATAGGGATTGGACAATTCTATACATTATACAGTGCTCACCATGGTAAGTGTGGTCACATCCGTCACCATACAGACATTATTACAATATTATTGACTATATTCTCGATGCTGTACATGATTCCATTTCTATAAAGTTCAAAACCAGGCAAAATAAAACTATGGTGTTTTAAGAGTGCATACCGAAGTAGTAAAATATTTTTAAAAATTAAGAAAGTACCTATCACGAGTCTGGTGATTATCTTTGGCTGGGAGAGAGGATTGCAATCCGATTTCTGGGCTCTGTACTATTTTCTGGACTGATTCAGTTGTCCCAAGGCATTCACTTTAAACAGATGCATGAAGCTGTACATGTTTTACGGACTCTGTATATGCTCTGTTTTCACAATAAAAACAGGCACAAAAAGATGCTGAGAACCAAGTCACTCTTCTTCTCTGCGCATATTCACATTTTCATGGGATGCCTGGAATGGCAGAGGAGGCTGCTTGGGGAGGAGCCAGCTGAAGACTAAGCTGACGCGTGGAGGATGGAACAGACTGATAGAGCCATCCCATAGCTAGGGAGCCCCAACGAAGTAACTCAACAAAGATAAGCAATAGTGGCTTGGTTTGGCTTTGTTTTGTTTTGTTTTCCTTTGTAATTTTAGTAGAATTACTTCCTTGGCCCTGTCAAGTTGTTCTTGAAATATTCCACGTTACTCAGTTTTCAGATTTACGACTGTCAATCAACAGTCCTTTGAGGCTGTCAAGTTAGGGGTTCTAGTCAATTTTAGTTACTTTCCTTAAATAGGAGCTAGACAAACTTTTTAAAAACGGGGTAATTATCCTATTTTGCAAGAGGTCTTTGTGTTTGGTTAAAGCCTCCATCGCTGCCTCCTACTCAGTATATAAGTGTTTTCATTTTCTCTGGAAAACTATGATCAAATGCAATCATTTTGACATAACTGACTACAACTGCTGTTCTTTCTTTTTGTTGTTGTTCTTTCTTTTAAAAAGAACATCACACCAATCAACTCTATTGAAAGCAATACATCAATTAAACAATTAAACAATTAGAACTTGTACGTAGGGCAGAGCCTCAGTCCCAGCAAAGAAGTTTTACGTATGAATGTTTTTCTTTACTTTGTTCATAAGAAACTTCAAACTTAGGGTACCAATTTCAAGGTTTTATATGAAGTTTCCAAAAATAGGAGGTTCTGGGACTCAAAAAGCTAAGGCAACTCAAATAACTTGAGAAGTGATCTGAATGGCATGTGTCTCCCAACGTTCTCCAGATGTCAGTTTTTCAATGCAGAGTCGCAGAAATGCCGCCGTCCCAGCCCTGCAGTGCCAGGCACTAAGTACAGGCGACGAGTCGATGTCAGTCAGCCCCTTGTCTTAGTTTGCTCATCTTTGTACATGTATAAACTAAAAATGGTTGGTTAAAAATAAACGTTTCAGAGAATGTTTAAATTTTTTTGAATGTCGCTTAAATGTGGCTTTCAGAGATGTCTGTGTAGTAGAGTTAAATGCTAGAACATTTTTTTCTTATGACAAGAATATATTCTCACACTTGAAGTTTATTCACAGAAATCACCAGAAAACAAATCGCTGAGACTATCTCTGCCTAGTGTTTTAAAAGATCTCAAAAAACCAAAGCCCATCATACCCCAAGGGTTTTCCTTATTTCAGGCAGAAATTACACCTGCCACCTTTTTGAGGCTTTATATAATCGGCATACCGGTATGTAGGCTCCTCATCAATATAGCAAGGAATCTCATTAAGCCCAATTTGTAGCTGTCACTTTGGAAAGAAAATCCACGGGTCTGTGCTGCATTAGGTAACCACACCAACTTAATATAACAAACCCATCCTGCCCCTTAACAGAAATGTATTAACAAATGAGTTGAGTTTTGTTGTGGGGATTGTCAGCTTTCAATTGGATGACCATGCTCAAGAATTCCAGACATTTGTCAACATAAGAAATGTTACTCTATGTGGTCTTCTGAGTTCATTGACAGAAATGTGTCACTTTAATTTTTAGTTTTCTTGAAAGCCACATCAAGAATATGGAGTTTGCTTCCCCACCACCTGTCATAATAACCTTGCTTCCTGTGTTCTGCCAAGCAGTTTTTTCTTTTCACTATGTATTTCCATTTTCATCATTGACCTATGTCTTGCACATTAAGACAAGAGGAAGGACAAAAACCACCATACACTGCCCCAGCCCTAACAGCGAGAACCTGGAACAGCAATGGTCACCTGCAGAACTACAATTGTCTAGCTGACAAGACTACGGCGCTCAGGGACTACACATGGTCACCATGCTACAGAGGAAGCTGGGCACCACCTGAGATGCTCAGAGAGGCACAACAGGAAGAGACGTCCTGGAACCCTAGTTACTGAGTGCGGGGCAATAGATTCTAACACCAAGGCTGAGGCCAAGGCTCTCAGCAACATACATGAATTAAGTGTATTATCGTTTTCCTCCCACATCTACCTTCTGATATAGAGTGAAAAGGTCAGAAGGTGGACAATAAAGAAAGGAGAGCCCCTCCTCTACCTAGATCATTCATGAGTTGGCTATAAATGGAATTTCATTATTTAAATTATATTTTAAATGTAATTTAAATATAGTGGGGATGTTAACACTTTAAAGTCTATCATACATTCTTTGGGTCACATGTCCTTTGGAGAAAAATCAGAATTGGGGGCGCCGGGGTGGCTCAGTCGGTTAAGTGTCTGCCTTCATCTCAGGTCACGATCTCAGAGTCCTGGGATCGAGCCCCGCATCGTGCTCCCTGCTCAGCGGGAAGCCTGCTTCTCCCTCTGCCTCTGCCTCTCCCCCTGGCTTGTGCTCTCTCTAATAAATAAAATCATAAAAAAAAAAGAAAAATCAGAATTGCTTTATTTTGAATTCACTTAAAGCAGGTAGTGTGCAGTAGCAAAGACAAGAAGCTTGTTTTGGAGTCAGTCCACTAATGATTGCATAGTACAAGGTACAGTCTTTGGGTCCAAATCATGGTTACTTGAGCAAGCAAAAGGCATCAAGGGAAACAAATCATTTCTTTTCTGGAGATGACCTGACCTATGTGGCCTCAAACCTGAATGGCATGAGACAGAACAAATGTCTGCTCTCGGTACTATTCATGGACACTTCGTAAATTCCCTAACTCAGGAAAGAGTGGCAGCTAAAACTTATACCTACCTTACCTCCCCACCCCCAGCTGTCAGTTTCCCAAAGCTAAATCTAATTTTCTGAAGTCTGCCTCCTATCCAAAATTCTCAATGAAGAGAGGCCACGTACAACTCAGAAAACATCAAAAAAGATCATTTATGTTCAGGACCTTGATTTCTGGCACATCTTCCTCGATAGCATAATCGGGTAAGCTGAGAGGAGAAAACTGCTTTGTTCCAATTCTAGGAGCTACTTGCATTGCAACTGCATTTCCGCTTTTTGGTTGAGTGAATTAGTCCCTTTAGGTTTTCAAATGGATTTCCCTCAAAAATCCAAAGTGAGGTTATTATACCAAAATTTTCACTGAAGAGGAAAAACTATCTACATTGTCAGCATTTAAACACACATATGAGTGAAGACTGGCATTTCAAAGTAAAGGCCACGAACAGATACTTGCTGTATAAAGAGGAATGTGAAAAAGGCTAATATTTATAAAGAACTGGAGAGTGTGAAATATTTGGGAGAAAAATTCCACATGCAAGACAGACATCCAAAATGGCTCAACATAATTTATTTTTTTATGTTAAAATGTACAGAGTTCTTTTGAAAGTACTTGCTAGAAAGGGGAAAAAAAAGTGATATTACATACAAGGAGAGGAAGGGAGACCAACTGGCCCAGGAGCGCATGACATGGAGAAATACAAAGGCATCTAGGCACCCCTTCCCCGTAGCTTACAAGTCACCATGAACAAAGTACAAAGAGGTTACAAAACAGGAAAAGCAAATATAAACAGACAGGAATAGACTTAGCTTCATTTGTACATGCGGCTTTTAGAGGCATCTGGAGCTCTATTCACACACTCTAGAGATCTCTTTAAAGAGAATTTTTATCTTTCTTAAAATAGTTTTTAATATTCTACAACAAAGATAAAAAATTTTAAAGATGGAATGAAATGAAAAAGCTCTTATTTTAAAAGGCATCAAAGTCACTAACAGTGAGTTTTTAAATTTCTTTTTTAGAAGATTACCCAAGTTATCTTGCTAAAAATACATTTTTTTTTAAACAGAAGTGAAAAAATGACAGGTACCAATATTACTGTGTTGGATAATTTCTTTTATAATATAGAAAAGAACATTTTCTCTACAATAGTTCTACAGTCACAAAAAGGCTTGTGGAAAAGGGAGCTGCCCGATTGAATTTTTTTTTTTTTTAAAGAAACAAATGAAACCAAACACAACCGCAAACCAACAGAAACTGAATTCACGGCCCTCATTTCAACAGCTTCTCCTTCTGCCTTGACCCACCCTCCACCCAAGATACCTCCCTCCCGACCCACCCCATCCCCACCCCAACCAGGAAGCAATGACATAGCTGAAGATGTAGGGAGAGGGCAGCACAGTGCACTTTCTACATAGATGATTGGGAACTGGAAGAGTATATACAGAGAAACTGGGTCCTACACAGCCTTGCACATGCTCAGAATTGATAGCGGTTAAGATGTGGAATTCTGCCGTTTTCTACCTAACACATTTAATTGAGAAAGTCAATTAAAGTGTATTAAAAAAACAACAAACCTGTGCATTTGAAAAAATTTAATGCCTAATTAGTACTTCAAAAATTTATCTATATAAAATGTACAAATAAAGGAGAGAATTTAATGCTTACAGGTATTTCTTTAAGCAGTACTTCCCCCTTTTGGATATTTGACTGCACATACCAAGTGGTATAATAGTTTCCATCTTCTAATGATGGAACATATATATAGATATATATAGATATATATATATTCTTTTTTTTTTACCTATCCCTGGAGCAAGTAATAGGAAGAGAATGGGCGAACTGGCTGCACGAGAGAAAAGACAATGGGAGTTGGGAGCAACATAGGAACCTGCTTAAAACCCTGCTGTCCAGATTTGCCCTACTATGCTGGTGGTTGGTTTATCCCTCTTCTCTTTTAACCACTCACAGGAGAGGGGCTGGTGCACTCTGATTCACAGGGAATGAACTCAGGATCTCAAGACAAATGAAAACTAGAGGTATGTATCATTTAAGTAGCTATAAAACTCAGACCATGATCTCCCTTACGTCATCTCTTCCAACATAAAATAAACAGTGTCAAATGTTTGTCAGGTATTTTTCAAATCACTGAAATGTACAGTCATCCATCAACACTTTATGTAAGAATGTAAGAGGCTAATCACTGGGGACTGCTGTTTGAGTTTAGTCAGAGTCGAAGGCTCGAGAATCAAGACCCTTAGCATCTCAAAGTACATACTAAAAACAAGAGGCTGTGTGGAGTATGTGCATTATGGCTGATTCACCAGGTGGTAAAAAAACAAGAGGCAAAATTCCTCTTTTCTGATTGTTAATTGACCATCTCTATTCCTCCAAAGCTGGATTAGGATTGCAAACAGCTTTCCTCTGAGATTCTGCTGTTAATTGAGACTTACAGTATTTTTGTGTCTCTGAGTGCTGAGTGGGAATAGTAAACAAAAAACAAAAACAAAAACAAACAAGAAAAAAAGAAAAAATTATATTACACTTGATTTAAAGAAAAATAAACATTTCAATGAAGTCCATCTTAAAGAAACATTCTTGGGGAAAGGTTTCAAAAGGGGTGTGTGTGTGTGTGTGTGTGTGTGTGTGTGTGTGTGTGTGTGTGTGTGTGTGTGTGTGTGTGTGTGTGTGTAGGGAGTGGAGGGGATTTTAAAAGGAGAAGCATTTTCCTGCCTCACTTTATTAATAATAATAATAATAATATTAACAATAATAATAAGTTTAAGGAGCTTGGGTTGTTCTCCATGTCCCCGTCCGAGTCTCCTGTAAGTGCCTCCTGCTGGAATGAAGTAGGAAATGAAAGGTTGGGTTTGGAGGAAAGGGTCTGGTTAACCCCCGAGATGTATATATAACATTTAAAAAATGACAACACTGGGAGCTGCAAACAGTGAGGGGAAACACACATCTTAAAATAAAGATAATTCACTTTTACACAAATTCTGTCCATGTGGTGTGTAAAGAAAGTAAGGCTCTTTTTAATTATGAAAAGATTTTTGTGCATGTTTCCCCTATCCCCAAATCCATTTTTAGATGAGTTCTATTGTAAAATGTTCAAGATCGTGAAGAAAACCAAAACCCAGAACAAAATGAACCCAAAAAAAGAGAAGACCAGGTTTTCTAAAAAATAAAATAAAACCAAAGAAAAATTCCTCTAAATCTACAGCAATATTTTAACTGGAAAAAGGTCCATTTTTCTCTGGTTTGTCAGTATAAAAGGTTCCTTTATTTATATATATTTAAGTTTTTAATTGCAAGTTCATCTTGCTCATCTTCTCATGTAAGGTCCATTGAGTGACTGCTTGGGCACGCCAGCAGCATTCATGTAGCTGTGATGGGAGGGGCCAGTGTACATCATGTTTCCATGAGGGTTTGGCTGCATAGGCTGCTGGGTATAGGCCTGGCTCCCCATCATCCCCATCTGCATCTGCATAGGATACTGTGCTGTCTGGTTCATGTAGGCAGGGTTACTATGGTAACTGCTGTTCATCATGGGCTGTGTCATTCGATAGCTGTTCATGGCATTCAAGGTGTTCATATTCATGGAATTGACATTATAGGCAGGGGTCGGCATCAAGTTGACCCCCATGTTCATGCCACGCTGAACAGCCAATGCGCGAGGGCCGGCCTGCATGGCAACCGCTGGTGGGCTGCGGCCGTACAGCTGCTGCTGGTGAGCAGCCGCAGAGGGCAGCGGCGCCGACTTGGAGCGGATGGAAATGTGCCCCTTGACTGGCATCTGCCCTTGCAACCTCTGCGTGTGAGGAATGCCAATGTTGGCGGCAGACATGTTGCACTGCAGCAGAGGCGACGTGAGGTTCATGGTGGTGGATGCCAGGTTCGGGGGCGGCGTCATGGTGGCTTGTGCTTGAGGGGTCCCAGCTAATGGATGAGATGGAGCTAGCTGAGCCAGTCCTGTGTTAGACAAAGAAACACTGGTTGCATAGGAAGTCACAGCAGGAGAATGGCTATAAGGCATGGCATGAGGGTCCATAATGGTGTTAGTCAGCTGCTGCAACTTGGCTAAGCTGAAGGTGGCCGACGGCTGCGAGTAGCTGCCGGCACCGAAGTCCCCTGGAATCCTCTCATAAATACTTATGTTCCCAGTGCCGCCCGATTCCGGGATCTCCATGATCATGGGCGCTGGAGTGAAACTGTTGTTCATGCTGCACTGCGACAGCGGGGGCTGCTGCTGCGGCGGCGGCGGCGGTGGGGGCGGGGGCGGGGGCTGCTGCGGCTGTGGCGGGTGGCGGCGCGGGCGGCGGCGGCTGCTGCTGCGGCGGCGGCTGCGGCTGCTGGGGCGGCGGCGGCGGCGGCTGCGGGGCCGCTTGCGGCGGCGGCGGCGGCGGCTGTGGCTGCGGCGGCGGCGGCTGCGGGGGCGGCGGTGGCGGCTGCTGCGGCGGCGGCGGCGGCGGCGGCTGCTGTGGCTGCTGCTGTTGCTGGTTACTCGGAGGCCTCTCCACCACACAACTCTGAGGTGACTTGATGCTGCAGTTGGCCGCGGCGGCGGGCTGCACGCCGTTCTGCGGCATCATGCTGCAGCTGTTGCCCATGCTGGCCATTTGCTGAGTGACAACACAGCTGTTCTGGGTGAGGCTGCTGGAGGATGACAGGCCGCCGTAGGAGCAGCTGCTCTGTGAAGAGCTATTCCCACAGATGCTGCCGCCCATTGTAGAATCGTAACTGCTGGGGTTCTCGTAGTTCTCTGTGGTGCTCTCAATGCTGCCCAGGTCACTGAAGCCACTGTCCACCACCTGCTGAGAGTGGTCTGATACGGAAGGCACATCCATCATGGGGCTGGTCTCCATGTTCTGCATAGAGGGTGCGGACAGGGATCCTTGCTCCGGGCTGATCTGGGTGTAACCACTTTCGAGGGCAGGCACGGTGGGACTACTGACTGAACGGACCGACTGGCTGGGATGAGACTGAACAGAAGATATTGGACTATTATGTTCCGAGGCATGGCAGTCTTCAACCATTGACATCTGAGGGTCTTCATCAGCCTGGGTGTAACTCTGCAGGGTCTGACACGCTGCCAGAGTTTCTTCACAGTCCTGGTAGGCTCCCTCGTGCTCGTTACTTTCCTCTTGAGTCAAAGACTGCACTGCTTGCACGGTTTCCAGATCCAGTTCGCTATGAGGAATCTCTTCTTCCTCTTTCAGCTCAATTAATTCTTCCTTAGAGTTTGAATCTTCTTCATGATCATCCTCAGACCCTGGCATATGCTCTGATACCATGGACGTTTCATGGGAAGTCTGTTCCTCTTCAGAATCTGGTTCCGTTTCATCTTTATCCTTTATAGTCTCCCTACTGCCCTGCATATTAGTATCTAAAAAAGACTCCTGACCACCGGGCTCCTCTTTGACATCTTCTCGAACGAGCTGCTCCTCTAGCTCTTTTCTCTTGGTAGATTCCAGATGACCATCATCTTCATCATCTGCATCATGGTCTTCATTCTGGTTTGTCTCTGTAGCCACTTCCTCCTCTTCCTCTTGCTCCTGTTCTTCTAGTTCTTGTTGCTCCTCTTCTGACTGCCTCTGCTCTTCTAAGACACGGGGCTTCTCCTCCTCCTCTTCTATCTCAGGTTCTTTCGTTTCTGTCTCGGGACTGTTGCTATCCACTGGAGATGCTGCTCTAACTTCACTGCCGGTGGTGTCTTCTTCTTCTCCCTCTTCAACCTCTTCTGCTTCCACGTGCGTCTCCTCCTCTTCCTTCCTTTCTTCAGTTAAAGGCGAGTCTTCTTTTGGTTCGACAGTTTCTTCGTTCTCCTGAAGTCTGGCTTTACGGCCCACTTTAGGAATGGGGACAATGGGCTCAACAATGCATTCTTGAGTAGAAACAGGTATGATTTCCCGATTCAACTTAAATCCTGGTTTGCGACCAGGCCTCTTCTTCCAGTGGATTGGTTTGCGGCTTTTGCCTTTGGGCCATCCCTTCTTCTTTTTCATAGGTGTGGATGTATCTGGCTCAAGTTGAGAATCCTTCACATCACATTTTCTCAAGAGAGATACTGGCTTTAGGACAGGAGTGTCTATACAGGAGGGATAAAAACAAAACAAAACAACACATTAAAAAAGTCACAAGATATTCTATTTGTACCAGTGCCGTTTTCTGAGACCATATGTGCAACAGAAATAGTTTTATTAATCATCACAAACTCTTCTGATTACCTTCCCATTCAAGTTAAGAATCTAAAGGAGAGACCTAATAATGACCTCTTCTAAAGTCACGCAGTGAGCTGGCAGAACAAGGAAAGAATCCTGGCCAACACTCTGCTGCCCCCCACTACTTAAAACCAGTTCAGGTTTATCATCACCAACCACACGGCTTTAGGAAGTTAGTCTACAGGTCAGTTTTCTCCTCTAGGAAATGGAGCTAAGCTGTGTAATGATGCAAATGCTCAGCAGTGATTACAAGTACTTCAGACAAGCGGTCTTTACTGTGTAAGTCACAAATCAGCTCATTTCTTCTTTTTTCTTTTTTTTTCCTGTTTGCAATTTATATTCTCTCTCTGGTTTTCTTGGTTTCCATAAAAATCATTACTTCAGGTAATATCATGAGTTAATTACCCCAGGCCATGACTGAGCAATCCTACATGAATAACTGCTCAATCGATGCTGTGTTTGTACGGGAAAAGCCGCAAGGCATTTAGTCCTAGACAAATACTGACCTGAAGAAAAAGTGAAAGCACCAATGACAATGATTTATTAGAAATAAATTTGACATTGGCATTATTTTCTCCCCATTTACTTTTTTCTATTTTTAAAGATTGTAGTAAACTATGCATAGCAGAAAATGTACCATTTCAACCATGTTTAGGTGTCCAGTGTGGTGCAGCATTAAGTACACATTCATATTTCCCATTAATTTTTTTTTCATTTAATCCCATTAATTTTTAAAGGGAAGAACGCCAAGGCAAGAACAGGATTTTGAGGGGGAAGCTAAAAAGGTACAACTGGCAATAATAACGTGAAAATAAATAAAGAAAGGAAATGGCCACATCAGAGAAAATCTGTCCTAGTCAACAAGAATTTAAACAAGGGATATTATTTTAATCTACAAGGATCCCAGAGAGAATTCTACCGAAGGGCCAAATTTACACAATAAATCTTTGGTTTCCTAGTTATATACCTCAAAGCGTAACACAATAAAACTGCAGAAAATCATTCACAGCAAAGCACTCAAGTCATCTAGTCACTAAAGTATTTCTTATATAAAAATATCAGAATGGAGGAAATGCAAGTTTCTACTACATATGAAATTGAGCAAATTTATTTTTTAAAGAATAAAAAGCTCAATTAATAAATAAATGCTATAATTCCACCAAGAGTGGACAACTGCATTCCCCCAATTTCACCCAGCAAAGTAAAAAAAAAAAAAAAAAGCTCAGTTTGACCACCGCCCCCCTACCCCCCTTTTAGGCAAATACTGCAGACGCAGGCAGCATAATGCACCGGCAGAAACTTTAGGGTAGGATGTAAATGACCTGGTCTGTGACCCAGCACATATAGGAGCCCCCGTTTCTTTATTTCTAAACGATAAGGCTATTTTAAAAGTAAATCACTGGATTTTGCACTATGCCATAAAATTTAACCTACCCTGAGGCACTGTTACCATTTTTATTAGAAATTTACTACTCACAGAGAAAGGCGTATTAGAGATATGATTCAGAAGGATTCCTGAACAGATGTGAAGCAAGTCCAATTTACATGCATCTGATCTTATTTAAGAACCATCCTCCTAGCATGTATCCATTTAGCAATATTTACCAAGTGCCTATTTTAGGCACTGAGCATACAACAATTAGCAAAACGGGTAGGTCCACAGAGTGTACTTTCTAGTAAAGGGTTATTACTTCAATGTCTTCCTGATGCTAAGTCCAATTCACCCATTAACTAAAGATTCCGATTATGGCTGAGAAAGGATTAGGCAAAAAAGAACAATATCCCAATAGCAAGATATTTTCTGCAGAGGCAAAAATAGGTCCCTTGAAGGGGAAACTAGAAAAAAAAAAACAACTTTTTAAAAGGACAGACGGTTCAATGAGAAAATAGGGACGAATATACTTGACACAAATTTTGAGAGGTTACCAAGTTGGCCGTCCTTTACTGGCTTAGTGGGGAGCGTCGCTTTTTCAGCCTCTTGATGGAAGGGTTTGCAGCTATCAATTGCAGCCTGTTTCTTTAAAAACAATAAAACTACCATAAGCAACAGTTTTCTGAAACATACCATCAGCATCATCTGACTCTTCATCATCCTCTTCATCTTTAGATTTCCTCTTGGAAGAGGATCGACACCTGAGCACATCCTGTGAGGAGAGGCGGTGGAAGTACCCTCTAGAGAATAGTTCACTTTCATCCTCTTCCTCTTCCTCTTCCTCAATCTCAAACGTGGGTTCTAATCTTGGCATCGGCCTCTCAGAGTCAGAGTCTTCAAAAGGTTCATCTAACACCTCCGTGGTCTCAGAAATAGTTTCTGTGACCACACTGCTATTGTGGTGTTTGCGCTTTCGGACTCTCCTCCTTCGGTGAAGAATCGGTTTCTATTTAAAAGAGGAAGGAAGTATTTTATTTACAGTAATGAATGTTATCACTTCTATTAATAACCTAATGAACAGTGTCTGAACCTAAAAGAATTAGCACATATAAAATGGGTACACTGTTTGCCAAGAGACATTTTGAGTATTATTTCAAAATACTACAGTAAGATACTACACATAAAGTTATCACAGAAAGATGTTGGATGATTGAACACACTTTATAAAAGGCATGCCCAAAGAGCAGATATTATAATTCCTTTATTAATACTTCAGTTACATTTAACACTCTAGGGAAATGCCTATTTCAATACTGAAATGACACAGAAGCTACTCCTTTAACATCTCTTTACCTCAAGAGAAAAAAAAACAAAACACTTTGTTTGTCTCATAGCTCATGATAGAGCAACAAAATGATAAAGACGATGCACCAGAAATGATCTAGTCCAATCCCCTCATTCTATAGAGGCGAGAAAGGTTACAGGGCTTGCTTAAGGTCACATACCCAGTCAGCACAGAAACGGTTGTAAAATATAGTCTCTGACTCCCAGTCAAGAAATTCTCTTAAGAACGTCAAGTATTTTGTGCATGATCTCACTGCCTATTACAATATTCTCTTGTTTACACAGGGAAATAGCATAATTTTATCTTACAAATAGGCAATATAAGCCTGGAATGGCAAAGATACATTCTTCATGATCACATAATGAATGGCAGAGTTAGCTAGTGTTGAGTTTTTCTCCACTTCAAATTTAAATTTACTAGTCCTTTCAGTTGAGAGTACAATTTTCAAACCAGGTTCAACATGTTTGGCTCTGCTCTTTGGAAAAATGGCTGACTCTACGATTGGGACATGAAATATACAAGATGAACCTAGACTATCCTGTAGTACTAGAAAGTAAGGAAGTGCTCAAAACAAAACGAAAAACCCTACACTGATGACGGTACATATTACATTAAAGGGACGTGGAGCGAAACTTAAAAACTCCTAATGGCCAAAGCTGGAACAATTTGAGCAACAAATTAAATCAAGTGGTACTGCTGGGTTGTAACTCAAAGTGTAAAGTAAATATCTGAGTCTACGCCGGTATTAATAAATGCTTGAATAAGTAAACAGATGGGCGGGAATGAATAAACCCCCAAGCAGAATTCCAAATAATTAACACAGATATTCTGCTCCTAAGGAACAGAGTATAACTCTCCATATCACTGCCGGCAGTGACTACCTTCCAAAGAGTACAGCATGGGAAAGGGGAAAAAAGGAGTGACTAATTTACAGTGGAGAAATGTGACAAACACAACCTCAAACCAGGTGATCTAGGCTGATATCAATAGTGAAAAGTCATACCGACAGTAATACTCTTGTGTTTCGTGTGTATGTGTGTGTATACATACATATTTATCAGACACCCTTTATATGATAAGAATGACACTTTACCTCTGTGGTCTTCTTCCCAAAAACATATTACCCCATCCTAATATCATGAGGGACGTTTTAAAATACCTAGCCAGTACTCGTCAAACTGTCAAGGTCATCAAAAACAAGGAGTCTGAGAAACTGTCACAATCAAGAGGGGCCAAAGAGGCATGACTACTAAGTGTAATGTGGTGTGCTGGATGAGGTCCTGGAAGAGAAAAAGGACATACAGGAAAACTAAGGAGATCTAAATAAAGTATGGACTCTAGTTAATAAAATACTAGTTCACTATTTGTGACCAATGTACTATACCAACATAAGAGGTAACAAAAGGGGAAACTGCCTATAAGGAATACAGGAACTCTCTGTACTTTCTCTGCAATAATTGCATAATCTAAAACTGTTCTAAAATTAAAAACTTGGGGCGCCTGGGTGGCTCAGTCATTAAGCGTCTGCCTTCGGCTCAGGTCATGATCCCAGGGCTCTGGGACTGAGCCCCGCATCGGGCTCCCCGCTCAGTGGGAAGCCTGCTTCTCCCTCTCCCACTCCCCTTGCTTGTGTTCCTGCTCTCGCTAGCTCGCTCTCTGTCAAATAAATCTTTTAAAAATTAATTAATTAAATTAAAAACTTATTTTTTTTATATATTGCCCTGATCCCCCTCCCCCCATAAGCTTCTTTTAAGGAAAGGAACAATTTCACTGCTTTGGATGAAAGCTGTCACCCCACCACTACAGGGTGGCTCATCCAGGGGGCCGAGCTCAGTCTGGCTGGCTTGTGGCAATGCTTAAAAGTTCACTGCACAGACTGGGACAGTTCTGGTATACAGTTTGCCAGAATTCATTATCAGCATCACAACACATTTATAAACTGGCTATCATTCAAACTTTGCAAGATGACGAGACAAAGTTGAGAAAATACTTTTAAAACCAGGTTTAAGTCAAACCACTGAAAGAAAGAAGGGAGAGATGGAGATGGGAGAGCACAGGGGAAAAGGCCCACCCCCCCTCAAGACGAATGGCCTCTCTGAGCACCCCAACAAAGGGCACCGCTGTCCATCAAGCTGTCAGATACTTTTCTCCTTTTCTAACGTAAATATTTCTCATCTATACATACTTTTGAAATACTTGACAAATCCCTAAAAGTCATGATTACAACATCAAACCAGCAAGCTGAAAAAGAGTTTGTCAGCCCTTAAATAAGCTTATGACATCTATGTTCATTCCCACAAACCACAGAAGCCATATCCACATTTCAGATGTTTACTGGGAAGATCATAAGCTACAGTACACTGAGGCATAAAGTCTAAAAAAATAACACACTAACAATTTCTATATTTACTTTTTCAGAACTCTAGAACAGACAGATGTATATAATAAGCTGTAATTCGGAAAAGAACAGGCAAGTCAAAAGAAACAAGTCAAAAGAAAAGCCTTACTTTTCTCTTCAATGTGGGCTTTGTAAGAACTGGTGGGGAGCTGGACCGAGGACTTTCTGGCTCTTCTTCCTCCTCACTACTCTCACTGAAGCCTCTGAGGAGAGCCCTGTCACCATCACTATAGCGACGGGGCAGTCTATCAGTGCCTTCTGGTAATCTACACTTCAGTGCCTCGGGGCTCTTCTTCAGCTGTCCTCGCCAGAGCTCAACCCCCTCACTTAGTCTTCTTTTGGGAATGTCTGGCTTCCCATCCTGGCTTGGCTGCTCCTGAGAGGCTGCCAGCTGCTCCTCACTTTCAGTATATTGTTCTTGGGAGGTTTCTGATTTTTCCTCACATTCTCCATATTGTTCCTGAGGAGCTGATGTCTCTTCCAAGAGCAGTTTAGAATCTTTATCACCAAAACGTTCCTGGGTTTTTCGGTTCTTCCTCCCCCAGCGGCCTCTCCGGGATGGCTGGTTATTTGCAGGAAGACTATCACGGGAAAGGACTTGTTTGTGCAGACGCGTAGAACTGGCTGGTGCCCTAACTTCCGGTTTCTTTTCACTTTCTACTGAGGAGTAAGAATCTTGTTCTTTGTTCTCCCGAGATGCAGACTTTCCCACCTGATTTTGGAAAATAAAACCATGTCGATTAATTTTTCAGTCTTATTTTTATACCTATCTGACCTCTTAAACAGAGATAAGACAACAGAGCTTTAAAAAGAAAAGTATAATTTAATAGCTATCAGGAATATTTCTCATGTGTTAGGCACTGCTTTAAATGCTTAATAAGATTCATTTAATCCTTACAACAATTGTATGAAGTGTTATTATTATATCCTCATTTTAAAAAATGAGGTAACTGAGGCACAAAAAATACAAGTAACTCGCCCTAGGACACGCAAGAACAAATGTGGAAGCTGGGATCTAAACCCAGGCAGTCTGACCCAAGAGCTAGTGCTCTTAGCCACTATGCAATCCCACCTTCAATAAACAAAGTAAACAGCATTGTTCTTATAAATGTTAAATGATATAATTTACCAAATTTCTCAGCAATAAAATTTATAAACAGAGAGGAGATGGGCTCTGGAGCATGGGCAAGAGAAAGGGGGTGTTTGAAAAAAATGAAAGAAAATGTCTATTTAGATTTATTTTTATTCTGAGTATTTAATTTCATTTTGAAAATTAAATTACATTAAACGGGCGTGAAACTGCTTACGTTTATCAAAGGAGGACACAGATTTTTAAAGGATGAAAGCACAGTTTAAAAAAAAAGAACAGAGAAGGACAGGCATCACAACTATACAATGTTGTACAGTCCCTCATTAACCCTTTAACGGCTTAAAGACATTTGTGTACCCACTGAATTATTTAGTGCTCTATTAGAAAACATACACGTTTACATTATTTCCTTAATGTTTTTATTTTAAGGAAAAGGGATCTTCATTTCATTTTTAACAATGGTCAGAAGTAAGTTAAATTCAGATTCCTCAATTACTACTACACAGCTTAAACTTTGGCTGTGTATCAGGACCCTGATAAGGAATTCTTAGTTCTAAGTAACACACTGTAACAAATTTGAAGGTCTCCTAATGATCCAAGGCTTAAAAATATACAAATAAGTAAACAAAACCCAGTCTTCCTAAAATCTCTATCACTGAAATCAACTCTGAAATTCTAATGTGAACTGTGTTGGCTTAAGATATTGTAACACGTATCACAATACTCATTAACCAAAAACAGAGCCTTCTGTCATCAAAAATAGAGACTAGTCATGCCCTTACACTCGTCTCTAATTCTCTTTCCTGGCACTGCAGATCTTCGTTTTCGCCTTCCTCAGCTTCCTCTTCTTCCTCCTCTGAGACAACAGAATTGGAGACTATGACAGGAGTCCAGCGCAAACATTCTGGATCTACATCTACAGGTCGCAAATTCAGCTGAAGCTTTGCCATGTGATCCTGGATAAGTTTTTCCCGGCGGATTATCACAAATCTGGAACCAGAGCAAAGTTTATAGCGATCAACAATGTACAAGGAGTACCTAACAATGAATATGGAGCTATAACCCCCAGAAAATCATGGAGGTGATGACTAATGCTTCAAAAACTGCCAGCTCGGAAGCATGAAATACAGAAATACGCCACCATATAAGATAGCTAAGAAATAAGAAGTTGGACAGCTACTTCACACTCAACGAGAACAATGGATGAAGTGATTTTAACCATTCACACTGTCTCACACTTCCCACCTCTGGAATTGCTGTGAGACTCTCCAGTACCCTATCTCCTATCCTCCATATTTCTAGCCCAATGCCTCCTTCTCTGTGATCTTTTCCCAACCCCTTTAGATAAGGGTGAGCTGACCTTCCTTTGACCTACATTTTACTTTGTACCACTTTATATGGAAATAAATCATGGGTATATTTTATTAGACATTATTTCTAGAGTTGTTACCTCTTGTATTAAAGGCGCTGCCAACATTAGAAAAGAAAAGCTTCAATAGCTTAGGTCCAAAAGTTAGAAGGAAAACCAGAAAAAACAGTTTAAAAAAAAAATGTGGTCAATGGTATCAAATTATCACAGAAACGAAAATGGTGTCTCAGGATCACCAATGTACCCCTTGTATTAGTTTATGCCCTTTCATTGATAATCTGGCTGCCTCATCCAAACACTTCCACCTAACTGTCTTTGGAAAGTATACGAAGGGATGTGATACTCACTGATCACTACGGAAGTCCAGCATTCGTAGGTGGTGGAGTGTGGAAGTAATGTCTTGAGGGCAGATTCCAGTCAACTTGCTTAACTTCTTAATGCTGATTTGCTTGTCATTTTGGTGATAAAGGCACTCCAATATTACACTTTTCCAGTAAGCCATGTAGGAAAGACGACCTAGATCGGATAATGGTTTCTCTGGAGACCCTGCTTGGCCTTCACGCTTTGATAACAAATAACCTAAAGAAACCCCCGAATCACAAATATGTCAGAGAGCCTAAAATAGGCTAATTCACCAAAGTAACAATTCCCTCTTCCACAATCAATTTAAGTAATACAGGCATGAATAATGTCAAAGGTAAATTCTTTCAAGAAAAAGAACAAAACTGAAAAATTACTTCAACACAAATTTGCACAAGATTATGTAGTTTGTATATATTGAACCTTAGGTTAGTATTACTTTGTCTGTACTTACTATAAATCAACTGTTAAAATAAATCAGAGGACTTCATATTAATAGGATGCTTTAATAAGATTAAGGCAATAATGCTTTTTATTTTATGGGGGAAAACCTCCCTTGCATTTTTATTTGGACTACTAGATAGCAACAGTTATATCTGAATTGCTGAACAATACAAAAGAATGCCTTCGTTTTTACATAATCCTATCTGTTAAGATCATGGTTCTTCTGTGAGTGACTCAGATGACAATTTCTCACTGAGCCAAAGCTCTCCTCACAATGACCTCTTACCCTTAAACTCTTAGTGAGCAAGGATGTCAGTGTGAGGGTGTCCCTGTGAGTGTATGGTGGTATCTGTCCTCCTGTCTAGAGCAGGACTCTCAAGAACAGAAAGAGAAAAGGCATAAATTCTGAGAGCATCAACAACAGAGATGGCAGAAGAAATGCAGTTTTTTGTCATCAAAGGAAACTACTAAAAAGCAGTCTGTGAATGATAATGTGGGAAAATAGATTACATTAGGAAAAGCAAATAAAAACAAATACTGTAATCATAGATTGCTGTTTGCGTATCTCAAAAGTATAACTAATTAGTATAATAAAATATTTTCCCCTAACTTTGCTACTTAATGGCATAACACATCCAAACATGAGTCCTATTTCAAAACAATATATTGATATTAAAGGAAATAATCTGAGTTGCACTCTCTACTACCAATCTAAGAAGGCCAAGAAAACGTACGAAATAATCCACTGAATCCAATGAAATATGGTCAGGAGTACAGTCTAAGGCCAACTGAAATAAGCTGAACTGGTCCATCTGAGAATTAACTTCTTAACACTGGTGACATAATCATCTGATATTTAGAAGAACTGCCTGTATCAAAATAGTCCCTCAAAAATATCACTTTGTTATAATCAATACAGAATTTATTGTAAACATATATTTACTTTCTAAGCAAGACTATCAACACGTAAAACAAAATTCAAATTCTACAATGACTTTTTAGAGCTGTTTGGCTTTCAATGTTTAAATCAGATTAAATTATTTCCTATGCCATATATTTTAAGATTTTTTTAAGGTGTACTGCATATTTTAACCACTAGGTAGAGCCCGTAACTAAAAAATGATGTACGCATTTTCTGATAATTAGGTAACAAAAATAAGGTGAGTGCTGTACTTCTTTACTGTACTAACTTGCACAATGTATTGAGTATTGCTGTGAGTTAGAATTATCATGAAACTAAGTTCCACCTGTAAATTAAGAGTTGAAAATTCAAAGCATTTTCAACAGATCATACAAAGATGGTGTTCGGTATAAGCTATTTAAAAATATTTCATGTCTGATCAAAAGAAAAAAATTCACGACTTTAGGTTTTAAAGTCCCATACTGTGACGAACGATACTAGCAACCAATAAATCATCTGCAAATCTCTAAAAAATATATGTATCAGAAGGCCCACAAGAAGAGATAATGAAAAATTATTATAATCCTTACTGAAATCGATGAGAAACCTGCCATAGCCCTTACGCTGGTATTGGGGAAGAATCATTATACAGGAAACGTTGTACTTCTGTTGGCAGTGCTTTTCCTGGTAAAGAAAGTTTTAAAACAACATGCGAGTAAGACTGAATAGTAATGCTAATTATTAAGAAACAAAGACTTAACAGTCAAAACCATAGCCCTGGTCCTTTGAGAATAGCATGCACATCAAGAAAGAAAATACCCCACTGGGAGGAGACAGGACAATGTTAACTCATTGCCATTACCCACAAAGCAACCACACCAGGAGAATATAAATGTAAAATAAAATTATGCCATCTACTACCATTTGCAACTCAAAGATAGTATGCCACTGCCTAAGATGAGCAGAGGAATCTGAGTCCCAATCAATCTGCAAAGCTATAAATGATGAGTTAGTGTGGCACTCCAGAAATGGGAAAATTCATCTACCACTTCAAAGACCTCTTATTTCCTGGTCTGGTGCTACACAGGGCAGTCCCATCTCCCCATCAGTTGTATCTAACTTCACAAAAAAACAATCTCAAAATGTTGGGGATAGACACTTTTAAAAAATCAGGCAATATATATAAAATTATACTTAACTTCTGAAATAGACAACTGACAGAAAGCTGGTACTCCCACTTAACTATTTCATACGCTTAGATTTTATCATAGGATAGCTTAAATAAAAGTACATCTTTTATGTTGTTTGACTACAAAAACACCTTTTGTTCTCCCCAAGAGAATGGAAGATTACAGGAAGAAGAGAAAATATCCGTGAATAAAAATGGCTTCTTATTCTTATTTCTATTCTTCAAATTTAAACTAGGACAAGATTTAAAATGAAAAAGAGCTCACAGAGGTATTGACTGTGTTTATTTCACAAGTTCTAGCTATTATTACCATGGGACTAGAAGGCATTTAAAAACTTTTCCTCTTGAGTATAAACGGCAGCTCATGTTCCTAGGAGAGTACAGTCTGTTGAATGTTACTAAGCACCTTCGAGCACTTGGTACATTTCTGAATGTTCCTTCATTTTCCTTTCCAAAAAGCTAGATGGTACCCAGAAGGTGCTGCATTGTGTAGTGTCTCCCAGTGAGAACTGACAAAAATTGTTTCAGATTTCCATGTGAATTCAAACAAATTTTAAGCTGATATACTTACTTTAGAAAAGTAGCCAACAAGGTGGCAGCCCTTGACATCATTCTGTGTTAGTACATAAAAAAGAAATGGCTCCACGTCATAATAGAGTGTTTTGTGGTCAAGAAACAACTTTGCCAAGAGACACAGGTTCTGACAATAAATGGTACTCACATTCCCATCAACCTAGAGGAAAATAATAGAACAAAATGATGAGGAAAGTGGCTCTTTAGTTCTAGAATAATAATACACATCACTTACAAATACCTGTGAGTATCCACAGTCCAGCCTAAGAGAAGCTGTCAGTGATCAGAACCTGGAAGCTATCCTTCCAACAGCAGAATTAGGGTACCTGCTGTAAGACAACTAAATATATAAAATACTCTACTTCAACAAAGTATGACAAGGAAATGATGACCCTTTTAAAAATTGCATTTTCTGCTTTTATAACAAGACTGGCTGCAGTAATACCTCAGATGGCAAGCTGATCTGATTCATTTTTTAAAGTAATTCAACAAAAGATCTAAAAGCAACCTCTTCTAAAATACATTTGTTAAGTAAAACAAGGTCTAACTAAAGTCTCTATGCCAGCAGCCAGAAGCAATGCAGTCTGACTGCCACAATCAGATTTACCCCCAAACAAAGCTATTTTCAGGAGTATGAACTATTGCCAGAGGCACCAAGCAGGTTCCCTAGGTGGGAACTTGGCAAATGAGATATTTCTTGGAACCGGGTTGGCCAAGACCAGGAGCACTACAGTGTATTTCTCCTGACACACCTGTGTTGTTGGAGTTGCCAGAGCTTGCTCTTTTATGCAAATGCCAATGGATGCCCACATTAAACCCTACAACATTGCTATTTAAGGACAGAAACCTCCTCAACAATTTCAGTAATTTAGTATTACTTCTTTTAAAATACACACCAATATATGCTTAAGGTGAGAAGCAGTCTGTCTGCTCTTGGGTATTCTGAAACAGTATTGTAAACCACACCCTTCCTCCTCCCCCCAAAGTGAAGAGCTCCGCTAGTGCTCCCCTAAAATGAAGGTGTAGGGAAAATCAAGAAAGTTAGAGACTGAGCAGATCCCAACAATCTGAAATTCTATCATCACAGTCATTAACAGAACTGAATACATGGCAGGTACTCAAATTAATACCTGGCGATGACACCACAAAACTGAGGCTCAAGAAGCTAGGAACCCATGACTGACAACAGAATCACAGACATAGCCTAAGTTATATCATCATGATGAAGTGAAAAAAAAAAAAAATACTTTTGTATCTTTACAAAGTAAGATTTACTACAGCTATTAAATATACCTCTACAAAATATTCCTTTAAGTAGAGCAAGAGAACATTTTTCATTTAGATACCACTTCATAGATTCTAAGATGCAATTTTATCACATCTAAACATAAACAATCAGTTGGCATTTTATAATCAGATGGAATCCTGAGTTATAGAATAATTTATTCTGATATCAAGCTGGTGTGACCCTGGTACCATTTGGGTTGGCCTAATTCTGCTTCTCATAACAGCTGAATCATTGGACTCAATCGTTGAGTACAACAGTAAAATAACATTCCAAAAAAATCCAAGTACAATTAGACACAGTATAGGCGGCACTACATTCGAAATGATAGGAAGACAACTATAAAAATATCTACTTTACCTCAAAGACAGAAATATTATTTTTTCTGTAAATCTCATTGGCAGGAGGATGGAACCAACCACATTTCTTCATGTGCTGCTGGAGAATAGTTCTACTTTTCATATATTTTAGACAGAATTCACAAAGATACAATTTAGGCAGCCTGTAAATAATAATTAAACAAAAAAAGACAGGGCTTTATAAGACTGTAAACTTTCACAACTATCCTTTTTTGACTCTCATTACTACTCAAGTAAAAAGGTGGAGAATGTATTGTCATCCCCATTAATCATATGAAAGAGAGAAAACAAACTAAAGATAAAACTAATTTGGTTAACAGCATCCAACTAATTAACAAGGAGGGCAAGGGTGAGAAGTAAAGAGATCCAATTCAGTGATCTTCCTATTAGACTAACACTTCCCAGGCTTTTTTAAAATTTACCCACTTGGCAGACAGCGAAAATCTCATATTCTCCCCTCCTTTGATAATCTCTACTAAGTAGAAAATAAAACCTACCTTCAGAACACCCCAATAAGTGAAGAAGATTTTTGTCAAGGTATATACTGTCTTCCTTTACTTGATCATTTATCCATTTTTTCAGAACAACATGGGTTTGGACATCCACTCATATGTGGATTTTTCTTGATAAATACAGTACAGTAATATAAATGTATCTTCTTTATGATTTTCTTACTTTATCTTCTCTCTACCTTACTTTATTGTAAGAATATAATATATAGTACATGTAACACAAAATATGTTGACTGTTTATGCTATCAGTAAGGCTTTTGGTCAATAGTAGACCATAAGTTAAGTTTTGGGGGAGTCAAAAGTTATACATGGATTTCTGACTGTGTGGGGAGTTGGTGCCCCTAACTGCAGTGTAGTTCAAGGGTCAACGGTACTACTGAGTGTCAGACCTTGGGTTAGGTGCACTAGGTATAGAGTGCTGAATAAAATGGATATAAAGTGGGTATTATAAAAGCAGACTTTATATATCTTTTTAAGTATAAAACTATAATAATACATCTTTTCAAGTTAGGACATACAATATACTACCTCCTTCCTTCGACCCCTGAAATTCTGGCTTTCCCTCTGGTTAAATATCCCATTAAATTCTGCAACTTAGAAGTCTACTATTCAACAAGTGAAATAAAAGTTCAAATTATTCTTTCAGATGTTCTGTTATTAATTTATATTTATACAATAGTCAAGCTATTTTAGCAGTAATTTAATAGGACTTCTTTACAATGTCCCGTTTATGAGAAGCTAGGCAATAGTGACTGGATCAGTTCATAAAGTAACAGAAATAATATAACCTAAATTAAAAGTCAGTGGCTTTTATACCTATTTTAGTGTAATCCAGAAGACCATGTGGCTCTTCTATTATAAAATACACACCTCATTTATCCTCAGCACAGACTTCCCTGCATCCTGAACTGTGTCCAGAACTGGTCATGCCTTGGTAATCTGAGATCTGATACTATCATTAAAAGCTACATATACAAAAATACTAGATATGATGACAAAAACTATAATCCAAATTACCGCATTTTCTCTCAAATACAGAAGTATTGAAGCTGAAGGAAATTTTAATAAACCTCATTAGTTTAGTTGCTATCAGTGTGGATAGCTTTAAGATTACACTGGAATTAAAGAAAAAAGTAGATTAACACACAAAAACGTCTAATTTGTTAAAGTGTGAAGACTACACTATTTTTTCAAGTACTACTTTGGAAGCCACTTTTAAAACATAATTATATTTTATCTGAAAACATTTAACACTCAACTGAGGCCTTTGCCAAGGTGTATTCATGGAGCTCTAGTCCTGTATGCAATAAGTGTTTCATGCTCAAGTAAGGGTGGAAAAAGGCATGTTTGTGACTTTTTTCCTTCTCCCTTGGAGATTTACAATGCGTATTCATTCTTCCTACACAACCTCACAGCTTACTTTTAAAACTGTCATTCACAGCACACTAAAAGCTTCCAGGGAACTATTCAGGTATAATATTTCTAAGTGTCTATAATATCTAATCCTGGTTTCCAAAATCTCTCATATTAGACAAACCAATACAACCTGAAATTATGGCATTAGTACAGAAGTCATTTCAAAACAAAGTACTGAGTAAAACAAATAATAACTGGCATTACAAATCGAACTCAAGAAACAGGAGCCAAGAGCACTGCAAAGAAAGGTTTCCTAGGTGACTCTTACTTCCTTTGCATGCTGCCTCAAAATTCTACTACTCAGAGAAAGAATGGCAGTAAGATAGATAGTTTTTACCACCAAAATTAAAAAATCTCAAAACGAAGTGGCCCCAATTATAAACTTCATCATCTAATGTGGGCACTAGATATACTAACAGAGTCTCAGAGCTGACCCACAACTGCCAGACTATTTTTCTGAATATGTGGATTTTGAATAATTTCTTCTGAAAAGAAAGGTAGAACCCTGGGTAATTAATGGCATCCTCCTTCTTCCAACTACCCTTACCTTTATTTACTGGTGCTAAATTCTCAATGAGCAATTTTACCTTGTTGCAACATAAAGATATAGAAGAATCTGTGAATACAGTTTTGTTTTGAGAGCTAAATATCACAACTAAATATTCCCTACAATGTGAATCTGAGCAACATAAACAAAAACCTGGGAAAAAAGGAAGGAAGAGTGACAGACCACTAAACTTTCCAGATTATGCTAAAGATAAATGCCAACATTAAAAGCATCCAATTCAACTTTTAGGTCTTGGTATAGAGACATGAAAATAAAGTACAACTTATTTTGTAAGGTCTATGAAAGAAGGTCTAATTTTTAAAGCTCTCGCAGTAAGCAAGTTGTTCAAGGAAACCTAAGAAGGAATGAAATCTATAAAAAAATTACTGCCAAGTCTTATCTGGTAAATTATAAGCTCATGCTATTTCCTTGAAAAGCAAGATGTGTGATAGTTTCTTGATTAAAAAAAAACTTCAGCAAATCTTAGTATCTGAAAAATAACAAAGTAAAAGCAAGCATCATAATCTACTTGATTCCAATTCAGTTCTTGCTGAAAACATTTTAAAGCCTCTTACTTTATTATAACCAAGCCCACTGGGATGACACTGTTAGTCTAAAGGGAATCATCTGATAAATGATTTATGTTTTAGTACAGTTCATATGGCTGAAGTTCTTTCACTGAAAAAACACATCCTATAGAAAGAATATCAGATCATATGCAGTGAAGTATAGTTATAGAGAATATGAATATTCTTCACCCTAAAGAATCCTGCTGGGTGCTGCTGCTTTTTGTCATTGCCTTCCTGACAGAGCAACGAGGCCTTGACTAACAAATAGATGTATGGTCGCTTTGATCAACTGCATCATGGGGTGTAGCTTCCAAACCTGAAATTGATTCTAGAGTCAGCCACTCTGCTGATACCCTAGCATGTGAAGCATGCCTAGCATGTGAAGGCAGGACTGGGCCACAACTGTATGCACTTTAGAAGCATTGCTTCCCTTACTTCTAGGATGATGCAAATATTCTTCCCAGGAACTCCTATGGTATCTTCTTGGCTTCTGAACATTGCCCAAGATAGTAGCAATTTGTGTAGTCTTTATAATAGGTCTACTTGTAGTAAAATTTTAATACAACAAAAACTCTATCAAATATTACTTAAATCAAAGATCATGGTAAAAGCCATGTGAGATCAATGTAGATAAAGACGCTATATGGAGTAGTGCAAGCTTGATGGTAAAAGGTTATGCCTATGTGGTTAAGAGAAAAGTGAGACTAAATCCTGGTCCTGCCACTTATAAATATGGTCTTGAATATGTTTGCAGGGCCCTGGTCTGGAAAATGAAGATAGATATATCTACCTCTCACAGAATTATTCCAGAGATGTTTAGTCCAGTACCAAGCTCAATGATGGTTACTAAAGCTACTATTAATTTATGATTAATACTATGAATAGTTTTATTCTTTCATTCATTTTATTTCATAAATGAAATAATGCTCAGCTTTAGTAACTGGGGCTGTAAGTAATCTATGCATCAAATCAAGTCAGGAACAGGATCAAAAGGGAGAGGAAACTTCCCAAGCTACTTAATTACAATCCTTTAGGACTTCAGTATGATCTCCTTGCAAAAAGGTTATTATGAAATAAGTTCTAAACAGCTCAGGAGTAGGATACCCCACGATCACAGTTACTCTTGCCTTCAGCCCATCTATGTCATGTTTTAGGGGATTCTCTATGAAACCTGTTTGCCATATATGAGCATCACATGGCCCTGTTGGAGAAACTTAGGTTAAAACTCTGGTTTATACTATTCAATGTCTAAGACTTAACCATAGTGCTCCACACGAAGCATTATTGGCTTCAATGTTGTTGTTTCATTTTGTTTTGTTTTTTAGGTCAAAGATGCAAGATTACTTAATATACAATGCACACACAAATATCTGGATATTATGGGAAATAATGCACAATCCCACTTCCCAAAAGATTTTCCTTTTGGGATCTTTTTTATTTGCTCCAACTGTTCTGTTCTTGCATGCTTTGGGATTTTGAATTTTTTAAAAAGTGTTCAAAACCTTGAATATCAAGAAAATAACTTAGAAGTAATTTAGCACAGAATAATAAATAGTCATTAACAAAGTAAGGACATAGGTTTTTTTATTTGGAAAACGTAAGGTCTCTAAGCATTTTAGCCAACTCAAGTTTAATAGAACAAGCCTAATAAACTTAATTTAAAATTAGACATATGTATTTTTAAAATGTAACTAGGAGAATTATGAATAAAGAAAAAGTCATAATTACTTAAGAATCTATTAAACTATAGAATATTTTTTGATGGAAAACTCAGGGAACACTCCACAATGGATAAAGAAATGTACTAAATGTCTAAATGTCTAAAATTTATTTAAGAAAATATCTAAAATTTTATTCAAGAAAGTTAATAAATTTTACAGTTCCTATCCCACTGCTGCTTTCTAATGATTCTTATTTATTGGTTATTTATTTTTCTGTAGGCAATGTTTATTAAGAATAAACTGATAACCAATTCCCTCAAACCTGATAAAGAGATCAGGTTCTAGTGACAATCTTATCAGAATAAAAAACATTTTTAATGAAGCCTTTTCATATCTTAAAAGACAACAGCCTCATGGTTCCATTCTCATTCTCTTGAAAAGCAAGTGCTGAGGCTGGCTCTCTAGTACCATCTCTGAGTAAATTTCCTCTCCTCCCCTTGAGTACAAGAGTCAAGGTGCCTATGGTTTCAATCTCTCTGTACCACAATCCCTGCACCAGCTGATACGCATGCACACTGAACAAACTTTGTTGTCTAAGTCGAGCATGCTTTTTTGATTTGGACAGCTTGCAAAGAGTTCACTAAATAAATAATAATAATTATTTCTTTAAACCTAACGAAGAAATTAATTCCTCAGCATACTTCTTCTTGATCCTATAATTCTCTGAATATCCAGAACTCTTGAGGAATTGCCTTGAGTACCTGAGTTCTGTAGTTGAGGAATTTCCTGCCCTCTTTTTTAACATATATAAATACATAATCACATTATCATGTAATCTTCTTTTAACAAACTCATGTTAATTTTTGTTTTCCCATGATATAAACAGAGTGCTGCCTTACAGCTCTAACACGGTGTTTAGGGCTAACTAACCCTACAATAATTGGCTCTCAATTGCTGTTTCATGAGCTCGTGTGTTAGCTTCCTGAAATTTTGCTTTCTCTTCTTTTTTTTTCCCCCCAGTCACTGAGGTCTGTGTCCATAACATTCTCACTCCTGTTTTTTCTACTTCTGCTTATATCTGGAAACCAGTTATCAAATTATGTGGAAAGAAAAAGTAAAAACAACACTGAGTTTTAGTTTTGTTTTTTTTTTTTAACAAATATACTAGCTTATTCCCAGCTTCTGGAAATAAACCATGTTAAAGCACTCTGTATACTGTAAAGCACTAAATAAATGTTGTAATTACCTGTGCTAATATTTTGGACTAGCAATGTCACTAGATAGGTAAAAAGCCACATAATGAGAGTACTCTGAACATGTATTTAACTCACAGAGCACTTATTATTCCTTACAACACTCTGCTAAATGGGAAACCTGAGGCATAAGTAGTTTACAAATTAAAGAGAACATTAATGTGACTGCTATACTTTAAAGTTTAATTTTTTGACCAAAACTTATTTTTCAAGTCTTTTAAAAATTCCAACCCTAAAGGAAAAAAATACTATCTGACATTATTGAGCACTTATCTCCTAAGTGATTTACATGTTTTAAATCAATTTAATGTTCACAATAACCCCTATGAGGTGAATACTATTTTTACCCCCATTTTGCAGATGATGATACTGAGGTACAGGCTAGTTGGGTAACTTCTAAGGTTATACAGCTTACAAATGTCAGAATTGAGTCCTGAAACCAATTTGGCTTTACTAAAAATGCTGCCTCATCCCAAAAAGCTGGTGACTGATTACTTTTTATGTCTTGAAAGCCAAGCTATTTACATGTAATATTATCGCATACCATTCGTCCAATTATTCCTGGGAAAACAAACCATTCACTAAGTTTGTTAAATTATAAAAATTTAGGTAAAAGGCTAGCTACTCAGTGGAACTTTATTTATACTTCAGTAGTGTGAAGTATGAAGGCAAATTTCTCTTAAAGAAAAAATGTTTCCCTGTTGTTCTGACCATGTGTCAGGTTTCCAATTTTAAGTAACAGCTTTTGGACAGGTTACAGAAAAGAAAATCTAAAGCCAACTGGTATTAAGTGGCTGCCAAAATATGCTGCTACTATGGACATTTAAAAGCCACCAGTTTCCTCAAATGTATAAAGATGAGCGGACTAAAATGTCCCCAAGATCTAGTGTTGGGAGTTCTATGAATCTAAAATTAGAAGGTAAAGGGTTTCTCAAAACATACCTTGAGTATTCTTGAGGATATGGGGAGGAGTACCAGGTGTGAATTTCATACTTCCCAAACTCAATGACAGAGGGACAGCGGACTTGTGGATCAGGGGGACCAGTCACTCCAACTTTCTGTGCAGTCAAAAAATACATCACAAAAGTTAGCTAAATTAAATCTACTGGGATAGATATTTTAAAAAGCTGAAATTAAATGTTGTCCTCTCAGGATTCCAAAGAACAAAAAAAAGCCAGGAACAAACTAACAAGTTTTGAAATAAGCTGTATTATTTTTTGTAAACAGGGTACTCAAATGGAGAACAAAAATGCTAATAAATCTTTTAGAACCAAATGCAACTGGTGTCATTCCATTTTCCATATTTAATAAGATTGCGAATATTTTCCGCAATTAAACTCACTCCCTTAATGACTTAGTTGTTAAAGAGAAGCTGCTGGCATTTGGGGATAGAAGACAAAGAATAATTTTTAACGAGGGAGAAGGAGCTCTGAACACTTGCCATTGTCATACAGACAGTGCCTTACCAGACAACAGAAAACGACCCACTGAACATGTGAGCACATAGAAAAGAGTGACTATTTGGTTTGGGAAGGTAGGTAATATTAAAAGAATATGACAAAACAAGTACCAAAAGAGTCTTTAATTCATTTTACACTGCCCCTAAAATTCCCTTCATTAGTAGCTCTTCACAGATTTAACAACAAAAATACTTTTATACACATACTGTTATCCCTTTTATCTACCTTCTGTTCATAATGAAAACAATCTCTATGCCCCTATCTCTGCAATAACCTGAACCACATTATCTAAAAGAATAATAATTTGTAAAGCCTTTATGACTTCCACACCAGCAATTTAAATATAAGCCACTGCTGATGACTACAAAGATCAGGTTTTAAAACCTTAAATTCAAGAGCAATCTGATTTGTTCTATAACCAATAGAGGAATAGATTCATACATATATACATGTATATGGGTGAGTATATTATGTATATTATATATTGTATATTTATCATAGATACCCCATAAACATTCATTTAAGATTAAGCATTGGGGTGCCCAGGTGGCTCAGCTGGTTAAGTGTCCACTCTTGGTTTCGGCTCAGGTCATGATCTCGGGTTGTAGAATTGAGCCCCACCTAGGGCTCCGCGTTCAGTTCACAGTCTGCTTGTCCCACTCCCTCCCCCTCTGTATCCTCCCCCACTCTCTCTGTCTCTCTCTAAAATAAGTAAATAAATAAAATCCTAAAAAAAAAAAAGACAACAGTAACACTGACTTAAGAAAAAGAGTTAGAATTTAGCCCAAACACAGTATTAAAAACCCTTCATCAAAAGAATAACAAACATTATCCTTCAACTTTATGCTTTAAAACCAGAGAAATTTATTAGAAGTCTCTTGTTGGAGCCCACAGACAGACACACCTCCACACACCCCTACACACTTTCTAACAAAACAGAAAAGATCAGATACTTTTATTCACTGTTTTATGTAAACTCATTTAAGGAAGAGGCTCTTCACTACAACTAATAGGAGAACTCTCCCTGGCCTTTCTAACCATTTTCTTTTACAAAAAGGCCAAGGGATTTATCTCAGGTTTCATACTGGAATACAGCCAGGTGAAACCTCAACCTCTTCCTTAGACATCTCAAAACAAAAGACAAACATCTATTAGTTGGATCAATTGTGTTATGACACCAAGGAGTACTGCGGCTCTTCCAAATGCAAAAATCATTAAAAACAAACACACAGGAGGGGAAGAATGAAGGGGGGGAAATCAGAGGGGAAGACCAACCATGAGAGACTATGGACTCTGAGAAACAAACTGAGGGTTCTAGAGGGGAGGGGGTGGGGGGATGGGTAGGCCCGGTGATGGGTATTAAAGAGGGCACGTTCTGCATGGAGCACTGGGTGTTATAGGCAAACAATGAATCATGGATCACTACATTAAAAACTAATGATGTAATGTATGGTGATTAACATAACATAATAATAAAAAAAATCCACACACACAAGACAGGATTAAAATAAGATTTTTTCATTTCTCAAAACCAAAATAAAACTTGTAAAAAGGCTTTTAAAAACACTGTTCTTTAAACTACATTCCAGAATCAAGTACTCTAATTCATAAAGTAGCATCTTTTTACCTATCTTCAAAGCTCAAAAAAAAAGAACAGTATAGAAAGTATCAGAATAACAAATATCAGAAAACAACTTCCTGAGCCAAGGATCAAATACAAAGCACAGAGGTTGAAAAGATGCACCTGCTGAGGCACTGCCTGTCCTTTGAGAGCTTTCCCATCAGCTGCCCGTGGCTCTTCCAGGAGGATGCCCGATGTAAAAGTGGATAGCCAGTTCCAGTATAACTGTTTGCACATCACCGCCACTCAAGAGAGTCTGTGTAAAACTAGATTCACGGCAGACCTCCCCACCGCCTTTACCTATCCTCACCTTTCTGCACTGTGAAATGGCTGGCACATGCGCTCATCCACCTCTGTCCTCCACCACCATCTCCAACTCCCTTATGAAAGCCTCAAGAGCCTGTGTACTTCCGTTTACTAGGGTTTACAAGTTAACAAAGGCTCTCTGCAGTGAGGAAGCAACAGCTGCATCCAAACCACTCATTAACTCAGTCCTCGCCAAAACCAAACTGTCAAATCTGAAATGAAAGGCACCAGGGTGGCTCAGTCAGTTAAGCATCTGCTCAGGTGGCGATCTCAAGGTCCTGGGATACAGCCGCCCCCTCCCCCACTGGCAAGCTCCTTGCTCCACAGGGAGTCTGCTTCTCCCTCTCCCTCTGCAGTCCCCTCAGCCCCCTGCTTGTGCACTCAACAAGTGTGCTCTCGCTCACTGTCTCAAATAAATAAATGAAATTTTCTTCAAAAATCTGAATGACAAGGTTAGTTTTGCTAGGTTTTATTTTTAAATTTCAGCCAAAATACTCTCTCATTAAACACGCAGCTTTCTAAAGCAGCAGCTATCTAGTATAATCAAGAACACAGGGCCACCTGGGTGGCTCAGTTGTTAAGCAGCTGCCTTCAGCTTAGGTCATGATCCCAGGGTCCCCCATGTTGGGCTCCCAGCTCAGCGGGAAGCCTGCTTCTCCCTCTCCCTCTGCCCCTCTCCTTCCCCCTCCCCCTGCTTGTTTTCTCTCTCTCAAATAAATAAAATCTTGGAAAAAATGCACCAAAAAATTTTTTTAATTAGAATTCTGCCACTTTGTGCCTCCTTTTCATTTGAATATGCCAACATCTTGAAATGATGACATATATTCCAAATCAGAATGGACCTTTCAATCTAAGAAAGTAAGGGTGGGGGGCACTAAACCAAAAGGTAACTTTAAATATGCCTATTCTAGATAATAAAACTTTTATTACTAGTTTATGAGAAAAGATTATTACTCTTCTGCAAATACTCCATCTCCACCAAATGACTCGAATTCTAATTTCCAATATACAGAAGCAACTCTTGCAGTACCCTCCAAGTCCAGATCTGGTACAAACATGAAAATTACAGTTGATCTACAACTGATATACAGTTCCGCTCCCTTCCTCTTGCCTTCCATCAGATAGCTCCCCCTCAACTTTCCCTTTCCATTCCCCACAGAAGAATGGCATTTTGAAGTGGGAGTGGAGGGCGGGAGTGTACCCTTATTATTAGTATGAGAGTGAAGTGTAGGGAAAGAGAGGTCTTTCTGGTATTTGAATATTTTCCTATAGAAACACTCTAATAAAAAAGGATTTGGGGCAACACGCCATAATCAGATACACTAATATTTCTTTAGCAGAGCATATGAATATTCATATTAAATGGGATAAGTAAAGAATATGTACAGTCTCATGTGAATTCATACCATGTTTTGCCAACAGTTCTGTTTAGTGAGATCTTACTGTAAAATGAGTTATATATATATTTTTTTCATTCTCCACAGAAGATATACAGATGGCCAATAAGCACATGAAAAAAAATCACTAATCATTAGGGAACTGCAAATGCAGACCACAATGAGCTATATCACTTCACACCTATCAGGATGGATACTATCAAAAAAAAAAACAGAATAACAAGCATTGGAGAGGATGTGCAAAAACTGGAATCCTTGAGCAGTGCTGGTGAAAATATAAAACGGTGCAGGCACTGTGGAAAACAGTTTGGCAGTTCCTCAAAAAAACAGAATTTTCATATGAACCAGTAATATATAAAAGAATTGAAAGCAGAGACTCAAAACAGGTATTTGCCCACCCATTTTCATAGCACCATTATTCACAATAGCCAGAAGGTAAAAGCAACTTAAGTGTCCATCCGATGAATGGATAAAACATTCATGGTATAGATACCAAGTGATAAATATACATATAAATTCCGGTAAGGGAATTCTGAATGAACATGGATGAACCTTAAAGAAGTTATGCTAAGTAAAGTAAGCCAGACACAAAAGGGCAAATATTTTATGATTCCACTGAGGCCTACCTATAGGAGTTAAATTCAAAGACAAAAGGTAGAACAGTGATTGCCATGGGCTAGGGGAAGGAGAAAAGGGAAATTACGGTATAATGGGTACAGAGTTTCAGTCTGGGAAGACAAATAAATTCTGGAGATGGATGGTGGTGATGGCTGCACAACAATGTATACACATACTTCATGCCACCAGACTGTATTCTTAAAAATAGTTAAGATGGTAAACTTTATGTTATTTCTATTTTAACCACAGTAATTTTTTGTTAAGTTTTCAGTAATCTGGATCTCAGAATTGTCGATGTGATTACAGACTACTTCCTGTCTCTTTCTTCCCCAATGCCTTTTTTGTTTCTCTACCCTCAGATATTTCCCTTGTTTTACCATTATATACTGATAAAGTCTAGGGTTTTATCTTCAGCCCTATTATCCTTTCTCTCCCTAAGACCTCTCTAATCAGTGACCCTACCAGTTTTTCACTCTGCGTATGCCCTCTTTTCTCCTCATCCAGCTTAGATTCCAAGGTCTTTTACTGAACCTCATCTTTGCATATATCCTTATCTTTCCTGCTTTTCTCCCGATGCAACAACAAAATCCCAACTCTGGTTAAATTCACATCTCCACATAATCCAACATCTGAATATGGTGAGAGAAAAACACAGAATCACACTGTTCTCAATTTATATTTCTTAACTAACCTCAAATGCGCCCTTTGATGCTTCTCTAACTCTATTCACTCTCCCATTTTCCTTAAAAATTACTTCATACTTTTTCCTATCTCCTCAAGCCTCCAACACCTCTTAGCACATCTTCATTTTCAATCAATGCCTTCACTTCCTACTACACTAGAAAACTAAGAAGCAGTCAAAAGAGAACTTCCACGCTTTCCAAAGCCACATCTGCATGTCTACCCTTTGCGCCCACAAAGCCCATCGTTCCTTAATACTACAGCTCAACTGTCTGTGCATCAGTGCCTCCACTCGCATATTGGACAATTTTCCCTTCCCTCTTTTGCATCATCACGTTTTTCTCCTCTAGATCATTTCTATCAGTATATAAACAACTGTTATTTCTTCCATATTTAAAAAAAAATGGGTACATTCTTTTGCCTTCACATCTTCAACCAACCATTCTCTTTCTCTGTTCCCCTTCATTGCAAACTATATCAAAAGAGTAGCCCCATATTACTTCTATAACCAATTTCTCTTCTTCCATTCCTTTTTGAACAAGCTCCAACCGCCTTCCCCTTCCCTCATGGAAATTGCTTCTCAAGTTCACTCCCATGTTACTAAATCTGATGGTCAATTTTCAGTCCTCAATTTACTTGATGAATCCACAGAATTTTCCATTCCTTCCTTCTTGAAGTAGTTTTTTCTCACTTCGTTTGTAAGGAACCAGTATCTCCAAGATTTTCCTCTTCCACTGGCCATTCCTTCTTTCTCCAATTTCTAAAAGTTGGAGTACCTCAGGACTCTGAGCTCAGAGCTCTGCCCTTTCCTTTGGTGACCTCATCTAGTCTCCTTCCTTTTAGTACCACCAACTTACTGACAAGTTCTACATTTAAATTTTTGGCCCAGACCTACACTTTGAACTCCAGACACATATATCCCACTGTCTACTTGATATCTTCTCTCCTGAATGCCTTATAGGAATCTTAAGTTCAACGTGTTCAAAATCAAACTCCTGACTTTTTTTCCTCAAACCTGCTCCTCCATAATTTCTTATGATCCCATAACCATCAGCATATCCTAATGGTCTACCACCTTCAAAACATAATCAGAATTCCAATTCTACCTCTAACACTATGTTCCAAACCACTGTACCTCCTACTTGGATAATTCTAATAGCCTCCTAAGTTTCCTTGTTTTTGTATTTCTGCCTCAATCTACATAGAAACCAGAGTAATCCTGTTCAAACTTAAAAGTCACTCTTCTACTCAAAATCCTCCAAGAGTTGGTATCTCACTCAGAGTAAAAGCCATAGTCCTTATAATGACCTAGAAAACCCTATCATATCTGACCTCCCAATACCTTTCTGTTCTCTCATCACCTAATTTCTATTCTACCTTGTACTTACTCGGTTCCAACCACACTGGCCTTTTTTGTGTTTCCTTGACCATGCCAAATACAAATCCCAATTCAGGGCCTTTGCATTTCTGCTCCCCTGTCTGGAATGTTATTCCCCCTATACTCACATGGTTCATTCTCTTACATCCTTCAGGTTTCTGTTAAATGTCAGACAGTCCCTAACCCAACAATTTAAAACTGCACAAAGCCAACCTTTGCCTCTGAATTCTCTCTCCCTCCCTCGTTTTTTCTCCATAACACTACCACATGGTATACTATTTACTTTAACCTAGCCCCAACCCAACTGTAAGCTCCTCATGAGGATTTAAAAAAAATCTGTTTTGTTCACTGCTGTATCTCCAGCACCTGGCAGATGGTAACCTGTACTCAGTAATATTTACTGTTAAATGTTATCTATGATAACAACCTCAGCTACTACCTACATAGTTTCATCTATCACTTGTGTGCTGATAATCTGGCATATCTCCTACCTAAAATCCTCCTGATCTGCATATCCACAGAACAGTCTACAGAAGTCCCCCATTTTAGATTTCATACAAGCCCCCAATTTATGTAAGCAGTGTGTCTTCTTCTATCAAAAAAGCTCCTCTTTCCACATTTAGTATCACCCACTCAGAACAGAAGAACACGGGGAGATTTATCTGGTTCTGCCCTCTCCTCAACCCCAACTCCCAACATCCCATCTTTCCCATTCTACCCTAAATCTTTCTCAAAATCTCTGCCTACTGGATCTCCTCCACCTTCATTTGGGTCCTAGTCACTTTTCATTCTGATTACTGTAATCACTCGATTGGTAGATATCCTTGTTCATGTCTTATTCAATCCACTGCTCACTGTATCACCAAAGCTGAGCTTCTAAACACAAATACAATTATGTCACTTTTTTTAAAGTCTTCAATAGCTCCTCAAGAACTATTTAACTACTTGAAAGAACTCCTGTAACTAAAAAATAAAGTACAAACTCTTAACATGAACCATGGGACCTGTGTGATCTGGTCCATACTTACCATTTCAATCTCATCTCTCACTTGAACTCCAGCCAAACAAATTGCACACAACTCCAAGGGTTCAATAAGCTTTCTCAAATCCAAACTGTTCTTTTTGAAATGACTTCCTCCTCTTGCCCAATAGTAAATTCTTACTCACTCCCTCAACAGCCTGCTCAAATATCACCTCTTCTATGAAGACTCCCCTAACATCCCTAGACAGATACCTTCCTGTTCATTCTCGTTTCATCTTATGTATATCTCTATGGCGGCATGATACCATGAACTAGATTAAGAGTTAAGGATCTAGAGTCGGACTGTATGGGTTCAAATATTGATTCTGATACTAACAACTATATGACTCTAGGTAAGACAATCTTTCTAAGACTTAATTTCTTCATCTGTAAAACAGGAACAAGTAACAAGGTTGTACTAAATGAAAAAAACTCATATATAATGCTATATGTAGTATCTGGCACACAGTAAAAGGATATATATTACTAACCACATAGCTTTGTTTATAAATGTCTCTTCAACTAGAGAACAGGGACACATTTTCTATTTACCTAAGAATTTCTAGCACCTAGCACCAAGATAACTAGCAGAAACTCACATTTATCTAGTGCTCATTATATGAATGATACACTAAGCACTTTGCAAATATCAACTCATTCAATCCTTTCAACAAATCTATTAAGTAAGGTCACTCAGCAGAGGTAGGATTTGGACCTGTGCAGACCTTGCTTACATAAATTGGGGGCTTGTATGAAATCCAAAATGGGGGACTTCTGTAGACTGTTCTATATATGGATATGCAGATCAGGAGGGTTTTAGGTAGGAGATATGCCGGGTTATCAGCACACAAGTGATAGATGAAACTACATAGGTAGTAGCTGAGGTTGTTATCATAGATAACATTTAACAATAAGTATTACTGAGTACAGGTTACCATCTGTTTCTAATACGTAGGCTCTTAACCACTATCTTAATAAATAATAAAATTGTGCTAAACTGTCAAAGGAATGAATTCAAAATATATTTAACTAGCCTTTAATATACTACTTGTAATTAATGGGTAAACGCTTAAGACACTAAAGCAACCTCCCACTCCCCATCTCTAATTTCACCAGTACCAAAGAGAAATCATTCCAACAACAAAAAAGCAGTCATGGGTATACCTTTAAATCCTGGCATGCCAAGACTAATGTCCTCTTGCTAGCTTTTTTTTAAAGAGAGAGAAGGCCGTGTGGTATGGAAAGGGAGAGACATCTTAAACAGGCTCCACACCCAGCTCAGAGCCTGACATGGGGCTCAATCTCACAACCCTGAGATCATGACCTGAGCTAAAATCAAGAGGCAGATGCTTAACCAACTGAGCCACCCAGGTGACCCCCCCCCACTACGAGCCCTCCAAAATTCAGCCCTATACTAGTTAGTGAATATATTTCTTACCATTGCCCAACAAAAATTCACTCTGTTTTATCTATCAAACTAAATACAAGCAGTTCTTGCTTTATAGGGTGCCATGTTAACTCAAACTTATGAATATCTAAACTGAGATCAAATCTCAGTCACCACAGAAATGTATAAAGAATGGACACGATTCTACTAGGCACATGTTTCCATTAACACAGTACCATGCAAAGCAAGGACTATCTGTACCATGACACCTTTATGAGCAACTACTGTGTTTTCTACATCATCTCCACAATGTGACTTGCATATATTAAGCCCTCAAGTATTTGTTGATCTCATGGACCAATAATCACAATGTCTCTATTTATAGTTGTCATTTATTCCTCAAAGCTCAACTTAATATTGTTTATCCTACCTGGTAAGCCCTCATTCTCTCCATTATACCTAAATCTGAATCATCCTTGAAGTCTGCTTCTTCTGTAATCATCTCCGATCATACCAACTCTTACTAATCTTAGTATACTCTGACCATATGGAACAATCTGTATCATTTAATATAGCAATGACTTACATTAATTCCTATTCTTATGTCACTATTTGCTGTTTATCTTCTATGTACCTTTCCCTACTTGGATTTAGTACCTGCCTTATGATTTTGATGCCTATATAACTTTTTTTTTTTTTTTAACAGTGTAATGCAGGATGTTATTGTGATTAAGGGTAGAAGATGTGAAACCACACAGGCCTGAGTTCAAACTCCACTTCTGCCATTACTAGTTATATAACTTCAGGAAAGTCACTCAACTAAAAGTCTTGGTTTCCTCATATGTAAAATGGTAATAACAATCCTTACCTCACAGGATTAGGAGAGTTGCTGAATCTAATTTATTCCATTTCTAATAACTGTCTGATTCTTTATGCAAAGAAAACGATTATTTTAACAGTCCACACAGATTTCAAAAAATGCTCTGTTAACTTTCTACAGCCATACAAAAAAAAAAAAAAAAAGCAATAAAATTCTTCAAAATTAGAAAGCACTAAAATTAGTATGGAAATATAATGTGCTATTTTGATATCTTATGTAAAAATCATTGTATATATTCCAAAAAGGCTATTATGTTCCAATGGGATGAGCTGAATACAAATGCTTCTTCCTGGTGATGAAACTTGCAAGAAAAATCATTTCCTCCAGGCCCATAAGATTACTGTTGAAAAAAAAAATTCCAGAACAAAAGCCTATACTACTAATTTCTCATACTTTTTTCTTTTCAGAGGTGGCTCTTTTTTAGTGAATGTATTCACTGTATAGCTAATGAAGAAACATAGTACCAGATAAATGATGTTTTTACTTCTCCTGAAATTAAAAAAAAAATCAAAACCAATTAATAGATGGTCCTTTTTTATAAACATTTCAATAATTCTTAATTCATTTAGATAATGCACCATACAAAACTTCATTACTCAATAAAATCACTATGAGCAAATGTTGGATTTGCTTTTCTGGGCATATTTCTTACTACATGGTAAGCTCTATGAGAATTAAAACTGTACCTTACACCCATAGCCTCTACACCTAGCACAGTTCCTAGAACCAAGATGGCATGCAATAAATGACAGGTTGTTCGTTGGATGAATTAAAAAATTAACTCCAGTATCACTTATCTTTTACTGGTGCAGCTGTGAGATCACCAAAAACCCTGTAATCTTCCTGCAAGGTTTTTGAAACAAACTTTGAACGAGCTTCTACTAAGCCAGATCTAGTCTCTCAAAAATTACTTCATGTATTATCTTTGTAAATGTTTTCAAAACATCATATAATCTAACCAATGGTAACTTTTTCCCAATTGGCTTCAACCCACTGTCTCTATTTCATGAAGTCAGAGAACCTGGGAGTGAACCCTGGTGTCCTCTTGCTCCTTCAAACAACATATCAAATCTATCACCAAGTTCTGCTGATTCCATCTCCAGAATATATTCTAAATCCATCCACTTCTCTCCCATTTCCACAGCACCTCTCTAAGCTGCTGTCTTCTTGATCATTGAAAAAGCCTCTAAATAGGGTTTCTGTATTCCACTCTTGCCTAATTCTAATCTATTCGTCATATAGTGGCCAGAAAAAAAAAAATTTTAATGCAAATCTGATCCTGCTATTTCCTTGCTAAAAATCATTCAATGGTTTCCTACTACAATTACAATAAAAACCCAAATCCTAACTAATGTCCTCAGCCTATCTCTCCAGCTTCATCTTGTGTGACTCTTTTATTCATTGTACTCAAGTTATACTGGTCTTCTTACAGCTCCTCAAATTTACGAAGTTCTTATATGCCTCAAAACATTTACACGGGCTGGAAAATTCTTCTCTTTAGCTCTTTGACTTGCTGACCTTCTACTCATCTTTTAGGTAAATTATTACTTCCTTAAAAGAGGAATCCCAACCTCCAGCAATCTAGATCAGGAAGCCCCTGTTATAATCTCTTGCTGCATTCCTATTTTCTTCCTATTACCTATCAGTTTGTAATTAAAGATTTATTTATATGACAGTTTATGTATACGACTGTTTATTGTTTTACTGTCTCGCTCATGAAACTGAAAGCTTCATGAAAGTAGAGTTTATGTCCAAAAAAAAAAAAAGAAAGTAGAGTATGTCTTTTTGTTCATCCTACAGCTCTCATACTATGCCAGGCACATGAATACTAAATCAAAGAACCTCATGGAGAAATAACACCATCGTAAGAATTTTAGTTCACTGTCAATGAAAATAAGCTCAAATCAGAACTCAAAAATCTAGCTGTTTATTTCCTTGGTGCCAGATACACACATGGACAATCACAAGTTTAATAAAATGCTGGAAGAAACACACAGTTAGCTAGATTACTGTTGATACAAATTTATACTGTCTCCACTGGGCCTCAGCAAGGCTCAGCATCCCTTTCAACTCTTTCTAGTCAATCTTTCTCCTCACACCACTACTATTCCAACTCCTGCCAACCAGACATTTAGACTAAAGGAAGAGTAATCCAGACAGAGAGAGCAGTAAGTACAAAGGCTCCAAGGCAGGAGGGTGCTTGGTTGTCTGAGAAAGAGGAGTCCTGTGGCTGGAGTCAAGTGAACAAGGGCCAGAACAAGGGGAGTAGCCAAAGAAAAAAGCAGCCATGAGATGCTACTGGGTCTTAAAGATAAGGATAAAAACTTTGTTAAAAATTCTAAGCAAGTGCTCGCTTCAGCAGCACATATACTAAAAATTCTAAACAAGACTGGAAAACATTAAAGATTTTCTGTGCAGAGGAGTGGTATGATCTAACTTAAGTTTGAAAATGTTTACTCTGGCCCCTGTATAAAGAAGACTGGAGACTGGGGTGAGGGACAAAAGTAGAAGCAAGGAGATTAGTCTAGGGATATTACAACAGCCTAATCAAGAAATAATGGTGGCTTAGAATAAGGTAGTAAAGGAAGAAATAGAAGCAGTCATATTCTGGATATATTTTGAAAGTGGAACCATTAGAATTTGCTCATGGATTAAATAGAGTATGACAGAGAGAGAGAGAGAGAGAAAATCAAGATACCTCTTTGGACCTGAGCAAGTAAAAAGACAAAACTGCCATTTACTCCCACTTTCCACTAAAAGAAACCAAGGATTCTTAGAGAAATGGCTGAATCTATAGCTAGAACAGTAAGAGCCGAGAACATATCGCTGTGGTCAAAAGTAATGATGATATATACAAATATCGAATCATATGTTGTACACCTGAAACTAAAAGAATGTTATATGTCAATTACACCTCAATTTTTAGAAAGAGTTGAATAAACTGGAGTTTAAAAAAAAAAAAAAGACAGGGAGACATGTCAAAAGGACACAGCAGCTGGCTTGAAGAGGCTCCCCTGCCCAAATCTGGAACAATGTAAGCATCAAAATAAATATCGATAGCAACAAATTATAATTCATAAAATAAGAATCAAGTCTAAATGGAATGAACAGATAAACAGGAAGAAAAAAAGCCTCTTCCTTACAGTGGAATGCCAGTTAATAAACTTCATAAAGAAATAATGGAATTAAAAAATCATCTGTTTAGCAACCAACAAAGTAATAGTTTCAGGCAAGAATCACCACTGGATGCTAAATCCAGTGGGTAAAAGTTTAATGAGAAACAGGATATTTACATGGTTTCAAAGTGTACTGCCAGAAGATACTTAGAGAAGGAAAATAATTTACAGAGAAGAAATTCTACCTTAACGAAGTATTCAGAGTTAACATCACTTGTAACAGGACACATACCTCCTGATATCACGCACAGAGGACATATCACCTCTATAGTATTTCTGCCCAAAGTGGATCACCTGAATCTCATCATGAGGAAACATAAAACAAGCTCAAAGTGGTGGACAGTCTATGAAATAAATGACCTATGCACTTCAAAAATGTCAAAATCATGGAAGATAAAGACTGAGGAATTGTTCGAGATTAAAGGAAACTAAGGAGACATGACAATTAAATGAAACACATGATCCTAAACTGGATAACAACCCAGGGCAAGTTGTTTTTTCCTTTTGCTGTAAAAGAACATTAGTGGTACAACTGATAAAATCTGAATAAAATCTTCAGATTGGATAATATACTTTATCTGTATTAAATTCCCAATTTGATGATCGTGCTATGATCATGTGCAAGAACATCCTTATTTTTAGGAAATATACACAGATGAGTAGGAATAAAAGGACATTACCATTATGTCTGCAACTTAGAAAAAAAAAGTTCCTCAAAAAAGGAACCACCACCTCCTCCTTTGACTATCCACTGAACTCCATGTAAATTTCTACTACAGCATCTATAACAATTTGTTTTTCTTATTCCTAGGAAAAGAAATGTGTCTTCAGTGGTTAAACAACCTGCCCAAAGTAGAAGTCAGTAAATGACAAACCACAAATTGAACCAAGATCCAGCTGACTCAAAGCCAATACTTTGTTAAATCATAAGATGGTAGAATGCTCAGCAAATATTTGCCATTATATTGTTTTTATTTTTCAAAAATACTCATATAATGACCTACACAATCTATTCACCAAAGGGTTTCTTAATCCAAAGAGTGTCAACCTATACAACAGGAATCCCCAGCATCAGCCTTATAAACTCTTACTTTCAAGACAAGAGACAGAACTCAACTTGGCCAACATAGTGAATTGGTGGCAAAGAAAGAAAAGACACAGGATAAATGAACATAATCCAAAAGAGCCTTTATGATCTAGCCCTTGCGCTTTTCCAATCTCATCTCTTACCATTATCTATACCTAATATTCTTTATCCTATGTGAAAATTTATTTATTCCCACAATTAAGCATGTTTTCCCCCATTTTCAAGTCTTTGCGCTTCTTTTCCGTCTGATTATATGGGAACCCATCGCTTGTCATCCTGACAAACTCGTACATAATTCTTTAAGACCGACTCATATAGTATATTCCCTAAATGAATCTTCCTCTGACCTCCCCAGGCACAGGTAGATGCTATCCTCCCAAAACATTATTTACCCTACAATTAAGCCTTCCACACGAATGAAATTATTTATTTACAAGTCTCTCCTAGACTATACTTGAGAGAAGGAATCCTGTCACTCACTTTGGCATCTTTAGCATCTGAAGCATAAGTAGGTTCTCTGTCTATACATTTATATCTTGCTACATGTTGCAAAGGATTAAGGCAAAAGCATTTAAAAAATATTTCTAGCAGTAATGAATATGGGTGTTTTATCACTTGAAAAAAGCTTGGTTTTTGTTTTTTGGTTGGTCAAATCCCAAACTCTTCTTCATTCATAAGACAGAAAATAAATAAACCAAGCTCATTTAATACTGGTAGTCAAGGGGTACCTGCGTGACTCAGTCAGTTAAGCGTCTACCTTCGGCTCAGTTCATGATCCCAGGGTCCTGGGACCAAGCCCCGCATCAGGCTCCCTGCTGGGGGGGGGGGTCTGCTTCTCCCTCTCTCTCTGCCCCTCCCTCGGCTCGTGCTCACACGCACGTGCGCTTTCTCTCTCTCTCTCTCAAAGAAAGAAATAAAATCTTTATTAAAAAAAAATACTGGTAGCCAAAAGAAACTTGTTTATCTGCAAAACCAAAGCAGTCATAATGGATTTAAAAGGAGTATGTTAACAAGCAGAACTATGTCTATACACAAACCACATCTATTTGCAGATCAGACGGATAAATGAATTGCTGTTACTGCTTTACCCCAGGATAATTAATCCTCTGTTTCTTGTCCATGACCAAATTATTTGTCCAATCTGAATATCCAACTTTACCTGCAGTGCTTGTTCTTGGATATCACGAAATAATTCCATATCTTTCTCAGTCATGATTTCCTGGCTCCCAAAAAGCCGTTCCTCACTTTCTTGTTTGCCATCCCAGCCATCCTGATTGTCTGCACATAAAAAAAGGGCTCATATGTTATTAATATTATCCTTAGTTTAATATATGAACTAGGAAAAATTTCAAAAGCCTTTATTTCAGTTTGAAGACCATAATATTATTTTTATAAGAGAAGAGGATAGCAATAAACTGACACCTATAAAGATGGGTCAGTAAATAATAAGTAAATATTGTATCTGCTTATAATGAAAACCTGACCTGTCCTAAAACTTCTTAAAATTATTACATAACTACATTTCCACTTCATTAGTACATATTTTAGTATACTATAATATATACATATATAATATATACATATTATATATGAATATATAATACATACAATTATGTATTATAATATATACAAAAGTTTGATGAGCACCATGTGATGTACAGAAGTGCTGGAACACTATACTGTACACTTGACTAATATTACATAATATTATACTGTGTATGTTAACTAACTGTAATTTAGATAAAAACATAAAAGAATAATACATACAAAAGCAGAACAGAAAAAAGGTCTAAGGAATATGAAACTGAAATAATATGAATAAAAAATTTTTAGTATGGATTTAATATATCAAAATTCAAATATTGTTTTTTCATTCTTTGGTAGTATGGAAGAAGTTTATGTTAACAGCAGGACATGATTTTCATCACATGGGACCAAAACACAGAAAATTTGTTCCTTTTATAAACCTTAATGATCCTGTGATCTTCATAAGGCCAGTACATTCTTATCTCAGCAAGAAGATAACCTTCGAAATAACTATCATACTCCCCTCACATTCTGGGTGCCCTTTTAAATAAAGCAAAACTCCACAAATCTGAGGATCACAGATGATAATCCTCTGGGTAAGAAATTATATTATTAATCATTCAGTAAATGATGTATCTTCCTCACATGGGCAAGGGAAATTCATGAAAGGAGTACTGGGGGATTATGGAGATCCTTATCTTCCACACTTGAAGATGACACCACTGATGGACTAATTTCCTATTTGTATAAGTATGGCAGAAAAGACCAATTTGTGACAGTTCTTTTCAAATTAAACAGAATATAGGCTGTCTGTTATTCACTTAGTGTAAGAAGAATAAGGACAAGGACTCACTGCTGAAAATATTCCCAAAATGAACAATATGTATCTGAAGATACTACGTGACTTTAATGCCCCCTAGTGCATGACACAGACGGATGCAGGCACAGATTTAGTACAGCATTCAGTAGCATTCAATCAGATGGTGCAGACTGTTCCTTAAACTCTACAATTCATAAAAAAAACTTACAAAGCCAATTACAGCAAAAACACCAATGCAAAAAGTCAATACCAATTCTCCATATACTTTACACATTTTCTCTAATGATTTCTATTTCTAAAACTTTCCAGGAGATTCTTGTAATAATCCATCTCCAGTGAAACAGTTAATTCAAAAATGCCTTTCACTAGGATCTGCTTTAGATTCCTTCCTCCTAAATCCAACCTAAATGGCGCATATTTTCTTAGGTAAACGTACTCAGACCGGAGCTACAGTGTACATGGCTGATAAAGACATGAAAAGTACTTAAGCACTTACAGAGTAATTAGTTGATTGCCACTCTGGTGAAAAGCCAATCAATACAGCATAAAAAGGGGGATCTGACAATGATGAGGATTTCCTCTCCTGTGCTGGACCAATCAACCATTTATATAAGCAGGAATGAAGAAGCAGTGAATATAATCACCAATGAGACTGAATTCAGGGGAGGGAAATCAACATTAAGAAATTGTCTGGCAGTATAAGAGATACTACATCTTTGGCCCTTGTGATCCAAAGGAGTCCATTCTCATTCTTCTACATTCCTCAGACGCTTTTCTACTTCCTTCACAGGGTTAAGTCTGTAAACTCACGGCACTAAATAGCAATGAGACTAGTTTAAACTTTAATTATCAAGACAGCTAATGACTTGAATTACCTGTTACACTATTAAGTCTTCTCTACAGATCTTTTCTACTTTGAAAACTAGGGAACTCAACCTGATACACAAGTATGAAATGAATAAAAAGAGGGCATGCTACAACTGATATCACAGAAATACAAAAATCATAGAAGACTACTACAAACAATTACAGCTCCAAAAACTGGACTATCTAGAAGAAATGGATAAATTCCTAGAAACATACAACCTACCAAGACTGAATCATGATGAAATAGAAAATATGAACTGACCAATTACTATTAAGGAGATTGAATCAATAATCAAAAACTTCCCAACAAACAAAAGCTTCACCGGTGAATTCCACCAAATAGTCAATAATACCATCCTTCTCAAACTCTTCCAAAAAACAAAAGAGGGAACTCTTTCAAGCTCATTTTATGAGGCCAGCATTACCTAAGCCAGTCAAAGAAAGAAAATTACAGGTCAATATCACCAATGAACATAGATGCAAAAATCCTCAACAAAATATTAGCAAACTGATTTCAACAATACAATAAAAGGGTCATCATACACCATGATCAAATAGGATTTAATCCAGAGATTTAAGGATGGTTTAATAACCGCAAATCAGTCAATACACCACAATAACAAAATGAAAGATAAAAATCAGATGATCACTTCAAGATATGCAGAAAAAGCATTTGACAAAATTCAACATCCATTTATGATAAAAACTCTCAACAAAGCAGGTATAGAGAGAACGTACCTCAACATAATAAAGGTCGTATATGACAAGCCCACAGCTAACCTACTCAATGGTGAAAAGCTGAGAGTTTTTTCTCTCTTTAAGATCTCTCTAAGATCAGGAATAAGACAAGGCTACCTACTCTCGCTACTTTTATTCAACATAGGATTGAAAGTCCTAGCTAGAGCAACTAGGCAAGGAAAAAAATAAAAGGTATCCAAGTTGGAAAAGATTTGTAGATGACATAAGAGAGAAAACCCTAAAGACTCCATCAAAAAACTGTTAGAACTAATAAATGAATTCAGTAAACTTGAAGGATACAAAATCAATACACAAAAATCTGAATTGTTTCTATACACTAACAATGAACTACCAGAAAAAAGAAATTAAGAAAACAATCCCATTTACAACTGCACCAAAAAGAGTAAAATACCTAAGAATAAATTTAACCAAGCAGGTGAAAGACCTGTACATTGAAGACAAAACACTGTGTGTGTGTGTGTGTACACACATATATATGACATTAATGAAAGAAATTAAAGACACAAATAAATGGACAGATATTCCATGCTCATGGATTGGAAGAATATTGTTAAAATGTCCACAGTACCTAAAGCCATCTATAGACTCAATGCAATCCCCATCAAATTTCTAATGACATTTTTCACAGAAATGGAAAAAAAAATCCTAAAATTTGTATGCAACCACAAAAGAATCCAAATAGCCAGAGCAATCTTGAGAAAAAAGGACAAAGTACTAAAGCTCCCTGATTTCAAACTATGTTACAAACCTACAGTTATTAAAACAGTATGGTATTAGCATGAAAACAGACCCAGAGATCAATGCAACAGAACAGAGCACCTATAAATAAACCCATGTATATATGGTCAATTAATTACAACAAAGGAGCCAAGAATGTACAATGGGGGAAAAGACTGACTTTTCAATAAATAGTGTTGGGAAAACTGGACAGCCACATGTGAAAGAATGAAACTATGTAACTCTCTTACACCATATACAAAAAGTAACTCAAAATAGATTAAAGACTTGAATTTAAGACCTGAAACCGTAAAACTCCTAGAAGAAAACAAAGGTGGTAATCTCCTTAACATAGTTTTTGACAATCATTTTTTAAATCTCATGCCGAAAACCAAAAGCAAAACCAAACAAGCTGGACTACATCAAACTAAAAAGCTTCTGCACAGCAAAGGAAACCATCAACAAACTAAAAAGGCAACCTACTGAATGTAAAAAGATATTCGAAAATCATATATCCAATAAGGGGTCAACATCCAAAATATACGAAGAACTCATTCAACCCAATAGCAAAAAACAAACAACCCACAGGGCACCTGGGTGGCTCAATCGGTTAAGCGTCTGACTCTTAATTTCAGCTCAGGTCAAGATCTCAGGGTCGTTGAGATCGAGCCCTGTGTTGGGCTCTGTGCTGAGCATGGAGCCTGCTTAAGATTCTCTCTCTCCCTCTGCCTCCCCCCTCTTCCATGCTCTCTCTCTCAAAAAACAAACAAAAAACCCACAAAAACAAACAATCCACTTAAAAAAGGGCAGAAGATCTGAACAGATATTTTCCCAACAAAGACATAAAAATGGGCCACAGGTACATGAAAAGATGGTCTACATCATTAATCAACAGTGAAATGGAAATCAAAAACCAAGGAGATACCACCTCACACCTGTCAGGATGGCTATTACCAAAAAGACTAGAAATTATAAATGTTGGGGAGAATGTGGAGAAAAGGGAACCTCTGTGCACTGTTGGTGAGAATGTATATTGGTGCAGTCACTATGGAAAACAGTACAGAGGTTCCTCAAAAGATTAAAAATAGAACTGCCATACAATCCAGCAATTCCACTTCTAGGTATGTAATCCCAAGAAAACAAAAACATTCATTTGAAAAGATATATACACCCCCATGTTCGCTGTAGAATTATCTACAATAGTCAAGATATGTAAATAACCTAATGCATCAATGGCTTAAGGAAACTGTGGTGTATGTGTATAACATTATTCAGCATAAACATACATACATACATACATACCAAACTCACAGACTGGTTGTTTGCCAGAAGAAAGGTGGGAGGTAGAGGGTAAGAGAAATGAGTGAATTATTTTTTTGTTTTTTAGTCTCAATAAACAGAATTTTAAATAAGTAAATGAAAACTAGGAAAGTTAGCCTAATATATAAGTAAATGGTCTGAAGTTGTAGTTCTCTCCCTTTCTCTCTTTTAAAGTATAATTCATGAAATACTACAACTATATTTGCCAAGATTTGAAGTAGAAAAATCAGTGACCTTATCATACTCGCATGTATTTTGGTCTTTTCTCTATGCTTAGATCAACAGCATTTTATCCACCCATACTCTTTCCAATTTCCTTCTGGAAATAATCATCATGATGCTCATCACATAATTTGTTTTGTAATTTATGAAATGTAAAGATATCCTTGATTTAAGGTCAGACCTTAAATTTCTATAGGAAGATTCTTTGTGGTTCTACAAAAAAAAAGCACCATCTTTTGCCTAAGAGCTCCTATTTGCCCACTCTTACAATTTCATCTCTCCAGCCTCTCAATCCCTGCCACAGTCACCACCTTACTTTAATCTAAATATGTACCTTTAATCTGTTCTTCTAGTCCATAACCATAGATAATAATCAACTGTAAATCTATTTTAGATAACTAGTGTTATTCCAAGTAATACACTTTGGGAATACATTTTGCTTCTAAGTAAACTTTTACCTGTGGGCCAATCTGAAGTGCTCGATTTTCTGTTGCCCTTTTTCCTGATTCTATATTGCTCAGAGTAGTCTACCACTTCCCCTCGAGGTTTCCTCCCATCAGGGGAAGGGGTGAAGAATTTGGTAAGGCCATCAATGAGCCCTTTGGTTTTCTTGTTGAATTTCAAGGGGACACTGCTATCTCTGCAGAAGTCCAAGCCATCTATTCGCTCTAAATATCCTTCTTCTGATGACGATGCTGATTGGCTGGAAAGGGTGATTTTACGTTTCCGGCCCCTTCCTGGACCAGTTCGAACTTTGCTGAAGGGACCTTTTGATCTAAAAAAATCAAACAGGGAAAAGGGTAACTATTAAAAAAGAAATCCTTGTAAGGTTTCTATTTAATATATAACATGTAATTAGTAAATAACCTCTAGTTTTATTTAAAAAACTATATTGTTAAGACTATTCCATAAACCGTAAGTATTATAGGAATGAGAAGTAATATTGTTATTAGAAATAATATTTTTGGAGAATCTAGTATTTTATAGCAAAAAGAATCCTGAGGTTGGGAGTCAGAAGGAATGTTTAAGTCATAATTCTGCCACTTTCTAGCTATACGTCTTATTAAAGAAATCACATTCTGTCTAAACACCATTGTCTTCATCTATAAAATGAGAGCTGGACCAGAGAACAATTAAGACCCTTCCAGGTATAAAGTCCTATGATCTCTGTACCAACTCAGAGTTACACTTTTACCTCTAAACACAAGGATGCATTACTCTCTCAAAGTCAGGAATCAAAAGATCATCTTATAGGAAAATTAAAGCCTGATTTAAGATTTAAAATATGAACTACAATACTGGTGCTGTATATTTCAAGCTGCTTGTGCCCATTCCTTTCAGTTATTACCTTCAAGACAGTCTAGAGTGTAGGAAAGGTGGGTAAAATTTTTAAGAATACAGGTTTACAGACTTAAAGATATCTTACATATCATCAAAGGGGAATTACTATAGACACTCACACACACACACAAAAAAAGAATCAGCTACTGAATCTTGCCCCACGTCCTCCAGATATAGCCCAGTTTCCTAGTCCACAAGGGATAATTATATCCCTGACTTCTGCTAACAGATGAAAAACACATTATTTTATTTTACATCAGGACACAGAAATGGGACTTGGCTATGACCTCAACAGCACAAGTTATCCAGTGCTTATTTGCACATATAATATAAATAAACTACTGAGACCACATCAGGAGAGGAATCTGTGAAATGCTATAACAACATAATTTTTCCTTTCTTGTTTACATAAGAGCAATATAAGGCAGTGTTTAAGAGTCAGACTTTGGTGCCAAACTACTTGTGGGTTTTAATCCCAGTTCAACACTAAACTATAAACTGTGCAAGTTAATCTACTGTGTTGTAGTTTCCGCCTTTGAAAAACAGGAGTAACAACAATACTACTTCATTTGGTTGTTGGGAAAGTTCAGTGATGAACACAATGTAAGGCACTTGGGGCTTTATTATAACTTGGCACTTTTACTCCGAGTTCAGGTGCACGGCAGTGCCAGCTGCGACCAGTGGGGTTGCCCACAAGGTGGACAGGACTCCTACCCCGAGGGAACACCCTATCCTCTTCTCCCCTCACCTTGCCGCAAGTACAACTTACACCGTGTTTTGTTTCTTTAACCTGTTTTTTGGACGTCCAATTGGGTTAGCATAGCGCCGTTTTATCTGTGCTGCCTTCTTCTGTAGAAGTTTCCGTCCTTTTTTCCTAGGTCGACATATCTGACATATCCACATGCCTATAAAAAAATAAAATTCCACATAAAGCACGACAGACATAGATACACAGAAAGAGTGCAGATACTCTAGGAGTTCTTAACCTCTCTTAGGTCAAGGACTCCCATTTAAAAAATCTGATGGAAGCCCCTGAGAAAAATAAACATGAAAACATATACACACAAAATTCTACAAACAACTGGAAAAGACTCACAAATATCCTAAAGCCCACATATAGTTGAAGTCCACTGACCCTTGGTTAAAAAGCCCTGCTCTACCCCGGCACCAGATTATTCGTTTCCAATTACCAGTCTATAAGAAAAGAAGCCAGGTTTCCATAGAGTAATAACTGATTCCAGGACTGGAGCAAGGGAAATACTTGACAACCTGGAGCATCTTATGGTGCCAGAAAATGGAGAAGTGCTCAAAAGATGAGGAAGGCATGTCAAAAGGACCTAGAAGCCAACTTGAAAGAGCTCCCAAGAGCCAAATCTGGGTAATTCTGAGCAAAAAAAGGGATAATCACATCAATGGATTATAACCCACTGAATAAAATATCCATGAGTCCATTAGGAATAATTGAACAAATAAATGGGAAAAGGGATAGCTCTTCCTTACAGTAGAATTCCAATTAATAAATGAAGAAGGGATGATGGAAGCAAAAAAACCATCATCATGTAAACACCAAAGTAAAATTAGTGCAAACAAGAATCGCTGATGGATGCTAAAGTTAGTACAAGGAGGAAAAAGAGTAACTTTAAGGTCAGGTTCTACTGTAAATCATTAAGTGGTCAGTTAACATTACCAGTAATAAGGCATATTCGTATTATACACCCACACTACAATGCACTAAGAAGGGTACAATATCACTTCTGTGGTGTTCTTATCAAACTTCATAATCTTAATTTAATCAAGGAGACAAGCCTAAATTTAAGGACTTTCTACAAAACAGCTAGCCAGTTTCTTCAAAAGCGTCAAGGTCAGGAAAGACAGTCTAAAGAATTAACACAGACTGGAAGACACTAAGGAAATATGACAATTAAATGCAATGTGAAATCCAGGACTGGATTCTGGAGCACAAATTCCAATACGGTCTACAGATTAGTTAATTGTATCATAACAATGTTAGCGTCCTGGTTTCAGTAATTGTACTATGGTTTTATAAGATGTTAACATCAGAAGCTGGTGGTGGCTGAAATAAGAAGTCTCTGTACTATTTTTGCCACTTCTCTGTAAATCTGCAATTACTTCAAAATAAAATGATTCCTGCTTTAAGCTGCAATGAAACTTCTTTTGTAGGCACTATACACAGGAATGAAGTCCTAAGAAAATCTTTCTTATCTTGAAGGATTCTCAGGCCTTTTGCCCAGACTTCAAATAAATGGAAGAGGTAGGAAAGGGGGTATTTATTCTTCCAATACATATAAATCCAAGACTTTTCAAAAGGTAACAACCAAAAGAATGACATAAGAGGGACTCAAGTAGGATCCTAAGCGGAATAACTTGACTATACCTAAGGTTCAGTCCTTCCCAACTACAGGAAAATTTTTCCCAAGAAGAAATTATCAAATATCCTATAAGCATTTTACTTAAGAAACCTATTTAGTCACAAAATCAGAGTTAAAAATGGAAATTGTGATAAGGAAACAGCAGGAGAGACTAACTGGACTTTTTTTTTTTTAAGAAACTATAAACATATAATAAGATGGATGTTCAACCAACAGGCAGCTATCTTCCAACCAAATACCTTTCAAGGAACAGAAGTCAAAAGAATAGAATAACGTTAAGCTGTACTCTTATGAGTTAGGGCACAAAAATTACTCGTTTGCAAATCATTTTATTAAAACATTAAGTTTTGAATAAACCAGAGACGCTCTAGGCCTTCCAAAAGTGATGAACAGTGAAATAATCAATACTGATATAATCAACATGATCTAATAGAATTTCATTTCTTCCTTTACAGAAAGAGATATTTCAAAATATTATGCAAGGTCAAGTATTTTGTCCTCTAGCTACAGGACTGGCAAATATTCATTCATAAATGAACTACTTTGCTCTCCACGGATACTTAAACATCAAAAATAGAGGAAAATAATAAATCCATACACCTAAGAATGTTAAGATGCCTCAACAGACTGTCCCCACCTTTAAGGTGACAGCTCTCTTCCTACTTATACAATCCCAAATAGAAAGATGCAAATTATTCTTTCATTTAACAAAGTAGATAAAAGGTGCTTTCACTAACATGCCCTTTATACTGCCAATCTGATTTCAGAAAGTATTTCTCACCTTTTGGCATCCGGGTGAGTGGCGGATCACAACACTCCATGTGAAAACCTCGGTCACAGGAATCACAAAAGAGCATGTTATCCTAAAAAAGAGAAAGGACAGTTTTGCTTAACCTTATGAAACAAAAGCAGATGAGGATCACAACTTCATAAAATCTAGGAAGCTTCAATGATCTCATAAAGGAGATGAACTACCATAATAGTAAAAGTTTCCTTAATTTGTATTTTTTTTTAAAGATTTTATTTATTTATTTGACAGAGAGAGCCAGAGAGCACAAGCAGAGGAAATGGCAGAGGGAGAGGGAGAAGCGGGCTCTGCACCGAGCAGGGAGCCCGATGCGGGACTCGATCCCAGGACCCCGGGACCATGACCCGAGCCGAAGGCAGACGCTCAACCATCTGAGCCACCCAGGCGCCCTCCTTAATTTGTATTAACTGAGTAAATGGACAGTCTGAGTTAGCCCAAGTTTTGCTTCAACCAACCTTTAATAAAGAACTACAGTTTCATAACTTTCAAGTTTATCCAGTAACCAGATATAAGCTAACTTTAGTTTTCTAATGGAAAAGAGAAAAGAACGATTTGTAGTTAATATACTAACTGACCATTCCTACTAAGTGAATGCCTCCATACTACTCAAACAAATTTCAGGAGTATTTCTTTAGGGGAGGCTGGGTAGCTTAGTTGTTAAGTGTCTGCCTTCAGCTCAGGTCATAATCCCAGGGTCCTGGGATCGAGCCCGACATCACACTGGGCTCCCTGCTCAGCAGGAAGCCTGCTTCTCCCTCTCCCACTTCCCCTGCTTGTGTTCCCTGTCAAGTAAGTAAATAAAATCTTAAAAAAAAAAAATGTTTATTTAAAGTAGCTTAGTCTCTCTGCAAACATATAATTAAGGTGCTTTAGAAACCACCTAGAAAGAATCGAAGTCTCAAAGAGTAAGTTTTTCTAAACTAATGATGTGTAATTTAAAGGGACTCCTGTTTCAAATTCTGCTGGATCAAGTGACAAAAAACTAGCCAACAATACTTAAAGGAAATTACCAGTTGTACATTCTACTTCTAAGTGAAATATTCACACTGTAAGGCAGATACTCACTGCATTTTTGCCTTGATCTCGACAGGAGCTGCATGTTTTACACTCAATGCACTGCCACCGTAAGGCCTTCACTCTAACCGTTAGTTCAGGGGAAAACTTTAAACAGGATGGATGACCTAGTAAGAGAAGAAAATTCTCAAATGAAACAATCAAGGATCATTTTGTAACTGTATTAAAGGAATAATGTAGAAAAAGTCAATTACCTTAAATCAAAATACGTATTTAAAAAAAGATGCTCTTGGAAGCTTGCCAGACATGTCTCATCAGGACTTGGCATTCCTATTCAGTTTTACTGATGCTAAACAGTACTTAGTATACCACCTCCCCCCACAATGTGATTATAAAAAACCTGACAAACTCCCAACTTTTATTAAGCCTGCATTAAAGCATTATGTGAGTACACATGCTTATATGTACACCAACACATAGCATGCCTAGGCCATTTCTGGAAGGATACACAGAAACTGTTTGCAACTGTAATGTCCTAGGATATGAAGCTATAACTGTTTTAAAGGAGAAGGATTTTACCTTTCACTTCACACTTCTGTGCTCTCTATTTTTAAAACAGTAACATATTACTTTTATAACCAAAAATACATTTTTATTAAATCCCATCATTTAAAGTGAGTTATTTTAGCTAAAAACTAAAATCTAAGCAATATTTCTATTGTGATCAGAATTAACAGTAACAGGAAAAAAAAGTTTCCTCTTCCAAGAGTTAGTATCCATTTGATTATCAAATTTTTAAGAAGCAAATCTGCTCTCATTGAAAAGATCTGTCCCTTTCCTCTAAAAGTTGGTTACGTTTATTTTTCTTTGGTGAGAGAACCAGCTAGTTAAATTATTTTCTCTCCTCTCCTTTCTATTCCTAAATAAATTTCTCTTTTATGAGATGCTATGAAGTTTACTAACAAAACATCACTGACATTAAAGGAAAATGATAAAGTGTCAAAATCTCATTCATAATCTCTTCTTCCTAGATTAGCCATTCCCTGTTCTACTTTTCCTTTTTAGATTTGCTAAAAGCCCTTGCACAGTTTTAATTATAGGGTATGTACAGTTTTATTTTGCTTTTCTTCATCCTTTTAGTCAAGTAAACGTGGTATTTATATTCCTTAAACTGAATGATTCCACTGAGTTGATACCCTATAACCTACCTAGCCATTTCCCTATTGTTATTTAAACTATTACCCAAAACAGAACACTACAATGAATTATTTTATGTTTACAGATTCTTTCCTTCTTTTAGATTAATTCTTTAAAGTCCTGAAAGTGGGGTTGGTAAGTGAAATGAAAGAAACATTTCTGTAGCTTGAGAAGTAGATATGCACTGCCAAACCATGTTTCCAAATCCTCTGATATAATATCTAGTGCTACCAGCAAAGTGCAAATGTTTTACCACGATTTCATCAGCTCTAGGTTTGGGTTCTCTTATTGTTCAAATTTTATTATTATAAAATATATAAAATGACACTTCACTGCTGCACTGGTACGCATGCTTATTATTACTTGGGTAAAATGTTTTCTTAGTATGTTCAACAATTAACCTTCTCAAACTACCTGTTCATAGGCTCTGACCTTTGGACTTCATGCTAGAAATGTAAACATGCTCTTCACACTTTATAGCTTTTGGCCCTTTACCATATTTAATGCAATTATTTTCCCCAAACAATTCTTTACAAAAATTTTTTTTTATTTTGGGTATTTTAGTTCTCAGTTTGGAAAGTATCAACTGTCATATATTTGACTATATCCATAGTTTTTTCCTTTGCTACTGTAATAGCCAGGTTCCAAGCTGCCTTCCAAACATTCTTGCCTTTTGGCAAGAATACCAATTGACACCTGTATAGTTCCCTCCCACACTAAATAGGGCTGATCTGTGTGCTGAAATGACAGGCTAAGGCTAGGTAATAAAAGATATTGCAGCACCTTGTTCTCTCCCTCAGATACCTGGTTGGGGGAATCCAGCTCCCATGCTATGGGCATGCGTGCAGCTCTCTGAAGAAGTCCACATGGCAAAGAACTGAGGCTCCCTGGCAACAGGCAGCATTAACGTGCCAGCCAGGTAAGTCAGCCATCATGGAACGGAAGCCTTCAGATAACTGAGTACCAGTTAAAATCTTGATTGCAACCTCATGAAAGATCCCAAGTCAAAATCACTCAGGTAAGCCACTCCCAAATTCCTGACTAACAGGAACATGAATTAAAAAATACTGCTTTTAGCTGCTACATTTTGGAGTAGTTTATTTCTACAGCAATAGATAACCAATAGTTATTTATTCTAATAGTTCTTTAAAAGTTCTATTGTTTTCAAATTGCAAGAACTCAGAGACCACCTCAAATATAATGCGTCTTACAAGGCAGGGCTATCACACAACTCCCCCCCCTCCATTTTATTCCCATCTCACCTGAGCAGATCTATTTTTATCTGTTTTATAATACTTAGGGTCCCATATGATTTTTTAAGGGTTCTACTATGAAAATAGTTTGGAGATCACTGCTAGGTAGGATATGTCACTATATTTTTGTCTAATATTTTATGATTTTATGGTTTATATTTTACTGTAAAATCCATCTAGACTTCATTTTGGTTTGTGATATTATGCTAGATATGATCACCTACTACTCGAGATCTCTTGCCACCACCTTCAAAAGCCTTCTGTAAATAAAATCCAAAAAGCTAAAAGCTATACTTCCTAGACTCCTTTGCAGCTAGACTCTAGATATGAATTAAATTCTACCAACTGGATGTGTTTGAGTGATTTTTTGAAAGGGAGAAATGAAACAAAGACCACTTTTCTCCTGGTACTGACTGTTTTCTAATGATAAAGTCATGAAAATGCCAGTACGCATCCACTCTTCACCTTCATGGCTATCCAGAGGCAATTGTGGTGATGGCCAAATTCAGTCTTTCAATAATCCAAATTCAGCTACAATCCTGCAGCAGGCTCCTGCTTCCACCTCTTCCAAATGGAGGCAGATATTAAGTGACTCCCCTGGTGGATCAGTTCTGTGATATTCCAGAATCAGTCCTTAAAGCCCTGCTTAGAGCTTTCCTCTTCAGCCCTTCTAATAATTTCACAAACACCTGGTCCTGGTATTAAATTTCTTTCCTCTTGAAGTATCTAGAGTGGTTTCTGGTTTCTCAACTAAATAATGATGGTTACAGATATAAAACACTGAAAATTAAGCCAATGATCAAAGATAATATATAATGTTGGTTTACTAATATGGCCTTCCTACAAAAACTTGTAAGATCTGAAAATGTAGACCAAGAATATCTCTGGAATTGACAAACTAGGAGAGTCTTTGCAAAATCATTTTTAGAGCCCAGGATTTCACACAGCTCACTAAATTGCAGTGTCAACATTCCATTTCCCAGTGTGAATATGTAAGTTTCTATCAAGAAAAACAAATCTGTTATCATCCTGGTTCTATTCATAAAGCCTGAGGCATAAATCAAGAAAGATAAGTAGTGATTATTAAAGAAACTAGCAATAATTTCAAACTGATTGCTGTGATCTGAACAGATGTTTGATAGTCAACTATAAAGATCAACAGGAAAAAATAAGTCTATGGAAAGATTAAAAAAAAAACCTAAGACCTGATTTAAATTAACTGAATAAAACATTTCAACTATACATTTAAATCCTTCCCTTGTCTAGAAGCTTGTCCCAGTTACCTTAAACCAGAATCAAATTAAAGTATTAGTTTTATAAGGATCAAGGATACCATCTCAGTTAAATGCACCTCCCCCTTGGCTGACAGCACATGTCTGAAGGAATCCAGGGGATTACATACCACTATTACCACAGTCGGCACAGGAGATGAGTTCCTCTGGCTTCTTTTCTCGGTTTTGTTCTTTTGTACCAAGACAGAAACTACAGATGGGGATTGGTTCAGCAACGGGCTATAAAGAAAAAAAACAATTCACTCAGGTACGAGTTTTTTTTAGTATTAATACAAAAACATTAAAATTACAGTTTTAAATTCCTGTGAAAGTTATATGTAACTTTAAGACAACTGTATCACTCTCCTAAATCTCCGACTAAGTAAGGGAATTTTTACAAAGCCTGCTTTGGCTGGACCTTTACAACCAGTCCTTGTAGTGACAACTTTGGTCCAAAAAATCATATCTCAATTGGTCACTTAAAAACTAAATGACACAGTATGGATTAAACAAAGCAAATCCTTCACTGAAGATTGAAGAGATTCAACTGAATTAAGTGTAAGAAATCACAGTCTCAGTCCTTAAAAAGTTATGTCATCTGGGAGAAGTGACAAATGTACAGAAATCAGCACCACATAAGGCGGCAGACATTAAGTGCTAGAAGAGACAAACAGTAAGTGCTCTGTACAAATGAGAAAGAAATTTCAGTTGCGGTTTAGAGAAGAAGGGTTGAAAGAAGAAGATAATATGTATTAAGTAGTAGTACTATGCTATGGGATCTTAAGAAGTTTGTACAAGGACAATAGATAATAATTGTTAAAACTGGGTTTAAACCTAGGTTTCTAGGTTCCTCTACAGCACTGCCCCTGCCCCTGCCCCTCTAGTCCACAGTATGGAGAGAAAGGCAGTACAAGTGGTATGAACAAGATGAACTTAGGTGTGCAGTCTGCTAAAGCCAGTACTTAAAAGGATCCAGTTTCTGTGTTACATGTGGGGGTGCAGGTACATCAGTTTGTGAAGACTGTCACTGAATGTCTTATACAGAAGTTGGACTTTATCCCGCAGGAAGAGAAGAACAATAGATGGCTACTGAATCAAGAGATAATCACCTGTATTTGAGGGAAAAAAAAATCCAGTAGCAATATCAAAGACAAATGGGGGAAAAACCTAAAGATAAGTAGAACATTTAAACAATGACTACAATAGTCTGGTGAAGACAAGATAAGAACCTGAATCAAAAAAAAAAAAAAAAAAAAAAGGAACAGAAAACAATAGCTATGGACTTAGAAATCAACTAGTTATGGAAGTTAACAGAAAAGGAAACGAGTTAAGTATGACTGACTTAATGAAAAGATGGTGTGAATGGTTAGGCCATTTTCAAGAAGAAAATCAGGAGAAAAAGAGATGCTGAGTTTGACGTTAGATGTGTTTAGCTGGAGGCACTCTCAGTCAAATCTCAACCATTTATATGGGACAGAGATATAAAGCCCTCAAGATTCTTTGAGTCTACTAGAGAGAACAGATTAAATGTCTGTCAGTACTGTGACAGAAGTGTTACAATAAGAAACAATGGAGGAAGGGAATCAAGTAGGAGAAAGGGCTGTCAGAGGAAGGTTTCCCAGACTTAAGTTCTTCTGGAGGTATTTGACAGGGAGACCACCTGATGGGGGCGTTCAAACAAAAAATAAGAATCAGTTTTAGGAGGAGGGGGATGAGCTTAGTTTGGGACTTATTGAGCATAATATGCCTATGGAGCATCCATGTAGCAATGCCCATGGACTTTATGATACAGGGATGTGAAGTTCAAGAGAAAGGTTAGTCAGGAAATAAAAATCTAGAAATCACAAACCTACAAAATGGCATTAAGACCTTCAAAGTTGATGAGTTCTCCCATGGCGAACAGGGAGAAAGAAGAAACCTAAGGTCAGAATACCAATATTAAAGTGGCTGTTAGAGGAAACAGCCTGGGAAGGAAATTGGATTAGTAAGACAGTTGGATGGTACATCAGAAATGTCCAACACAAGCAAATCAATAGTATTCCTTAGCCAAGAGATTAAATGAGAGATGAACAGCTGGAAGTTGTCTTAATAATTGTGACTCTGGTAAAGATGGCCACATCCTCACCTTTTACTAACTAGAATTTAAATAAAAATTTGGGGAAAAAAAGGAATATGAAAAAGAACAGATGAGTAAAGTCAGGAAAGACTTCACTGAGGAGTAGAAACTACAAGTAAGTAAGCTCTCAGTGAACAGGCAAGCCACTGAATGGAAGCTATTAACAGCATATCTAACTAACAAATAATGGCTTATATCCAGAATATACAAAGAACTCTCACAGTCAGTATGGAGAAGACAGACAATTCAATAGAAAGCTAGGCAAAAAACTTCAACAGGCACTTCAAAACAGCAAATATGTGAATAATATATAAATGGCCAATGAACATAAGATACTCAACCTCATTAGCCATCAAGGAAGCAGATCTCCCAAGAATGGGTAGAATTCAAAGACTGGCAATAGTAAGTGTTGATAAGAAAGTAGAACAATAGAACTCTTACACTGCTGACAAGACTATAAACTGATAAAACTACTCTGAAAACTATTTGACATTATCTACTAAATTTAAACACAGATATATCAAATGACCCAGCACTTCTACTCCTTGCTATATATCCACCAAATGAAATACACACACACATGTACAATAAAACACACACAAACATGATCAGAACAGTAGTCATAAAATTTACTGAAACAAAAATTACCCAAATAACCAGCAATGGGTGCACAGATAAATTGTGCTATATCCATACAGTAGAGTATTAAACAGTAATGAAAATAAACAAATTACAGTCAACAACTTGTATTACTGTCACAATACTGAATGAGAGAACAGACATGGAAGAATACATACTGCATCATTTTATTTATATAAAGTTCAAAAACAGTTCTACACCGTTGTTAAGTCAAGACAGCAGTTAACCTTTAGAGAGAAAAGAAGAGGTAGTGAATTGGAAAGGGACTTCTGAGGTGCTGGTAATGTCTTTTTCTTGACCTGGATGGTGGTTTCATGGAAGTTAATATTTAAGGTACATATTTACAATCTGTGTACTTTTCCGTATGTTTCTTTTAATTAGAGAGTTATCAAACTTAAACTAATGAACATCTATAGAGTAGGACAATGTTGCCTTTGGAATATTCGGAAAGAAATACCAATGGTGATTTGGACACTGGAGTTTGGAACTTAGAAGAATAGGCTAGAGAGATTTAAAAGACAGCAATATGCTAACTGACAGCACCCAGTGAGAAGGAGTGAAGTTGTAGTAAAGGACAGAGACCAAGGGGAAGAGAGTGGAGAAGTGAGATAAAGTCTAAGACAGAAGAATATCGACATTTAGAAGCATGAGTGGGTGGGTGGGGAGAGACAAGAAAGGACCAGTCTGAGGGAAAACAGAACCAAGAGGAAGTGATGGCACAAGAATTACAGGAAGTAGAGCAACCAACAATCAATGTTGTATATCTACTGGATTGTACAACCAAGAAATAGTTGGAAATGTCACTAATAGTGAGTCTTTTTCAGTGACAGGGTAAGAACTAAACTCACAGGAACCAACAAACTGCCATAAAGGGACAGAGAGCAGACAGGAGATAGCTTTAAAAAAATGGCAACGGGTTTTGATGTGTTCTAGGTATTTAAGATGAGAAAGACTAAACCTATTTAAATGTGGAAGAGAAGACACACATGGTCAAAGAGATTCAAGAAACAAGAAATAACAGGAACATATTATATAATAAGGCTTAAAGCTGCACTATTCAATATGGTGAACACTAAAACATGTGGCTATTTAAGTCTGAAATAAAACAAATGTAATTCCTCAGTCGTGCTAGCTACATTTCAAGTACTCAACATTCACATGTGGCCGGTGATTATGATATTGGACAGCACAAATATAGAACAATTCCATCATTACAGAAAGTTCTACTGGATAACACTGATTTTGGAAAAAAGGATGAATTTTAAAGTAAGGATAAAGGGACTTTATAGTATAGGATGGTGTAGATGCATATTGTTTGTAGGTGAGATGGTGGGAAAAGGGAAATGTTGAGGGTGCTCATGTCGGACAGCCTCATTATTTCTGGAAAATAGTAAATTAAAAATCGCCTGCCAGAAGTGGGGCAGGAATTGGACAGATATAGCATGAGACAGTGAAAGCTGACTGAGAAAACTGAGAGGTGAGATTGGCTGGGTCCAAGAACAAAGATAATGAAAACACCCTCCTATCAAAATGGAAGGTGGACACACATTTTTCAGGCAAGGAAGAATCAGAAAAATATGTATTAACAGAGAATAAATTCAAAAAGAAGAGAGAAAAGGCGATGGAGTCCCTGCAAAAAGGCCTCCATCTCTTCACTAAAATAGAAGACAATCTCACTTGCTTAAACAGAATTAGACAGGTATGGGTTTGGGCATTTACAGAGAGCAAAAAAAGTCTGGAAGTCTCTGTGTGGAAGATGAAAGAGAATCAATTAGTGATGGAAAATAAAACTGTCAATCAGCCCTAACCACACAGCTAAGATCAGAAAGTTCAACTTGTAGTATTTCCAACCAAAATGATTACACAACTTTCCTTAACACCTTGAAGCCTTGGACTGACAAAATCAGAGAGCTGTAGATTCAGGAGACAAGCCAAAGGGTAAAGTCTACTAGAATGCAAATACAAACATGGCTGACCTTTGAACAACACAGGTTTGAACTACCCAGGTCCATTTATAAGCAGATTTTTTTTTACAGTATACTACTGCAAGTGTATTTTATCTTCCCTATGATTTTCATAATAAGATTTGTTTCTCTAGCTTATTTTAAGAATACAGTATATAATACATATAACATACAAAATATGTATTAATTGACTGTTTATGTTATTGGTAAGGTTTCAGGTCAACAACGGTAAGCTATTTAGTTAAGTTCTGTGGAGCCTACTACACAGAGGTCAGAGTGCTGCGTTGTTCAAGAAGGGTCAACTAAAATGGTAGGCCACAAAGTTGAGGCTGGACGTCATAAGCAGAAGGGGGCTTACAAAAAGCATTTGAAGTTATGGTACCAAGGGAATCCTGATGAACTGAAAATAAAGGTCCAGCAGGAAGTAAAAGGACTGAAGACTGGGGTCTACAGGGAAACTTTAGAATTTGTGATTTCCTAAGTAAAAAGTCCTAGCTAATAAAGGAAACTTCAAATCGCAAATGTGCATGAATTTTTTAATATTTAGTAAGCACTATTCTAGACATTTGAGGGAAGAGTGGTGAAAAGGCAGCTAAAGCCCCAATTTTCATAGAGTTTACACTCTAGCTGACTATAGAAACAAGTAAAATTAAAGATAATAAAATTAGGAAGTCAAGAAGCTGGGGAAGCATGACTTTAGAAGAATCATATAAATGTGTTCAAGTCAGTAAAAATGATGATTGAGCCCCAAAATAGGAAAGTTTTACAAAAACTTTTCTGAAGTTTTAGAGAAAACACTGGTAAATGACAGATAGCTACCCCCCAAGCACATACCTTAAAAAAAAGTAGAGATCATGGTATTAGTAGATGGGAAGAACTTGATGTCAGAAAAATTTGTTCAGTAAAGGAACAAAAATCATCTTAGAGGCAGTGAAGACCAAGGAATGTGTTAATTCTTCTTGAGTCTCTCCCCACCCCACCCTCTTTTTAAAATAGGGTATGAAAATGGAAAAGTAGCTCTACTAGTAGGATATGGACATAATTCAACGTAATGACCTACCAGTACTAAACTAGTGGTACCACTTTCACAAATAAGTACATTATATTATTTCAGCATTCTGGCTAAAAAAGGAACAAGTTGGGAGGTGCCTTGATGGCTCAGTCAGTTAAGCATCTGGTCATGATCTCAGGGTCATGGGACAGAACCCCACACTGGGCTCCACACTCAGCTGGGAGTCCGCTTAAGATTCTCTCTCTCCTTCTCCCTCTGCCCCTACCCACCCCCCGCTCTCTCTCTCAAATAAATAAATCTTTAAAAAAAAAAAGGAACAAGTTGTGTTCAGATAAAGAATCCCATGTACGGTGTTATATGCAAACAATGAATCATGGAACACTACATCAAAAACTAATGATGTAATGTATGGTGATTAACATAACATAAAAAAAAGAATCCCGTGTAACCTGCAGCTGTGGTGGAGATGGAGAAGCCTACATTATAATAAAAAGCTAAATGGCAGGGGTGCCTGGGTGGCTCAGTCGGTTAAGCATTTGCCCTCCGCTCAGGTCATTATCCCAGGATCATGGATGAGCCCCACATCGGGCTCCCTGCTGGGTGGGAGCCTGCTTCTCCCTATCCCTCTGCCCTTGGCTCCCCTTGCTTGTGCTCTGTCATATAAATAAATAAAATCTTTAAAAAACAAACAAAAAAACTAGTATCTTTAAAAAAAAAAAAAAGAAGCTAAAGGGCAGAGCAGGTACAGTAGTATACTTCAAACTCAGTTACCATAAATAACATATATTAGTAATAGCAAAGTACTTGCTTAATCTGCTAGATTAGATCACACTTAAGGGGGGGATGCCTGGGTGGCTCAATAGTTAAGCGTCTGCCTTACGCTCAGGTCATGATCCCAGTGTCCTGGGACTGAGCCCTGCATCAGGCTCCCTGCTCCACGGGAAGCCTGATTCTCCTTCTCCCACTCCCCTTGCGTGTGTTCCCTCTCTCACTGTGTCTCTCTCTGTTAAATAAATAAATCTTAAAAAAGGAGAGAGAGAGAGAGAGATCACACTTAAGGGAGCAAACATACAGGATGAAGAGAAAGTCTGAAAAACTGTTGTTATTCCCCAGCATAGGAAATGCAGTCTTCAAAAATTAAAACTATGTAGCAATCTGTCTTCAAATATGTGTCTTTATCACCTAGAACTAAAATAAAGTTCCCAATGGCAGAAAATGTTATTTAAAATCATACCTAAGAAATCCTTAGCAAAACTGTCCCTATATGTTCCTATATATTCCCTGTAACATTACTGCTGTTAATATTTTTACATATGATCAGTGCTTCATATTACTAGATTTTTTTCTATCCCAAAACAAAATAACTAAGGTCATTTAAATCTGTTCATTAAAGCTGGTGAGGGTAGCAATTTAGACAAACTGGCTGCCTCCTTACTTAGAGCTGAGCTGCGCAGAGAGCCTAACTCAATTACTCTAATACTTATCAAATGACCACAGTCTTAGACCTTGCCTACTTACTATACAAAACAATTTGCTGGCTGTTCTCAGTAATGACAACCTTACCCTAGTTTAAACAGTATTGGTATTTCTTTAAAGTTTTTATTTAAATTTCAGGTAGTTAACATACAGTGTAATATTAGTTTCGGGTGTACAATTTAGTGATTCAGTACTGATAGCTACAGTGTGAAAATCAGACAGGCTGAAAAGATATTTGTTAAGTCAAATACAGACTTTGGTCCAAACAGACTCAAATTACAAGGAATAAGTTTTTAGTAACACAGGGCCCTGCGGGTATAATTTCCTTAGCCTAAACATTTCACACTGAAGATATTTACTCTTTGGCATCATAGAACCAAGCACAAAAATGATAAAATTTTCAGCTACCAAAACAAAAATGAATCCACAGAGAAATACTACTACTGGCAATGATTATATCTTGATAATTTCAGGGTATTTTTTAAAATGTAATTTGGGAAAGAATAGTAATACTTTGAGGATTAGTCATTTTAGCGGATAAGATTACAAGCCCAAAAAAGTGACTTAAATAAATCATCCAGCTTACAATATAAATCTACGAGTTTTTCTTTGATCAAACAGCACTGCTAACCAATAATTCTGTGATCTGTTTTAGAATATGCCTAAATATTGTTAAGTGCATAAAAAATTACAACTCCAGATCATTCTCATTCCCAAAATACTAATGAGCAGGAAAGTCAGTCAGAAAGAGCTAAAACTACATTGGGTTCACTGTAAGGTTTGAACCTGAAGTGTACTGGGGTGATTTTAGGACAGTGAAGAGACATTCGTAACATTTTCCAAGTGAAACTCTACAAGCTGGTTTCAATTTTTCTGTATCACAAAGATATAATAACAACTGATAACTTATCAATACAGTTTCTAAAAACCTGTGTAGAGATATGCAACATGCCATACAATCACTGTTCCCAGACCTGTCCAAGCATAGTCTTATAGCTTACTGTTTTCCTGTCTATATAAAGTGAACCTGTTCCTACAGCTAGTAAAAGTTTTAAAGTTTGTAGCAAATGACTTTACACACCATTAAACACAGCAGCCAGAGTGAACCTGTTAAAAGGTAAATCAGAGCACATCACTCAGCTGCCCCAAACCCTCCATCCAGACCAGTGGTTTTCACCCTATAGATTAAATGCCAAATGAACTACAAGGCCCCATGTGATCTGCACCCCCACATATAAATACGCAATTACTCTCTGACCCATCTTCTGTTGCTCTCTCCCTCTTACATTCTACTCTAGCTTCCTTCCTTGCTTCTTCTTTAAAAGTCAGACATTCCAATCACAGGGCCTTTGCATTTGCTTTCCCTCTCTCTGCAATGCTCTTCCCTAGACCCTTCTAATCTTTAATCAAAAGTCCCCTTCTCAGTAAGGCTTCCCTTGACCACTGCATCAAACATTTCAAAACAACTCACCAATGACAATAATTTATATCCCCCTTCCTTGCTTTATTTCTTCCCCTTAACCCTTTCACTAATTAACATATTGTGCGTGTGTATATATATATCTTATTTGTCCCCCACTAAATATAAACTCTATGAAGATTCTGCTTTTCATCTGTTTGTTCAGGATTGTATTCCTAGTACTGTGAACAGTATTAGGACCTAGTAAGAATAGTGCCTAAGATATGGTATGCATCCAGTAAGTGTTCAATACCTTAATTAAATTACCTTGTAGAAGAGAAAAATACTATCTTAGAACAATGAGTTCACAGAAGCCTGATAAAGATGTGTGTGCATCTTAATAATATATAAATGCTCTACTGTTTACAAAGCAATCTCACACAGTAATTTCATGGACTCAAAAACTAAATTAAGATTCCTGCCATAGCAACCCACTTCCATTCAATTTCTCCAAAGTAGAGGGGAGACTTGTGGTAGCAGGCACTTAAGACTGTACCTTGTGTCATCTGTTGCCTTTAGGGTGCCTTAAGCACCATGCTGAGATCTCCATAATAATCACCAGATGGCAGCATTGAGGCAAATACATAGTAAATGCTGTGATAAGTAAACAGTTGACTAGCATTTGACTTGGGCTTTTGGAAATAACTTTTAAAACCAAAAACAGCAAAACTTTTGCCAATGATCTCTGCTATAAGATTTATACTATGAAAGGAAAAAATTTTTAGACACAATCATTTAGAGTATCTTAAATATTTCTGTAGAATCTGAGACATTCCAATCTGAAAGTCCAAATCTCCCCCCAAAGACTTGTCTTTAATTTTTTTGAAACCATTATCCACTTGTCTTTGTCTCCATTTCCTACTATCTTCTGAGGAACTCAAATCCATCTTCTTGTCTCTGTTCTTAAACACTGACATAAAGAATAGTCGAGAATGTTTTGTAAAAAAAAAAAAAAAGTTTTGTTCTACGTAATTATTTCTAGTTTTCTCAAGACTGAACTGAGTAAGTTCTAGAATTTATGACCACCAGAATTTTCAATGGAAAAAACTGCACATTTAAACTTAGACTTATGACTTCAGGAACCTCTAAGAAATCATTTCATAAACTATCAGGCAATAAAGATGTGTGAGACAAATTAACATAGTTAATATTAAGAGTATGAAAGTACATAACTCATATAAGACTCTCTTATACCCAAAGATGCACTAAGCAATAATGTCACATCATTCTTCCTTAGACTTAAATACAAAGTATCCATAAAGAATTATAAAAACATGTTAAAAGCTTATGTTCATCTATAATTACTGCAACTCATTTTTTAAAAAATCAAGGAGTATAACACAAAGGACAAATATATATAATTCCACTTATATGAGGAACCCAGAGTACTTAAATGCATACAGGCTGAATGCAGAATAGAGGTTACCAGAAACTGGAAGAAAGGGAAGAATGGGGAAGTTATTCCTTAATGAGTACAGACTTTGAGATGATGAAAAAGTTCTGGAAATGGACAGTGGTAATGGTTTCAAAGCACTGTGAATATACTCAATGCCACTGAATTACACACTAAAAAAAAAATGTTTAGCATGGTAAATTCTGTTAATGTTACAATAAAAAATTGAACTAAAAAATTAAGTGGTATAAAAAATTAAGTGGTATGTTTCAGTCTCACAGATCACATGATTTAAGTAATAGGTCAAAACTCACACAGTGAGAAGCTACTTCTAAAGGGGAGAGGGAGAAGCAGGCTCCCTGCCAAGCAGGGAGCCCCAATGCGGGGCTCAATCCTAGGACCCGGGGATCATGACCTAAGCCAAACGCAGCCACTTAACCAACTGAGCCACCCAGGCACCCCTAATTTGTCTTCATCTTAAAAACCTGTATCTTTTAACTGTTCCTGTGGAACCCTTTATTATGTTAATCTTGACTGTAGTAATTCATTAGATTTAGAATACAGTTTCAATCCCCCTCAAATAAGTTTTAATTACTAATCACAAATTCTGGCTACTGAATTTAAATGTTAGCCATTTTATTCTCACTGTACCCACATCAAAGTTGGTTTCATCTTTTAATCTCATTACATAAAAATAGCTCACCCTTATACCTTAATATATTTCTTTTAAGACAAGTCTAACAATTAAAATCTATATCTATCAAGCACTGCTCACTCACAAACTAAAACCTTTCTGACTGCTAAGTATCTGATCCAGCCAGGTTACCCTGCATGAAACACCATAAGCTCCTATCAAATCTACCCACCTAACTCACTTCCTTACTTTTCTTCAAGCTATCGCCTTGCCTACCTTTGAATTCTTCTAGTGGTTCCAAAGTATTTGTTTATCCTCCCCCTTTCTTCTCACACCATTACAATCAAGTAAAGTAAATTTAACTGCAAGTTCAGTTTCCTCAATGGATATTTATTTCATAGAACCTGTAACCTAAATAATTTTCAGCTGAGATATCATTTACTAGTTGATAATACCTACTGCTGAAATACTCTATTATGTATAATAGAGCTAAAATAATGGCTCTATTGCACATAATAAATACCCAAAGGATAAAGAGGAGGTAAGTCTCAGCTTGGGAAGGAAAAAATTATTCTTAGGCATGGTATACTGAAAGAAATCAAAATGATGCTCAATGGCTGAGCACAAGGAAAACAAACATTAGGAGGTTATCAAAATACCGTCCAAAGCATAAGAAGTCTGGTAGATATTACCAGTTTGTTACGCATTTTAACAGAACATAAAAATGTGATAAGATAAAAAAGCAGCAGTACTGACATTTTCAAAGCACTTATAAATGTCAGTAAATACAAAATCCACACAAAATAATTAGAAAACAATTAAATACTATTCACATTATCCACTTACACACCAAAAACTTCAAAAGTAAGTCTTTTGAGAGGATATCTACACAATTAGTTATTTCTGATATAATAAGGGAAACATATGGGTGCACAGAACTCACTTTAGGAAACTAATGGTTTGTTGGAAGGTACTTGTACTTTGCTGAGAAAGCTTAACATTCTAATACAGTGTTCTCTTCTCGTCAGGCAAGCCCTCCTCTCGGTTTTACCCAGTTCTTCATGCCTTCACTACTAACGGCCTTGGATGAACTCCTGCTCCTCCCAAATCCTTTCTGACAGTTTAGAATTTAGTTTTTCTTGATCTTTTCCAAAAGACGGAGCTAGGTAAGCAGAAATCACCCTCAACCTCTTACTTCTTAAGTGCACCTTGCACACTGTATGTACTAAATAAGCATTTATTGAAATTAAAATACAAAAAAACCATGCTTAGCTCTAAAAAGGTTTATCAATTCTTACTCAAAGCTTCTCCTCCAAGACTCAATAATCTTCAGAAGCACTGTCCTTGGGTAGGATTTAATCTCTTTAAATTTGTCAGCACCCCATGCACTATCAAGCACTCCATGGTTGCTTATTAAACATTTTTTAGATCATCTTTTCCTCAAAAGTATATAGTAAGGGCGCCTGGGTGGCTCAGTTGGTTAAACCACTGCCTTCGGCTCAGGTCATGATCCTGGAGTCCCGGGATCGAGTCCCACATCGGGCTCCCTGCTCAGCAGGGAGTCTGCTTCTCCCTCTGACCCTCTTCCCTCTCGTGTTCTCTATCTCTCTCAGTCTCTCTCTCTCAAATAAATAAATAAAATCTTTAAAAAAAAAAAGTATATAGTAAAAAATACATATAATAATAAAACAATATGAATGGCCTGGAAAAGAGTCTATTTTGTTATTAATAGTCTACAATAAGGTAACCTTGTATAATTTTAATCAGTTCCAACATAACCCAGTAGCCATTACAAAGTTTTAATAGGTACTAAAGTGAATTTTTATTCTGATGAGTTCATTCAATGACTTGTACTATTAGACACAAGATTTTTGGTGAAATAAGTTAATGATATAATCAGATCAGTAATGATCAATTTCAGCTTACTTTTACCATGTATGCAGACTACTGTAAATTTAAATGAGAAAGCAATCATGTGTCAAGATACTATAACAATTTCCTCTTTCCTAATCAGAGGTAACATGAAAAATAACAATGTATATCTGCTGAGCTTAAATTCTATGCTAAGAAACTGTAGAGTTATCTTTCTTTCACATATTCATCAGTTCTTTGAAAGCTCCACTTTCTGTTTGTCAGTGATATATCATTCTCTTCATTCATCCAAATAAGATAACTGCCAAGTTATTACTGCTTCTCCTTTCCTCTGTGGTCCTTTACTTTCTATTTTAGTTTGTTTTATATCCTTATGGCTCTTCCCTAATTCAGAGTCACATCACCATATGCAATCTTCTACAAGGACTGACTGACTCTTGGTAACCTTTTGATTTTTTTCCCTGCACATTGCTTCCATAAAACACTGCTTTTAGGGGCGCCTGGGTGGCTGATGGTTGGGCGTCTGCCTTCGGCTCAGGTCGTGATTCGAGCCCCGCATTAGGCTCCCTGCTCAGTGCAGAGCCTGCTTCTCCCTCTCCCACTGCCATTCCCTCTGCTTGTGCTCTTCTAGCTCTCTGTCAAATAAATAAATAAAATCTTTAAAAAACAACAACAACACTGCTTTTAAAATCTAGTTACCATCCTGGCTCAAAACTTACACAGCATACTCCAAATGCCAACTCCTATAGCTTGGTATTCAATTATTTCCAACACACACACACACACACACACACACACACACACACACACACACACACACACACACACACCTACTTTTCTCACACACACACACACACACACACACACACACACACACACACACACACCTACTTTTCTCACACTTTCACTACTCCCAATCTATTCACTTGTCTTCAGAGATCACACTCTATGCTTTTTCTCCAGGTAATTGCACCCTGTCCCTCAAGGTCCTTTGTATCCCTGCCACTAGCAATCAGCTCAGCAGAGCTCAAAAACAGACTGAGTTCTGCCACTTATGGCTTCACTTTGCCCAAGTTAGTTAGCCTCTTTGGTGTAAAATGAGACAACATAACCTACCTTTCGAGTTACCAATAAAGATTAAGTAGGATAGTTATGGGAGTATAACTCAAACATAAGAGGCATCTAATAAATGCTGATTTCTTATATCCCCTTTCAAAATTGTATCTATCCTTCAAAGCTTATCTTCGTTAGGGAACCACTGCCACTTTTTAAGTCAGGACAAGATTTTGTTTTGACATCCCAAAAAAGGCAAGGGGATGAAAATTCTGTGTGGACTAATATATTTTCTATATATGGTATTTATCTACATGACTGCATTAAGACACATTTACACACTGCACATTACCCACTTATAAAATTAGTAGTACTTGAGTTGAGGAGTATTAGCATGGGGATATTTTTTTATGCTAAAAATACATAAAAGTGATGGTTTAGAAGGAGCAAGATGTTCAGTAAGACTTTCCTGTTCATTGCATTTTTAAGAAACGGCAATTGCAGGCATTTATTTTGGCCAAACTATGGTCTAAAATAAGGAACTGTTTGAACAAATTGGCAAATAGCATTACTTTCTTCAAGACCTACAAAAATAATAACTGATACATATCTGATAGTATGTGCAGTGTTCTGCTACTATCAGAATCATGGTGTTTGGAAATAGAAGGGATCTTCAAAAAACATTATACATTTGACCCTTGAATGCAGGGGTTAGGGGCACCAACCCCCTGCACAGTCAAAAATCTGTGTGTAATTTTCGCTCCCCAAAACCTTAATTACTAATAGCCGTCTGTTGACTGGAAGCCTCACCAATAAGATGAACAGTCAATTAACACGTATTTTCTATACAGAAGATATACTGTATTCTTACAATAAAATAAAGAAAAGAAAATCTTTTTAAGAAAACCATGGGGGGGGGGGCTGGGTGGCTCAGTCATTAAGTGTCTGCCTTCGGCTCAGGCCATGATCCCAGGGTCCTGGGATCGAGCCCCGCATCGGGCTCCCTCCTCCACGGGAAGCCTGCTTCTCCCTCTCCCCCTGCTTGTGTTCCCTCTTTCGCAGTGTCTCTGTCAGATAAGTAATATCTTTAAAAAGAAAGAAAGGGAAGAAAGGGAAGGAAGGAAGGAAGAAAGAAAAAGAAAAGAAAGAAAAGAAGGAAGGAAGGAAGGAAGGAAGGAAGGAAGGAAAGAAAAAAGGAAGAGAAGAGAAGAGAAGAGAAGAGAAGAGAAGAGAAGAGAAGAGAAGAGAAGAGAAGAGAAGAGAAGAGAAGAGAAAGAAAGAAAGAAAGAAAGAAAGAAAGAAAGAAAGAAAGAAAGAAAGAAAGAAGGAAAGAAAGAAAACAAAACCATAAGGGGGGAACGCCTGGCTGGTTCAGTCAGTGGAGCATGGGAGTCTTGATCTCCAGGTCATGAATTCGAGCCCCATGCTGGGTGTAGAGATTACTTAAAAATAAAATCTTAAAAAGTTAAGAAAAATGATAAGGAAGACAAAATATGCTTATACTACCATACTGTATTTGTCAAAAAATTCACATATAAGTGGACCTGCACAGTTCAAACTTGTGGTGTTCAAAGGTCAACAGTATACTCATTTTACCAAAGATAAAAATCACTGCCAAAAGCTATGATGAGGGGCGCCTAGGTGTCTCAGTCAGTTAAGTGTCTGCCTTCAGCTCAGGTCATGATCCCAGGGCCCTGGGATTGAGCCCTGCATTGGGGTTCCTTGCTCAGCAGGGAGCCTGCTTCTCCCTCTCACTCTGCCTGCCGCTCCCCCTGCTTGGGCTGTCTCTCTCTCTCTCTCTAATAAATAAATAAAATCTTAAAAAAAAAAAAGGCTATAATGACTAGAAAAAGTGACTGAAGTTATTCAAAGTCAGGTACTCTAAGTTTAATACATTAGTTTCAACTCAGTCACTCAAGTAAACAACTTACAGATAAATTCATTTTTTGAAAGAAAGAAAGACTTTATAGATGGAAAGTGTTGAGTTTCCATTACTGGTAAATAGTGATACTATTTATTAACAATACGGTGTGGAGGCAGGATTTAAACTTATATATATAGAACTGACCAGAGGTTCTCCTGCCTTCTTCAAAGAGCAGCATTATTCACAGCAGTAAGTTTGGTTCTAAGCAAAACAGAAAAAACCTACCCAAGGAACCAAGGCAAAAGTAAGATGGAGGCCTCAGGAACCTAGTCAGAAGCACCATAGTAATGCAAGTCCCTGAGCATTTGTAGGGACCTAAGAAAGAATGAAGTTTCCCCACAAGAAATAAGGAGCTTGTCAAAAGACAAGCCTCCGTTGACAGCTGCATCTAGGCTGCAGTGGGAAGTGCTATTCTACCTATAAAGCATCCTGGGGTTAGTTATAGGACTTCCGGAAGTAAGCGAAGAACACTTAATGCATCTTTGCCAGCTTCAACATTTTCAATTACAATAGAAGAGCTTTACTGGTTATCCTAATCATAAAGTCATGATATTCTCTCTTTAAAAATTGGATAATTAGGGGTGCCTGGGTGGCTCAGTCGGTTGAGTTCTAACTTGATCTCAGCTCAGGTCTTGATCTCAGGATCATGAGTTCCAGCCCCACATTGGGCTCCATGCTGGGTGTGGAGCCCACTTAAAAAAAAAAAATAGATAATAAAGGGAAAAAAGACAGTAAACTTCGCTCCTAAGCTTTCTCTTCCTCCCCTATAGTATACCTAACATTAATGAACACTTGAAGCAGTTACACATGCTTCACAAATATTAACACTTTTAGACTTAACAATTGCCCTATGGGGTATGTACTATTATCACCATTTTCCAGATGAGAAAACAGATGCCCAGAAAGACTAATTTACCTAAGATCATAAAAAGTGGCAGAGCCCACATACAAACCCTAGGCTGTCTGACTCCAGAGCCTGCCCTCTTCAACTTGGCACTGTGCTCTCTATGTATGTTGTTCTCAGCTTTTCTTTTCTTTTTTTAAGATTTTTATTTATTTACTTATTTAACAGAGAGAGAGAGACCGCGAGAGAGGGAACACAAGCAGGGGGAGTGGCAGGCTGAGGGAGAGGGAGAAGCAGGCTTCCTGCCGAGCAGGGAGCCTGATACCAGGACCCTGGGATCATGACCTGAGCCGAAGGCAGACACTTAACTGAGCCCCTCAGGTGCCCTAGTTCTCAGCTTTTCTTATATATAGTTTTTAGAAAAATAAACATGTAAATAGGTCCATACTACATATAGTGTATAATCTGGTTTGTTAAATTTATTTCCACATCAATAAGTCCAAATCAGCATCATCTTTCTAATGGCCAAATAACATCTCACTACATGTTGTTTAGCCAGTCCCATATTGATAAACATTCAATACTTCTAATTTTTTATCACATTCAATACTGTAATCAAGCATCCCTTACATACATCTTTGCTCACTTTTTGGATTATTTCCTTAGGATATAGTTCTTGAACTGTAATTGCTGGGTCAAAAGATTTGCACATTTCTAAGATTTTTGACACATATCACCAAACTGGATTTTAGAAAAGCTGTACTCCCACCAATAATATCTGTGCCAGATATGAAACTGTTGTCTCTCAATTCCAAGCTTGCCCTTACTCTGTTTTATGGTGTTAGGCTCAGAGTGCATATGTCATTTCTTCTCTGTCAGCCACCTTCCCATTAGGCTACACCCAGTAGGGAACACTAGAAGGATACAAGAAAGTAAAGATGACAAAAGAATGGACTTGCTCCTTCCAGACCCTTGTGCTCTTCCTGCCAGTGCCACCCTGGCATGGGTCCTTTCTCCCAGCAACAGCAGTAGTTGGCAGTCTTCAGCTTCCTACAGAAGACTGATTTCTCTCAGAAGCAGCCTCATCATGCTCCCTCAGAAGTACCAGCAGCAGGGGAGCAACATACCCTCTTGGAGGGTTCCATCCCAACCTTTGTGGGGCCCCTCCCTAAGGTTTTTAAAAGCAACCAAGCAGTGAGACCTCCTCAACGATGTGAATCCAAGTTCCATGGGGCCCCTCCTCTAAACCTCTAGGTTCTTATAACCCCAATCTCCTTTTTTCCTCCAGCTCTAAGGGTGGTAGCTGCTCTGTGTCACTTCAATGTTCCCATTTTGCTTGTCACTTCTCCCAACATCTGCTTTATCAATTCCCTGGACTACACTCTCTCATAGTTTCTGTTGTCCTTACTATAACATGACTGATATGTTATCTGATAGCTCAGTAACTTGGCATCTCTATCTTCAGGCCAGTGTTACGGACTGAACTGTATCCCTCCCCACCCTGAATTCACATGTTGAAGCCCTAACCCTTAATGTGACTGTATTTGGAGATAGGGCTTTTAAGGAATAATTAAGTTTAATGAGGTCACAAGGGTGGGGGCCCTAATCCTACAGGCCTGGTGTATTACAAGAGGAGGAAGAGACACGGGGGGGGGGGGGGGGGGGGGGGGGGGTGCTTGTGTGCCCAGAGAAAAGGTCCTATGAAACACAGCAAGAAGGCAGTCATTTGCAAAACAGGGAGAGATGGCTCAGGAGAAATCAATTGTGCAAGCACCCTGATCTTGGACTTCCAGCCTCCAGAACTGTGAGAAGAAAAAAATTCTTATTTTTTAAGCCATCCAGTCTATGGTATTCTGTTTTGAGAGCCCCAGGTAACTAAGTCAGCTAGTGAAATCACCTCACCCTATTCTCATCCTCAATATTATCTCCACATACCATTATCCCATACTATCTCATGTATAAGGACACGGAGTTAGATGCTAGAGAAACAAGATGTAACAAAACTCCCTGCTGGTAGGTCCTACAATCTAATTATAAAAATAAAACATATCATTAAAAATACATTGCTATACAGAGTAGCACATGATAAGGAACAAATGCAATGAGAATACTGTAGTTAAAGGCGCCCAAATGAACCTATTCAAATTTATACTTTGCTAAACTAAGTCTAAAGGATACAGGAAAAAAAGAAACTAGGACCCCATCTTAATTTTTTAAGGGCAATATAAAGCTTTAATTAAGAGCCAAAACCTTTTCTTTAGACCTGAATTTAAGCAGTCTCACCAAATCGAAGAATAAAAAGTAATTTTTTCTCTGAAATCACTGACACTGTCTAGATACTCAACTTTATCAGCAGTCTTGAAAATAAGAACCCCAAATTTAAAGATTTCATATTATCTTCTTTAATTCAACATATATTAAATAAATGAAATCACTTTTGTTCTAGAAATGTCTATCTGCAATGCTGATCAACAGTTAAAAATCAATACCTCTCTAAGCTGTCTTCAAAGTCCTTTGAGAAAATGTTTCTTCCTGAAGAACAGAAAGATTTTTTAAAAAGCAATGTAATAATTTCAGGTAGTTACCAGTATGTTATCTTCTCCACACTATCCTAATATTGCCCAGAAACACATGTGAGCACATGTATACACACATACCTTAAGTCGATATTACATCAAATTAAATATATTTCATCTTCAATACTACCACCATAACAGTATAAACAAAGCCTTAAGTGTTTAACAAGTTTGAAGCCTGAGGACAGTTGCTTTTCAAAAGAAAAGACAGTATAATGAGGGTGGAGAACATAGTGACGTAACGCTCAACTAGGAAAGCCCTGACAAGTGTAGACTGCACACACACAATAAAAGATCAGGAAAGCGAGGCTGAAGCAGCCAGTTTGGTTTCATGCTGCAAATTTTTGGCAGACATTCAATTCCTTCTGCTGTTTTCCTAGCCAGCACATTTATCTATGTAATGTCACCAGATCTAGGGAGGGAGTGAGGTTGAGAGGAGGGGGAAGAGGAGAAAAAAATGTTTTACAGGCTGCCAGCCCCTCCGCACATGCTGTTACTATACAAAGGATGTCTAGAAAGCCAATGTGCTGCACAGATCCAAATGCTACAAGCAGACACACGCACACACATACACACACGCGCGTGCGTACATGCACTCCACCCAAAGAACTGCAGAAAAAGGAAACTGCCTTTCGAAAGAAGAAAGCCTATAATTAAAGTCTTGATTCACAAGCAAAGACTCCCTTCTGAAACTGATTTCAGTTCTTGGGGGAAGGAAGGAAGCAGGAAGGTATTCTAACCCCGTGGGGAAACAACCAGTGTTCTGCAAAAAAGCATGAGTTGGTCTGGTCCATCCCAAATACAAGCATATGCTACCACAGAAACAAAACCAATAATATTCCTGAGAAGCAAAAGTATCCTGTCAAATAACAATTACCTTATGAATACCTGATGATACTTTACCAATGACTCTAAGGAACGAAAATCAATTTTAAGAAACAGTTCAGGTACCTCAGAAATGTAAATCTTGTCTGTAGTAGGATAGTTTGCTATTCTTAGCACTCCTGTGAGTGTGTACATACACAATAGTAATACTGAAACCGAAACTGTAACTGGAATATAAAAACAGAGATTAAAATTCATAGCTCATAGAAACAGTCAAGACTAGTAGTTTCTATAAATGGACACTCCAACCCCATGACATATTATATAAGTTACAATTTACAAATGCAATACACGAAAATACAGACCCTGAGCATTTATTTAACCTGAGAAACCACTCAATCTATTCTAGTCTAAAAACCAAAAATGCTTTTTCAAGATCAAAATGCTGCATCTCCAAAAATAGCATACAATCTGCCCCTAAGAATGTGTCATAAGAAACAAACAGGAAATATCATGTGTTGAAATCAGGAGTTATAAATAACTTTGTTCTACACTGACATAGTTTATACACATATAGTCTTCAACCAACAGTAGGGCTTAGGACTTCCTTGAAACTAAATTTAACAGTCAATTAATTAAGGAGGTGGCTTGAAGGAAGGCTATCCAGATTCTCTAGTCCTAGTTCCCCAACAATGGGCAAGTAAGCTATCCTGATTCTTCATTGGTAAAATGAAAATATTTGACATGATTATCTCTAAAGTCTCTTTTTTTCTTAATTTCTACAACTACGGGTATTTTAAATTAAAAAAAAAGGGGGTTCCTACTTTCAAGGAGCTCATAATCTATTTAAGGGTAGTCATAAATGAATTAGCAAACAATGTTAACACAGTGACTGGCCCAGAGTAGCTACTTAACAAGTGTGTAGACTGCTCCATGAGGCACTAAACTCAGAGCCCTGGCTTTAAGGGCTTAGGGTCTAAAGAAGGAGAGTTGAAATTGAGATGACTTCAAACAGAGCAGAGTTCTGCTGGGACTAGAGGTTCATTAGGATTCAACTTTTTAACTTCATAAACCCCAATCATTTAACCCAAATTCCATATAGTCATTATCTCATTATCTTCATTCTATTGATAAGGAAAATAATATTAAGCATTAAGGCTTAAAAGATATTAAGCACCAACAACCTAAAACACATATTTGCAAATTTTGTATTCTTAGTCCAAATTATCCCTCAGCCCAGTATGACTGATTTATGCAGAGCCAGAAAGACTAATAAAAGATTAGGCTGAGTTTGAACACCACAAGCTTGATCCACAGAGAGTAAATCACAAAGCTCCTCTCATTAGGATACATAATCTAAAGCTAACATTTTTAACTACAAGAATCCTAAAGCCTAATAAACAAAAATAAAACCTGTCCTCAAGTGGTATTTTCTTTAATACTGTCCTTAAGAACAGTGCTATTTTAACAGAACTTTCTGTGGGGATAAAAATGTTCTGTATCTGTGCTGTCCAATATGGTAACCACTAGCCACATGTGAGGTACCAGGTACTGGAAATATGACTATCAATTCTTCTTAAATTGTAATTTATTTAAATAGCTACATGTGGCTAATGGCAACTGTATTGCTACAATTCTAGAAAATCTATATAAAGGGAAGATATTTTAAAGCTGATTAATATGGTTTTAAAGTTGATGAATAGGGGCGGCTGGGTGGCTCAGTCATTAAGCGTCTGCCTTCAGCTCAGGTCATGATCCCAGGGTCCCGAGATCAAGCCCTGCATCGGGCTCCCTGCTCAGCTGGGAGCTCAGCTGGGAGCTCTCCCACTCCCCCTACTTGTGTTTCCTCTCTAGCTGTCTCTCTCCTCTGTCAAATAAGTAAATTAAAAATCTAAAATAAAAAAAATTTAAAAAATTTAAAAAATAAAGTTGATGAATAAAGCAATATGAAAAATGAATATAGCAATACCTACACAGCAATTTTTTACCTTGAAAAACAACTTTTTACATGAACTCTATAGTGTATGACTCTGCATGCATACTACCCTGTGCATGACTTCTTTTTATACCAAGTGCCTCAAATCATGTATCACCCCTCACCTTTAATATAATGCTCTCAGGGTTTACTTTAATTGGTTTACTGGTTCTTTCCTCCTCCATAAAACAGAGATAACAGTAACTAGATCTGGCTGACTTCATTAAATGAAATAAAATGGAAACCATAATTAAAACATAAAAAAGCATTATTACTTTGCATACGAATAAAATTTTTAAATATGATATTTAAAGCTATTATCTCAGTAAACTTCACAGTAACTGTGATTCTTACCAAACAACTATATATAGCACTATTCTAGGTGTATATAACCTAGCAAAGGAGTTAAAAAAATTTTTTTTAAAATACAGAAAAGGCATAACAAATATGTGTTCATAGAAAAGGTAACATGAGGTGGCCCTAAGATGACTAACATATACGTGTTTTACATTCTTCGTAAAACCTTTAAGTTTTTCTGCTTTTCCTCAAAACATTTGAAATTAGCATCCTTGCCAAAAGCAAGGAAGTCTCATTAAAAAAAAACACACATTTACCTAACAAAAAATTAATAAACCCAATTCTGCAGTGATAAGTTTATCCTTATGGAATTAGTCTTGCTACATACTGTCAAAGCTATTAATCTCAATCACAATGCTCCTATTAACAATCCCAGACTGGAATTTTAAAAACGAGAAGAAAATTCTATGGTGTACACTTAACTATAAAATTCTGCTATCTCCCTAATGTAAGAGTTCAAGTGTGCTTTACATAAATAAGATTTAAAAACTAATCTTAAAGCCCATCTTTCTTTCCAACCTATTCTCAAATATGTACTACAACTATCTGTGGGGCAAAATGGCAAGACAGTTCGAATTTATCTGGGAAAATTTTTCAATACTAGCCCAAAAAAAAACCACTCAACCTTCTACTGACAGTAGGCCAGAAGCTTGCGGATCAGACAACCCATACATTCTTTGAGTGAACATGACAGCTAAACACGACACTAGTTTCCTATGGGAAAGTAAAAGAGAATTAGGTTCTGATTCTAGGATTTCAACCTTATCCATAAGGCAATTACATTTGCTAATTAGGACAGATCTACAGAACCCTTGGCTTTGCTTACATTTTCAGTTCCCAAAAGAATTTAGGAAAGCACAGAGCTGTACCTGGCTTCCTCCTACACACTTTTAGGCAAGTCTCTTCCCAATTCAAAAGCCCTCAGACTCAGAGCACCCTATCCTGCAACAACTGATTACCACCTCCCCCTCAAAGGGATTCGTGGGGGCAATCCAGGTTTACACCTGTTCCTGGCACACCCTCTCAAAAATGACCTGGTTTGGATGACAAATTATATAATCACCCTAACCTTCACTAATTCAGCAGTCATTCCCATCCAGGTTTATTAAGCTTTTTGTACTCTACTATGTATCCAAACATTCTTAACTCCAGACCCCTCTCTGTCTTGAATTTCCCACAGCTGGTTAAGAGCATAACACAAAAATAATCAACAGGAAAGTGTTAGAAAGGGACAATACAAGAAGCTGAACAGAAGTCCCCAAGGGTAAGCATAATCGAGCAATGTGAAAACTGAATGTCATTACTGATGCTTTAAAACATCTGACTGGCCCATAACATGTCACTCAGTCCACTGCATTAAGTAGCTAGAAAAAGAATGCTAATCAGACTCTACTGGCTATTGTTTTCAATAAAAATCTTAAACTGAGTTTAGACCTATGCCTACAGATAACTCTTAGAAATTATTTCTATTCAAATAAAAATATTAACAAGCATAATGATTAATACCAGAATTAATCATTAGTATTTCCAAAGAGTAAAAAAAGCATTAGGTGTGGCATCTTAATGTAGGTTCACTTGGAGCCTTTAACAGTGGCTATTGTGTTTCTGTCCATCCACCAACCCCCACCCCACAAGGCCACTAAATCTAAATTGGGCCAACTGCAGAAATGCATTCTGATTCATTCATTCAAAAACCTTTACACAGGCCTACCATTTGCCCCATACTGTACTATAACTGTAGATACAAAGGTAAACAAGATAATGTCCCTACATTAAGGCAATTTATATAGTCTAGTGGTAAAAAGACAAAATTCAAGTAAGGAATGACTCTCAGTTATTTTAAGCAGTACTGTGAAGCAAATAAAAAAGAAGCTTGTAAAGAGATGGAAATGAAGGAGCTACCTGTTTTAGAAAAAGAACCTCTGTGAAGTGACACTGAAGTCAAGACCTAATATAAGAGAAGCTTTGCCTCTAGAGGGGAAAATCACTGCATGCAGAAGGAACAGCATGTGCAAAGGTCTCAAGAAGAGAAAAGAACATGGTATATTAAGAAATTAAGAGAAGAGCAGTGTGGTTACAATACAGTAAGCAGGGGTGATGGTCTGGATATGGAAAAGGTCTGGCTATTCCTTAAAGGATATCAAGGAAGAATCAAAAAGGACTCCCTCTTTTCTGGCTTTGATAAGGGGTAGATTTACTGGTATGGAGGAAAAAAGAAGGGGAATCAAGAGTTCGGTTTGTTCACATCAAATTTGAGTTAAGATGTTCAACTAGGTCAGAGTGACTGCTTAGTGATATGCATGTGACTTCAACTGAAAACCCCAGGGGTTTTCTGAACAAAATTTGAAAAGATCCCTTTTGCGGTGCCTGGATGGCTCAGTCGTTTGGGCGTCTGACTTCGGCTGGGGTCGTAATCTCAGGGTCCTGGGATAGAGCCCCATGTCTGGCTCCCTGCTTGGTGGGGAGTCTGCTTCTCCCTTTCCCACTGCCCTTCCCCCATTCATGCTCTCTCTCCCCTCCAAAAGAAAAGATCCCTTTTTTCCTCTAGGGTCAGGAAGTTGGAAGGATCTGAGTCCTAAGGCACCTGCAACCATAAACCCAACCATTTGGAGAAAATCCGTCTGAAATAAGAGACATTGTAACCAATTCAAAGAAAGAAGCAGAAATGAGAAGAGAGAAACCAAGCAATAATCTAACCCTTTGTCCAGCTGTCCCTAAAGCCAACTCCATCCGTGTCCTTCCTTGCAGTTTGGTAACATGCACTATTAATAAATCACTTTTTAGACAGTCTCTTCAACAAATGGTGTTGGGAAAATTGGACAGCCACATGCAGAAGAATGAAACTGGACCATTTCCTTACACCACACACAAAAATAGACTCAAAATGGATGAAAGACCTAAATGTGAGACAGGAATCAATCAAAATCCTTGAGGAGAACACAGGCAGCAACTTCTTCGACCTCAGCCAAAGCAACTTCTTCCTAGAAACATCACCAAAGGCAAGGGAAGCAAGGGCAAAAATGAACTATTGGGACTTCATCAAGAAAAAAGCTTTTGCACAGCCAAAGAAACAGTCAAAAAACCAAAAGACAACCGACAGAATGGGAGAAGATATCTGCAAATGACATATCAGATAAAGCGCTAGTATCCAAAATCTATAAAGAACTTATCAAACTCAACACCCAAAGAACAAATAATCCAATCAAGAAATGGGCAGAAGACATGAACAGACATTTCTGCAAAGAAGACATCCAAATGGCCAACAGACACATGAAAAAGAACTCAACATCACTCGCATTAGGGAAATACAAATCAAAACCTCAATGAGATACCACCTCACACCAGTCAGAATGGCTAAAATTAACAAGTCAGGAAACGACAGATGGTGAGGATGCAGAGAAAGGGGAACCCTCCTACACTGCTGGTGGGAATGCAAGCTGGTGCAGCCACTCTGGAAAACAGTATGGAGGTTCCTCAAAAAGTTGAAAATAGAGGTACCATATGACCCAGCAACTGCACTACTGCATACTTACCCCAAAGGTACAAATGTAAGGTTCCAAAGGGGCACATGCACTCCAATGTTCATAGCAGCAATGTCTACAATAGCCAAACTATGGAAAGAGCCTAGATGTCTATCAACAGATGAATGGATAAAGAAGATGTGGTATATATATATACAATGGAATATTATGCAGCCATCAAAAAAATCTTGCCATTAGCAACAATGTGGATGGAACTAAAGGGCATTATGCTAAGCAAAATAAGTCAATCAGAGAAAGACAAGTATCATATGATCTCACTGATATGAGGAATTTGAGAAAGAAGACAGGATCATAGGGGAAGGGAGGGAAAAATGAAACAAGACGAAACCAGAGAGGGAGACAAACCATAAGAGACTCTTAATCTCAGAAAACAAACTGAGGGTTGCTGGAGTGGAGGGGGTGGGAGGGACGGGGTGGCTGGGTGATGGACAATGGGGAGGGTATGCACTATGGTGAGCACTGTGAATTGTGTAAGACTGATGAATCACAGACCTGTACCCCTGAAACAAATAATACATTATATGTTAATAAAAAAATAAACAAATCACTTTTTACTCAAGGGTTTCAGTTGCTTGCAACCCCAGACCTGACTAACAACACACCCACTACATGCTGATTTAAATTCTATTTCCTTTATTGAGGAAATCTATTAGGAGCTAGAAAGGAATTCAAGTCTAATTTATTCAGTTTCTGAGATTCAAAAAGGAAACGAGTCTGCAGCAAGAAAATATAAAAAGCAACAAGATTACAAAAGAACCAACATCTTCCTAATTCCCTAAGGTCCTGGACTAACTCTGAGGAGAACCGAGGTGTTAAAAAAAACAAGCAAACTCAAGAGAGAAAATAACCCAATTTTATTTTTTATTTTTTTTAAAGATTTTTATTTATTTATTTATTTGAGACAGAGAGAATGAATGAGAGAGAGAGAGAGAGAGAGAGAGCACATGAGAGGGGGGAGGGTCAGAGGGAGAAGCAGACTCTCCGCCCAGCAGGGAGCCCGATGCGGGACTCGATCCAGGGACTCCTGGATCATGACCTGAGCCGAAGGCAGTCGCTTAACCAACTGAGCCACCCAGGCGCCCGAAAATAACCCAATTTTAAAAATGAAAAAATAAATGGACAACTCACCAAAGAAGATACAAATAAGCACATTTTAAAAGATGCTTAACATGACTAATCATTAGGGAAATGCAAATTAAATCATAATTAAATACCATTATATACCTGTTAGAACAATTTTTAGAAATGACAATACCAAGTGCTAGTAAGGATGCAGAGCAAATGAAACTTTCATATGTTGCTGGTAAGAGTGCAAAATAGTATAGCCACTATGGAAATAGTCTGGCACTTTCTTATAAAATTAAATATACCCTTACCATATATAACCCAGCAATCCCCCTCCTGGTGTTTACCCAAGTGAAATGAAAACCTACTGTAGTAGGCTGAATAATGACCCTCAAAGATATCAGCTCCTAATCCTTAGAACATGTAAATGTTAATTTGTTTGGAAAAGGGCCTCCGAAGATGTGATTAAATTAAGGATATTGAGATTAGAGATTAGCCTGTATTATCAGGTGGGCCCTAAATGCCATCACAGTATCCTTACAAGACAGACAAAGGAAGGTTTGACACACAGACACAGCGGAGAAGGCATGATGGGAAGATGGAGGCAGAGACTTAAGTGATCCAGCAGCAAGTCAAGGGATGCCAGGAGCCACCAGTAGCTGGAAGAGCCTCTGAAGGATCACGCCCCTGACAATACCTTGATTCCAGCCCAGGAATACTGATTTTGGACTTCTGGCCTCCAGCAGTGGGAGAGGATAAATGTCAGTTATTTTAAGGCACCTAGGTTGACAATTTATTACAGCAGTCACAAGAAATTAACATATTATATTCACACAAAAACCTGTATATGAATGTTTATGGCAGCTTTATTCATAATTGCCAAAAACTGAAATCAACCCAAATACCCCTCAACAAAGGAACAGATAAGCCAAACTCTGGTTTGTTCATACAATGGAATAGTACTCAGCCACAAAAAGGAAAAAAATATTGATACACACGACAAGGATGAATCTCAAATACATTATGCTAAATGAAAGAAACCAGACTCCAAAGGCTATATATATATGATTTCATTTATATATAGTTCGGAAAATGCAAAACTACAGGAACAACACTGGCTCAACAGTTTGCCAGCTTGGGGGGGTGGGGAGGGGAGTTGGATCTGACTTCAAAAGGTTAGCATGAAGGAAGGTTTGGGGAAGAGATAACGGAATTTTTCTGTATCTTAATTGTGGTGGTTATAAAACCCTAGGCACTTGTCAAAACTCCTTATACTATACAGCAAAAAGAATCCATCACTGGGGTGCCTGGCTGGCTCAGTCGGTAGAGCATGCAGCTCTTATCTTGGGCTTGTGAATTTGAGCCCCGAGTTGGGTGTAGAGATTACTTAAATAAATAAATTAAAAAAAAAAAAAAAGAATCCATCACTGTGTGTAAACTTATAAATAAATGTAGCATTATAAAGGGAAATAAACTGCCATTTACTGTTTATTTTTTAATTTTTTTTTAAGACTTTATCCATTCATTTGAGAGCGGGGGGGGGGGGGAGAGAGTGAAAGGGAGAAGTAGGCTCCCCGTGGAGCAGAGAGCCAGATGCAGAGCTCCATCCCAGGACCCTGAGATCATGATCCAAGCCAAAGGCAAATGCTTAGCTGACTGAGCCACCTGGGCGCCCCATTTACTGTTTTTTTAAATGCTCATGTACCCACGCATAATCACTCTTTTATTCAATAAGCATTTAAACAACAGATATGTGACCCTTTGTTCCTATTTTAACCAAGGGTGCTAGTCCTTTTGTGACTTTCTTTCAAAATCGTCCTTGATACTAATTTATGAACCCTATTTCATCTAGACAGGTGGGAGGGGAGACAGTTGGACATTAAGATGGCCTTCCCGATCTCCTAACACACTTACCCCTCACAGACCAAGTAAACTTTGAAATAACACTAATCCATGCATAAGTGACATTCTGAACAATTTAATAACCACCCAGAATTTTTGTCAACATGCCCTAGAAACAAGACTGCCTTGGAACACTAGACTGATTTACCAGAGGGGCTCCATTTTCTTCCCTCGGTCTTTCCCTTTCCTCTTCCCCACGATTTCAGTCACTAAAAATGCATAGAACAAAATGACCAAAAATCTCTTCTGCCTAACCTCTTTAGGAAAATAATCTTCAATCTGTGATCCAATTTTGTTCCAAAGTCTGTTTGTAAATCAATTGTTTACAACTTGGAACAAAGTGTCCCATTTTAATGATGTTCTAAAAACTGGTTAAGCCCCCCAAAATTCAATGAAGTACAATGTTACTGAAATAGATCTCTAACTACTTTTCAAGACACAAAGGACGACCGAATTAAAATTCTAAATGACAGAAACCCATTCCTTCTCTGACCCTAAAATATATGTGTTGGGGGGAAGGAGCAGTGATTCCTAGGTAGCAGAAATCTTTTCACTACACCATGACAAAATAGAACTATGATCTGTGAAGCATTTTTAACTATATACTAGTACATTATAAGCATTTGTTCATTTAATCATTACAAAAAACCCTATACTATCAATTTCTGTTTTACAGATAAAAAAAAAAATTAAGGCTTAGAGAAGATAGTTTGCCTACTAAGATATCACAGAAGAAGGGAATACCACTCACCACTGATGTGAAAAAAAGTACATAAAAAATAATGGGCTGGAGATTCAGGATCTATACCTAGAAAGCTGTATGACCCCAAAAAGTTAATTTTCTAGTCTCAATGAAACCTATAAAATAAGTGAGATGGATTACATGTTCCAAATGTAAAGTTCTATTATTTATGAAGACCACCACAAAGAAGTATCTTTCTCCCCTAGAAACAACCAAGAAGGTACCTATAAGTCAGAGGCTGGCAAACTGTTTCTGTAGAAGGTCAAAAGGAAGTGGTTTAGGTTTTGCAGACCACATCAGGTCCATATCAGCTAGAGCATATTATCTGTTTTGGGGTGTTTTTTTTTTTTTTAAATATAATCCTTCAAAAATATAAAACTGGCTGAAGGTCCATATAAAAATAGGTCTTGGGCAGGATTTGGCCCCCAGGCTGGGTAAAGTTTGCTGCTCTAAGTCAACTGTTTTGAGAATTTTTTTTTAAGTTTTTATTTATTTATTTGACAGAGAGAGAGCACAAGTAAAGAGAGCGGCAGGAGGAGGGAGAGGGAGAAGCAAGCTCCCCGCTGAGCAGGGAGCCCGACACAGGGCTCAATCGCAGTATGCTGGGATCATGACCCGAGCCAAAAGCAGCCACCACTTAACCCACTAAGCCACCCAGGCACCCCAGTTTTGAGAACATTTTTAATTGGGAAACAGAGAAGAGTGACAGATGAGGGGAGGAACATTTGGGTAGATTCCCTATGGGTCAAAGAAGTTGGATATCCATGTCATTGACTAGATGTATATTTGAGTATAGCCTATGTTTTTCTTCTCTCCCATTCAGTCACTTCCCAACATCACTTTTCTTCCTGGCTATCTTCCTAAATATGGATGGATTAAGTATCCGTTTGGTCTGAGTAGAAACGAAATCATCTTGAAGAGTACTTAGTAATGCTGAACTTCCTCCTTTGCTTCCAAATTTATTGCCCAATAACCTACTTCTTGTTAAGAAGCAATAAATAAATGTGGTGATAAGCATGTTATAAATACACTAGTAAAGATTAAGTCTAGGGATTATCACTTCACCTAGATTGATTCATTTCATAAATACTTACTGAATACTCACTATGTGCCAGCCACTAAGATAAACAAGTCATGCAAATATTTACTTTGGAGACACCGCCCCCCCCCCCCCCGCTCTTTGCATACATACAATTTTATCCAAGAGACCCTTCTCAGCACACACTATTTTTTCCATTGCACATATCTCATAAAATACTGTATCTTCTATTTATGTTTGCTTTTTTTTTTTACTGTCTACATATACACACAAAAGAATGTAAACTTCATATATATATATGGGATTTTAGGTTTTGTTCACAGATATATTACAAGAGTTGAGGACCTCACCTGCTACATAAGAGGTACTAAACAGATACTATCTGGGGGAAAAGTGTTCCAAGTAAAAGGAACAGCAAATGCAAAATGCCCTGAGGCAGGGATGTTCCTACAAATCAATCTAGCTGGTGGATAGTAGAAGAGAGACAGAATAGTAGGAAGTAAAACCAGGAAGTACATATACATGGGAAGGAAAGGGTTTGGGGAGGATTTGGTACTATCTAGAGCAGAAGTCAGAAAACTACAACCTAAAGGACAACTCTAACCTACCACCTATTTTTTTTTGAAGATTTTATTTATTTATTTGAAAGAGACAGTGAATGTGAGAGAGAGAGAGAGAGAGATCACAAGCAGGGAGGGGTAGAGGGAGAAGCGGACTCCCCGCGAGCAGGGAGCCCGATGTGGGGCTCAATCCCAGGACCCTGAGATCATGACCTGAGCTGAAGGCAGACGCTTAACCAACTGAGCCACCCAGGCACCCTACACCTGTTTTTGTAAATAAAGTTTTATTGGAACACAGCCATGTCAATTTGTTTTCATACTGCTTATCTGCTTTCACACAACAGCATAGTTGCATTGTTGCAACAGAAAACTGTATAGAAAAAGTTTTCCAATCCCTGATCTAGAGCTTTGTATGCCATTATAAATAGTATTTTACTTTTCACACTTAACTCTGAACAAGACAGCAAACTGTTAAATGGCTTTGAGCAAAGCAAGATTTGGCTTACCTGTTATAAAGACCACTCCTCTGGCTGTGTAGATGTAGGGGGACACAAACAATAGCAAGGAGATAATTAGAAGGTAACAGCAATAGTTTAGTCAAGAAGTTTAAACCAGATTGTAGCAGTAGAGGAAATGAGAAGTGGATAGATTCTGCATTTCCTCTACAGCAGGGTTTGGCCAACTTTTTCTGCAAAGGGTCAGGCAGTAAATATTTCAGGCTTCACAGGCCATAAAGCCTCTGTTGCAACTATTCAACTTTGCTGTAAAGCATGAAAGCTGTGAACAAGTGTGGCTGTGCTCCAGTAAAACTTTACATGAATACTGGAATTTGAGTTACACGTAATTTTCACATATATGGAATATTCTTTTGATTTTTTTCAATCATTTAAAAATGTAAAAATACATACTTAGCTCACAGGTGGTACCAAAAAAGGTGGGGACCAGATTTGGCTGGGGGCCATAAATTACCAAGGGAAGAGCCATAAGGATTTGCTACTGGACTGCATGTAATGTGAAAAAGAGAGAGAGAGAGAGAGAGAGATGTCAGATATGCTAATATAGTCTCTTTGCTATAGTTAGTTTTCCTACCGAACTGTTCCATATATAATATTGGACCATTACTGGATAATCAGCTAATACAGACTAGTCACAATCACCTATACCCAGGCTATAGGTATCCAAGGTGGAAACCCCATAGAAAAATCAGTTGAAGGCAATATACCAGTAAAAAGAACCACATTTTTTGGCTTGAGATTTATGGGCTATGCTCTTTCTTAAAACACACACAGAAAAAGTCTCAAGCTAGCAGTTTTCTAAGAAATACAAAGTTAAATCAACAAATATACCTTAAATCCATAGCATAATCAGTTTCTGGTTTTGTTTGGGTGGGGCAGAAATCACAGCAATAAGACAAGGACAGGTGGGAGGATAAGAGAAGCAAAGAAAGAAAGAAGACAAGGATAAAGTGGGACAGGGAGGACAAAAGATTACAAATCAATCAATCTATCTATCTATCTACATTAAAAAAGAAAGAAAGAAAGAAAGAAAAAGAAATCCAGATGTTATTCAATTAGGACTGGCAACCTCACACACAAGGGAGATGGAAACTGAAGCAGAAGCTGGAACAGTGTGTGATCCAATAACGTATTTTGGTATGTGCAGTGATTCACTTTTAGTTACCGGTTCAGGATTAGGTTAGACTACAGGTTTAGGTCTCTTTGATTAGCTGAGGAATCACTGTTCATAATTCTTCCACTACTCCTCATCCTTCAACCTTGAGATTCTATTTCAAACGGTTTAACCACTGCATGAGCGAACACATTATTATATATACATAATATAACAGAGTAGGCTAGAAAATGTAAAGTCAAAGTTAGAGGTGCTCCACCAATGTCATCCACAAAGATATACCAAAACCTTTTGACGTATCACTTACATATCAAAACCTACAAATAATCTGTCCAATGAGGTCAGGGCCATGGCCTTGTATCTCTGCTGTACTAATGAGAATCCTGACTCTCAAGCTGGCAGCCCGTGTACTCCCTAAGCAGGACTGTAATCCACAGCCCCTGTGTGCTGGGGGAAAGCAGAGCTGGGAAGCAAGGACAGATGAATCAGGAGGCAACCACACAAACAACTTTCCAGATACCACAATAGCATTTAATGGCCAATTACAGATGGTTAACAATGTCAGGCACAAAGGAGGCACTCTGTAAGTGAAGATAAAGACCCCCTTGCCTTAAATTCAGACACAGATTACTGTCACTCATAAAACAGTATTTGCCTGTGAGCAATATAAAGACACTTTATCTTCAAGGTGCTTATAAATTAGTAGATCTAGGAAGCTTTGAATGCCAATCCACAACTCCCTACACAGTTTTACAGACACATTTCAATTCCTAGAATATGTATTATCCTACCTTCTCAGCAGAAAAACAGGTAATAAAAGGATGAGCAAAATAATGCTCACGAGCATTTTGCTTCGTTTCTAAGTTTTTCTTTAAAAAAGGGGGGGCATTTTAATTTAATCATACTTTTAAACAACCTGTCCCTTCCAATGCCATGAACAATTGATGTATCTGTTCCTACTCCAATAATCCAAACAGCCAACAAGTCTGATGTTCAAACAGAAATTAAAAAATAGCAAAGGGGTGCCTGGGTGGCTCAGTCGGTTGAGCATCTGACTCTTGATTTCTGGTCATGATCTCAGAATCATGAGATCAAGCCCTGCATCAGGCTTCAAGCTCAGTCTGCTTGTCCCTCTCCCTCTGCTCCTCCCCCGTACTTGTTCACTCTTTCTCTCTCTAAAATAAATAAACGAATGAATGAATGAATAAAATCTTTAAAGAAAATAGCAAAGAAGTTTGCTCATGGATATACACTGTCAGATCCTAAAGACAGGCTTTTCCAACTGAAATAGACTGGCTCCTTTTTTCCTCTTGAAGTTAACTCCCACAGATATTTTACTGCAAATGCAGAAAAGCACAAAGACTCTAATTGCCACTGACAACCAAAAGGCTAAGAGTTCTGAAAGAATATTAGAGTCCCAGAAAAAGCATAATATCAGTGCTTCCGCAACAGGTCCTAGGATGTTAAGAGGTGTAAGAAGGGGGTGAGGGTTTTCCCTTATACAAATAAGTTCAGTTAGCAAAATTTAAAAAGTACAGAGCTGGGGATTCCACGGTTCTTTTAATATGCTTATGTGAACTATGAATATGCACTGTTTCCTTAATTTACTCTGATAGGGATTCCTCTGTTCTTTGAATGCATATTCAGGAACTGGTGTTACCAAGGAAGCAATTTAGGAAACAACTCTCTCCTACTTACTGTTTTAAAATTAGTATTAAAAGTGAGCAATAAAAATTAATATCAAGGATCATTAGTCAAAGATTAAACCTTTTCAACAAATATACACATATGGTATATTTTAACAATCCTTTTTACATATGCATACCCTTGAATTGAAAACACCAGCATGAATACACAAAACACTTTTTAACATTTCTATAAACAGAACACAACAGATTGAGAGATTAATGGTTACAAATACAATTTTAAAGTATAACATCCATAAAATAAGAGTCAAAGAGAACTGCAATACAATAATGTACTATTTTAAAAAAGAGGAGTGTTGGTGAAATACGAGATATACAAATAGACAGCTCTACTAAAAAGGGGGGGGTAATGAGACAAAAAAATTTTCTCCAAGAGTAGCATTAAAAGGTCAAAACTTCAGGGGCGCCTGGGTGGCTCAGTCGTTTAAGCGGTCTACCTTCGGCTCAGGTCATGATCCCCGGGTCCTAGGATCGAGCCCGGCATTCGGCTCCCTGCTTGGCAGGAAGCCTGCTTCTCCCTCTCCCAATCCCCCTGCTTGTGTTCTCTCTCTCTCTGTCCAATAAATAAAATCTTTAAAAAAAAAAAAAAGTCAAAACTTTTAACAGAAGAAAATATTTACAAGTCTTCAAAAAAGTTTTTTGTTAGTGTGAACAGTTTTAAGTTTTTACTTAAATTCCAGTTAGTTAACATGCAGTATAATATTAGTTTCAGGTTTACAATACACTGATTTAATACTTCCATACACAAGCCTTCACATTTTTAAAGACAGTAAATACAATGATGTAATGAACAAACACAGTTGTTTAAAATATATTTTGTATGTAACTAAACCATGCAAATGACTTTGTATCTCTGGGATGTGCAAAAAAATATTTGCATTGCTTATACTTTCATTTTTTTTTAATTAATTTATTTGAGAGAGAGAGAGACCATGTGAGCAGGAGGGAAGAGCAGAAGTAGAGGGAGAAGCAGGCTCCCAACTAAGTAGGGAGCCCAACGCAGATCTCGATCCCAGCACCCTGGGATCATGACCTGAGCCAAAGGCAGACGGACATTTAATCAACTGAGCCACCCAGGCACCCCTATACTTTCATTTTCCCCCAGTTTTTTCCCCAAACTCTTGTTACTTAAATTTTTAAAGTAAACTTATTGAAAGTGCTCTGGGACATTTTTATCATATATCAATCTTGTGCATACAAAGAAGAAAAATGTAAGCAAAATTAATTAAGTATCCTCAAACCTTCTCTTAATTCAGAGTTCATCTCTTCAGAATCACTTTCTATTCAAAGTTATCAGTGCTTATTTTTGTTTTTTTCCCTTGTTTTTAGAGTTTCATTTTTTGAACCACCTAGGGTATCAGTGATGCAGTAATTCTCAAAGATTATTTCCCTCTGGTCTCCAGAATTTTCTTCCAAGTTACTGACCCTACTCTGCAAGTCTGGGTGCTGACAACTTCTTGATGTACCAGAAGGTGACCACAGCAGGTTTTCTGACAAACCAGGACTCATATTCCTTGCTCATATGATCCTAAAATGGTTTGCAGATCCCCACATTTTTACGTCTGTCTTCAATAGTTTAAAACACTGCTTCATTAAAAAGATAACAGCAGCACTGTTTGGATACTTGATAGAGACTACTTATTTATTAGTAATACGTGTGCACACACTCGTGTGTATGCGTGTGTAATAAAAAGGAGGGTCTGTTGTGAAAATAAGCTGTCAGCCTTACTGTTGATTAATCTGAGAACAGGTTATCTATTTATCTCCATTATCTGGCACAAAGTAAACACTCCACAAATTCAAAGGTTTATTGAATGAACCCCCAACATTCTTCAGTCAGCTTGATAGTGCTGAGATAGAAGTTCAGGCATTTCATTCATTTGTTCAATGAATATTTCAAACTAAGAGCCAGGCCCCTTGACAGACACTGAGAAAGAAATAAAAAGCAGCTCTTGCCTTTAATGCCAGTAGGAGAGGCAGATAAATAGACTATCAGAGTAGAGAGGAATTAAATGTCATAGCGTCAGCATGCCTAACATGCCATTCATAAAGAAAGTCATCTCACTAAGCAAGTAATGGTAGTGGAGGCTTAAAAGATGAGCATCAGCTATTTTTTTTGTTTGTTTGTTTGGAGGAGCATCCAAAAGAATGACATTCCAAGCAGAAATACATACATATAAAAACCGAAAAGCAAGAGTGTGATGCCTATAAGGAACTGCAATGTTTTGGAAGGCAGAGGGTTAAGAAGTGTGGCAACAGATGACAATGCATAACAGCAAGGAGCCTGAACTTCATCCAGAAGGGAACAGAAATCCATGAGACTTGAGGATTCTAAACAAAGGGAGGACATGATATTTTAGAGAGAGTAATCAGATAAAAGTATAAAGGTGAGCTCCTGAAGTCAAGACTGGAGTCTGCTAGATAATCTAAGCTCCACAAGGACAGACACTACTTTCCATTTGATTCCCTGCTAAATCCTTAAACTTACAACAGTACCTACCACATGTCATGTATAATTAAATATTTACTGGATGAAAGAAGGGAAACCAGCCTAAAGACAACTGCAGTAGCCGAAAAAAGTGAACTAAATTAAGGCAACGGGAGACAGACATAGGTGGCATAACTAAAGATGCTAAACAGCAATTACTTTATATATACAAAAATTTTATTTTTTAAGTAATCTCTACACCCAATGTGGTGCTTGAACCCACAACCCTGACATCAAGAGCTGCACACTCTACCAACTGAGCCAGCCAGACGCCCCTACTTTATATATATATATATATATATATATAGCTTGTCAGTAGTGAATGTCACCTTTTCCTTCTACTGATGCAGCTCAAGGAGACTAACAATATTTTAAATTCTAAGCTCTGTAAAAAATCCAAGTTAGTTTACTAAAGAGCTACAATAATGTCATAGAAAATTGTTCCTGGCAGCAATCTTAAAGAAATCAAAATTCTTTACTTTACAGTCAGGACTATAGTTACTCTCCAGCTCTGTCGGGCTCAGAAAATTACTTGAGTCTACATACCAAGGGCTTACTATGTACCAGTGCTATACTAGGTGCTATCAGATACAGGTGTTTCTTATCATGTCCTAAAGTGTGTGCAGTATCATGATCCCATGAAGAAATGGAGGGGCAAAGAATTAAATACTTTGCCTAGGACCACACAACTAATTAAGTAGTGAAACCAGAAAGCAAACTCCAGATCCCAAATTCTATTTACTACCCTAAATGATGGTAACTGATTTGAGTGTCCAAGGATGTCGGTCTTCTTCTCGGCCTGTATTATACATTTTTCAATACTGGCCAGAAAAAGCAATTTACAAAAATGCTTCACTGCATAGTTATGTTGAGATCCCCTAACCCCCTCTACTTGTCACAGCTCTTTTCCCCATACAGTAAAAGGAGAAAATAGGCATTTGTGCTGCTCTTTAGGAGTATGAACTAAAATTCTCAAGCAAGGGACACCTGGGTGGCTCAGTCAGTTAAGCACCTGCCTTCAGCTCCGGTCATGATCCCAGGGTCCTGGGACTGAGTCCCACATCGGGCTCCTTGCTTGGCGGGGAGCCTGCTTCTCCCTCTGCCTGCCACTCGCCCTGCTTGTGTGCTCTCTCTCTCTGACAAATAAATAAATAAAATATTTAAAAATAAATAAAATAAAATTCTCAAGCAATAGCTCTTTACCTTTTTTCCCAGTGATACACATGACAAATGACAATCACATGTACAATACAGTCTCCTGGTATACAGGCATAACCCATATTATTGGGCTTTTGCTTTGTATGCTTTGCAGATACTGCTTTTTTTACAAATGGAAAATTTGTGACAACCCTGCATTAAGCAAGTCTATTGGTGCCATTTTTCCAACAGTATCTGCTCACTTCATTTCTGTGTATCACATTTTGGTAATTCTCACAATATTTCAAGCTTTTTCCTTATTATTCTATTTATTATGATGATCTGTGATCAGTGATTACAACTCAAGCTCAGATGACAGTATTTTTTACCAACAAACTATTTTTTAATTAAGATAGGTACTTTTTTTAGACAGAATACAATCGTAAACTTAAAAGACCACAGTATAGTGTAAACATATCTTTTATATGCACTGGGAAACCAAAAAATTCATTTGACCCATTTTATTGTAATATTTCCTTTATTGCAATGGTCTGCAACTGAAACTGCAATATCTCCAAGATATGCCTGTATAAACAACTCATGTTCCCAGTTAGCATATTTGAATGCAAATAAATCAGTGATGTTATTATAGAGGTTTTCAATTAAATCATTTCTTACTTGAAATTATTTTCAACATGTCTCACAACTGAACGTAAAACACTACTATTCTAGAGCAGGGGTGGGCAAACCATGGTCTACAGACCAAATCCAGCCCACACCACCTGTTAGGTAAGTAAAGTCTACTGGAACACACACTAGTTTACATATTGCCTATACTTGATCCTCACAGAGCTGAGAAGCGAGATCAGAGACTATATGGCCCGCAGAGCCTAAAATACTTACCCTCTGGCACTTTACAGAAAATGTCTGCCAACATCTTTCTTAAACTAACAATTCAATCAAAGCTCCAATATTTTGGGAACTTAAATGTCAATACATCAGACAAATCAGTTTCCTTAACTTTTAAAAAAAACAATTTTTGTACTTAAATTCTCAGAGCTCCCTGGATTTAGGCATCACCACTTCTTATAATTTATTGCTATTTCCTTGGCTCCCTTACTTGACTGAGGGCAGAGCAAGTATCTAGCATCCCTCTTATATATAATCCCAGTACCTAGCATAGTACCTGGGAAATAGAAATTCTGTGGAAATTTGCTGAGTACATGTCCGAAAATAAGCATATGACTTAAGACATCAGTCAAGAGTAAAAGATATTCAATCCTACAGAAACTTGTTACTCAAAGTGTATTCTGTTCAGCAGTGGAATACTCAGGAGCTTGTTAGAAATGCAAAACCCCAGGCCTCACCAAAGACCTAAAACTGTATTTTAACAAGATCCCCAGATGAAAATTTGAGGAACAGTACTATACAAGGGGGTAATTATATATTAATTATAATTTTATTAAATTTGTAATAATTATATTAAAGTTGTTAGTTTGTTTCCCAATATGAGCCAGGCCACTCTGCATGGGGAAAAACAACCGCTTCAAGGCTTCATCCTTACCTTAATTCTGAGCTTCAAGATACAAAATAAAGACCTATTTGACAACTTTGACAAAGGGGGTACTTTCTTTTTTTGTTCTTTTATGGGGTGGGGGAGAAATGTTTTTTACTAAAAAATAGGACCAAATGTGGGGAATGTTAAATATTTTGCCTATTCCAAAGGACTATGACCAGAGGACCATGTCCATCCTAATCTGATTATAAAGTATATGAAAAACACTTTTTAAACTACCTAGATGTCTGTTTTTACATCCTGTTAAAACAGATGTGTTCATGAAAACTTCAAATACTTTTCAAAATATGATGGCAATATTTTGTGGGTTGATAAATTGATTTGTTTTGTTGTTTCACTGGAGAAAAGAGAGGGAAGTCAACACTACTTCTTGCTGTTTAGTTCTGAAAGTAAAGGCTAAAAACCATTGCAGCTATGACCTGCTCAGGCTAAAAATAATCTTCAAAAAGGCTGATGCTTGATGAATTTGGTAATTTCAGTACTATTACTATCCCACTTACAGAAAAGAAAACTGACACCCCTGGAAGATAAAGTAACTTGAATATCAAACAACAACTGATGAGGCTAAGATCTATGGCTCTTAAATATTCTTATATAAGCCCCAAACTAATCAGAATTAGTTTTGTAATAATTCACAAAGAACTTTAAGCTACTGCGCCAACTTACCAGAATTTCAGTTTATTTCAACTCTGAATTCATAGTGTTTCTTTCTTTTGACTACCACTAGCCTCTACATTCTAGTGCATATATTTTAGCTCTATAACCTTGGGCAAATCACTTGACCTCTATGAGCCTTTAGTTCATCTATAAAATAGACAACCTTCCTTAAAGGGTTATTGTGACCTACCTAGCACATAATATTTATTCAAAATTATTTAAGTTTTCAAATATAAGTACTACATAACATGCATTTAAAAAGACTGACAAGCAAGAACATACTAAATCATCTACTGAATAGGGTTTCCCCACCATCAGTACAAAAGCAACAAACTTAAGATTTGGGGGAGTGGGTGAAAGGTCATTCTACAGGAGAGAATCTAACAGCATAGAGCGCTATAAGAGAGAGGTCATTATAAGCTTATAAGGGAGACTCAGCAAAAAAGACCTAGATACTTCTCAAGCGACATCATAACAGTTAAAAAGAAACTCAACAAATTTCTGATTACCTCTAAGAATTGTATGTTTTTAAGTAATCAGGTTTAAGAGAGACTAATAGAATACAGATCAGAGGTTGTCTCTGGGCACTAGGATAGAACAAACTCCAGTGAGAATCAAAAAATGGAGTCAAAAATGGATAATGATTTTTCACTTATCAGACTGCCAAAGATCAAAAAGTTTGATAACACTGTGTTGCAAAGGGTGTAGGCAAAAAATACACTGCTGGTAAATCTCTATGGAAAGAAATTTAGAAATACCCAAATTACAAAGGCATATACATTCTCTGACCCAATTATTCCACTTCTTGTACTTACAAATCTAAAATAATGCACAACGGAGGTTATTGAGTGTGGAGAAAAACAAGTGGGGAGAAAAACAAGGCAAGGTGCAGTATAGTATGTGAAAGTATGCTATCAACTGTGGGTGAAAATGCATATATAAAACCAATTACTTATATACACAGAGAATCTCTCTGGAAGGTAGAAACCAAGCGCACTGGCTGCCTCCTAGGAGGGGAACTGATCAGCTGGGGAACAGGAGATAGAATACTTTCAATGGAACTCTTTCGTACTTTTTGAATTTTACATATCAATGAATATATTATCTACTGGGCAAACACAACTTCTTAGTTTTAAAAATATTTTATGGGTAACAGAGAACAAGTATTACCCTGAAGGAATAGCAAATGGTACTTTTTAGCTGAGGTATCAAACATTTGCTGAAAACATCTGAAACTCTATCTCCCCTTTTAATCTACAGAGGCTATAAATTTTGAGAGGATAAATGGTTTAGCCTCTAAGTTTAAAGAGAGTTAATAGTTTAAAAAAAAAAACAACCTGATTTCTATCACTTCCCCTTCCAGTTTAAACCTGACAGTTTCAATTCAACAAACATTTTCTGAGCATCTTGCAAAGTGTCAGGACCTGGATACAAAGATTAATAACATGTATGACCTGATAAATGGTTGAACAGATGTACATAATAAATGGTAAAGGACACCACTTTTTTTAATGCCTGTCATTTTCATGAACAAGAGGCAGCCTGATGTGGCAGAAGGAGTATTGGGCTTGAAAGAGACCAGGACTGTAATTCCATTTATTCCCTTTATTCCCTTAACCAATCATCTAATTCTGCATACATAAAATCTAGCAATTTTAATACCTGCACTGCCTACCTTACTATAAAAGTGTTATAGCAAAAGAAGATATATGTGAAAGCAAAATTCTTTATAATCTGTGAAACACTTCATAAACATAATTATTACCACCCAAATGAAGTTTTAGAGAAAAATATTTTACTTCCCTTTTCTTTCTCTAGCTTTCTTTGCTGAAGTTAAGAGTTCTCTGTTTAACTGAAGTTATCAGACACAAAACTGTGTATTTTTATTATTCTTTCAAAGTTAATAGATGACAAAGCCAACCCACTTGTAAAGCATTCAAAGAAAGTAAAGGTAATTTTTTATTGTAAGTTACATATGTAGGGACACCTGGGTGGCTCAGTCTGTTAAGCAGCTGCCTTCAACTCAGGTCATGATCCCAGCATCCCCCATCAAGCTCCGTGCTCAGGGGGGAGCCTGCTCCTCCCTCTGCCTGCCACTGCCCCCTGCTTGTGCATTCTCTCTCTCTGACAAATAAATAAAATCTTAAAAAAAAAAAAAAAAAGGAAGGAAGGAAGGAAAAAAGAAGTTACACAAGTAAAATCCAAACAGACAAAAGCAGGTATTCAAGTGCAACTCGAAAGAAAGAAAGAAAGAAAGAAAGAAAGAAAGAAAGAAAGAAAGAAAGAAAGAAAGAAAGAAAGAGAAAGAGAGAGAGAGAGAGAGAAAGAAAGAAAGAAAGAAAGAAAGAAAGAAAGAAAGAAAGAAAGAAAGAAAGAAAAGAAAAAAAAAGACGAAAGAAAGAAAAGAAAGTAAGTTACACAAGTAAAATTCAGACAAAAGGAGGTATTCAAGTGCAACTCAAAGTTGGGAGCTTACAGCTCCCAACAGTAGCCTTGGGGATACTCTTAAAACAGTGGGATAATGAGAACAGGAAGCCTAGGACGGCAGCAATAAGGGCAAAAGGGCCGATAGAAAGAGGGACTACAAAAATACCAACAGGGGCACGTGGGTGGCTCAGTTGTTAAGCGTCTGCCTTCAGCTCAGGTCATGACCCCAGGGTCCTGGGATCGAGCCCCACATCAGGCTCCCTGCTCCTCAGGAAGCCTGCCTCTCCCTTTACCATTCCCCCTGCTTGTGTTCCCTCTCTCGCTGTGTTTCTCTCTGTCAAATAAATAAATAAAACCTTAAAAAAAAAAAGAAGTACCAACAATTGTGGTTGTAATGCTGGCAGACTGTCAGCTTTCTTAATGATATGCTTTGTCAACACTCTAAGTTTGAAGTTGCTTTTTTAAAAATCTTGGCCTATTCTTAAGCAATAAGAGGAATGCGTTTACCTCTGTACCACCAATGTATACTCGCCCTGCAGAATAATTCAGATAAAACCAATCCTATCTTCTATCATTGAAAGGCAAGCAAATAGATATATTCAAATGTATCCTGCTGGCTTGGAGATTACCCTATCACACCTTACCATCAGTTCAAAGAAAGCATGATATCAAGAATAAAAGCTGCTGGGGCACTAGGGTGGCTGTCAGTTAAGCGCCTGCCTTCGGCTCAGGTCATGATCCTGGGGTCCTGGGATAGAGCCCCATATCAGGCTCCCTGCTCAGCGGGGAGCCTGCTTCTCCCTCTCCCTTTGCCGCTCCCCCTGCTCATGTGCTCTCTCTCTCACTCGCCCTCTCTCTCTCCCTCAAATAAAATCTTTAAAAAAAAAAAAAAAATAGGGGCAGCTAGGTGGCTCAGTGGGTTAAGCGTCTGCCTTCGGCTCAAGTCATAATCCCAGAGTCCCAGGATGGAGCCCCACATTGGGCTCCCTGCTCAGCGGGGTGTCTGCTTCTCCCTCTCCTTCTGCCCCTCTCCCTGTTTGTGCACTCTCTCAAATAAGTAAAATCTTTTTAAAAAAAAAAAGCTGCTAACAAAATGCAGAAACATAAAATGCTAACTAGTGTTTGCTGGGGAGGGTAGTGACTCTAAAACCAAGATCTAAAAGTTAGACATGTGATTTGGTTCTTTATTCATATTCAATTAAGCATTTATTATGGGCCTACAATGTTTTGCTTCCAGGCCTTTGTACGTGCTGTTCCCTCTGCAGGAACCACTCTCTTTCCCACCCCACCCATTTGCTTCCCCACCTCACTAACCTCTCACATGTGACTTCCTCTGAGAAGACTTCCCTAACTTTCCCCACCCCCTCCTCTGCGAGCACTTATCACTACGTGTGTTAATTACAGAGACTGTATCTCCTTTACTCAGGACTTACACCGTGTTGGCACCTGAAAATGTTCCATAAATACTTGTAAAGCATACCAGACACTGTGCCAGGTAGACAGGGATACAAAGATGAAAAACAAGATCCTAAATTCACTGTCTAGTGGGAAACAGGCTAAAGCAACAATACAATGTAAAATGGGCTATGAAGGAGGCATGTACAGGATATCAGGGGCATGAAGAGAGCTAAGTCAACCTGGAAGCAGGATGAGTAATAATGAAGAAAGAAATAGAAAAGAGGATATGCCTAAACTAAGCCTGCAAGATTCTATAAATAAGAGCTAATTAGTAAAGAAAAGAGAAAGGATAGGGGTGCCTGGGTGGTTCAGTCGTTAAGCGTCTGCCTTCGGCTCAGGTCATGATCCCGGGGTCCTGGGATCGAGCCCCACATCGGGCTCCCTGCTCAGTGGGGAGCCTGCTTCTCCCTCTCCCACTCCCCTGCTTGTGTTCCCTCTCTCGCTGTGTCTCTCCCTGTAAAATAAATAAATAAAATCTTAAAAAAAAAAAGAAAAGAGAAAGGATAATCATTCCAGATAGGAGAAAAACAAGAGAAACAAGGTGGATCTGAGGAACTACAAGTAGTTTGGAATGTGCAGTGGGTCTCAAACCTTAGCATGCATCAGAATCACCTTGGAGGGCTTATAAACATACAAGTTGCTGGACCCCACCCCCCAGTTTGTGATTCAGTAGGCCTGGAATATGGCCCAAGAATTTGCATTTCAAACATTTTCAGGTGACACTGCTGCTACTTCTGGTCCCTAGGGCAACACTTTGAAAACCACTAGTATAACAGAACACAGAGGGCATACGAAGAAGGAGCAATAGACAAGTTTGGAGCAACACGATGGGGCAAAGGGGGTTAAAAGTTACATACATTATGCCACAAAATTTGGCACTGAAGGATTTTGAGCAGAGGAGTAAGTTTTAGAAAGATGATAATAATAGCTAACATTTATAGAGCACTGGACTTTATGTATTCTGTACCATCCAGTAATTATTAGCCATATGTGGCTATTTCAATTAAATTACAATTATATTAAATTCAGTTCTTCATCAACCAGCCACATTTCAAGAGCTCAATAGCCACATTACAGCCACTGACTACTATACTGAGCACAGATATAGAATATTCATTCCATCATCACACAAAGCACTGTTAGACAACACTGATGTATATTAACTCATTAAATCTTCGAAACTTCATTTTGAGATAGACACTGTATTATCTCCATTTTATAGAAAGAAATGTGGCTAAGAAACATTAAGCAAATTACCCAAGGTCATAAAACAAATGGTGCCTACATGGGATGCAAACCCAGATGGTCTGGTTCTTGAGCCTGTGTTCGTAATCACTTCATAATGGGATCAGTCTTGGCAATAATATGAACTGGAGGGAGATGATATTGAAGGAAGGAACACCAGTGAGGAAACTACTAAGGCAAATCCGGAGAGAAATGGCAAGGACCTGCACTAAGAGTAGCAGGTGGAATGGAGAAGTTAATTAAAAGAGATGTTAAAGAAGTAGAAAAGACTGGGGATGGACTAGAAGTGAATCCAAAAGAAGTGCAAGTGTAGAAGATAACACCAAAGTTTCCTTTAGGAATCAAAGGCAATGGCAATGTCTCATACCACAGTAAGAAATCAAAAGAGCAAGTTAGAAGGTGATGAATTCCATCTGGGTCATCATGAATTTGAAGTGACCAAGACACTACACTGTGGGATATACAAGCCCAAAGCTCAAAGGAGAGATATGGACTATAAATTTAGTCATTAGTACAGCAGAGGTTAAGTCTAGAGATAACTCAGAAGGTTGAGACAAAAAGAAGCAAGCAAAGAACAGGATCTTGGTGGCGGGGGGCACCTGCATGGCTCAGTCAGTTGAGCATCTGACTCCTGGTTTCAGCTCAGGTCACGAACTGGGGTTGGCGGGATCAAGCCCCACATGGGGCTCCACATTCAGCTCCGAGTCTACTTGAGAGATTCTCTTTCTCCCTCTCCCTCCCCCTCTGCCCCTCCCCCTGCAAGTGCTAGTGATCTCTCATTCCCTCAAATAATCTTTTAAAAAAGATTCTCCCTCTGCCCCTCCCCCCTCCCCCCTCTCTCAAAAAATAAAACAAAAAAACAGGACCCTAAGGAATTCAACATACAAGATTCAGGCGAACGATAAAAAGCCAGCAAACTGAAGATGAATTGCCAGAAAGATGGAGAACAGGAAAGACACCTAGCAAAGAATTACCCCAAAGGTCAAGGGAGGAGAGAATGGTCAACAGGCACAAATGGGGCTGAAAAGTCAGGTAACTGAAAGACTGAAAACTGTACACAAGAACTGTTTCAAATGGTGCTCTAGAACCAAAGGGCAGATTGCAACAGATATGGAATGAATACAGACTTTTTTTCAAGAAGTTTCAAAATGAAGGAAAGGAGACAGGGTGTAGATGTACAGAAGGATCTCGAGCAGTGTTTCTGTTTTTATTCTAACTTGATGGGAGAGACTTCCCCATGTTAAGGGGGCTAAGAGTGGAAAGACAAGGAATATTATTAATGGGACAAGGCCCCTGAGACAGGAGAGAACATAGAGAGATGAGTTCTAGACAAGACACTTCTTCTCTCATATCCTCTGAAAAGGTAGCAAAGAGGGTAAAAATAAGTACAGACATATTTAGGTTAGTGTAGGAGGGGTATAAACTTAATGAGCTCATATGGCCACAGAGAATCCATTCTGTGAAGGAGAATATGGGAGTGTCTGCAGACAATGAGAAAAGCAAAAGGGCTAGAGGAAATACTGAACTGCTGCAGAGAGAACAGACGCAAGACACAGACATACATCCCAAAGCAGAACTGATTAAAGGCCACAAATTTGTAAGTGGCATCCCACCACATGGTTTGTGCAACTTTCTTCAAAATGATAAACAGTCCCATATAGGAGCAGAGAGAGAAAAATGGTTGGCTTAATGTCAAAGTTGGGGTTTGCCAATTAGAGGAGTAAAGCAAGTAACTGAGGTGATAAACCATAAGGCCAAGCAATTAGAAGAAAAACAGCATAGTGGTGGGAGGGGCTCACCCATCAAACTCACACATGGAACTTTCTCCAAAATATATACCATGAGACCCTGATGAGATTAAAAAAAAAAAAAAAAAACAGGTATAGTAGGAGAGAAAGGTGGAAGATTAGGGAAGTTATGGTCAGGAAGTAAGATAAAACAAAATTTAGGTTTCCATGGGTACACTGTCCTGGGTTCATTCAAAGTATGTTCATGGGAGTGGATGTGAAGTATGTTGTTTCACGTACTTGTCTGAATTGCAATGATTAGACAAAAAGTAGCTGCTTCTGTCCTCTGATTCCCTCAGCCAGTTCTGTCAGAGCAGTGGTTCTCATCCCTGGCTCTACATTTGATGCACATGGAGGCTTCAAAACAAAACAACTTGAAATCTGGGCCCCCTAGATCTGCTAGAGTCTAATTTAACTGGTTTGTTTATTTTTTGAGGCTCCTTGGGTTGTTCTAAAGTGGATATAGTGTCAAGAACCACTGCTTTAGAAAGAACAGGGCTTTAGATTTATGTTATGAATTTAAAGAAAAACTGGCATAAGAAGAAATGAAATAACTAAAGCAGGAAAATGATAAAAGAGGATCTAAATCCTAAATCAGATTAAAGATGTCCCCAATAGAAAAGTTGAAAAGCCATCTTAAAGCACAGCATCAGGCTTAACACACAAAAAAATGTAATAATGTTTCTAAGGATTCTGTTACAGGTTCTAGAAAACTCAGGAGTTAAATGCTTCACTGTAGCCAATGAAGAAAAAAGAAAAACCTGCACTCTACTAAGCAGAAAGAATTGAAAACCAACACTTAACAGCAGCTCTCCAGGTCAACTACAGTTCACAACTCCCTGGAGGAAAAAGCAGCCTATAATATAAGCATGATAACCCCCCTCACCCCCCCCCACAGACACACAAGGAATCTACCTCTTCTGCACAAAAGGTAAATGGCAAAGGAATCAGCTCTCTTCTTTCACACAAAGATTTTAAGTTTTTTAGCTACCAGATTTTCTTTCTACATCATTTACCAATAATTTTAAAACCACCTAATTATTTTATAAATAACTGTCCCCAATCTTAACCTTTATTTGCCATTATTCTAATGTATTTGCTAAATTTTACATTAGTAAATGTAGAAATGAACTTACACAATGGCCAAAAAAAGACAGACAAAATCTGTTGTCTGCTGCCTTCTCTTAAGGTTTACTATTACAAATCACCCAGAACCAAGACTATGTATACATAACAATGAGGGTAGACTCTACATTCCTAATCTCCCCATACCCGATGCCTTTGGTAAGAATTACTTCATTATTTAATAGAAAGGCTGGTACCTTTCTATCTCAGTCCTAAATTTTTTAAATTCTAACCAATTATCCAAGTCCCTCAGAGGTCTATGTTATAGACTTTCTGAAAATCAGACTTAACTATAAGCAGACTTTTTTTTTCCCCCAAAATTCAGAGTACTTTCCCTTCCAGCGTTAAGGTAGCTCAACATGTTCTTCTAATATTTAGCTAAAAAAATAAGACAACTTTCTAACTCCTCTAATTTGAGCCATAAAAAGTCTTTTCCAAAAAAATTAAAAACTGTTTCAACTTTCAAGAATGTATAGCTATCTTCAAACACTGAAACAAGCTGATTTACATATCTGTGGTTATAAAAACGAGCAAAATTCTCTAAACCAGGGTTTATTCTATGGTTTCCATTAAGCAATACATTATTTTATACTCATTACCCTGTAATACTTTAAAGCAGTACTACAGCTTAATGAAAAAAAAGCAAAGAATTGAGAAGTTTCTCCCAGATTAACTTGCTGTGCAGCACTGAAGACACTTAAATCTCTTGGGCCCTCAATTTCTCTATTTGAAATAAGATTAGAAACACTGTTATCCAAGATTGCTACTTGCTCAAAATTCTATAAAAGGCAAAAGATTTTTTTTCAAATAATTTATCTATACTTTGTAAGCATAATATAATCCAAGTATAAAATATACCTTACTCAACACCACAGCCAAATTTATTTTTCCTTAGCAGGTCTTTTTTTTTTTTATTGCTGGCAGTTAAAAACCATTTTGACCCAGAATGGCATTCTGCAAATCTAAATGCTACACTACTATAATCCCCATGCTTAATTTCAACCCTTAACCAAATAGTGCCATACTACAAACTGTTTCTTCACCTGTTCCCTAATGAAGTTGAAAGTAATTCTTTGGGCTTGAATTTACAGAGTTATGTACAGTGCTGACGAAAGCCATCTGTTGGGAACTATTGGAAAACACCAGAAGAAATAGCCTAGATTTTCCTGGGAACCAGCTGCAGCTCAATGAGTCCTAATCCTGCTCCAGCTGGGAAAAGCAGAAGGGTGAAGTCGCTACAGGTCTAATTCATCTGCTGCAGATCCTTTGTGAACTGACTCCACCCATGAGCAGCCAATTGGTAAACAACTTTATCAGAGGAGGCTCTTAATAATTCCTACACATAACATTCATTTGTTTCTTTAAAAATGTTTAAATCAGAACACCAAAAGTATTCATTATTGTAATTTTAACACTTCTCAGTTCACTAAAAACAGAACAAAAAACTTAATTCTATTTTAACCAACCAACCTGGCAACCAGATTCAGTCCTCTTATATAGCTAAGATCCAAGTCAGTGCAGAAAATATACTTTCTCCAATGTTCTACATAAGAGGAGAAAAAGTCCTATTATCTGCTTTCATAGTATTAAAGGTAAATGTAGTGTAAAAAAATACTGGCCCTTGTATCAGGATGAACTAAAAAAACAGGCAGCATGGATAAGATAATGCATTTTGCATACATTCATTTTCTATTTGGTGTTTTATGAGAAGCCATAATGAAAACCTATATTATTAAATGTTATTAAATAGCTATTATATAAATATACTACACCTATAAAATTTAACCATGTAAAATTCTCTGAGACTTCAATAAGAAAACATGTTAAAGCACTCAGAACAGTACTCAACACATTGTTAGCCCTTAACAAATGTTAGCTATTAATAGGTTTCTATAAGCAACTGCTTACATTCCCTTGGCCTACTGATACAGGGCAAAGAAAGGTCAAGATAGTTAGATCCTCTAGATCCCTATTCCCGAAGCAATTTATAGTATCTGACGTCTTCTTTAATGTCTTCCCTTTATTTCATCAATTTATTAGAAGTTAGTCCAGGAAAGAGTAAAGTTCTACTGTCAAAAGTATAGGAAAAATATCTAGGTCGTGTGCATTGGCTGGGTATAGAAGTTTTGATTAGCAATGGAAAACCAAAGGCTGCTTTAGTAGATCAAATTTTCTTTCAGGGTATGTCATGGGCTGAAAATTAACCAAAACACACACAGCTCATAGGCTACCTAGAAGATCAAAAATTGCCTGTACAGCTGATTGTACCGCATTACAAATATATCTCTGAGTTATTTTTAAAATTCTGGGTTTTTAATAAGACTAAGTCTGCTGAGACAAAGTCAATTCCTTAACCACATTTATATTTAACCTACCTCAATAACTTGTTAGTAACAAATTTTTATTTCTAGCCAGCTTTGCCTCAGGGCCCACAACATTTAGAGTCACCAAAAAATGACGTAGCATCAATTTTACTATAAAGGCCATTTCCAAATAGCTAAATCAAAGCTTTATTATTCTTAACTCAGTAACTTGAAAACATATTCCCAAATTCACATCTCTACATCAAAGCCCCACTTATTCTGTGAATTTAAAATGTCAAATTCCAGTAACAAAAATAATTTGGATTCTACAAAGGGTTTACTGTATTGAGATAGAACTTATTTTAAAAAGGCTATAAATTTATCACTTGATCTTTCTCCTCCAGGTTACCTAGCTGGGTAATTACCTAAACAATAACACTGGTTGACAATACTTTCTCTACCCTTTCCAACTATAATGCTTCAGCAAATGTTCCACAACACTATTCAACAGAATAACACTTTAATGATGTAGCTGATTATCACAAGAGTACAGTTTTCTGGACTAGTAATATGGAACATAAGCAATATATATTCAAGTACATTTTTCTGTGTTAAAATGAACCCAAAAGTTTGAAATCAAGGTGAAAAAGGTTCCTTCCAAGACTCAGTATCTAGATACAAACCAGCACAATCTCAAATAATACAGCCTCCCCCAAGAAACATCTCATTATTTCTCAGGGATTCACAACACTTAATTGTTATGAACACAATCACTGTAAAAAACTAAAAGTTATATTTTATAAACTAAAAAAGAACCCCAAAAACATTTATTTCGCCTCTTAGCCTTAATCCTCAGTAAGACCTGAATCCTAAATTCACTGTTATAGTAGACATCTAAATGTTTGCTGAATATGAATAAATGAAACAAATGAACAAATAATTTACAGTAAAATCTGTTTTCAAAAGGAAAGAAATTTGCAAGGGGCCAATTGTTATTTAAGCCAGTTTCACACTATCACTCTCATCTATATGCCACAATTCAAGGAAAAGCAACATTTTGAATTCCCAAATGAAAGCATGCTATTGCAGCCATGCAACAAATCCCAGATTGCAAATCAGAAAACTTCAGTAACAGATAAACTGAAAATTAATAAGCACAGACTTTATCTTCAAGAAAAAAAAAGTCATGTAGACAAAACCATTTTTTATGGACCTCAGGTATACAAAACTAGATTTTTCATAATCTCTGGTTTCTGATACATTCTTATCACTGGTTCAAAGCCAGTTTTAAAATCCAGTCTATCATAGAGAAAAAGACACAAACCGTGAAGAGGTGGAGTTAGGGGGAAATGTGTCCTTTTACAATTAGAGAATGTACTATGAAGTTAACACCAAGAACATTCACAATTGTGTACTTGACTGCAGTGACAGGCATTATATGTAACAAACCCCCAAGAGGCAGTAGGTATAGCTGTTATAAAGACTGGAGCCAGACTGCCCAAGTTCAAATCCTAGCTTTGCCACTTAGTATCTCTGTGACTCCGAGAAATTACTAAACCTCTTTTATGCCTCAGTTTCTTCACCTGTAAGATAACAGGACCTACTTCATTGAGTTGTATGAGAATTAAATAAGTTAATACATGTATAGCTTTAAAGTAATGCCTGGCACATGGTAAACATATCAAGTTAAACAAAGTCACCATAAACTACCACAACCCTAAAGGTAGCTCAGAAATTTCCCTTACAATGTGGATAAAACTTTTAAATCATAGTATCCCACAGATTTTCCTCACTATTTATCAATGTGAAAACACACTTAAGTTCAAGTGTGTTCACAAAAACTCTTAAAAATACAGTATTTCTACACAGCTGATCCCACCAAAAGTAGCAAAAACCACTCAGTTGCTGAAAATCTAACATACAGTTCTACAGTTCCTTCCAAAGGTTGATATCCCAAAGAAATAAAAGTTAAAACTGATATAGAAAAAAATAAAGAGGAACTTGAAATAATGCCATTTCAGTTCTAAGGAGAGTGCCTGGCCCACAACAGGTGCTCAATAACCTTTTGCTGAATTAAGGCCTAAAAGTGAAACTACTTCTGGCCTACACTTTCCTTTCTCCATCACTGTCAAATCCACTCCAGATAATTTTTTTGAGAATATCTAGGTTCATAACCTATGAAACCTACCAAACCAATCAATTTTTAAAAAAGGAAAGTAAATAAAATACAATATAAAGAGCAAACTATATAATCTGTTCAGAGAACAAATAATTCTTCACTGTATTATGATTTCGAATGTGAGCTTTTCCTATCTTTGGAGGAAACACTCAGGAAAATCACTACTGAAAGAAAGACTATTTAAAAATATATAACAGATCTCATCAACTCTAATTTCATAGATATCATAAAATTAGTTTTCAATTCAGACCAGTACACATATATAGAAGTCTCAATTCAATGAAAATTTTTCCTAAGTGTCTACTCCAAATTTAGTTACTTCAGTTAATAACACTATATATTACAGTTATGTAATATAACTGTAACCAAAAAGATAATATAACCAAAAAGATAATTTCTAACCAAAGTAAACCAGCAAATCTCTACTGGATTAAACTTTTTTTTTTTAATATAGAGGTCTCAGCTCAGCTGCAAAGTAGGAATTGTTGGATTAGATGGTTCTCAAGATCCCTTTCAAAAGTAAAATCCTAGGGTGACAGGACTCAGATATGTCCCATAGTGTACTATATTGGCTACCTTTTAAAAATATGCACAGTTGACGTTTTATGTATGGCCAATATTTTTAAAAATTAAAATATCTAATTCAAGCAAGGGATACTATAATAAAAGCAAGCACCCAGGTGTTCTAACAAGAATTTATAATACTCAATTCACAGAACACTGAATTCACTGTAAACTATAAATTATTTCCTGTTTCCATGTAGTTAACCTGTAGATCATTTGGTAACAATTTCAGGAATCAATCATACTTTTAACTTCAGCCATATGTGATCAAGAAACAGTTCTTACAGTAAGAGTTCTACAACAGCACTGAACTACAGAATAAAGCATTTTAGTTACCTGTCCACCTTGAATTTTTAATACCACACTTTTAATAAATGCTCAAATGACAAAGAACCATTCTATCAGAATCATTTCAAGGTTAATAACAGTAAGATAATGTTTCTATTTCAAAGTTCACAGGGAAAATTGAACCCTAAAATAGATCTCTAAAAACTTCATCAAAGAAAAATACTGTTAATTTTCAATTGTTATTTAAACAAAAATCTATAGGTGGGTTACTAACTGCAATAAATTTAGACTGAATCTCAAATATTTTAAAATACATTCAATGTTAACTTTACAATCTTCTCAACCTAGAAGTAGCTTCCATGATCTTAGGCAAGATAAAGATTATTTTACTATTGTATACTAAAGTGTGCATCTGTACTACCACTCTCCCCAGAACTACAATTCAGAACACTTGAAATAAATTTACAGCTAAGACACTAGGTCAATGTAAAAAACTGCTACTAACAAAATTCTCCTCATCCCCCAATATCTATTTAAGGGCCATATTTTGCTGTTTCTTAGTGTACTTTCAACTGCATAAAATAACAGCATGAAACACAGAGTACAGTAAGGTATACCACTGTGTATCAAAACTCACAACTCCACAGAACTTTAGAAATACAGGATACTTTATTCCTGACCCATGTAGCTACCCCGTCATAAACAGTAACCCTTAGGACTTCATCCTATGCAAAGAATACATGACAGAAAGTTAGAATACAACAGAAATAAGAACTGATAAATTTGCTTAGCTATTACTATGGGTCAGGAGAATCAGTCTCACTCCTGCCTAATGATAACATAAAACAAAAAGAAAAAAAGGAAAAAGAGAGGTTCTTAGAGTCACCTGCTTATTTCAAATCCAAGCCTCCAACATTTAGCAGTGCTCATCAACTTCCAGCAGTAAGATATTATAAGAACTCAGAACAGCCTTCAAGTTGAATGCTACTTTTAAATTCTAATCTAAATATGTTCTTTTAGGTGCATCAATACACTCTGAAACTCAAGACATCAAATATTTCAAAGTATAAGGACAACTGGTATCTACTGAATTCTAACAACTCATCAATAAAAAACCAGAGGTGATCATTCCATAAGTCCCCAAACACAAAACCTAAATGTAACTTCTACATAACTTCTTAGAAATGTGACTTTGTAGCATGCTCTATCATCAGCTCTATGAACACTGATGCATATGCCACTCTTACCTTATCCTTTTCATGTGGAAGGAGTGACACTGGAGGTAAAGAGGAAAGAGACTCACAACTCTCTTTCCCATCCACACTGGTTGCTTTAGTGTTGAGCCGATAAAGAGGTCCATCTTTAAGGAGTCTGCCGTGGCCAACGGCTCGTTTAATAGCCAATCGTAACTGCTGGTGAAAGCCAGAGGCAGCACTGCCTCCAAATAATGCAGACACATCCTTCTGACCTTTCAAAAAACGTTCAATGCTTTTCAAAGTCGAGCCACTGGACTCTGCCAAGCCCTCAACTGCCCGCTTGATCAGTTTATTCCAATCTACATTTTGTTTATTATCCAATTTTCCATGGTTTCGGGGTTTAGGAAGTGCTATTCGCCCAGGATTATCAGGATCTTTATAGGAATTGAGTCCTTTATTGGAGACTTTTAAAATTGTTCCATCTTTAACACTCAACTCCAATTGTTCTAAAACAGTTTTACGATCCAAGCCATGGGATGAAGACACTGCATTGCATATCCTTTCTTCTGAAGGACGCTGTTTTTGCTTCTTCACTTTTTTGATGGCCTCCAAAATCCACTCCGTATACAGCGGGTTAGCGAGTTTTACCATGGTGAAGGATTCTGTATATCCATAGAGTCGTTATCCCTTATCCTGATGCTGAGTAAGTTTTACACCATGGAAAACAACATTCTCGGAGGCTGGGAACCAGTTAACCATAGCATACAAGTTTTCTGGCCTGAGTCCTTTCCCCCTTCACAGAGTGCCTCCTCACTTTTACTTTAGAAACCAAAACAACCTGTTATTTGAAATGTCTTTAAATTTCGCAATAAACTTCTCAATAGCACCACACATGGGTCTCTTCATAAAGTTGTAAGAACTCAAGAACATCTCCTTCCCAGCAGAAAAATGTGCATCTTATGCCTGAAAAACAAACACGGTCAGTTTTCTATCAAGTCGCATTTTGTAAATAAGCTAATAACTGAGACATCCTAGTCGTTAAAGATAATCAAATATCAAGTGTTTACTGAGCACCTGTAGAGTTTTAACAAGTTTCTACCAACATTCCAAAAACAGTTATGTATGTAAACCATTGGGGTAAAAAGGGAAAAAAAAAAAGATGTATAATTAGGATACAATGAGGAAACAAGATGAGATATACTATGAATGACCTTAAACTACAACTAAGCAGAGGGTTGCTGACTATTCTGTACTCCACAATCTCTGCTCACCAGTCTATGAACTGAAACTCTTCCTTCACATCTTTCCCCAAGAACCTATTCAGCACTTCAACAAGTATCTGGATTAGTAGAAAGAATCCTGCAATGAAAGTAAGAGTGAATCTTTCATCTTTCAAAATTCCAGACATTCAAACTGCATAAAAACAGTCAAAAAAGAAAAAAACAGTCAACAAGGCAAAAAACCATTGAGAAAATTTTAACTATTTCATATATTAAAAGAAACAAAGAATACAATTTACACAGATCAAGTTCATATTTTAAGTACATTACTGTAAACATTCTAAATGGAAACAAAAATAATATTGAAAATCAAGTGAGAAGTCCTTAAAGAATTTTAAAATCCAAATTCAAATTTTAAGAATTACATGCTGATAGCTTCTCCTAAACCAAACTAAAATACTAATATTCGATATACTAGAGGGAGAAACAACTGTCAAAATGTTCATAACCAAGCTACACATAAACCAGAAGAAAGGTCCAGAATCACTGGGTTCAAAAATGCACACACTACATATCAAATGTACTATATTGCCTGTTGGAGGTTTAAAAAGATCTCACAGATTCAAGATTGCTGACCTGAAATGTACATTAATGAGTAAAACACAAGCACATATATATATATTCCCTCTTCAGGATCAAAGTCAATAGTCTTCTTTGAAACAAAAGAATCTGGCAGATACACATCTTTTTGAAAATCACCAAAATAATGAATTCTGAATCAAATTAACTTCTTTGCTTCCAAAAAATAAATATAACTTGATTTATTTTTTTTAGAACGTCTGTTCTTGTTCTGAGGAGCATTTACATTACAACATAAACAATGATAGAAAAATGGCTCCCGCAGCAAGTATTAGGACTGACATTAAAATCAAAAGGAAAACTAACAGACATTAGGAAAGCTACAGTCCTATTAACTCTAATAGGAAAGAAAAGGCTGAAGTAAACACTCAAACCTGAGCCAAGATTTATTTTTAAATTAGCTGACTAAAAAGAAGCCCCCCTGAGAGAGCTATGCTTCATTTTGGTGAGAGTCTCGAGAGGATAGAAATCATAGTCTTATTACTCCAAGAACGTTCATTATATAGACATTAACGCTAAACTACATGAGAGGCTACAAATCTGAGTTTAAGAAGCTGGGAACGTCCTAATTGATTATGCTCGCAGGTAAACTAATGAATGACAGCTACTCATTGTCTCTCTGGCCAGGGTTTTCACCAGTCTCCAGGTCTTCCGAAAGTAAAGCGCCTGCAGACCTGAACTTTAACTCTCTGAAAGTACACCAGCGGCTAGAGAGAAAGTACAACTTGCTTCCGACAGTCCTTCCCTGGTCTCCATTCCCCACCCCCAAACACATCTTCGCGCTCTCTTTTTAAAGAGCGAGAAACTTTAAAAACTTGGAACTGCACAACCCTGCCGCTTGCCAACGGGTAGCTTCGCCGTTCCCATCAGATGGAAACAGAACCCGAGGACTAAGTTAACAATGAAATCACGTGAAAGAGTTAAGAGCAATGTATCTCCCATTCCCGGCTCCTCCAAATCCTAAGCTCCACAGAGGCCGGTTCAAAGGAGGCGTTTGGGGCACGCAGGCTGCCCAAGGAGCCTGACAGGTCCCGCAGCTCCCGTCCAAACCGGCCGAAGGTTGACAGGCAGCCCGCCGCCTCCCCTCCCAACACAGGGGCTGACAGCCCGACAGACACAACACCACACGTGCTGCCTCCTCCGCACCACAACACCCGCCAGCCTGTCACCCCCACTTGCCGCCTCAGCCCCGCTCGGATCTCCGCGAACCCGGCCGGAGCCGGAGAACGAGCGCCCGGGAGCGCGGGCAGAAGGGGCCGCGCCCGGCCTGGGGCGGCGAGCGGCCGGGCGCAGGTGGGGCCGGGGCTGTGGGCGCGCCCCCGAGGGAGAGCGGGCTTGCCGACACAGCCCAGCCCGAGGCTCCGCGGCCTGGGCCGCTCGCCGCCCGCCCACCCGCCGGCTCCCCGGGGCTGGGCCCGGCGGGCGGGCGGGCGGGCGGACGGCGGGGGCGTTGGGCCCGCGAGAGCCGGGCCGGCGGGCGGCGCGCGGGCCGCGGGGCGGGGGGAGCCGGGCGCCGGCCGGGCGCGAGGGGGCGGCCTCGGCGCCCCAGCCCGAGGCCTGGCGCAGAGCAGCGGGAGGCGGCGCAGGCCGCGGCGGGGCCTGCAGCGGCCCGCCGACCCCGCGAGGCGGCGGAACGGGCCCCGGAGCGGCTCAGCCTCGGGCTCGACGGCCAGGGGCAGTCGCCGGTGGCTCCTCGGCTACTTACCGGGGGGGAAGAGAGCCGGGATCCCGGGGCCCCGGGCCGGACCGCGGAGATGCCCCAAACTGACACGGCCGCCATCTTGGAGACAGTGAGCTCCGGCCGGGGGGAGGGGAGGCGAGGCGGCGGAACAGCCGCGGGGGGAGGGGAAGCATCGCGAGGGAACGGCTGCCTGGGGGAGGGAGCGGGAACAGCCTGGGAGGGAGGCGAGGGGGAGGGAGAAGGGGAGGCTCGAAGGGGGGCCGGCGAGGAGCGGGAAGAGCTGTGCCGAGAGCCGGGAAAGGCCGGAGGGCGGGGCGGGACAGGAGAGAAGAGCCGGCCGGGCAGGTCACGTGGGGCCGGTACAAAAGGCCAAAGCCAAAGTGGGAGGAGGACCTGATGGGCCTGGAGGCCAACAACTGGGGGTTCCTTCTCTTTCTCACGCTGTTAGGTCAGGCGGATAGCGGGAGGAGGAGATGGTGTATCCCCATTACACAGCTGGGGAAGCTGAGGACAGGCGCATGGGTGGGGTGGCTTCAGTATAGCACGGAAATCCGGTGGCCAGACGATCTGAACTCCTGATGATGCCTGTTTACAGTTAGCAGATCCTCCCTCCCGACTTCTGTGCCCTCACCCCACTTCCACAGTGACTCTCCCGAACCCGAGGTTGAGAGCTGGGGGAGTGGGGAGAGGACAAAGGGCGGGAGGAAGTTGCCTCCCTTTATTACCTTTTTGCTCTCACTAGCACCCCACATATCTCATTCTATTGTAGGAAAAAGAGTAGGTGCAGTGAGGAGGGGAGAAAGGGTGGAAACTTAGACACCCATAGCAAGCTCTTTCACCACAATGACTTCATCCTCCCCACAACGGAGAGTCTTGTTGGACCTTACCAAGCCATTTGTATAGGAAACAGAAAAGATTTGGGTCCTGTGACTTGCACAAGGTCACACAGCTCTTGTGTGGCACACACCTGAGTTTGAAGCCTTGATCTCTTTTGTTCCACTGCCTTCTACCCATGCCCTATGCAGAATTGCTTTTTTCCGAATTGATTGCTGAACCATGAACTGGCACCTCTCATGGCCTGTTTTCTACTGGCGACATGTATGTCTCTTTGTCTTGTCTCTCGTCTAGTTTAATCTCCTTGAGGCAGAGATTGAGTCATACTTTTTTTTTTCCTGCAGTAAGTGACAAACGAATAGATATATTAAATGCTTAATAATTTTTAGTGAAAGTGTTTTCCTGCTACTGGACCTTTAACTGCTTTGTGCCCTGCCCCCATGTAGACTGTCCTCCCTAGCACCTCCTAATTTTATCTCAGCTTTACCTTTTAAAGACCACCCCTTCACTCACTGCCTTAGCTTTGATTTGTATTTTCTTCCTGAACTTTTGTAGTATTGACCATTTGCCCTATTCCTTTGGCACTTGATATGTTGCTCTTGTATACATTTTATGAATATATTCCCAGACATATGCTCTTTCGGAATGTGTCTGTATCTCCAGTGGCATAGTATTGTACAAGCCGTACAGACTCAAAAAAAAAAAGTTCCTCGTGAGTGAACATTTCTTCAGTCACTAGGAAAAAGATGGAATTTTTATCCCCAACACCAGCCCTGCCTCATTTATCTCTTTAGCTTTTATCCGTTCTAATCCTTAGCCTTATTGTTCTATACCAGAGGCCGTCTAGATCATTCAGTAATAACATAGGAATTTATATCTTCAGATGATAGTCCAGCCAACTCTATAATCTAGTACTGACGCTGATAACATAAGCGTGGTGTGGTGATATTTACTGAATCACCCTTCATCACTTACTTCCAAGCCACATCCCCACATGAGAGAAATTTGCGAATACAAAATAGTCTGTTAGAAAGGGTATTTTCCATCCTAGATGAATCAGACAGATGAAGTCTCAGGTAAAATGGGAGCTCTTTGTAATGGAAATCATCCAGAAGAAAAAAAAATGTAGTGGGAGCATGGGGATTCTCTTAGAAGAATAAAATAAGGTTTTATTTCCCAAAAAGGACAGATGAAGTCATATTAATAGAAAATGAGTCCTTCGTGTGAGACTAGTATGTGGTCTTCACAAGAAAAATAATACAGAGATGAGTTGTGTTTGCTTTTTGATAATTTGGAAGAAAACTAACCATAGCCATTCCCGTGAAAAGAGCAAGCTAGAGTTTAAGCACATAGTAGCAAGAATTTAAAACAATTTACAACTGGTGCGCCTGGGTGGCTCAGTTGTTAAGCCTCTGCCTTCAGCTCAGGTCATGATCCCAGGGTCCTGGGATCGAACCCCATATCGGGCTCCCTGCTTGGCGGGAAGCCTGCTTCTCCCTCTCCCACTCCCCCTGCTTGTGTTCTCTCTCTTGCTGTGTCTCTCTCTGTCAAATAAATAAAATCTTTAAAAATAAATAAGTAAATAAATAAAACAATTTACAACAACAAAGCACAGTTTAACTTTTCAAACAACTTCCATAGAGAGTCTTTGCTTTACATTTGCATAATTTAATGGCACATTCAAGAGGTCTTCTCAGAATAAAAGGTTTGCCACAAAGATCAAAGCCCTCATCTTTTGCATGTTAAAAGACAATCCCTAGGGCGCCTGGGTGGCTCAGTCGTTAAGCGTCTGCCTTCGGCTCAGGTCATGATCCCAGGGTCCTGGAATCGAGTCCCACATCGGGCTCCCCGCTCAGCGGGAAGCCTGCTTCTCCCTCTCCCACTCCCCCTGCTTGTGTTCCTGCTCTCCCTGTCTCTCTCTGTCAAATAAATAAATAAAATCTTAAAAAAAAAAAAAAAAAAGACAATCCCTAGCACTGAAAGGACAGCTTTTCTTGGTTCAAATTTTAGTCAGAATTCAGCTCTGGAGGACTTATCCCTTCCACATTTTGCTCTAGGAAGCCCTGCCTTTTCAGTTGTATTTGTTAACTACACTTTATACAGAGTTCAGCTAAGCCGAAAATAGGAAGGCTATTGTATCCTCGTTTCAACAGGAAAAGTTTTAGTCCATTTATATTTAGTATAATTACTGCTGTATTTGGATTTATACATGCCATCTTACTATTTATTTCTTTTTGCCCACTTATTCATATCCCTTATTCTGTTCTTTGTTGTCTTCTTTTGAATTAAAATATTTTCATTATGCCATTAACCTCCTCTATTAGCTTATTAATTACACATTCTTTTAGAAGTCAGAAATTACAACATGACTCTTTGACTTATTACACTCTAATATAAATGATTACTTTTACCACTTCCCCAAGAATGCCAAAACCTTAAAATACAATGCTCGCACTTACCCCTTCCCCTTTTGTGTTTATTTTTGTCATGGATTTTAATTGTGCATATATTTTAAGCCATACAAGATTTATAATCATTTTTCTGTACAGTCAATACTCATTATATTTACCTACATATTTATCCTTTAAGGTACACCTTGTTCCAATAATGCATTTATGTGCTTCTGACTGGAATTTTTTCCTTCTGTTTGAATAATTCCTCTATCAAGAGCAGGTCAACTGGTGACAAATTCTCTCCATTTCTGTTTGCCTAAAAACTTCATTTTTGTCCTTAATATTTTTGCTGGGTATAGAAATTCTAGTTTAGTAACTTTTTTTCCCTCAGCATTTTAAAGATGTCGCATGGGGCTCCCTGCTCAGTGGAGAGTCTGCTTTTCCCTCTCCCTCTGTCCCTCCCCCTGCTTGTGCTTGCTCTCTCTTTCTCTCGAATAAATAAATAAATAAAATCTTAAAAAAAAAAGATGACCCCTAGTTTCCATCATTCCTTTGTCACTCTTGAAAAATGATGTATTTTTTCCCCTAGCTCCTCTTAGTATTTTTTTTTCTTTAGTTTTCAACAGTTTTCCTGTGATATGTCTAGATGTGGTTTTCTTTGTACTTATTCCACTTGGGTTCTGAGGTGGGATGAGTGCCTCTCAAGGAGTTCCCTGAATCTGTAGCTTGATAACTTTTATCTGTTTTAGAAAACTCTTGGTCACTATCTCTTCTTATCTCTATCTCTCTTTTCCTTTTAGGACTTCAGTTATACATATGTCAGAATTTTTCACTCTTTACCATCTGCATTTCCTGTCATCTATTTTGCTTCTTTGTGCATGAGTCTGTATATTTTGCACCTATCTATCTAAATCTTCTCTTCAATCTGTTTGTTGAGTTCTTTTTTTAAAAAAATTTTATTTATTTATTTGACAGAGAGACAGAGTGAGAGAGGGAACACGAGCAGAGGGAGTGGGAGAAGGAGAAGCAGGACCCCCGCCGAGCAGGGAGCCCGATGCGGGGCTCAATCCCAGGACCCTGGGATCATGACCTGAGCTGAAGACAGATGCTTAACCAACTGAGCCACCCAGGCACCCCTGTTTGTTGAGCTCTTAATATTGGTCATTTTATTTTTAAGTTCTAGAATTTTCCTATGGTTTTTTTAAAAAATAAAATCCAAAGCATTTGGAGAAATTCTCTTTTTATTTTCTCTACCTTTGCCTATACTTTCTTGATATATCAATCCTAGCAATTTTAAATCTTTCTGATCATTATAATAGCTAGATCTTCTGTGGGTCTATTTCTATTGTATATTCTTTCCATTGTTTTTTGGTCATTTTGTTTTTACTGGCTCTTGGCCTGCCTGGTAACTTTTAACAGAATGTCACATTAAGTATGAAAAATTACAGAAACTCTGGATAAAATTATCTTCATTTAGAGGATCTGTCCTCTATAAAGTAGTTAAAATGAGAGCTGAATACCTTAATCAGAAACTGAACTAACTTGAGGTTGGGTTTTGGCAAGGTTTAATCCACCTCTTTTTTGCTGCTGTTCCTATAGCTCAGCTCTCCAGGTGTTCCAACTGAGAATCTTGTGTGTTCCCTGGGGCCCTTGACCCGCATGGATACTGAAGTCTAATCTTCATTTCCTCAGAACCATGAGACTGCAAAAAAACTCCACTCTGCTTTTCAGAGGTTTTCTTCTTTGTACCTTAGCTTTCTTTCCCATTCATCTTCGGAATTTGGCAAGTGACCTGTGGGAAACTAGCAGAGTACTGGGCTCATTCACCTCTCCCTTCTCACTGAGAATCTGGCCCTTCTGGTCTTTATGTTTTTTCTCTCCAACCTTGGTTAACTGCCAAAATCCCTGCTGGCATTTTTGCCTCTTAGGACCACTTTCTTGCTTCTGTTCCAAAACTCAGACTGGTCTTATGCCCAGAGTTTTCCTGAGGGACAAAGGTGCTGGAGAATATCACGTCACCTCTGGGTATAGTTTCCCATTCTTTAATATTGTGTCCTCTTAAGTCCTGGTTGCCTCAGCTGTTCGCTGATGTCTCCAAATAGATGTCTTATATTGTAGCTACTCACTTAATTGTTTTAAATTGGATCATTGATTGGCTGTAACTACCCCATCATATTCAGAACCAGGAAAAGTTTTAAAAATGAAAAGGTCTGGCCTTCTAATTAGAAGAATGTCTGAACAAGCCTTTGCCTAAGGTATCAAGATATAGTTTCCAACACTGTGTGTATATCAAAATCACCTGAGTACTTTTTAATAAGTAAAGATTCCAGGATTCCACACTAAACCTACTAAGTCTGAGTTTCTGAGAGAGAGATGAATTTGGCTCTATATTTTGAGAAACTCTCCAGGTAAAACTTCTGTTCTAGCCATGATTGAGTAATAGGGACTGGATTTGTCCTCCTCTCATAAAAAACTAGAAAACCTGGCAAAAAGTATGAAACAATGGTTTTCAGACATTGGACAATAGACATTATAAGATAGTAATCACTGGGGTGCCTGGGTGGCTCAGTTGGTTAAGCATCCAACTCTTGATTTTGGCTCAGGTCATGATTTCAGGGTTGTGGGACTGTTGGGCTCCATGTTCAGCATGAGTCTGCTTGAGATTCACTCTCTCCCTCTCGCTTTGCTCCTCTCCCTGCTTGTGCATGGGTACACACACACTCTCTCTCAAATAAGTAAATAAATAAAATCTTGGGGGGAAAAAGAAGACAGGGGTACCTGGGTGGATTAGTCAGTTAAGTGTCTGACTTTGACTCAGATATGATCTCAGGATCCTGAGATCAAGCCCTGCTTCTGGCTCTGCTTCTCTCTCTCCCTCTACCTCTCTCCACCCTTCCCCCACTCATGCTCTCTCTCTCTCTCAAATAAATAAAATCTTAAAAAAAGAAAAAAAGTGATCACTAAAACAAGAGAAGTGAATAAGTTGAACCATATAATTGCTCCAGCCTACTGCTTTGAGAAGGCTTCTAGACCATAGGACCGAGAATGGGTACCCCAGACCTCAGCAATATTGCTGAGTTGAGGAGGCTAATGTCAGAACTAAGGGAGACAAAGACAGCTAACATTTGCAAGACAGAGAACCAGAAAGGAAAAAGATGCATATGTACAGAACTCAATATCTACCGAGGAGTCCTTTTGATTTGTGAATGAGTATTGATTTGCACATTTTTGAGAAGAAACAAATTGGGGAAAAGAATCATTCAAAAAGGGTAGGTAAAACGATTCCCAGGATATCCATATGGTTGGAAATAGTGCCTGTTTCCAGAAGCCAGGATAGAAAAACTTCTATTTTTTTTTAAGATTTTATTTATTTTATTTGAGAGAGAGGGAGAGAGAGCATGAGGAGGGAGGGGCAGAGGGAGAGGGAGAGAATCTTAAGCAGACCCCAAAGCTGGGCTCGATCTCACGACCCTAAGACCACAACCCAAGCCGAAACCAAGAGTCGGACATTCAACAGACTGAGCCACCCAGGCAGCCCTAGAAAAACTTTTAAACATTTAAGGCCTTAGATAGAGTCCTCAGGAGGACTTAATATTATTCTTCAGGATGAATTTATCCTATATTAGGGATTAGGGGAGAGATTTGAAGAAATAATGGCCACAATATTGCCAAATTGAATAAAAACTATAAATCCACAAGTTCAAGGAGTTCAATGAAAACCGAGCAGAATAAACAGTCATAGCCACACCAAGCCATATTTTAGTAAAATTGCTGAAAACCAATGACAAAGAGAAGAATCTTAACAGTTGCCAAGAAAAGAAAGACACATGATCTGTGAAGCAATAAAGAATTATACCAGATTTCTCCTTAGAAACTATACAACAAGACGAAAATGAAAAAAAAACTTCAGATTTCTGAAAGACAAAAAAAATCAATCTATAATTCTTTATTCAGCAAAAATATCTTTCAGAATGGAGGAAAAATAGAGACCTTTTCAGACAAAAAGAAAAAAAAAAGCTAAGACAAATTTATCCCTAGCTGACCTAAACTGCCAGAAATGTTGAAATTTTCTTCAGAAAGTAGAGGAAAAGATATATCCTTTATTAGATGGAAATTTGGATTTATGGAAAAGCATTAAGTGTACTGGAAATGAGCAATGTGTGGATAAGTATATATATTCATCTAAATCTCTTTATATGATTGATTTTTTTAAAGATTTTATTTATTTATTTATTTGACAGAGAGAGAAACAGCGAGAGAGGGAACACAAGCAGGGGGAGTGGGAGAGGGAGAAGCAGGCTTCCCACAGAGCAGGGAACCCGATGTGGGGCTTGATCCCAGAACCCTGGGATCATGACCTGACCTGAAGGCAGATGCTTAACAACTGAGCCACCCAGGCGCCCCTATATGATTGATTTTTAAGAGAAATTAATAACAATGTATGTAGAGTTTAAAACTTATGTAGAAGTAAAATGGATGGTACAGTTGTCTGGGGAAATAGGAGTTAACTGTTGCAAGGTTTTACAATGTACATGCAGTGGCATACTATTTGAAAGTAGACTGAGATAAGCTAAAGATGTATATTGCAAACTGCAGAGCAACTCCTAAAAGTAATAATAACAATTAAAAACTAAGATACACCCAATAGGCCAATCAAAGTAAAATCACAAAATTATGCAATCTAGAAGATAGGAAAATAAGAAAAAAGGAGGAAACAACAGATGAGATAACTGGAAAGCTATAGTAAATGATAGATGTTAAGCTCAACTCTATTAGGTATATTTGATATAAATGGTATAAATAACCGATTAAAAGATACAGATATTTGGGGCACCTGGCTGGCTCAGTAAAGTATCCAACCCTTGATCTCAGGGTCATGAGTTTGAGCCCCATGTTGGGTGTAGAGATTACTTTAAAAAAAAAAAAGAAATTTAAAAAGTACAGATTATCAGATTGGATAAAAGTGTGAACCAAATATATAATGTCTATAAGGAATAAATTTTAAATAAAAAGATATAAGTAAGTTAGAATTAAAAGAATGGGGAAAGATACACCATGCAAACACTAATGAAAAGAATTCTGGAATTGTTATATTAATATTTTAAAAGTTATATTTTAGAATAGGGAATATTACCAGAAATAAAAAAGGATATTTTAAAATGATAAAAGAGTTGACTCATCAAGAGGACATAACAATCATAAATGTACAGTTGACTCCTGAGCAACATTAGGGTTAGAGATGCCAACCCAACAGTCAAAAATCCATGTATAACTTTTGACTCTCCAAAAACTTAACTACTAATAGCCTTCTGTTGACTGGAAGCCTTACTGATAACGTACAGTCAATTAACACATATTTTGTATGTTATATGTGTTATATACTGTATTCTTATAATAAGGTAAGCTAGAAAATCATAAAGAAAAAATACATTTATAATACCATACTGTATTTATTGGTGCTGTAAATTTATATCATCTGATTGTGTCTATCAGTATCAACGTCAATATTGTCTTATATGATACAAAACACTGTAGATGTTATACATATTACAAGGACATCAACAATAAAAAGATAATGTGAAAACAATTTCATATTTATTTACAGGGATAATGGTTCATGCATTGATAATAAAGAAGCGGCAATATGATTGCTTTATGGTACCCTACTGTAATCAATCCAATTGCTTCACAGTACTCTAGCTTATACATTAATGAATGAATCATTATAGAATATTTATGGCATATAGTATTATCATCATATTTATAACACAATATTGGGAACATTTTATAGTTTTTAAAAACCACTTACCTGTGATGATAAGCTGATAGTTTCTTCAATTAAAATAGAGAAGGGTATACTGTATACTGATGTAATTCTTTGAAAGTAAAATTATAAAACAGAAAACTAACACATTAATTTTATACTAAATATCACTCACCTTATGCCTACATAAGGATAGGCTATCCACTTCCATATAAGTCTTGCACATAATTTTTTTTTAATTAAGTAGACTCCACACCCAACTTGAGGTTTGACCTCATGACCTTGAGATCAAGAGTCATGTGCTCTGCTGACTGAACCAGCCAGGCCTCCCACACCTGATGTTTTGCACAATGAATACTTAGGCGATAATAGTGATGATGACACAAAAAGGTCTCATATAGTTCTTGCTGTACAGTTATTAGATTTTCACACACAGACACATACACAAGAGATAAGTTTATTAACTGTATGGCATGATGATTATGTACTACCTATTTACTTACTATTTATTAAGTGAAAGTTGATCATCATAAAGGCCTTCATCTTCATCATCTTTTGTTGAGTAGGCTGAGGAGGAGGAGGAGGGTTTGGTTTTGCTGTCTCAGGGGTGGCAGAGGTGGAGGATGCGGAAGGAGCAGGAGAGACAGGCATGCTTATGTAACTTCCAGAAACCCATCATAATTTCTGTTTTGCTCTTTTATTTCTCTAAAACGTTTCTATAAGATACCAGCCCTTCTTCCACTGTTTGCTTTAGTTTCAGTGTCAATGTCATAGAAGGGTCCATGCCATAAAAGAAGTGAAGAGCAGGCTTGAATAATCAGAACACTTCTGCCAAATTGTCTCATGTCAATTTGTTTTCTGGCGGTGTTTCTTCTACATCCCATCCTTCATTGTCTGGCACTGGTTCCGAAGCACTCATCTCCATCAAGTCATCCTCTGTTCATTCTTCTGCTGTGCTGTCTATTAGCTCGTGAATTTCTCCAAGATCCATGTCTTGAAACACTCCACCATCCCCACCCCCCACATTTTTGGCCATATCCACAATCTCTTTCATGATTTCCTTGATTGGCTCTGTTGTAAATGCTGTGAAGTCATGCACAACATCTGGACTCCGTTTTCTCCAGCAGGAACCTATTGTTTCAGGCTTAATGGCTTTCACAGCTTTTTCTATAACAACAATGGCATCTTCAGTGGTGTAATCCTTCCATATTTTCATGATAGTCTCTCTCTCAAGGTTCTCTTCCATAGCATTGACAATCCTTTTCATAGAGTACTGTGTATAATAAGCCTTAATGGTCTTTATGCCCCTGATCTAGAGACTGAATTAGAGATGTTGTGTTTTGGAGCAAGGAGACCACTTCTATGCCTTTGGTGTTGAATTCATTGGGATTTGGAGTGGGCAGGGGCGTTGTCCAATAGCAAAAAAAACTTTAAAAGGCAGCCCTCTACTGGCAAGGTACTTTCTAACTTCAGGGACAAAGCATCAACGGGACCGACCAAGAAAAGGGGTTCTCATTGTCCAGCCCTTCCTGTACAACCACCAGACTGGCAGCTGGTATTTATCTTTGCCCTTCAAGGCTTAGGGATTTGACATTTTTAGCCAGACCTCTTTCTGTAATATCAAACCATCCTTTGCTTGGCATTAATTTCTCCAGCTTTAGATCTTTCACCTTCCTTTTGCTTTGAGTTGTCATATAATAATTTCACTTTTCCCCAAATCATATTAGAGTCTATATGTTTGCCTTTCTTAGAGCAATTCTGCGCCCACGTAAAAGCCGCATTTTCAATATAAGAGGAAAAGGCATTTCATGCCTCCTGGAATAGCTGCAGCAATGGCTTCATGAATTTCCTTTTCTTTTTTTACAGGGGTCTTTACATTGGATTCATTTATCTTGAAATGGTGAGCAATTGCAGCTGCAGACCTCAATCTACCATACATATCAAGCAATTCAACATTTTCTTGTAGTGTCATGACTTATCTCTGCTTCTTGGGAGCACTTCCAGCATCACTAAGTGGCACTTTGTGTGGGTCCCATGGTGTTATTCAAAGCTTACCGTATTGTACTAAGCACAGTGAAAAATACAGAAGAACCACGAAATCACTTTTCACTGTGATACAGAATTTACTGGAGAGACAAACTGTTCACGTGGAGATGATTAGCATCACATGGTGTTTTAAACGGATACTTGCAACACTTGAGCTCACAATAGCAACAGGAGGTGACTACAAAATTATTACAGTAGTACAGTATGTACTACAGTTAATTTTATACAGTTATGATTTGATATGGCATCTTCATGTTTGTTTACATTTCTCTCAACTGAATGGAACCATGTTTGGTCTGTAAGTGTTGGTGTGCATAAGTTTTGATGATTTTTAACTTTTATCATTTGTGTATATTTTATGATAGTAAATTATAAAATATACTAGCATCAACATATGATTTATGTACTCATGACATGATTTTTCCTTAATTTTTCTGATATTTCTAAGCTACATAAACCTCAAATCTCCAAAAAGTTGTCCAACATTTATTAAAAAACAAAACAAAACTCATGTAAGTGGACCCATGCAGTTCAAACTGTGTTGTTTGAGAGTCAACAGTATATGAAACTAATAGACCTTCAAAATACTGAAGTAAACTATTTCTAGCAGATAGAAATGAAAAGATAGACAAATCTACAACTATATTTAAAATTTTCAACACTCCTATACCAGTAATTGATAAAAATCAGTAGACAGCAAATGAGTAATGATATGTAATCCTTGGAAAACATTGTTAACTAATTGAGATTTGTAGAACTTCATACCCAACATCAGAAGAATCCACATTCTCTGCTAGTGCACACAAAATATTCACCAAAACTGACTATATTCTGGGTCATAAAACAAGTTTCAGTAAATCTAAGAGGATTTACAAAGGATCATACAAAGTATGATCTCTGATAAAATAAAATCTCTGATAAAAATAAATTAAACTGTATATTAATACAGAAATGTATCTTGAAAATCAGTAAATATTTGCCAATTAACCAACATATGGATCCAAGAAGAAATTGCAAGAGAAATTAGAAAATGTTTTGTTGAATGAAGATGAAAAGAAACATATGAAAATGTGTGGAGTCCAGCTAAGAAGGAAATTTGGAGCATTAAATGGTTCTATTAGAAGAGAAGAAAGGGGGACGCCTGGGTGGCTCAGTCGGTTAAGCATCTGCCTTTGGCTCAGGTCATGATCCCAGGGTCCTGGGATTGAGTCCTGCATTGGGCTCCTTGCAGAGTGGGGAGTCTGCTTCTCCCTCTGCATGCCACTCCCCCTGCTTGTGCTCTCTCTCTCTCTGACAAATAAATAAATAAAATCTTGGGAAAAAAAAAAGAGATGTCTCAAATCAATTAACAAGGCATCTACATTAAGAAATTAGAAAAAAATGAGCAAATAACCCCCATTGTAAGCAGAAGGGAGGACATATTAAAGAGCTACAATTGATGAAATAGAAAGCAGAAGAACAATAGAAAAAAATAAAAATAAAAGCTTGTTGAAAAGATTTTTAAAAACCATTAAATTATAAGACTGGCTAGCAAAACAAAAAGAGAGGACTTGAATTAACAATATAAAGAATGAAATGGGAGACATAACCACACATCCTCCGCACATTAGAAGAACAAAGGATTTTATGAACAGCTGTAGGCCAATACAGCTTGGATTGAAAGACATAATCTATTAAAGGTCACATAAGAAGAAACAGATCATTTGAATAACACTACCTCTATTTAAGGGATGGAATTTATAGTTTAAAAACCTTCCACAAAGATATTTCAGGCATATCTGGTCTCACAGGTAAATTCTACCAAACATTTAATAAATAAATAAAACCAATTTCACATATATTCTTCCAGAAAATCGAAGGGAAGAGAATATTTCCAAACTCATTTTCTGAGGTCAAATTACTCTAATTCCAACGCCAGACTAGAAAAGGAATGCCCTTCATGAACATAGATGCAGAGATCCAAAAACTCTCTTAAAATTTTTAGTGAATTGAATCTGACGACTGTACATAAAACAGATAAAAATACATGACCAATTGGATTTATCCCAAGAATGCAAGGCCAGTTTAACATTGGAAAATCAGTGTAATTCACCTCATTAGCAGACTAAAAAGAAAAATCATATGATCATCTCAATAGATACAGAAAAAGCATTTGATAAAATCCCACATCTAGGGGCACCTGGGTGGCTTAACGACTGTTAAGCATCTGCCTTCAGCTCGGGTCATGATCCCAGGGTCCTGGGATCCAGCCCTGCATCGGGCTGCCTGCTTGGCGGGAGGCCTGTTTCTCCCTCTCCCACTCCACCTGCTTGTGTTCCCTCTCTCGCTGTCTCTCTCTCTGTCAAATAAATAAATAAAATCATTAAAAAAAAATGGCACATCTATTCCTGGGAAAAATCTCTCAGCAAATTAAGAATAGGAAGGAACTTTCTCACACCAATAAAGGGCATTTATGAAAAATCTGTAACTAACATGGTAATGAATAAAGACCAATACTTTTTCTTTGAGACATTGTCAAAGCAAAATTGTCTGTTATCACTTCTGTTCAACATTGTGCTCTAGATCCTAGTTAGGTCAATAAGGCTAGAAAATAAAAAGACATCCAGATTGTAAAGAAAGAAATAAAACTGTCTGTATACATAGATAACAAGTTATCCACCTAGAAAATCCTACAGAATCCACAACTACTAGAATTAGTGTTTGTCAAGGTTTCAGGCTATAAAATCAATATACAAAAATCAAGTATAAGAACAATCTGATTAAAAAATGGACAAAGGATTTGAATTGACATTTCTCCAAAGAAGATACATAACGGCCCAATAAGCACATAAAAAAGATGTTCAACATCACTAATTATAAGGGAAATGCAAAATCAAAACCATGAAATATCACTTCACACACATTAGGATGTCTCTAACATGTGTTGATGACGATGTGGAGAAACTGGAATCCTTGTGCATTGTTGGCGGGACTGTAAAATATCACTACCACTGTAAAAAATAGTATAGTGGTTCCTCAAAAAATTGAAAATAAAAATATTATATGATCCAGCAATCCCACTTCTGAGGATATATCCAAAAGAATTGAAAGCAGAGTCTTGAAGAGATAGTTGCACATCTATATTCAGAGCCACAATATTTACAATAGCCAAGAGGTGGAAGCAACCTAAATATCCAGAATAAACCAATGTAGTATAAACATATAATGGAATATTATTTACCGTTAAAAGGGAAGGAAATGCTGACACATGCTACAACATGGATAAATCTTGAAACATTATCCTAAGTGAAATAAGCCAGCCGCAAAGACAAAAACCATATGATACCACTTAGATGAGGTACCCACAGTAGTCAGATTCATAGAGACAGAAAGTAGAATGGTGGTTGCCGGAGGCTGGCGGGAAAGAAGAAATAGGGTGTTGTTGTTCAATGAATATAGAATTTCAGTCTTGCAAGATGAAGAGTCTGTGGATAAATGCTGGTGATAGTTGTGCGACAATGTGAATGTAACAGCACGAAACTTATACATTTAAAAATGGCTGAGATGATAAGCTTTATGTTATGTGTATTTACCACAATTAAAAACAAACTGGGGGGGCGGAGCAAGATGGTGGAGGAGTAGGAGACTTGGATTTCGTCTGGTCTCAGGAATTCAGCTGGATAGGGATCAAACCATTCTGAACACCTACGAACTCAACAGGAGATCGAAGAGAAGAATAGCAACAACTCTCTGAACAGAAAAGCAACCACTTACTGGAAGGTAGGACATGTGGAGAAGTGAATCCGAGGCGCTATTGGAGAGGATAGACGGCAGTGGAGGGGGCCTCCATCAGCCGCTTCTGGCAAGTGATAGAGCCGCGGAGCACAAAATCGGAACTTTTAGAAGTCAGCTCCCCTGAGGGATGTCACTCCAGTGGCTAAGCTGGGGGTGGAACCCTCGTGGGACAGTGTAGTCTCAGGACCCTCGGGGTCACAGAAAGACTGGGGGTGCCTGAGTGTGGCAGAACTCCCAGGTATCAGAGCGGGGAAGCCGGCTGCAGAGACGGAGACGAGGCGCGGGCTCTCAGCTCAGGATTGCCATAAACCGTGATCCGCGGCACGGTCAGGCTACTGCTTCTCCAGCAGGGACCCAACAAGGGGCAGATCCGGGGAGACTCCCCTCCCTCCCCGGGGAGGAGCCGCGCGGGAGCACACTGCAGGGATCTGCTGCGTTTGGAGACTCCACACCGAGTCGGGTGCCAGAGATAGAAACGCTCGGTCACAGGCGGGGGGGGGGGGCACGGAGTGCGGTCGGGGACTGGGGAGACAGGAGTGATTGACTGCTTTTCTCTGGGGGTGCACTGAGGAGTGGGGCCCCGAGTTCTCGGCTCCTCCGGGGCAAAGATTGGAGGCCACCATTTCCACTCTCGTCCTCCAAAGCTGTACTGAGAGCTTGCAGGGAAAAAACCTCCCCAGAGCAAACCTGAGCAGATTACTTAGCCCGGACCCCGCAAGAGCAGGGCAATTCTGCCTCCGGCAAAGACATTTCGGAACCATGGCAACAGGCCCCTCCCCCAGAAGATCAACACGAACAACCAGCCAAGACCAATTTTACCGATCAAGGAGAACGGGAGAACTCCAGCGCTAGGGGAATACAGCACATAGAATTCATGGCTTTTTTACCATGATTCATTAGTCTTTCAAAGTTAATTTTTCAACTTTTTTTTTTTTATTTTTCTTTTTCCCTTTTTCAACCAACATCTTATCAATCCCTTTAAAAAAAAACATTTTTATTTTTCATTTTTAGAGTCATATTCTATCCCTTCATAGTAGTTACCCTTATTTTTGGCATATATATATATAAGTTGTTCTCTCTTTAAAATTTGAGATACAGTTTCTTCTAACAAATCAAAATATACCCTAAATCACTAGTGTATGGCTTTGTTCTAGTCTCCTGCCTGATCACATTCTGTCCTTTTTTATCCTTTTTTTTAAATCTACTTCTTTCTTTTCTCAAACAACTTATCAATTCCTTTTATAAAATCTTTTATACTTTTCATCTTTACAATCATATTCCTTCCCTTCATTGTATTAACCCTTATTTTGTACATATACGTCTTTCTTTCTTTAAAATTTTAGGAGGCACCTTCTTCTAACAGACCAAAATACACCCAAAATCTAGTGTGTGGCACTGATCTATGCACTAGCCTGATCATATTTGATCATATTCTGTTTTTTTTGTTTTGTTTTGTTCTGTTTTTGTTTGTTTTTAACTTTTTCTTTTTTTTCTCTTTCTTTTTTCTTTCTTTCCCTTTCTTCTCGCCTGGTTTCAGGTCTTTTCTGATTTGTTTAGAGTATATTTTCTGGGGACGTTGTTAACCTGTTAGCATTTTGTTCTCTCATTCATCTATTCTCCTCTGGACAAAATGACAAGATGAAAAAAATCACCTCAACAAAACGAAAAAGAGGTAGTACGGTCTGCCAGGGACCTACTCAATACTGACATTAGTACGATGTCGGACCTAGAGTTCAGAATCATGACTTTAAAGATACTAGCTGGGCTTGAAAAAAGCATGGAAGTTATTAGAGAAACCCTTTCTGGAGAAATAAAAGAACTAAAATCTAACCGAATCGAAATCAAAAAGGCTATTAATGAGGTACAATAAAAAATGGAGGCTCTAACTGATAGGATAAAAGAGGCAGAAGAGAGAATCAATGATATAGAAGACCAAATGATGGAAAATAAAGAAACTGAGAAAAAGAGAGATAAACAACTACTGGATCACGAGGGCAGAATTCGAGAGATAAGCAATACAATACGATGAAACAACATTAGAATAATTGGGATCCCAGAAGAAGAAGAAAGAGAGAGGGGGCAGAAGGTATATTGGAGCAAATTATAGCAGAGAACTTCCCTAATGTGGGGAAGGAAACAGGCATCAAAATCCAGGAGGCACAGAGAACCCCTCTCAAAATCAATAAAAATAGGTCAACACCCCGACATCTAATAGTAAAACTTACGAGTCTCAGAGACAAAGAGAAAATCTTGAAAGCAGCTCGGGAGAAGAGATATGTAATCTATAATAGTAGAAACATTAGATTGGCAACAGACCTATCCACAGAGCCCTGGCAGGCCAGAAAGGACTGGCATGATATCTTCAGAGCACTAAACGAGAAAAATATGCAGCCAAGAATACTATATCCAGCTAGGCTGTCATTGAAAATAGGAGAGATAAAAATCTTCCAGGACAAACAAAAACTAAAGGAATTTGCAAACACGAAACCAGCCCTACAACAAATATCGAAAGGGGTCCTCTAAGCAAAGAGAGAGCCTAAAAGCAGCATAGACCAGAAAGGAACACAGACAATATACAGTAACAGTCACCTTACAGGCAATACAATGGCACTAAATTCATATCTTTCAATAGTTACCCTGAATGTAAATGGGCTCAATGCCCCAATCAAAAGACACAGGCTATCAGATTGGATTAAAAAATAAGACCCATCAATATGCTGTCTGCAAGAGACTCATTTTAGACCAAAGACACCCCCAGATTGAAAGTGAGGGGGTGGAAAACCATTTACCATGCTAATGGACACCAAAAGAAAGCTGGGATGGCAATCCTTATATCAGACAAATTAGAATTTAAACCAAAGACTGTAATAAGAGATGAGGAAGGACACTATATCCTACTTAAAGGGTCTCTCCAACAAGAAGATCTAACAATTGTAAATATCTATGCCCCTAACAAGGGAGCAGCCAATTATATAAGGCAATCACATTGACAACAATACAATAATAGTGGGGGACTTTAACACCCCCCTGACTGAAATGGACAGATCATCTAAGCAAAAGATCAACAAGGAAATAAAGTCTTTAAATGACACACTGGACCAAATGGACTTCACAGACATATTCAGAACATTCCATCCCAAAGCAACGGAATACACATTCTTCTCTAGTGCCCATGGAACATTCTCCAGAATAGATCACATCTTAGGTCACAAATCAGGTCTCAACCGGTACCAAAAGATTGGGATTATTCCCTGCATATTTTCAGACCACAGTTCCTTGAAACTAGAACTCAATCACAAGAGGAAAGTCGGAAAGAACTCAAATACATGGAGGCTAAAGAGCATCCTACTAAAGAATGAATAAGTGAACCAGGAAATTAAAGAAGCATTTAAAAAATTCATGGAAACCAATGAAAATGAAAACACAACTGTTCAAAATTTTTGGGATACAGCAAAGGAAGTCCTAAGAGGAAAGTATATAGCAATACAAGCCTTTCTCAAGAAACAAGAAAGGTCTCAAATACACAGCCTAACCCTACACCTAAAGGAGCTGGAGAAAAAACAGCAAATAAAGCCTAAACCCAGCAGGAGAAGAGAAATAATAAAGATCAGGGCAGAAATCAATGAAATAGACACCAAAAGATCAGTAGAACAGATCAACAAAACTAGGAGCTGGTTCTTTGAAAGAATTAACAAGATTGATAAACCCCTGGCCAGACTGATCAAAAAGAAAAGAGAAATGACCCAAATCAACAAAATCATGAATGAAAGAGGAGAGATCACAACCAACACCAAAGAAATACAATTATAAGGAAATATTATGAGCAACTCTATGCCAGCAAATTAGATAACCTGGAAGAAATGGATGCATTCCTAGAGATGTATCAACTACCAAAATTGAGCCAGGAAGAAATAGAAAACCTAAACAGACCTATAACCACTAAGGAAATTGAAGAAGTCATCAAAAATCTCCCAACAAACAAAAGCCCAGGGCCAGATGGCTTCCCAGGGGAATTCTACCAAACATTTCAAGAAGAATTAATACCTATTCTCCTGAAACTGTTCCAAAAAATAGAAATGGAAGGAAAACTTCCAAACTCATTTTTTGAGGCCACCATTACCTTGATCCCAAAACCAGACAAAGACCCTATCAAAAAGGAGGATTACAGATGAATATCCTTGATGAACATGGATGCAAAAATTCTCACCAAAATGCTATCCAATAGGATCCAACAGTAGATTAAAAGGATTATTCACCATGACCAAGTGGGATTTATCCCTGGGCTGCAAGGTTGGTTCAACATCCGCAAATCAATCAACATGATACAATATATTAACAAAAGAAAGAACAAGAATCATATGATCCTCTCAATAGATGCAGAAAAAGCATTTGACAAAGTACAGCATCCTTTCTTGATCAAAACTCTTCAGAGTATAGGGATAGAGGGTACATACCTCAATATCATAAAAGCCATCTATAAAAAATTTATAGCGAATATCATTCTCAATGGTGAAAAGCTGAGAGCTTTCCCCCTAAGGTCAGGAGTGCGGCAGAGATGTCCATTATCACCACTGCTATTCAACATAGTATTAGAAGTCCTAGCCACAGCAATCAGAAAACAGAAAGAAATCAAAGGCATCCAAATTGGCAAAGAGGAAGTCAAACTCTCACTCTTTGCAGATGATATGACACTTTATGTGGAAAACCCAAAAGACTCCACCCCAAAACTGCTAGAACTCATACAGGAATTCAGTAAAGTGACAGGATATAAAATCAATGCACAGAAATCAGTGACATTCCTATACAGCAACAACAAGACAGAAGAGAGAGAAATTAAGGAGTCGATCCCATTTACAATTGCACCCAAAACCATAAGATGCCTAGGAATAAATCTAACCAAAGAGGCAAAGGATCTGTACTCAGAAAACTATAAAATGCTCATGAAAGAAATACAGGAAAACACAAAGAAATGGAAAAACGTTCCATGCTCATGGATTGGAAAAACAAACATTGTGAAGATGTCAGTGCTACCTAGAGCAATCTACACATTCAATGCAATCGCCATCAAAATACCATCCACTTTTTTCAAAGAAATAGAACAAAGAATCCTAAAATTTGTATGGAACCAGAAGAGACCCCAAATAGCCAGAGGAATGTTGAAAAAGAAAAGCAAAGCCGGCGGCATCACAATTCCGGACTTCCAGCTCTATTACAAAGCGGTCATCATCAAGACAGTATGGTACTGGCACAAAAACAGACACATAGATCAATGGAACAGAATAGAGAGCCCAGAAATGGACCCTCAACTCTACGGTTAACTCATCTTTGACAAAGCAGGAAAGAATGTCCAACGGAAAAAAGACAGTCTCTTCAACAAATGGTGTTGCGAAAATTGGACAGCCACATGCAGAAGAATGAAACCTGACCATTTCCTTACACCACACACAAAAATAGACTCCAAATGGTTGAAAGACCTAAACGTGAGACAGGAGTCCATCCAAATCCTAAAGGAGAACACAGGCAGCAACCTCTTCCACCTCAGCCACAGCAACTTCTTCCTAGAAACATCACCAAAGGCAAGGGAAGCAAGGGCAAAAATGAACGACTGGGATTTCATCAAGATAAAAAGCTTTTTGCACAGCAAAAGAAACAGTCCAGAGAACCAAAAGACAACCGACAGAATGGGAGAAAATATTTGCAAATGACATATCAGATAAAGGGCTAGTATCCAAAATCTGTAAAGAACTTACCAAACTCAACACCCAAAGAACAGATGATCCAATCAAGAAATGGGCAGAAGACATGAACATTTTTCCAAAGAAGACATCCAAATGGCCAACAGACACATGAAAAAGTGCTCAACATCGCGTGGCATCAGGGAAATCCAAATCAAAACCTCAGTGAGATACCACCTCATACCAGTCAGAATGGCTAAAATTAACAAGTCAGGAAATGACACATGTTGGCGGGGATACGGAGAAAGGGGAACCCTCCTACACTGTTGGTCGGAATGCAAGCTGGTGCAACCACTCTGGAGGACGGTATGGAGGTTCCTCAAACAGTTGAAAATAGAGCTACCATACAATCCAGCAATTGCACTACTGGGTATTTACCACAAAGATGCAAATGTAGGCATCCAAAGAGGTACGTGCACCACAAGGTTTATAGCAGCAATGTCCACAATAGCCAAACTGTGGAAAGAACCAAGATGTCCATCGACAGATGAATGGATAAAGAAGATGTGAGATATATATATATATATATATACACACAGTGGAATATTATGCAGCCATCAAAAGGAATGAGATCTTGCCGTTTGCAATGATGTGGATGGAACTGGAGGGTGTTATGCTGAGTGAAATAAGTCCAGAAAGACATGTATCATATGACCTCACTGATATGAGGAATTCTTAATCTCAGGAAACAAACTGAGGGTTGCTGGAGTGGGGGGTGGTGAGAGGGACGGGGTGGCTGGGTGATAGACATTGGGGAGGGTATGTGCTATGGTGAGTGCTGTGAATTGTGCAGACCTGTTGAATCACAGATCTGTATCTCTGAAACAAATAATGCAATATATGTTAAGAAAAATAAAAAAGAAGAAGATAGCAGGAGGGGAAGAATGAAGTGGAGTAAATTGGAGGGGGATACGAACCATGAGAGACGATGGACTCTGAAAAACAAACTGAGGGTTCTAGAGGGAAGGGGGGTGGGGGGATGGGTTAGCCTGGTTTTGGGTATTAAAAGAACACCTTCTGCGTGGAGCACTGGGTGTTATGCACAAACAATGAATCATGGAACACTACATCAAAAACTATTGATGTAATGTACGATGATTAACATAACAATAAAAAATATATTTCAAAGTAAAAACAAAACAAAACAAAAAAACAAACTGTATTTCTGTATACCAGCAACAAACAATTGGAGATGAAAATCTGGAGAACAATATACTTTACAATAGCATCAAAAATATGAAATATTTAGGCGTGCCTGGTTGGCTCAGTCAGAAGAGTGTGTGACTTTTGATCTTGGGGTTGTGAATTCTAGCCCCACATTGGGTGTAGAGATGACTTAAATTGAAAAACTTAAAAAATATGAAATATTTAGGGGTAAACCTAACAAAAGATGTGCAGGGTATGTTCATTGGATACTAAAAAATATTACTGAGGAAATTTTTGTAAAGATTTTATTTATTTATTTGAGAGAGAGAGAGAGAACTAGTGGGGGGAAGGACACAGGAGAAACAGACTCCCTGCTGAGCAGGGAGCCCGACATGGGGCTCGATCCCAGGACCCTGGGATCATGGCTTCAGCTGAAGGCAGACGCTTTAACAGACTGAGCCACCCAGGCACCCTGAAAGAAATGTTTTAAAAATATTTATTTATTTATTTATTTTAGAGAGAGAGCATGAGCATGAGGGGACAGAGGGAGGGGAGAGAGAATCTCAAGCAGACTCAGAGCTGAACCCTGACGCAGGGTTCGATCTCATGACCCTGAAGTCATTACCCTGAGATTGTAACCTGAGCTGAAACCAAGAGTCGGATGCTTAACCCCCAGGCGCCCCAGCTGAGAGAAATTTTAAAAGACCTAAGAAAATGGGAAGATATACCCTGTTCTTGGGTTGGAAAACTGAGTATTGTTAGGATGTCAATTATTCCCAAATTGATTTATAGATTCAGTGCATTCATAATCATAATCCCAACAGGATTCATTTGTAGAAACTGACAAGCAGATTCTAAAATTCTTTTTTTTTTAATATTTATTTGAGAGAGAGAGAAAGAGCATGGGGAGAGGGGCAGAGGGAAACTCAAGCAGACTCGGCAACGAGCAGGGCTCGATCTCACCACCCTGAGATCACGCACCAGCTAAACCGAGTCAGGCACTCAACTGAATGCACCACCCAAGATAGTGCCCCCAGATTCTAAAAAAAGAGGTAGAATTGTCATACAACTTTGTAAAAGAACAAAGTTGCAGGAGTTATATTGTCTGACTTTAAAACTTCCTGAGTTTTCTCATGCAGGGCATATCAACCAATAGCACTAATTCCTAAAATACTATTACATAGGATTGTTGAGAGAATTGAAGTATTTACAATTGTTACACTAAAATGGTCTGTGTTACATAGTAAGCACACTATGGCATTAACTTTTATTAGTATTATTATCATAATATTCTAGTTTGCATTTCCCTGATTACTAGTGAGACAGACTTTTAAAAAAAATGGTTATTTTCCGCTTGAATTTTCTTTTCTATCAAATTCTTGTTGTAGTCTTTTGCCTATTTCTCTATTGCATTGCTTGTATTTTTCTTTGTTCTTTATATATACAGGAGAACAAAAGCTCCTATTTTTAAATTTACATAAATGTATCAATCCTTTCTTTTATCATTTATGTGGTGATAATTGGTATCCTTGTGTTGCTTCTGATCTTACAAAAGGAATTCTTTCAAATTGAGGATGATATTTACTGTAATTTTTGAGAATGCTCTTTATGAGTATGAAGAACTTCTATTTCCACATTGCTAAGAATTTTTAACATTACCAAATGTTGGATTTTGTCAAATTCTCTTCCTGTAACTAATGACATGATTGTTGATTTTCTCCTTTAATCTCTGAAGGTAATGGGTAGCAATGATTGTTTTTCTATTGTTAAAGCAAGTTGGCATTCCTGGGACAAACCCAACTTGGTCATGATATATGTTTTATAAATAGCAGGATTATATGTATTGATAATTCATTTAGGATTTGGGTGATTATGTCCATGAGTGAATCTGATCTATAATTTTTCTGTCTTGAATTACTCTTGTTTGTTTTGGTATCAGAGTTACACTGGCCTCATAAAATGAGAAAGGAGGGTTCCTTCTTTTTCTATTCTCTAGATAGTTTTCTAAATTAGAATTATTTGTTTTTTAAACATTAGGAAAAATTCACCTATAAAACCATTCAAACCTAATGTTTCCTCTGTGGGAAAATGTTTGCATATTGATTCAATTTCTTAATGGTTGTCAAATTATTATGGTTTTCTATCTTTAATCAGTTTTGATATATTTTTCTAAGAACTTGTCCATTTCCTTTTCAAGATGTTGTTTACAATATTCTTTTATAATCCATGTAATTTCTGTAGTATCTGTAATTGTTTTCTTTATTATTCTTAATATTATTTATGTTTGCCTTCTCACCTTTGTTTCTTTAAATACTATTGGCAGAAGTTTATCAATGCTTATAAATCTTTATAAATTAAAGTTTATAAATCTTTTCAAAGAACTTCTGGATTGTTGATCTTTTCTTTATCATAAATATTTTCTATTTTCTTTAGAGTTATTCTTTTGTTCTTTAACTTCTTTAACTTCTTGAGTGGGTCCTTGGCACATTTACTTTCACCTTTTCTTCTCTTGTATATAAGAATTTAACACATCTAGGGACACCTGGGTCAGTTTTGGCTCAGGTTCTGATCTTGGGATTGTGAGATCAAACCCCACATTGGGATCCTCACTCAGCAAGGAGTCTGCTTGAGATTCTCTTTCTCTCCCTCTCCCTCTGCCCCTCCCCGATGCATGTGTGTGCACACTCTCTCTCTCTCTAAAATAAATGGATAAATCTTACCAAAAAAAAGAAAATTTAACACTTCTCTAAGTTTTGATATGTGGTATTTTCATCATTTAAATTCAAAGTAATTTCTACACCCAACGTGGGGCTCTAACCCACAATCCTGAGATCAAGGGTTCTATGCTCAGGGCACCTGGGTGGCTCAGTTGGTTAAGCATCTGACTCCAGCTCAGGTCAAGATCTCAGGGTCCTGGGATCCAGCCCTGCATTGGGCTCCCTGCTCAGTGGGGACTCTGCTTGTCCCTCTTCCTCTGCCCCTCCCCCTACTCGTGCATGTGCGTGTGTGCTCTCTCTCTCCCTCTCAAATAAATAAATAAAATCTTTTAAAAAAAAGTTGCATGCTCTTCCAACTGAGCTAGCCCGGTGCACCATGCTATTAATCCTTTAAAAAATTTTTTTTCAAAGATTTTACTTATTTATGAGAGACAGATCACAAGCAAGGGGGAGGGGTAGAGGAAGAAGCAGACTCCTCATTGAGCAGGGAGCCCAGTGCAGGGCTCTATCCCAGGACCCTGGGTTATGACCTGAGCCAAAGGCAGACGCTTAACCGACTGAGCCACTCCTTTTAAAATTTGTTGAGAATTGCTTTATCGCCTAGTGAATGTGATCACTTTCACAAATATTTCACTGTGCTTGAAAAAAAGTGATTTTGGAAACCAATACTATACATATGACTATTGGATCAAGCTTCCTAGTTTTGTTGTTTAAATCTGTTTCTTTATGATGTTTTCCTCTTCTTTGATTTATCCATCATTGAGAATAATGTTATAAAATCTTCTACTATGATGATGATGATTTGTCTATTTTCCCCTAAATTTCTCTCCAAGTTTAAAAGCTTGTTATTTTTATTGTTATTTTGAGCCTATGGTATTAGGTGCATACACATTTAGAATTGTGACATCATTCTAGGGAATTAAACCCGATACATACTGTGATATGTAAGGTCCAGTAGCACTTTTTGCCTTAAAGCTTAATTGGTCTGATACTAGCTTTCTTTTGATTACTATTTGCCTTCTATATCTTTACCTACTCTTTTCCTTCAACTTTCTGTATCCTTATGTCAGAAATGTCTCTTGTAAGGGCGCCTGGGTGGCTCAGATGGTTGAGCGTCTGCCTTCAGCTCAGGTCATGATCCCGGAGTCCTGGGATCGAGTCCCGCATTGGGCTCCCTGCTCCTTGGGAGCCTGCTTCTCCTCTGCCTCTCTCTCTCTCTCTCTCTCTCTCTCTGTGTGTCTCTCATGAATAAATAAATAAAATCTTAAAAAAAAAACAAAAAAAAAGAATCATTTCTAAAAAAAAAAAAGAAATGTCTCTTGTAAGCCACCATATATCTTAACTTTTAAAAATCTTTTTAAACATTTTTTCTTTAACTAGAGCATTTAGTCTGTTTATTTTTATTTGTATTTACTCTTACTATTTTATTTTGTAGTTTCTATGTATCTTATCTTTTCTATATTTATTTGTAGTTACTTTCTTGCCTTATTTTGGATTTTTTTTTAGATTTTTACAAAACTCTACTGATTTGGATGCGAAATATCCTTCTTTTAGTGGTAGCGCCAGAAATTTTAATATGTATACTTGTCAACATCCAGGTTAATATCCTGATCATCTTCTTGAATGGCACAAGCATCCTAGAACATTTAAACTGTTATAACCCCCCTTTTGATATACTTGGTATTGTTTTCATATATATTGTCTCCATTTTTTTTAAAGATTTTATTTATTTATTTGACAGAGAGACACAGCGAGAGAGGGAACACAAGCAGGGGCAGAGGGAGAGGGAGAAGCAGGCTCCCCACAGAGCAGAGAGCCCGACGCAGGACTTGATCCCAGGGCCCTGAGATCCTGACCTGAGCCAAAGGCAGATGCTTAACGACTGAGCCACCCAGACGCCCTATATTGTCTCCATTTTTTAAACCCTTGAAACATTATTAATTATTTATATTGTGGCTATTTGTTTGGAATTACCCAAATACTTACAATTTCTTTGCTTATCATTCCTCCTTGAATCTCAGACCTTCCATGTATGATCATTTCACTCTGCTTGAAATATATCCTTTAAAATTTTCTTTAGTGAGAATCTTTTGGAAGCAAAGGCATTATCCCTTTTTTATTTTTTACTTCTTACTTTGAAATAACTTTAAAAATTTTTTATTTTGAAGTAATTTTTGATTTATTTTATTTTATTTTTTAAAAATTTTATTTATTTATTTGAGAGAAAGAATGAGAGCTAGAGAGCACAAGAGGGAAGAGGGTCAGAGGGAGAAGCAGACTCCCTGCTGAGCAGGGAGCCCGATGCGGGACTTGATCCCTGGACTCCAGGGTCATGACCTGAGCCAAAGGCAGTCGCTTAACCAACTGAGCCACCCAGGTGCCCAGTAATTTTTGATTTATGTAAGAATTGCAAAGATCCTACAGAAAGCTCCTCCATGCCTTTCATCCAGCTTTTGGGAAAAACACAGAGAGGATGTGCCCCTCTTATTGCTTCATATCGGAGGCTACATGACATTAATATGATATATTTCTGGTGATGTTAACCTCAATGGCTTAGTTAAGGGGACTTCTCTACTGTAAAGTTACTATTGTTCCATTCTATACTGTACTGTTAGAAGCGAGTCACCCCCTCCAACCTGCACTCAAGGGGAAGGTGAATCTCTACCTCCCAGAGGGAAGAGTATTCAAGAAATTACAAACATGCTGAAACCACCAGCACTCATGCAATGAATTATCCTCCAAAGGAGGAGGGGATAGTGGCAAGGTTTGTGGAGTGGAAGAGGTTATGAGAGTTTCCCTGCAAACCGTAAATTGTACTGGAATTTGAGCTAGTACTTGTCACTTTCATATGGCAACCTTCCTTGGCTCCCTATCACCCATGGAAAAGAGCCCATGCTTCTCAGCAAGAGTTATGACGTTTACCTGATGAACCCTTTTTCTTGCCCTCCTTGTTCTCTGCCTTCCTGAATTACCTGCAACGCCTCAGATATGCTGTATTTTTTCATATCTACACGCATCTGCGTATACAGTTCCATTCCAACTACAAAGCTCTTTTCTTACTTTGTCTCTCTGAGGCCATTGGCAATTACAATTTCATTCCTACCTGTCAATAATAGGCCATTCCACCATTCTATATGGGCAGCTAGACAGCTGTTGTTATGTGATAGCACACGTGGTAAGATCAGTGAATCCTGAGAAGATAAACCCATTACCTTCCTTCTTTTGGTGTAGACTGATCTTCTTGGTTAGAAGTAATATTTGGGAGTACCATGACGGTGTAGTGTTCCATAAGTCCATGGATGGGGTGCTAGAAAGATAGCAAACAGAGAAAAAAAATCCAAATTCAGAATAAGTATCCTTGTGAGGATGCATTCTTGCCCCTTTCATAACTGAAGAGATCCAATGGTATACAATCAACCTCCCAAATGCGACAACTGATTCCCCTGAGAAGCCCCACACAGGGGCTGATGATTGTTGCTGCTGGTAAGTTGGGCACTCAGAAATAGCAATTAGCCCATGCTACACAAGTCTGGCTTTGGTGAAGGGAAGTCCATGTTGATGAGGCTTTGCACAGCTTCTGTCTTGACACAACTACCACTTTATTCATGAGCACGCACTGAATGATTGGAGGTTGACTGGTATCCACAAAGTGAGTCATCTTGCCAAACTAATTATTACAAAACTTCTCCATAGTGGAGGGCTTTTTTGAATGTTTACTTGGGCCCAAATGCTTGCATACTCTTGGCCCATTCTGAGAGGTCTGTCCTTGAACCTCTTCCCTAAAGCTTTTTGTCAACAGTCAGCAATCTCTGCATCATGGTCATTCCAAGTCACTGATCATCCATTTAAGACACAAGCCTTTGTCCAGGAATTGATGTAGGTTCTTAATTCAGGCTAATCTCTCCTAGGTACTGTGGACAAGGAGATGTATTACCTAATGTTCTACACACTGGGAAGATTTTTCTGCTTTGCTGTCCTTTAGGACAACCAAGAGGGGCTATACCACAAGTGCCATCAATAAACCAGACTCAAAATAGTTCATCCTCAGTCAGCTGGATTTAGGGAATTCCCATGATGACACAGTAGTGTCCACAGTCAAGGAGAAGCCAGAATGTAGCATAAGTACACATACAGCAAATATGATCCATCTACTCTTGAAACAATTAGCTTTCAGGACCTGTTCGGGCATAGTCCTTCTTATACATACTAATTCCCTTTTTTGAGGTAGTACCTCTGGGCAGCACAGTATAATAGTTAACTGGACCAGCTAACACCTGCTCCATGTAACGCAGCTTAGGTTACACGGTATCTCGGTGTTCAATGACCAGGTGTTCAAACTCAACACAAGCCCACTGGCAAGCCAAAAGCTCTTTCTCAAAAAAATACTTACCTGCTCAAAGAACCTGGCACATTCCTTGTGTGTTTGCTCATTACACGTTGCTGGGGCACCATAGTACCTCCTGATCTGTTCCAGACACATTGATGAAGAAAGGCTGGGGGGATAGGGATGTCACTAGCCTCACATATGTTAACCTTATCTAAGTTTAGCTAGAGACCTCCCTGCAGGCCAGGATTATTTTAGCATACAAGGCCCTTCATGATTTGGCATTGCCTGCCTCTAGAAATTCATCTCCTGCACTCTGTTACATTCATCTTTCCTCCAACCATATGGAACTACTTGAGGATTTAAAAATGGATTTTAGAAGGACTATTAAAATTCCTTGCAGAAAAAAAATGTTTTAAATTATCTGCCAGTATCTATAAATTCTTGATTAAGTAAAAAGAACTTTTGAGCAAAGTGCCAGTAATTTTGCTTACTCTCTTTAAAAGAAATTTTGTTGCGAATATAGCAAACGTGCAGATATACTATACATATAAACAATATAAAATCTGTATAATTTGCAGAATAATAATACAATGAACACTACATCTCTTTCCCTCTCTCTCTCTCACACACACATCCCTAAAACATGTTCAGGTTAATAAATAGAATATTACTGGTCCTTTTAATGTTTTTCCTTGATTTCCCCCTCCCCAACTTCCAAGTAACTGCTATCCTGTGTTTATAATTTCCTTACTTTATGGTTTTCCATCTATGTATTTCTAAACTAAACAATACATTGTTTTGGAAAATAGTAACAGGTAGAAACCTAGTTGTGTAAAGAAAGGCCACTGTTGAGATGCATGGCAGAAATATGTCAGAGGGAGTGTGTTGCTCTGTATTTTCAGATTCTATGCTTATGAACCACCCCTAGTGCTCATGAATAGATCAAAGCAGGCCACTTATGTGGAATGAAGTAAGTGTCTTCATCTGACTCAGGCAGCTGGGCAGAGACAAGAACAGAAATTCATTAGCAGATGGTTAAGTCAAGGTTACGTTGGAATCAGGGCCAGACTCATTCTGTCCTCAAGTTAAAGAAGTGGAACAATGGCCACAGGGACATTGGAAATTATAACCTTCAATATGTTTATCTTTTGGGTGCACTGGATAGTTTGCCCTCACATCCTGTGTAGCTGTGATCCTAGAACCTCTTTTTTATGGTACCTCTCTGGATTCCCTTTATCCCTCTCTTCTATGGAATCTTCTTTTTTTCTCATATCTTTCCTGGTTCTTAGCTAAGTCTTTTTTTTTTCCTTGAGAGCTTCTTAAGGAAAGAATGCATAGGAAGCAAATTTGGGGGGATTTTGTAAGTCTGGAAACACTTTTAATCTATCTTCATACATAATTGATAAATGAACTGGGTATAAAATAAAATATAAGAAAGTAATTTTCTCTCAGAATCTTGAAGGCAATGCTCTGTAGAACGGCTAAAATAAAAAACACAAGAAACAACAAGTGTTGGTGAGGATGTGGAGAAAGGGGAACCCTCTTGCACTACTGGTGAGAATGCAAATTGGTACAGCTACTGTGGAAAACAGTATAGAGGTTCCTCAAGAAATTGAAAATAGAACTACCCTATGATCCAGGAATCACAGTACTTTACCAAAAAAAAAAAAAAATGCAGAAACACTAATTCAAAGGGATACATGCACCTGTATGTTTATAGCAGCATTATTTACAATGGCCAAACTATGGAAGCAGCCCAAGTGTCCATCAACTAATGAATAGTTAAAGAAGATGTGAGGTGTGTGTGTTTGTGTAAAATAGAATATTATTCCATTCCACAAAAAGAATAAAATCTTACCATTTGCAACAGCATGGATAGATCTAGAGAGTATAATGCTAAATAAAATAAGTCAGTCAGAGAAAGATAAATACCATGTGATTTCACTCATATGTGGAATTTAAGAAACAACACAAATGAGCAAAGGGGAAAAAAAGAGACAAAGCAAGAAACAGACTCTTAACTCTAGAGAACAAACTGATGGTTATCAGAGGGAAGATAGATGGGAAGATGGGGGAAATAGGGGATGGGATTAAAGAGTACACTTATCATGATGAAAAAAATAAATAAAAACACATCTTAATGCAAATTTAAAAAATTCAACCAGACTGCAAAGGAAACCCAAAATAGAATACAAATTATAAAAAATGAATCTAAATGTACTATGAATGAGTAACACAAGCACACTGCAGGAGTGGAGCAGAAAAGAACTAACATAAGTAAACTTTGGAAAAGAAAACATCAGATTCAAAATTCTACCCCCTTTCTTTTTAAAACTCAAGAGTCTTAGTTTCCTGTCTCTAGAAGCTTGTAGAATTTTCTCTTTGATCCCATTGTTCTGAAATTTCACAGTGATATGTCTTAGTATGAGTCTTGTTAATAGATTTTGCCAGACTCCATACCCCTCCTCACCTTACGCCATTGGCAACTGCTCCTCACCTCCTACCGATGACAGAAAATTTCAGGTTTCCAAATTTCTGAAATTCACCCAGTGGGGCTTTTAATTGAAAAATTTGTTCTTCAGTTCTGAGAAATTATCTCAAATTATTTTAATTTCTGATTTCTATCTCTCCATTTTCTCTTTTTCTAGACTTCCTATTATTTAGGTTTGGGACCCCCCTGGACAGATCCTTTTATTTTCTCACCTTTTCTCTTTACTTTTCTATCACTTTGTCTTTTTTCTCTACTTTTTGGGAAATTTTCAAAACTTATTTTTCCAATATTTTATTGAATTTTTCATTTTCACTAACATGTTTTCAATTTCTAAGGGCTGTTTTTGATTCCCCTACTGTTTCTTTTAAAAGCATCCCTTCGGGATGCCTGGGTGGCTCAGTTGTTAAGTGTCTGCCTTTGGCTGAGGTCATGATCCCAGGGTCTGGGATCGAGTCCTGCATCGGGCTCACTGCTCAACGGGGAGTCTGCTTCTCCCTCTGCCTGCCGCTCCCCCTGCTTGTGCATTTGTGCTCTCTCTCTCTCTCTCAAATAAATAATAAAATCTTAAAAAAAAAAAAGCATGCCCTTCTTGTTTTATGAATGTAACACTATCTTATCTCTCGAGGATGTTAATGTTAGTCCCCTCACCCAACCTGCCCACTCCCACCCAGGGTTTTTTTCTCCTTGCCCCTGATTCTCTAAGTTGGGCTCTGTTTTTCCTGTTTGCCTTTTGTATCTATCTGTCTTGCCTCTTTAGCTGTCTCTTCATAAATAAGTGTGGAGTACTAAAGATTTTTTTTAATTAAAAAAATTTTTTTTCAGATTTTATTTATTCATTTGAGAGAGAGAGAGAGACAGAGGGAGTACAAGCAGGGGGGAGAGGCAGAGGGAGAGGCAGAAGCAGGCTCCCTGCTGAGCAGGGAGCCCAATGTGGGACCCGATTCCAGGACCTCCAGGATCATGACCTGAGTTGAAGGCAGATGCTTAACTGACTGAGCCACCCAGGTGTCCCTAAAGATTTTTTTTTTAATTTATTGGAGAGAGAGAGAAAGTGAGCAGGAGGGAGAGGGAGATAGAATCTGAAGCGCACTCTGCACTGAGCACAGAGTCCAATGTGGGGCTCGATCCCACAACTTCGGGATCATGAACTGAGCCAAAACCAAGAGTCAGACAGATGCTCAACCAACTGAGTCACCCAGGCACTCCAAGTGTGGAGTACTAAAAAGGTGATTGCAAAATCTGACCATGTGGTTGGGGCCCACAGACCTTCAGCTTCATAGAGACATTCTCAGTGGGCTGTTGGGGAGAGAAGGCTCCCTATATCTTTATGGAGCTCCATTTATCTTTCCTCTTGAGCTGCTCAGACTCCCTGGAGAGGGATATTCAAATTCCCTTTCTGTAGGGTAAATGTCTGGCTACTGGCATTTCGATAGCCAATGGGTGGAGGCAGAAAGGGCCTGGTGTTCTTTGCATTGTCTCTCTTTAAAAAACAAAAACAAAGTAAAAAACTTTTTATTTTGAATTTCAAATTTACATAAAAGTTGTCAGAATACTACTGAAAATTTCCATATACATTTTATCCAGATTTACAAATGATTAGTATTTTGCCACATTTAACATTTTGTTACCCCCCCACATACACATACGTTATTATTTTTCTGAACCATCTGAAAATAGTCATGCCCATTAACCTCCTAATACTTCAGTGTGTATTTCCCAAGAACAAAAATATTCTCTCATAGTATCTTTGAATCCTCCTGTTTTTTAATGTGTTGCCTATACCTTCAAATGTACCTGGCCTCCCTCAATCTAGAGAGTTTCTGTTTTATTCTCTCTAGAGGATAAACCTGAATTTCTCTTATCAGTAAGTGAGGAACAGGTGCCCAGTGGTATGGAGTTGGGGAGGGGGGGTCTAGGTATTTCACTGTTTCACAAACACATTTTACCAGCTTTCCTTATTTCAAGCCATGCCCTTATCCCTCAAATTCCAGAGGTATCTGGTGCTGCCAATTTTTCAGGATTCTTAGACATAATTTGAACTGCTCCTGACCGCCCCCACTGCAGGCTTGGGAGTCCAGCTTCCCGAGGCCTTTCTAGTCAGTATCATGGTCACCTGCACTCTAGCTGCCACAGTTTTGGTCTCCTTTCCCATCCCTTCCTCCAATCATTGCTACATCTTTTCAAAAAGCATCCTTCTACTCTCATTTTAGTCAAATTTTAGGAGGGACCAAGACTGAGGATCTCTATGAGGAAACAGTAATGTTCAGGAAGAGGGCTTCATCAGTCCTTTGGCATGTTGGAAGGCAGTTCAGACCAAGGCAAAATGATACTGGCAGAAAGAGGGTAATTACTGTATTTCTTGACAATATAATGTACCTTTTAGGAAGATTTGTTAATTCAACATGGTGGTTTTTCTTTCTTTCTTTTCTTTCTTTCTTTCTTTCTTTCTTTCTTTCTTTCTTTCTTTCTTCTTTCTTTCTTTCTTTCTTTCTTTCTCTTTCTTTCTTTTCTTTCTTTCTTTCTTTCTTTCTTCTTTCTTTCTTTTCTTTCTTTCTTTCTTCTTTCTCTTCCTTCCTTCCTTCCTACCTTCTTTCTTTCTTTCTTTCTTTTCTTTCTTTCTTTCTTTCTTTCTTTCTTTCTTTCTTTCTTTCCTTCTTTTCTTCTTTCCTTCCTTCTTTTTTTTTTCCTTTTTCCTCAAAAATCTTAAATCTTTAGGGCACCTGGGTCACTCAGTGGGTTAAGCATCTGCCTTTGGCTCAGGTGCATGATCCCAGCGTCCTGGGATGGAGACCTGCCTCAGGCTCCCTACTTGGCAGGTAGTCTGCTTCTCCCTTTCCCTCTGCTCCTATCTCCGCTCATGCTCTCTCTCTGTCTCAAATAAATAAATAAATTCTTTTAAAAAAACTTAAAAAAAAAGCTTAAAGCTTTAAGTAAATGGTACATCTTTAAGTTGGTAAACCTAGGACATATGGCATTCTTTTCATAGTGATTTCCAGTATTAGTAACTTCCCTGAAAGAACATTATATCTGAACAAAATGGGTAAATTCCATTTCTTACTTTAAAGAGGGAAATTTTATAAAAAAAAAGAATGCTTAAGTAGATGGCTCATGGTCACAAAGCATGATCCATGATGTAGATCCAGGTCATAAAACTGGTCAGGTATAAAACCCCAGAAAACCCTAACAGTCAGCCTGGCACTCTCTGACAAATGACACTTACCCATGAACCTAGGAAATGTTTTCTTAGGCAGAATCAGGCATGAATTTTATTTTTATTTATTTTATTTTATTTTATTTTTTAAAGATTTTATTTATTTGTTTGACAGAGAGACACAGTGAGAGAGGGAACACAGCAGGGGGATTGGGAAAGGGAGAAGCAGGCTTCCTGTGGAGCAGGGAGCCCAATGCGGGGCTCAATCCCAGGACCCTGGGATCATGACCTGAACCGAAGGCAGATGCTTAATGACTGAGCCACCAAGGTGCCCCTTATTTTTTTTTCTTTTTTAAGATTGATTTACTTATTATTTTAGAGAGAGAGAGAGAGAGGAGGAGCAGAGGGAGAGAGAATCTCAAGCAGACTCCCTGCTGAGTGTGGAGCTAGATGCAGGGCTTGATCTCACGACCCTGAGATTATGACCTGCGCCAAAATCAAGAGTCAGTCACTTAACCGACTGAGCCACCTAGGTGCCGAAGGCATGCACTTTTAAATTTATTTTAAATCATAAGAAAAAAGCCTCAGAAATGTAGAGAATTCAACTATTAACTATTCATCTATTACCCACTATCCAGAATTAATAATTTTTTTTAATTTAATAGGCAGACCTTAACAAGATGTTTTTAACAGGGAAAATTTATCAAAATCATAATACTGAGTAACAGAAGCGAGTCCTAGAAAATACTCTATAATCTTATAGATTGATTAGACTATTCTGATTTTGGCTTTCTTTTAGATTGTTGGTATAGGAATTTAGATTTATTCCTTTCAAATTATTTTTTAACTGTAAAATGTAACAAATCCAGGAAAGAGCTTACTTTCAAGGACAATAATAATAATATAAATACTTGTGTTCTGTCACCCTGGCTAAAACATAGAACAGTACTCCCCTGCCCTCTCCCTTGCCTGCAAGACCCCCCTCAAGTCCTTCTCTAATTATATCCCTTCCTTCCCCACTAGTCTCCTGACTTCTGTGATCATCACTCCTTTGCTTTTCTTCATATATATTCTTTTATGTTGATTTCTAATCTCTCTGTGGGAGAGTAGATTGCATGTACCATGCCTCTTACTTGTAGGTTTTTGTCCACATAACAAAGATGCTTTCTTACCTAACCATAGTGCATTTATGGAGTTCTGGAAATTTAACCTCGATTCGATATTTTAATCTGCAATCTAGTTCCAATTTTGTTAATATGTTCTTTAGGGCATTTTTTCCTCTAGGCTAGGATCCAATCCAGTTCAGTATCACAGAGCGTAGGTCTTATTAGGCTCTAATCATGTAAATGTCTCAGCCTTCATTTGTCCTTCATGACACTGACAATTTTTAAGGATATAGACAAATTATCATACAGAACAGTCCACACTTTCTGTCCTGTTTTTTTAGGATTAGGTTTCAGTCACTTCTCCCTAGCCAGAATACCACAAAAGTGATGGATCCTACTCAGGGGATCATCTCTGGATCTATGTGACTTCTACTTGCCCCTCAGTGATTAATTTTTAAAAAACAACTTTGTTGAGACATAATTCACATACTGTAAAATTCACCCATTTAAAGTGTACAATTCATTGGTTTTTACTATATCCGCAGGGTTGTGCAATTACCACCACAATCTAATTTTAGAACATTTTCATTCCCCCTAAAAAAAAATCCTACCCATTAGCTGTGATTCCCCATCTCCTTTCCTCCCCCACCACCTGCCTCCGTTTTATCATCAGCCCTAAATAGCTACTAATCTACTTTCTGTCTCTATTGATTTGCTTATTCTTGACATTTCATATAAATGGAATCATACAATATGTCACCTTTTGTGACGTGGCTTCTTTCACTTAGCATAATGTTTTCAAGGTTCATTCATGTCATAGCATGTTATCAGTATTTGATTTCTTTTTATGGCTGAATACTATGCCATTGTATGTATATATCACATTTATTTATTCATTCATAAGTTGATGGACATTTGGATTGTTTCCACTTTTTGACTCTTATGAATAATGCTTCTAAGAACATGTGTGTACAAGTTTTTATGTGGACACATGTTTTCATTTCTCTTGGGTGTATATATATATATATATAAATACATATATATATACACTAAGAGTGAAATTACTGAGTCGTATGGGTAACTCTATGTTTAAATATTTTAGGAATTGCCAAAATGTTTTTCAAAGTGGCAGTACCATTTTACACTACTCACCAGCAACCTATGAGGGTAATTTCTCCATTTCCCCACCAAAACTTGTTATTATCCATTTTTAAAATTATAACCATCCTAGTGGGTGTAAAGCAGAATCTTATTGTGGTTTAGATTTCCCTGATGAGTAATGATGTTGAGCGTCTTTTCCTGTACTTAAGGGCCATTTGTATGTCTTCCTTGGAGAAATGTCTATTTGAATCCTTTGCCCATTTTAAAATTGGGTGCCTTTCCATTATTGAGTTATAAGACTTTTTTATGTATTCTAGATACAAGTCCATTATCAGATAATATGATTAGCAAATATTTTCCCCCATTTTGTGGATTGTCTCTTCACTTTCTCCCCCCGCCCAGCTTTATTGAGATATAAGTGACATATAACACTGTGTAAGTTTAAGGTGTACAATATAGTTTGATACATGTATATATTGTGGAATGATTACCTTAATAAGATTAGTTAACCTAGCCATTACCTCATGTAGTTATTGTGTGTGTGTGTGTGTGTGTGTGTGTGTGTGTGTAGAACATTTAAGATCTCTTTTAGCAACTTTCAAGTAGTCTTTTCACTTTCTTTATGGTATCGTTTGTAGCACAAAAGTTTTTATTCTCATGTAATCTAAATTTTCATTTTTTTCTTTGCTTGTGCCTTTGATGTTGTCTCGAAAGAAACCATTGCTGAACCCAAGGTTGTGAAGATTTACTCCTATGTTTCATTCTAAGAGTTTTATAGTTTCAGCTTTTACATTTAGGTCTTCAGTCATTTCGAGTTCTTTGAGTTATTGAGTTATAGAGTATGTAGTGTGAAATAGCGGTCCAGCTTCATTTTTTGCATGTGGATATGCAGTTTTCCCAACAACACTTGTTGAAAAGACTATTCTTTCTCCATTAAATTATTTTGCCATCTTCATCCAGCCTCAATCGACCATCAATGTCAGGGCTTATTTCTGGATTCTCAGTTATATTTAATAGATCTATATGCCTACCTGCATACCAGTACTATACCATCTTGACTACTGAAGTTTTGTAATACATTCTGAAGTTGGAAATTAGGAGTCTTCCAGCCTTATTCTTCTTTTTGAAGATGATTTTGGCCTTCCTGGGTCTCTTGATTTCCATGTGAATTTTAGGATCCGTTTGCCAATTTCTGCAAAAAAGCCAGCTGGGATTTTTGAGAGGGATTGAGTTGGATCTGTAGAGCAATTTGGGAGGTATTGCCACCTTAACAGTAGTAAGTCTTTCCATCTGTGAAAGTGGGAAGTCTTTTCATTTACTGAGATTTTTATTAAATTTCTTTCAACAGTACTTCAGGGTGCTTGGGTAGCTCAGTCAGTTAAGGGTCCAGCTTGGTTTTGGCTCAGGTCGTGATCTCAGGGACATGAACTCAAGCCCCACATTGGGCCCCACACTCAGCGTGGAGTCGCCTTGTTTTTCTCCCTCTGCTCATCCCCCAGCTTGCGTGCTCTCTCTAAAATAAGATCTCTCTCTCTCTAAAATAAATAAATAAATAATCTTTTTTGATGCTGTTGTAAATGTAATTGCTTTCTTAATTTCATGTTTGCCATGTTCATTGCTGATGTATAAAAATACAATTAATTTTTATATTTTGATCTTGTATCCTGCAAACTTGCTGAACTCACTTATTGCTCTAATAGTTTCTGATTCCTTAGGATTTTCTATATGCAAGATCATGTCTTTTTTTTTTTTTTTTACCTCTTCTGTAATCTGGATGCCTTTTATTTCTTTCTTGTCTGATTGCCCCGGTTAGAACTTCCAGTACGATGTTAAATAAATGTGGGGGGGTCACCTGAGTGGCTCAACCAGTTAAGCATCTGCCTTTGGCTCAGGTCATGGTCCCAGGATCCTGGGATAGAGCCCCGCATTGGGCTCCCTGCTCAGTGGGGAGTCTGCTTCTCCCTCTCCCTCTTCCTCTCTCTTTCTCTCAAATAAATAAATAAAATCTAAAAAAAATAAATGTGGTGAAAGCAGACATCCTTGTCTTGTTCCTGGTCTCAAGGGGGAGGGAAAGAGTTTGTAAAGGATTGATATAATTCTTTACATGTTTGGTAGAATTCACCAATGTAGTCATCTGGGCCTGGGTTTTTCTTTGTGGGAAGTTTTTATTTATTTTTTTATTTTTTTTAAACTTAGAAATTTATTCTGTTTAATCCACAAGTTTTATATAGCTTTAGTTTTAAAAAAAAAAACAAACAAAAAACAAAAACAGTGAAAACAAAGACACTATTTCAAAGTCTGGGCCCTTCCAGCCTTCCAAATACGAGAGCTCTGAAGGTTGTATATACCAATTGGAAGAACAAGACAAAATTATGAATGGAGCCATGACATTTCATAAAACAAACTTTTATATAACTGAAGGATCCTTCCTGGGACTAGTTAATTGCCTTTACAAAAAAAACCACAACAGAATAGAATGAAATTCCAGTGTTCCAAATCAACTTGTTACACATCAATATAAACCCAAAGTGTCCTGGCAAACAACATGCTTTCATTTTCCATCTCGTCCTAGAGCTCGAATCTTGATTCATTTCAGCAGAGACTCCACAGGCAACAGGAAAGATTGTGGCATTAAAATATTCACTTATACTTTTGTGGGAGTTCAACAGTGGTCTTATTTCTGGGCAAGCTTGCAACCATACAAGGTTGGAAGCATCATAACTTAAATGGGTGCTAAGACTCAAATGAGAAAAAATTTTTAAAAAAAATGAAAAGAAAGAAAACCTCTGGGAATAGCCAAGGCCTTTAAAGAAACCATAAGAATGCCAACAATATTGAAACCCCCTTTTTTAAAAAGAGGACTTTTTTTGGCTTAAAATATTTCAGTCTAAATGAATTTATGTCAGCTGTCAATGAAATAATGTCACTAATACACTGTGGACACCTTTTGCAATGTAAATCCATGCCCCCCTTTTTTTTTACATGGTGAACTTCAACCTAGCAATTATTACAACAAATGTTATAGTCTAAAGCTCAAACACATTTTAGCAATTTTGAAATTGAATTGCGTACAAACCAAATAAAATGTACATTGTGACACACATTCCCGCCTAAGACTGTGGGGACACTTGAGCTTTCCGCATCGACCTCAGCGCCTTTTCGCGCAGGTGCTTTTCTAAGTCGTCGAGGTTGTCTTCGGGCTCGCTTTCGGTCTCCTTCTTAGGCTCGGGCTCTGTTTCCGGTTCCTCCTGTGCCGATGTGGTCGTGGGGGCAGCGGGGGCCGCAGGGGTGACGGCTGCTGCGGCGGCTGCCGCCACGGCCTTTTCCTTCTTGTGTTTTTTGTGCTTCTTGTGCTTCTTATCCTTTTTGTGTTTCTTGTCCTTCTTTTTCTTCTTTTTCTTTCCACCTCCTTCTGGGTCTGAGTTCCTCGCTGGAGATGGACTTGGGGTTGGGCTTTTAGCCTTTTTGACCAGTACGGCTGGTGACCAGTTGGTAGAGGGGGACTGGGACTGGACAGGAGATTGAGGTGCTGGGGGTTTTTTAGCTGCTGGCTCAGGAGATCCTGAGACAGATCGGGAGGACGAGACCCTCCTTATAGACTGAGGGCTTAGTGAGGCAGCCTTTTTTGACTTTTTGGGTTCCCGAGTCCTGGAGACTCTCCTAATGGGCCTAGTACTTGGAGAAGGGGACTGCCTTCTTTGGGGTGATAATGATGCTCCTCTTCGAACAGGTGGAGGACTTGAGGAGGTTTGAGGAGCTCGAGGCCGTGGTGAGGGAGAATGCCTTTTGTTTGGTTGTGGTTACTGGGGCTCCTGGGTAGACCGGCTAGGGGAAGACCCTTTCCTATGCTTTGATGATAATGAAGGCGAATGTCTTTTGGTGACTGGGGAGCTTCTTTGTTTGGAAGGTGGAGAATGGGAGACCTGACGCTTTGGTGGTGGAGATGGTGAGGCCCTTCGTTTAGGAGGGGGAGGGGGAGAAGCCGTTCTTCTCTTTGGAGGTGGAGGAGAGTATCTCCTCTGTATTGGAGGAGAATATCTTCTTGGGGAAGGTGAGCACCGGCAGGGGGGAGGAGAAGGAGTCCTTAGTCGTGGTGGCGGAGTGGGGGACCTGCGCCTGCGAGGAGGAGGGGCAGGAGAAGGAGAACGTCGCCTTCTGGTAGATGGTGGGGAGGGACTCCTCCTCCGTCTACCACTTTTAGTCACTGGCGATTCCCATCGCTTCCGCATTTGTATCCAAAGGGAAGTCTCTTTCTGGCACTTTGGAGGTGATGGAGAGGCACTCCGGAAAGGGGAATGTCTCCGATGCCTGCCTACCTCACCATTCTTCACATGGGACCTCTTGGGTCGCTCATCTTCTGAGGAAGAAGAGGAGCCAGAATCAGATGAGGACTGCTGGTTCTGTCATCTGTACTGATGTCTCTGCTGCACAGAATCTGCCGCAGCTATTTTGCCACCTTTATCTTCTTCCGATTCAGATAACTCTACTTTTCTAGGCTTAGGTGCTGGTGAAGGGGACTCTCTTTTCTCAGTACCTTTATGTTTTGTCACTTTACCTGAAGTTCTCCCTGGAGAGACAGAAACATGACTTTTTCTCGTACAGTTTGACTGCTGGGGTGTTGGGGAATGACGAGTTTTTGGCGGTGGAGTTGCTGGAGGCGATGGCCTATGCCTTCGCCTGGGAGGACTTGCTGAAGGAGATAACCTACGAGTTTTTCGAGGGGGGCTGGATGTCCTCTTAGGAGGCTTCTTTGGCGGTGACCGGGAACGGGACGAAGAGGATGATGAGCTACTTCCAGACAAGGATGCTGATGAACGAACGCCTTCTTCGTCTCACTGGAGATCTACTCCTTCTATGCCTGGGTGGAGGCGGCATTCGTCTTGGTGGGGTTCTTCTTCGAGGAGATGGCCGCCTTCTCGGACTTGGCCTCCTTCTAGGTGAGTATGATCTTGATCAGGATCTATGACGCCGTCTAGGTCGAGTATGAGAAGGAGAGTGAGACCGTGTCCGGGATCTTGATTTGGTACATGACCGAGATCTTGGTCGGGTCTTCTCCTTCTCTTTTTCTTTTTTGGAATTTTTCTCTGGAGAAGGTTCTTCAGGCTCTGGTACAGGTTCAGGTTTGGGAACCTTCAGGATGTCACTAGTAGAAGTGGCCTCTTGTACTGAAGGTTCTTTTACTTTCATTGATGGTTCTGGGAGGTCTGGAGTTTTTCCTTCTTTTCCGGAGCAGGGGAAAGACTCCGGCTCTTGGTTCTGTGACGGGGAGATCGAGAATGACTGCGCTTTCTCTCTCTCCTGACAGGGGAAGATCGTCTTCTAGGGGAAGGAGATCTGGATTTGCATCTTCTTGGCCTTCGAGACCTTTCCCTTTTTTCTCTGCTGCTTTCTTTTTCTTCCTTATCCCTCTTATCCTTGTCTTCATCTTGCTTTTTCATAGATGCCAACTTTTCTTGTTCAATTTGTCTCTGTTTTATTTCTTCTTTCTTCAGTTCTAGAAAAGCGGAAGGGATTCCAGCGATGTTTTCTTGTGCACTTAAGAGCAGGGGCCACAGTTCTCCCATAAATTCTCTAGCATTTTTTCCATTCAAAAACCCAGTCAGGTTGATTTGCATCATTTTGGAGTGTGGATTCTTCACTTCCAGCTGGTTGAATATAAACTCAATCACAACATCATCTTCAAACCCAAGGATTTCCGTTACTCGTTTTGTTATCCAAGGCTTTATAACCTCCAAATTTACTTTGCTCATATCCACCTTTTTTTCTAGGCATTCTGCAAATTTCAGCTGCTTCAGTAGCTTCTTCTGTTTGTTGCTGAACCGATTATCCTGTTCTGCACTTGTTCCGCGGAAGAATCCCGCGTCCATCTTGCTGCCTCGCTTGGAGATCGCTCCCTATCCCTGTGGGAAGTTTTTAAATTACTAACTCAATCCTTTAACCTCTTGTAGGTATTTTCAGATTTTCTGTTTTTTCTTGAGCCAGTTTTGGTGCTTTTTGTCTTTCTAGGAGTTTGTCCATTTCATGTAGTTACCTAATTTAGATACACACAGTTGTTCATCTTATTCCCTTTTAATTCTTTTTCCCTGTGAAGTTGGATATCCCCTTTTTCATTTCTCATTTTAGGAATTTGAGTTTTCTCTCTTTTTCATTCTTCATTCTAGCTAAAAGTTTATCACTTTGTTTTATCTGTTTTAAGATCAAACTTTGGTCTGGTTGATTTCCTCTACTGTTTTCCATTCTTTATTTCATTTATTTCCACTGAAATCTTTGTTATTTCCCCCCTCCTGTTTGCCTTGGGTTTTCTCTCCTTTTTCTAATTTCTTTATTATTATTATTATTTTGAAAGATTTTTATTTATTTATTTGAGAGAGAGCTTGCACAAGCAGGGGAAGGGGCGAGGGAAGGGGCAGAGGAAGAGGGAGAAGCAGACTCCCTACTGAGGATGTGGGGCTTGATCCCAGGACCCTGGGATCATGACCTGAGCTAAAGGTAGACTCTTAACAAGTGAGCTACCCCTGCGCCCCTCCTTTTTCTAATTTTTTAAGTTGGAAGATAAAGGTATTGATTCAAGAACTTTCTTTTTTAAAAAATGTTTAGTTTGTGAAGTCAAGTCTGATCACCTGGTCTAGTTATTGCCTGGTTTTACTACTGTAGAGTTACTAGTCTTCTCCTTGCAGTGAATAATCCATCTGTGGGGAAACTATACACTCTTCTGTAGAGGTTTTCTGGTGAGGTAAACACTTGTATATTTTTAAAAAGATTTTATTTTTAAGTGATCTCTACACCCAAAGTGGGGCTCAAACTCATGACCCAGAGATCAAGAGCCACATGCTCTCTACTGACTGAGTCAGGCAGGTGCCCCAAACTGTACTTTCTTTTAAGGCATAAGCTAATAATTAAAAGGTTCAATCTGCTTTGATGTCTAGTATTGGAGATCATAAGGCACCTCATCTTGGGAGCAATTTTTTTTTCTAAAGCAAATCATTTGCATGCGTTTTCTTTTTCTTTCTTTTTTTTTAAAGGTTTAATTAATTTATTTGAGAGAGAGAGAGAACACAGGAACTTGGGGAAGGGTAAAAGGGGAGGAAGAAAAAGAGGGGAAAAAATCCCAACCAGACTCCACACTGAGTGCAGAGCCCTACACGGGGCTCAGTCTCACAACCCTGAGATCATGACCTGAGCTGAAATCAAGAGTGGGTTGCCTAACTGACTGAGCACCCCTGCATGCAACTTCTTAATTAAGCATTTAATGCCCCAGGATAAGTATACAGCATGGGCATTTGTTAACAAATTGACAAAGACTACCCCTCCCAATATTCCTTACTATGATGCCAAGGGGAAAGGAAATTTTGCAGAAAGACCAAGATTCCTCCAGGGCATTCTAGAATTGAGACCTTCATTTCTCCCCTCCTGAGCTACAATGTCAGGATATTTCAGCTGTATTGAGTCAGGCCTGTCTGACATCCTCCATCAGGAAGAGATACCACGTGTCCCCAGGCAGTCGCTTATTAGAGGGAAGGAGAATCTAAACCAAAACCCAGGCTAGATTATCAGGGTGGCAGGGTAACCAGGAACGCTGTCACAGGGTGGGAGGCTGGACACTCCTTCTGACCCAGCCATCCAGGCTCCGTGGAGAAATTTGAGAAACTAAGGCAGAGTGTGTGAATATGAAATAAAGCGCCTATACCCAGGGAGCCCCAGGCATGGAGGGTGGGCTCCACAATAATGGGAAATGGGGATCACTGATCACAATCAGTGGCTCGAGCTCTCCCTCCAATAAGGTAGGTTACTTTCCATTAAAGGAATATGAGGTTATTTGTGCACTGAACTGGTGAAGCTGGCCATTCCAGTTGCACTGTTTGTTTGTTTGTTTTAATGTGGCCACTTTAATTGATTTACTTTTATATCATGTGGCATACCTAGAAAAAGATTGGCTTCTAAAATAAGATGGAATTCTGCTTATTTGGTTTTACACACGTTATAATCAGATAGGGTCTGCCTGGTTTAGATCTCCATATTTAACAACACCTGAGGCAACTCTTTATAAAATCCAAAAACGGTTTGCTGACTACAGAACACAGGTTTCTAGCAATAACTCTAACTGGAGAGTCTACAAAACATCTAAAAAGCCAACCAATTAAAATCACTCATTTAAATAAATGGATGCCTCTGAAGAATTCAGGTGGAATCCTTTGATGCCAGGAACAAACCAGCACAGAAGTCCGTGGAAGGAAGGAATGAACAAACGAAACACTGAAGATACTGCATAATAACTCAAAACCTCTGCCCTGGGGCACCTGGTATGAAGCACTGGGTCTGTGCGGGATGGTAAGTTCCTCACACCCAAAAATATAAGGCCCATGACTCAGCAACAGTAAGACTTTGAGCTAGGAGAATACAATTAGAAAAGGCAGACAACCAAAATTGTTTCCACATTTTCTTTGTACAGAAGTTTTTTAAAAAGAAAGAAAAACACTCCATTGACATTTTGTGGCTACCAGCTTTTTTTTTTTTTTTTGAGGGTTCCTGGCCCAAATTTTCACTCTTTGCATGGTCTAGAAAGCCTTCAGCTGAAATTTTTAGTTTAAAGTACACCAGATCTATAGTGTCCCAGACACCTGGCAGAAGCAAGAAGGAATGTACCCTCAACTAAAGCCTAGAGGAAATCTGACCGTGAAACTCAAAGATGAGTGAACAACCCCAAATCACAAAACACACAAGGAAACAAGCCATCATGGGTAAGATTCAGCAAAACAAATGAGCCAGTCCTATAAAGACTTCAGATATGGGAATTATCAGATGATGGCCAGATAAAATACAGGGGCACCCAATTAAATTTGAACCTCAGATAAGTAATAAGTAAATTTTAAGTATAAATATATCCCATGCACTATTTGGGACATACTTACACTAAAAATGTGTTGTTTGCCTGAAATTCAAATTTAACTAGGCATTCTGTATTTTTAATTGTTAAAATATGGCCTTACAGACTATAAAGTAAATAGGTCTAATATGTTTGAGAAGTAAAAGAAAGACATGGAAAGGTAAGTGATAAACAAGGAAACATCAGAAATGACCAGATAGATATGAACAAGGAACAAATAGACCTTTGAGAAATGGAAAAAAAATAAAAAATAAAAACTAAATGGAAGAATTTGGGGTAAATTTATTGATGCCGCAACTTTGATACACACATAAAAAGTTGGATTGTTGGATACATAGAGTAGATGGGATAGATATGTGAGAAAGTAAGTATAGCAAAATGTTAATTGTAGAATATGCAACTGGGGTAAGTATATGGGAGTTTAGTGTAAAATTCAACTTACCTGTATTTTGAAAATTATCATAATAAAATATCCAGGAAAAAATCTGAAAAGTTAAGCAGGATAATGGACAAAATTTAAATACTGACCTAGAGAATAAATCTGAAGGAATTTCAAAGAATGCAGCCCAGGAACAAAAATGATAGAGACTATGAAAGACTAATTAAGATACGTGTTAGTGAAGTGAGACATTGCCATCTGTCCTAACAGAGTTCTAGAAGGAGATAATGGAAAGAGGGAGAGCCAACATTCAAAGTAACAGTGGCTGAGGATTTTTTGTAACTGATGAAAGGCAGTAATCCACATATTTAGGAATTCCAGTAAATTCCAAGAAGAATAAGTAAAAAGAAATTTATTTTGCACTAAAGGAATTTCCAAAGGATATGTCTCACAAAAAAACAAAAACAGTGCTAGTAAGAAGATCTGAGATGTGGGTAATTCTAAACAAACCCTGGTTGGCTACAAAACAGTGATAATGATGTTTGATGTATGGGATTAATAAAACCCAGCAAGGTAGAAAAAAGTGGTTGGCCCATGGTAATAATGTAAGCTTGAGTTACTGGAGTTAAAATATTATTTGAAGTTTAAAGATATTAATTACCTTTAGATTTTTTAAATTATTTATTTTTTTTTTTTAAGATTTTATTTTTAAGAAATCTCTACACCCAACATGGGGCTCAACCTTACAATCCCGAGATCTGGAGTCACACACTCCACTGACTGAGCTAGCCAAGTGCCCCTATCATTAGATTTTTAAAAGGTAGGTAGGCAAGTTAATATTACAAGGGTAACTAACAACTATAAGAAAAGAATTTTAATTCGTATCTTTAAAACCAGCAAAGAGGGGCACCTGGGTGGCTCAGTCTGTTAAGTGTCCACCTTCGGAGCCCCAGGATCAAGCCCCACATCCAGCTCCCTGCTCAGTGGGGAGTCAGCTTCTCCCTTTGCTCCTCACCCCACTTATGCTCTCTCTATCTCAAATAAATAAATAATCTTAAAAAAAATAAAACCAGTAAAAAGTAAAAAATAGACTTTTTAACCTGATTTATTTTTTTCCAGATAAAGAAAGAAATCCGAAGATATCAGTAATAATAAATGTAAATAGATTGGGTAATACAGTTAATAATGACAGATTTCCACACTGGATAGATCTGTCCAGTTCCTTCCCCCAGCTCATCATTCCGTTGTATATGCTACCAGAACCTAATTCTAATTAATGCATGGTGTGCCACCGTTAAGAACAGAAGCTCTAGAATCTGCCCAAACTAAGGTTGTGTACCCTACTCTGCAATTAATTAGCTGAGCAACATTGGCACTTAGTTAAACCTCTTTAAGTCTCTGTTCATCATCTATAGAGTGGGGTTAATGGATGGGACATACCCACATCACAGAGTTTTTTTAAGATTAAATGAGATAATGTAAAATTCTGAGTACAATGCCTGTACAGATTAACTATTCAGTAAATGCCACTAGTCTAATCTATTATTTCTAAACAATTATAGAGACCAACTAAAACAAGCCACATATATTACAGAGAGAAAGCAAAGAAGAAATCTGTGGTCTCCACCCTAAGCTAAGACCTGGCAATTTTTGTTGATCCTTCCATGTATCTTTTTTTTTTAGTTTTTTTTAAATTAATGTGGTATCATTAATTTACAGTGTTATATTAGTTTCAGGTGTGTAATATAATGATTCAACATTTCTGTACCTTTCTCAGTGTTCATCAAGATAAATCCCCTTCGCTTATTTCACCCATCCCTCCACTACCTCCTCTCTGGCAACCACCAGTTTGTTCTCTGTATTTGAGTATGGCTTCTTTTGGAGTGCTTGGGTGACTCAGTCGGCTAAAGTGTCTGCCTTTGGATCAGGTCATGATCCCAGGACCCTGGGATCAAGCCCCGCATTGGACTCTCTACTCATCAGGGAGTGGTGGGGTGTCTGCTTTTCCCTGGGCCCCTCCCCTCCACTCATGCTCTCTCTCTTGCACTCTCTCTCTCTCTCTCTCTCAGATAAATAAATAAAATCTTGGGGCGCCTGCGTGGCTCAGTCGGTTAAGCGTCCGCCTTCAGCTCAGGTATTGATCCCAGGGTCCTTTGTTCGAGCCCCGCATGTGGCTCCCTGCTCAGTGGAGAGCCTGCTTCTCCCTCCCCCTCTGCCTGCCACTCCCCTGCTTGTGCTCTCTCTCTCTCTTTTTCTCTTTCAAATAGATAAATAAAATCTTAAAAAAAATAAATAAATAAAATCTTTTTTAAAAAGTGTTTTTTGGTCTCCTTTTTTTCCTTCATTCTTTGTTTTGTTCTTAAATTTCACATGAGTGAAACTATATGGTATTTATCTTTCTCTGACTTATTTCACTTAGCATTATACTCTCTAGGTCCATCCATGTTGTTGCAAATGGCAAGATTTCATTCTTTTTTATGGCTGAGCAATATTCCATTGTATACATATACGACATCTTCTTTATCCATTTATCAACTGATGGATACTGGGTTGTTTCCATATCTTGGTTGTTGCAAATAATGCTGCAATAAACATAGGGGGGCACATATGTTTTTGAATTAGTGTTTTTGTTTTCTTTGGATAAATACTCAGTAATGTAATTACTGGCTTATATGGTAATTCTATTTTTAATTTTTTGAGGAACCTCCATACTACTTTCCCCAGTGGCTGCACCAGCTTGCATTCCCACCAACAGTGTAGGACGGTTCCCCTTTCCCCACATCCCTGTCAACATCTGTCATTTCCTGACTTGTTAATTTTAGCCATTCTGACTGGTGTGAGGTGGTATGTCATTGTGGTTTTAATTTGCATTCCCCTAATGAGTAATGATGTTGAGCATCTTTTCATGTGTGTGTTGGCCATCTGTATATCTTCTCTGGAGAAATATCTATTCTGGTTCTCTGGCCATTTTTAATTGGATTATTTGGGTTTTTTGGTGTTGAGTTGTAAAAGTTCTTTATATATTTTGGAAACCTTCTATTTATCTATCATCTAGCTCTCCTGTTCCTCAAACTTCTACCATATTCTTTCTAAACCTGTACCTCTTCTCAAGAACTCTATCCCTCTCAGCATATGATATTGCCTCCTACTCTATAGAGGAAATTGGGATTATTAAGAGTGAAAACCCCAAATTTCCTACCCCCATACCAACTGACTTCTTTCCATGGAGTTTATTCCCCCTTCAGAAACTGCTCCTTCTGGGGCGCCTCGGTGGCTCAGTCGGCTAAGCATCTGCCTTTGGTTCAGGTCATGATCCCAGGGTCCTGGGATCGAGCCCCACATCGGGCTCCCTGCTCAGCGGGAAGCCTGCTTCTCCCTCTCCCACTCCCCCTGCTTGTGTTCCCTCTCTCGCTGTGTCTCTCTCTCTGTCAAATAAATAAATAAATTCTTAAAAAAAAAAAAAGAAACTGATCCTTTCATCTGTGATTTGGAGACAATTCATCTCATCAATTCAGAGATCTGGGCTCATCACACCCCCACCTCCGTCTCTTGCCTCTCAACTTACAGAAATGCTCAAACTCAGTCACCTTACAAAAAGTCAAGACAAAACAAAACACTATCCCTCTTTGACCCTTAGTACACCTGTGGCTATGGACCCTTTCTCTGGCCCCTCAAAGCCAAACTATTCCTTAAGAGAATAGTTTACATTCATTATATTTACTGCTAAATAGCACTGGCTGCCACAAAATAGGACTAGCACTCCCATTTTTATGAATGGTATACCTGAGACTTAAAGAGATGTGTTTTTTCTGGCTTAAGCAACTAAAATGTGACATAATCAGGATTGGAACCCCGGTCTATGCGAATGCAAGTCACGTTATTTGCATCCCATCAGTAGTTCCCAAATCTGGCAGGGCGTCAGAGTCATCTAGAGTCCTTAAAAAATATAGATTCTTAGGTCCCAGCCCTGATCTACCACATCATAATCTGATAAAGAGGCCAGGAATCTGTTCCAAGCTCCTTGGGTGGGTCGGATACAGCCAGTTTGACCCGTCTTCTGTGCATTGCCTCTCATCCTCAACTCCCGGTTTGGCTTCACATTTCAATCCTCAAATCCAGTTGCTCCCAGAGACCTCCTTGTGGCAAGATCCACCAGACACTTTCCAATCGTCTTCTTAGTGGAATTTTTAATAGCATTTGACAAGCTGACCAATTTCTAGCCTTTCTTTTACTTCCAAAATACCATACTCTACTCTTGGCTTTCCTTCCTTTTTTCTGATTTTCCTTCTCTGTGATCTGCCCACCTCTGGCCACCTTCTAAATGTTGGCACACCCACCTCGGTTTTAACTTCACCCTCTTCTCACCCTAAATGCTGTGTCTGGGTGATCTCATCCACACCCATGGGTCTAATTGCTGTTTATGTATTAGTGACTCCCAAACTGGCATTTCTAGACTTGCTCGTGGCTGCTGCATCTGTAAGTGCATAAACGAGAAATTGCCAGTCGAGTATCACTTGGGTCCCTTAGAACTCAACAGGTCCATAATGGAATTCACGATCTTTCTCAAACAACCTGCTCCCAGGTCTGACTTCGCAGGTATATTAGCCCAGACTGCCCTAACAAAATGCCACAGACTGAGTGGCTTAAACAACAGAAATTTATTTTCTCACAGTTCTGGAGGCTCGAAGTCTGAGATCAGGGTGCCAAGAGCTGGGTTCTGGTGAGCTCTCTACCTGGCTGACGCTGACGGATGGCTGCCTTCTCACTGCGTGCTCACATGACCTTTCCTCAGCCTCTCAGTGTTTTCTTCTTATAAGGCCCGGATTCGGACCCCACGCTTATGACCTCACTTAACCTTAATTATATCCTAAACTCCCTATCTCCAAATACAGTCACATTGGGGGTTAGAGCTTCAGTAAATGATGGGGCAGGGAGGGTGAACAAAACACTGAGTCCATAACAACAGATCTGCAACTCGTACTGTCCCACGGGCCTCAAACTCAGAAGGGCCTTGCGCTTGGAGTTGAATGCTCTGCATTAGTTGTTTTGAAATTTTTAATAACTTTATTTTTTATCTTATGAGGTTTTTTTTAAGATTTATTTATTTATTTATTTTAGAGAGAGAGAAGAGCATGCGTTGGGGGACAGAGGGAGAGGGAGAGAGAATCTGAAGCAGACTCCACACTGAGCACGAGCCGGACACAGGGCTCGATCTCGCGACCCTGAGATCGTGACGCTGAAATCACAACCTGAGTTGAAGACCAAGAGTCTGACACTTAACCAACTGCACCATCCAGGCACCCCTGAATGTATGCTTTATAAGTGGAGTCCTATGAGACAGTGGAGCACGCAGGTTGGCTCATACTCCATCCTGCCTCACGCTACCTCCCTGCACCCCTGGGGTAGCTTCTCAGACTCTTGCTCCTGCCCTTAGCACCCATGGCCTTTCTTCTCCATCTCCTGGGACTGCTGCCACCTTCTGTCCCCACTGGTGGGATCCTTGGCCCGGATGCAGGGAGGATCGGACATGTGGACACTGTGGTATCTTGGGACGGGACATGGCAATGGCTGTTGCCGCCCCAGGTTGGCAGTGCTGTGGCACAATCAGGGGGCAACTTGGCAGCAAGTCGCTTTGCCCATCCCTGTCCAGGTAGCTAGTGCATCCTGGCATGGAGTAACAATATTCTTAGGGGTCACCCATCTGCTGGGGGTTGGGACTGAGGCCTCATGAAAAAGGGAGATGCCTGGCTTGAGTTCTGGGGGCGTCTGCCCGTGATTGGCAGGAGGCCTAACTCAGCAGCTCTGTGCTCCGTCTTGAGGTAAGGGCCCCAGGAGTCTGTGAGGGCCTGCACCCACCCTGTGCGTGTCCCTGTCCTTGAGAGAGTGTGACGTTACATGGGAAACAAAGCTCACCGTGACAAGTTGAGAGAATGAAAGAAAGGAAAAAGAGTTTTTCTGCATTTTGACACTAAGACACTAGGTTGAAAGTTATGTCTGTTTATGTTCTTTAAATGATAACATTCGAGTAGGGCATTGGGTCAAGATGACAACAATCACATACCTAAGAAGGAAAGTCCTTAAAATAATTAAACAAAAAGGAGAAAAAAATAAACTGAAGGTCACTGCTAGTCTTACCATTACGAAGTCTATTTGGGCCAACACAGGACAGGGTAGCAAGTCCATTGACACATAGCCTGGTAGGTGGCTCAGAAGTGGACCGCCACCTCGAGTCTCAGACCTGCCTATGGCATTATTGATTCTTGGCATTACAGTTTACACACACATTATTCAATTTTTATGCAGAGTATTGTAAGCTTGTACTTTAAGTCCGTAATTCTATTCCCTGGGTTTTTAAATATAAATTAAAATTTTGACATTTTGACATTTAGGGGCCCTGCAATTTCATTTTGCCATGAGCCCTGTAAATTATGTCACTGGCCCCAACTGCTGATCCTTTTTCCTTGTCTCAGTCAATGATGTCATCAATCCAGCCACCCAGGCCAGAAATCCCGGAGTTGTCCTTGACTTTTCCTTCCCTCCTATCCACTTACAAAGAACTCTGTTGTTCATTTTCTAGATATTTCTAGCATCCTTGTTTCCAAATGCCACTGACCAGTTCATATAGGTAACAGAAATTTAAAATGAGGGGCGCCTGGGTGGCTCAGTTGGTTAAGCCACTGCCTTCGGCTCAGGTCATGATCCTGGAGTCCCGGGATCGAGTCCCGCATCGGGCTCCCTGCTCGGCAGGGGGTCTGCTTCTCCCTCTGACCGTCTTCCCTCTCGTGCTCTCTGTCTCTCATTCTCTCTCTCTCTCTCTCTCTCTCAAATAAATAAATAAAATCTTTAAAAAAAAGAGAAATTTAAAATGATCCCATTTTTAATTAAGCCCAAGATACTCTTTTTCCCATCAGTAAGAAAGAAACCACAGCTCATGGTTAGTGCATCATCTGGGGTGCCTATTGTTATGGACGTGACACCAGATGGGTGACAGTGGAAGATATTGTCTAAGGACACTAATGAATGTTTAAAAGACCACCAGTGACCAGGGAGCATCCAGGACCTATAAAGATATAGCTGAGACACTTAAAAAAAGAAAAGAAATCAGTCAAGGGACACCAGTGCTTTTTAAACTAAAATAGAACTTTGTAGAATAATATGATTTTTTTAAGACCAACATTTATTAATCACCTTCCAAACTTCCCTCACCAACTGTAGGGACCCCTGAAGCTGTCTAGGGCAGGACAGGAATTTCAGAGTAGAGAAAGGCAAGATGGTCACCATGAATATTTGTGAGGTGTTTAAAGTGTCCTTTTATGGGCCAGTTGGCAAGTGGTTGATGGGTGTGTCAGGTTGGCATAAAAGTGTAGAATGGCAACCAAAAAAGTCACCCACAGAATGCTCTTCCCAAACATCACTTTCTCCACGTCTCCTGTCAAACAGCCTTCAGTAAGGTCCCGAAGTTTTACAGGTGAAAGCCCAGCCTGTTTAGGAAGATCTTCAAGACTCTCCACTCATGCCCTCACCTTACTGCTCACAGTTCGTGCCACTGGTCCTCAGCACGCAGCCGACACAACCATCGAGCCAATTTCCTTGCTGTCATCCAGCATTGCCCCTCCTGCACCCACCTCAGAAATGTCTTCCGTCATTTCACAGTACTCATGCCATCCATCTGAACTTCTGCCTTCGCTTTTATTTAACAAACACTGAAATAACCTTACTATGCATAAGCATTATTTAACTGCTGTACATATATTTCTTACTTCAATCTGCACAGCATCCCCGTGACAGAAGGACTATTACCCATTGACAACTTATAGATGAAGTTAACCAACTTTGCCACAGAGCCAGAATTTGAGCCCAAACATCTGCTCTACCTGCTCTAGATCAGAGTCTATATAACAATATAACAATGTAACGATATTACATTTTATGCATTATATACATTATCATGTGGGGATCAGTTCATGCAATAGCATATGCGCCATGGTTCAATATAGCACATTGGAAACTGCTCTGGGTATCTTAGGCAGGAAGGGAATTTAATTCAAGGAATTAAGTGCTTACAAGATTGTTTGAGAGGTTGGAAAAGTAGGCTTTAGGTTGGACTTTGGGGATAATTCTCAGAATGACTCCGTAGAATGACCCTCTGTTTTTCCCAAAAAAGCAAGCTGAGATGATGTCTGAAAATGCTTCACTGCTCACTTAACCCGGAAACCCCCACAAAATTGTGCAAATCAAGAGGTTCAAATCTTCGTGTTGACTTCAAGAACACCCGTGAAACTGGGGGGCAGTTTAAAAATTAAGGGATATGCATATGTGCAAAGTCCCCACATCTCTGAAAGACATCACTTTACAGAAGACATGTGAGCCATTCCATGGTTACAGTGGTGAGGCTGGTAAGTGTGCCGAGGCCAAACAGTGGGACCGGACACAGAGTCGGTGGCCCGAAAAGAATGCTGAAATTTTGTTCCACATACATAAAAATGCAGAGAGTAACACTGAACGTAAGGATTTGGATGTAGATTCTCTGGCCATTGAGTTCATCCAGGTGAACAAGGCCCCAGGATGCGCTGCTGGGTTTACAGAGCTCCTGGTTGTGGATTAACACTTGAGCTCCTCCTGCCACATGGAGATGATCCTGACTGAAAAAGAGCAGATTGTTCCTAAACCAGAAGAGGAGGTTGCACAGAAGAAAAAGATCCCAGAAGAAAGTGAAGAAACAAAACTTATGGCTTGGGAACAAATTCAGCCGGAAGCGTAAAAGCACGAAACCAGAGTTAATCCTCTGAGGGAACAGTGACTTTGCCTTGATCGAGAGCTTTGGGAATCGGGACACTGCCATCCAGAACTCAGGCTCTAGGACAGACATTGTTGACATTTGGGGCAGGATAAATCTTTGTCGAGGGGGCTGTCCTGAGCATTGCACAATGTCAAACAGCATCCCTGGCTTCTGCCCGCTTGGAAGCTGATGGACGCCGTCTGTCCTGACAATCAGAAATGTCTCCAGACTTTATTAAATGGCCCTTGGGCACAGAATAGCCCCTGGTTGAGAACCACTCCTTCAAAATAGCATAATCTTAGCTTCAGTCAGTTCAGGAAGCTGCTGTCGTATTATTTCCAGGCCCAGCAGGCTCAGCTGTGATCTGTGGATCAGCACCACCCCTGGAAGTCGGCTCCAAAGCCACGCCCACCGCTGCTAGTGTGGATCCTGACTCGCAAAACCAATGCCTCTGCCTCTTTAACGCCATTTCAGATTCAGTTCTCGCATGAAGGCGTCTGATTGATGGAACCCAAATCACACCAGACCCCAAGCTGCAAGGGAGTCTGGGAGTGCCATGTTAGCCTTTCTCTTTTGCAATACCAACGAGGCTCCCTGGAAGGAGGTCGAAATAAGCATTGAGAGATTCAGTCTACTGCATCCGCCACAGCATGTAATTTTTTGTTCTTGGCAAATGAACCAGACAAGATGAGAATGTTCATCTATTTGAGAGGAAGTGTTTTTATAGTTGTCCTGGATTAAAAAAAAAGAGTCCAAGAACACTCTAAAAATGTCCATTATTAGGAAGAAGATAAATTCCAGCACGTGGCATTTTATCGCTCATTGTCTTAGTCATCCAACATGAATATGCGATTAGTCATCCCAACATGCCTGCAATTTCATTTTACATATGTGTATTTTTTTTGCCCTGAGAAGCTGCAAGTTCTTCCAAGGGTAGGACTGTGTACTCCCCAAATGCTTGAACATAATTGTAGGTATATTGTGGACATTCAGTAAGAATCACCTAAGCATTTTTAAAATTAAGTTTAACTGATTTCAGAAACAGTCAGAAGTATTCCTACCACTGCTTTATAGCACAGACCCAAGATTCTTTTCTATCTCTTAGGATCATTTTCTTAATCTCATAACTTTGAAACCTTAGGGGACCTTTCACCTACCAGTTGTTGGCATTGAATCTGAACTGAGAAACATATTGAAGGTGAGAGTTTAAGGACTACACCCATGTTCTCCTCTGAAATATGCACTGCTGTTACTATTTCCCCCCACCGTGGAATAACAGGGGTGAGATTACCTTCTGCCTGAAATGAGAGCAGCAACCAAAACAGACAAAATACGAGACACAGTGGTTTTCAGGACACTGGACATTAGACACCAGGCAGCCATCCCTGTGAGAGTGGGGGAAAAAACCAGGGAGGGCCTCGATTGCCTCAGGTCACTGCCTTGAGAGAGTTCCCAGGCAGGACAAGGGGGAGGGCAACTGCGAGAGCCCAGGAGATCCCCCAGGTCGGGTGGAGGTGCCAAGAGTTACCAAAGAGGAGAGAGCTACACAGAGAGACGGCCAGGGATGTGCAGAGCGTCCTCCCTGAGTCTTTAGCTGACTACTGCTGAGCAGCCCATGAGGACGAGGAAACTGTCTGAGGGCAGGGAAAGAACCAACCGTAAGATGAATGGCAACAGTGCCCCGGTGCTCACACAGGAGCAGGACTCTGTTTCCACAGCCAGAGCAGAAGCCTGCTGAGTCACAGGCATGGGGTAATCGGAAGGGCTTGGCCTCAGTAGTGGGGAACAATTAGCTCTAGACTGAGTGGTCCCGACCCTCCTAATGAATCATAAAAGGAAGACCTGAGGGGCGTGTGGGTGGTTCAGTTAAGCATCTGCCGTTCGCTCATGTCATGATCTCAGGGTCCTGAGATCGAGCGCCCAGTCAGGCCTCCTGCTCAGTGAGGAGCCTGCTTCTCCCTCTGCCCCTCACCCCACTCGTGCTCTCTCTCTCTCTCCTCGCTTTCTCTCTCTCCAAATACCATAAATAAATAACCTTCAAAAAAAAAAAAAGACCCGAAAAGGATCAAACTGTGTCCAACAACCTAACTACATTCCAGAACAAAGGTCAAGAATGTTACAGTAATACAGAAATATCTGGCACATAATAAAGTAACATTTATGATGTCTGACATTCAATTAAAAAAATTACCAATCATACTAAAGGAGAAGGAAAATATGACCCATAATACAGAGATAAATCAATCAAAACTGATGGAGGACTGACGTAGATGCTAGAATCAGCGAGACGAGACATGAAAATGGGTATTACCCACTGCGTCCAGATGTTCAAAAAGTTAAGTGGAGACATTTGCTGGCCTTCTTCCTTCTTTGTCTTCTGAATCATTCAGTCCAAAAACAATTAGTCGGACCACACGAGGTAGGTACCTGTGGTGGGGCCTGGGGCTGGGGGCAACATGGTGCCTGAGTGCTGGCAAGGTGAGAAAGACCCTGCGCATCGTGGGGCATCGGTAACAGAAGACAGATTAACACAGAGGGGTGGATTCCCGAAGTAAATAACTGAGGAAAATGGGAATCAGCTTTCTCATGATCAGGGAAGGGAATTACTAAGTAGAAAGGTAAAATATCAGATAAATTAGAGGAATTGATAAAGAATATATATATATATATGTATATATATATATATATATATAGCGAGAAAGAGAGATGGATAATAAAATGAATATGGTATGGAATATATGTGCATGTGTATAATACATACATACATACATCCCCCTAGCTCTGGTCTACCAAGAGAGTCTGGGAGCATCCTCACCTCAATATAATGGATATACTTCTAACTGGAGGTCAAAGAAGAGATATGTCCATAGAGGAGAAACCTCAGCTCCAGCTATAGGTGGTCATTTGAGCAACTTTTCTTCAAAGAATGTCTTTAATCTTTACAAGTCATAAAGACAAATCAAACACGACTTTTCCACACTCAAAATTTTATTTTTACAGACATTAACTTATGTATCACCACATAAAAATGATAAAACAAATAAAGTGTGGGCTTTGAGTTAGTCATGGGATCCAGTTTCAGCTCAACATTTACTCATTTTATGACCCGGGGGATCATTCGATCTCTCTGAGCCTCAGTTTTCTCAGATGTAAATAAATATACTTATTTTCAGGGTTTTAGTGTCATTAATTAGATAGTGTATATTCCTACAGTGCCTGGCATAAAACAAACACTCCGCAAATGGTAGCCATTAGCACATTTGTGTGTGGTATAAAGTGGGGCAGGTTTTTATTATTTATGGTTGAACAGGGAAGGGACAAGGGGTGGCAAAAGAAGTCAGAGCAGAAAATACCAGATAATTCAGACAATGATTATTAAGTAGGAACCGGATGCCTGGAGGGAAAAAGACATTCCAGAGAGCAGGGAGGATGGGAGCAGAGCTCAAGATGGGTGACAGCAGATGTATAGGCAACATCACCATCTGGGTCCTAGCTGAATCAAGGAGCGATAAGAAGGTGTGTGGAGGGAAGAATGTCAAGGCGATTTATGCCAGGTTGTATAAAGTTTCAACCAAAAGCCAAAGGAAGCCACAACAATTTTGGTCATTATCGTGTAGCGATAGAATCTTGTATTTAAGATTTATAGCCCACTAGACCATTCTAGGTCTAGATATCGCTTAATCAAGAGTACCCCTCTGGTTTAGAGAGTTACTCATTAGATCTTGCTGTGACGGAGCCAGGAGGCCTCCAGCCGCTCTTGGTTTCGCAAGTTGAACCCTGCTTTAAGTAGTTGCTTGCTGAGGACAACTGAAGAGTGAGAGAGCTATGCTAACATGAATAAATGTTTTGTTCATGGGAACTCCCTGGGGGTGTCTCCCCCGTATTCTCCAGCAGGAAAGATCCTGATGGGCAGCTCCCAGATGAGCTGACACATACACAGCTAAAGCACCTGAGAGGAATGCAGATTCAGGAGAAACAACACACATAAGGAAAAAATATGGTTCTAAAAGGTTGAAATGAACTGGAATTATTTAATGATAAAATGTGGTGAGGCAATAACCTGGCTCTCACTCAATGAGGCACATAAAGGAATTTGTAAAAAGAATGCATATTGCTTGACCAAAATCTCAGAGATTTGCGATTTTGATATAACACTTCCTTTGGCTCTAGACAGAAGTGTTTCCGTGATGTTGCTTGTGCAGTGGGACTTAAAAGATACTGCAAGTCCAAAGGCCCGGACCTCAAAACAATGGAGATTTAAAATTAGCTTTAGGGGCACCTGGGTGGCTCCGTGGGTTAAAGGCATCTACCTTCGGCTCAGGTCACAGTCCCAGGGTCCTGGGATCAAGTCCCGTATTGGGCTCCCTGCTTTTTCTTCTCCCTCTGCCTCTGACCCCCGGCTTGTGTTCTCCTCTCTATCTCTCTCTATCTCTCTCAACTAAAAAAAAATTAGCTTTAATGTCCCATAAAAGGTGGAAATTTATTCCCCCCTTCCAGAAGGGTTGCACTGGAATTGGGCACTGTTTCTCAATCAATGTGTCTTGCCACTTGTGTTTTTAGGGCTATTTATAATGTCCCTATCATCATTTTGCAAAATTCCACCCAGGAGGACAGAGTAGAGGTTGTAACTATTGTAGAGAGAGAAAGGGAGAATGTACAGATTTAACGAAAAGAAAAAAAAAGGCCTACGTGGAAGATTAGAGACTGGAATTGACAACTGAGAAAAGCAATGAAATCAGCTTTTCCTAGAAACTGTTGAAAAATACAATAAACGTTCATTTGTAAAAGTTAATGAGTTTATTAAAATGAGTTAATTAAAGCTATCCTAGGCACTAGGGATATAGTAATAAAACAAAATACCTGCCCTCCAGGAGCTCCCAGCTCCACGGGAAATCAGACATGCACACAAAGAACTCTAATACTATGTGTAGGGCCTCTAACAGAGGGGCGTTTGAGGCATGGGTGTAGGGAGGAAGGAGCAACCAACTGCCCAGAGAAGTCAGGAAGGCCTAAAATCACAGAGCACCTGGACGAGGACATGGGAAAATGAGGCAGGATCCACCAGAAATACAGAAGGCAAGGAGAGTCGCTATCTGCAGAGGCAGAAGGGCCTGCAAGATCTTTGGGGGAGCTCCATGGTTCAGAGTGGCTAATTCTTCGGGTGGGTGGTGGGGAATGGGACAAAAGAGGTTGTACAGGAGTTGGGGTCATGTCAGGCTTGGGTGCAATGTTGAGAAGTTTGTATTTATGGATGTGTACATATGCAGTGAGAAAAAGCTAGAAGGAAACACACCTCTAATATGGTACCCTAGTAAATGTCAAACTAGATTGCTGTATTCAGAACTAGTAGGCATGACCTCTAAGATCGCAGACACTCAAGTCAGTCTGCCCGGGCTCAGGTCCCAGCTCTGAGACTTACAAACTGCAAGCCCTCAGACAAGTTACTTAACCTTTCTATGCCTCAGTTTTCTCATCTGTAAAATGAAGGGACCATACGTAATACCAGTCTTACGGGATTGTGTAGAGTAAAAGAACTAGTATGGAGAAAGGGCTTGCAGTTGTGCAAATGATCTCCCCATCTTAATCATGTCCCCACTCTGCCTACCTGGATTTCCATTGTAATGGTTGGAGAATCTCATGAAATTTAGGATTTCTCATCCAACTCCTAATCTTCATAAAAGATGAATTCTTTCAGATGTGAATCAAGTCCTGTTCCTTAGTAGCTGATGGTAGCACAAGGCAGGAAGATGGGTGGATCTGCATGTACATGTAGGCCAGATACTCTGTGGGCTTAGCAGAAGATGTTTCATAGTGAAACACAGCAAGCTTCAAGGGACTCTTCAAAAGCAACTCAACCTGTGCAACCACGTTCCAAGAGGTGTGGCTCCTCATGCAGAAAAAGCCAACATTCACACATATGGATACATTTTGAAGCTCCATTGAGTGGTGCATGGTGACTGTGGCCACATGCATTTCAATCCATTAATTGCCACCTCCATGGTTTACCTTCCCCTTGTCGAGCTACCACCCGCAGGGCCCTTTTGAAGACCCTGAACTTCCCCTCAAGCACATTTATTTCAGCCCTTCACGTAGCAGCTTAATCCATACAATCTTTCATAAAATCCCACATGTGATTATGGGACCAAGTGGCCACAGATAGCTTTAATTAATGGAAAGTACTTTAGGACAAATACCTAAAGTTAAGTGGTTAGACTTGAACATTAGACAACGCCAGTTTGAAAAAAAACATTGGTTCTTTTTCTAAATGAGTATGTGAAACCTTGACTTGCTTTCACTTCTATGTCCAAACCTCCAGGCATTTTTCCAGGATTCCAGTCTTTGCGTTACTGTTAGAAGCTGCAAGGAATTCTTTTATTCTACCCGAAGTCCTTCTTCCTTCCCACAGGCCTTTCTTCTAGCTGGAGAAGCTTTTCAGCTTCTACCTTTAGGGATTCTCCCCAGTCTGTTCATGATAACTTTAATTTCCTCCTTCTGAGCCCTGTCACCCCCTAAATCCTGGGCACAGATCTCTTTATGAGAGCCAAGGGCACAAACCCTTGTTACCCCACTACCCTCTTCTATTTGACAGCCCCTTTTGGAAACTCACCACAGTGCCTCTTGGAAACCCCTTTTCCAACCCAAAAATGTAAGGTGAACATATTGCTTTGCCCCACATCGGGAATCTTTGTCTCTGGAATTATCTGAGTGTTTTCTCATATCAATAATTATCAGGACTTTGTGCGATGCCCTTCTTTCCTGAGGGCCTGCCTCAGATTCTCAGAAAAAAGAATGGCCATTCCTGTCATTTTCACTATTCTCACTGGTGATAGGCAGAATAATGGCCCCCCTCAAACATGTCCATGTCTGGGATGGTTAGTTTTATGTGTCAGCTTAGCTAGCCTATAGAACCCACTTATTTAATCAAATACTGGTCTAGGTTTTGCTCTAAGGGTATTTTGTAGATGAAGTTATCATTTACAATCAATTGACTTTATAAAAGTAAAGGAGATTACCCTCCATAATGTTGATGAGCTTCATCCAATTGACTGAAGGCCTTAAAGTAAAAAACTGAGGTTTGCCAGGGAAGAAATTCTATAAAACAGTTATTCAAGTCACAAAGTTCAAGGGGTGGCAAATTCAAATCTGATCCAGAAGACTCAAGCCCTGATGCATAAGCGTTCTGGGACAGAAAGGATATAGCCATCCTCAGCCACAGAGTCACAGTTCATTCATTTATAAAAGATGTATTAAATATCTACAGTGATTCCAGGGCCAGGACAAAGCCCTGGGCAGTAGTTTCAATTGAGGACAGTCCAGTATAATGCCAGAATCAACTAGAATTGAGGGAGAACAGTGTTGAGTTTTGGGAACTAGAGACTAGCAAGAAGAGTCAATTAGGCTGAGGTTCAAGGCTGGGCTTCACCCCCAGGAGACTCCCTGGACAGGAGGCTGGTGTTGCAGCTGGATTGCTTACAGAAAGTTTCTGAGAAACTTGCAATTTCATCCCCTCCCTCATCCACAGCCCCCAGCCCACTGTACTGCAGGTTTAGGTCCCCAACCCCCATCCACTGATGTAAAGAGCACTCTGAACAGGCTTGCTTTTGCAGGCTTGAGAGAGGGCTGTAGGGGAGAGAGAGTCTTATAGAAATAGTCCCCTATTTCTATTCTAGAAATCTGTTGTTGGTAACAAATTGCCCCAAATTTATGGTGTAAAATAACCATTTTATCATGCTTGTAGATTATGTGGGCCAGGTATTCAGACAAGACCCAATGCTCCAGCATGCATGGGACCTCAGTGGAGGATTTAAATGATTGACAGTGACTCATATGGCTGAGGGCTGGAATCATTCACTTACGTGTCTGGTGTCTATCCTGGGAGGACTCAAAGGCTGGGCTTAGCTGGGACTGTCAACTGGAGCCTCTCCATGTCACTGGGCTTATCACAACATAAGGGCTGAGTTCCAAAAGTGAGTATGCTGGAGAGCAAGGATTCTAAAGAGCAAGAAGCTGCTTGGCCTTTACTGACCTCACAACCAAGGTCAAGTGGTTTCACTTCTACCTCATTCTACTGGCCACAAGTGAGTCAAGGAAGTCAGCCCAGATTCAAGGGGAGGAGAATTAGACTCTACTTCTCTCAATAGAGTAGTGACACATGACGTTGTTAAGGGTGAAAGAATATTTCCCCTACAAGACCAGGAATAAGACGAGGATTTCCCCTCTGGCCACTTCTATTCAATATTATACTGGAAGTTGACAATTAGGCAATAAAATGAAATAAAACAAGTCCAGTTTGGAAAGAAAGAAGTAAAACTATCTCTACTTGCAGATTAAATGATCTTGAATATAAAAAAATCCTGAGGTTGATGAGCACTGGGTGTTATATGTAACAAATTATTGAAACACTACATCTGAAACTAATGACATACTATATGCTGGCTAATTGAATTTAAATTAAAAAAAAATAAAAAATAAAATGAAATCACTTGACCCTAACAGGGTGTCCTGAAGAATAATAAAGTTAAAAAAAATCCTAAGGAATCCATTAAAAAACTAGTAGGGGGCACCTGGGGTGGCACAGTTGACTAAGCATCTAACTCTTGGTTTCAGCTCAGGTTGTGGTCTCAGGGTCCTGAGATCAAGCCCCACATTGAGCTCCACACTCAGATCAGAATCTGCTAAAGACTCTCCTCTCCTCTCCCTCTGTCCTCCCCTACACTCCTCTCTAAAGAAATAAATAAATCTTTAAAAAAAAAAACTATTAGAACTAATGAAGAATCCACAAGTTTTGCAGGTTACAGGATCATATATACAAAAATCAATTATATTTCTATATACTCGCAATGACAATCTGAAAACAAAATGAGAAAATAAAATGAAATAAAATACTTAGAGATAGATTTAACAAAGGAAATGTGAAACTTATACTTGGAAAACTACAAAACATTGTTGAGAGAGATTAAAGACCTAAGTAAATGGAAAGAAATCTTATGTTCATGGGTCAGAAGGCTGAATATTTTTTAAATGGTAATACTTCCCAAATTGATCTACAGATCGCATGAAATCTCTTTAAAATTTCAGCTGACTTCTTGCAGAAATAGACAAAACTGATCCTAAAATACATATGGAATTGGAAGGGACCTGGAATAGCCAAAACAATCTTGAAAAGGAAGAACAAAGTTGGAAGACTTGTGTGTCCTGCTTGCAAACTGACTATAAAGCTACAGTAATCAAGACAGTGTGATACTGGCATAAAGATAAACTTTCAGTGGAATAGAATTGAGAGTCTAGAAATAAACCATACATTTTTAGTCAATTTGCTTTCACAGGGGTGTCAAGACAATCCAATGATGGAAAAGTAGAATAATCTTTTCAACAAATGATACTAGGAAAACTGGATATCTAATGTAAAAGAGTAAAATTGGATCCTTACCTCACACCATATATAAAAATTAACTCAAAATGGATCAAAACCCTAAATGTCAGAGCTAAAACTATAATACTCTTAGAAGAAAACATAGGCATAAATCTTCACGGCCTTGGATTAGGCAATGGTTTCTTAAATACAACCTCAAAAGCACAAACAACAAAAGAAAAAATAAATTAGTCTTTATCAAAATTAAAATTGTTATGCTGCAAAGGACACCATTAAGAAAGTGAAAAAAAACAAGTGACTGAATTGGAGAAAATATTTGCAAATCATATATTTGATAAAGTATTTGTATCTAGAATATATAAAGAAACACTTACAACTCAATAATAAATAGCCAATTAAAAATGGGCGCTTGGGGTGTCTCAGTCGGTTAAGCATCCATTCTTGATTTCAGCTCAGGTCATGATACCAGGGTTGTGAGATTGAACCCCAGGTCCAGCTTTGCATGGGGCTCCATGCTCAGTGCAGAGTCAGCTTGAGATTCTCTGCCCCTCTCCTCTGTCCCTCCCTCCACTTGTATGCATGCTCTCTCTTTCTTAAATAAATAAATAAATAAATAAATAAATAAATAAATAAATAAAATCTTTTAATAAATGGGCAAGAATCTGAATAGGTATTTCTCCAAAGAAGATATACAAATAACCAATATGAATGTTCAACATCATTAGTCATCAGAGAAATGCAAATCAAAACCTCAGTAAGATACCACTTTGCACCCAGTAGGATGGCTATAAGAGAAAAAAAAAAGTGTTGATGAGGATGTGAAGAAACTGGAACCCTTAATACAGTGCTGATGGGAATGCAAATGTATGGGAATGCAAAGCAGAATGCATCTGCTTTGGAAAACAGTCTGGCATTTCCTCAAAAGGTTAAAATATAGAGTAACCATATGACTCAGCAAGTCCACTCTTCAGTATATACCCAAGAAAATGAAAAAGTTTGTTTATGTAAAAATTTGTACAAGAATGTTTACAGCAGCATTATTCATAATAGCAAAATATGGAAACAACTAAAATGTCCATCAGAATGGATGGATGATGAATGGATAAATAAAATGTAGTATATTCATATGGAAGATTATTTGGCCATAAAAAGAGATGAATTTCTAATACTTGCCGCATCATGGATGAACCTTGAAAATATCATGCAGAAGGAAAGAAGCCAGTCATTAAAAACACGTATTGTGATTCCACTTATATGAAATGTCCAGTGTAGGCAAATCTATAGAGACAGAAATTAAATTAGTGGTTGCTTAGGGCTGGGTCGGGGGAAGAGATGATTTCTGGATAAGTCAGGATTTTTTGGGAGGGGATGATAAATGTTCTAAAATTGATTGTAGTGATGGTTGTACAAATCTGAATGTATTGAAACTACCATACACTTTAATTCTTTTCTTTTTCTTCTTAAGAGAAGGAGTAGGGGGAAGGGCAGAGGGAGAGAGAGATAGAGGATCTTAAGCAGGCTCCACAGCCAGTGTGGAGTCCAATGTGGGGCTCAATCTCACAACCCTGAGATCATGACCTGAGCCAAAATCAAGAGTTAGATGCTTAACCCACTGAGCAACCCAGGTGCCCCAGTATTGCTGTATCCTTTAAATAGGTGGATTATATGGTACTGAATTGCATCTCAATAAAATGGGAGTTATTTTGGCAGTTCTCTTTAGAAAATAGAGTCAACACAGGGCCTGAACAAAGCTAAGCTGATGAGAGGTGTGTGACCATATCTACATGGCATGGAAGTTTGGAGAAGGACTGACAAACTACAGTCACCTTGACCCTCCAAAATCTGACCTTTTGGGTCATTCCAGAGTGCCTCCAGATGACCGTGGTTGACCCAGGAGTAGTTCATGGCCAATAAACCAAATGCATATTAGAGGAAGCCATTTCAGTGGAAGACTGAGAATGGTCCTTGTGTTAGCCACAGCGTGGATTCTCATGCCTGGTCTTAGAAATTAACTTGGTTAGCTCCATTTGCTCTGTTTGCTGTTCCTCTTCTCTCTCTTTACTCTTTTTTTGTTTGTATGTATGTATTTATTTATTTATTATTTATTTATTTATTTATTTATTTATTTATTTATTTATTTTAGGAGAGGGAAGGAGAACTAAGTCCTGCAGAATTCAACTGATCTATTTGCAGTGTTTCCAATCACTGAAGTTCTCTTTGAAGCATAATTCTCTCCCTAGAGGGCTGCACTCACTCCCTACCCTTTCTACCTCCCACCCCCACATATTTTTATAGTCTTTGAGCATCTGGAAAATGTCTGCTGCTCCAACACCATGCTTTTGGCCCTGGGAGGACCTGAAGGCCTCAGGCAGAAAAAGTGCTGAGGCTAGGACCAAGCATTTAAGCCTGTCATTTCCTATCCTAGGCTAGTGTCTTATCTGGGAACTATAAATTCTGCCACCTATTGAGATCATTTCTACGTCTGTCCTAGCTTTGTGTACTTCCAAGGCCCTCTCAGCCTTCAGGAGTTCACCTTAACCAATTCTCTGGTGTCCAAATTTACTTGTTACCTAACTACACCCTCCCGAACACTCACTTCCTGATTGTTTGTTGACTCTTCTGATGGAGGCCAACAGACTATACTCACCTGATCCCCTTGGGCTCTGCAATTTGGCCCCAAAGTAGTCAACATGGCCCTAGAACTTTTGGTTCTAGCCTAAGTTGGTCAGGTATGATCATCACTTTAGGTGTCTACAGACAATCTTCTGTCTGGTGGGGCATGCTCCTTTAAAACCTACCCCTACCTGATGGGGATATGATAGCTAAACATAAATTTTTCTAAAAGCCTGTTGTCCACAGTATTTCTAATTGCCTGACCTAAGTCCATGTCTACACTTTGTCACATGTTTGCCTGTGACATGTGACTGACCCCAACTTTGCTCATTCATTTCTCTATATCTGTGTCTCCTGTCTCTAGTCTCATGGCTAGTGCTTGGTTTACTGCTTCTCACCTTCTGGCTCAACAGGTCTTACTGACTGAAAAGAACTGAAAAGATGACCGTCTTCTTGGCCCATGGCCATTTTCCTGCTAACAGCCCTCATGTACAGGCCAAGTGAGCCCAGGTCCTATCTTTTCCTGGCCTCTGAACACTAGATACTCTTTTTCCTGGAGGGCCGGATGGTCCATTAACTCTTGACCTACAGACCAAGGCACACCTTCACTTCATAGCTACCCTGTGAGGGGATACTGAAAATTTGATGGAGCAAATGGGAGACAGCTTGGAGAACAATGTCCTTCATAGCTCTGCAAGAATGCATATTTAGCAGGACAATTCAACTATTGGCAGAATGAACTACCTTAGAGCCATAAAGAGTCCTCTCTTCTTCACAAGGTGGCTGTCATAACCAGAAATGCTGGTCCTGCTCCAAAAGAGCCAGCCGAAGTGGACACTCCACTCCGTAGTGGGGCCAGCATGGTGGGGATTAGGAGAGATGAGCTTGGGGTTCCTTAACTGAGCAGGGTTTCTTACTTGAACTGCCACAACAAAAATTACACCAATGAGGTAGGAGAAGGAGTCTTTGAAGAACCAAAGTCAAGACACAGAGCTCCAAAACGGTTGAAAGCATGTTGCATTAGGAAACTGCATGCATGATGCAATTGCTTAGGTCCCAAAGAGGGAACCCTGGTAGAGGCTGATAGTGGATGAGCTCCTGCACACATCTGCCTGCCAGTTCTCGGGCTGAGGCTTTGCCTTGCTTGGCTGAAGACGCACTTGGTTCTCTCTAGCCATGGCTCTCTGAATCCTATACTGTCCATAGCATTGCTTGTGAGCTATCCAATCAGACATGGAGGCTCCAAGTTACTCCCATCTCAGGAGATATGGCCAAACTTCAAAGCAATCCACAACCCTCTACTGCCCCCCTCCCACACACACCTCCCACTAATCTGACCACCTGTCAGGCTGACCATCAAGTGTAGAAGGAGTGCTGTCATGCTATAGCACTACCCTCAGAGTAAATGGGCTCAGCAGTTTCTCACAGCAGACTCTCAAAAGCTGCCATTCACACCCCACTCTGAATTCATTTGTGCTGAACTGTGGTAGCTTTAACTTCTGCTTCCCAGACCATTTCCCTTCCCCCACTGCTGGTTATAGAGCTCTTATTTCTCACGGGGAATTCATGCTGTGTGTTTCAAGTGGGGTTAGCCCTTCGCCAACTCCCACCACAGAACTGGGCAGATGAACAGGTCTGGATAATTCTATTATGCAATCCCCTAGTCATTATGATTGTTTCAGGAATGAGCCTGTGACCCAAGCCAGCCCAATGAGCCAAAGACTTGGGACTCTTGCTGGTGCTATTAGGAAAGAGATGCTTTCTTTTCCACCCCCAGCTAAAGGACTAAATAAATACAGTATTGCCTTTAGCCAATCTTTGCCTCCACAAAGAAAAGAGTGTGGCCGTGATGGAAATGAACATTAAGGAAAGCAAAAGCAATAGATAAAGCAAGAGATCAAGTCTTGAGGACATGTTTAAGTCCTTAAATGAGTCATGCCTCAAGAGAGGTTGCCTCTGTGCTCTTTAGTTATACAAGCTGATGGTATCCCTTTCCACCTTAGATAGTTTCGCTGGTTTGACCACTGCCCCTGAAACTTAGTTTTACTGGTTTGACCACTGTCCACACTACTGTGTACTCTTCCTTTGACTGTAGATTCTGTGTCCGCTTCTCTACATCCTCCACTCATAGCTGCTCCAGCAGCAGGTCAGGATTTAGAGGGTAGGTCAGCTAGGGGTAAGAAACACTTAATACTTAAATATTTAAAGGGTTTATTTACAAAGGAATTACTTCCCTAAATGTGGGTAGGGTATAGGAGACCCACATGAGAAACTAGATGGGAACCTAGAGCATGCAGCCTAAAGGGATGAGAGGAGGAAAAGTATGACTGTAACCTGAAGGAGAATTACGTAGATTAAGCTGCCTTGAGAGAACCAGTGACCTTCTGTCAAAGGACACAGCCAGCCCAAGGCCACATCACAGAGAGTGAGGGGAACAAATACTCTTCTTATTCTCCTCCCTGCTTCTGCTTTTTTGATGGTGTTCCCTATTCACTCTACTCAAAACTGAAGAGGGAGGGAAGAGGCTAAATCGTACAGGTCAGCCTCCCAGGGCAGACAGCAGGGCAGAGGGATGTGGAGCGTGGATTTGTAGTGCCACACAGAAGATATACAGCACACAGGAGTTATTCCCCACATCAAAGGGCCCCCAGATAACCTAATGAGCAGTTCATGGTTACGAACAGTAAGCCAAATTCACACAAGAGGAGGTCATTTCAATGGAGAACCGGGAATGACCTAATCTTGGCCAAAGCATGGATTCTTGAGCCCATTCTTGACATCTGAATTGATCAACTCAGTTTGGTCTACCCACCATTTATCTTCTCAATCTTCCTTTAGCTCTCCCCATACATAGGCTGCCACAACCCCACTCTGCACACCACATATCTTTCTCCCTTCCCACAGATAAGGGATACCGAATCAGTATATACATTACAAGCTATCCTGGACTCACAGTTCTGTGAAGCCAGTTACAGTACCTAGCGGACTGGAAGAGGCACCGTTTCAGAGCACACTTGGGAGCTTAGAGCCCCATCAAGCATGCCCCCACCTGTATGACAGCCTTTTATTGGGAGAACCAGGAGAATCCCACTACCCTAGGCTGTAGATTGGGTTGAGGAGGTTGGTATATAGAGGACAGCCCAATGCAGAACAACTTTGGAAGGCAATAGTTCCTCCATAGCACCCCACTGAGTTGGCTAAGGTCTTACTGGGTCTGCCTCCAAGTTAATGTTCTTCCTCTGCCCGATCCCACTTCCTCCACTTCTGTTCATTGATGGTGATCCCTAATGAACATCTTTGTCTCAGTGTCTGTTTCTAGAGAATCCAATCTGAGACAACAGCAGTTAGAGAAGTTTCCATAAGCTCCTAACACCAGACCTACATACTTATTGCCATCTGTGCACTGTACCTTTTCTCCTGTTACTATGGGTCAACTGCACATGCGATTACTATGGATGATCTTCTCCATTTGTGTACCAAGTTCTGTCCCAGCTCACCTGTTACTCACCCAGCTTGCCCCCTCCAGTGATTGTTCCTTCTTCTCTATAAATTTTTCCCTTTCTACTGGATCATTTCCATGTTCAGCATGTAAACTTATTGCTATTTCACCCATTTAAAAAATAAACCCATGCCTCCTTGCTTCCACTACCTCCTCCAAACATGGCCTCATTTCTCTTCCCCTTTTTACAACAAAATTGTTTAAATGGGTTGCCCTAATTTCTCGCCTCCCATTCCCTCTTGAACCCCTTCACTCCATTGAAGCTTCTCTGATCTTGGTCTCTCACAACCTCCACATTGTTAAGTCTAATGAAAAGTTCTCAGTCTCTGTCTTATTCAACTTATCAGCAATGTTAGACAGTTTATTGTCTTCAGGATCATACTTGTCTTGTTTTCCTGTCTGGCCACTTCTCAGTCTTCTTTACTGGTTCCTCCACATCTTCCTTACTTGTTGGCATGGCTTCAGATGTCTTCTCTTTTCTATCTACTCTCACTCTTTAGATAACTTCTTCCAGTCTTGAGCCTTTGAAAACTATCTATATGCTCAAAGCTCACAGTGTTTTCCCTCCAGCCCTGACTATTCCCCTGAATCCTCAGAGTTGACTATCAAACTACCAACTTCCTCTGTTTCCACCCTGCCTGTTCTGACATCAGTTGGGTGTACTGTAACACAATTCAATTCGGATGCTAACCATCAGTGTCTGCAGGTCACCACTTTGATTGACTGGCTATAAATTTGGGGATTCCTACGATCCCCATAGGTTCAATAATTCACTAGAATGACTCACAGAACCCACTGAAAGTGCTATACTTACATTAGTTTTAACCTAAAGGATATATGCATAATCTTGGGGATAGTTCAGAGCTCCTATGTCCTCTCCTTATGTGGTCAGGGTGCATCACCCTCCTGGCACATCAATGTGTTCACCAAACAGGAAACTCCTCCAAGTCTCAGTGTCCAGAGTTTTCATTATAGGGATTTATTATGTAAGTATGGTTGATTAAATCACATTGGCCGGTAGACTAAAATCAATCTCCAACCCACCTCCCCTTCCCTGAGGTCAGACTGGCCCAGAGTCCCAACTCTCGAGTCACAAGGTTGGATTTTCTGGTGACCAGCCCCCATCCTGAAGTTACCTAGAGGCCTCCCAGGAGTCACCTCATTAACCTAACAAGACACTCCTACCACTCCAGAACTTCTCAGAAGTTTTGAAGCTCTGTGCCAAGACAAAAACTAGATATACTCTTTATTATATCACACTGCCCAACAGCTCTACTTGGAGGCATCTCAAGCTTAAACATCTCAAACTGACCTCCTGATATTTCAACCCAAATCTGCTCCTCTAGATTCTTCATTTTAGTAGTTATAATCTTATTCTTTCCGGGTACTCAGGTCAATAACTTTAAAGTCATTCTTGACTCCTTTATCTCTCACACATCATAACCAATCTGTTGGCAAATCTCATTGGTCCCACCTTCAATTTTATGGAGACTCTAACTACTTCCACTATCTCTACCAAGGCTACCCTGGTCATTTCTCACCTTACTTATCACAGTAGGTTTTTCCCTGGTATTCCTGTTTTAGTCCTTGCCTCTTTTCAGCCTCCTTGCCCTCCTGCTGTTTGCAGGTGATAAGAATGGAGGAAACAAGTGACCAGTTCTCACACATGGAGGTTGGAGGGAGAAAGTGGAAAGGCAGAATGACACTCACTCTGTATTAGAGAAAACAGAATGTGTACAGAAAGCAGTCCAAGCATATGCAAGATGGGAAGAAATGCAAATATCATGATAGCAATGAGAAGAAGGATGGGGGAAGAGATAATAGTTCCTTTTTGTGAGATTCTTTTTTAAAGATTTTATTTATTTATTTGAGAGAGAGAGAGTGAGAGAGAGCATGAGAGGGGAGAGGGTCAAAGGAAGAAACAGACTCCCCACTGAGCAGAGAGCCCAATGTGGGACTCGATCCCGGGACTCCAGGATCATGACCTGAGCTGAAGGCAGTCGCTTAACCAACTGAGCCACCCAGGTGCCCATGAGATTCTTTTTTATAGCTTTATTTTTTTTATTTTTTATTGTTATGTTAATCACCATACATTACATCATTAGTTTTTGATGTAGTGTTCCATGATTCATTGTTTGTGCATAACACCCAGTGCTCCACGCAGAATGTGTTCTCTTTAATACCCATCACCAGGCTAACCCATCCCACCACCCCCCTCCCCTCTAGAACCCTCAGTTTGTTTTTCAGAGTCCATCATCTCTCATGGTTCATTTCCCCTCCGATTTACTTGCCTTCATTCCTCCCCTCCTGCTATCTTCCTCTTCTTTTTTTTTTCTACTTAACATATATTGCATTATTTGTTTCAGAGGTACAGATCTGTGATTCAACAGTCAGGCACAATTCACAGCGCTCACCATAGCACATACCCTCCCCATTGTCTATCACCCAGCCACCCCATCCCTCCCACCCCCGACCACTCCAGCAACCCTCAGTTTGTTTCCTGAGATTAAGATTTCCTCATATCAGTGAGGTCATATGATACATGTCTTTCTCTGATTGACTTATTTCACTCAGCATAACACCCTCCAGTTCCATCCACGTTGTTGCGAAAGGCAAGATTTCATTCCTTTTGATGCCTGCATAATATTCCATTGTATATATATATATATATATATATATATATATATATACACCACATCTTCTTTATCCATTCATCTGTCGATGGACATCTTGGTTCTTTCCACAGTTTGGCTATTGTGGACATTGCTGCTATAAACACTGGGGTGCACGTACCCCTTCGGATCCCTACATTTGCAGCTTTGTGGTAAATACCCAGCAGTGCAATTGCTGGATCATATGGTAGCTCTATTTTCAACTGTTTGAGGAACCTCCATACTGTTTTCCAGAGAGGTTGCACCAGCTTGCATTCCCACCAACAGTGTAGGAAGGTTCCCTTTCTCTGCATCCCCGCCAACATGTGTCGTTTCCTGACTTGTTAATTTTAGCCATTCTGACTGCTGTGAGGTGCTATCTCATATGAGGTTTTGATTTGGATTTCCCTGATGCCGAGGGATGTTGAGCACTTTTTCATGTGTCTGTTGGCCATTTGGATGTCTTCTTTGGAAAAATGTCTTTTCATGTCTTCTGCCCATTTCTTGATTGGATTATTTGTTCTTTGGGTGTTGAGTTTGATAAGTTCTTTATAGATTTTGGATACTAGCCCTTTATCTGATATGTCATTTGCAAATATTTTCTCCCATTCTGTCGGTTGTCTTTTGGTTCTCTGGACTGTTTCTTTTGCTGTGCAAAAGCTTTTTATCTTGATGAAATCCCAATAGTTCATTTTTGCCCTAGCTTCTCTTGCCTTTGGCGATGTTTCTAGGAAGAAGGTGCTGCGGCTGAGGTCGAAGAGGTTGCTGCCTGTGTTCTCCTTTAGGATTTTGATGGACTCCTGTCATATTTAGGTCTTTCAACCATTTGGAGTCTATTTTTGTGTGTGGTGTAAGGAAATGGTCCAGTTTCATTCTTCTGATTGTGGCTGTCTAATTTTCCCAACACCATTTGTTGAAGAGACTGTCTTTTTTCCATTGGACATTCTTTCCTGCTTTGTCAAAGATGAGTTGACCATAGAGTTGAGGGTCCATTTCTGGGCTCTCTATTCGGTTCCACTGATCTATGTGTCTGTTTTTGTGCCAGTACCATATTATCTTGATGATGAAAGCTTTGTAATAGAGCTTGAAGTCCAGAATTGTGATGCCACCAGCTTTGCTTTTCTTTTTCAACATTCCTCTGGCTATTCGGGGTCTCTTCTGGTTCCATACAAATTTTAGGATTCTTTGTTCTATTTCTTTGAAAAAAGTAGATGGTATTTTGATGGCGATTGCATTGAATGTGTAGATTGCTCTAGGTAGCACTGACATCTTCACAATGTTTGTTTTTCCAATCCATGAGCATGGAACGTTTTTCCATTTCTTTGTGTTTTCCTGTATTTCTTTCATGAGCATTTTATAGTTTTCTGAGTACAGATCCTTTGCCTCTTTGGTTAAATTTATTCCTAGGCATCTTACGGTTTTGGGTGCAATTGTAAATGGGATCGACTCCTTAATTTGTCTCTCTTCTGTCTTTTGTTGCTGTATTGCAATGCCACTGATTTCTGTACATTGATTTTATATCCTGCCACTTTACTGAATTCCTGTATGAGTTCTAGCAGTTTTGGGGTGGAGTCTTTTGGGTTTTCCACATAAAGTATCATATCATCTGCAAAGAGTGAGAGTTTGACTTCCTCTTTGCCGATTTGGATGCCTTTGATTTCTTTCTGTTTTCTGATTGCTGTGGCTAGAACTTCTAATACTATGTTGAATAGCAGTGGTGATAGTGGACATCTCTGCCGCGTTCCTGATCTTAGGGGAAAAGCTCTCAGCCTTTCCCCATTGAGAATGATAGTCGCTGTAGGTTTTTCATAGATGGGTTTTATGATATTGAGGTAAGTACCGTCTATCCCTATACTCTGAAGAGTTTTGATCAAGAAAGGATGCTGTACTTTGTCAAATGCTTTTTCTGCATCTATTGAGAGGATCATATGATTCTTGTTCTTTCTTTTGTTAATATATTCTATCACGTTGATTGATTTGTGGATTTTGAACCAACCTTGCAGCCCAAGGATAAACCCCAATTGATCATGGTGAATAATCCTTTTAATGTACTGTTGGATCCTATTGGCTAGTATTTTGGTGAGAATTTTTGCATCCATGTTCATCAAGGATATTCATCTGTAATCCTCCTTTTTGATGGGGTCTTTGGTTTTGGGATCAAGGTAATGCTGGCCTCATAAAATGAGTTTGGAAGTTTTCCTTCCATTTCTATTTTTTGGAACAGTTTCAGGAGAATAGGTAGTAATTCTTCTTGAAATGTCTGATAGAATTTCCCTGGGAAGCCATCTGGCCCTGAGCTTTTGTTTGTTGGGAGATTTTTGATGACTGCTTCAATTTCCTTAGTGGTTATAGGTCTGTTCAGGTTTTCTATTTCTTCCTGGTTCAATTTTGGTAGTTGATACACCTCTAGGAATGCATCCATTTCTTCCACGTTATCTAATTTGCTGGCATAGAGTTGCTCATAATATGTTCTTATAATTGTATTTCTTTGGTGTTGGTTGTGATCTCTCCACTTTCATTCATGATTTTGTTGATTTGGGTCATTTCTCTTTTCTTTTTGATCAGTCTGGCCAGGGGTTTATCAATCTTGTTAATTCTTTCAAAGAACCAGCTCCTAGTTTTGTTGATCTGTTTTACTGTTCTTTTGGTGTCTATTTCATTGATTTCTGCTCTGATCTTTATTATTTCTCTTCTCCTGCTGGGTTTAGGCTTTATTTGCTGTTTTTTCTCCAGCTCCTTTAGGTGTAGGGTTAGGCTGTGTATTTGAGACCTTTCTTGTCTCTTGAGAAAGGCTTGTATTGCTATATACTTTCCTCTTAGGACTCCCTTTGGTGTATCCCAAAGATTTTGAACAGTTGTGTTTTCATTTTCATTGGTTTCCATGAATTTTTTTAATTCTTCTTTAATTTCCTGGTTGACCCATTCATTCTTTAGTAGGGTGCTCTTTAGCCTCCATGTATTTGAGTTCTTTCCAACTTTCCTCTTGTGATTGAGTTGTAGTTTCAAGGAACTGTGGTCTGGAAATATGCAGGGAATAATCCCAATCTTTTGGTACCAGTTCAGACCTGATTTGTGACCTAGGATGTGATCTATTCTGGAGAATGTTCCATGGGCACTAGAGAAGAATGTGTATTCTGTTGCTTTGGGATAGAATGTTCTGAATATGTCTGTGAAGTCCATTTGGTCCAGTATTTCATTTAAAGTCTTTATTTCCTTGTTGATCTTTTGCTTAGATGATCTGTCCATTTCAGTCAGGGGGGTGTTAAAGTCCCCCACTATTATTGTATTGTTGTCAATGTGTTTCTTTGCTTTTGTTATTAATTGCCTTATATAATTGGCTGCTCCCACGTTAGGGGCATAGATATTTACAATTGTTAGATCTTCTTGTTGGAGAGACCCTTTAAGTAGGATATAGTGTCCTTCCTCATCTCTGATTACAGTCTTTGTTTTAAAATCTAATTTGTCTGATATAAGGATTGCCATCCCAGCTTTCTTTTGGTGTCCATTAGCATGGTAAATGGTTTTCCACCCCCTCACTTTCAATCTGGGGGTGTCTTTGGTCTAAAATGAGTCTCTTGCAGACAGCATATTGATGGGTCTTGTTTTTTAATCCAATCTGATAGCCTGTGTCTTTTGATTGGGGCATTGAGCCCATTTATATTCAGGGTAACTATTGAAAGATATGAATTTAGTGCCATTGTATTGCCTGTGAGGTGACTGTTACTGTATATTGTCTGTGTTCCTTTGTGGTCTATGCTGCTTTTAGGCTCTCTCTTTGCTTAGAGGACCCCTTTCGATATTTGTTGTAGGGCTGGTTTCGTGTTTGCAAATTCCTTTAGTTTTTGTTTGTCCTGGAAGATTTTTATCTCTCCTTCTATTTTCAATGACAGCCTAGCTGGATATAGTATTCTTGGCTGCATATTTTTCTCGTTTAGTGCTCTGAAGATATCATGCCAGTCCTTTCTGGCCTGCCAGGGCTCTGTGGATAGGTCTGTTGCCAATCTAATATTTCTACCATTATAGGTTACATATCTCTTCTCCCGAGCTGCTTTCAAGATTTTCTCTTTGTCTCTGAGACTCGTAAGTTTTACTATTAGATGTCGGGGTGTTGACCTATTTTTATTGATTTTGAGAGGGGTTCTCTGTGCCTCCTGGATTTTGATGCCTGTTTCCTTCCCCACATTAAGGAAGTTCTCTGCTATAATTTGCTCCAATATACCTTCTGCCCCTCTCTCACTTTCTTCTTCTTCTGGGATCCCAATTATTCTAATTTTGTTTCATCTTATCGTATCGCTTATCTCTCGATTTCTGCCCTCGTGATCCAGTAGTTGTTTATCTCTCTTTTTCTCAACTTCTTTATTTTCCATCATTTGGTCTTCCCTATCGCTGATTCTCTCTTCTGCCTTATTTATCCTAGCAGTTAGAGCCTCCATTTTTTATTGCACCTCATTAACAGCCTTTTTGATTTTGATTTGGTTAGATTTTTTTTAAAGATTTTATTTATTTATTTGAGAGAGAGAGAGAAAATGAGAGATAGAAAGCACGAAGGGAGGAGGGCCAGAGGGAGAAGCAGACTCCCTGCTGAGCAGGAAGCCCGATGTGGGACTCGATTCCGGGACTCCAGGATCATGACCTGAGCTGAAGGCAGTCGCTTAACCAACTGAGCCACCCAGGCGCCCTCGATTTGGTTAGATTTTAGTTCTTTTATTTCTCCAGGAAGGGTGTCTCTAATAACTTCCATGCTTTTTTCATGCCCAGCTTGTATCTTTAAAATCATGACCCTGAACTCTAGGTCCGACATCGTACTGATGTCTGTACTGAGTAGGTCCCTGGCAGACGGTACTACTTCTTGTTCTTTTTGCTGAGGTGATTTTTTTCGTCTTGTCATTTTGTCCAGAAGAGAATAGATGAATGAGAGAACAAAATGCTAACAGGTTAACAACGTCCCCAGCAAATATACTCTAAACAAATCAGAAAAGACCTGAAACCAGGGGAAAAGAAGGGGAAAGAATGAAAAAAGGAGAAAAAAAAAAAGAAAAAGAAAAAGATAAAAACAAACAAAAACAGAAGAAAACGAAAAAAAAAACAGAATATGATCAAATATGATCAGGCTAGTGCATAGATCAGTGCGACACACTAGATTTTGGGTGGATTTTGGTCTGTTAGAAGAAAGTGCCTCCTAAAATTTTAAAGAAAGAAAGACTTATATATGTACAAAATAAGGGTTGATACAATGAAGGGATGGAAGATGACTGTAAAGATGAAAATTATAAAAGATTTTATAAAAGGAATTGATAAGATAAGAAGTTGTTTGAAAAAAGAAAGAAGATTAAAAAAAAAAGAAGAAAATGGGAGAGAATGTGATCAGGCAGGAGACTAGAACAAAGCCATACACTAGTGATTTAGGGTATATTTTGATCTGTTAGAAGAAACTATACCTTAAAATTTTAAAGAGAGAACAACTTATATATATATGCCAAAAATAAGGGTAACTACTATGAAGGGTTAGAATATGACTCTAAAAATGAAAAATAAAAATGTTTTTTTTTAAAAAAAGGGATTGATAAGATGTTGGTTGAAAAAGGGAAAAAGAAAAATTAAAAAAAACCACTTAAAAAATTAACTTTGAAAAACTAATGAATCATGGTAAAAAAGCCATGAATTCTATGTGCAGTATTCCCCTAGCGCTGGAGTTCTGCCGTTCTCCTTGATCGGTAAACTTGGTCTTGCCTGGCTGTTCCTGTTGATCTTCTGGGGGAGGGGCCTGTTGCCGTGGCTCCCAAATGTCTTTGCTGAAGGCAATTGCCCCGCCCTTGTCCGTCCAGGCTAAGCAATCGGCTCGGGTTTGCTCTCAGGAGCCTTTGTTCCCTGCAAGCTCTCAGTACAGCTTTGGAGGACGAGAGTGAAAATGGTGCCCGCCCAATCTTCACCCAGAGAAGCTGAGAACTCGGGGCCCCACTCCTCAGCGCGCCCCCAGAGAAAAGCAGTCAGTCACTCCCGTCTCCCCGGTCTCCGGCCGCACTCCGTGCTCACCTGGCCTGTGACCGAGCGTTTCTATCTCTGGCACCGGAGTCGGTGTGGAGTCTCCAAACCCAGCAGATCCCTGTGGTGCGCTCCCGCGCCGCTCCTCCCCGGGGGAGGAAGGGGAGTCTCCCTGGATCTGCTGCTTGTTGGGTCCCTGCTGAAGGAGCAGTGGCCCGACTGGGCTGCGGATCACAGTTTATGGCGACCCCGAGCTGAGAGCCTACGTCTCCGCTCGGTCTCCGTAGACGGCTTCCCCGCTCCGATACCTGGGAGCTCTGCCGCACTCAGGCACCCCCCGTCTTTCTGTGACCCCGAGGGTCCTGAGACCACACTGTCCTGCAAGGGTTCCACCCCCAGCTTAGCCACTGGAGCGACGTCCCTCAGCGGAGCCGACTTCTAAAAGTTCCGATTTTGTGCTCCACGGCTCTATCACTTGCCGGAAATGGCCCCCCTCCCCCGCCATCTGTTCTCCCAAATATCGCCTCGGATTCACTTCTCTGCACGTCCTACCTTCCAGTAAGTGGTCGCTTCTCTGTTCAGAAAGTTGTTGCTACTCTCTTCTTCGATCTCCTGTTGAGTTCGTAGGTGTTCAGAATGGTTTGATCCCCATTCAGCCAAATTCCTGAGACCAGACAAAATCCAGGTCTCCTACTCCTCAGCCATCTTGCTCCCTTTATAACTTTATTGAGATATACTTTACATATCATAAAATTCATATATAAAGTATACAATTCAATGGGTTTTAATATATTCACAAAAGTATGCAAACATCACCACAATCTAATATTAAATATTTTGCACCACACCAAAAAAGAAACTCCATACACGTTTGCTGTCACTCATTCCCACTCTCCCTTTCCCCAAAACGAGGTTAATCTACTTCTTTTTTTTAATAATTTTTTATTGTTATGTTAATCACCATATATTACATCATTAGTTTCTGATGTAGTGTTCCATGATTCATTGTTTGTGCATAACACCCAGTGCTCCATGCAGAATGTGCCCTCTTTAATACCCATCACCAGGCTAACCCATCCCCCCACCCCCCTCCCCTCTAGAACCCTCAGTTTGTTTTTCAGAGTCCATCGTCTCTCAAGGTTCGTCTCCCCCGCCGACTTACTCCCCTTCATTCTTCCCCTCCTGCTATCTTCTTTTTTTTTCTTAACATATATTGCATTATTTGTTTCAGAAGTACAGATCCATGATTCATCAGTCTTGTACAATTCACAGCGCTCACCATAGGACATACCCTCCCCAATGTCTATCACCCAGCCACCCAATCCCTCCCACCCCCCCCACCGATCCAGCAACCCTCAGTTTGTTTCCTGAGGTTAAGAATTACTCATATCAGTGAGGTCATATGATACATGTCTTTCTCTGATTGACTTATTTCACTCAGCATAACACCCTCCAGTTCCATCCACGTCGTTGCGAAAGGCAAGATCTCATTCCTTTTGATGCCTGCATAATATTCCATTGTGTATATATACCACTTCTTCTTTATCCATTCATCGGTCGATGGACATCTTGATTCTTTCCACAGTTTGGCTATTGTGGACATTGCTGCTATAAACACTGTGGTGCACGTACCCCTTCGGATCCCTACATTTGTATCTTTGTGGTAAATATCCAGCAGTGCAACTGCTGGATCATATGGTAGCTCTATTTTCAACTGTTTGAGGAACCTCCATACTGTTTTCCAGAGAGGTTGCACCAGCTTGCATTCCCACCAACACTGTAGGAGGGTTCCCCTTTCTCCACATCCCCGCCAACATCTGTCGTTTCCTGATTTGTTAATTTTAGCCATTCTGACGGGTGTGAGGTGGTATCTCATTGAGGTTTTGATTTGGATTTCCCTGATGCCACGCGATGTTGAGCACTTTTTCATGGGTCTGTTGGCCATTTGGATGTCTTCTTTGGAAAAATGTCTTTTCATGTCTTCTGCCCATTTCTTGATTGGATTATTTGTTCTTTGGGTGTTGAGTTTGATAAGTTCTTTATAGATTTTGGATACTAGCCCTTTATCTGATATGTCATTTGCAAATATTTTCTCCCATTCTGTCGGTTGTCTTTTGGTTCTCTGGACTGTTTCTTTTGCTGTGCAAAAGCTTTTTATCTTGATGAAATCCCAATAGTTCATTTTTGCCCTAGCTTCCTTTGCCTTTGGTGATGTTTCTAGGAAGAAGTTGCTGTGGCTGAGGTGGAAGAGGTTGCTGCCTGTGTTCTCCTTTAGGATTTTGATGGACTCCTGTCTCACGTTTAGGTCTTTCAACCATTTGGAGTCTATTTTTGTGTGTGGTGTAAGGAAATGGTCCGGTTTCATTCTTCTGCATGTGGCTGTCCAATTTTCCCAACACCATTTGTTGAAGAGACTGTCTTTTTTCCGTTGGACATTCTTTCCTGCTTTGTCAAAGATGAGTTGACCATAGAGTTGAGGGTCCATTTCTGTGCTCTCTATTCTGTTCCATTGATCTATGTGTCTGTTTTTGTGCCAGTACCATACTGTCTTGATGATGACAGCTTTGTAATAGAGCTGGAAGTCTGGAATTGTGATGCTGCCAGCTTTGCTTTTCTTTTTCAACATTCCTCTGGCTATTCGGGGTCTCTTCTGATTCCATACAAATTTTAGGATTATTTGTTCTATTTCTTTGAAAAAAGTGGATGGTATTTTGATGGGGATTGCATTGAATGTGTAGATTGCTCTAGGTAGCACTGACATCTTCACAATGTTTGTTTTTCCAATCCATGAGCATGGAACGTTTTTCCATTTCTTTGTGTCTTCTTCAATTTCTTTCATGAGCATTTTATAGTTTTCTGAGTACAGATCCTTTGCCTCTTTGGTTAAATTTATTCCTAGGTATCTTATGGTTTGGGGTGCAATTGTAAATGGGATCTACTCCTTGATTTGTCTCTCTTCTGTCTTGTTGTTGCTGTATTGGAATGCCACTGATTTCTGTGCATTGATTTTATATCCTGTCACTTTACTGAATTCCTGTATGAGTTCTAGCAGTTTTGGGGTGGAGTCTTTTGGGTTTTCCACATAAAGGATCATATCATCTGCAAAGAGTGAGAGTTTGACTTCCTCTTTGCCGATTTGGATGCCTTTGATTTCTTTTTGTTGTCTGATTGCTGTGGCTAGAACTTCTAATACTATGTTGAATAGCAGTGGTGAGAGTGGACATCCCTGCCGCGTTCCTGACCTTAGGGGAAAAGCTCTCAGCTTTTCCCCATTGAGAATGATAGTCAGTGTAGGTTTTTCATAGATGGCTTTTATGATATTGAGGTATGTACCCTCTATCCCTATACTCTGAAGAGTTTTGATCAAGAAAGGATGCTGTACTTTGTCAAATGCTTTTTCTGCATCTATTGAGAGGATCATATGATTCTTGTACTTTCTTTTGTTAATGTATTGTATCACGTTGATTGATTTGAGGATGTTGAACCAGCCTTGCAGCCCAGGGATAAATCCCACTTGGTCATGGTGAATAATCCTTTTAATCTACTGTTGGATCCTATTGGCTAGTATTTTGGTGAGAATTTTTGCATCCATGTTCATCAAGGATATTGGTCTGTAATTCTCCTTTTTGATAGGGTCTTTGTCTGGTTTTGGGATCAAGGTAATGCTGGCCTCATAAAATGAGTTTGGAAGTTTTCCTTCCATTTCTATTTTTTGGAACAGTTTCAGGAGAATAGGTAGTAATTCTTCTTGAAATGTCTGATAGAATTTCCCTGGGAAGCCATCTGGCCCTGGGCATTTTTTTCATGGGAGATTTTTGATGACTGCTTCAATTTCCTTAGTGGTTATAGGTCTGTTCAGGTTTTCTATTTCTTCCTGGTTCAATTTTGGTAGTTGATACATCTCTAGGAATGCACCCATTTCTTCCAGGTTATCTAATTTGCTGGCATAGAGTTGCTCATAATATGTTCTTATAATTGTTTGCATTTCTTTGGTGTTGGTTGCGATCTCTCCTCTTTCATTCATGATTTTGTTGATTTGGGTCATTTCTCTTTTCTCTTGGATAAGTCTGGCCAGGGGTTTATCAATCTTGTTAATTCTTTCAAAGAACCAGCTCCTAGTTTCGTTGATCTGTTCTACTGTTCTTTTGGTTTCTATTTCATTGATTTCTGCTCTGATCTTTATTATTTCTCTTCTCCTGCTGGGTTTAGGCTTTATTTGCTGTTCTTTCTCCAGCTCCTTTAGGTGTAGGGTTAGGTTGTATATTTGAGACCTTCCTTGTTTCTTGAGAAAGGCTTGAATTGCTATATACTTTCCTCTCAGGACTGCCTTTGCTGTATCCCAAAGATTTTGAACAGTTGTGTTTTCATTTTCATTGGTTTCCATGAATTTTTTTAATTCTTCTTTAATTTCCTGGTTGACCCATTCATTCTTTAGTAGGATGCTCTTTAGCCTCCATGTATTTGAGTTCTTTCCGACTTTCCTCTTGTGATTGAGTTTTAGTTTCAAAGCACTGTGGTCTGAAAATATGCAGGGAATAATCCCAATATTTTGGTACCGGTTGAGACCTGATTTGTGACCTAGGATGTGATCAATTCTGGAGAATGTTCCATGGGCACCAGAGAAAAATGTGTATTCCGTTGCTTTGGGATGGAATGTTCTGAATATGGCTGTGAAGTCCATTTGGTCCAGTATTTCATTTAAAGTCTTTATTTCCTTGTTGATCTTTTGCTTAGATGATCTCTCCATTTCAGTCAGGGGGGTGTTAAAGTCCCCCACTATTATGGTATTGTTGTCAATGTGTTTCTTTGCTTTTGTTATTAATTGCCTCATATAATTGGCTGCTCCCACGTTAGGGGCATAGATATTTACAATTGTTAGATCTTATTGTTGGATAGACCCTTTATGTAGGATATAGTGTCCTTCCTCATCTCTGATTACAGTCTTTGTTTTAAAATCTAATTTGTCTGATATTAGGATTGCCATCCCAGCTTTCTTTTGGTGTCCATTAGCATGGTAAATGGTTTTCCACCCCATCTCTTTCAATCTGGGGGTGTCTTTGGGTCTAAAATGAGTCTCTTGCAGACAGCATATTGATGGGTCTTATTTTTTAATCCAATCTGATAGCCTGTGTCTTTTGATTGGGGCACTGAGCCCATTTACATTCAGGGTAACTATTGAAAGGTATGAATTTAGTGCCATTGTATTGCCTGTAAGGTGACTGTTACTGTATATTGTCTGTGCTCCTTTCTGATCTATGCTGCTTTTAGGCTCTTTTTTTGCTTAGAGGACCTCTTTCAATATTTGTTGTAGGGCTGGTTTCGTGTTTGCAAATTCCTTTAGTTTTTGTTTGTCTTGGAAGATTTTTATCTCTCCTTCTATTTTCAATGATAGCCTAGCTGGATATAGTATTCTTGGCTGCATATTTTTCTCGTTTAGTGCTCTGAAGATATCATGCCAGTCCTTTCTGGCCTGCCAGGGCTCTGTGGATAGGTCTGTTGCCAATCTAATGTTTCTACTATTATAGGTTACATATCTCTTCTCCCGAGCTGCTTTCAAGATTTTCTCTTTGTCTTTGAGGCTGGTAAGTTTTACTATTAGATGTCGGGGTGTTGACCTATTTTTATTGATTTTGAGAGGGGTTCTCTGTGCCTCCTGGATTTTGATGCCTGTTTCCTTCCCCACATTAGGGAAGTTCTCTGCTATAATTTGCTCCAATATACCTTCTGCCCCTCTCTCTCTTTCTTCTTCTTCTGGGATCCCAATTATTCTAATGTTGTTTCATCTTATCGTATCACTTATCTCTCGAATTCTGCCCTCGTGATCCAGTAGTTGTTTATCTCTCTTTTTCTCAGCTTCATTTTCCATTATTTGCTCTTCTATATCGCTGATTCTCTCTTCTGCCTCATTTATCCTAGCAGTTAGTGCCCCCATTTTTGATTGCACCTCATTAATAGCCTTTTTGATTTTGACTTGGTTATAGTTCTTTTATTTCTCCAGAAAGGGTTTCTCTAATAACTTCCACACTTTTTTCAAGCCCAGCTAGTATCTTTAAAGTCATGCTTCTGAACTCTAGGTCCGACATCGTACTAATGTCAGTATTGAGTAGGTCCCTGGCAGACGGTACTACTTCTTGTTCTTTTTGCTGAGGTGATTTTTTTCGTCTTGTCATTTTGTCCAGAGGAGAACAGATGAATGAGAGAACAGAATGCTAACAGGTTAACAATGTCCCCAGCAAATATAGTGTATACAAATCAGAAAAGACCTGAAACCAGGGGACAAGAAAGGGAAAGAAAGAAGAGAAAAAAAAAAAAAGGAAAAAGAAAAAGATAAAAACAAACAAAAACAGAACAAAACAAAAAAAAAAACAGAATATGATCAAATATGATCAGGCTAGTGCATAGATCAGTGCCACACACTAGCTTTTGGGCATATTTTGGTCTGTCAGAAGAAAGTGCCTGCTAAAATTTTAAAGGAAGAAAGACTTATATATGTACAAAATAAGCGTTGATACAATGAAGGGATGGCAGATGACTGTAAAGATGAAAATTATAAAAGATTTTATAGAAGGAATTGATAAGAAGTTGTTTTTAAAAAGAAAGAAGAATATTTAAAAAGAAAAAGAAAAAAGAAAAAAAAAGGAGAGAATGTGATCAGGCAGGAGACTAGAACAAAGCCATACACTAGTGATTTAGGGTATATTTTGATCTGTTAGAAGAAATTGTATCTCAAAATTTTAAAGAGAGAACAACTTATATATATATGCCAAAAATAAGGGAAACTACTATGAAGGGATAAAAATATGACTCTAAAAATGAAAAATAAAAAATGTGTTTTTTTAAAAAGGGATTGATGTTTGAAAAAGGGAAAAAGAAAAATTAAAAAAACAGTTAAAAAAATTAACTTTGAAAAACTAATGAATTATGGTAAAAAAGCCATGAATTCTATGTGCAGTATTCCCCTAGCGCTGGAGTTCTCCCGTTCTCCTTGATCGGTAAACTTGGTCTTGGCTTGCTGGCCGTTAGTACTGATCTTCTGGGGGAGGGGCCTGTTGCCGTGGTTCCCAAATGTCTTTGCCGGAGGCGGAATTACCCCACCCTTGTCGGTCCGGGCTAAGCAAGCTGCTCCGGTTTGCTCTCAGGAGCTTTTGTTCCCTGCAAGCTCTCGGTACAGCTTTGGAGGACCAGGGTGAAAATGGTGGCCTCCCAATCTCTGCCGGGAGGAGCTGAGAACTCGGGGCCCTGCTCCTCAGTGTGCCCCCAGAGAAAAGCAGTCACTCCCGTCTCCCCGGTCTCCGGCCGCACTCCATGCCTCCCCGGCCTGTGACCGAGCGTTTCTATCTCTGGCACCTGACTCGGTGTGGAGTCTCCAAACCCAGCAGATCCCTGTGGTGCGCTCCTGCGCCGCTCCTCGTGGGGGAGGAAGGGGAGTCTCCCCAGCTCTGCTGCTTGTTGGGTCCCTGCTGGAGGAGTAGTGGTCCGACTGGGCTGCGGATCACGGTTTATGGTGACCCCGAGCTGAGATCCCGCGCCTCAGCTCCGTCTCTGCAGCCGGCTTCCCTGCTCCGATACCTGGGAGCTCTGCCGCACTCAGGCTCCCCCGGTCTTTCTGTGACCCCGAGGGTCCTGAGACCCCACTTTCCCGCGAGGGTTCCACCCCCCCCGCTTAGCCACTGGAGCGAAATCCCTCAGCGGAGCCGGCTTCTAAAAGTTCTGATTTTGTGCTCCGCGGCTCTAGCACTTGCCAGAAGCCGCCGGCGGAGGCCCCCTCCCCCGCCGTCTGTCCTCCCGAATATCGCCTCGGATTCACTTCTCCGCACGTCCTACCTTCCAGAAAGTGGTCGCTTTTCTGTTCAGAGTGTTGTTACTCTTCTTATCTTCGATCTCCTGTTGAGTTCATAGGTGTTCAGCATGGTTTGATCCCTATTCAGCTGAATTCCTGAGACCAGACGAAATCCAGGTCTCCTACTCCTCTGCCATCTTGCTCCGCTCCCCCCAGGTTAATTTACTTCTATCTCTATAATTTACCTTACCTATTCTGGATACTTCACATAAATTGAATCATATATGTGATTTTTGTTGCTGGCTTCTTTGACTTAGCATATGCTTTCAAAGTTCATCCTGTTGTAGCATGTATCATTACTTGTCTTTTTATGCCATTGTGTGGATAAACCACATTTTGTTTATCTATCAGTTGATGGGACATTTAACTTGTTCTCACTCTTTGGCCATTTTGAAAAATGCTGCTATGAACATTCATTTACAAGTTTTTGTGTGAACATATTTTCAATTCACTCCTACCTAGGAGTGAAACGATTGGGTTACAGGATAATTCCATGTTTAACTTATTAAGGAATTACCCAATTGTTTTCCATAGCAGTTGCACCATTTTACATTCTCACCAGCAATATGTGAAGTTTCTGAGTTCTCACTCCAACAATTGTTATTTTTTGTTTGTTTATTATAGCCTTCCTGGTGAGTATGAAGTGGTATCTCATTGTGGTTTTGATTGGCATTTTCCTGTTGACTAAAGATCTTAAACATCTTCTCATCTGTTTCTTGGCCATTTGTATATTTTCTTTGGAGAAATGTCTATTCAAATCTTTGTATATTTTAAAGTTGGTTATTTGTCTTTTTCTTGTTGAATTGTAAGTGTTCTTTATATATTCTAGACCTTCATCTGATACAAGATTTGCAAATATTTTCTTCCATTTTGTCAGTTGTCTTTTCACTTTCTTGATAGTCTTTAATTTGGATGAAGTCCAATTTATCTATTTTTCTTTGATTGTTTGTATTTTTGGTGTCATACCCAAGAAACTATTGTATAATTCGAGGTCATGCGGATTTACACCTGTTTCCTTCTATGAGTTTGACAGTTTTAGTTCTTATATTAAGGTCTTTGATCTATTTTGAGTTAATTTAAACATTTTTAAATTGTGGTAAAATACACATAGCATGAAATTTACCATCTTAATCATTAGGTGTACAGTTTAATAATGTTAAGTATATTCACAATGTTGTATAATCAATCTCCAGGACTTTTTCCTCTTGCAAAACTAAAACTCTGTACCCATTAAACCATAGGTGTTCATTTCCCTATTCCTCCAGCCCCTGAATTGCCATTCTACTTTCTGTCTCTATAAATTTGACTACTCTAGATACCTGCTTAATTGGAATCATGTAGTATTTGTCTTTTTGTGACTGATTTATTTCACTTAGCATAACGTCCTCCAGGTTCACCCATGTTGTCACATATGTCAGAAGAGCCTTCCTTTTTAAGGCTGTGTAATATTGCATTATCTGTATATATTACATTTTGTTCATCCACTTATTTGTTCATGGACACTTAGGTTGCTTCCATCTTTCTGCTATTGTGTGAGTAGCATTGCTATGAGCATGCATGTCCTAATATCTCTTGAAGCCCCTAATTCCAATTCTTTTTTTTTTTAAAGATTTTATTTATTTAACAGAGAGAGACACAGCGAGAGAGAGAACACAAGCAGGGGGAGGGGGAGAGGGAGAAGTAGGCTTCCCGCAGAGCAGGGAGCCCGATACAGGGCTCGATCCCAGGACCCTGGATCATGACCTGAGCCAAAGGCTGACGCTTAACAACTGAGTCACCCAGGCGCCCCCCTGATTCCAATTCTTTTCAATATAACCAAGAAGTGAAATTGTTGGATCATATTTCTATATTTTTTATTTTTTTGAGGAACTACTATACTGTTTTCCATAGTGGCCACACCATTGTACATTCCCACCAATTATGCAAAAGTGTTCCAATTTCCCCACATCCTTACCAACACTTGTTATTTTACTTTGTTGTTGTTTTTTATAGTAGCCATCTTACAGGGTGTGAGGGAGTACCTCACTGTGGTTTCAATTTGCATTTCCCAAATGATTAGCGACATTGAGGATCTTTCATATGCTTTTCGGTCAATTTTGATATCATCTTTGGCAAATGTCTATTCAAGTCTGTTGCCCATTAAAAAAAAATTTTTTTTTAAGTAGGCTCCATGTCCAGCATGGAGCCCAACGAGGGGCTTAAATTCACCACCCTGAGATCAAGACCTGAGCTGAGATCACGAGTTGGATGCTTAACCAACTGAGCCACTGAGGCACCCCTCCATTTTTTAATTAGATTGTTTTTTTGGTGTTGAGTTGTAGAAGTTCTTTATATATCTGGATATTAACCCTTTATTACTGATAAACTGAGTAATATACTGTAATGAGACTTCTTTTCTCATATAGCATTCTGTTTTTCCTGAAGTTACTTTTTGTTTGTTTGGTTTTTGCTCAGGTTCCTATGTACCCAAATCATTCTTCTTTTGTTCTCCAATAGAACTATATTGTCCCTCTCTAGGCACCAGGTAACCTATCACTTCTCTTCTTCCACCTCTTGCTTTCTTCTTTTCTTTTCTTCTTCTCCTCCCTCCCCTTCTTCCTCCTCCTCCTCCTCCTTCGTCTTTAAATCCATATAGGTTTTAAATATTTCTTTTTCCTACTGTGGGTGGTTTTCATTCTTTGACCTGGGTACTCAGTGAATCCTTTCAATTTAGGTACTCAGGCCCTTCAGAACTGAGAATTTCATTAGATTAAAACAAAACAAAACAAATCAAAAACAACTTTTCCTTCTCTCCATTTCCTCTAATCTCTATAGCATTCCTGTTAGTAAGGTATTAGACTTTCTGCATTGGTCTACTGTTTTTCTTATACTTTTCTTCTGTTTTCTCTACCTCTTTTTCTATACTTTCTGGGAGATTTCTAGACTTACTCTCCCAAATGTTTTATTGTATCTTCAAGTTAAGATAGCCATATTTTAAATTTCTAAGAGTTATTTCTTAGTTTTTCTTCTCTATGCTCCTTTCTCATATTGTTCTGTTCTCATTCCCATAGATCCCTCTAATGTCTCTGAAGATATTAATAATAGTTTTTATTTTCCTCTTCTTCTAACAGAAAGATGTTTAATTATCTTTCCAATTTCTTCTATGATAATGGACCATTCAGATTTCCACCTTTTCTTGGGTCACTCTTTGTCATTTGCATTCTACCTACAAATTGTACATTTCATCTAAATCTTCAAGTATGCTGTCACATAATTCATAATTCTATGAAGAAAACGTTTTTAAAAATCTCTTCTATATCCATGATTATCTCCTTCCTATTCTTTTCCATTTTTACTTTCTTTTTTCTTGGTCAGTTTTCAACTTTATTGATTTCAATCCTTAACTGTTCTCTTCATTTTCTCTTCATAGTCCCCCCCTTTTTTTTCTAATTTGGTAAGATAAGTACTTCACTCCTTATGCACTTAATCAAAAGACGTCTTGTAGGGTGGGGGAGGTGCTGAGAGGGCTAAGGACAGATTAAGTAGAAGCTGGTGCGTAGTTTGGCAGCTGTGGGAAGAGATGCCCACGGATGCTTACTGAGATGAGAGAAAAGAAGGGAAAAGAAGACTTTGAGACTTTGATATCTACATTGGGTTGAGGTCCTTTAGGAACTTCTGGTAGAGGGAAGCCTACAATGAGGGTAATCTGGGAGTCAGAAACAAGTAATGGCAATTTAAAATTGAATACAGAGAACATTCCACTCTCATACACAACTAGTGTTATTACCATTCTTTAATAATTTAAGAATAATACTGAGAATCATTTTCTTAGAAAATGTCCAAATATTTTCCCCCAAAGTATTTTCAAGCTTAAGAAGAGACCTCGAAATTATTTAGACTCTGAATCCCATTCTGTGTTTTTATTATTCATAGTATCCTTATGATCTTAAGATGTTTTTTGTTTTTGGTTTTGTTTTACAGGGGTGGGGTATGTTTTTAAATGAAAAATTCTAATATTTCCTCAAATATCGGTCTTGTTTTGTTCCTCAGAAACTTAGAGAAAATGGAGCTTTCAGGTTAGAATCGATTTTCCCCAACATCCGATTAGAAAAACTTCCAAACACACAGAAAATTTGAAAGAAATGTACAGTGAATACCCATAAACCCTTAGCCTAGATTCTACAGTCAGGATTTAATTTTTATTAGCTGGAATTAGTATTTGCCTGCCTCTGAGTGATGTTGAGTAGGGTGATAGCTCTACCATAATTACATAGGAAGTGTTCTGTTCCTACTGGTAAGTCCAGTGCTTCATAAGACTTCTGTACTATGGCCAACTTCACGAGTGCTTTAAACAAGCCAACACAGGTCAGTTGTTAACTGGGTGGAGGAGCTTAGAGTTTTTCCCAGCTTAAAGAAACAAAATTTCAAACTCAGAAAGTTCTTCAGCTTGCTGCCCAAATACACCTACAGCTTTTGGCTCTTATAAAAAGGTGTTGTCCATAGGCATAAACCTAGGACTTCCTGGTTGTGCAACAAGGGAGAAACTGCCAATGCTCTGAGCTAGAAGGTGACAGGAACAGTAAAGGAGAGGAAGGGGTAACTGGGATTCATATCCTCCCAAATCAATTTTCCTAAAAGTTATATTTTACGATTAGTGGCAATTGTCCCCGTGGATGGGACAGGGCTCTTTTCCCACGTGTTCTCTCCTACAAATTCATACAAACTTCTCCCTGATTTTCAGAATCACTAAAGCTTAAAAAAGAAAAGGGAACACACGTCTTTGAAATCTAAGGAAGACAGTGGCAATCATCTCTCTAAGCTGGTTCCAACTACTGTACATGATTTCACAAGATATGTATTTCAACTCATAATAATTGCTTCGTTTTGGCAAAGTATCATATATCCTTGGCTTTTTTCTTTTCCTGGAAGGTCTTCAGTTAAGAACAGCCTCCAAAGCAAAGCAATGTGTGCTCATCACTGAGCTTCCTATCACAGGCGGAAAAAAAAGCATTGTGGCTGACTGAAACCTAAGACAATACGCATATCATCTTTATCTTGTAAGAGCTGAAAGAAATTTCTAAATGCTAAAGCCTTCTGAGACAGCCCTGAATGTACAGTTTGGAATAGGAGAGGAATACTTGGGCAAATATAAAAATAACACTTTTAGAATGGGGACAGCATTTTTAAATTATAAAAGTACTTTTTGCCTTTCTAAGTGCATGGTCTTAACTCTAGATCAAGAAATCAGCAAACATTTTCTGTAGGGGGCCAAACCATAGATAGGTTAGTCTTTGTGGGCCATACAGTCTATCTTACAAGTATTCAACTCTGCCACGGTAGTACAAAAGCAGCCATAAACAATACATGAACAAGTAAAGAAGGCGTTATTCCAATTACACTTTATTTATGGGCACCTACATAAAGATTACATTAGTTATTCACAAAACAAAGACTTCATATTTACGCAGGACGACCAGGCTATAGCATGAGTTAAACATTTACAGGCCCACAACACTGTTTACAACAAAAGTTCCCTCAAACACAGCCTAACTCTTAATATTTAGATACCATTTATTCAATTTGTGAAACCATGGGATTAGAAAGTCATATTGAGCCTATATTATTGTCACAGTAATTTGAGATGAAACATGTGAAGCAAATGCTAAGAACCTATAGATAGGCTTTAGAGTTAGATGTAAATTCAAATTCAGGTTCGGCACGATATTGGGTAAACAGAACATTTCTACATGTTTCTTCATTTGTAAAAGAGGCAAATGGTTTGTTTGGACAATTAAAAGATATAATACCTATCAAACTCCTAACACAGTGTTCAGTAAGGCACACAGTACATGCTCAAGAGATGCTACTTTGTTTTCATTGTTGGGTGAAGTCACTGCTAAGTAATTTTCACTTTTATCTGTATAGAAAGACCATCCATGTCATTGGGGCTCAGTAGTCCATTTCACTGATTATAAATCATTTTGTAGTTAGGAAAATCACCCTAATGTAATGTCATTAGTTTAATTTGGAAGCCCTGTGATTAAGCTGATATAATAATAGATGAATTATACAGTGGGATCCTCCAGTATCAGTTGGCCTTCAGTGTATGTTTTTATATTTGACTTGCCACTGTGACTTACCTTTGCCTCTCTGTGAGTTAATGGTATTTGTACTGTTTGTATATGTATACTTTAAAAATTAATATTTATTAAAGCATTAAAAAAAAGAAAAGGCATTCAGATGACTTACGGAGGGTTCCAAACCTCATTAGACAGTGTTCAAGCAAATACAATTTTAAAGTTCTCCTTAAAAGTTTTTCTTTTTTTTAAAGAGGTAATACATGGTACACAGGACAAAATGTAAAAAGTACAAAAGACAACATGGTTTTCTGAAAAGGAAGTTTTCTTCATCTCCCCACTACAGACTCCAGTCCCACAGTTGCCCTAAGCAACCGCTCAGACGCAAACACACACATACACACCAGTACGTGTGTCTGTCTACGGACACACGCTACTCACACTGTTCTGCCCCTTGCTCGATTACTTAGGGTATACCCGAAAATTCCCGTATCTCTGCATATAAAGTTGCCTTGCATTTTTTTTAAGGGCAGCTTAATATGTCATCAGAGGGCTAACGCCCCGCATGATTTAACCAGCCCCCGGGGACGGACTTCCAGGTTTTTTTCTAATTGTTTGCTCTAATAAGGAAAACTGCACTGCTGCTTGTAACTTAATCTTTGCACCGCGATTTTGTTTTCTTCCGGCACGACTGAAAAGTGATTCTGGGGTGCGGGGAGCCTTCCCGCGCGCCCCGGCCCCAGGCCGCGGCAAGTGCTCCCGGAGCCGCGGGTTCGTCCTCCAGCATGGTCGGGAAGCCTCGCGTCCGTCGGGCTGCGCGCCCCGGGCGGGAGCCGGCCGTGTCACCCACTGAGTGTCGGGGTGTGTGCGCCCGAGCGGCGGCCGGCGCGCCCGTCGCACGCCGATTTCTGGGGCGGGCAGGCGCGGGCGGCGGCGAGTCGGGGGGCAAGTGGCGGCTTGCTCCTCTCGCGCCGCGTGTGGAGCCGCGGCGGCGTCGCCATCTGTGGTATGCGGGCCTGGCGCGCAGCTCCCGAGGAGACTCTGCCGGCTACCGTCCGCCGGCCTCGCGGGAACGCGGGGAGGTGTTCAAAGGTGTCTCTGAGAAACAGGCGCAGGCCGGGCAGCCCCGCTCCAGAACAATGGGTCCTTTCAGCCGCCCCCTTCAGATGGAGGGCTCGTCACCATGACAACCACCCCGTTATTGGAAGTCGGAGCCGGTCCTCGCCTCAGACGCTCTCCTCGCCGGCTCCCCTCCCCCGCCGGCCCCGCCGTATGGTGTGTGTGGCACTGGCAGCTGTTGTCAAAAGAAGGCACCTCTTTGTCTCCAGGGGATGAAAGACATTTGGTTTTCATCGCCACCCTTTCTCTCCGCCCGACAACTTTTCTCCGCGCGCTGCACCCCGTCCCCAGAAGGCGCCCCTGGATGCGAGAGCCCGGCCCCGAGTCGCCACCCCTGTTAGCTTTGGTGTCTGTTTCCTCCCGGACTCCGTCCTGCCGGAGCACTTCTGCCTGTACCTCCAACTCTTTGAGTTACTAGAAGTCAGCCTCTCAAGTGGAGGGTTCAAAGTAGGGGAATTCACCTTAAGAAATCCCGGGTTTCTTCTCTTGCAGCGCTGCTCGCGGAGTTCGCCGGCCGGCCGCTTCTCCCCTCAGACCCAATAGCACCACCTTCTGTAGCGAGGAGCTCATTGCCGAGTCTGTCCCCGTTGGTAGCGCAGGACCTCCGCCGCGCGAGCGCCCAAATTCGGCCTGTTCGCCAGAATAAAGACTAGTCGCTTCACGAGACGAAGGCCTCGGTTTTAGGGATGTCGGGCTCAGGCAGCTAGACGACCTTCTGGCTGAAGGCAAGGCGACACGATGATGGAAACAACAGCCTGTGTTTTTCTTCAAGCTTCGGAATGAAATGTAGGATTAAAATATGTCTTAAGGTTTCGCACTACTTTTCATGCATAGCTAAATGCGATTTACTTTTTTTTTCCCTCCTGTGGAGGAGCTTTATAAAAATTAAAAAATGAGAAAAAAAGTCTGGCTGGCCATGTGTCTGGGATTTGGAGTTCAAGGAGTAGTGCCCCTGAACCTGTAATCTGCACCAGGGATACTTGGAACAGATGGTGTTTTCCAGACCTATCTGGAACTTGAAAGGGTCACATTGGTGAGCGAAAAAGCAGGATCAAGAAGGAGGAAGGAAACAGTGGAGAGAAAAATGCAGAAGCTTATAGTCACCAGTGTGGGGAATCTCTAGAGTAAAACCAGGTTTGTTGGGCTATTTTGGAGATAAAGATAAGCTTAGGATTCTGTGTGGATCAGAAAAATAATCAGTATTCATAAAATCTTATCCTCCAAGGGGTAAACACTAGAGGAGGAAATTTGAGGATACCTGCTTCAGAATTCATTGAGTCTACTGCTACTTTTTCGAATAAAGTTTTAAAAGGGTATTTTTTAAAACTTTGGGAATGTCAAAAGTGTATCAAGTGAAAGGGAAGGAAGTTCAGCAGGTGACTGACAAGAGATACATTTTTCTGGTCTTTGCTTTGAATTACCAACAATTACTTTTGGTAAACAGGAAGCAGCCAAGTCTGGCACACAGGAAACAAGTATTTGCTAAGTGAAGGTTTGTTTTTTTCCTCTGAGAATAATTTTTATCTAAATAACTACCTAGAAAATAATAAGTATGTTACTCTGAAAACTTCTCTTTACAATCCAGGCTTCTTTCTTTCCCAACATTACTGAATAAGTTTTGGAGGAAATTCTGTCAATTTTCCTGTGAGATTTGATATTTCCCCAGTGATTTCAAATGAGAGTCACATAGTGTCATGATTTGAAACCCTAGTTATGTAACTTAATGGGTTTTTTTTTAAGTGTTGAAAATTGTTAAGAAATAAAAGCAATTTTCCCTTTCTGAAAAGAATACTCATGGCTATATCTGTAGGCTGACTTATACCAATAAATACATCATTTTATTATATTTTGTTACAGTTACACATGGAACTATATAGAAATACACTCTCTAGAACTCAGTGGCCACCATGGGGATTAAGACAAGGCCAAGTAGAACTCTAGGATTCTGATCCCCATGTCATTCTATTTTATCTGTTTTCTATGTAAGTTTTCATTTGTCTAAAATATTTCACTGCTAAAAAAGAAAGAAAAAAAGACCATTACTAGTAGAAATTTAGAGTTGGAAAAGATCTTTTTTTTTTAAGATTTTATTTATTTGCAAAAGAGAGAGAGAGCACAAGCAGAGGCAGAAACAGGCCTGATGCAGGGGTCGATCCCAGGACCCTGAGATCATGACCTGATCTAAAGGAAGACGCTTAACCGACTGAAGCCACCCAGGCGCCCTGAGTTGGAAAAGATATTGAAGATAATTTAGTTCAATTGTCTCGTTTTACAGGTAACATTTTGATCCAAGGAATTTATCTAGATAACCTGCCCAAGATCACATGGTCAGTTTGTGGCTATTTACGACCCTGTGACTAGCTGCCATCCTGCAGTCCTTTCAGATCAGAGCTGACCACATTGCCCCCTTCCCGGCCATCACTTAGCAGACCTTCTTGTTACTATGGACATGTTTTTGTCATTTCTTCTTATTTTAATCTATCTTGTGGAGATTACATAACAGTTATCTTGCGTAGCTTCCCTGTTTTCCAGTCAGCCTTCCCTAAGTCTTTCAATTCCAGAATTTATTTAAAATATCTAAACCATTCATCGACTGTAGCTGCTCTCTTCGCTCCCACTGGCTGTGGACAGCCTGTTAGTGGTCTACCCAATTTCCATTCTCCTGTCTTCCTTATTAACAGAGTCCCATCTGGGAGGTGGGTGTAGTCACCGTGACCAGTTAAAAGTATTCCCAGGACCTCTTTTAGCTCAATACTGAACAATAGAGCAAAAGCAGGATCTCATGAAAAAGCTTGTCAAAGGCAATTGACTCCCCATTGGCTCATATACATTTGCTTTTTGTCTTTCCTCCTTTTTGCCTGGAATCTAGCTTGATGCCTGGAGCCACGACAACAATGTTGTGAGCATGAAGGTGAAAGTCCCACCATATGAATGGAGGAACTGCAACCTAAGAGAAGCCTGATTCCTTGATATGAAGCTGACATTCCAGCACCTGAATGTGATCCCCACTGGCTCCAATTTAGGATAAGAACAAAGGAGACTAGGAATTCAGTTTTACTGAATGAACTTTTCTTTTTTGAACACTTAATGGTTGCTTCTACAGTAGTCTGTACATACACCATCACAGGACCTAGAGCATAATAATTCATTCACTTGGTCATGTAATGAAACAATTTCCTCCTCCACTGCCTACTCCTAAGGGTAAAGAAAAGGAGCTAGCTATATGAAGACCAGGGAAAAAAACTTTCAAGCAGAGGGAACAACACATTCTAGGGCCTAGAAGTGGGGAGTGGGGAGGGTAGGTTGGAGGGAGGGGCAGGAGATTCAATTGGAGAGATGGAAGGGGGTAGATAAAAGAGATGTGCCTTAGTCCATTCAAGCTGCTGCAACACAAGTACCATAGTCTGAGTGGCTTAAACGACAAACATTTATTTCTGACAGTTTTGGAGGTGGGGAAGTGCAAGATCAAGGCGCCAGCAGATTCAGTGTCTGGTGAGGACCTGCCTCGTTGTTCATAGACAGCCTTCTTTTCTCTGCATCCCTACATGGTGGTAAGTCTGGGGTTCCTCCCTGGGGTCTCTTATAAGAGACCCATCCATGAGGACTTCACTCTCATGACCTAATCACATCCCACAGGCCTGACTTCCAAATACCATCCCATTGGGCATTAGGACTTAACATATGAATTTTGAGGGACACAACCAGTCTATAGCAAAGTGGTAAAAGCATTTGAATTTAATGCCATGGGAAGGCATTGGAGGGTCTAAGCTTCACATAACCATTAATAGTTTTTTTGAATTCACTCTTGCTGCTGTATATAAAAATGAATTGAAAGAGGTGAGAGTAGAGCTGGAAGATCGGGGTGTAGGTGGTTTATAGTCTTTCAGGCAGGAGGTGATGGTGGCCTGAATTGGGGTTGTGACAGTAGAGTTGGAGAGAGGATGGATTCCTGATATACTTGGTGAGGGAATCAACAGGGTCTGTTTCTGGATTAGATGCAGGGATGAGGGTAATGGAGGACCTCAGGATGACTTGTGGGTATTGGTATGAGTAGTTGAATGGATAGTGATGTTGTTTACTAAGATGGGGAAAGCTGGAGATGGAGTAGGGCTGGAAGAAGGAACAGATTTGGGAAGAAAACTCAAGAGCTCTTTTTTGTCCTGTTTAACATGTCTGTAAGGCACCTGAGTGGAGATGTCAAGTGGGTGATTTGATATGTGGGTCTGGAGGTTTATGAAGAGGTTGAGGTTGGGGATACAAAATCAAAATTAAATAATTAAAAGAGCACTTACACTCATGAGGTCATCTAGACAGGGAGTATAGAGAGAGAATGAAGGAGCATCTAGCAAGAAGCCACAGAATAATGCTATGCTATGCTATGCTATGCTATGCTATGCTATGCTATGCTATGCTATGCTATGCTATGCTATGCTATGCTATGCTATGCTATACTATGCTAGAGCATCTAGGTATATTCACGGTTGGATATTCCTGGGTATAGCATCTAGGGAAGGAGCCATTTGGTTCAAGGATTACTTCCCTCAGGAGATCAGAACCAGGAGGCCAGCCTGAGGCTGCTGGAAGAGGGATGCTACTGTCTTCTTGTCAGGCAGGGTTTGGATTTCAGGAACTTGAGATGGCTTTGCTGGGGTTCCTGCGTAAGAGGAGTTACAGAGAAGTTCTGCCACCTGGAAGCAGGTATACACCCCAGAATACCCTCAGCACATCACATCTTGTGAGCTACATTATTAGTTGCATGTGACTCTTTCTGTTCATTTCCCTTTTATTATCCCCAAGTCTTTAAACAAGCTTTGTATAAGTGTCCACCCTGGTCTTTGCTCTGCTATGGGAAATTCAACAAAAACTAGTGTGTCTACACTGATGTTGAAGAGTTAAAGGAATACTAATCTCCCAAGTCCAGCATGGTGGGGGCAGCCAGTAGCAGGAGTCCCTAAGGGGAAGGTGAGTCTCTTGTTTGAGGGTTAGGGGTGTTGACTTTAGGCTCTCCTCTCCAGAAGACTCCTTCCATGACCAGCCTTAAAGGAGCTGTTTTTAATTTTTTAAAGGGACCTGGTCTTCTCTTTAGAGGTTTTTCCCACATTGGATTATAAGCTCCTTGAAAACATACTTTAATGGTCTCTGTACCCTTAGTGTCCAGGAGATAGTGGGCACTCCATAAATGTTAGTTTAATAGATGAATGAATATATATTAGACATTGAGCTATATACACTGTGGTTCTCAAAGAGTTTACAATCCAGTTGTGGTGATCAGACTGCATACATGAATGTGTGGCACAGTGTCAAAAGCACTATAGGTTACATAAAGGAGCTGTGAAATGCTATTTAGTCACAGAAGAGGGAGAAATTACTTCTAGTGTGGGGGCATCCAGCTTGGGACAGACTTCGTGGAGGAGAAAACATATGGCTGGGCCTTGAGGGCTGGAGAGAATTTCCACAAATAGGATGAGTAAGAGATAAATACATGCCAAGAAGAGGGATCAGTGAGAACAAAGACACGGAGAGAAGGCACTCTTCTTCTGTGCATGACCAGTAGTGAGGTTTGATGCAAGGGGAGCATTCATGGATAGGAGGAAGAAGTGTCAAAGCTAGAGAGGGGTTTTGCGGCCCCACTGCAGAGCCCTTAAAAATGTCTTTCTCAGTGAGCAAGGCCTCTCTTGTCTCAGACCAAAATATTAATAATAATGATAATTAAATAATTTTCAGGGAACCCTGAGAGCTGAGATTGGCTTCTCACAGTAGAAAAACTTCTCAGGGGTGCCTGGGTGGCTCCGTTGGTTAAGGGTCTGCCGTTAACTCAGATCATGATCCCTGGGCCCTGGGATGGAGCCCAGCATCAAGCCCCACACTGAGCCCCTCGGTGGGGTCCTTGTTCAGCCAGGGGTCTGCTTCTCCCTCTCCCTCTGCCCTCACCTCCCACTCATGCTCTTTCTCTCTCAAATAAATGAATAAAATCTTAAAAAAAGAAAAAGAAAAGAAAAGAAAAACTTCTCAGCTGTGAGAGCTGATAAACACTAGGATGGTTTGTCAGTGGCAGGTTTAGAAAATCTTTTCCCAGAGATTTTTATGCATAAAATGGATTTGCCATTTGTCAGTGGTTTCCTGTGGCCCCTCTTAATACCATGACAAGATCCCTATGAGCTCCCAAATTCTATGATGTTTGATTAAATTAAAAAAATATTTGAGTGTTGACTTTGGACATGACCCTTGGCATTGCTATGAATAAATTCAGCCGCCTCTCCCTCCCCTCAATGTGGTTCTCTTCCAGTGATCCCCAACTCAACAAATGACACATCCATTCATACAGCTGCCCAAATCAGAAACCTATGAATAACCCTGGATTCCTCATTCTTCCTTACTACTCACTTTCTAATTAATCCCCTTCTTTCTACCTCCAAACAAACACCTCCGGAATTTGTCCACTAACTTCTCCAGTCCCCCATGCTGGTTGAAGTCACTAGCATCTCTCATGTGGATTACTGCAGTAGTCTAAATGATCCCCCTACCCCCAAGCTTGGCCTTCTTCAATCCATTCCTCATGCCTGGTCTCCCTGAAATTTAAATCTGAAAGCATTTCACACTCCTACTTAACATTTCTTCACTGGGTCTCCTGCCCCGGGCCTCTGAGAGAGGCAGGAGGCATGCAGTCTGTGCCAGACCTGACCGCTTAGATCTTGCTGTGTGTGTGAACTCCAGCTGTGTTACTTACCTACTTACTGGACCTTTGGCAGGTTACCTAAGCACTCACTGCAGTTTTCTCATCTATCAAAAGGGGATCATAACAGTAGTTCATTTTAGGGTAGTTGGGAAGACTATATAAATCTGGATCTTCCTCTCCTCTGTGAACCTTTAAATTTGGAGTGCCGCTGGACTCTGGTCCTTTTCTCCATGCTCATTCCCTTAGTCATCTCAGCTGGACTCATGGCTTTAATATCCACATCCTGATAACTCCCAAATGTGCATCTCCAGCTCAGACCCTGTCTCCTAAAGCCTGGACTCATATATATCCAGCTGCCTTCTCAACATGGCCACTTGATGGCTAATAGCTATATTAAATTTAATATGTCCAAGGCTGAACTCCTAATTTTTTTCATTCAAACTTCCTCTGCGGAAAGTCCTTTTAATCTCAGTTGCTGGAACTGTCTTTCCAGATGCTCAGGCTCAGTTGCCCTTCACTTTTCTCTTGTTCTCACTCCTCACATCCCATTGACCTGGAAATCCAGCTGGCTCCTCTTTCAAGCTGTAGACAGAATCTGACTCCTCATTCCAACATCTGTGCCTACACCTGGACCAAGCCCCATCATCTCTCACCTAGATTACTACAGCAACCTCCTGACTTGTCTCCTTCCACCCTGGCCTGTCCACAGTCTCTTCTCAGGCCAGCAGATTGATAAATCAGATGCTTTCACTCCTTTCTCAGAGCCTCCATTGGCTTCCCATTTCACAACCACTATAAGCCAAAATCTTTATGACAGATTTTAAGATCCTATGTAGTCAAGTCCCCAGCCTCCATTTTGTAACCTCATCTACTTTACCCCTTGCTCATTCTACTCCAGTAGAACCCTTACTCTTCCTGGGACTCCTCAAGCATGCTCTGGTCTTAAGGCCTTTGCGCTGCCTATTCCCTTTACTGGAATGCTCTTCCCCCAGATATCCCTATAGCTAGCTCCTTCTCCTTCAAGTCTTTGCTCAAATGTCTTTTCTCAACGAGACATACTCTCACTACCCTTTTAAAAACTATAGCTTTTCCTCCAGTTCTATGACACTCCTGATCTCCCTTCTGTTTTTTTTCCACTGCACTTACATCGAACATACTATATACTTTACTTATTGTATTTATGGATTATTGTTTGCTTCTCCACTAGAATGTAAGCTCCACTAGAGCAAGGATTTTTGTTTTATGTTCACTGGTGTTATGCATCCAAACACCAGACAGTGATGGTACATAGTAGGGTTCACTAAATATCTATGGAATAAATGGACAGTGCATGCCACACAGTGTTTTTATGTGTGTGTGTGTGTGTGTGTATGCTCTGTATATATAATTGTTATTATATAATTATGTAATTACAATTACAGTATATATTACTATATATCATTTTATAAGCAATATATACAAACAATTATTAAGCTCACAACCACCTGGCTCCCATGTATCTCTCTACTCTAGTCTCCCTGTACTCTTTCTCCAATTCTAACTCAGCTATACTTAATTCTCTCATCTTTAGAGCTTTCCACATGTAATCTTGTCTTTGTCCTTCCACCCTTTTATTTGAGGAATCTACGTTCATCTCTAAGGTTTCTGTTTAGGACTTCCCTGACTCTAGGTCAGCCCCCTCCTCCAGCAAACATTGCCCCCCCCCGCTGTGTGCTCCTTGCTCATCACACTGCTTTGTAATTACTTGCTTCTCATTTGTCTTCTCAGCTAGCGTCTGTGACAACAGACACTATGCCTGTGATGGCAGTCATTGCAGCATCCCCCGCACAGGGCTTGATACATAGGAGGCTCTCAGTAAACATTAATGCAACGAATGGGAAAGGCCCACAGCAGTGATTGCATTTCTGCACCTTTGACACACATTGCTTAGTAACCATGTGCAATTGCATCTTGTGCTGTTTCTTAGGTGGTAACAATCGCTAACACTTTTCTAACTCAATGCTCACAACTCTGTGCAGTCGGTACTCTTAGTGCCCTTATTTGCGAAGGGAGGAACTTGAAATTTAGGGGAGTTAAAGTACTTTCTCAAGGTCACAGAGCTGGCAAGTGTTGGATCAGGATTAAAATGCAGGCAGTCTGGCACCAGAGCCCCTAAGCTTATACGATGCCACATCATTCAGCCATTTTAATTTTGGACTTTCTCTTTTGCTTATTTAAAAATTAGTCAACTATCTGTCCTTAGCAAGTATGTCAAAGAACAATCCATACCACCTTTAATATACGTTTATCATGGCCTTCCATATGGAGGAGTTGCCTCTCAAGCTTCCTTTCACTGAAGTGAAAACTAAAGCCGGAGCAGGGTGACAACCTTGTGGTCTAGATCAGCATTAATACCATTAACACCAGTTTGCCATTTTATCGAACATACCTCATCTTATTTAATGATTAATTTTTAGTTTAACTAAAGGTGAACCTTGTCTGACTTTTACTTCGTGACTCTCTGGATCACAATGATTTGAATCACTTAAAATGTATTATCAAATTCATTAGAACTCCAATGCAATTTGCAGAGAGACCTGCCCAACTACCTCATTTTCAGATCTGGGAACTGAGATTCTGAAAGATTAAGTGCCTTGTCCAAGGTCAAGCAGGTGGTGGTCTAGCTGGGGCTGGAAGAGGCCAACTGAATCCAAGTCCAGAGCTCTCAATAAGACGTTATACAGCCAATCACCTTTACTTCCCCCGATGCACATCAATGAAAAGGCATCGTGTCTCTTTTTAAATGCATTTATCTAATGGAAAGTAGTTATTACTGCTCATGATTTGTTACCCATGATATGCTATTTGACAAATGTGCCCTGGAAATCACACTTTTTAGCATCCCCCTCGAGGTACATTCCAGGGTTACGCAGGTGGCGGCAGCAGCCACCCTTTTGTGACTGGATGACTAAGGGCCAGGCGGCCCTCAGATTGTTCACGACAGCCAATCAGGGCTCGGAGCCACAGAACTGCACCAATTGGAGATTACCGAAGCCTCAACAAGGGCCAATTGGGGGCTCAAAGCCGAGAAGAATGTGACTGGCGGACAGCGATCAATCAGAGGGGAGAAGTGGATCACTGACGTCCAATCAGAGGCTTTAAGATCTCTGTCGTGGGCGGTGCTGGCGTGAGGCCCACGGGCCAGCCAATCAGCAGGTGAGCGGCCGCCGGCGCGCGTGCGGGGGACGGCCGGGGGGCGGTGTCTGTCTGTGCTTCGGAACGGTGGGTACTGAGAAGAGCGAGGCTGGGTGAGAAGGGCTCGCGCGACCTGGGGCCGAGGTGGGGGCAGCGCGTGCACGCTCTCGGCTGGGGTCTGGGGGTTGGGGGTTGGGGACTGGGATGCGCGAGGGTCCGGGCCGGGCGCGCGGGGCAGGTTCAGAGTTACGGGTTGCCGTGGGATTGACCCTCCGAGATACAGGATGCAGCGGGGAGAGCTGAGGGACCGAGTACCGGGCTGGCGAGGTGACCTGTGGTTGAGGGAGGAGGGGACACTGTTGCCACGGCAACGCACGTGTACAGTCTGGCGACCTTTTTCATCGCTTGAACGTGCGCACACCTTAAATGCCCCCCCCCCACACCACCCCCGCCCTAAACGGCCTCCATCATATTTTGCTCGCAGGCAGCTGGGCAGGGACCAGCGCAAAAATAACCCACTTTAGCAGCCGCCTCTCCTCCCCAGCCTGGTTACCCACCTCTTCCCCTCCCTTCTGCTGCCTCGTCCGCGGAGAGAGGGATTAAGCTTGCCCTGGGGCACTTGGTACGACAGGCCTTTGCTGTTTGACCACCTGGGCCAGTTCGCAGCCAGCTCGTGGAATGGGGTCATTCCCCACACCTGGGGTCCAGCGCGAGCGCCACATACTGGGGACAGGCACCATAGAGATGCTGCCGCCTGAGAGACCTTGGGTATCCCCCAGAGAGATTTTTTTTAGGGCAGTCAATGCAGAACCTTGTTCATAACAAGTCCTCAGAGAATGGGGTCTGACTGAATGAATGAAGACCACAGTGATGGCTTTCCATCCGTGGACCAACGCTGTCCAATAGATATATAAAGCGAACCAGATAATGTAATTTTACATTTTTCTAGTAACCACATTTTTTAAAAAGGTTAAATTAGGGGCGCCTGGATGGCTCAGTGGGTTAAGCATCTGCCTTCAGCTCAGGTCATGATCCCAGGGTCCTGAGATTGAGTCCCACATAGGGCTCCTTGCTCAGCAGGGAGCCTGCTTCTCCCACTGCCTGCGGCTCCCCCGGCTTGTGCTCTCTCTCTCTCTCTCTGTCAAATAAATAAAACCTTTAAAAACAAGGTTAAATTAATTTTAGTATATTTTATTTACCTGATATATCAAAATATCAATATTGAGTTAATATTAATCTATTAAATTATTGGTATCTAAGATTCCATTTTTAATACAAGACCTTCAAAGTCTGGTGTGTACTTATACTTACAGCACATCTCTGTTCAGACCAGACACATATCAAGTGCTTAATGGTGGCATTTAGCTAATGGCTGCCATATGAGACTGTGGACAACCATAAGCATTTCTTATGTATGTGTGAGTTGTGGCTAAATACATGAAACTCATCAATATTCTTTGAAACTCTCTTCTGTGTGCGGAGCACTGCAATGAGGCAACAAGAAACGGTAAGGCCTGGTCTTTTTTCTCAAGGAGCTTCCAGTCCAGTTGAGAAAACAGACATCCAAAAATTAAGTAGAATTTTAAATGGTTATAATTAAGGCAGTAGTAAAGATAACCAGGCAGTAGATGATTGGCAAACAGGATGGCTGATAATTATCCTTAGCAATTCTAGGGAGGGATACTTCAGATTCTTACAGGAGAGGAGGACTTGAGTCTGCTCTTGAAGGATGGGTACAGTGTTTTGATTGAGTGGAATTGACCATGCCTTCTTTTATTTTTAGGGTTGAAAATTGGCAGTTCTGAGGCTTTCAGACCAAAGAAGACTTTCCTCTCTCACTGACAATCGCCACCATGATTCATAGCCTCTTCTTGATCAACTCCTCAGGAGATATTTTCCTGGAAAAACATTGGAAAAGTGTGGTCAGCCGTTCTGTTTGTGATTACTTTTTTGAGGCGCAAGAGAGAGCGACTGAGGCAGAAAATGTACCTCCAGTTATCCCTACCCCTCACCACTATCTCTTAAGTGTTTACCGTCACAAGATCTTTTTTGTGGCTGTGATCCAGACAGAGGTCCCACCTCTGTTTGTTATTGAGTTCCTTCACCGCGTAGTGGACACATTTCAGGTGCGTGAATATGAGGAGGCTCGTACATGTAAATTATAAAGTATCTTTATGGTTCTTTTTCCATTGTATTCGGCTTTAATTAAGGAACTTTTTAAAAAAATCAAAACTGACATTGCTCTCACTTCCTCTCCCGTCTGATAAGATTCTTGTTTCTGTTTATTGAATTGGCTGCATCTGATATGACAAATTGAGTACATTTGAACCTGTTGCATAAGAAAGCCACTCTACTTGGTATGATTGTATACAGTCATTTTAGTTCTGGAGATTGGAATTGCCCTACTTTTTGTTCATAAATCAGAGGAATTTAATTTTGGGTTTTTGTTTTGTTTTAGTGGACTTGATGCTAGCCATTGTCAACTACGTTGCTTTGAGTTGCCTCAAAAAGTGATGAGTGTGTAAAGATACGTATATTTTCAAAAGTTAGGAAAAAGCTAAGTAATGCTTGTTTCACTCTCCTTGGCAGGAGTAATTTGTGAACCCAAACTTCATCTTGGGTTTGGGGTGCTTATCCACAGCGTGTCAGTGATGAACTCTTGTTGCAAACAAGATTGGAAAATCTTCTGTTCCTGTAAAGAATTTAAGTGACACATTTTACAAGACACGGTTTTCACTTTGAGTTTTTCTTTCAGGAATAGATTTGAAGATCTTGGGGGAACAGGGTATAGGGGAAGTATAAGTAAGTTATACCAGGATGTCAGCACCATTTATAGCAGAGGATTTTAGGCTGTCCAGACTCTGAATTCAAACAGTGGGATCCTTCCCCCTAAAAGAATTGCTCAAATTCTAAGTGTTACAGTTATTTGCATAACTCAGACAGTAAGTGAGAAGCAAGGACCCTTTGGTTTAACTTCTGTGTCATGTGAAGTCTGGAATTGGTCATATGAATACAGAAATTGTGGAATTAGAGAAGAGAATGACTCCGATATGATGATGAAATTAAAAAACAAGTCAAAGAGCCCTTTCATTTGCAGTCATATCTGTATCACATGTCTAGAACAGCATATATTTCATAATTTTTTTCCCACCAATACTTGCTGGTAGCACGATTCTGGGTTTCCAATTCTCATGTGGCATACCAGTTGGTTCCCACAGTAAAAACTTGGGAATTGTAAATCCCAGTATGTGGAGGAACTAAAAGTAGAAGAACCCAGTATTATGACCTTAAACTACCCTTGTTGGGCCTTAGTATGATTTCCACATACGATATTTTACCCCATTCTAAGATTAACAGTCCCATTGGTGAAACACAGCATTTGCTTCATACCAATATTATGTAATTTATTACAAGACAGGAAGTGAGAAAGGTTGCTTAATCTAGTGGAAACCACAGAGGAATTTGGGATAACAGTCAAGTCGCTAGTTTGGAAGTCTGGGACTTCAGAGCTTGTCGTTTTTGAAGGATTTGTTAAAAGCAAATGGACATACCCTGATTTTAATGTCTTCTCTCTGGCTGCATTATTTTTTTAGTACTGGAATATGATGGAGGAGTTCCAGCTGTAGAATTGCAAATGCTTTTGCTATAGCAATTTGTCATACTTATAGGTATTCTTTCCAGTGATTCAGTTCACATTATGTCTGATTTATAAAATCTCGTAAGGTGTCTTATTTATTTTTCAAAAGAAAAGCACTCTTGGGAAGGAAATGTGTTACTTTTTTCCCCCCTTAAATCCTTGTTTTTAAAGAAGAAGTCTTGTTTTAGAAACACATTCCTGACTCTTAAGTGTTCTTGGATATTGGAATGTCTCTGATATTTGCCATTATCTGATGTAATTTAGATCACAGCTGCAGTCTGTTCAGTTATGGATGTCATGATTTTAGGAGCATATTGGGAAACTAGAGCGTATTCAAAGAAATGGCAAGGTTGTGGAACAATCTAGAAACCATACCACAGCATGAACAGTGGAAGGATCAAACAGTTTGGGTGGGAGAAAAAAAATGGAAGTGAAAGCTTGCAGCTGTCTTCAAATAACTGCGGAGCTGTTATGTAAATTTGTTCTGTAAGGCAAATCTAGGAAGCAAATTTCAGTCTAGCAAAAGAAAGAACTTTCTAATAATCAGAGCTTTCCATGAATAGAACGGGCTTTCTCAAAAGGGTGAATTTCCCTTCAGTGGATGAATTCAACGAGGGTTGTATGACCATCTCAGAGGTCCTGGAAAAGATGTGACTGATGTTGCTAGAAGGGGCATATCAAATGAGTACGAGCATTTTTCTTTTAATCATCATGCATCACATTTGATAAAGTACTTTTTGTTTACAAAGCACTTCCACACATACTATCATTTAATCAGTCATGCTTAGTTCTTAAAACATCCCTGTGCATCCAGTGGTATTATCCTAATTATACTATTAAAAGAAAAATCAAAACCCGAATTAGCATGACTTTTCTAGTAAGTGACGGTAAGGTTACCATGCAGGTCTGATTTGGAATCCAGTGTTTTTTCCACAACCTGGATCATTTAGTATCTCAGTCTTTATTAGTAAAAGGACAAAGCCTTAGAATCCTAGCATCTTAGTGTAGAGATGATCCAAAGAGATTTTCTGGTGTGCTAGTTCATCTCCCTCATTTCATTTTATTTCCCTCTCAGTTCGTATTTGCTGCATGAATGTTAAGGAATGATACAACAGAAAGGGTTAAAAAGATTTTGGGGTCCAATCTGTGTCATATCAAGTATTATTATTTTGCATAGTTCTTTCAAATTCTTGTTCTTAAGCACGTATGATAGTCTAGGTTCAGTTTTGTCTAGTTGAAGAAACTAACCCAAAAAGGTTAAATGACTTTCTCTTAATTTATAAAAGAAGTTAGTAATGACACTAGTACTATAAGCCAGTCCAGTGTTCTTTCTGCCTCCACTTAAGAGAACTATGATTATGCTTCATTCCCTTATTGTAGAAGAATATCCCAAAAGCACTGTGTAAACACATGGACAGGCCTAGATCCTTATTCCCTAGGATGATTCTCTTTATTACAATCTCTGAATGATTTACATTATATATATTGTGTTTTCATCAGGATTATTTTGGAGTCTGTTCAGAGCCAGTGATCAAAGACAATGTGGTTGTGGTTTATGAGGTACTAGAAGAGATGCTTGACAATGGGTTTCCATTGGCTACTGAGTCAAACATCCTCAAAGAACTGATAAAGCCTCCCACTATCCTTCGAACGGTCGTCAACACCATAACAGGTATGGAGAAAGGGGAAACCCACAGAGAGCTGCAGTCCTGGGTGTGCCTTCCTCCCGCGTTGTGCATTGTTTTGAGTGCTTGTCTTTGGGGCTCTCAGATGTCCAGATGCTTTAATTTTGCTCATTATAGTCTTTGATTATGACCTGAAATGTGTCTTTGTTATGTAGAAAATACCCTGATTTCAATGACAGAATAAAGTGTGCTCCTTTATTTTTTTTTTTAAAGATTTATTTATTTATTTGAGAGAGCGAGAATGAGAGAGAGAGAGAGAGTACATGAGAGGGGGGAGGGTCAGAGGGAGAAGCAGGCTCCCTGCTGAGCAGGGAGCCCGATGTGGGACTCGATCCCAGGACTCCGGGATCATGACCTGAGCCGAAGGCAGTCGCTTAACCAACTGAGCCACCCAGGCGCCCAAGTGTGCTCCTTTAAAAAGAGGTTTTTTTTTTTCTGATTACAGAAGAAACACTTGATTATTATAGAAATGTCAGAGATACAGAAAAGCACAAAGAACTTGAAAATAACTTTCTTTTAAAAAAGATTTTACTTATTTGTCAGCGAGAGAGGGAACACAAGCAGGAGGAAGGGGCAGGCAGAGGGAGAAGCAGGCTCCCTGCTGAGCAGGAACCCCTGATGCAGGGCTCCATCCTGGAACCCTGGGATCACCACCGAAGCCGAAGGCAGACACTTAATTTACGGAGCCACCCAGGCGTCCCCAAAATAACTTAATCCCGCCACAGTTTTGACATACTTTTTCTATTTTCTAGACAGATGAATAATGAATAGATGCATAGAATTTTTAAAAAACGATGCTTGTATATTTTTTTATAACTTTCATCAGTATTTTGTGAACATTATCCCATTATGATACATTTTCTTCTACATGATTTTTAGTGACTTTATAATTTTTATAATTTTTAGTGACTTTATAATTTTCTTCCATATGGAATAGACCTTAAGTTATTTACTCGGTCCGTGTTTCTGAGTTTCTGATTTTTTGTTCTTTTAAAAAAAAGGAATTAACATTCTTATACTTAAATCTTTGTGTACATGTTTTCAGTACTAGCAATGGAAGTACTAGATCAAAGGGTATGTTCATTTTAAGGACTTTAATGCATTGTGCCAAATTGCCCTTCAGAAAATTTATACTTTCAGTAGCAGTTTCTATGCATCCTAGCCAACCCTACTATTATTATTAATTTTTTTCAAAACTTTGGCAATTGAATTCTTTTTTTTTTTTTTTTAAAGATTTTACTTATTTATTTGACAGGGAGAGAACACGAGCGAGCACACAAGCAGGGGGAGCAGGAGAGGGAGAATTAGGCTTCCCACTGAGCAGGGAGCCCAATGCAGGGCTTGATCCTAGGACCCTGGGATCATGACTTGAGCCAAAGGCAGATGCTTAACTGACTGAGCCACCCAGGCGCCCCAGTTTAGTCTTATCTTATGTATATCCTCATTTTTTATTACTGAGGAAGTTAAAACCCTTCGAGTATTCATTGACTGTACTTCCTCTATTGTGAATTACCTAGTTGTGTGTCCTTTGCCCAGTTTTTCTTTTGTTGTTGAAATGTGGTTCTTTTCTCATACTAATTTAAAAGAATCCTTTCGGGACACCTGGGTGGCTTAGTCAGTTAAGCGTCTGACTCTTGATCTCAGCTCAGGTCTTGATCTCAGGGTTGTGAGTTCAAGTTCCAAATTGGGCTCCATGCTGGGTGTGGAGCCTACTTAAAAAAAAAAAAAAAGGAAAAAGAATTCCTTTTGTTTAAGGACATTAAACTATCGTGTATGTTGGAAATACTGGAAATATACATGGTAGTTTGTAGTTCATTTTTGATCCCCTGTTACAGATATTTTCTCACAGTCTATGTGAGACTTGTCATTTAGCATTGTTTACAGTGTGTTTAGCCACAATTTAATTCTGATTTAATCATATTAATCATTCTGCTTCATTCAGCTTTTATATTTTGGCTCTTGCTTAATATATAAACGAGGGTTTGCATGGCATTTTGGCTCTTGCTTAATATATAAACAAGGGTTGCACGGCATTTAACAAACTGATTGAAAGATAATTTTTAAGAAGTATGAATACGCAAGAATACCTGGGAATATTTTGAAAAAGAATTACAAAGCTGTTGGACAGATTTATCTTGTCAAATATCAAGCTCTATATTAAGTTCATATGGTACAGGAGACAAAAACTCATAGATAAGCTCTAAAAGCCAAGACAGTTTTGAAAATAAATATATATTTTTTATTTCATTTCATTTCATATTTTTTAAGATTTTATTTATTTATCTGACAGCAAGCATAAGCAAGGGGAGCAGCAGAGGGGGCGCGAGAAGCAGGCTCCCCACTGAGCAGAGAGCCTGATATGGGGCTCGATCCCAGGACCCTGAGATCATGACCTGAAGGCAGATGCTTAACTGACCCAGACGCCCCAAAAATAAATATTTTCTAAAAAGATCGAGAACAGGAGAGAAAATGTGTCCCATCAGATAGATACAAGATAAGTTTTGGTAATTTTTAAAACGTAGTATTGGCCCAGTAATAGACAAATAGATGATTGCGATAAGGTAGAAAGTTCAGAAACAGGGCGCCTGGGTGGCTTAGTTGGTTAAGCGTCTGCCTTCGGCTCAGGTCATGATTCCAGGGTCTTGGGACAGAGTCCTGCATTGGGCTCCCTGCTCAGCATTGGGAGTCTGCTTCTCCCTCTGCTGCACTCTCTCCCCGTCTCTGTCAAATAAATAAGATCTTAAAAAAAAAAAAAAGAAAAAGAAAAAGAAAGTTCAGAAACAGACCCTTGCTTTTGTAGGAATTTGATATACATAGATCATATATCAAATCAGTGGACCAGGGGGCCAGGGTACCATATTATATTAGGACAGTCAGCTTTGATAAGAACAAAATGAAGTCCCTCTACCCATTCTGTATACAAAATAAATTCTAGCAAGGTCAAAGAGTTAAATACAAACTTTATAATTGTTAGAAGAAAACATAGGGGAATGTCTTTTTGATCTCAGAGAAGGGAAGGTCTTCTTTTTTCTTTTATGGTTTCATTTTGGACTTAATTCTTTAATCCATTTGGAAATTATCTTGGTATACAATGTATACATGTATACAATGTAAAGTAAGGCTCCACGTTTATTTCTTCAAAATTGTCTACCAGCTGTCCTAGCACCATTTGTTAATTCCCTGTTTTAAAATATTTTTATCATGTACTAAGCCACTGTGGATTCTTTGTTTTTAGGCTTCCTGCCTTAGCATACTGCTTTAATTATTATAGCTTGATGACATGTTTTAATATGTGGTGCCTCTTTTTAAGAAAACACATTGGTTGGGTTTTTCAATATTCTGGGTTCATTTAACTCTTAAGTTCTTTGTTAGTGCCTGAATCATTTATGAATACTATGGAGTCATTTTTCTGAATCTCTCTTAAATCTAGAAAAAGGTACCTGAGAGTCATTTTTGAAAAGCTGAACTGTTTTGCAAACATGCTGAATATATGTGTATGTTTAATGTTTCTTTCTTTAGATTAAAAATATCCAGGTTACAGAAGAAGGAAATAGACTTTAAATTAGTTATAATATTTCAGAATTATAGCATAGAACTTTTGGATTAAAAAATATTTTTGATTCTTGTCGGGGGGGAACAGGGAATTGCTTTACAACTCTTATAGACAGGGAAAGACCTAATTTGTATTCTTTTCCTAAGATTCAGTATTAGTAGTAGTAAAATGTGTGCATTTTAATAACTAGCATAAATGTACTTAAGAACCTACCTTAAAGTAGAATACTGTTTTTACCCATAAAAATTTTATATTAATATGTAGATCACCATCCCTGCTGAAAGCCAGTACATTATTTAAGCTACAAGCTATGGTGAAATTTGAGAGACCAAGTTCAAGTTTCTTTCAAAACCAAAATATGATATCTGTTTCTCAGGTAACTTTTTAACCTTTATTCTGCTCAAAGAAGCAGACCAGATGGAAAGAAGTTTTTAGAATAGACTACGTTACCCAGACAGAAGTTGAGAAAACTTTTTTTTTTTTTTAATTCTCCAATTGAGTGCATGAATAATGGGAACGTAGAAACTTTTAGGGAAGTGTTCTACCAGTTATTAGATAATTGGTTACATCTAATTATCCAATTGGAATTACAGTCATATTCATTATCTAGGAAGCACCAATGTGGGTGACCAGCTTCCTACTGGACAGCTGTCAGTGGTGCCCTGGCGAAGAACTGGGGTGAAGTACACCAACAATGAGGCCTATTTTGATGTGATCGAAGAGATTGATGCTATCATTGATAAATCAGGTAGGTGCTTTTAATCTGTTTTCAGAACTAGAAAGTAGAAAGAGTCTCCTTCATACAGTGCTTGCTAGTATCAGAATTATCCCCCATTCAAGATCATTCATTTTAATTTAGTGCCTACTTTGTGTCAAGCACTGTGCTAGATACTGGGAATAGACTTAAATATTATGATGCAGATGACATGATAATATTTGTAGGGACCCCTAAAGACTCAACAGAAAACTGTTAGAACTAATAAACAAATTCTGTAAAGTTGCAAGGTATACAATCAACATAAAAAACAGTAGCATTTCTAAATACAAACAATGAACTATGCTAAAAGAAAATTAAGAAAACAGTCCCATTTTCAAAAGCACCAAAAAGAATAAAATAGGAATAAACTTAACCAAACTCATACTCAGAAAATTATAAAACATTGATGAAGGAAATTAAGACACAAATAAATGGAAAGGCATCCTGTGTTCACAGAATGGAAGAATTAATATTACTAAAATGTTCAGAGGCACCTGGGTGGTTCATTCGATTAAGCGTCTGCCTTCAGCTCAGGTCATGATCTCAGGGTCCTGGGATCGAGCCCCACGTCAGACTCCCTGCTTGCTCAGCAGGGAGTCTGCTTCTCCCTCTCCTGCCCCTCTCCACCACCCCGCCCCGTGCTCATGCTTGCTCTCAAATAAATCTTAAAAAAAAAGATTCTCTCTCTCCCTCTGCCCCTCCTTCTCCCTCCCTTTCAAACAAAAATAAAAATTTTTAAAAACTTTTGAAAAAGTCCATATTACCCAAAGCAGTCTATAGATTCAGTGTAATCCCCATCAAAATCCCAATGGCACTCTTTACAGAAATAGAAAAAACAATGCTAAAATTCATATGGAACCACAAAAGACCCCAAATAGCCAAAGCAATCTTGAGCAAGAACAACAAAGCTGGAGACTTCATACTTCCTGTTTTCAAAATATATTACAAAGCTACAGTAATCAAAACTATTATACTGGCATAAAAACAGACACATAGGCCAATGAAACAGAATAAAGAGTTCAGAAATAAAACCATGCATTTACAGTCAACTGATCTTTGATGAGAACCAAGATTACACCATGGGGAAAGGATAGTCTCTTCATTAAATGATGCTGGGGAAACAGAATATTCACATGTGGAAGAATAAAACTGGACCCTTCTCTCACTCCAAAAAAAAAATACAAAAAACAAAAGTCAAAATGGATTAAAGACTTAAATGTAAAATGTGAAATCATAAAACTGCTAGAAGAAGACACAGGGAAAGAGCTGCTTGACACTGGTCTGGATAATGGCTTTTTTGGATATGACACCAAAAGCAAAAATAGAAAATTAGGATTGCATCAAACTAAAAAGTTTCTGCACAACAAAAACAGTCAACACAGTGAAAAGGCAACCTGTGGGAGAAGCTCAAGGAGACCGTGTTGAGTGAAAGGAAAGAGAAGTTCAGAATTGTGAAAAAGCATGGGCATTTCAAAGCTGTGCAAAGAAAGGGAAACCCGCAAGAAAGGGGAACCCTCCTACACTGTTGGTGGGAATGCAAGCTGGTGCAACCTCTCTGGAAAACAGTATGGAGGTTCCTCAAACAGTTGAAAATAGAGCTACCATACGATCCAGCAATTGCACTGCTGGGTATTTACCACAAAGATACAAATGTAGGGACCCGAAGGGGTACGTGTACCCCAATGTTTATAGCAGCAATGTTCACAATAGCCAAACTGTGGAAAGAGCCAAGATGTCCATCAACAGATGAATGGATAAAGAAGTGGTATATATACACAATGGAATATTATGCAGCCATCAAAAGGAATGAGATCTTGCCATTTGCAACGATGTGGATGGAACTGGAGGGTGTTATGCTGAGTGAAATAAGTCAATCGGAGAAAGACGTGTATCATATGACCTCACTGATACGAGAAATTCTTAATCTCAGGAAACAAACTGAGGGTTGCTGGAGTGGTGGGGGGTGGGAGGGATGGGGTAGCTGGGTGATAGACATTGGGGAGGGTATGTACTATGGTGAGCGCTGTGAATTGTGCAAGACTGTTGAATCACGGATCTGTACTTCTGAAACAAATAATGCAACATATGTTAAGAAAAAAGAAAAAGAAGATAGCAGGAGGGGAAGAATGAAGGGGAGTAAGTTGGAGGGGGAGACGAACCATGAGAGATGATGGACTCTGAAAAACAAACTGAGGGTTCTAGAGGGGAGGAGGGTGGGGTGATGGGTTAGCCTGGTGATGGGTATTAAAGAGGGCATATTATGTGTGGAGCACTGGGTGTTATGCACAAACAATGAATCATGGAACACTACATCAAGAACTAATGATGTAATGTATGGTGATTAACATAACAATAAAAAATTTAAAAAAAAAGGGAAACCCGCAAAAAGCACTGAGGAAGAGGAGCTAGAAAAATAGAAAACCAGGTGAAGTTAGGAGAAAGGAGGGTTTTACAAAGGGAGAAGTGGTCAACAATGACATGCTACAGAGAACTTCTATAGGATAAAGATGAAAAGTGTCCATTTGATTCATTGGTGACCATAGGGAGAGCAATTGCTGCTGTGAGGTTTTCTGAACCATTGGTTATGATGATACCCTGTTTGATTCTGGTACTAGATGGAAAACTTCTTTAAGCTAATAACTGTCTCATTAATCTTTTATCCCCATTGCTTTATCATAGTGTCTCATATTTGATATGCAGTTGATAAATGTGTAGAAGGATGGACCAATGCATTGGGTAGATGAATAGATGGACAGAAGAAAGGAAGAAAGGAAGGGGGGGAGGGAGAAGACAAAAGTTGGGGAAGAAAAGAGAAGATTAAGGTGGTAGGGAGGAAATAAGTTGGTTGGGAAAGACAGGAGTGTTGAATAACCTCTTACCGTCTTTTTTGTCTTGTTCCTGTCTCAGGTTCCACAATTACTGCTGAGATCCAGGGGGTCATTGATGCCTGCGTCAAGCTGACTGGAATGCCAGACCTTACGCTATCCTTCATGGTAAAATCCTAAACCACAGGTTCAGATCTCGGGATGGCAAATTAATTGCTTCTGGAAAGACAGTGGTGAGAATGGAATGGAACAGTAAGAAATAATTAAAGACAGGGGTGCCTGGGTGGTTAATCAGTTAAGTGTCCGACTCTCGATCTCAGCTGAAGTCTTGATCTCAGGGTCGTGAGTTTAAGCCCCACACTGGGTTCCACGCTGGGTGTGGAGCCTACTTAAAAAAAAAAAAAGAAAGAAAAAATAATTAAGGACAGCCACAAAGCTTGTATCAGGCTTGAATTTTCTATAAGTAGATACAGAATTTGTGTGTGTGGGTGTGCGTGTGGGCGTGCATGTTTAAATAAAGACAGCATCTGAATGAGTTTCCCAAAAGCAATATGGGTGTTTAATTCCTCCTAATTGCTTTTCCTTGCCTGGTGACTACAGAATCCTAGGTTGTTGGATGATGTCAGCTTCCATCCTTGTGTTCGTTTCAAGCGCTGGGAATCTGAGCGTATTCTCTCCTTCATCCCTCCTGATGGAAACTTTCGCCTGCTCTCTTACCATGTCAGTGCACAGAAGTAAGCAGCCCTTATAATTAAGAATAGAATCTGTGTATATGTGTATATGTGGAAACAGTATCCGTAGTGATTAAGGACTCAGGCTCTAGAGTTACCTGGGTTCAAATTCCAGTTTCTGTACTTACTAATCGGGTAACCTCAGGTGAGTTGTTTAACCTTTCTGTGTCTGTTTTCTTATCTGTAAGTGGAAAACAAAAAAATGGGCCTTGTTTGAAGATTAAATAAAACAGTCTAAATAGTGCTTAACACAAAGTTGGTGCTCATTAAGTTTGCTGCTGCTGTTTTTGTTACTGTATGTCTAAACAAGAACACTTTTTTCCTCAAATTGGAATCCGAGTACACCTGTATTCAATCCCCATGACCCAAAAGAGCATTAAACTATGCTATGAAAAATCATAAAAGGCAGTCATTTTTGGTCTTGAACATTCTCTTTAATATCTCTTCAAAGGACTTTAGAAGCCCTTAGTATAAGGTGTGTAGTAGAAGGAATACAGACTGAAGAGAGCCATGACACCTCAGAGCCACCAATACTTTCCTGTGGGATTTGGAATAAATAATTTAGGAAAATATCTGCATGCTTGAGAGCAAAGGCTCTAGGCCCAGACTGCCTACATTTAAACCCCATCTTCAGTACTTATGATATATGACCTTGGGCAAGTTACTTAATCTTAGTGAAGCAAAAGGACATCATTATGTATAAAATCAGGACAGGAGCAGTACCTACTTCATACTTATTGGGAGGATTAAACAAGATAATGGAGATAAAACATCTAGCATAGTACTGGCATACAGGAGTGTTTAATAGATGTTAAGAACTATTACTGCTTTGGTATTACTCTGTGATTTCTCTATTTCCTGCTCTGTCCTATCACGACAACCTACCATACGTACCTCATAAGATTTCATGAGGATCAGAGGAAGTCCAGTAAAAGCACTCCCAAGATATTATAAAAGGTCATGAGGTATGAATAGTACTCTCCCAAGTACAGATAATTATTGGTCACATGTCATAAAGTAAAACACATAGATATGGTGACTCCTAATTTTTATCTCTAATGCCTTTCTCATAGTAGGCTTAGGATACCCTTTGGTTTTTGTTAATATTATTCAGAGTCATTGGAAGAGTTAGTTCACTTACTAGACAGCATCTTAGCTATACAAAAAGAAAAAAATTGAAGATTACTGGGGTGTTTCCTGTGCCCTTTTTTTTTTTTAATATAAGGAGTAAAGAAGTAGATAAGGAAGGAAAAGCTGTCAATGGGGCAAAGAAAAAAACAAAAACAAAAACTATAAAAGAAGAAAATGTTGCCATTTTTCCAGTATAGTAATGAAATGGGTTTTTTGTCTCTCTTTTCCAGTCTGGTGGCAATTCCAGTGTATGTTAAACATAGCATCAGTTTCCGGGACAGTAGTTCACTTGGACGCTTTGAAATAACAGTGGGACCGAAGCAGACTATGGGGAAGACCATAGAGGGAGTGATTGTCACCAGCCAGATGCCCAAAGGGGTCCTGAATATGAGCCTCACTCCATCTCAGGGGACACATACATTTGACCCAGTTACCAAGGTAGGAGGAGAATAAGCAGGAGGTTTCAAATTGCTGATATTAAATAGAAGTATTTCTGCAGGAGCTCTCCACATAGACGTTACACCTTGTTGAAAGGAAAGCTTAATCAAAGGGGCATCCTTTTTCTCCTTGAGATAATTTATGGTGACAAATAGTTTTCTCTATTGAAAACCACTCTAGGGGCAGCTCGTAATACTGTGAACATATGCCCTGAGGTTAGAGCTGAACCACCTCAGATGAAAGGTTCCACTGTAACTTCTTTTTTTTCTTTAAAGATGCTGTCATGGGATGTAGGAAAAATAAATCCGCAAAAGCTACCAAGTTTGAAGGGGACCATGAGTCTTCAGGCTGGAGCTTCCAAGCCAGATGAGAACCCCACAATTAATCTGCAGTTTAAGATCCAGCAGCTGGCCATTTCTGGTGAGTGACTCACGACTTAGGTGGCCTCATGAGAACAGAGGTGGCTCTCTCCAGTAGGACATAGATCTCAGAATGCCTTCTGCTGGCTCCCTGTTTATGGAGTTTGGTTTCATTACCTGATAGGTAATCTTGAGTAAAATCTTCTCTAGCATTTCTGGGGAAAGTTCATCATCCTTACTTTGAAGTTGGCTGAAGTGATTTGACTGCCAATATATAAGATACAGTTGAGAAGGAAATAGTGTGGGTAGATGGAGTGTTGGCAAGCAGGTGTTGAGTCATACTGGGGTTGTCAGTTTGGAGTCCCAAGGTTTTCAGGATGGGAAGCCTTCTGCGTTCTCAGCTGGTAACCAAGAAGTATAATTTCCCCTCCTTTCCCCCAGATTCAGAAGGACTTTCATATTTGCTTTTATTACCATGTGGAACCCACGTCAGCCTGCTGAGGTCTGCGCCTGTCTCAGGCTGGTGATGATGATAGTTACTGCCTATCAGGCATTTACTATGTGCCAGGCACTGTTTTAAGCTCTTTCATCTATGTTATTATTTAATCCTTAGAACAACTGTATAAGGCAGATAGGAGATGACTTCAGCTTTATATAAAGTTCCTATTTTTCTTTATCAACAGAACTTGTCTAATTTAAGTGGTTAACATTCACTTCAATTATAAACTCTTTCATCTTAAAACACTTCACAAATTTTAAAGCCCTATACAGTATAAAATGTGTTTTGCTGTAGTGAGAATTCTCACTGAAGTGAGAATACTTAGGAAGCATTCATCATTAAGTTATATTTTATTTCATTATTCATTAATTTTATTATTTATTCATGTATTCCATCCAATAACTTGAGAAAAACATAGAAGGGTCTTATTCTTTCCTTATCCTCATATCAGTCTGCATGTAACTTTCTGCCCTTGCCACTTTACAAACAGGTCTTCCAGTAGGATAGCTTTATGTTGGAGCAGTTTTTATTATTGGTGTATGGACCAAGAGTCAAAAACCTGTGAGCTTTAGAAAAGTGAAATAAATAAGGGACAATTATTGTTATTTTTCTGGTTTATTGTTACAACTGTCTCTATCCCACTGATCCCTCTGAATTAAAATGAATTTAAACATACATGCTACATGCTCCTTTTTGAATAACACCTATCTTCCTTCCTTCCAGGACTCAAGGTGAATCGTCTGGATATGTATGGAGAAAAGTACAAACCCTTTAAGGGCATAAAATACATGACCAAAGCTGGAAAGTTCCAAGTTCGAACCTGAAGGGAGAGTTTTGCAAAAAGAACAGTCATGAACGCTTTTTCATTTCTTACTTTCTAAAAGTAAAAAATATCAGCCTGTCTCCTAGGTCAGTATCCCCTTCTGGACCCACCCGCTCCCTTTTTTCCTTAGCCTTCAGTGCCATGGAGCTAATCAAGGGAGAGAAGGGTCGCCAGGGAGAACTGGACAGAACTGAAACACAATCAGCACCAACTCAGTTCTGCGAGAAGAGATGTGTGACGGAGGGTGGAGACACTTGATGCCATATTTGACTATTCTTAACGTGGCTACCATAGAAAAAGACTAGCATTTGTTACTTGCTTGGCTTTAATGATCTAAAGCCAACGAACGACTTCTTTTTGTTTTTTAAGGTAGAAAGATTAGAAAGAAGGAAAGAAAGCTTGGAAGAGTATGAATGTTAGTCACAGAAAGGCCAGTTAAGGATCTGATCTATGAGGGAGAAGAAAGGAAACAGTATTGAAGAGGTATGAGGACACAGGCTCAAGTGAAAGGGGCAGGAGAAGTAGTCAAGCCCCATATGAAGGAGGGTTGGAAGGAAAAGAGTGGAGTTGGTTTCTTTCTGATCCCTCTACTTTGATATATATATATATAAAATCATCAGTACTTCTAGAAGGGAACTGGAAACTTCTTAAATTTGAGTCCACTGATGACATGGAAAACCCCAGTAGAATCAGATTTTCCCTTGAAGACTATGACGATATCCGACCAGTTTTCAGATACTAACTACTGTTTGCCTTTAGCACTTGGTCTGTCATCTTCTGTGAGAAGGTGACCTGCCCTCTTCCTGGCAGAGGCCGCCTGAAATGCCCCGTTTCCAACCCAAAACAGTTTATTCACTTTACATTGCAGAATTCACCATTTTTCCTGTTACCCAAGGACAGTTTCAGAAAAGCCAATCCCATAATCCCAGGGCAGCCAGATTTTGTGTGTCACCGTTTTGGAGTGTAGATGACCAACTGCTTCCTCATGAAGTGCATCATGGCTGTAACCCAGTGACTCCTTACTTACACTTGTCAGTGCTGGACTAGTGCTGGAGTCTTTAAAAATTTATATAAAAGACAGGTTTTAAAATTATTCTAGCTTAAGGAGTGATATTGTGCTCTGCTTAATGCATGGAGAAAAATGAAGACCTCTCCAAACCCTACAATTTTTCTCTAAAGCCCTGTTTCCAAATCCTTCAGCAATTTTGTTTTGCTAGTTTTATCTCCCTACTTCCTGGACTTGTTTTTGCTGCAGAGTAATGTTGTTTTGTGGTTTTCCTCTGGGATAAATTGTGCTCTATACAAACAGTTGTGTTTCATACTCCCATCGCTCCAGAATTTGTCCTGAATGACTATGTCCTGCATACATACTGGTAGGGTAGGGGAACAGCCCTGCCTATGAGTCCACAATACTCGGAATTACTTCTGAGGGCTCTGAAGGATTTTAAGGTTTCCTAGGTCATAGGAAAACAACCAGTCTTGGTCCCTGGATATTTTTAGGTTTGTAAATCTAGCTGTGATATTTCCTCCCAGACAGTTTCCTAATTTCAAGGGAAGAACTTGAGGAGAAATCAAGTATCTAGGGTATGGGACCTCCAGGCCTTAGCATGTGAAGTAATGTATCACCTGCATAGCAGACCTCTGGAGCCCAGTGGAGCATCGCGGCGACCACCCATCAGGGTGTCAGCATAAGAAGTGCAGGCCGTCTTGGTTGAGCTGTTCGATTCCATACGTGTTTAATATGTGTGGAAGTATCTCCTGTGTTTAAATCGTAATAAAGTTGAGTTTTACCAGTCGTCTGTGTCCTAAGTGTCTTGTTACTGGGACTAACAGTAGTGTTAGGCCAGGCAGGCCTCGGTAGAAGCGCTAAGAAATAAATCAGTTCGGGAGGATCTTACTACTTTTGTCTTTTCAACCAGTAGACCTAACGCCATAGGTATGGTATGATTCTCGTTATCTCTGGAAATAGGGGATGTTGGCATTAATGTCATTTTTAAGGTTGTAAGAACAAAGGTGAAGATTAGTCATTTTTCCCCATTAAAGACCAGCCATTAAAGCTGCCAATGGCTATTCTGGTGCTTTCCCCACGCTCTTGATCTTAGGCTTGTCAGTTTGGGCGTAAAATGGAACATAAGTCATGGGCAGTCTTTGTAAAAAAGTATGGACACTGGTTGTCATCCCATATCCATACTGATATCCTTTGGTAAATCCCTCGTGGCCATGAAGAGACGTTAGGGCTTTTTCTGTTTAGGAACTAGTGTTTGGTGTTTATGAATACTCCATCCTACCTGTCTTGGTCGTTAACATGTCTTTTCCCGCGCTCTGGCTGTTCTGGTTGCGCTGTGGTGTGATGACCAGGTGCATTTTATAATACGTGTACTTTCCTCTGTGGCCAGTAGGTGGTGACTCAGTACTAGCAATGAGATTAATTTTTTATTTAATTGTTAGAATTTTAAAAGAATTGAATTTGAAACTCTTAAACTTTCCCCCAAGATTCCGAGTACTGGGGATCGGGTGAGTTTTTGGCTTTTGAAGTTAAACGTGAAACCAAAAATTTATGACACTTTTTGATAACCAGACCTCAGATGGGAGCTCTAGGGTATCAGTTTCCATCATCTGAGTTCCTCTAAGTTTTTTTTTTTTTAATATTTTACTTATTTGAGAGAAAGAATGAGAGAGAGAACATGAGGAGGGGAGGGTCAGAGGGAGAAGCAGACTCCCTGCTGAGCAAGGAGCCCAATGCAGGACTCGATCCTGGGACTCCAGGATCATGACCTGAGCCGAAGGCAGTCGCTTAACCAACTGAACCACCCAGGCATCCGGAGTTCCTCTTAAGTTTTTACCCACTAAATGTATTGGACAGCTACCTAAGAATCTTTCTCATCTTTCAGCTCTGTTAGCGTCTATTTGCTTTATTAACCAGCTGGGGAGAAGGAACTATCATTTCCCCCTTATAACCCTTTCCCTGGTCAGCCTAGTTCCAGACATTTTGTCCTAAATTTCCTAACCCACACCGGATAATGATGTGTTGTCGTTCTTTGAATGTATTTCAATGTAATTCAAAGGAATCTGCGGGGCCGGGACTCTGCCTTGCAGCTCGGTCTGCGGCCTCTTGTGTCTTCATCCAGTCTGTGGTCGCCCGGACCTCACCCAGAGGAATGTTGGGGCCTGTCACTTGGCGTTTCCATCCTAGGAAGCCTTGCTGCTTCAGTTCATTTCATTCATCCGGGTCTTTGAAGAAAGGCTTGTCATGCAAAGGGGATGGGGCAAAACCCACTGAATTCCTGCCAGAGATGCGCTCGCTGGGAGTCCTCCCTATTGTCCTGGGGCAGTGTTTGTCTAAAATGGCCGAGGGACACTTCTTCTATCTCAAATAAAACCTGCCACTTGCACGGGAAACTTGTGTGGGAGAGGTCTAAGGTGGAGGAATCTGTGGCTTCAGTTTCTGCGATCTGCGTTGATTTAACTGCTCCGGGGGCTTGAGGATTTCAGGGAAGTTTGGGTTTTGCTCCCCTCTAACTCAAGCTCGTGGGCTTTAGTCTCTTCTGTGAGCTAAAACTATGTACTTTTCTTCTAAGAACCTCTAAACTGAGCAGTTCTCACAGCCTTTCGATAGAGACAACTGCAACCACTTTTTCTCCTCTCCAGGAAACTGCTGCATGTGTCCAACAGCAAGCCCCCGCAGATTTATTCTTGGATCTGGGGTGGCAGTGATGATAGGAGCTGCAGCTCTAGTTAAGAAAGCCCAGGAGAAGCAGAAAGCAGCATCCTTAAGTAACATACTAGTGGGGGCTGGTCTGGGAATTCATGGTTTTTTTAAGTTTTATTTAAATAATCTCTATACCCCTCATGGGGCTCAAACTCACAACCTCGAGATCAAGAGCTGTATGCTCTTCTGACTGAGGCAGCCAGGCGCCCCACGGTCTGGGAGTTAATTCTTTCAGACGAACAGGGAAGGAAAATGGAATGGGAAGAAAATGGCCAATACTAGCCTCTAGGCCGACCAACAGCGGGGTGTTGCCATGCTGGCCAGCAAGGTCGTGCTTCTGTTCTTCGTTTCCCCTCGCTTCTCCTTCCTACTACCGCGCTTGTGGTCCGCGGGGCCTGCCTACCCAGTCTGCTTTCATTCCATCCCCCTCGGCGTTCTTTTTCCCCCGGGGCATGCTCCGTTCATTCTCTTACGCACAAGCCCCAGTGGCTCTGTGTTGCCCCTAGAATTAAGTCCAAAACTCAGTTTGCCATTCAAAGCACCATAATCTAAGTTCCTACCCACATTTTTTTTTAAGATTTTATTTATTTGAGAGAGAGAGAGAGAATGAGAGCGAGCACGAGAGGGAAGAGGGTCAGAGGGAGAAGCAGACTCCCCGCTGAGCGGGAAGCCCAATGCGGGACTCGATCCCCGATCCCGGGACTCCAGGATCATGACCTGAGCTGAAGGCAGTCGCTTAACCGACTGAGCCACCCAGGCGCCCCCCCTACCCACATTCTTCATGACCTTCACTTCCAACAACCTGTACAAAATCCTTCCCCATACTCCCACCGCCCTTTTTCCTCTCCAGATCTCTTGTATTTCCATGCAGTGACATTCCCGGTCTCAAGGGTGCCTTGCCCACACCTCCTCCCCACCAGTCCAGATCTCGCCCAATTTTTGAAAGCCCTACCTCTGTTTTCCCTTAAGATTCTCTCATACTTCCTGCAACTGAAAAGTAAAAGTTTCTCTCCGCTGTTTTTGTGACCCATCTCTGTTCTACCCGGGTATTTATCTTATTTTCCTGTCAAACCAAGAACTGCCTTCCTCCCCCTTTCCACTGTCTACAGCACTTAGCACGTTGCCTTGTATGCAGCGAGTATTCTCTACATGCCAAATGAATGAAAGGAAATATTTGAGATTTTTTTTTTTATTTGAGAGAAAGAATGAGAGAGAGAGAACACATGAGAGGGGGGAGGGTCAGAGGGAGAAGCAGACTTCCCGCCGCGCAGGGAGCCTGATGCGGGACTCGATCCCAGGACTCTAGGATCATGACCTGAGCCGAAGGCAGCCGCTCAACCAACTGAGCCACCCAGGCACCCTGAGATGATTTTTAAAATGTGACCATGACTAACAAGAATAAATGAGCTGTGAGATACTGCAAGTGTAAGAAAATTATCCCACTCTGATTTGGGAAAATATGTGAAAAATAATCTGAATTTATTATTTCAGCACAGTATAATACAGGGGTGTGGCAACAAAGTAAAAACTAAAACGGATTGATATAAATATACTAAAGCCCAGTTTATCAGTTACTAAAATGATACAAGTCTCCTGTTTTATTATAAAGAAAAAAAGATTTACACTGTACACAAAAAGATTTCCTTCCAAGAGCTGTAAAGTGGAGAAAGGGAAAAGTCAAATACTTGATTTAAAAGGTGGTGTTGAGAAACATGATCTGGCCAGCCAGCCCATCCCTTACGAGGAGACCCCCACGGGGCTTCCTTGTGACTATAAATAGACATTCCATTTCTAATGCAATCCTTCCTTCCTGAAGGATCTAGTTACTTTTTTACTATTGAGACATGCTTTCATCTTTGTGGTCCCATTTACAAAGCTGCTCGTGGTGACAGATCAGGAGGTTGGGCTTCTCTCCCTTCCTCTCTTCTGCCTTAGACGGTGGTACTCCAGGAGGGGTTGGCATTTATCCGTCTTCTCGGCTGACAAACTATATTCTGAAATCAGATCTTAACCCCTGAAAACTTCTAAAATGGGAAGTACCTATTAAAACCTATCCTCTCCCCCCTTCTATGGGTTCCCCCTGCCCTGCCAACCACTTGTACTGTGTGATGGCTCAGCTCTGTAAAGAAGCACTCCGCCTTAGTGTGTCTTCTGAAGTGGAGGAAGCAGGGTCTCCCATGATTTCAGGGAACTGGATGTCCTTGGTCACAGTCGCATATTGTTTTGAATCCAGTCTAGGTAATTAATAACCTTGGTATATATACCAGGAACATCTTTCTGCCCACAGCCAATGCCCCAACTGATGATGCCAACCAGAGTCATGCGATTGTCCTTCATACACACCAAGGGGCCACCCGAGTCACCCTGCAGTAGAGAGAACAGGTTAGTTGTTTGCAAAAAACGCAAACTCTTTGGGGGGGAAGTTAGGGTTAATATCTGTAGTGCTAATTGTTGTATTATTCAAAATTTCAGAGAGGGAAATTTTTATCTCGATGATCTTGATCCTGTAGACAATTATGCTGTATCTACATTGCAAAGCAGAATTGAGATAATTGCTCAGACATTTCAGGCCACAACCCTCCTTTTAACTCTACCACTTACTGGCTGTGTGGCCTTAGGCTAACCGTGCTTCAGTATTCTTATCCTCGAAGCTAGGGATCATACTATGTACCGTATGGGAGGTTGTTATGGGAATTAATTGGGAGAAAGCACGACATTTTGTAAAACTCTTGGTAATTGTTGGCTGTTATTGTCTTATTGAATCAAAATGATTTCTTGTTTTTGTTTTTAACTTGAAGCTTGCAGATCATGGTTTCACTTTACATACAACCTTTTTATGACTGTTGAGCTAGGGCTACAGCTGAGGTTTCTGAAGAAACCATTCAAAAAGACAAAGGTTGTCAAGGAACTGAGGGGAAAATGCTGATATAATTTACCTTATAAGAACAAAGCCCACAAAGTCTTCAATGGAAGAGCCCCGTTTCCTTCTTTTTGTTTCCCCTCTAACCCCCAGCCCCTCGATGGAGAGCTAGGCACACTGTAGGCTCGAAAATGTCTCATCAATAACGGTGCCTTGATTATATTTAGGTCCTAATACCACAGGCTGGTGCGTGTCCCATACCAGGGCCCTGTTATCATGAAATAGAAGTACCGACTCTGACAAGGGTGCCGACACAGAGAGCCTGAAATAGTTTGCTTTCCCAGGCGAAAAACCTCATACTAGGGCTGACATGAGTTTTTAAAACTTCTTTCTCACGAATCATCTGGGTCATACTCCCTGGCAAGCTGCAGCTTCTCCTCCCCCCCCTCTACATGGCAGACTCCAACAATTCTCCACCCCTCCAGAAGTCAAGAATTGCTTCGTCTGTGTTGCTTTACCCATCACTTCAATAGTCGATCAATTGCCTGGGCTTACAGGAAACCCTGAATCAGGTGGAGTTTCCGGTATAGACAATGGGGACACTTCCTGCAGTTTAGATTTCTTAGGTTTGGGTAACTTTGATCTCTCTCCGATTGTGTTATTTCGTTGAGGCCCTCCTCTAGAATCTCCAGCGCCTCACCAAGATGAATGCATCCATTCTGGCTGTAACTTTGTCTTGCTTAGGAACCTGTGGGCCAAGGACCACTTTTCCCCTCGGGTGGGCGAGACCCCTGTGTCTACCTGGCAGGCATCGTGCAGGTTTGCCTGGTTCCCACCACTTCGCGTGTCTCCGGCGCACAGCATGTTGCTTGTGACAGTTTTGTTGAACAGATGCCGTGATGTGCAGCGGCTGGACGGGTACAGCCTGACATGAGCCTCCTTCAGCCGCTCAGAATAGAAAGGAGAAGCTGAAACAGAGAAGGGAAAACATCTTACAGTTTTAGGGAAAGTTATTTGTAAATCTTCTAGAAAGAGGAAGCTGATTTTTCTAATAATGGTTAATTTGGATCCAGCTTTCAGATCGATGAGGTTGAAGCCTACGAAATACTGTCAATATCATTTTGACCGACAAAACCAGCTATTTTATAGAGTTTAGCCCATGGTTTCTCAGGAGCAGCGCTACTGACATTTGGGGCCAGATCATTTTTTTGAGGGGGGCTGTCCTGTGCACTGCAGATGTTTGGCAGCCCCCCTTGCTTCGACTCACTAAATGTTAGTATAAACCTCCATCCTGAGTTGCAACAAGCAAAAATGCCTCCAGACATGGCCAGCAAAAACACCCCAGCTGAAAACCACTGGCTTAACCTACTATCATTCAATTCTCATAATCTAAGGAGGTAGGCAATTCTACCCCCATGTGACCAGCGAGGGGGCCAGTGTAACATAAAAACCCACGTCCTGGGTCCCACCACTACAAGGTGCAGATCTAGGGTGTGGACTCAGGCCTACAGGACCAGAGTCGCAAGAGCCCCACACCCTAATCACCCGCCTCCACTTCTTATCAGAACCTTCCTGCAGTCTTAGGCCCTTTAAAGCACTTGTACTTTTCACCCCTTTCTTGACCTGCACAGTGACCCCGAGAGGTGGGGCAGGCAGACAATGGGTTCTCGGTCTGCAGGGAACTTGCCTACATTTACACAGCATCAGTGCCTGAGCCAGGGCTAGAACCTTCTCATGACTTTTTCCTCTCAGTAACCGCACGCCCCGCCGTCCTGCAGACAGACAGGATGGGGCCGAGACTTCCTCCCACTTACACGCCTCGTGCTTGCCGTAGCCAGACAGCTCACATTCTGTCCAGTCGGGCAGCCTCAGGTTGGCCTCGGGGAGACACACAGTGCGCACGGTGTCGCTCTCCTGGGCGCAGTGTAGCGACTCCGACTTCAGTTTCAGCAGGACTGGGAGGAGAGCGAGAAGAGAATAAGCCCCATGTGATGCTCGTCTGATTGGAGGGGAGGAAGATGAAGGAGAGGGGAGGGGGAGGAAGGCAGAGGTGCGGATGCACATGGGTGGGTGTGTGTCATGTCATCTGGAGCAGGGAGCACAGAACATCTCACCAATATCGTTGTTGTAAGTGTCTTCATCAAATTCCTCATGGATGATGTATTTTTCGACTTCAAATTTCTGCTCCTCCTCTCCAGGGACCTCTCGGTATGTTCTGCCCAAGACCACCCTAAGGTGGTGGGCATCATACCTAATGGAGAAAGAGCCTTAGGACGCACTGCTTGCTGTGAGGCTTCTTCTAACAGGCCCTGGTTTCAAGGCCTCAAAGTCTAGGGAGACTGACTGGGTTTTCTGGAGTCCCTACCTCTCCTGGAAGCAGTGGGCAGCAGACAGGACCCAGCAGGAACTGATTAGTATTCCCCCACAAAAAAACCTCTCTCCTGGTGACCTCCTGCTCTTGACAAAGATGGCGGCCTGCCACGGATGAGACGTGATGTCTGTGTAGAGTCCTCCTTTAATGCGAAACTGTGGCTGCTTGTACTGTCTCAGACCACAGGTGGCTGGGAGAGGAGAGGACGGAGAAGGGAGATCAGACCTGCGGTCCTTGGGTGAGGTCCTTGAGCACCTATCTTGGTTTTCTCTCTTGGAACCCCGAGTTTCCACAGGCTTACTGCTCGCGTCCAGGCTATAGAGAGGGCTAGAACAGTCTCCGCGGTAACGAAAACCACAGCTTTCATCTGTTGATCACATAGTGCACACCAACCACTGCACATACACTATCTTTAACCCTCACCACACAACTTCAGGGAAGCTGGGAAATTTTTGCCCAAGGTCACAGCGGCCCCCGGATTAGAACCCAGATTTGTCTGACCCCAAATGGGATCTTTCTGCCATGCTTCATTACCCCCGTTTTTTCCTGCACCCGTCTCCCGGCTTCAGAAATAACGAGGCCCTGCAGCTCTCTCCTGGAGGATGTCTACCCCATCTCTTTTCCATCTACTCCACCTTGCCCATTCTTCAAGGCCTAGGTGAAATCCTACCTGCTCGTGGAGCTTTCTTAACACTCCCAGCCCACCAGGCTCTGAGCGGGCTCACGGATACTGCTCACCGACGACTCGCCATGCACGGCCTTGGTTGTGAGTCCATCGGTAGTTTGTGTCTTACTGCCCAGTTATATAGTATGTTCCTTGAGAAACATTCTGGCTAATATGTGTGTTCACAGGAATGGAGTAATAATAATCCATTCTCAGACAATTTCTAAAGTTTTTTAGCAAAATGTGCCAACTTGAATTTCCTCTCGGTCTTCCGCTCCCTCCACCCACCCAGGTCCCCTGTGTGAAACGGGCTCTGTGAGAAAGGTTGGAAGAGTTCACAGCAGAAGTACCAGCTGTGGGGTCAGAGGATGTGGGATCAGACCCGGGCTCTGCTACTCAGAGCCCAGTGAGCTTGGGCAGGCCATGTGACTTCTGAACTGGTTTCCTCATCCAGAAACCAAAGATAGGAAGACCGCCTCTCACCACGCTGTCGGGAGAACGCTATGAGAGCACTTTGTTATCTAGGGAGCCATATGCGTGAGCTATCCTCCTCCATGCTCTCACCACGACCTCATCATCGATCATTAATAAAGGCATCTGGAGAGAGACGTTCAGAGCCTAATGAATTCTAAGAGAAACTGGCCAGTTCTTCTCCTTCGTTTTGCCCCTCTGTGTCACACTCGTGCGTGGGACGTGAACACCTGGCCAGAAGAGTTGTCATCCCACCATTGCTTCAGTCATGGAAAGCCCCTCCCCACCACGGCCTTCCTGAAAATCTGGGAACTATGCAGTCTGAACCAGACAGCTGTGAAGACACAGGAAGTGGCAGAGGAAATGGTCAAGAAGGGGGGCTGGGCAGTGGGAGGTGGCCAAGGGCCAGCCCTTACAGCACTGGGGCACGTCGCAGTATTCCCACGTCAACTTGCGGTCCTTCAGCACGTGGCACCAAGGCTTGGCATCCCCATCTGGGTTCCTAGGTGGTAAGAGAGTTTAAGGTTTTCAAGCACATCAGAAGCCACATGAGAGCAGAAGGAGGCTCAGTAAACCAATGGCAAAGCAATGAGCTGGGAAGGAGGGGCCTGAGTTCTGAACATGGCTCTGTCCAAGATCGCACCAGAGGAAAACAAGTTTAATTTTTTCTATCAGCAACACAACATTCCCCTCTCACAGGGATGTTGGAAGGGACTGTGAGCTGTGCTGTGAGGACAGTCTTATGATTCCCTGGGAGAAAGGAGCCAGACAAGAACAGAACAGATGAGAACTAAGTGGCTATGGGACAGCACCTCGAACGTGGGATGTGGGCTGACAAACTGGTGAACTTCCCTCTTTATAATAGGTGTTATTCTAGCAAGTGAATAGGTGTGACTAGAGAATATCCATGGTTCTGGGTCGTTCATATAACTTTAGGCATGAAATCTCCTATCCCACGTCCCAGTCCTGCCTTCTGCCCAGACATGAACCCCACGGACCCTGTGCTACGTACCGGCAGTAATTGTGGTTGCCCAGGCCCAGTGCCTGAGAATTGGTCTTCCACGCTGTGTAGACCTTGCCTGTTAGGACTATGGAATTCCACTGGAGGCAGGGGGCACCAGATGTAGTGTGGCTGGAGGTGCCACGGTATGCTAACCCTTTTCCAAAGTAGCAGTCCTCATTTTTTTCTGGAACAAAAGAAATCTCAAACTGAAACAAAACCAATTAAATGCTACCGCAGGCGAGTCGGGGTTTGCAACAGGGCCTGAGCGGGGCTGCTGGCCTGAGAGGATGAAGGCACTTAGCCTGCCCATAGGAGGGGGGAGATACCATCCCACCTCCCCTCTTTCCTCCTCCTTCAAGGCCTTTTACATAGGGATGGTAAATGGCTTTCAGTTGGTGGGCCAACTTTCATCGGTTGGATGTGGCTGCCTGGATTGCTGTGTTGAGAGATCCTGAGGGTTTGTTCACGTTCGGCAGGAAGGGCCTATGCCCAATTAGTAGTGATTATTGCTGGAGCTGCTTTGAAAGTAAACGGGGGTTTCCTTGCTTATACTTGACAGGTTGTGGCAAACCAGAGTTCTTCAATGGAGGGACATGTCAGAGGCCCCAGTTTCTCAGATTTTGTCTGCCAGTGCTCTGAAGGGTTTATTGGGCTTGAGCAGGAAGAGAGAATATGGACGTACGGATGCTGCCTATTTTCACCGATTTGCCCCATTTTAGCCTCCTTTCTCCCCATTTAAAACTGGCAGAGTGTACCACTATAAACAGCATAATTAAAGCAATCTTTAGGGCCCCCTAGACTAGTGAGTCCCAATTTACCGATCCTGGGAGGGGAGAGGATGCTTTAGAATTACTATAAAGAGTCCTCAAATTCACAGGTATGTCAGACTTACCTGTAGGCAGAAGGCACATTATTATTTTATATGAATATTTAGAACTTTAAAACACATTTTTTATACTATTGGGATATCATTATTTGTAAAAGCACCACAGAATTCATAGTGCTTTTTTATAATTTAGTATTTTTAAATTTGGAAAACCTTCTCATATTAAACATCTTTGAGAGAGAGAGAGATTGAGAAAAAGGCCCATCAATCACAAAAGGGAGCATCTCCATTCATCCTCAAAAGGACTGGAAACCACCAACGCGGCCCCCCTTCTCCTCTGTACACGAGGAAATGGGGGACCCGGGGGGGGGGGGTAAAGAGGCCAGCTCAAGGTCCAACCGCTAGTTAGAGGCCAGGCCCGGGTGAGGACCTAAGTCTCCTGATGTTCTTCCCTCTGCAACCAAAATGATGAACCACCAGCCCACTCCTTAGTGTCCTCAGCTATAGAAACACAATCAGCTTGGTCCTCCTAGAGTCTACTTCCGGGGACGCTGCCGGGGAAGGTGGGCAAGCAGCACTTACCCTCGGGGCAGGCTGGCGTGCTGCAGAACTCACTGCTGTACTTGCCCGCCTTGAAGATGTAGCACCAGGGCCTTGAGTCCCTGTCCGGGTTTCTGAAAAAGCAGCCAGGGAAGGCCGGGGTAGGTGCCAAGTTAAGCCTCCCTCTGAGACCCAAAGACTTTGCATCCTCTTCCGGGGAAAAGGTCAGTGAGCTTTCGGCAGTGCACGGGGGAGCTGGATCATGTCGGGTGGAAATGTGACTTAGCTACTGTCTCTGTTTGGAGACTAAGTATGGTTTAAGGAGGTGCGCACAGAAGCCATGTTGACAAGGGCTGGCCTGTGGCGGTTAGTTTTATGGGTTAACTTGGCTCTGAGTGCCCAGTTATCTAATCGAACGCTAATCTAGGTGCTGTCATGAAGAGATTTTGTAGCTAGGGTTAACAGCCACAATCAGCGGACTTGAAGTAAAGGAGATTATCCTTTATCATGTGGTAGCCCCATCCAGTCTGTGCAAGGCCTTAGGGGCAAAAGCTGGGAAGACCTCTGCCTCCAGACCGCAACAGCAAAGCCTGTGGGAGTTCGCAGCCGGGGGCCTGCCCACATGCTCCAGACGGGCCAGCCCCGCGGCGGCCGGCGCCGCCTGCGAACATCACTGCGTCGGTAGAGAAGGCGCCTGTTCTGTTTCCGGGGGGCCCGCTGCCTGATGAGCTCCCGGTGGTGTCCCCAGCTGTAGCAGCTCCTCACCAGCGGGAAGCGAGCTCACGCGGGAAGGGGGGCCCCCTCACCTGCAGTAATTGTGATTCCCGAGGCCCAGCTGGATGGCGTTGGGCCTCCGCCCCGAGTAGCGCTTCAGGGCCAGCACGCTGCTGTTCCAGTTCACACACTCGGCCCCGCTTTCCGCGGTGCTCCACGTGCCCCTGTAGGTGATACCCTGGTCCTTGTAGCACGTGGCACTGGCATCTGATTGAAAACAGGACACATGGGGCAACTGGGCGGCTCGGTCATGATCCCAAATCCCGAGATCGAGCCCCGCATCCGGGCTCCCTGCTCAGCGGGGAGTCTGCTTCTCCCTCTGCCCTTCATCCCACTCGTGCTCCCTCTCTCTCTGAAATAAATAAATAAATAAAATCTTAAAAAAGAGAGAGAGAGAGCAAACAGGACACGTGACGCCTCCCAAGTGCATTCCCCCTTCTGTCATTTAGTTTTCCAAAGGGGTTTCACTTCTGCTCTGTCGTCACCCCAAACCAACGAGGCGGGCTGACTGCCGAAGCTACTGGGGCGCAGGAGGTACACGGGGTGGCCAGGGTCCCCCAGGCAGACCCCAGCTTGGCACCCAAGGCTCTGCCCGCTGCGCCCAGCGCTCTGGTTTCCTAACGAACCCTTGGAGGATCCTTCCCTGTCCCCACCCTGCCCCCGTCACCAAACACTTCCTCTCCTTTCTGGGAAGACTTGGGATTCTGTCCGTCTTCTCACACCACCCACCCACCCACCCACCACTCACCTATTTCGCAGCGTTTCCCCAAAAAGCCTTCAGGACACTCGCAGACAAAATCTGAGAAATAGAGAGCCTGCCGACACGCCCCGCCATTAAAGCACCTCTGTTCACTGCAGACTGTCAAGGACAAACAAGGCAGCCCCAATCACTTTCACAGCAGTTCCAAGGATAATAGGAATTAGGATTTTAAGAGTAAGCTCTGCCAGCCAGGCACTATTCTCGTTGCTTTACAAAAGGAGCTATTTCTTCCTCACAGCAAACCGTGAGGTAGGTACGCCCATTCTCCCCATTTGACGGACGAGGAAGCTGAGGCCAGGCAGGAGAAGGCGAGGGCCCCAGGTCACAGTCTCACGTTCTGGCTCAGCGCCACCACCTTAGCCTGAGGCCCAGCACGCCCGTAACCTCCATCTGAAGTTGCGCGCGCGCCGGGCCGGGGACACAGGGGGCGTGGGCCTGAGAGCCGGGCGCGGGTGCTGGAAGCTTCGGCGGCGCGCGCGTACGTACCTCTGACGGGCACCGAGTGGCAGTGCGCGCGGCCGGCCACGCAGCGGCAGTACTCCACGCGGTTGCCCCGCAGGCCCGGGCGCAGCCACGACTCGTTCTGCAGGTACAGCGTCTGCGTCTTCTCGTCTCTGCAACTCACTAGAACGAGGGACAGGCGGCCTCTTGAGGGCACGAGCCCCAAACGGTGCCGCCCCACCGCAGGTCCTACTGAGTCCCTCACTCACTTGTCATACAACCCATCCTTCATCCCTTCCCTGCTCCCGGCCCAAAGACAGCACACACCTGCGAATCTGTCACCAAAGACCGCTTTTATTGTTCTTCCTTGGCGGGGCCCTCATCTTGGAAGAATTTATCTATCAAAATGCATTTACTAAGTAATACTCTACTTTTTCATTATATTTTGTGTGTGTGTGTGTGTGTGTGTTTTTAAAGATTTTATTTGAGAGAGAGAGGGAGAGCAGGAGTGGAGGGGAGGGGCAGAGGGAAAGGGAGAAGCAGGCTTCCGGCTGAGCAAGGAACCCCAATGCAGGGCTCAATCCCAGGACCCGGGGACCATGACCTGAGCCGAAGGCAGACGCTTAACGACTGAGCCACCCAGGCGCCCCTAATTTTTCATTTTAATTCATCAGAAATATGCACATGTATATAATTGCCTACCAGAGTTATCGATCCACATGAATGTTACCACACTGAAATGATGCATTGCTAGCCCAAAAGAAAGAAAATTGACATCTTAGTCTGTGTGGGGAATGTGCTGCTCTCACCAGTATTTCTGATTTAATGAAAACGGTCTAAGTACTCGCATTGATATTCTTGCCTTCTTTGCCTCTCTCTGTTTGCAAACCAGAATGCCAACTTAAGAAATCTTTAACTTTTCATGAATTAAAGAAGTGACACATGCTCGCTGTAAATAATACTGTTGTTTCTTTTGAGGGTCCCCTGCCTGGATACCCTTGTCGGAAATGCTGTGCTATCCAACAGCAAAGGCATTAAGAGTACAGCGTTGGGGCACCTGAGTGGCTCAGTCAGTTAAGCATCTGACTCTTGGTTTTGGCTCAGGTCATGATCTCAGGGTCTCAGATTGAGCCCCATATTGGGCCTCTCGCTGATCCTGCTGAAAATTCTCCCTCTCCCTCTGCGCCTCCCCCCACCCTGCATGTATGTGGGTGTGTGTGCGCGCGTGCGTGTCTATAGATACGCGTGTGCGCATGCGCGCTCTCTCTCAAAAAAAAAAAAAGTTACAGCATACTTCCACTTTAAAAGAGGTGTTGCAAAGCCTTCCAGAGCCAAAGGAACTAGGTCATGAAGGACAAGAAATGAGGGTCCTAAGTTGGTAGCTTTAGATGTGAAGTTGGGCCCAAGAGTTCTTCCAACCAGAGTCAAGACAATCTGGCTGCGAGCATGTTTTATTTTTGGAATCCTACCTAATGCTCACGGCGATTTCCTCAGGTTTCTAAAGTCGACTCTAGAGTGAAAAGTCTTTCCACACCTGTGGGACTTCTGTGAGGTAACCCAGGTTCGTTACGCCGGTTTGACCAACCAGAAGATGTGGAAGCACAGAGATGGCAGTTAACAAAGATGCCAGGTGGACTCTGGCAGGATGGGGCTCACAGCCCAGAAAAGGACCCCGGAGGACCAGTGCCGCTGCGGCCTGGTCTCGGTGTGGCCTTGGGCCAGTTGCTCAATCTCTGGCTCTGTCTTGTCACCTGTGTAACAGGGCTTCGGGCCACTGAGCTGGCAGGCTCCCACCAGCTCTGTGACTCCCTGACAGCCGGACTCCTTGAGGGCACGCCTGTTCCTGTTCTCTCAGAACCTGGCCTTAGCTAACTAGGTGAATGAGTAAGAGCTGGGGGGTGATGCAGGCATCTTTACAGAATCACCCTGCAAAATTTCACCTTCACACAGCTTACATAAGCTGGGTGTGGTGGAAGATAAATCCCCGACAGCGCCTAGAGCACCCTGAGCTCCTAAGCCCTGACTCTGCTTCCTGCTTCCATAGACCCCCTTCCACCTCAGCTTCACCTTACCTCTGTAAGATCTGGCTCCTCTTCTGAATCGGGTGTGGATTTCCTGCAAAGCAACCAGGGGTGGAGGAAGGATCAGCCCATGCTGGGCGTGTTAGGAATAAACATGGTTGATCCAGAGACTGCCTACACACCCCCAGTCAGATGCCACCTGCCCTGAAGATTCCCCCTCGGGTAGCTGGCCCCAGGTGCAATGTCCACCTCTTGCCTTCTTTTCTAATTTGTCCTCCCCTTCTAGAGCAGTGCTACCAAAACAGCTTTCTGAGTGATGAAAATCTTTAATACCTGTGCTGTCCAATACCGTAACCACTAGTCACATGTGGTGACTGAGCACTTGAAATGGGGCTAGTGCGACTGAACTGAATTTTTAATTGCATTTAATTCTAAATTTAAATAGCCGCAAGGGGTTAGTGGAGTTGTAGCCCCCCTCCGTCCCCTCCAACTCTCTCCTCTAAAACCTCACTGTGCAAGGTACTCTCAATGGGCCCTCCATGGTGCCCTTGCTCGCTGGGCATTTTTAGAGAGCATGTCCGTAGTATGGCTTCCATCCCAAGTAGATAGTAAGCAGCCTAGGTCAGCTTGCCAGCTTCCAGGGCTCACGGCGTGTGCGCCACCTTTTTTAGATGCTTTATGGATGAATTCAAACACATACTTTAAAAACAGCTCCAAAGAAGGCAGGCAGTAGCAGTGGAGTAGGATTAAGTACTATTTGCCCAAGTCAGAAGAACTGCCTGGGGTTCTGCGCCTGAATCCTGAGCATCCTACACAGAGAGGAGTGTGTGTACTGCGCTCCGTAACTGCTGACCTCTGCACTCTGACAGAACACCACTTTGGGACTCCTGAGTCCATTGAGGGTACGCGGGCTCGAGGCTCGGGGCACAGACCTGAACTGCCCTCCTACCTGGCTGGACAAGGTGAGAGCTGCTCCACAAAGCAGCAGAACGCACACGAGCTCTCTCCTCATTGTATTCACCGTTCCTTCAGAGTGTCCCTTAAATTCTGGAAGAGGCAGGGGGGAAAAAAAAAAAACTTCATCGTGTGATCGAGAGATCAAGGAGTATGGAAAGGTCAAGAACCTATGACTTGATCCTGGCCAGTCCCTCCAGCATCAGGTCCCATGGCAGGAAATGCCACCGATGTCTGGAAGATATTTTTAAAGATTTTATTTATTTACTTGACAGAGAGAGAGCACTGTAGGCAAAGAGGCAGGCAGAGGGAGAGGGAGAAGCAGACTCTCCACTAAGCAGGGAGCCCGACGGGCTCGATCCCAGGACCCTGGGATCATGACCTGAGCCGAAGTCAGACGCTTAATGGACTGAGCCACCCAGGCACCCCTAGAAGATATTTTTAATTGTATGTATTTTTTATTGTGGTAAAATACATAAAGTTGACCATCTTAACCCTTTTTATGTGCACAGTTCAGTGGCATTAAGCATGTTCACATTGTTATGCAAGCATCACCACCATCCCTCTGCAGAACTTTATTATCTTCCCAAACTGAAACTCTGCACCCAATAAACAATAACTCCCCATTCCCCTGGCAACCACTAGGAAGTAGAATACTTTCTGTCTTTATGCATATGATGACTCTCTAGGTTCCTCATATAGGTGGAATCATAGAGTACATGTCCTTTTGTGACTGGCTCATTTCACTTTGCATACTCTTCTCAAGGTTCATCCATGTGGAGCCATGTGTCAGAATCTCCTCCTTTTTTTTTTTTGTAAAGTAGGCTCTATACCCAGCATGGAGCCCAAGGTAGTGCTTGAACTCATGACCCTGAGATCAAGACCTGAGCTGAGATCAAGAGTTGGATGCTTAACCAACTGAGCCACCCAGGTGCCTCCAAATCTCCCTTTTTAAAGCTGAGTAAGATTCCATTGTCTGTATAGACCACATCTTGTTTATCTATTCATCCATCAATAGACACAGGTGGTTAGGAGATCGTCTTGCCCGGAGTTCTCTGTGGGCTGAATAGTGAGACCATCCCTGGTGCTTCTTGGCAGCCCGGGGACCCAGTGTCAGTTTGGTTTGCTCAAAGTGAGTTCCTGCCCTGGGGTCAACTAGGTGGAACCACAGAAATGTCCCTTCTGAAACTTTTTCAGAGGACACCATAGGGATTCTACCACTGGCACCTCGCAGAGCCAACCTACCTCCGATAATCTCAGTTCTTGCACTTAGAACTTCCACGCCTCCTTGTCCCACACAGGAAATGCTCCTCTGCCCCAGCTCTTGCCCCTCCAGCCCTCCACTGCTCCCTTGGAAGGTCTGTCTCTTATTTTATAGACAGGCCCAGGGAAGTGCAAATTGGCAGAAAGGAACAGAGGCATCTGGCTTTTGGTCTTTAGACTCAGATCTTCCTGGACCCCAAATTCCCAGTTTCCCCAGTGATCTTGCCCTCTGCAGCTTAAACTAGGTTAGTTGGTCGGGGTGTTATTTTGTGGTCTGGCAGGCCCACTCACTCCTTTGTCCACAAGAATTAAATCAGGGCATTTCTTCCCTTGAGTCATTTCCCTTCAGTCACAACAACTTTGGGTCCCACCCCTCCCCCCTCGCAAGGATCCTCAAGGGCCCTGTCAGAACAGAGGCTACCAAAACTTTCATCCTGACCTGGCTCTGTCCCCTTTGTTTCTTTGCAAAGAACTTCCCTGTTGGAAGTGCCCATCCCCTCACTGGCCACAGGCCCCCCTTGGAGCAAGGGTAAAAAGAGAGGGCGAGTGGCAGCAAGGACTCTTTATGCCCCACTGCTTCTTCTGGGGCTGCTGGGGACAGGCAGGGGGTGGGAAATGGAGCCGGGGTTGAGGGGAGGGAGCAGCGGGGGCTGGTTGACAGGATTCCAACGAGGCCAGGCTCAGAGGGCCAGCTTGCCAACCAGCACAGCCCGCCCCCACCCCCCTCCCCCATTGTGAAGGAAACAGAAAGAAGGCAGGATCTAATCTGCCTTTGTTCTAATTTGGAGTGCCAAGGCCCCCCCACTGGGCAGCAGGCCACGTAGGGTGTGCTCTTTGGGGGCCTTTTTCTCACTGGGAGGAGGAAGCTTGCTACTGTTCACAGGCTTCTTGAAGTTTCAGAAGAGAGCAGTGGGGTGTTGAGCCCATCGGAAACAAGAGCACTTGGTGGAATCTTCTGGTCACAGGGAACTGCTCTGGATTTCCTCTTTCTCAAAATTTCCCAAAACCCCTCTTAAATTTCCCTTCTTAATTTCATCCCATTTCCTATAACCTTTTAAAATAGATCTTCTTAAATGCATTCCCCCTCTTCCTCCAGATGTTAATCCTGTTTCACATATGCATATAGATTGTCCCATCCTTTATTATCCTGGCCAAGCCTTGAGGTAGCTCTCAGGGATTTATGAAGAAATTCTGAAGCAATGAATGAGTAAATGAGCCACCCATCAACAAGGAACTTGAGCATTGCCTGTCAAACCAACCAGCCCTTTCAATAAACTCATTAGCCTAAGCCCCCGGTGGGCGGTGGCGGTGGGGGGGGGTTGCTTTTTTTTTCCTCTGGATGCCCACCAAGATACTGTTTTATTTCAAGAATTCAGGGTCCTAAAAAAAAAAAAAAGGACCTCTGGGTCCTTCTAACTGGAACACAATTCTAGATGTTGGAAAATTGCCAAGTAAGAAGTGCAGTATTGACACATTTGCATTCCCCGGACAAACGGGGGAGGGGGACCAGGCGGGGAGGCAGAGCATGACTTAGGGCTTCCATTGCGGCTCCCACAGCTGCATCATGTGAAAACCCTTCGTAACTCCGGGGCATAAGGGGCAAAGGAGTCTATTTTTGTCTTCTGCTCCTGGGAGAGTGAGAGACGGTCTCTGTTCAGTCGACTAGCCCTTATCTTCCTCCACTTTTGGGGGCCTTGCTGGGCCTTGAGCCGATCCAGTGACAATCTCAAACAAGGCTATAGCTCCATCTCGCTGCACAGAGGCAATGAGAGCATCTGGACAGGCTGAATGGGGTAGGAGGATGACAAAGAAATGAGTCATCCCGCCAGCAGACAAGCAGTGCAGTCCAAAGACAAGGGAGAAGGAAGAGAGGAGGAAAAAATGTGTCCTTGTTTTGCCTTCATTAAAGAGGTGGGTGTAGAGGTCTGGGGGCAGCGCCTGGACAAAGAACAAAGTGAATACCAGAAACAGGGACTCAGACTCCCTGTCCGTGGGGCCAGCCAGCGCCAGGACAGGCTCCAACACCATGAAGCACGGGCTGCCGCCAAAGGCAGAAGCACCCTGTGCTCACGGTGAGGAGGGTGGGAGGTGAGATGTGCGGAGTGAGTATAAGAAGTCCTTCTAGGCTCATTCTATAAATACAAAGACGACTTGTTATTTTTTCTCTGTGGCCTCTTCCTTCTGCTCTATTTCATAGTTTCCCAGAGTCAGAGAACTAAAAAAGCAAGAAAAGAAGGAAGAGGAAGGAAGGAAGGAAAGTAGGAAGGAAGGAAGGAAGGAAGGAAGGAAGGAAGGAAGGAAGGAAGGAAGGAAGGAAGGAAGGAAGGAAACCCACCAGAATGTCTCACTTTTGTTAGACTGGAATCCCTGAATCCCTGAAAACATCGCTGTGTGAGGGTTAACAGTGGAACGGCCACAAGGCCCATGGTCCCCAAGATCCCGGGGCCCCAGCACTGGCAGGCCCATGCTAGCACACAGAGTTGATTTCTGCAAATTTGCAAAAGGCACCCTCTCTGGTGGATGGAGTTCAGCAGACACAGAGCTTGGCAAATTGACAACGAATCTGTGCAAATTAAAAAACCAAAAACCAGGACACAGGGCCTGGCAAATAAAGCATGGCCTGGATTTCAAGGATGCATGGGCAGGAATCCTTGTGTGGGACCCAGCCTGCATGTCTGCGTGCGGAAGCCTCATCTGCTTCCAGAGCATCTCTGACCTTCTGTCTGGAAGCTGCATTGGGTCCTGCTGGCGACGGCACTGGAGTGGCTCTCTTCCCTGGCCCCTCTGAACAACCGTGAGTGATGACTGTTCTAGGGAAGAACGGGAACAATGGACTGGTAACCAGGGAGGGGGTTACTCTGCTAGAGCCAAGGAAGTGTGCCATTGTGGCTGAGAAATCAATGGTCACGCTAGCCAGAAACTCAGGGTTTGTTTCTGCAGTGGTAACATGGGGGCATGCTGATTGATGGGCACCCATTCATAGCTGTGGAGTCTGCACTGGGTGAGGCCGCTGGGACGGCAGCAGGACAGCTAGGGGAAGGACCAGGGGGAAAGTACATGAACTGTTGTCTCAGTGCCTTTACATGGTCCTTTTTTTTTTTTTTTAAGATTTATTTATTTGAGAGAGAATGCATGCGTGCGTGCACGAATTGGGGGGGGGGGGTGAGGGAGAGGCAGAGGGAGAGAATCGCAAGCAGACTCCCCACCGAGCCCATATGCAGGGCTCAATCTCACAACCCTGAGATAATGACCTGAGATCATGACCTGAGCTGCAGTCAAGAGTCGGACGCTTAACTGCCCTACTTTCTCCATCTTCCCCCTTAAAAATCTGCCCTCTGGGGATGGCACCTGGGTAGCTCAGTCAGTTAAAGCGTCTGCCTTTGGCTCAGGTCATGAGCTCAGGTCATTATCTCAGGCCCCAGGGTCCTGGGATCAAACCCCACCTCAGGCTCCTTGCTCAGTGGGGAGCATCCTTCTCCCTCTTCCTCTGCTGCTCCCCCACTCTGTCAAATAAAGAAAATCTTTGAAAAAAAAAATCTGCCCTTCGGAAAGGGACTGATATGCTCATTCACATAAGGTTAGAATGACTGAGTAAAAATTGATATGCTGCCTTTCCCAAAAGTGCCTATATTTTGAGACATAAAATCAGCTCCCAGGGATGCAAAACCAAACTCTCGAGGTTTCCTCCAGGGCTAACACACTGTGGTTTCTGCTGTTGTGAGAACAAATGATATAATGGGTATCAACTGTGAAACACTTAAAAATGCGTCTAAGTACTTTTATTTAAACACAACCACATGTGTGAAAGTGATCTGCAATAGAAGAACTGTACAAACACAGTCAATCAAGTTCTGTGGTTCTAGGTACAAACAATGCAATTGCCCCAGCTGGTATAGAACTCAAGGACTTGTAGTTTTTACTCTTGCCAGCAAGAAAAAGGCAGAAATAGGAGCAAGCTAGAGGAGACTGGAAATTGCAAGGGAAAGACAAAAGGAAGTTGATACTATGATCAAATTTTACACCGTGTCCAAGGTTTGTTACCTTAATCTCTGGTAAAGGAGAGTCTCAGGTTATTATTGCTCTGCAAAGCTTCTCTCTGGAAATCTGAGTAAGACAGAGTCGGTCTCCAAGAATACCAATACTCTAAAGTGACTCATGGCTTTAAACAAACAACACCCTCCTTCCACTCCACAACCACCATGGCCCAGAATGGATGCCAACAAATTAGAAAAGAAATGGTCCAAGGCAGAACTCCTTGGAACAGCAAAGGCATTTCACTAGAGTCGGGACAAGAGAGGGGGTAAGATGGCAGGAGGAAGCCTGCCCCACAGGCAGGGACCCCACAAAAGCGCACCTTTGCGGGTCCCAGACGGAGCCCGGGACAGGGGCCGCTAGCCTCTTAGCCCCGGTCTTGCTCACACAGGTCTTGCTTTTTACAGAGGCCGTGCTGTCAGAATAAAAACCATTTTCAGAAACTGCCATCATGTAGGCAATTCTTAACTTTTCAGTACTTAAATTTCTGTGTGTTAAAGTTTATTTTCTCTCTTCTTGAATAATGAGGGGACAAGAGAGGAAGAGTCTGTTTCTTACCTAATTTGATCCATTCCAATGAGGTGAAGAGAACAGAATCCTCTCCTAGCTCCCTCCCATCTCACTAGTTACTTAGGGCAGAATCCTCTCCGAAACATCGTCAAACCATAGGCGGACGACTTGTGCCTGAGTTACATGAAATTAACCTGGCAGCTCTGAAAACTCTGCACTGAGCACTGTCATCTACTCCCTGGCCACCCTCTGCCAGGTAATCCTGGTTGTTAGGAGGAAATAAGGGAGAGCTGGTTATGGGTCTAGGAAAACAGAAATCCATCCTGCCTCCTTTTAGGATAAAAACAAAAACCCTTTCCTAATAAACTTTTTACCCTGTGAAGAAAAAACAAGGTTCAGCTGACAAACGCCAATGCAATTAGTCAGTGCAATAAAATGTTAAACCCAAAGTTTGAATTTAAACAAACCCTGCAATCCGATGTTCCTCTAAAACAGTGTCTCATCTTAAGCCCAAAGGTAGTTCCTGGTGTTCCTTCCGCTCCCTGAAGCCAACATCACTGCAAAGCAACGAAATACGCAATCCTTTGATAATCCTTCAGTTCACCTCCAGATTTCAACACCCATGAGTCAGAAAACTGATCAGAAGCTTTCCTTGTATCATTACTGAATGTGTCCACATTTTCCTGGGCTCGCAGGAAAGCAATGTTACAGTGTGTTTGTGAGAGCTGTGTGTGGATTAATGCCCCTTGCTCCACAGGCATTTGAGTACCTACCACTTCCCAGGCAGAGTTTACAAAACCCTTTTACAACTCTTGAATCATTTAAGGCAATAGTATTCTCTTGTTTCTACAGAGAGAATCGAACTTCAAAAAAGCATAAGGGCCTTGGCCCTAAGGCAAGACACGTGGTGAGAGGTGGTGTCGGGACTCGAGCCGACACTTTCCACCACTCCTTCCTATGTCCTGATGCTGGACCGTAATGTTTTTAATGCGCTCAGAGTTGCTGTTTGGGAGGGGCAGCATGTCTCAGGGCAAGGGGCATAGCCTCTAGAGTCTTCAAGTTCCATGACACAACCCTGACACACAGGTTGCGCGTGGTTTCCTGGATTTTCTAATGGGCCAATCATTCCCACCTTGCTGAATTACTACGGCGATTAGAGAAGAAGCAGGCAAAGGCCCTACGACGCAATGGCCCGTGCACGGTAAGGTCAACCGTACTGTCACGAGTGTCCTTCAATAACGGGAGCACCAACATTAACAGCTTCTCCCTGGAAAAACAACCGAAAGCTACCAAGGCAGAAAGATGCTAACATCTATGGGGTTCCCCATTGTGGTCAAGCATTAATACCCAAATACTGTTTCCTAGATCATGCAGACATCTTGTGATAACCTGCCACCGGATTCTTTACAACTGATATAAAAGCTCACACCTTTCATCTACACACACAGACCAGTATTAACAGGAGCCATTAGTTCCTGGATATGAGGTGGTGTCTTTTATCCTATCTTGAATGTGGGTTTTTTTTTTTTTTAATTTGCCTTTCCAGGACCTATTTACATCAGGGCCACTCTGGACTCTCAGAAGAAGCTGGAATTAGCGCCCGAGACAGCTGGAAGACCAGGCTGTTGTTGCTACTGATAAGGCCCGTCTGATGCAGACCACGTGGATGTTTAAAAACCAGAGACATTAGGCTAGAAAAATAAGGAAACTGGAGCTTCCCAGAAAAAGAAAAAAAAAGAAAAAAAAACTTCTCTTTTTCTCTATAGCCCAGGTGGCAGACACTGGCTCTTGCTACAAAATAAAGGCAAAATAAAACAAGTTTCTCTTTTCTATGAACAGGACAAAATGTGAAAAGCCAGCAGAGATCCAGTTGACTGGCACTTTCTCTTTTAGATTACTCCTAGCAGGTTACTGGGCTTAGCTTCCCTACCTGTCCCCTACCTGCAGAGGCCTCAGCTGACATCAAGCTGTTCATGCAAAAGACCTCTCACAAAGGGGCTTGAGGCCCTCTTTGGGTGTCCTCCTTGGGGGCCATCTATCAGGTCCTCCACTCCATCCACCTCTCCTTCACGCCCCAGCTCAGTCTAATTTCCTTCTTTCTTCAATTCATGGGCGAAGATTTAACAACTCTATGTGTCCACCATCAAATATTTACTGAGCACCAACCACAGACCAGGCACAGGCTCCATGGTGCAAAGACATATATGTTCTATCCTCAAAAACTCATAGTTTCGGCACAGGACAGACAAGTGATTAGGTAATCATAGTACAGTGTGGTCAGTGCTGTGGTATATGCAGGGATGTAGGGATAGAAGGTGGAAATGCAGAGGAAGAAGGGGTCTTAGTAGAATGCAGAGGAGGGAGATCTAGTTCCCTCTTGTTGAGATAAGGGGCTGGTCAAGGTAGGCTTCCTGGAATTGATATTATATGACCTGCTGGTTGAACAAAATAAAGAGGTGTTCCTGAGAGTACATTGCCAAGAGGTGACCATAGCTTGGGGCCCAGGGTAATAGCAGCAAGCAGCTGGAGCCCCTTACTCTTCAGCATGAACACCTGCCACTGGGCAAAGGAACAGGATTCACACACCCCAGGCTCTCCCTTCGAGGGCATCCCTAGGAGGAAATTTGGTTCGGAAAGCTCGAAAGTTCCAAGGATGGAGGAGCCTTTGGGGCATGAGTTCGGTTTCGATTCCCTAATGTCTAGTTGTAAATTAATGGAATATTTGTGACCATATAATAAACAGAAAAGGCTTTGCATAAAGGTATCTCAGTATCTAGGTTCAGCCTGACCTTGAAGTGGGTTACTTCAGAGGCTCAAGGGGGAATCAGGTTTTCTAGATCAGTCCCCAACCAACCTCTCCAAGCCTCAGATGCCTGTGTCAGGAGCACCATGTAAGCAAGCCGTGCTTGCCTGATCATGGGCCTGCTAGCCAAGAGTCACCCTCAGGATCACAGCTGTTGGCATAGATGGTGCTAGGCGGCTGCAAAGGACACGCAATTGCATTAAGTTTTATAGGAAGAACAGCTAGTTAGTATTTCCTGGGTAATGGTAATAGGCACCAGAACTTGCCCAAGTCATCCCTTTTAAGAATGTTTATGCATTGCTTGCTGTGTACCTAGCACCTGGTTCATTTTCCCCACTGGCACACATGTTATTTTTCAGGTGATCGAGAGGCTTGTTTGTCGCTCTACCCCCTTCTCCAGAAGTCAGTTTCTCAGGCAGGAGAATGTACAAAAGATCGCCAAGAAAATATGCTCTTCTTATATGTAAGTAGACAACTAAGCCAGGATTAGGAGAACAGGTGGCTGGGCCTGGGGTTGGACCAGAGCGAATAATCACTAAGATGCATTCTAGCTCTGACTCTCTGTGAGTCCAAATTGTCCTCATTCTTTTATCTGGTTTGATTTGAGACTACCAGCTTTGCGAGCTGGTTGGCTTAAGAGAAGGCTTATAGCCTGAAACTATGCACAGAATTTTTCTCCATGCAAAGCTAATGACCCAAAGAATGAATGAAGAGAATATTCTGGTCACTCATTGTCTATCCTAGCCATCTCATCAGAGCAGAGCTGAAATTCACTCACAGAAAGTAGAAATTTTATTCTGAGACTGCAGATGCACAGTGCCAAATAATCAAGTGAAATTGAACATTTCAACTCAACACCTAAATTCTTCCTCAGCACCAGGCACTCAGTATCTCTGAGAAGTGGATGGACTTTGAATTTGAACTGGAGCTAAGTTCACCACCATTCCTGTGAACCACGATGCCCCCTCAACTGTCTGATTGAAAATAACCTGCACACATTTTAGAAGCTTTGTAAATCCTGAAGCTGGCACCGCTCCTCCCAAAGGATGATCTTCGTCAAAGGGCCCCTTCAGTTGCTCTAAAACCCCCTAACTAGAAAAGGTGCTGTTTGCAGATTAGTAACAGGCCTCCCCTGGACAGTAAGTTTCCCCGAATGCTCTGTGGTCCCAGCCAGTCATTTATAAAAGCGTTAGATGGATACGGTCACTAGGTATGGCCGGGCTGCTGGTTACAATAGTTTGAAATGTACTGAGCATGGTTCTACTCAACATGTTGGGACCCAGGAAAATAAAGCCGAGTCCCAGAACCTCTACTCAATGAGCACAAATCACTGCTGTTGCTCAGCTACTCCCTGGCTGTCGTCCCGTCCCTCCCCAACCCCCACCCCGTGTGATGAAGCCACTGACGAGTAGCACAGACACCAGGAGTATCTGATCTGTGGCATCACAAAATAAACCGAGTTGGTCTTAGGGAATGTGGACAGAGACTAAACCACTGGGCAGTGGGGAGCTACCGTTTATTCGTGATGAGATCCAGAGGTTTGAGGTTGGCACCTCTGAGAACACTTTAGGTAGAATAAATTGATGAGTGGTGTGGAGCTTTTTCTATTTCAACATTCACAAATCCCTGCTGGTGCCCCGAGCCTGGCTCGGCTCTCACAGGAAGCACTCAGGCTGACCGTCATATATTGATTCTGGACAAGTCAGCGTCTAGATCCCAGGATGAGTCTTCCTGCCCGTGGGCAAGAATTGCTAGGAAGTCCCCTTTGAGGGGACTCCGCTTACTAGTTGTTTTTGCAGAATTTGTTCATGGAATTGCAAATGCACACACACATACACATAATTTTTTTCTGTCATCAATCCACTGCAGGAGATCACCATTATTAACCTGACTTGACCACCAGGTAAATCATCATTTCCACACTTCTTTGCATTTGAATTTGTCACTAGTTAACCTGGGAGCGCAGCATGTTTTTCTACTTCCCTGGCTCCCTCCCAGGAAGGTTAAGAAAATAAAGATAGTAACAGTGAAAATCTGGAAAGCCCTGATATGCGTCCTGCAGAGCACCTTAGGAAGAAAAGCCATTGATGTTATTCTTCCCCTCTGTAATTGAAAGTCCTTAAAGAGGACCTCATACTTGCACACTGGGCAAAAACCAACCAGTGGAGATAGGCGTAGGGGACATGGGGGGGGGGGGGGAGATCAGAGGCCTTCTCTTTTCCAGCACTTCCCACCTACTTAATCCCGCTCGAAGGCAAGGAGGCAAGTCGTGCACCACCACCCCTGCCTCCCCCCACCCCATCCCCAGCCCCGGTTTCTTAATGGGCTCATTGAGGGAGGGCGGCAGCCAGACCCCGTGGACCCTCCAGGCTCTGATAGCCAAAAATCCCGAAGGCAGTTGATTGCACGTTTTTTTGCCCTTTAGTCATGAGGGCTTCCCATTGTCTCTTCAGAGCATTTCTCTAATTCTTTTCACTTTCCCCTTTACTCTGCAGAGATTTCTTCTCCAAAAAATAATCCCTCCTATTCTCTCTTCCCCTGACTGCCCTCGCCCCTCCAAAAGACTTCAGCCCATCCCAATGAAATGCAGATACAAAAAGAAGGCTCCCTTGGGGCTCGGATTCTAGCTAATCCGCTTTTTGCCTGAATTACAAAGTCAGTCCCTCCTGAAGGCATTCCTCTATTGGCTCAGTTTGCCTGAAAGACTTTTAAGAGAGGAGGAGATGGACAGACAGGGAGGCACAGAATTCAACTTACCGCCACTGCTCGCCTTCCTTCCCTCCCTGGAGAGCTTTCTCTTCAGCCCTGGGCTCTTGCGGGACCTCCGCTCCAATCTCCTTGCACAGCTCCGGCCTGCTTTAAGTTTCAAGGCAAGGGGTGGAGTCAGTGGCCCTGGGTGGGCGGGTTTCTCTGCAGCCAGAGAATGTCCAGTGGACAGGGCCCTGAGGGAGCCGAGTGGGGCGGGCCTGTTTTTATAAAGAGGGGGAGGAAGTTTCTGATGGAAGCAGCACAGCCCAACCTGGTTTAGGGCCAGCCTGATTATTCACAATCCTGATGTCATCGAATCACAGGAATTTGGGAGTTGGACGGAACCTTAACAATCATCTTCCTTTAAAGCCCTAGTCTATGACCTAAATGGGACCCTCAGGACCAGCTGGCTGTGAGCCTATCATGGAAAGAGGACTTTACGGTTCTAAACAAATACACACAGACGAGGCCTTGAGGGCTTCTTCTGGAATCTCCAGCCCTAAATCTGCCCCTCTGGACACAAGAGGGTGGGAGGACTGGACAGGTGGACCAGTTCCCTCCAGGCGCAGAAGTGCCAGGGTTGGGGCACGTGGGGAAGGGGGTAGAGGGGGGCCGGTAAACAAAGGTGGGCAGGGCTCCTCTGCTGTGGAAAGTACCCCAGCCTGAAATCTGCGTCAGGCACCCACCCTGCCACTCCCCCGCTCTATCATCATGGAGAAAATCATTTCACTTCCCTGTAAAGTGATGGCTGAGGATTTCTCTGCTCCAGCATTTCCTGAGTGGGGCTATGGAGTAAAGGTGGGGGGCCCTGAATCAGTGCTCTGTCTAAACTCTCTTTCTGCACAGCCTTGCCTGAAATTCTATCGTTGGTTATCCATCCCTTAAACTTTCCCCTGTTCTGGAGTTTGCTTTTAAATGCAAATGCTCCTAGCTATGGGCAGCCTGTTTGACCTGTTAAGAACCTGCAGATGACTGATAAGGAAAAGCAGCAGGTGTAGGGGGAGGCTTAGGCTTGAATCAGCGGTACCAGTAATGAGGGATGTGACCTCAGCCAGGGTTTTCAGTCGTGCTGAGCTAGCGCATCAGAGGTCACGTGCATGGATTAGAGCGTGACCATGTGCAGGAGCTCCCTGGCTCGGGGCTCGATATGTGGCATCTGTATTATTGGTTGGTGTCTGGCTGAGACAAGGCAGTGTGAAAGAAAGAAGGAAGAGGGTGCCAGGAGAGGGATCAGAAGGCTGAGGTGGGCAGAAGAAATTGAGGGATGACCAGCGCTTGTAGGAGAGGCCAGATTTCATAGATTCTGATCCTGAATGTGCTCATATTTGTCAAGCGATGAGAGCTGATTTTGAGGTGGGAAAATAAGGCAGTCGTGTCCAAAGTCAAACTGTGTTTCCATATTTTTATCAAGCCGTAGCTCTGCCAATGGCCGTTATAGAAAAGGGGAACCATGGGGGTCAAGTTAGCTACAGAGCATTGGAGCTAGGACATCAGATAAGCTGCAGCCAAGAATGGCTCTGTCCTATGGAGACGTCTCTACCTCCCTGTAATGTGCAATGCCATGACGAGGGCCAGAGGCTTTTTCTGCCATTTTGGTTCAGCAGGGATGGAGGGATCTTTAATCTGAACTCCTGTAGGGGATGATTTACTCCTGAACGATTACGCTTAAATCCTTAGATGACACAGAGATTGGAGCCTGGGTATTGGCTCCTAAAGCCTGAGCGGGGGGGGGGGGCGGGGGGGGGGGGGTAGGATCTATATGCCAGGATCCATAACAGTGTGTGATCCAGGAGTGGGCAGGGAGAGTCCTTTCCCAACACTTGTCAGGATACCTACAATTCCACCTTTAGAAATGCATTCCCTTAGGTTTTTAGCCCCCACTTAAAATGCAAATTTAATTACAACCTTCAAAGTAGTCTCCAGTGGGGTGGAGCTGTCAAGGGAACTACAGGCCTGGGGTCTCGAGGGAGACCAAGAGGGAGCAGGAGATTAAGAGGACAGGTTTCTGGTCACCAATAGGTACCCCTTAGCTTTGCTGCAATACACCCAAATGACTCAGACCAGATTATACCTTGCTACGAACCTAGGCACTGGGACCTTTGTGTTCCTATTAAATAAGAGATTGTTTTTCTTCTGGGAAGCTTGAGATGGAGGAGGTAGGTGTAGAGAAGCTGATACAGTGACAATGGGGGCCTTGATTCTAGACAAGGGATTGCTGTGGAGGAGGGAAAAAGAAAAAAGAAATCTTGGTGAAATCACATCCTGGGAAAATTGTATCAAAACCCTTTGCTTTCAAGGAAGAGAAATAAAACCCCAGCCCAAATAACATGGAGACAAAATGGGCTCAGGGAAACCGGAAGGAAATATTCCTATAGCACTTTCCCAGCCTGGCATTCTTTCTGAGTTGGCACCCATCCCTTGCAGAATGTGTGAGTCACCAGTGGGAACCCCTTATCAATGGAGTGGGCGCAGGGATGGCACATGAGAACAAGGACCGCGCTGAGACCCCAGTTGGCTGGCTAAGAAATGATGTGATGTCTGTGGAAACTCCAAGAAAAGAGAAATGGGCAAGAGCCTTAGGATGAAATGGTTTGGGACCAGAGGACAGAAATTTTATGTACAATCTAAGGAGGTTTAATTTTGTTAGCCATCAGGGTGGATTTTTTTAATATCTTTTTTTTTTTTTAATTTGAGAGAGAGAGAGAGAACACTAGCAGAGGCAGAGAAGCAGACTCCCTGCTGAGCAGGGAGCCCGATGTGGGACTCGATCCCAGGACCCTGGGATCATGACCTGAGCCGAAGGCAGACGCTTAACCGACTGAGCCACCCAGGTGCCCCAGCCATCAGTGGGGTAGATATTATAACCGATGTGAGGTGGTGTTATATGGCATTCATTGTCTATGGCTTCATCCCAACTAGAGACTCTCGAATTGCTCAGTTGTATCACTAACCTGAATTCCATGCAAACATCAAGAAACATCAAATAGGCTAAAAGCCTGAGAAATGCCTTTATTTTTTTTTTAAGATTTTATTTATTGGGGCGCCTGGGTGGCTCAGTAGTTAAGCGTCTGCCTTCGGCTTGGGTCATGATCTCAGGGTCCTGGGATCGAGCCCCGCATCGGGCTCCCTGCTCAGCAGGAAGCCTGCTTCTCCCTCTCCCACTCCCCCTGCTTGTGTTCCCTCTCTCGCTGTCTCTCTCTGTCTCTCTCTGTCAAATAAATAAAAATTTAAAAAATCTAAAAAAAAGATTTTATTTATTTATTTGACGGAGAGAGAGAGCACAAGCAGGAGAGAGGCAGGCAGTGGGAGACGGGAAGCCGACTCTCTGCTGAGCAGGGAGCCTGATGCGGGGCTCGATCCCAGGTCTCTGGAACCATGACCTGAGCCGAAGGCAGATGCTTAACTGACTGAGCCACCCAGGCGCCCTGAGAATTGCCTTTAAATATGGTTGTTTTGTTAAGAGTCATTCACGAGATGGTACCAGAGATCTTTGCACTATATTTGCAACTCTTCTATAAGTGTGAAATTATTTCAAAATAAAAAGGTAAAAATTGGGTTATTCTCTTGGAGAAGTAATTCTACTTCTGCATAGGGGTGCCGACCCCCCACACTGTTGAAAATCCTTGTATACCTTTTGACTCCCCCCGCAATGGAACTACTTATAGCCTACTGTTGACTGGAAGCCTTACCGATAACATAAACAGTTGATTAACACATATTTTGTGTGTTATATGTATTATACACTGTATTCTTACAATGAAGTCAGCCAGAGAAAAGAAGTGTTATTAAGAAAATCATAAGGAAGAGAAAAAACATTTACAGTATTGTACTGTATTTATTTTTTAAAATATCTGCACGTAAGTGGACCCATGTGCTTCAAACCCATGTTGTTTAAGGGTCAACTGTATGTAGCCCAATGAAATGAATTTTTTAAATCCCTAGACAAGAAAATGTAGGTATAAAACATTATTTTGGCTATCTAAAAACTGAGAATAATCTATGTCCAAAAATAGGGGAATAATATGTTAGTCTAATGCAATATTACATAGCCATTATGGTGATTGATAATATAATTATATAGAAAATCAAACTGATCATAAATTACCTTACCCAGAAGAAGTAGAAAACAAATATGTATTACGCATTGTAATATAAACCACGTAAATACCACATATATGTATAATGAAGATTGGAAGAGAAAATCAAGTGTTGGAGGGTTGTACTTTTTAGAGATTTTTTTGTCAATTCCTTTCATGATATTTTTAAACTGTTTTAATAAAAAGAGATTTACTGACTCCACAGTGGATCCAAGCTAGTGTGAGTGTGTCTAGCGGTTTCTCTCTGACACAGGCACCAGAAGGACAGGGTTGTCTAGGACAATGAGTTGGAAGATTAGGAATTTTCCTTAACCTGTTATAAAGTTATCCTTGCATTTATTCAAACTCTTTTTGAATACATCTCACTTTCAATCAATTCCTTCCTGGAGGGGATCGAGTTTCTTCCTCCCCATTCTCTAAAACAACTTCCTGTCCTTGGTTCTAAGCTACCCCTTTGACCTCTGAGACGTGACCTCCAGTTTCAAACTTCTAGAATGGGTAAACATGCACCTGTCCAATTGCACTGGCTCCCTGGTGAGCGGTAGGGCTGGTGGAGAGAGCCTGCGGCTCTAAATCAGGACGTTTGTCTTTTTTCTCTGAAATTAGTTGGATGACTCTGGGCCAGTTTACCCTGTGCTTTAGCTTGACAGCAATAAACTCACAGGAGTATTATTTGGCTCAAGTAGGATAACAGAGGAAAGAAAACACTTTGAGGCAAGTGACATAAAATTGGTGATTTAGTAAGTCATTTTGTCAATATTTTTTGCAGTTCTGTACTGTCTTCTAAGCAATATTAGTGTCATACCTGTGAAAAAAACCAATGCTAATAATATTTTTTCTTTTAAAAGCCATTTTACAGGGGCACCTGGGTGGCTCAGTCAATTAAGCGTCTGACTCTTGATTTCGGGTCAGGTGATCTCAGCGTCGTGAGATTGAGCCCTGCATCAGGCTCCGTGCTCTGTGCAGAGTCTGCCTGGGATTCTCTCTCTCCCTCTGCCTCTGCTCCCCCCCCACCCCCCCACCGCCTCTCTCTCTCTCTCTCTCTCTCAAAAAAAAAAAATTACCACACTAAACACAAATTAATGAAGGAGGAGACTGTGTCAGGGAAGAGAGCGTATATGGGAAAATTCTGTATTTCCTACTCAATTTTTCTGTAAATCTAAAACTTCTCTAAAAGATGTCTGTTAATTAAAAAAATATTTACTTGAAAATGCAACATCTTATGATTTTAAGGGTGTCTGGGCTCAATTAGTCTGAGGTGACTTGAGCTACTCTAATCCCTTCCTCTATACTTGAGGACACTGAGAAGTGGCTGCCCCAGGTGGCGGTGTGAGTGCTGGGGGCCAGTGTGGGAGTGCTGGTCTCCTCTGTGTGCCCTTGTCCTACTGTACCTAGCACCACCAAACCCAGTAGCCTCCTTGAAGTCCTTGATTTGTCTCCTTTCAACCTTTCCTGTCATTTCTTTTTGTTCTAAAACAACAACAGCAGCAATAACCAAAACCAAATGGGCACAGATCCCTCCACCCGTTCTGCCCAGAGGCTGACCCCAAGTGTGAGGTCCTTGCCGTGTGTGGCGGGGACAGACTCCTTGGAGAGAGCTGCCCAGTCCTCCTCACCTGTGCGATGAGATCATGCCCGATAGGGGAGGTGTGATGACTTACGCAGGGCAGGCTCTGCATCAGTTCTGGTCACCAGCTGGGGAACAGCATGTGTTCAGGGTGACAGGAACATACTGTTTACACTGGACCCACCTTCCCACTGTGCCATTACAGGACTCTGCTCCAGTGGCCTTCTTCCTGAGTCAAGCATTTTTGCCCAGTGAATAAAGTTCTGGTGTAGCTTTCCATAGCTCCTTGCGTATCCAGACTCCACCTCAGGGAAATGATGCATGTTTTACAAGATGCTTTTTGAGCTTATCCTGACTGAAATGTACATTTTTTTCCCCCCTGTGATGGATTTGCACCAATCTGAGTGAATCTGAGATCAAAAATTTCCCCCAGCCTTCCTTTATCTATGGGGCACAGTGTTTCCTGTTTGATTTTAGATTGATGCCTTTAATCACACACATTCCAAATGTCACTTGTCCTATCTCACTGTGCTGGTTCAGGGATGAGGTGGCCCAGTCCACAGCTTTTATTAGAAACAGAGGGAAGTTGCCAGAACTCAGAGCACCAAACAAGCTCCTGTTGATCTGAATATTCTGACCTGACCTCCAATTTAAAAGAAAGACTTTGTGGGGGTGCCAAAGTAGCACAGTCAGTTGGGCGTCTGACTCTTGGTTTCGGCTTAGGTCATGATCTCAGGGCTGTGATCTCAGGGTTGTGGGATCGAGCCCGGTGTCAGTCTCTTCACTCAGCAGGGAGTCTGCTTGGGATTCTCTCTCCCTCTCCCTCTGCCCCTCCTCCCTACTCTCGCTCTAAAAAAAAAAAAGACTTTGTGAGCCCCTACTTACTTACCTGTAATGACCATCACAACTGTAACAGGTCAAGGCCACAGACCCATCCATTCCCAAGTTACTATTTCATGGGTTTGGGCTAATACAGAAATCACCTTGGAATGTGAAGAATGTATACATCAGGTTAGAAAACACTATGATGCCAACTTATTTTTTTTAAGATTTATTTATTTTACACAAAGAGAAAACACATGAGCGAGCGGGTGAGGGGAGGAGCAGAGGGTGAAGGAAAGAATCCTGAGCAGACTCCAAGCACTGAGCACGGAGCCCGATGTGGGGCTCAGTCTCACAACCCTGAGATCATGACCTGGGTCAAAATCAGGAGTCCAACGCTTAACCGACTGAGCCACCCAGGTGCCCTATGATGCCAACTTATAAAAAAACACCCCCCCCAAAGGGTTAACAGCATAGGAGAGGTTATAGCTACAGGTCTGAAAAGCAACTGCTCAGAGACAATATTGGAAACCAAGGGAGTAGGTGAGCCTCTCTGTAGAGAGTGTTGAGAGTGCCAAGGTCTGAACCTTGGATTTAGAGTAAGATTTTCTAGGGTGAGAATTTCTAGCATGTAGTGGGCCTCCGTGCCCAGGCTGGCCAAAGGCAAAGGGCTCAGGGAGAAGGAGGGCTGGTGCCAAAGAGCAGAGGAGACCCGAGGAACAGGAGGAGGCAAACCACAAGGCTACAGGGGCAGGGAACATGAAGAGGAGAAGGAAGGTAGTCATTGGGGTAGTGGAAAGTAATCTGACTCGTAAAGGAAAGTAAAAATTATTTCTGAAGGGTGGTGTTGATCATGTGGCCCCCGCGTCACCACACCACAGCTCTGATACCCAGGGATGGTACCTATTTGGAGCCAAGATAGTGAGAGGAAGGAGACTTCAAACAAGGAGGAGCCAAAACCTCCCACATGAGCCCGCCTTGAGCTGCCATGTGGTTGCGGCTAAGAACTGATCTTGCGTAGTGCCCTGTCTTCTACGAAGCTCTTCCATATACACTCTCACATCCGTTCTTCACACATGTGACATCCTGTGAGAGGGACAGAGAAAGTGTTATACCCAATTCACAGGGCAAGAAACTGAGGCCCAGAGAGGACTTGCCTGTGGCCACAGAACTGCTCCCTCACAACAAGAGAGCCCAATAAAGTCAGCCAGAATAAAATCTGGGCTCCAGCCCCGACGCCACACAGCAGAGCCGCTGTCCTCCCTTCAGGCCCCCGTCAGCGACCAAACAGAGAACCCAGCATCAGCCTGCCGTAGGAGGCAACTCAGATGACAATGCAGTTTGTTCATGTTTTTGTCCTGCAACCAGGAGAACCCGCACCACATCAGAAACAGACTCTCCTGGCACACGGGCCAGAGGGATCCCATTGTGGTAGCGCGCACACCACCCCTGAGCTCTTCACGTCCTCGAGGCAGCGCCGTGTGGCGGGCTCTTGCCTCCACAGAATGTTCCTGAGACTGCCTATTGCATTTTCTCCTGCTTGTCTCCCTCACTAATGGGAACAGTCCTGTGATCGCCCTCCACATCTCAGCTCCCACCCCCTAGGTGGGCACCCCCAGGAACCCCTCGTCTGAACCCACCAGAGCCTCCTGGTCAGGGGGAGGGCCTCAACACCCAGCAGCAGTGGTGCTTCGCCCTCCCCACCTGCCTCCACCCTGTCGAGCCTGGGACAGATCACTCTTTTTCCATCCTTAAAGATGCCAGAGGCATGCCCTTGCCAGAGTAATTAAAGTTGTCCCTGTAGATGTGACCTCCCATTGGACATAAGCCTCACCGTGGTGGCCGGGCCTCCTGCCTGCTGCCACAGGGCCAGGCTGGGGAAGCCACTCTCTAGCTGAGGGAGGCAACAGGAAACAGTGGGACGAACAGGCTCACATCTGGAACGTAGCTGCCCAAAGGCTCTGACGGCCTGTAACAGCACTGATATGGTCCAGAGGTCAGGCACCCTGAGTTCCCGGAGCCAGTTTCCTCATCTGTAAAACAGGAATGAAGTCCAACACTCCTACTTTCAGAGGCGTTTTTTGGAGGGTCAAATGATAATTGGCGAGACATTGCTATGTAAACATAAGTCAATTTTATTTTCCTGTATTAAGCTTTATGCCCAACATGGGGCTTGAACTCACGGCTCCAGGATTAAGAGCCGCGTCCCCACTGACTGAGCCAGCCAGGTGGCCAATAAGTCGAATTATGATTCCCTATGAAGTACCTTCATGAAGAGTGCAGAGCAAAAAGGCAGGTAGAGGGCAGGGAAGGTGGGAAAGGAAGTGCAGCTACCTCTGCACACTGCACCTGGAACCCGAGGCCCTGGGACTTTGCTCAGGCCTCCCTGGAGTCAGGCAGCTGCGGAGGTGGGGTTGACTGTCCAGGGGGTCGGCAGGGCAGGGAACACAGGGCCAAGAAAGGCTAACTGGCACCAATTCCTTTAAGCACTCTGCTTGTCCTAAACAGGAAATGGGGCCTGAATCCTGAATTCCTATAAATAATTCAAGGTGAAGCCACAAACAAAAACACATCTGAAGTGGTTCTATCCGGCTGGGAGTTGGACACAAAGTTAGACACGATCATTTCCGAATGTCCACATGTCATCCAGGCTGAAAGGGGACCGTGTCTCCACACTCTGACCTCTCCCAGCTGTGGCAGATGCCTGGAAGGCTCTGGACCCCGCAGCATGGGTCAGCACGCCCCGCGGGGGAGGCTGCTTCCGGGACCCAGGAACCTGCACTTTTCTTTCCCCGGGCTTTTAAACCCCGGAGTGACTGCCACTGGTAAACGCGCCACTCTGTGATCCTGTATGACCCGTTGTGCCCCTGCTGGCTGATGGGGTGACGCTCAGCTGCCTCTGGGGTCCTGCCGCTCCTCTTGGCCAGGTGTCAAACACTTCGCCACCCCTGGCTCCCTTGATCTGGCTATCATCTTAAAAACTGTTTTCTAAAGGTTAGTAAAAGGAGGTTGAGGACACTCTGTAGAACGTTAATAGCTACGACCTCTTATGTAGCACTTTCCAGGGTCGGGCACGTCACATGCATTTAATCCCGTGAGGTTGGTGCTGGGATCGTCCCCAGTTTGCAGACAAGAAAACCGAAGCCCCCAGAGGGGCAGTCACTTGCCCGACGTCATACAATTAGTGAGTGACAGCATTCGATCCAGCCTGACTCCAGAGTTTGCCCGAGCAACTGCGGTGCAAGGCGGCCCGGTGAAGACGGGAGAGCCCAGACCCGACTGTCCAGAGAGAACGGAAAGGCCGTTAACAAGGCAGCACGTTGGGCGTGTGCTAGCCAGCCGACCGGCATGCCATGGAAAGGCCAGGACTCTGCCGTGTGCTGGCGAGCTGTGGCCACCCCGAGCCACCTTGAGCACAGGAGGAGGTAGATTGGCCGGGGCGAGCAGTCAGCGGGCCTGATAGGCAACACACCCTGGTCTGTGCTTGCCATCTCTCTTCTCCTCTCTCTGCGTGACAGCTCCCCTCGGACGGCTGCTCTGGCCTCCAGGGGACATGGACCGGATGGCTCCAGCTCACATTCTTATAGCCTATTACCTAAGGAAGATTCTGGGGACCGGCCCAGCCTAGGTCCTCTATCTCTGCGGCTTGGGGTGTGGGGTCTGTTACCAGAAGAAGCAGAAAGGGGTGCAAGAAGACAAAGGTGGGGGGTGCCTCAGTGGCTCAGTGGGTTAAGCATCTGCCTTCAGCTCAGGTCATTAACCCCAGGGACCTGGGATCGAGCCCCGCATTGGGCTCCCTGCTCGGCATCAAGCCAGCTTCTCCGTCTCCCTGTGGTCTTCCCCTGCTCATGCTCGTTCTCTCTCTCTCTAAAATAAATAAAATCTTAAAAAAAAAAATACAAAGGCGGTAGACACAACATACTACCTCTTGAGAACAGATACTAGTCTCTCTCTGCACGGAGATCCTTGTACCTGAGTCCCATGGAGGTGAAGGGAGTCTTGTACTCCCAAATCCAAGGGTAGGCTAATCAGATTTGCAGAATTATAGAACTAGAAAAAGCCCTAGATTTCACTTGGTTTAGCCTACGCTTGGCACTTTCATTGCTCTGGACCCTCAGGTGCTCTACCAGTTCGTGGTAGATCTGAGCCACCGGGGTGCCTCGACCCAGCCCCCTCTCTCCAGAACACCATAGAATAAACCTTACTGCTCCAAAGAAATGAAATTAGACAAAGTTAAATATGATCACAGGGTAAGAGATGCCGTCTATCTGAGAAAAGGCTCCATATGAGCCTCCACAAAAATAGGTCTAAAAAGTCCCAGCCAATTCAATGCACAAAGTCATTATCACTCCATGGCCGACTGATTTGATCACTTGCTTTCCCTCTTTATAAAATCTGACTGTCTAACTCTTCCTCAGACAGAAGAGACAGAAGCAGGTGCACACAACTTCTGGTTTCCACTGTTCTTCTGTCTGTAGAGTCTGTTTCATATTTCTGGGGTATCCTAGAAATGGATCCTCACATCCTCAGAGTGTTTTGCAGAGAAAGTGAATCTCTTTCATGCAACTGAGCTTTTCATGATCCAGATAAATAAAGCTACTTCATTTCACCATTTCATTCTGATACACGTACCGAGATCCCGGAAACTTCATCTCAATCAAACAAATCTTATACCTCTAAATTCAAGCCATGTGGTCGGTCCTCACTCCACCTAGGGATCAGGGAGACAGAAGAAGACATAGGCATTCATTGATTTATGAGCTCAGTGTTTCACTTCTCAAAACAGTTATTGGATCCTTTACTATATGTCAGGCAGTGTGTTCCATGCTGGGGTTATAGAGGCAAGTGACACTCTGCCGTCAGGTAACAGTCTAGTGAGGAGACACAAGTTTTACGGCTGACTCTTGCACAACATGGGTTTGAACCATGTGGGTCCACCTAGACTCAGGGTTTGGGTTTTTTTTATAAATACAGTACAGTACTATAAATGCATTTTCTCTTTCTTATGATTTTCTTTTTTTAAAAAAGTTTTTTTTTAAAGATTTTATTTACTTATTTGACAGAGAGATAGAGAGCACAAGTAGGCAGAGAGGCAGGCAGAGGGAGAGGGAGAAGCAGACTCTCCACTAAGCAGGGAGCCCGACGCGGGGCTTGTTCCCAGGACCCTGGGATCATGACCTGACCCAAAGGCAGCCGCTTAACCGACTGAGCCACCCAGGTGCCCCAAAAAAAGATCTTATGTATTTAGTTGACAGAGAGAGAGAGGAACACAAGCGGGGGGTGGGAGGCAGAGGGAGAGGGAGAAGCAGATGCCCCACTGAGCAGGGAGCCAACATGGGGGTCAGTCCTGGGATCATGACCTGAGTGGAAGGCAGATGCTTAACCGACTGAGCCACCCAGGTACCCCTCTTTCTTATGATTTTCTTAATTACGTTTCTTTTCTCTAGCTTACTCTATTGTAAGAACACAGTATATAATAATATACAAACTATGTATTAATTAACTGTTACGGGTAAGACTTCTAGTCAACAATAGGCTATTAGTAGTTAAGTTTTTGGAGAGTCAAAAGTTACACTGATTTTCAATTGCATGGGAGGTCAACGCCACTAACTATAGTAGAGCCAACGATGCTAACTATACCCTTATAGTTGTATTATGTACTAGAGAAGTCGGCAGAATTATTCCGTAAAGGGCCAGATGATAAAGACTTTAGGCTATACTGTCATAACCACACAGTGTTGTCACTTCAGCGTGAAAGAGCCACAGACAAGGGGTAAGCCGCTGAGTTAGCGGTGCCAAAACTACCAGTTGGCTGATGAATCTTTACTTAGAAAAGCCGGTGGCGGGTTGATTTGGCCCCTGGGCTGTAGCCTGCCAGGGGCTGGACAGAAATGCAGCCGGACAGGATGGAAGGAAGCACGCGGTGCAGCTGGCTCGAACGAAGGAGGGAGGTGTCACTCTCACCGAGGAGACGCTAACACCCAGCAGGCTTCATGAGCAAGGCGAGGCCGACTTGAACGAGAGGGGTCTGACTTTGCCCCCCGGGCGGGGGCGAGGGGCCATGTCGCTAGAAGAGGAGGCACACGGGAAAGCAAAGCGCTTAGGCGGCCACACCAGTTCGCGTGGCTGGGGACAGGCGGGAAATGGGGAGCCAGCGATGAGGCTGGAGAAGGGGTCGGTCCAGCTCTAGAGGCTCTCTGAGCCACACTGAGGACTTTGGTCTTTGTGCTCAAGGCAGACGGGGAAGAGGAGCAAACGTGCGGGGGCTTCTGTGTTCCAGCTGCTATTCTAGAGAATTCACAGAAACAATCTCATCTCATCCTCGCAAAACACAGTGAGGTCAGTATTATATTATCAACGCGGTGTTATTAATTCGTAATTATTAATAATCTGGTATGACTAATTAATTTGTGATAGGAACATTTGCCCAAAGTTCACTGTTTCCCCGAAGCGGCAGAGTCAGGCTTCAGACCCGGATGTGTGTGGCGCCAGACCCCAGCTCTCCCCACGCGCTGCCCCTTGCGGGGCCCACGCACCGCCGAGCCTTTCCCCCCTCGCTCCACGGCCAGGGGCCTCCCTCCTGCCAGCAGGAAGCGTCGAGAGAATGCCACTGGTTTCTCAGAGTTGGACAGGACTTCATGCGGCGGGGGGGGGGGGAGTGAACCCCTTGGTGGTGGGGGAGATCTCCTGAGGGGAGAGGGGAGAATGGGGTCTCGAGAAGCAGGGGCGTTGGCCAGTCACCCCGGAGAGTCAGGTGGGGAGGGCAGCAGGTCCCTCCTGGCACCCAAGCGTTCCCACAAGCCTGGCGGGGAGCCAGCGAAAGCCTGGTTCCCTGGGGAACGGGGTGGGGGGGGAGCGGAGGGAGTGCCTTCAGCAGCTCAACTCCGCTGCTCTCTACTGCCTGAGGTCATGAAGTGAGAGGAATTCCAGAGATTCCAGCCCTGGCATCATCCCTGGCTCATCTCCTTCCTGGGCTGACTTTACTTAGTTACTTCCTCGCTGAACATTTTGGTTCTTTGATTCCACCGTCTGAACGTGAGGGTCATTCACCAGAACAGGTGTCTTTTTCCTCTACCATATATGCCAGGCATTTGTTTCCTCGGTGTTCAATAAATATGTGTTGAATTAAACAATTAATATTAAAGTATGTTATTTCTATAAATGTCTTTTATTTGGGTTTTCCACGCTTGCTCCACATCAAGACTTTTGGAAGCCATTCACAAAGGTTTGTCCTTTATAGAAGCCTGGCTTCTAGGGGTGCCTGGGCGGCTCAGTTTGTTGAGCGACTGCCTTTGGCTCAGGTCATGATCCTGGAGTCCCGGGATCGAGTCCCCCGCATCAGGCTCCCTGCTCAGCGGGGAGTCTGCTTCTCCCTGACTCCCCCCTCTCTCATGCTCTCTCTCTCCCTCTCTCATTCTCTCAAAAAAAAAAAAAAAAAAAAAAGCCTGGCTTCTTCCTACTCCAAGAGGCACCGATTCCGGCTGGGGAGGATCTCAGGCCTCTCACCAAACCTAGTAAATCACAATCTTTACTCCAATAACATCCCCAGGTGATTCGTATGCAAATTTGAGTTTGAGAAACAACAGTACATGATTTTGCAACTGTACTTAAAAATGGTCTCTAACCCCATACTTTAACCTCAAAAGCAATATTCTTTATATATTCTGAATCCCGTTCTAGTCTGAGTCCAGAAGACGTTATTAACCCCCACAAATGTCTCCCCTTCATGATTTTTCCCCTTGCATGTATCTGCCCCCTTCCTGCTTCTAGTGGCAATGATGGGTGGCTAGGTAAGAAGGAAGTGAAAGTAGAAATTTTTTTTAAGTGACACATTTGAGAATCAGAGCCAAATACCTCATCGCTGAAATTCCCATGTTACATAGGCTACGTATATCCTGTGTCCCATTTCTTCATTCCTTTGCCAAGCCTTTAGAGGTTCAGAGAGAAGGTGAGTTGACTTGTCCAAGTTCATACAGCTCGTAAAGTGGCAAAGGCTGGGCAGAGGGAAGAGAGTCCTTTGGTTACACCCCCGTCCCTGGAAAGATAGCAGAAGTCCTACGGCCCTTGGTCCTCAGCTCAGCTCCCAAGCACAGAAGGCAGGCTTTCTTCATGGCCATTGCCTGGGGTAGACGAAAAAACGCTAGCCTCAGAGCCAACACACTTGTTTTGAATCTTAGTTTCACAATTTACCAGCAGTGTTGCCTTTGGTGAGCTACGTGCTCTCTGAGCCTGTTCCTTGTTTGTGAAAGGGGGATAATGTTCCTTTGCAGGATGGCTGTGAGGCTCAGAGAAAGAATGCCCAGCAGGCCTGCACAGAGCCTGGTGCATCCAAGATGCCCCAAATGGGGGGGTTATCATCGCCCAAACAGTTTTTCCCACTTATCTCCCAATAATGCCTTCTTCAGATTGTCACCTTGCCCCAGAACATTCATTGGCTCCCTACTGCCTATGGGAGACCACCTGGTCCCCAGCTCACCTTTCCAGCCTTCTATCCTACTTTCCTTTAAATGAAGGTGTGCTTACAAATCTGGTTTTCTTATTTCTAACTTATATAAGCATTATTTCTTCTACAAATGTGTCCAATCGTTTGTTAAAGAGTACTGGTTGATTGTTGGAATTAAGCCACTTAATTGATGTCTGCTGTTATGTCCACTAGGAATTTTTGGCAGTTTTGTTTATTAAAAAAGAGTACTTCCTATTTCGAAAGACCTGTACCCTCTTTTTCTGTTAAATTAGACTTGAGGTTATTATTGCTAAAAGTGCATTCGAAGTTTAACCTGAATCCCATTTTAGACTGTTGACTATCTCGAGGCGGAGCTAACCTCTCCCCCTTACTAATAACCCCTCTCACTATATTGCGACATAGATGACTTCATGGTATTAATTGTTCATGAGTTGTTCACTTAGTTACGGGATTTCAAACCAGTAAGATTTGGGGTGTATGGTTCTGGTTAACTTTTATGCCAAAGTTGCAAGTTTCAGCCTTTGTTAACTTTCACAATTCCTTTGTCATGTTCTTACAGCACTTTCTTAAAATCCTCAAAGTTTTTTTCATTTCTATGAGTGAACTTGAATGTTTGAGGAAATGTTAAGCACACTTTAATGAGACTTAGGAAAGGACTAGGGTGAGTCCAGAGTAATTAGGGGTCCCCCAAATCAATAAGATACAACTGGGTTCATTCAAGCATACCTTTCAGTCTGCTTACCATGTTCTCACTCATCTCCTCTACAAGTCCCAATCGAATACATGATTTGTATTTGTATTGCCAAAAATTCCTAGTGGACATAACAGCAGACATCAATTAAGTGGCTTAATTCCGATAATCAACCAGTACTCTTTAACAAACAATTGGACACATAAGAAATAAGAAAATCGGATTTGTACATATTTTTCGTGGAGGAGAGAGTGGTATATGAGCACTTTATAGAGTTTTTCTTTTTCTTTTTAAGATTTTATTTATTTATTCGACAGCAAAAAAGAGAGAGCACAAGCAGGGGGAGCGGCAGAAGGAGAGGGAAAAGCAGGCCCCCCCCATGGAGCAGGGACCCCCCCCACACACACACAGCCCACCCCAGCAAAGGGCTCAATCCCAGGACCCTGGGATCATAACCTGAGCTGAAGGCAGACGCTTAACCAACTGAGCCACCCAGGTGCCCCTGTAGAGTTTTTCTTAATTATTAAATCCTCCTTGGAAACTTTCATAAGTACTGTGCTCTAGAGAACATAGCTGATTTATTCTTAACCCAAATGTTGCACATTTTTTCTGAGCCTATAGAAGCCCATCTGAGCCTTTCCATTGCCCAGCTTGGGTATAAGCTAAATTATAATGCTAAATTTTGCATGCTGTGTCTGTAGTGAAGCATAAAATCAGGTGATTTTATAACCATGATTGTACTTGTGCTTACTCTTTTGCTGAATGAAAGCTTTGCTGATATAGGGGGTAAGGAAGCTGAGGTGTAGGAGACTATCAGTCACAGAACAGACTCTCAGAGAGATATAAGAAGCATACGTGATTTGAGTTTTAAGCCATTACTAGCAGCTTTTCAGCAAAACATGCACTGTCTTTGGTTAGTTTAGGATAAAGCATGGTAAAGTATCTAATTCTAATGAGGGTCTTGACTTATGTATTCTCTAACATTAAAGTCATTTTCTTAAAGTCACCAATTTGCACCCCTAAATGTAATAATTTATTCAATGATCATCAATAGATGCTAAAACCATTAGGTGAAATATTATTAGTGAGCAGAATATTTTCATGGCACCAAAGTCCCAGCTGCAGAGTAATTATGAATCGCAAAGAGAAATGTACCTTTATAATGGAGAGATCTGGTGGTCACCACTTCATTATTTTTTTTTAAAGATTTTAAGTAATCTCTACACCCAACATGAGGCTTGAACTTACAGCCCCGAGATCAAGAGTCCCATGCTCCAGAGACTGAGCCAGCCAGGCACCCCTGATGATCACCACTTTAATCAAGCAATCAAAATCAGCCTCACATATTGTGTGACAGTCTGGGTATGTGCCTCCTAATGTAATGCAAAAAACACGCAGAATCACCCACAAAATATTGCCTAGAATATTCAGCCCGAGTCTAATCCAAGTTGTAAACCTAACTTCCAGTTCACAGGAAGTCCAGGGGAGGGGGGAAATGTTAAAAAATATCAAGAAGCCAATTAGACAACTCTAGGCAAATCCAGACTATGGAACATCCCAAGGCCATTGTCCTGGGCTCATCCAAAGGTCAAGGTCACTGAGGAAAAAAAGGGGTGGCAGAACTGCTGGACTGAAAGAGATTGAAGAACTCGGGTCGACTAAGTACAAGGCAACAAAAGCTATAAAAACATTCTTGGGACAATTTTAGGAAATTTGAATATGTATTGCATAGAGATGCTGTTATGGAATGATTACTAATTTTTGAGGTCTGATAATAGTACTGGTAGTTATGTAGGAGATTGTCTTTATTCTTAGAAGACGCATGCTGGAATATTTAGGGATGACCTCTCCATAATGCCTATAACTTACTTTCAAATGACATAGCAAAATATAAACATAACATCTACCTATCAATCTAATGATTGATCTACCTAACTATTGATCTATCAGTTGATCTACCTATCTATCTAGAGAGACAGAGACAGGGAGAGATTGAGAGAAAGAGAGGGTGCACAATATGGCAGGAAAATTACTAGCAGTTGTTTAATTTAGGTGGAAGATTTGAGGATTTTCATTGCACAATGCGTTCAACTTTACTGTGTGTTTGAAATCCCCCCTGTCCTTTCCAAAAAAAAAAGGGGGGGGAAATAAAATATCTTCATTTATATTTTAGTAGGAACTATCCACATTAGTTGAATTTTAACTTCATAAAGTCTTAGACATGCTTTACACAGGAAGTATTGGTTTAGTTCAATTATATGAACTCATTGCTAGGATAAAATTTACCACTCTAAGGACAGCTTCATCAAACCTTCATTTATTTTTTTTAAAGGTTTATTTATTTTTGAGAGAGAGAGAAAGCACAAGCAGGAGGGGTGGAGGAAGAGGGAGAGAGAAACCTCAAGCGGACTCTGCACTGAGCATGGAGCCCAACACCAGGCCCCATCCCATGACCCTGAGATCATGACCCAACTGGAAACCAAGGTTGGATACTTAACGGACTGTGCCAACCAGGAGCCCCTCAAACCCTCATTTATTGTTTGATTTTTTTAAAGATTTTATTTTATTTATTTGACAAAGAGAGAGACAGTGAGAGAGGGAACACAAGCAGGGGGAGTGGGAAAGGGAGAAGCAGGTTTCCGCATGGAGCAGGGAGACCGATGCGGGGCTCCATCCCAGGACCCTGGGATCATGACCTGAGCCGAAGGCAGATGCTTAATGACTGAGCCACCCAGGGGCCCCTATTGTTTGATTAAAAAAGAAAAAAACTCTGCTGATTCTTTGGGGACATGGTCAAATGTGATGCGGTGGGCCGTCTTGTGGCGTTTTTGGTGCTAGGGCCTTTCAGTTTCCAGGGAGCTAGACGCGCTTCTCATTGGTGTGCTGGGGCTTGCACATGTAATTGTAACAGTAAACAACTAACAATGAAGCCAGGCCTGACCTCTATGTTTACAAGCCTATAGAAGCCTATCTGCACATTTCCACTGCCCAACTTTAGTATAAGCTAAATTAACTCAGGAGGCTTTTGCATGCTGTGTCTGTAGTGAAGCCTAAAATCAGGTGATTCACATAAGTGCCAAAGCCAGGCAAAAATTCTATGAGATACATTAGTAATTTCAACATTATTTGTACCTTTTTTAAAAAAAAGATTTTATTTATTGGGGCGCCTGGGTGGCTCAGTCGGTTAAGCGTCTGCCTTCCGCTCAGGTCGTGATCCTGGGGTCTTGGGATCCAGCCCCAGGTCCAGCTCCCTGCTCAGCGGTAGCACTCCTTCCTCAGCGCCCCCCCGCCTCTCTCTCTCAAATAAATAAATAATCTTAAAAAAAATAAAATATTTTATTTATTTACTTGAGAGAGAGCAAGAGAGTGGGGAGGCGGGAGGGCAGAGGGAGAGGGAGCAGCAGACTCCCTGCTGAGCTGGGAGCTCCACTGGACTCGGGGCTCCATCCCAGGACGCTGGGATCATGACCTGAACCGAAGGCAGACATTTAACCAACTGAACCACCCAGGCGCCCCACAACATCATCTGTACTTAAAAATTAGTCTTTTGATGGAGGATACTAGTTAGTGCTATTCTACATACTAATCTTACTTTAGAGTTCTAACAAGTAATTGGGCTAGGTAATTCAGAAAGGCAGGAGGGTTTGCGTTAAACTAATTAAATACATTTAATTTTATACTTCTAAGTATAAACTATTTCTAGTTTATATTTAACTCATGTGCCACACATTAATTTTAATAAAATATTTATTTTCTGTCTCACAAGCATTAAGTAAATAGCATTTATAGATTATATGCTGCAAGTTCTTAGACTCTATTTAGGTTTTATGGCCATGTCTGGACTCCAGCCTCTCCCTCATTTAATAAGACACCGTGTGATCTGAGTGATGTCAGGCTGTACTCTTATAATTTATGTGCTTTTCTGTATGTGGATTAAGGTAACTTAAAACAAAAGATATCCAACTGATGAAAATACAGTCAAGTGTGGCTATAGACCAATTAGTCATGAATTCATTGTCATGATTTTGTTTAGATTTTGTTTATTTATTTGAGAGAGAGAGGAGGGAGAGCAGAAGTGGGGTGAGGGGCAGAGGGAGAAGCAGATTCCCCACTGAGCAGGGAGCCCGGTGCGGGGCTCAATCCCAGGACCCTGGGAACATGACCTGAGCCGAAGGTAGACGCTTAACCACCTGAGCCAGACAGGCGCCCCTTATTGTTATCATGTTTTTTTATTTTTTATATTATTTATATATTATATAAATTTATATATATTTATTTATATATTTAAGAGGAATTAAGGGCAATTTTAGGTTGCATGATCTTGAAAAAAGAACTGGATACCAGCTATGTATATCTCAACTTAAAAACTGTTTTGGTCCTGGGATGGAGCCCCGCATCGGGCTCCCTGCTCTGCGGGAAGCCTGCTTCTCCCTCTCCCACTCCCCCTGCTTGTGTTCCCTCTCTCACTGTGTCTCTCTGTCAAATAAATAAAATCTTAAAAAAAAAAAAAAACTGCTTTGAAGGGGGGCACCTGGGTGGCTCAGTCGGTTGGTCGTCTGCCTTTGGCTCAGGTCATGATTTCAGGGTCCTGGGATCCAGCCCTACATCGGGCTCCCTGCTCAGCAGGGCGGGAGGGGGGGTCTGCTTCTCCCTCTCCCTCTGTCCCTCCCCACCGCTCTTACTCTCTCACTCTCTCTCTCAAATAAATAAATAAAATCTTTAAATCTTTTTTAAAAAATCTTAAAGAAACTGCTTTGAAGGGTTTCCTGCTGGCTCAGTTGGTAGGTGGAGCATGTGACTTTTGATCATGGGGTCTTGAGTTCAAGCCCCATGTTGGGCAGAGAGCTCAAAAAAAAAAGAAGAAAGAAATTAATTAAATTGGTTTAATTAATGAAGCCTGGCTTCACTGTTAGTTGTTTGTTAGAATTGCATTGTATTTAATATAACTTAAAAAAATCCATGGTGTTGAGGGGCACCTGGCCGGCTCAGTCGGTGGAGCATGTGACTCTTGATCTCAGGTTTATGAGTTCCAGCCCCACATTGGGTGTAGAGATTACTTAAAAAAAAAATCTTAACAAAAACAAAAACAGAAAAACAAAAAAACTGCTTTGAACAATGGGCCAGGACCAAGAAGAAAGACCTTCTCCGAAAGTGTTGCTGTTTTTTCATAAGTTTACTGATCATGAAAAGAAAGTAGAGATGATATACATCTCTGATAAGGTTTCCGAATCATAGTGATATGACCCATCGGAAGAGTAATGTACTTTGTTTTTAAAAAATGCTAATGAAGTAAATATGGCAAAATGTTAACATTTATTTTTATTTTTTTTTTATTTTTTTTTTTTTTTTTAAAGATTTTTATTTATTTATTGAGAGAGAGAGAGAATGGTAGAGAGAGAGCATGAGATGGAGGAAGGTCAGAGGGAGAAGCAGACTCCCTGCTGAGCAGGGAGCCTGATGCGGGACTCGATCCCAGGACCCCAGGATCATGACCTGAGCTGAAGGCAGTCGCTTAACCAACTGAGCCACCCAGGCACCCATGTTAACATTTATTTTTAAATCAGTAGTGGATATATGGCTGTCTGTTATATTATTTTCTTTACTTTCTGAAGGTTGATATATTTTACAACCTATAGTTTAAAAAATAATTTTACAACCTATAGTTGAAAAAATAATTTGGAAAAAGCACACCATTAAAGTGAGGTCCTATGGGACAGCTGGGTGGCTCAGTCGGTTAAGCACCTGCCTTCTGCTCAGGTTATGATCCCCAGGTCCTGGGATCAAGTCCCGTATCAAGCTCCTTGCTCAGCAGGGAGCCTGCTTCTCCCTCTCCCTCTTCCGCTTCCCCTGCTTTTGCATTTGTTCTCTCTCTGACAAATAAATAAAATCTTAAAAAAAAATAAAGTGAGGTCCTAAAGATGACACAGTAAAGAGGAAGGATGTGACTAGACCTCCTGTCTTGCAAATGTGTTGTTAATCATTAAAGCTGTGATTAATAGAGCGCAGATGTGTGAATAAAATTGCTTTAACAAAAGCATGTGTTTAGATGTAAAGGATTTTTAAGTACATTGGCTTAATTCCAGTTGGTATTATTACTTCTAGTAGGCAGAAAGTGAAAAAAGGAACAATTTTTTAAAAATGTTTTAAAAATAGACTTTAGGGGCGCCTGGGTGGTGAAATCAGTTGAGCGTCTGACTCTTGGTTTTGGCTCAGGTCGTAATCTCGGAGTTGTAGGAGCCCAACATTGGGCTCTGCACTCAGCACGGAGTCTACTTGAATTTCTTTCTCACTCTTCCTCTGCCCCTTCTCCCCTCCCTCCACCCCTGTGCGCTCTCTAAAATAAATAAATAAATCTTTAAAAATAGACTTTATTTTTAGAGCAGTTTTAGGTTCATAGCAAAATTGAAAGGAACGTATAGAAAAGCCCCATATACTCCCAGTTCCCCTCACTGGTACAGCCTCCCTCCATCAACATCCCCCTACTGGAGTGGTTTATTCCTTACAACTGATGAAGGTAAATTGACACATCACCATTGCCCAAAGTCCATTGTTTGTTTGTTTTTTTTTTTTAAGATTTTATTTATTTATTTGAGAGAGAGAGAGCATGAGCAGTGGGGAGAGGCAGAGAGAGAAAGAGAAGCAGACTCTCTGCTGAGCAGGGAGCCTGATGCGGGGCTCGATCCCAGGACCCTGGGATCATGACCTGAGCCTCAGGCAGACGCTTAACAGACTGAGCCACCCAGGTGCTCCCCGTCTTTTTAAAGATTTTATTTACTTATTTGAGAGAGAGAGAAAGGCAGAGAGAGAGAGAGAGAGAGAGAGAGAGATTTCCATTGTTTTCATTAGGATTCACTCTTGATTTTGTACAAATGTACCTGCCATTATAATACACAGGATAGTTTCACTACTCTAAAAAATCCCATGTGCTCCACCTATTCATCCCTCCCTGCTCCCTAATGGCTGGCAACCACTGATCTTTTTACTGTCTCCATAGTTTTGCCTTTTCCAGAATGTCATATAGTTGGAATCATACAGTATATAGCATTTTCAGATTGCCTTCTTTCACTTCTGAATATACATTTTAAGTTTCTCCATGTCTTATCATGGTTTGACAGCTCATATCTTTTTAGTGCTGATTTTGGGGAAGGTCATCAAAAAGACATGACCGCCAACTGACCTGTGAGCTGGAGGCAGGGGATTAGAGGCTCCTCACCCCTCCGCCTTTGAACTGCGGGCTCCTCTCACGTTTCTTGCTCCAGAAGCTGCTCCAACAACACAGCGTTGAGATAGTGATGTGCTGTTGAAAACACTTGCCCAGTGTACATGACTGAACCCGGCTATATAAAGACAAACTTTTAAGATGTGGTGGGGGGTAATGTGGCGGTCCATCTGTCTTGCTGCCACCCAAGGTAAGTCTTGTATGTAAGTTCCCTCTTTTATTAAAACTGCTCCCTACCAACCTGAGTGGCCTGTTTCTTTCTTTGTCCTCCCCCTGCCCTTTGACTACAGAGGCCAGTTTCAGATTATAGCTGGCAAGCTCCCAGGAGGGTTGCAAACGATCAGTTGAATGAGTTTCCATTGATTGGATATACCACAGGTTATTTGTCCCTTCACCTACTGAAGGATATCTTGGTTGCTTCCAAGTTTTGGCAATTATAAATAAAGCTGCAATAAACATCCGGATGTGGATTTTTGTGTGGACATAAATTTTCAACTCATTTGGGCAAACACCAAGGAGCAGGATTGTTGGGTCATATGGCTAGAGTATGTTTAGTTTTGTAATAAACAGCCAGAATGTCTTCTAAATTGGCTGTGCATTCCAACCAGCAATGAAGGAGAGATTTCCTGTTGCCCCACATCTTTGCCAGCATTTGGTATTTCCAGTGTTTTGGATTTGGGCCATTCTAATAAGTGTTTAGTGGTACCCTGCTGTTTTAATTTGTAATTCCTTAATAACGAATGATGAGCAGCATCTTTTCATATGCTTATTTGCCATCTCTACATCTTGGTTTTTAAAGATTTTATTTATTTACTTGAGAGAGAGAGAGTGAGCAGGAGGAGGGGCAGAGGGAGAGGGAGAGAATCTCAAGCAGACTCCCTGCGGAGTGCAGGGCCTGACATGGGGCTCGATCCCATGACCCAAAAATCATGACCTGAGCCGAAATCATCAGATGCCCAACCGACCTGAACCACCGAGGTGCCCTGAGAATAACTATCTTAAGGTAATGTGAATATTGATATAATTTGTTCAAATGTGTGAATAATGTAGTAAAAGCGGTCATCAGGTTATTACAATTAAAAAAAAATATATGGAGGGACGCCTGGGTGGCTCAGTTGGTTAAGCAACTGCCTTTGGCTCAGGTCATGATCCTGGAGTCCTGGGATCGAGTTCCGCATCGGGCTCCCTGCTCAGCAGGGAGTCTGCTTCTCCCTCGGACCCTCCCCCGTCTCATGCTCTATCTCATTCTCTCTCAAATAAAAATAAATAAAATCTTAAAAAAAATATATATATATATATGGGGAGCCTGAGTGGCTCAGTCAGTTAGATGTCTGCCTTTGGCTCAGGTCATGATCTCAGGGTCCTGGCCCTGTGTCAGACTCCCTGCTCAGCGGGGAGTCTGCTTCTCCCTCTCCCTCTGCCTCTCTCCCCCACACCCCCCCCCGCTCTCTCTCTCTCAAATAAACAAAATATTTATAAAAAATTATAAATAAAATACTAAATATAATAATACTTCTTAATTTGGAGTATCACCTAAAACCAAAAAATAACTATCATTATCTAAGACCTGAAAAAAAACTACTGTTATATAAGTAACAGGAACTAGAAATTCTTAAAATCTTTCTCAGAGAATAAGAAGTAATAAGCTTCTACTAAGGCAGCATCACAATCCAAGGTTTAAATTAAATTGTATTTATAGTACTTGAACCCAAGAATAATTTTAGGGTTGGGCGCCTGGGTGGCTCAGTTGGTTAAGCGACTGCCTTCGGCTCAGGTCGTGATCCTGGAGTCCCGGGATCGAGTCCCACATCGGGCTCCCTGCTCAGCAGGGAGTCTGCTTCTCCCTCTGACCCTCTTCCCTCTCGTGCTCTCTCTCATTCTCTCTCTCTCAAATAAATAAATAAAATCTTAAAAAAAAAAAAAGAATAATTTTAGGGTTAAGTTACAAGAGTACAAGACAGATTACATGTAAATTTATGTATGTTTATATATAAAAGATGGGTTAGGGGGCGCCTGGGTGGCTCAGTCAGTTAAGCATCTGCCTTTGGCTCAGGAAATGATCTCAGGGTCCTGGGATCAAGCCCCATATTGGGTGCCCTGCTCAGCAGGGACCCAGCTTCTCCTTCTCCCTCTGCCTCTGCCTGCCACTCCCCCTGCTTGTACTTTCTCTTTCTGTCAAATAAATAAATAAAATAAAATAAATGGGTTAATACAATTAAAATGGTGTATATATGTGCTACATTTAACTGTAATGACACTGTATAATTACAAAGCGCTCTAATAACTAAATTTGGACCTAGCAGTAAAGCTGTAATGCTAGATTTTTTTTAAAAAGAACCTTATGAGTTTGCCCCAATTATTATTTTTTAATATTTATTTAAGTAATCTCTATGTCCAATGTGGGTCTCAAACTCACAACCCCGAGATCAAGAGTCGTATGCTCTTCCGACTGAGCCAGCCAGGTGCCCCAAGTTTGCTCCAATTAGATTAATAGGAGTAAAAGCTAGCTTAAGTCAGCTGATAGTAAGTTCATATCCCCAAATAGTACTACAATGAATTTTCTCACGATTTGAATTATCGAATAAATAATACAGAAGTTCAACCATGAGAGATTGTAGGAGTTTTTGCTCCTATAAACCTTCATGTGCTTGAATGAGTGCTGCAGCTATATTGCCTGTGAAAAAGTCATTTGTGATTTTAAGTCTTATCATAAATATACCACTTACAGGCAATAATAAAAATGGGTACATTCTTCTGCTTCCAGGAAGATGGTGTAGACACGCTTTTCCCTAACCCCCCTGCTACATACAACTAGAAACCCTGAACATTACATATAAAACAAACTTAAGACTCCGAAAGATGGAGAGAAGATGGACTGGCTGGGTCTATAAGACCCCAGAAAAAACATGGTGGTATGTTTCCTGGGCTTTCTTCATGCCTCACATACCCACATACGGAGCTGAAGCAGTGAGCCACCTAGCAATGCCGATGAGCTACACACACACACACACACACACACACACACACACACACACACACACACACACACACACACACACACACACACACACACACACACACACACACACACACACACACAACCCCACCCCCAAGAAAAGCCTGCTTTCTATAGCCAAAGGATCAAGGAAGGGGCAGCCTAGCAAGACAGAAAACTTGTAGACAGTAACTCTACCCTCTCCAAACATTGCAGGAAAAACTGGACCACACTCACCCACACCAGAAAGGCTGAGCAGGGAGCCTCGACCTCTATACTCTCTCCCCGAGCCCAGCTGGAATGAGGTATTCCTACTACCGCTCCCTCCTGGAGCCTCATGAAGAACAAGGACTTTCTCCACCACTCAGTGGTAACAAGGTCGCTCCCCCCTACCCCCAAGCAGGTGTCAGTGGAGACCACCTGAGGAGCCAGAACTCCCACCTGCCCTGCAATAAAAAGGAGCCCCACCCTCCTGTATCAACACTGGCCCAGTGGGAGAAATTTGTAACTATGTGTGATGATGAATGTTAACTACAGTTGACCCTTGAACTACACGACACCACCGATGCTGACCCCCACATAGTCAAAAATCCATATATAGGGACACCTGGGTGGCTCAGTCGTTAGGCGTCTGCCTTCAGCTCAGGTCATGATCCCAGGGTCCTGGGATCGAGCCCCGCATGGGGCTCCCTGCTCAGCGGGAAGCCTGTTTCTCCCTCTCCCTCTCCCCCCTGCTCGTGTTCCCTCTCTCACTCTCTGTCAAATAAATAAATTAAATCTTTAAAAATAAAATCCATGTATAACTTTTGACTCCCCAAAAACTTAACAGCCCACTATTGACCAGAAACCTTTCCAATAACATAGTCAATTAACACATATTCTGTATGTCATTGGTATTACATACTGTATTCTTACAGTAAGTTAGAAAAACTAGTAAGCTATAAAGTAAGCTAGAAAAAAGAAACTGTTATGAAGAAAGTCATAAGAGGGCCCCTGGGTGGCTCAGTTGGTTAAGTGACTGTCTGCGGCTCAGGTCATGATCCTGGAGTCCCGGGATCGAGTCCTGCATCAGGCTCCCTGCTCAACAGTGAGTCTGCTTCTCCTTCGGACCCTCCCCCGTCTCATGCTCTCTCTCTCTCTATCTCATTCTCTCTCTCAAATAAATAAATAAAATCTAAAAAAAAGAAAAAGAAAGTCATAAGAGAGGGGCGCCTGGGTGGCTCAGTTGTTGGGCGTCTACCTTCGCCTCAGATCATGATTCTGGGGTCCTGGGATCAAGCCCCGCATGGGGCTCCCTGCTCTGCAGGAGGCCTGCTTCTCCCTCTCCCACACCCCCTGCTTGTGTTCCCTCTCTTGCTGTCTCTCTCTCTGTCAAATAAATAAATAAAATCTTTAAAAAAAAAGTCATAAGAGAAAATACATTTACAGTACTAGATTGTATTTGTTTTTAAAAACCCACATGTAAGTGGTTCAAACCTGTATTGTTCAAGGGTTGACTGTACCCTTACTGTGGTGATCATTTCACAGTATATACATATATGCAATCATTATGTTGACCTGAAACTAGCATAATGTTACATGTCAATTGCCTTTTTTTTTTTAAGATTTTATTTATTTATTTGACAGAGAGAGAGACAGTAAGAGAGGGAACGCAAGCAGGGGAGTGGGAGAGGGAGAAGCAGGCTCCCCACTGAGCAGGGAGCCCCACGCGGGGCTTGATCCCAGGACCCCGGGATCATGACCTGAGCCGAAGGCAGACGCTTAACCAACTGAGCCACCCAGGTGCCCCACATGTCAATTACCTTTCAACTAAAAAAAAAATAGAAAGAAGAACATGCTAAATGACTCGAGGAGTCAATCTGTCAAATCCACACAATAGGAAAATCTATATTTAATAACCGTCTTTATTCAATAAATTCATGGTCTGGGGAAAAAGATGGGAATAGGAAAATGTTATCAGTTTTTAAAAAACATAAGAGACCAGATGCAATATGTGAACCTTGTTTGGATCTTGATTCAAACAGGCCAACTGTAAAAAATAATGTCAGGGACAATTGGACAATATTAAACACAGATTGGGCTTTAGGGAATATTAGGAAATTATTGTTAATTTTGTTATATGTGTTATAATGGTATTGTGATTATATTTTTTAAGGCTTTAGATAGATATATTCTGTTATATTTATGGGTAAAATCAAATGATATTTTGGAGTTGCTTTAAAATAATCCAGATTTTTAATTTTTTAAATTTATTTTTAAGAGATTTATTTATTTATTTGAGAGGGAGAGCATGAGAGCGGTAGGGGGGCGGGTGGGATAGGAAGAGGGACCAGCAGACTCTACGCTGAAAGTAGAGCCCCGTGCAGGGCTCAATCTCAGGACCCTGAGATCATGACTTGAGCCTAAATCAAGAATTGGATGCTCTACCAACTGAGCCATTCAGGTGCCCCAAGCTTTTTTTTTTTTTTAAGGAGAAGTTTGGGGAGCAGATGAATGAAGAATGGCCAGGTGTTGATAGTTTCATTTTCTCTGCCTTTGTATATGGTTGAAAATTACCATAAAATGCTTTTTTTTTTTTACAAAAAACAAAAACAAAACAAAACAAAAATCAGCTGAGTGGGAAACCCGGACTTCTGCCCCTCCTGACTGTAATGAGGCAGTAACCCTCCCCCCCGCCACACACACACCCAAGTTCCTCTGTGGGAGTGGTGTCAGAAGCAGCCAGCTAAAATACAAGGTTAAGAAGATCCAGAGCCTCATAATGAATGTATCACCCCAAATGCCCAGGTTCCAATAAAAAAAATCACTCATCATACCAAGTATCAGGAAGATCCCAAACTGAATGAAAAAAGACAATCAATCAAGAAATGCCAAGATTGAGATGACAGAGATGGTAGAATTAACTGTTGAAGATTCTGTAGCAGCTTCAGTGAGCAGGTAGAAACACAACCGGAAACAAATGAAAACTATGGAGAGTCTTAGCCATTTGTAGTAGAAAGTGGTGGAGTTAATATGAAAATGGAAGCTCATCTGCTTATGAGCATTAGGTAAAAGCCATGTTGTTAATCTGGCGGAAGAGAATGGGTGGACTCAGGCTTAGCGCAGAGAGCTGATTTACTTATGTCGGGTAGAGAGGCTCCCTTAACATGGCAAAATAAAGAGCATCAATTCAAAGTAAACATGGTTAAGAGCATCTTCCCTATGGTTGGGAGAAAAATTTCTAGCGTTGAAAAATAGTTAAGATTTTGAGTAGACCCGATGTTGTAGGTATCAGGTGCTCTGATTAGACAGCCTCCCCCTACAGCAGCACTGTGCACTGAAAGTAATAGAAAAGTTAGAGATACTAAAGTAGATGTTGCCAGCTGGATATGCAAAGGAGGTAGGGCCCCTATAAGCAATAACAGAAGTAACATAAAAACTCCCTATATGTGGCTGGTCAATTAGTAGTGGTTGAGTTTGTAGGGGTGGGGGAGCACTCTGGCCCATGCTATTTTCTGCCGCCTTCCACAAAGATGTCAACCCATTCTGCCTGGTTATTCGTCATCGTCCTCACTCTGTCGCACCTGCTGCAGCTGCCCACAGTCCTTCTGTGACCTTTGGTTTATAAAGCCAATGACACGTCTGCTACTGGTGTCCCCTTTTCCCCGCTGGTCCTCAGAGCCTCTCCCAGCTACTTCTGGCACTTCCGACACTCTCCAGGAGGGCTACGGAACACTGGGGACTGGAGATGCCCCGTCAACATTGTCACAAATGCCTGCTGTGGAACCAGCTAGCTGACAATGGGCAGGTCCCTCAGGACATAGGTCTGTGTCTTCTCTGTTCTGGGACCCCTAAAACGTCTGCATTGTGGTTAGGATTAATAACAATATTAATCAACATGATAGCCAGCAGAATGTCAGAATGTCAATGAGCAGAACTCTGTATGAGCCCACTTGCACTACTGCTGGAGTGCTGCATGAGGCCCCCTGGGTGTGAGGCTGAGTCAGATCCCAGGACTGAGTGTAAGCGAGACGGTACTGGGGGGAACCCGAAGTTTGTGAGGGCGAGTGAGTACAGTGAGGGACTGGTATTCAGAACATTAAAATAAGAGTAAACTGCCCTGTTTCTGTGATAAATGATTTTAAGAACATTGGACATATACTGTTTGAGCTTTTAGAACAGCATGTGGTCTAGAATTTTGTTTATATTGGAAAAATTAGAATATATAGAGAAACTGGGCCAAACTCAGACAAGGTAGGACTTTATTGAGCATATCTTACTTTATTAGCAGTTACCCTGTGAGGGTATTCTAATCTGCCTTTAAGGCCATGTTGTCTTATATAAACTCCAAAACAGGTTTCCTATTATTTTGGGGGGTAACTATTTTTAGTAATCAGGTTTTGGTTTCATGGATGATATATGAACACTTTTCGTTAAATAATATTAATGATTTTATATGGGAGGTTTGTCATACTTTGAGGTTATCCAAACAAGATGTGGAGATCCAGGCCCGTACATTTGTAACATGGGCGGGGTAATTTTATGATCACTTAAACCCTCATAGTTTTCTTTTCATTTTTTTTAAGATTTTATTTATTTATTTGAGAGGATAAGAGAGAGCACAAGCAGGGGGAGCAGCAGACAGAGGGAGAGGGAGAAGCAGGCTCCCCGCCAAGCAAGGAGCCCGATGTGGGGCTCAATCCCAGGACGCTGGGATCATGACCTGAGCCGAAGGCAGACGCTTAACTGACTGAGCCACCGAGGCGCCCCAAGCCTCAGAGTTTTCTAGTCTGACCTCCACTGGACACAAGGTGGTTAATCACCCTGACTGGGAGAAGAAGATAGTAAAACAGTCCATTCTGAGTTTCCCATCTGGAAAATAAGGGAGAATACATACTGTCCAGCGCTGGGGCAGTTGGGCATGTGACTGGACACTTAAGATGCTACAAATGATGTTTTGGGCAAACAGACTCGATTTAAGTGTGCCGAGTTCCTTTTGCTTCTTTTATTTATTTTTATTTTTAAGTAATCTCTATACCCACTGTGAGGCTCAAACTCCCAACCCCGAGACCAAGAGCCACATACTCCACTGACTGAGCCAGCCAGGTGCCCCCCTTTTGCTTCTTTTAATCTTCTTCACTGTATGCCTGTGTTGGAATAACAATTATTCAAAAAAGGAATTTACAATTAATTGTATATGTTAAATTGTCCCCTAGGAATGGGTTCTCCAGCCACATGATTACAGAGAGCAGGAATGGCCTGGGATTGGAAGGGCGGTAAGGACTATTTCCTAAACTGTAACAGGCTGGACTGCACATTAGCTCTATCCCTGTACCCTATAGAGGAAGGTCTTCTGTTGCATTCAAGAGACTGATCTGATAGTGTGTTGTTGCCAAAATAATTTATTTTCAGTGTTCCACAATAATAATAATAATAATAAATCTACTTACTACTTTAAGCATAGTTTGTATTTATTTCTCATTTCATCCTCATGCCAACCTAGTGGAACAATTATTATCCCCCAATTTTATCAGGTTAGAGAGGCTGATCTCATGTCAGAATGAGGCCTGACCCAGGTCAGCTGTGCACGAGGCCCAGCTGTAAGGCAGCCTCCTGAACCTCCAGGTGAGGATGGTGAAGACAGGGAGCAGGTTGCTGACTGACCATGCCCATGCTGCAAAAGCAAGATGTCTTTGTGGTTCGTTTTTTTGTTTTGTTTTGTTTTTAAGATTTTATTTATTTATTTTAGAGAGAAAGAGAAAGAGACACGAGCAGGGAGAGGAGCAGAGCAGGAGCGAAAGGGACAAGCAGACTCCACGCTGAGTGTGGAGCCCAACTCGGGGCTCGGTCCCAGGACCCTGAGACCGTGACCTGAACCGAAACCAAGAGTCAGATGCTCAACTGACTGAGTGGCCCAGGCGCTCCCATTTTTTTTTTTTTAAGATTTTTTATTTTTAAATAATCTCTATATCCAACGTGGGGCTTGAACTCACAACCGAGATCCAGAGTCGCACGCTCCACTGACTGAGACAGCCAGGTGGACCTTGTGGTTCATTTTGATTTTCAAAGTCCCAGCTTTCACTTTTCCCATGAGGAAGGCTATGTGTAAGAAAGCTGCTTGTGTTCCGCACATCAGCCATTTGGTTGTAAGACGGTGGGTCTCAAACTGGTGGGCTTAGGAATCATCTGAACCTGTCAAAAGGCAGATTCCTGGGCTCTTCTTCCTAGAGTACTATCCCATAGGTTGGGGGTGAGGCCCAGGAATCTGAACTTTTGAGAAACTGTGGTCTGTGGGGCACACTTTTGAGAAACAACGTAGGCTCTACATTGGAGGAGAACTAACATGGACTGTTAAAATTTTTTAATTGTGGTAAAATATACCCATAATGTAAAATTTGCCATCTCACCCATTTTTAAGTGTACCAGTCAGTGGCATTAAATATATTCACATTGCTAGACAACCATCACCAACACACATCTCCAGGACTCTTTTCATCTTGTGGAACGAAAACTCTACTCATTAAACAATAACTCGCCACTCCCCTGGGCAACCACCATTCTACGCTATTTCTATGAGTTTGACCACACTAGTACCTCATACAAGTGGAATCATACAGTCTTTGTCTTTTTGTGACCAGCTTATTTCACTTTGCATAATGACCTCAAGGTTCATCCATGTTGTAGCCTGGGTTAGGCTTTCCTTCGTTTTTTTAAGGGTGAATAATTTTCCGCAGTGTTTATGTACCACTTTTGTTCATCCAGTCATTTGTCAATGGACACTTGGGTTGCTTCTACCTTTTGCATATTGCTAATAATGAACAGAGGTGTACAAATATTCTTCAAGTCTCTGCTTTCAGTTATTTGGGGTATGTATCCAGAAGTAGGATGGCTGGACTCACATGGTAATTCTATTTTTTGAGGAACTGCCACTCTGTTTTCCACAGATGCTCTACTGTTTTACATTCTTACCAACAGTGTACAAGGGCTGCAATTTTTCCACATCCTCACCAACCCTTGTTATTTCCTGCTTTTTTTGATATAGCCATCCCAAATGGATATGAGGTGATACCTCATTGTGGTTTTAATTTGCATTTCCCTAATGATTAGTGATGTTGAGCACCATTTCATGTACCTATTGGTCATTTGTAGGTTTTTGTTGGGAAAATGTCTGTTCAGGTCCTTTGCCCATTTTTTAATAAAGATTTTTATTTTTAAGTAATCTCTACACCCAACATGGGGCTCGAACTCACAACCCCAAGATCAAGAGTTGCGTGCTTCCTCCGTGCCCATTTTTAAACTGGGTTATTTGGGTTTTTTGCCATTGGGTTGTATATGATCCACTTTCAGTTAATTTTCGTGTGTGGTGTAAGGTAAAGGTCCAACTTCAATCTTTTGTGTGTGGATATCTGATTTTTCCAAGACCATTTGTTGAAAAGGCTGTTCCTTAGCAGAGGTGTTTAAATCAGTAAGACCTGGGTTCAAATACTGACTGTCATAATGACTACTCCAGCAATATATAGGATATCCTCAGGAAAATCTCCTACAAATGAACTTGCCCTCTGAATGGAAGTCAGTGGGATACAGAGACTGTGGTTTGTCTGTTTTCCTAATGCAGCTGCCCCTAGGTCTGTGTGCCTTTTCCCAGACAGAGTATATATACATCTGTACCCAAAGGACCTCGGGAAAGCCCTGGCCTAAAGGGGCTGTTAAGCCTTTGTTTAGAAATCACACTTTTTACAATTCTCTGCATGTGAGGAATGGCTCTCTCTTTTCCCCTTGGTCCCCTCAAAGAAGTGAAAGCATTGTGATCCGAAGACACCAGGGGTCTGCAACTTCTGATCTGAGGAAAGCAGCAAAACAGGTCCAGACACCTCATCCCCTCAGTACCTCCGCTGACTTGTGTGCGCAGAGGCTCAGCGGCAGGTCAGGTCACCAGCCACAAGTCAGCAGCACCCAGGGGCCACCCAGCTCTGGGGTGGAGAAACTGTAGGGTGGTGGACAATCACCCAGGCAGGCAGAGAGCAGTGTGGGCTTTATCTGGACACCACTTGGTAAGCATCTGACAGAAAATAAAGGAGGAGGGAGACCCTGTCTCCAGGATCCCAAGTTTCATCCTATTGTGATCACAAGAGAATTGAAGACTTAGGCTAAGAGGGGAAGGGTATCCCTTAGTTTACCAGACACAAGAGCCCTCATCTGGAAAATGTTGGAAAACAAATATTTTGGAAAGCAGTTTGTCAATAACTATTACAACAATTATAACTGCATACTTTTTGAACTTGCAATTCCACTTCTAGGGACTTCTATGAAATTCTTGATGTGTGCGCAAAGATACACATTCTAGGATTATTTAAAATATTTATTTATTTATTTATCTGAGAGAGAGAGCATAAGCAGGCAGAGGGGCAGAGGAAAAGGGAGAAGCGGATTCACTGCCGAGCAGGGAGCCCGACGTGGGGCTCGATCCCAGGACCCTGGGATCATGACCTGAGCCGAAGGCAGATGCTTAACCGAATGAGCCACCCAGGCACCCATTAACACATTCAAAGATGTTTATTGCCACGTGTGTAATGGCTGACATTTGGAACAGCCATGAATGGGTTAAGAAGTGATACATCCATCCAATGGGATATGAAGCTGCTATTAAAAAGAATAAGAATGGGCAGAAATATATTTTCAAGACATTGAAAGTATTAAGTAGAAAAAGATCGCAGAAGAGTATCTCTGTGAGTGGCCTTGTGGATGTTTTCACTTTCTGTGCAATACATTGCTGTATTGTTCTGATTTTCCCCCTGAAATATATTGCTTTGCATTTTAAAAATGCATTTAAATAGGAAAAGTGTACGTCATAAAACTTATGCATGAGGACCCAGTTTATAAATTTATAGATTTATATGGAGCCCCTAGTGCAGATTAGCCATGGATCGACGCTTACCAAATCCTAGCTCTGCAATGTCAGGAAACATCTAGGTGCAAGAGTTGCTTCTTGATCTTGTTGCAGAAAACCACAGCATCCCCGTGAGAAGAGCCAGTTTCTCCAGCGGTTTTTCTGCCCTTTGACTGTCCCTATACAGCAATTTCAAGTTTCCTGACTAAGGAAGATGAACTGGTTCTTTAGACCATTGATACCATCATTTGTCTGGCTGCTCACTTTTGCCAGACAACCGTTCAGTGACTATCAGATGCTGGTGAAATAAAAAGGATGTTCCCCAGGAGGCTCTGATCTCTATCTTATTGCTTCTTTCACAGATATCTCTGGTCTCACCGCACACTGGCCGTAATGTGATTGGACTCTAATGAGGGGGGTATGCCTCTTTTTAAGAGACCCAGATATCTTCTCCAAATATGAATAACAGAACAGATAAGTGAAGTGTAGAGACCTCTTTTGGCAACCAGCTTGAACCATGGAAAGCTGAGTACGGTAGAAGGGCCCACAGCGACCCCCAGCCCCCTGGCTGAAGACGGACAGGCCCATCAGGCCACCCACTTCAAAATAGCCATAAGCCCTAGCTGACTGGTGGGTTACTTACACCTGGACAAAGGTACCAAAGAAGGAAAATTCCATACGTTCCCATACCTCCTCCCCTCCCCGCTTTAACGACAGCCCCCACCACTACCTCCTGGCAGCTGGTCTCTCCCTCACTATCTGGTCTGCAACTCCTTGCAATGTATTCAATAAACTTCTATCTCCTTTGTTCTGCCTCCCGTGAATTCTCTCAACACCCGCACCCTGCACTGCCAGCCTCCACCCCATCAGAACACCCCACATTTGGTGGCCCGCATTCCATCAGGAGACCCCCCACATGAAGGAGCAAATTTAACAATTGCAAAAAGACTCTGCTTTACTAGAAGAACTTTAAGAGGTTCTTTTCAACAGGGACTCTTTCTGGTTCATATGAAAAAGGATTCACTTTATAAAAATTGGTTAATACGGTTAGATTACTCCTTTCTGCCCGTGGACGCCACAGGGTAAGCATCGTTAAAGTCTCCCCTCCCACCGCCATCATGTCTAAGTCAGAGTCTCCCAAAGAGCCTGAACAGCTGCGGAAGCTCTTCATCGGAGGTTTGAGCTTTGAAACAACCGATGAGAGTCTGAGGAGCCATTTTGAGCAATGGGGAACGCTTATGGACTGTGTGGTAATGAGAGATCCAAACACCAAGCGCTCCAGAGGCTTTGGGTTTGTCACGTATGCCACTGTGGAGGAGGTGGATGCAGCCATGAATGCAAGGCCACACAAGGTGGATGGAAGAGTTGTGGAACCAAAGAGGGCTGTCTTAAGAGAAGATTCTCAAAGACCTGGTGCCCACTTAACTGTGAAAAAGATTTTTGTTGGTGGCATTAAAGAAGACACTGAAGAACATCACCTAAGAGATTATTTTGAACAGTATGGGAAAATTGAAGTGATCGAGATCATGACTGACTGAGGCAGTGGCAAAAAGAGAGGTTTTGCTTTTGTAACATTTGATGACCATGACTCTGTAGACAAGATTGTCATTCAAAAATACCATACTGTGAATGGCCACAACTGTGAAGTAAGGAAAGCCCTATCTAAGCAAGAGATGGCTAGTGCTTCATCCAGCCGAAGAGGTCGAAGTGGTTCTGGAAACTTTGGTGGTGGTCGTGGAGGTGGTTTTGGTGGGAATGACAACTTTGGTCGTGGAGGGAACTTCAGTGGTCGAGGTGGCTTTGGTGGCAGTCGAGGCGGTGGTGGATATGGTGGCAGTGGGGATGGCTATAATGGATCTGGTAATGATGGAAGCAACTTTGGAGGTGGCGGAAGCTATAATGATTTTGGCAGTTACAACAATCAAACCTCAAATTTTGGACCCATGAAAGGAGGAAATTTTGGAGGCAAAGCTCTGGCCCCTATGGTGGTGGAGGCCAATACTTTGCCAAACCACGAAGCCAAGGTGGCTATGGTGGTTCCAGCAGCAGCAGTAGCTACGGCAGTGGCCGAAGGTTTTAATTACTGCCAGGAAACAAAGCTTAGCAGGAGAGGAGAGCCAGAGAAGTGACAGGGAAGCTACAGGTTACAACAGATTTGTGAACTCAGCCAAGCACAGTGGTGGCAGGGCCGAGCTGCTACAGAGAAGACATGTTTTAGACAATACTCATGTGTATGGGCAAAAAACTCGAGGACTGTATTTGTGACTAATTGTATAACAGGTTATTTTAGTTTCTGTTCTGTGGAAAGTGTAAAGCATTCCAACAAAGGGTTTTAATGTAGTTTTTTTTTTTTGCACCCATGCTGTTGATTGCTAAATGTAATAGTCTGATCATGACGCTGAATAAATGTGTCTTTTAAAAAAAAATTGGTTAATACAATCTTTCAGAAACATCTATTACGAAGATTAACTGCAAGACCTTTATTGTTGGGGGCGGGCCGGGGCAGGCAGCTGCGCTGATAACTTCTGAATCCTAGTGAGACATCAGAACTTGCTAAGCCCTGCTCTATGGCAATGCCTTTCAAACAAGCTCTTGAAGAAGAACGAGAGGCAGTTGTGAGTCCCCACATTCTACTAACTTCTCTGTAGCCTGGAGCAAGTTGCTTCATCCCTTTTCCTTTTCTTCATTAGCAATGATGAAGAAATATATTCACATATTATCTTCCAAATATTAAAACATATTATGGGGGCGCATGGATGGCTCAGTCGGTTAAGCGTCTGCCTTCAGTTCAGGTCATGATCCCAGGGTCCTGGGATCAAGCCCTACATCGGGCTCCCTGCTCTGCGGGAAGCCTGCTTCTCCCTCTTCCACTCCCCTTACTTGTGTTCCCTCTCTCGCTGTGTCTCTCTCTGTCAAATAAATAAATAAAATCTTAAAAAAATATTATGAAGCTACAATAATTAATATAGTCCCCCTACCCCAGAGAATAAGAGAGCTGAACTGAGAAGTTCAGCTGAACAAAATAGAGTTCAGAAATAGACTCAAAACAAATGAGAAAGATGTTTCTGATAAAGGTGGCATTTCAGTGAAGTGAGAAATAAGATGGATTTTTATTTTTTATTTTTTTAAAGATTTTATTTATTTATTTGAGAAAGAGCGAGCACAAGGGGAGAGAGGCGGAGGGAGAAGCAGACTCCCCAGTGAGTAGGGAGCCCAATGTTGGACTCAATCCCGGGACCCTGGGATCATAACCTGAGCAGAAGGCAAACGCTTAACCACTTAACCGACTGAGCCACCCAGGAACCTCAATAAGATGGATTTTTAAATGAATGGCCAGAACAATAAGCTAGCTCCTTGTGTGGGGGGGGGGGGGCGGATAGCGCTGAATCACTTCCTTATTCCGCATAAAAAAGAAATTCTAAATGGATCATTAACCCTAAAAAAAGAAAGAAAGAAACTACAAATGTACAAAGAGAAAATTAGATTTTTAAAATAATCTTGTAGTAGAGAAGGCTTGTGTAAACAGAATATAAAGCCCAGAAGCCACAAAACATCAGTAAATTGGCTATCATAAATGTTTAAAAGTTTTTCACAACAACAAAAAAATAACACTAAGCAGTGTCAGAAAATAAGTTGGGAAAAATTTTGTCAAAAGGCTAATTTTCTCAGTTTACGAGGAAGGTATATATATCAATAAGAATAAAGAAAATATGTACTTATGAGAAAAAAAAATGTGACCAGGTGGTATGAAATACACATGGCCAATAAACCAATGAAAAATATTCAACATCAATTGTAACACAAGAAACCATAGTCAAATTGAGAAAATTTTAAAATTTTGCTAGTATTTAGAGTTAGTAACATTTGGTCCAACAGACATTCCCATACCTCACTGTTGGGAGCTTATGGGAATCAGGATAATTTTCTAATCTTTTCAAGGGATAATTGGAAACATATCATGTTTTTGAATGTATAAACTTGATCCAGCATTTCACTGCTAGAAATTTGCTCTCCAGACATATGTCCAAATGTAAGCCAAGATATATGTGCCAGAATATTCACAGCAGCACGCTTTTGTTAGCAAAAACTGATGACACTCCAAATGTCCATTAGAGGTGACTGGTTATATAAATCATGTTACATACCATAGAATAATACTCAGCTGATAAATCAATTAGGTGAAAATGTATGAGCTGCTAGCAGCCTGATCTTGGTTTCCAAATATCATTCTCCACTAAGAGGAGCCAGGGGGCGCCTGGGAGAAAAGGCTGATTTCAGGGTAGCTGCATAGAAAGTACAAGATGATCCTGAACCAGCTTTTCACGCCAGAATGTAAGGAAGTGCTCAAAGAATGATGGGGACCTATCAAAAGGACACTTAAATTTGAAGTGGCTTTCACTGGCCATCTGGAACAGTTTGAGCATCAAAACAAATAAAAATAATGGCATTAGATTATAACGCATTGAATAATCTAAGAATCTAAGAGTTCGTGGGATGCCTGGGTGGCTCAGTCGGTTAAGGGCCTGCCTTCGGTTCAGGTCGTGACCCCAGGGTCCTGGGATCGACTCCTACATCGGGCTCCCTGCTCAGAGGAGAGCCTGCTTCTCCCTCTGCCTGCTACTCCCCCTGCTTGTGTGCTTGTGGCTCTCTCTCTCTCTCTAAAAAAGAAAAAAAGAAAAACATCTAAGAGTTCACACTAGTATAAACAAACACAGAAATAAATAAATGTCAGAGAAAGGAAAGCTCTTTTTTATAGTGGAACGCCAGCTTAAAAAAAACCAACTTCTTTGCAGTAGAATTCCAAATATAAGAATAATAGCAGGAGCCCTCTAGCTGCCATCTTGCATCCCCGCGTGTGTGCACCTAATCTCATCTGGTCCGCCCGAGACCCCCTGAGCGCCAACCCTATTCCCCCGCGCGGTCCCATTTCCGATCCAACGAGATGAAAGAAACTATCATGAACCAGGAGAAACTCGCCAAAATGTAAGCACAAGTGCGCATTGGTGGGAAAGGAACTGCCTGCCGAAAGAAGGTGGTTCATAGAACGGCTACAGCAGATGGTAAAAAACTGCAGTTCTCCTTAAAGAAGTTCGGGGTAAACAATATCTGTGGTATTGAAGAAGTGAGTATGTTCACAGACCAAGGAACGGTGATGCACTCTAACAACCCCAAAGTTCAGGCGTCGCTGGCCGCAACACTTCCACCATTTCAGGCCACGCTGAGACAAAGCAGCTGACAGAAAAGCTACCCAGGATCTTAAACCAACTCGGTGCAGACAGTCTGACTAGTTGAAGAAGACCGGCTGAAGCTCTGCCCAAACAATCTGTGGAAGGAAAAGCTCCACCTGCTACCCGAGAGGATGATGATGAATTTCAGATCTTGTGGAGAATTCCGATGAAGCTTCCAAGAATGAAGCAAACTGAATTGAGTCAACTTCTGAAGAAGATACAACTTGAAGAAGTTACTGGGAGCTGCTGTTTTATATTATGACTGCTTTTTAAAATTTCGTTCATAGATCTGACTCTCCAATATTTTTAAGCCCAAGCCCCTCGGACACTGCAGCTCTTTTCAGTTTTTGCGTATACACAATTCATTCTTTGCAGCTAATTAAGCTGAAGAAACCTGGGAATAAAGTCTGAAACAAGGTTAATAAAGTTCTGTGCCAAGGGGGAAAAAAAGAATAATAGGAAAGTCATCAATGGATGCTGAATTGAATGGATGAAAAAGTTTGATGAGGAATTGGACATTTACACAAATTGCCTTAATTACAAAGAGAAAATAGTAATCTACAAGGGTAGAAATCCGGCAGACCTCCCCTTAACCAAGTGATCAAAGTCAAGGGCACCAGTAGTGGGGGGGATACAATGACATCACGCGCCCCCCAAGATGCTACTCTGAAACAGACACATCAAGTCAGAAAAACCCGCGTTCTACAAAATAACTGGCATGTGCGCCTTAAAAAATGTTAACATCAAGGAATACAAAGAAAGCCTGGGGAATTTTTCCAGATGAAAGGAGGAGATGGGATAGGAAAATCAAATGCCATGTGTGATCTTGGACTGGGGAAAAGAAGCTAAAAAGAATATTAGTGGAACAACTGACAGAATTTAAGGACAGACTGTGAATCAGGTAATAGTATCAATGTTAAGTCTCCTGATTATAAGAATTGAACTGTGGTTATGTAAGAAAAGGTCCTATTCTTAGTAAATACACACTGGAAATTAGGGGGAGGGGTACAGTGTCTCCAACATACTTTAAAATGGCCCAGGAAAAATAATATGTAGATGGAGAGATAGATACAGAGAAAATGATTAAGTAAAAGAAGTGAAATGTGAATAATTAGTGAATCTGGGTCATGAGTTCTATTATTCTTGTAGGTTTTCTATAAGTTTGAAATTATATCAAAATCAATACATATGCTGGCATGGAAAGCACTCCAAGATGAATTCTGGGGTGACGAAGGGACGGTGCAGAGCCACGTGTTTATTATGTTGCTTTTAAACAATGTCCCTTCTCCCCCCTGTGTAATGGACATACAAGCCATGTTTGACAGTGTTGGCTCTTGGGGGACAGGTTAGGAATCAAGACCTGGAGAGAGGTTTTTACTTTTCTTCTTCTTCTTCTTCTTTTTTTTTTTTTTAAGATTTTATTTATTTATTTGACAGAAAGAGACACAGCGAGAGAGGGAACACAAGCAGGGGGAGTGGGAGAGGGAGAAACAGGCTTCCCGCGGAGCAGGGAGCCTGATGCAGGGCTCGATCCCAAGACGCTGGGATCATGACCCGAGCTGAAGGCAGACGCTTAACGACTGAGCCACCCAGGCGCCCCAGGTTTTTACGTTTCATTTTGCGTCTTTCTTCTTGTCGAATTTTTCCTTCCCTCTGGTAAAAGATATTCCATAATGTTAATTTCACTCCTTCTTTTCCTTCTTCCAATAAAAATTGAAATGCTCCCACTCAGAGAAAAGGGCCTGAACTTGGAGATGGAGGCCCACGGGAGAAAGGAGAAAGGAGTTGGGTGCGACACACTCAGATAGAGCCCCCTGGCTCCTGAGCCAGGACGGGGGGTGGCCCAGGGACCAAGATCCAGTTTACCTATTTGGTGATCTGGCGGCCCTGAGCGTGGCCTGCAGCCTCCTGCAGAAAGGAGAAGAAGGGACTGGCAGGTAGGTGGGACCGAGCCCTGACAAGGGGAAGTGCTGAAGGCAGCCTGGGCTCAGGATGGATTTGGGTGTGACAGTTGAATTGCAACACAGCCCGGGTGTGTGATTAAAGTTCCCATCTCGGCTGGCGGGCTGTGTGGTCTTCCTCCCCACCAGCCTGTGCACTGGCTTTTCCCTTTCCTCTTTGTTCCTCATTCTTGGCAGAGGCTCTGCAGACTCGGTGATTAGCCATCCTTCCTGCCTTGGCTAGCTCAGCGCTGCGTTCTCCTGGAGCCTTACCCTGTTGGGTCAGTGGTTTGGTCATCTCTGGCCTCTGACTCTTCAACATGAGAAATCCAGCTCAACCCAGCAGTATGACCACACCTTAGCAGCTCTCCAGAAATGGTTGCTAAGAAGTTAAGTAAAAATGGGCCAAACTGCAAAACTATTGTGACTGCATCAGTGGGTGCCAGGGTCTGGGAGTCAGGAGCTAGGGGAGGGGGTCAATGGCAGGGGCATGGGGGAAACTTGTGGGGTGATAGACACGTTCTATAGAGTGATTCTCATTATAGTTACTAGGTTATATATACTTGTAAAATAACTCATTAAATTGTACACTTAAAATTGGTAAATTTTATTATCGTGTAAGTTATACCTCTATAAACCTAATTTTTTTTAAAGGACCAAAATGAAGTAGAGAGATTATCTGTGTATTTAAATTATCTGACATCCTCTGATAATAAAATGAATAGGGGTCTACAGTTCTTTTTTCTCCAAGGAATTATCCCTCTGGGTCATGCCATTTTCGCCCACTTTGCCCACTTTGCAGACCTGCCCACTGGAACAGTGTGAATTGACTCAGATTCACCTTCTAAGGGGAGGCATAATTCATAGCAAATCACTACGGGTCCCTTTTTCTTACAGGAAGTGGTGGCTGAGCAGGGACAGAGAAAGAAATTAGACACCACATACATGGCCCGTTTAGCTCAGAACTTGCTCATGCCAAGGGGAAGCCTTCCAGGGGGTCACAGAGGGTCTGGAGTAGGTCATGTTAGCCCGAGAAGCTGCAGCTAGTAAGCTGGTGAGTGTGACATCAGCAGGGACATGGGACAGGCTTTGGGCTGCAGCCTAAGGCATTGAGAATCAGAATGGAAGTTAGAGGCTGTGTTGGGTATGTCACAGGCCCTGGTTGCAAGCTCCTCTTCAGGACTGAGCTGAGGTTGGGGGTTGTGGCTGAGGAGAGCTGGTTGCTCTGCATGAAAAACCAGGAGGGATCTGTCCTTGTGTTCAAGAGCAGGAGGTCTGAGAAGCTGGGGGAAGGGTTGGTGGGGGCTAAAATCCAGGTGGTAGAAATGGGAACTTCTAAAGAGAAGTTGTCTGATGTTTAATTTCAAATTGCTGTGGCACTGTGATGTACATTCTCTCATCTCTCCAGACTTTTGGTGAACTCTGTAAAATACGAAGTCCTTCTGTGAATGATCATTTGGATGAATTCAACGGAAAGGACTGACTTCCATGCCTGGGCAAAGAACAGGATCCACAAGCCCAGGGTGGCAACATGATCCCGAAGCTGATTACATTCTTCCAATACAGAAAGAATTATAGAGCACCTACTATGCAGTCATAAATGCATTTATTTATTTATTTATTTATTATTTATTTATTTATTTATTTATTTATTACGTGGAGGCCTGTCGTAGGTGATGTGGGGCACCAAAGAGGCAGGCAGGGGCTGACAGTATTGGAGGAGGCAGGCAATAAACAGTAAACTAATACTGTGTCAAAATTAGTGGGAACACCCTTTCTGCAGCTGTGCTAAGGTGCTCGGTCCTTCTGAGGAAGGCTGAGTTGGAGTAAGGCCCTTACTAGCACCATGCTTGACACCTGCTAGCCTAGCACTCACCTGCACTTATGGCCTTGCTCTGAGTTCACCTGCATCCATTCATTCAGGTCTTGACGGGGACCAGAATATGCGACCTGAAAATATGCCACTTTGGCTTTTGGATTATTTTGAGCTGAAGGCAATCATGACCCAGCAGACTCAAGGAAAACTTTTAGCTCCCCCCTTAACCCCCTAAGAGAATTTAAATATGAAGCCTGGCTTAGAGAGAGAGAGAGAGAGAGAGAGAGAGAGAGAGCTATTGGCAGAGAAAACTTTTATCTGAATGACCTATCTGGATGGCAGGGTAAACCTCTTTTTACCAAACATCTGATCTTCTTACTGTCCTGTGACTCACCCTGGCCAATGTCAATATCTGGAAGCTGAGCTGCAGTGTAGGGGCTGGTGCCTTTGCCCCAGCAAGGAGGTCCCAACACCTCCTCTGCTGGTGCCTCAGCACAAGAGAAGACACTGAAAGCAAAGAAAGAAGCAACCGAGGGGTCCAAAGATGACAGAGGCTTTGTTCTTTATGATTAGTTCTCTTTTGTAACATGTTCCATAAAAAGATGAACTCTCTAAAAAAAATCAGCGGGGCTCTGAAGGACTGGACTAGAGGTGTAGGAACAAAATACCCAGTGGTGGTAAAGAAGAGGACCTATTTAAAAAGGGGGATTAAGAATTTTGCGGGGGCGCCTGGCTGGCTCAGTCAGTAGAGCCTACGACTCTTGATCTTGGGGTCATGAGTTCGAGCCCCATGCTGGGCATAGAGATTACTTAAAAATAAAATCTTTTCTTTTTTTAAGATTTTATTTATTTATTTGTCAGAGAAAGAGAGCACACACAAGCAGGGGGGAGCAGCAGAGGCAGAGGGAGAAGCAGGCTCCCCGCTGAGCAAGGAGTCCGATGTGGGACTTGATCCCAGGACCCCAGGATCATGACCTGAGCTGAAGGCAGATGCCCAAGCGACTGAGCCACCCAGTCGTCCCTAAAAATAAAATCTTAAAAAAAAAAAAAGAGCTTTGCAAAGGTAGGAGTTCAGAATCAGAGGTTAACTAAGACACATGCCACCCACCTCACCCACCATCACACACCACCACCTCTTACACCAAATTCCTGGAGAGATGTGAAAGGTGAAAGGGCCAGAGGTCTTTTACTGTAAGGGGCAGCAGAAGGTCTGAAACCCTTTCATTGTGAATCACAGAAGACAGGGATCTCAGCTGACTTCAGGATTATTGCATTTAAAAGATAACAGCATTAATAACTGCTATTCAGAGAGGGCTTAACAAGCACCAGGCTCTGTACTAGGCACCTCGTGTATATAATCTCACTTATACCTTTGAACCGTGAGGAATAGGTTTTATTAGCCCTCATTTGACAGATGAGAAAACTGAGGCTCAGTGAGGTTTAGTAAAGTGCCCTGAGTTCTCAAAGCCAAGAAAACGCAGAGCCAGGATTAGAACCCATGTCTCTCAGACTCCAGTCACTATGTATAACCAAGTGCTAAAAAATACAGTGTCTTTGCATTGGCCAATTCAGTCATTCATTCAGTAAATTTACACTGAGTTACATCTCTGTCATGTACCAGGAATTGGGAATGTAGCAGTGAACAAAATCTCTGCTTCCACGGAGCAAAAGCTCAGAACGGAAGTGAGAGAAGAAACACACCTGCCAGGTGGTATAAGCACATAAGCCCAGGCTGTATTCAGTTTTTCCCTGCCACCATTGCCAAAGGTTGGGCAGCTGTCCTTTAGTTATTTCTTTCTCTTTAATTTGATTTACTGGAATAAAAACGTGTGTGTAAAAATGAAGGGAGCATGCAAAGTGATTTCCTCCCCCAAGCTATCTTTCTCCAGAAAGGGTGACTCAAGTGCCCTTAAGTCCTCAGCTTTCAGTGTTTCATGCAAGATTTGAGGCCCAGTGGCCTGGCAGTCTCTGCTTCTCTAAAGTTTCACTATTGGCCCAGATCTCATTCCCAGGACGGAAGTGAGCCGCATTTTCTTTCCTTCTTTTGCAGCTAGCTCTGTGCTGATCCCCAAGAGGTCCAGGCTGAAGTTCATGCTCACCCTCAGTCTCCACCAGCCCTTCCACATCTCCCACCAGCTCCCCTGGAAGAAAAACGGTTTCTTCATGTCTTCCAACTACCGAGTTTTCCAACTTTTCTGGCAGAAGAATTTTTGTTTGTTGAAGGAGCGAGTTCTGACTTGCAGAGTCTTCTCTTTGCAGGGCTGGAGTAAAACAAAATTGGAAAGATAAGAGTTGCTGAAATCACTGAACCAGAGTTGGCTCTCTGGGGGCTGGGGAAATCCTTTCTATTCCGAGTGGTCTGTTTCATTGCCTTCCTATCTGTTAATCTGTCTCCTTTTACTATGTATGACTCAGTTCCCAGATTATTCAGAAAACAATTCTTTCCTCATTCAGAAGAGCTCAGTGCTGCTTTGCCTGGCTGCTATTAGGTAAGAGAGCAGAGTCTTCTCAACTGATTACACAAAAAGACTGCGTAAGAGGATAGTTATCTTTGATTTATCCTCAGAAATTTTATTTTAAAATAAACCCTTTAGAAAATTTATCCTTATCACTAGTACAGTTCTGCCTCTACAGCAGAACAAATTAGCACACATATTTTATTGCTTGGTCCTTATTACTCATCAATTGATGGCTTTCCGTGGATCTTATGTCCTCAACAAGATTCTAGGTACCTTCGATGAGAGTTACATTGCTTGTATCCCCTGGATTAGTGGTGCTCAGGACTGTGCCAAGCACTCAGGCTGCTCAGTGTTTCCTGATTACCCTAGTCACTGCTCAAAAGCACGCTAAGCCCCAAAGCAGGAAGAAAAAGGGATATGTTTTTTTGCTGCATCTGAAAAAAAATTTTTTTAAATGGTCTGCTCATGTCTCTAGAGAAGGATAGAGACCAGATGTAGGCAGTGGACATGTCTTATCTTGAGGGAAAACAGGGCTTAAGATGATAAATATGGTGGGATATAATAAAATCTGGAGGCCCCTTCCTGGGCCATCATCAAATTTTAAAAGATCTAAATATATGTTACCTTATCAGAAAGATTTATGTTCCATTGAAAACCAAGTTATTTTGAGCTGAGCAATTGATTAAATTAAACTCTTAAATTATAATGGTGTAGAACAAATCTTTGGCAAGGCTGCGGCTATCTTGCTAAGTTTCTCAGGGACAGTGATTTGCAGAAGTGACAGGATTAAAGAGAAATTTTTTATTTTTATTTATTTTTTTAAGATTTTATTTATTTATTTGACAGAGAAAGAGACAGCGAGAGCAGGAACACAAGCAGGGGGAGTGGGAGAGGGAGAAGCAGGCTTCCCGCGGAGCAGGGAGCCGGATGTGGGACTTGATCCCAGGACCCTGGGATCATGACCTGAGCCGAAGGCAGACGCTTAACGACTGAGCCACCCAGGCGCCCTATTTTTTATTTTTAAAAAAGATTTTATTTATTTATTTTATTTATTTTCTTGACAGAGAGGGCGCGCATGAGCGAGCACACGCAGGGGGAGTGGCAGAAGGAGAGAGAGAGAGAGAGAGAGAGAGAGAGAGAGAAGCAGACCCCCCGCTGAGCTGGGAGCCCATCTGGGGCTCAGTCCCAGGGCTCCCAGATCATGACCTGAGCTGAAGGTAGACGCTTAACAGACTGAGCCACCCAGGTGCCCCTAAAGAGAAATTTTTTATGATGTCATATAGCAAACAAACTTTACATAGGGCCCAGAACATCTAGGTGCTCAATAAATATGTTTGTTTTGTTAAACACTTATGTTGCACTTGGAATACATCAGGCACTATTCTAAGTGCTTTACAACTATTCAATCATGCTCCTTTCTCTTCCTGCTTTGAAACTGAGCTTGCTAATTAGCATGATAGGGTAAATGGGGGGGGGTGTTCCTGGGCACTGATGACCTGATGACCCACCTGTTTGGTTTGACATATTGATGTGGGGAACAAAGGCAGAAGGAAATGCAGATAAAATTAAATTTCCTTATAACCTGCAGCCCACTGACAAACACTTGAGGCAGGTGGAGTGTAACAATCCTCCAGGAAACTCCCAGCTGTTTTAATGTTGATGCTTTCCTAGAGGGAAAAACAACCTTGGCTTGACAATAGCAAGGCCTCCAGTATCCCCTGAGGCTTCTTTAGCGTATGAAAGTCCTTTTTTTTTTTTAAGATTTTATTTATTTATTTGACAGAGAGAGAGACGCAGCGAGAGAGGGAACACAAGCAGGGGGAGTGGGAGAGGGAGAAGCAGGCTTCCCGCCGAGCGGAGAGCCCCAAAGCGGCTTGATCCCAGGACCCTGGGATCATGACCTGAGTGGAAGGCAGATGCTTAACCGTCTGAGCCACCCAGGCGCCCTGAAAGTCCTTTTGGAAAGTTCCCTTGGTCTTTACTTCCTCCAGTTCCCAAGTATATAATCGGTTGCTCCTCATAATCCTGGGGCAGAAGCTCTTTCTGCCTATGGGTCCTGCCCCCGTGTTTTAAGAAAACCACCTTTTGCACCAAAGACGTCTCAAGAATTCTGTCTTGGCTGTGGGCTCCGAACCCCACCACTTCAAACCATAGCATGTTGGCTTCCAACGTGGGGCTTCGAGTCTTCTCGTCTGGACTCCGAGCCTCGGTGAAAACTTAGTGCGTACTTCATCTCCTCTCCCTTTACTTTCATTTCAGGGGCTTTTCAAGGAGTATGGTCTTATTGGAACACTTTCATGTCAATTGCTCAGGCTGAAATCCTCTTGCCTGTGGCTACTCTATGGGGAGGAGAAAGTCGGCCTTTTGGCTGGATGTTGGTACCTTGGCCGGAATGGTAATAAGACCCAGAAACTTGCCCTCCCTTCATTTCTGTCCTTATACAAAACTGTGTCTTGGGCACAGGACAGCCACCTACGTCACCAGGACAGCTGCCAATCTTAAGACTCCTGTGTGAAGTTTCCTCCTCATTGGTCTAATGTGATCCTCCCAACATCCCTGGTATAGCGGCTCCTGGCCGCGGGACCTCTACTGGGAACCGGCCGAAACCAGTACCGGAAGGAATTAAAACCCAACCAGGGACTGTTTCCTAGAGAAGTTGGCTGCAAAGACTACATGTGTTGGAGTGTCGCTTAGACCATGATGGATTTCTATCTTTGCCGTTTTCTGTCAATGTCGCCTATTGACTACTTAAGTACAAAATTGGTAGAATAAAAGTTTCACACTTAATGCTGATAACTCTAAAGACATGTGTATCTTAATTAAACCAACAAATTTAAATTAGTTTAAATACTGAATTATGTTCCACCTGTGTCCACTTAAAAGTCAATCAATTTGTTCCCCATTTTCAATTTTTACCTGGGGTGCCAGTGGGGAAATCTGAAGTGGGCGGTGTATACAGGTTCTCACTCTCTCTCACTGTTCCTCCTAATAGATCCAGGTTACTCTAGCAGTATGTGGGGGCTTCTCCCTCATTCATTTCCTGGGTTAATGGCTATAATTGGAGCCAAGAGTCTCTGATTAGTCTACCTCAGCATGGGGACTTTATGGAATATTCCCAAGCAGCTGCCCAAACTCCTTTTGTTTCTGGTAAGTTCCCTGTCTTCCCTGGCCTGACATGGACCGCCTATTTCCACGTTGGTGGGAAAAAAAAAAACATGGAGTCTGCTCATCTGTCTGAGCTGACAAGTTTTAGAAGTAGGAACACTTTCTCTCTGCCTTCTGGAGCACTTTACCTCTACTGCCTCCCTCCCCCCACCCCACCATCTCAGGTGCAGCCTGCATACACCGCCCACTTCAGATTTCCCCACTGGCACCCCAGGTAAAAATTGAAAATGGGGAACAAATTGTTTGACTTTTAAGTGGACGCAGGTGGAACATAATTCAGTTATTTAAACTAATTTAAATTTGTTGGTTTAATTAGATACACATGTCTTTAGAGTTAATCAGCATTAAGTGTGAAACTTTTATTCTACCAAGGTTCGCTGAAAGTCAAATAAGTTTGTGTTATCTCTGTTGCAATTTGTCAGCAAAAAGAGGACTTAAAATGATGGTTAATTTTTTTGTCTCAAAGTTTTCATGGGTAATTGTTAAGATAGCTTTCAAAGTCTTTGGTAAACTGAAAATTTAAAGTTTTACTTGGATAATAAATGGGATTGAATTCATTGGACATCCAGGCCTTTTCCAAATGAGATAAAATACTAGAGTGTTGATTACTGAACTTAGGTTTGTGCTTTTGGCTTCCTATTGCTGAGGATACTTAGGTCTATTGGTAAATATGCTTTGTGCTTTATTAAAAGATTGTACTATGAAAAAAACCTGTTTTTAAAATTGTGAAATGTATTTATAAATTTGTTACTGAAAAAATTCTGTCATAACAGTTCACAATTGGTTACTATTTAATTTTCACTGGAGATAACTTTTCAAGAGTGCAAAATTCTGCTAAATGTAGTTAAGACTGATGGAAATAAGGGAAGCAACTCTGAACGAAAAAGTTGTAAAGGGTTTATATAGGGACATCTTTGGAAAGGAATTTTTTTAAAAAGATTATTTCAGAGAGGGAGAGAAAGAGCAAGCGTGAGTGGGGATAGGGGGAGAGGGAGAAGCAGACTCCCCACTGAGCAGGGAGCCCGATGAGGTCGCTGGGACCATGACCTCAGCTGAAGGCAGACGCTTAACTGACCGAGCCACCCAGGCGCCCCTGGAAAGGAATTTTTTTATATGTGGTCAGGGTTCAAGTCAAAAGGAAAGGATTTTAAAGGTACACTGGTATGAGATTGAAATTCTGCTTTTCTCTCTGTTCAAAAAAGTTTTCTCGGCTGTTGGTTTGCCCTTGATAAGAAAATATAAACAAAGCCTTGTTTGTTTGGGTTTTTTTGGTCTGCCCAGAAAAACAAAACTTTTATTTTCTCTTTAGCAGGTCTCTGATTACATAAATCTCAATGTTAAAGGAGGTAAGTTTTGCTAATAGCTGTATAACCCTACATATCTGCCTTTTGAATCTCTTATTGTCACCTTGGTTATAGGCTAAATAAACAAGTTACAAGCATGGTAATGATCTGTAATCCACTATTCAGCCATGTGCTTTATAACTTTCTGAGTTTTTTTTTTAACATACTTCCCAAGGTTTAAATTATAAATGAAGTCTTTTTGACCCATAGGCTTGCTTATTTGATATGTTAAGTTATTCTGGAAGCACTGTTAAACAAATAGTAAGACTTGGGTTGTATTGCTTGGGTAAATGCTATAACTATTCTAGAGATTATATGCAATTCCCAAAGTTTCAATATGTTTTGGTATAAGGCCATCACTTAATATTGTGATTATTGATATGCTATGTGTCACAGAAGTGACCAGATTTCCTTGCCAGCTATACTGTAACCTCTCATCAGAACTTTAACCATGTCCATTTTTGAGTCTTTTATCATTTATAGTTATTGTTCTTATTCTCTTGTGAAATGTGTTTCATCTTCAAGGAGATTCATAAAAAAGGCTTTTGACAAATACGGGTTTTTGATATCTTTAAAATCCTAAAACTAAAATTGGTAAAAATTTCCAGAACTAAAAGCTGCATTCATTCACATGGAACCAAGAATCAGTAACATGAGACTAAATGAACTGAAGAAGGTGATTATGGTTTTTGTGACTTTTGTTTGAAACATTGCTGGTTTTGTAATGTTTGCTCTTCCAGATTAAGGAAATTTCTCTTAAGATACCATGATGTACAGAAATAGGATAAAATATTCCTCTGTGAACAAATTGAAGCATTTAACTTTTCTCTCTAGCGGAACCCTCTGAAATTCAAAAGGTCTCAATAAGCATTCTTTCTTCCACGGCAATCATAGTCATTTGCATAGGTTCAATAAGAGTCTGTTCTCCTTGTAAGAGGACATCATTAGAAACATTAGTTATTTTTCCAAGGCTTTGGCTGGAATATCATATTTGAGAGACCTGCATAGACTCAGATGTCACCAGACAGCTTTCAGGAACTAAGGTTGCCTTTATGAAGCATGAAGCCAATAGAGCCCCATGGAAATGTTGGCCTGATACCTTGCTTACAGAATTTCCAGCAGCCTTACCAGGTGAGTAAAGAATGTCACTTCCTGGCACAGTGCAGGAAACTCAGGATACCTTGCGGACCTCAGGAAGAGGAATTCTCCCAAATCTACAGGTATTGCAGGCATGTCTGATGGCAAGTATTTGGCTTGGTTTCTGGCCTAGAGATGCTACTAAAAGTTCAACCCGGAGATTCCTTACAATAAGTTCCAGCAAAGCACATTCTAAAAGATCTATATCATCAATCACTATTCTTGCTGAGCTTATGTAAATAATTAGGCCAAGTTTGTTAAAACTGGACTTGTTTATCAAATGAATTAGTCTTGATTTGGCTATCTCTGATTTATTTATTTATTTAAAGATTTTATTTATTTATTTGACAGAGAGAGAGAGAGACAGTGAGAGCAGGAACACAAGCAGGGGGAGAGGGAGAGGGAGAAGCAGGCCTCCCACCGAGCAGGAAGCCCGATGTGGGGCTCAATTCCAGGGCTCCCAGATCATGACCTGAGCCCAAGGCAGACGCTTAATGACTGAGCCACCCAGGCACCCTGCTATCTCTGATTTAAAATGAGGGTGATTAGACTATAGAGAAAATGTTTCAATAACACATCTTTGTAGATACCCTATTTTAAGCATTGTGACTCAAGAAAACTGGATTACTCTTTTACCGTTAGGGCTTCTCGGAGTGAGGATTGCCCCCAAAACAATCAATAGGGTTGAGTCCCTTTGAGTTACCATATGAAAAACCTTTTCTCACTGTAGACCTACCAATAGGTGGGTACTATGATGCTCTGTTATTCACTTGAGGCCAGGTTAATTCACAAATCTCCAAATGAAAATGCAAACTATATCCTCCCTAAAACTGATCTGATAGTCACCAGCATCCCACCCCATATAAGCCCCGGAGAGACGGTTTATTTAAAGGATTGGAAATCTAATACAGCAGGGGATTTAACTCCAAAATGGAAGGCCCCTATCGGGTCATATTATGTGCTCCCACTGCAATATAGAGGGGCACTCTTCATGGGCTTCTAGATCTAGAATAAAACTTGTACCTCCTTCACGGGAAACTAATGAGCAAACTAACGTGATTTTTGTTCCTGTGAACCTGTGGAAGATCTCAAATTTCTCTTTAAACGACAATAGAGGACTGGAGAAAAATTTTAGTTAACTATCAATGCCATTTTTATTGGGCTTCTCTTTCTCATTATAATATTAACCTTATTTTGTTGTCTTTTCTTGTGTCTCCCTGCCTGATGCCAAGACTTCTTCACTGCCATAACTTCCAACTGACAGATAATCCTTTCTATTCAAGAAGGTTCATATATGTTGGAAACCTTGGATTGGCTGCCTCTGACTTTGGTAACTCCTATACATCTCTACGCCCCTATTCAGCAGGAAGAAGTTACAGAAGATAAGCACTTCCACCCTCAACAACCTTAAAGATTTAAGGGTCAGAATTGTTCTGAATGATGTGGGGAACAACTGCAGAAGGAAATGTAGATAAAATTAAATTTCCTTATAACCTGCAGCCCATTGAAGCAGGCAGAGTGTAACATTCCTCCAGGAAACTCCCAGGTGTCTTTTTTTTTTTTTTAAGATTTTATTTATTTATCTGACACACAGAGAGAGCGAGGAATCACAAGTAGGCAGAGTGGCAGGGAGCGGCAGAGGGAGAAGCAGGCTCCCCGCTGAGCAAGGAGCCCCCCGTGGGACTCGATTCCAGGACCCTGGGATCATGACCCGAGCCAAAGGTAGATGCTTAACGACTGAGCCACCCAGGCGCCCCTCCCAGCTGTCTTAATGTTGATGCTTTGCTAGAGGGAAAAACAGCCTTAGCTTGACAATTAACAAGGCCTCCAGGATTCTGTGAGTCCTCTTTAGTATATGAAAGTCCTTTCGTAAACTTCCCTTGGTTTTTACCTCCCCCAATAATTGGTTGCTTCTCACAGTCCCGGGGCAGCAGCTCTTCCTGCCTATGGGTCCTGTCCCCATGCTTTAATAAAACACCTTTTGTACCGAAGATGTCTCAAGAATTCTTTCTTGCCATGGGCTCTGAGCCCCACCATGTCCAACCATGTTCCTAAGAGTTAACTTTGGCCTCAGGCTCCGTGCAGGCAGGAGTGTCCCCTGTGTCAGGCATAGTTATTACCATGCACTCCCTACAACCCTGCTGGTTCCTTTCTCCGACTTGTGTACTCTCCTGTCTCCCCTGCTGCTCTTAGGCTGAACCAGATGAAACAACTGATGTTTGTCGCTGGTGTTTCAACTGTTTCTGTTTTATTAAAAAATGGCAGTTTCATGCAATTCAACCTAATGTTGCCCACATTTTAAAGAAGAGAAATGGAAGCCTGGAGTTGTGAAGTAATTGGCCCTAAAATCTCAGAGTAGTCAATAGCAGTATTAGGATTCAAAATCCAGTTTGCCTCCTTCTGAAATTCTTAGTATGATACTTTTAACCAAATATTAAGAGCTTGGAGCTAAGAACCAGCCGCTTGGGTTGGAATATCAGTTCATCCACTTACTGGCCTGTGCCTTTGACATATTTTCCTCTCTGCACATCAGTCTTCTCATCTGCAAAACGGAGATACCAATAATGCAGTTATTGTCCCATGTGTAGGGTTGCCTTGAGGATTTGAATGTCGAATTCTAAGTATAGAGTGTATGTAGACAGTGCCAGGCACTTGGTAAGCATTTTATAAATGCGAGCTATTATCTTAAGGTTTCCTTTAATGCCTTTTTCCCTGCTTGAGTAAATTTACCAACGCACACCACCTTTGTGTGATAGCATAACGCCACAGACCTGAGAAACACCATAGCAAAAGACCTTAATGATGTCAAGTAGGTAGGAACAGAACGGTGAACTTCAGGGCTGCGAGCTTCTCTCACAATTTCCCTACATCACTGCGGCTGAAACTGCAGTTTCTCGTTAACACTACGAGATTCCTCCCCCCCCCCCTTTTCTTTACTTTTTTTAAGGGGGTAGTGGGGGCTGACGCTCCTAGGGAATACAGCTGTGATTTATCATTCTTGATACCGAGCCAAAAATCCTCCAGATAAAGGGGATGCAGTCTGAGGAGAGGAGGCCCGGGCAACTCTTGTAAACAGTCCCTAAATAAATCCTGGCGGGGGCGCGGGAAATTCCACCTAGTTAAAAATCTAGGAAGCGGTGTCAAGTTCACCCCAGGAGGTCTCTGGGGAGGAAATCCCCATCTCCCCTTGTCCCAGAAACCACATCAGGTTAAAGTCACTGTCTAAAGAGAGTTTGGCGCATTCGGGTTCATTTTAGGGGCACTCTTTTATCTCACGGAGCACAGCCTGTCTAGGGCTGACCGGAGCCGCCTAGAAGCCACACGCAGTCCTCCCAGAGTCACCTGGGCGAGGACGAGGGGGTACCCCGGCGCGGCCGCGGGCGGCGGGTACCGGGCGTGGTATGGGAGGGCGCCCCCCCCGCGGCTCCTTTAAGGGCCGGCCGCGGCCCACGTGCTCCGTGACGTCAGAGCAGGAAGTGTTTGAGGAAGTCGCGCTGGGCTGGCAGGTTTAAGATTCCCGCATTTTAATGTCTTCGGGGAGGTGCCAGAGCCCCCGGTTTTGCCGCCCCAGCCCCCGCCTCCCCCGCCCCGGGGAGCGGCTCCCTTGCCCCGCGTCCCTGCCAACAGGTGAGTCCCTCGGAAGGCCGCGGGGGGGGGGTGCCCTGGTGCCACCTGCAGAGCCCGCCTCTCCTCGCACCTCCCTCCTCACTTGAGGCTCCCGAAGGAACTTCTGTCGAGTTTAAAAGTCGGGGTTTCTGGGCGTACAAACCTATCTCTTGCGCGGGTTGGAGTTGGGAGGCCCGGAACAGCCCTGGCCCGGGTGGTTCCAGGTGGCCTCTTGGAAGTGGTGGCTTTAGGAGAGAGAGAGCCATGATTCATTTGGACTGTGTGAAGACACACGTGACCGTGGGGAAACGCAACGTTAGACTCTGTCCCTGCCACCTTGAGCAGAATGCGGGCGAGGCAGGGCGCCCCTTGCTGGAGTCTCGGCTGGGATGCCCTTTCGAGTTCAGGGGGTGTGGAGTAACGTCTCCTTTGAGTGTCTTTCCTTCCTGCCTCCTTCCACAACAGCTGAGGTGGGGGTGGGGGAAGGTGAGAAAAAAGTTTGGTACCAAAACCCAAAAACAAACCAGACAACCCGGTTTATTTACAAAATGAAAACCAGCTGAGGTTTTTCGTCTGTCGCATAGAAGGGCAATGTTATTTCTTACCTTCTCCGTCTATCTCAATGAGTTTCATTTTTTCTTAACCTTAATCTTTTGTCCCCCACTCCAAATTGCTTACAGAGCTAGCACGGCATCAGTATGAGCTGGTCACCTTCTCTGCCAACCCAGACATGTGGGGCCTGGGAGATGAAAGAACGACTTGGGACAGGGGGATTTGGAAACGTCATCCGATGGCACAATCAGGTAGGGCCTCTGTGGAGCTGGGAAGAGCTAAGGGCGAGCAAGGGTCGGAGGAGGGGAAGACAGGTTCCCCTGGAATCACCTCTGCCCAACACTGTGCTGGGTGGGGGAGGGGGCTCACCTTTGGCCAGGGGCTACTTGGGAGAGAGTGAGAAGGTGGAACTGGAAAGGGGCTTCAGAGCTGCCAAGCTGGCTCTAAGTGGTCTCCAAACTTTACTATGTTCCCCAAATAAACAGTACAAATATTTTAAGTTTTTAGCCTCGGTTTTATGTATCTTAGATTAGTATCTGTGCTACCATCACACTATCATGTACTAATATATTACATGTTACAAAACATACAAAAATAGAAAAATTTAAAGGATGACCATAGTAAAGTATATTTGTGTTTAAAAAGTTGCTTTAAAAATATTTTAAATATGTACTAATTATGATACCTTCCCAGTATTGTTTGCAATATTGCACAGCACAGGATATACAGATCCATATGAAAGTGAGAATTATTGTTAAAGGTAGTGGATGAAAATCCATGTTTCAAAGAATTTTTATAATTTGGAATTATTTGGGCTGATTTCTTTTTAGATCTGATTAGATCCTCATTGTTTTTATTCCTTCTGTGTCTGAAGTGAGTTTCTCACAAGAGGAGTGTTAGTTCTTCCATATTCCTGTTTGCCTGTGCTGGTGTTACATGTACTGAAGTTCTCTGCAGGAATTTCTTTAGGCACTTGTCCATTTTATGAGAGTCATTTTATTGAAATTGGATAATACAATCCATAATCTACCTAAGCCTGGGCCCCTGTCCACCAGCGCCTGCGGAATCACAAGTGATATGTACTCTTCTGAAAAATAATGTGAGGAGGGTGTCATAAAGCTAATATCAGAAAAGCTTAATTTCTTTTTAATTCTTTTGGATTCCAGTCTTGGGTAACCCTGGTGCACATACACCCAATTTGGAGACCACTGCTCTAGGGAACCCTCAGTCACCAAATAACTAAAGTTAGCTTTCTGACTCCAAAATCAGACCTGTGAAGTCCTTGAAGGAAGGCACCTGCTTTTTGATCAGGGGCTGCTGAGCGCTTTTATGGGCTGAAGGGATGGCAGATTGTGCCCCGCTTCCTAGGAGCCCGCTGCAGAAGCCCGCGGGAGAGTCATCAAGCCTACTGGCCAGCCACATGAGAGCGTCATTCCAGACAGCCACCCTCCTTTATCAGTTAGTTGGAAGACGTTCTAGGCCCTGCCCTGAGTCCTGTCAGCTCTGAGTAGATGGAATGACCCCTGGAGGAATGCGGGAGCCAGAGCTGGAGGGCGGCAATTCCCACGTTCGACCCGGAAACCAGAATTCCAGCAAACCCTATGGCCAAGTGGGCCATAGAAACACAACTGGCTCAAATGTGTTCTGTTCTGAATGTAACCATGGGCCTAGCATTACAACATAAGAGCCACATCATTCTATGGCCCCACATAAACCTGGTCTGGGCTGCTTCTAGATAGGCCACAGCTTTTAGATTCTTGACTACAGCATCTGTCTCGCAGCAGCTGAACTAGAGTTGTTTGGTTTCCCTCAAAAGGAGTTCTGTCCAGCTGTGCCATGTGTCTGTCATCTCTAGCTCAAAATGACCTCTGTCTGCTCTGTGAGTTTGGAAAGCTATTGTCAGATGGAATTTGTTTCTGGCTTTATAGATACAGGCCTGAAAAAATTGTGTGTGTGTGTGTGTGTGTGTGTGTGTGTGTATAGATTGGTCTTCTAGAATTACTACTTTCAAGTTCCTCCCCCTGTTCAAAACCCTGTTTGTTTTTCATTTTTATTTTATCTTTTAATTGAAGTATAGTTGGCATACATTGTTATATTAGTTTTAGGTGTACAACATAATGATTTGATGATTCTGTACATTATGCATTGCTCACCGTGAGATAGTCACCGTCTGTCCCCATACAGTGTTCTTATAGTATTATTGACTATTATTTCCAATGCTGTACTTTTCATCCCCCCATGACTTATTTATGGTACTGAAAGTTTGTATCTCTTAATTCCTTCATCTGTTTCACCTATCCCCCAACTCTCCTTTGGGAAACCATTAATTCTCTGTATTTATGGGTCTGTTTCTACTTTTTTTCTTATTCTTTTATTTATTTTGCTTAGATTCCACATGAAGTGAAATCATGTGACATTTTTTCCTCTAACTTATTTCACTTAGCATAATACCCTTTATGTGCATCCATGCTGACACAGATGGCGAGATTTCATTCTTTCTTATGGCTGAGTAATACTCCATTGCATATATATATATCCCACATCTTCTTTATCCATTCATCTGTTGATGGACACTTAGGTCGCTTCTCTGTCTTGGTTGTTATAAATAATGCAAATTATTTCCAGCAAACCCTATGGCCAAGTGGACCATAGAAACACAATTGGCTCAAATGTGGTCTGCTCTGAATGTAACCATAAACATAGGGGTGCAGATATTAGTGTTGTCAAATTAGTGGTTTTGTTTTCTGTGATTAAATATGCAGCAGTGGAATTACTGGATCATATGATAGTTCTGTTTTTAAGTTTTTGAGGAACCTCCATCCTGTTTTCCACAGTGGCTGCAGCAGTTTGCATTCCTACTAACAGTGCACAAGGCTTCCCCTTTCTTCACATCCTCGCCAACACCTTTTATTTCTTGTCTTTTTGATTCTAGCCATTCTGACAAGTATAAGGTGATATCTCATTGTGGTTTTGATTTGCATTTCCCTGATGATAAGTGATGTTGAGCATCTTTTCATGTGTCCATTTTCCATTTGTATGTCTTTGGAAAAATGTCTTTTCAGGTCTCCTGCCCTTTTTTTAACTGGATTATTGGGGCTTTTTTTGGTGTTGAGTTGTTAAGTTGTTATATTTTGCATACTAACCCCTTATTGGATATATCATTTGCAAATATCTTCTCCCTAGGTTGCCTTTTCATTTTGTTGATCACTGTTCTTTCTTCTTTTCTTTTCTTTTTTTATCTTTATTTTTTAAAGGCCAAACTCCTTATTCTGCTGTTTGAGGCCTCTTCACGGTCTGGCCTTACCCTATCTTTCTAGCATTACCTCCGCTTGTTGGCTCCCAACAAGTTGGTTGGCTGAGCCTTCTCTGGGACAAGCCTCTCTCTCCTGGACAGCTTTACGTAATTCTGCCCATTCCTCCAAGATCGGCTCTAGACCACCTCCTCAATAAACCTGCCATGGACTCCTTCATTCAATGGAAATTAGTTCTTCCATTGAATTCCCTCAGCTCCACTCATTTGGCATGCTTCATATACTGCCCTTTTGTCTGTGTATAAGAATGTGTCTTGTCAAGGCTCTAAGTTCCTGGTCAGCTAGGGCCCTGTCTGGCTTTGGCTTTCTTTCAGTTCCCCCATAGCAATTGTCTTTATGTTATACACACGTTATGTGCATAAAGTCATTCACTTTCTCTAAAGATCTTTTTTTTTTTAAGATTTTATTTATTTATTCATGGGGGGGCGGGGCAGAGGGAGAAGCAGGTTCCCAAGGAGCAGAGAGCCCGATGCGGGACTCGATCCCAGGACTCTGGGATCATGACCTGAGCCCAAGGCAGACGCTTAACCATCTGAGCCACCCAGGCGCCCCTCTAAAGATCTTTTTGGAAAGGGGAAAGAGCCATTAATCTGTCATTACAAATGTAAGCTCCCAACTATCATAAGTGTGACATGGAGAGGGGCCCACGGCAGTGATACCTTATACCAGGAGGTGGGATTAGTCAGGAGGTCGGGAGTGGGGGGTGGGGGGGAGAGGCTGCTTCAAGGAAGTGGCACTTAAGCAGAGACCTGAGTTATTGGTAGAAGTTAGCCGGGCTTAGCCGGGCTTAGCCGGGCTTAGCCGGGCTAAGAAAGTGGGAGGAGAGTTCCAGGAAGAGGGAGCAGCCTATTCAGAACCCCTGTGGTGGGGCAGGTCTTGGCAAGCAGGTGGGACAGAAAAGCCAGCAGGACCAGAAGGGAGGAAGGGGGGGAGCCAGTTGCAAGGGAGGCTGGAATGTAGAAAGTGACAGTGAGACCCTGCCAAGAGCTTTCATTTTTATCTGAAGAGCAACAGGAAGCTGTTGGAAGGGGGTCCGCTCTGACTGCAGGAAGAGTTTGGAAGGGGCCCAGGCAGTGATGTGCTGGGAAATTGGCTCCCCAAAATAACATCCTGAGTAGTAGTGTTTACCAGTTTCCATGGGGTAACTACTCCCACTATGGCTTGTTTCAAGCCACTGACAGTTTAATTAGCCGGTCTCACTGAATTCCCAAATGTTTAACAATCCGCTCTCAGAAGAGCTGGTACCAGGACACCACTGGCACTGCCCTGTCATGTGGGGAGACGAGTCATGAAGCTTTTGGAGATTGGACAGGTGAGAGATTGGACGCGGCTGAAGGTGGCTGGAGATGGAGAGAAGTGGGCAGATCTATGAGCTATTTTAGGACTTGGTGGGGGAATAGAAGGTGAGGCCTGAGAGAGCAGGAGGAGTCAACTTTCACACATACTTAGTGAAACCTTGCTGATGAGCCTGGCTCAGTCCGGGAAGCTCTCCGTCACCCTCCTGGGTTGTTCCTCGGGTGGGGAAATCCTTAGGTCTGCTGTGGGTGCTTAGGAGGTTCTTTAGTTGATGTCCAAGATCAGAACAGGAGTAGTGTATTCTTTGGTGGATGCGCCAGTGTTCACAGCCTCTTGAAGAAAGCTGGTGGGATAGGTGATTTTGACAACTTAACTCCAGTCATACAATGATTATACATATATCTATATACACATATAACGATTGTACTTTGCAACCGTGTACGTTTCCTAATATTCCATATACTTTATCTTGTCTACAAAAGAGAGACTTTTTAGTTTATCACAAGAGCAATTGCATAAAAGAATCTAAGCCTTGGTATCCTCAGTCACATTTGTGATGCCCAGTAATCAGACCTATCATTTATCGAGAACCTACCATGTGCCATCAGTGGGCTAGGCATTTTACATGTTTTATCTCCAGCCTGCATAACCCTAAAAGGAAGAACTGTTACCTTTTTTTTTTAAGTTTATTTAAGTAATCTCTACCCTCAAAGTGGGGCTCGAGCTCACGATCCCAAGGTCAACAGTCATACCTCCAAGTAAGCCAGCCTATTGTCTTTATTTCTGTTTATTGCTGAGGCAATTGAAGCACAGAGAGGTTAGGTCACTTACCTAAAGAGGCTAAGCTAGTAAGTGAAGGAACTGGAATCTGAACCTACATTGATTCAAATCCCAACTTCCTGTTTCTCTACTGTGGCTTGTGGCTTTTCCATGGTGGGTGATCCAAGATTATGGACACCCCTAGAACATTCTCAGGTCTCTTCAATCAGTCTAAACCATTTTGAAGCACTAAGGGAAAAACTCTCCTTTGGAGGACAACATGCATAAATCTTTCTAAAACAAATATTTCTTAGCAAGGGCAGTGTACCAAATGCCCCTACCCCGGTTTCCCTGAGGTTGTGGAATCTGTTACCAAGCATGGGCCTTGGCAGTCCTTGCTGTGTCTGTACTCCCATAAATCCTTAGCCCGAGGGTCAGCACAAACCGTTTATCAGTAGATAGGCTGATGTTTTCAATAAGACCTTTGTTAAATACAGAGGAAGAAGAAAAAGATGACCTGAGTGACCTCAGCCTGCAGCACCTTTTGGGAATAAGGGGGGAAAACCACATGACTCCCAGTCACCCATACCTGGGTTCCAGTCCTGGCTCTGTTACTTGCCAGCTTCATGGCTTTGGGCCCAAACTTCCCCCATGGATTTTCAGGATGCTAAAGATATTGATCTCCTTGGCTCTCAGCATGTTTGGGCATGAAATAGGGCCGCTGCTTTCTGAAAGGATCTGGAAATGACCCAGGGTGCCTTGCAAATATATTCTCTGTGCACTTTTGCTGTGAAAGAGGCTGGGAATTGCTGTCTGGTTTCTCAAGGATGCCTGTTAGGATGACACGAGGTAATGAATGTACTGGCTATCATAAAGCTATAAAAAGTAAGGTGTTACTAATTATCTCTCCAAAGTAGTACCGACTTTGACTTGTTTCCTCACTGGACAAGATTAAGCTCACTTCAGCTTATGTGTGTGTTTTGGAAGTTTTAAAGACTTCATTCAATTCACTAAGAATTTATTGAGCACCGACCCAAGCTCCATTAGGGGGAAAAAAAGAAACAACCTTGTCCTCAGTGTCTTTATGCTCCAATTGAGGAGGTAAAATGAATGCTTAGCAGTATATTAAATAGGTCTAAATATGGGCGCCGAATTGTGTAGAACTATGAATGGCTGTGTCCTGTACCAGCTGTGTTTGATGCGTTATCCATATTCTCTCGTGAATGCTCAGGGGAGAGGGAAGGCTCCTTGAGGAAAGGGAACTTGAGCAGAATCTTGGAAGGAGACAGACTGTAGAGAGTCTGAAGAGAAGACAAATCAAATGGGTAGAGTAACATCTACACAAGGCCAGAGAAAGGAAATGATGCTACTGTAATTTGCTAAAGGCTCACTCTGTGTCAGACACTCCATCTCGTTTTGCCTGAGGGGTAGAGTCATCTCCCTCTTATGGATAAAGACCCAGAAGCTAAACTAGTGGGCTCAGTGTCCCACATATACCAGGTGAAGGATGAAGGAGGTACACCCTGACTTATTTCACCCCATAAGCCCCTGTGGGTGAGTTTGGAGGCCTCTATGTCTGTTGGCTGTTTACACCAAAGGGAATGGGTTGAACTCAGAGCCTTCTCAGCCTAGACTGGTCAGCGTGGCTGAGTCAGTGGTGAAAGCTATAGCCAGACCCTGTACCTTTTGACTCTCAGACCTGAATTCTGTCCTTAGGCTCTCTCTAGGCCTAGCTTAGCACTTCCTCTCTGAAGTGTTCATCTTGGAGGGCAGGGCCTGAGAAGGAATGAGCTGATTATTACTAATTACCCCCTTTTACCACAGTGGCCTGTTGGATGGTTGCCACGGTAACAGGAAACAGGTTTCTGAGCCAGAGGTTTGAATGTACCTCTTGGCTTCCAGTGAGTTTCCCCTCCTCATGTGAAGAAGGCTAACTCTGGGAAGCTGGGTCAGCTCCTGAGTAGACTGACCTTCAGCTCACTTGTGCTGTCACACCTTTTGGTAGCTCTCAGCCATCTGAGGAGGTGCCCCCCCCCCCCGCCACTTTATACCATACCCCAGTTCCACACAAGTTTTGTTTTCATGTACAAAAGAATCGCAGACTTGAGGGACCTTCATGATAAACTGCATTCAGTATGGGTAACACTGTTGGTACCTGTCTCCATTTTCTCAAAATACAAACCAGTTTTAAATTTTGTCCCACATGAGGCATCACTTACCAGAAGTTGGAGGCTGAGATGGTTTGCGCCAAGTCTGGGTTTCCACAGAACTGAGCTAAGACTCTAGGAAGTTCTAACCAAATAAAGAAAGTCATCCGCTGCTCTTGGAGTTTCATTGCTAGTGAAGAACAAACTCCCCAGGGTTTCAAAGCCGGTATTTTTAGTCTGTTTCTGAACTGTTTAATTGAATTTTGCTTTCTAGAGCAGGTATGTTTTTAGCAACAAAAAGTCATTCTGTATGGGTTTCTGTTTCAAATGAAGTATTATTCATGGAAAACTGTAATGTTTTAGAATAGCCTCAAGGGTCACTGTGTAAGAAAAGTTTAAGTGTGTCTGTATCTGTATGAGACATTCCCAAGCCTAGGCAGTTAGGATTTCCCCTGAAACCGTAGGACTAAGCTGAGTTGTCCACAAACAGAAAGTGAGTTTTGATGTCTGTGCCCAGTTAGTCCACAATGTGTTTAGTATTCATATTGCGAAGTTCACTTTTTAGTTTGAATTAGGATACTGAGGCCAGTATCAAATCTTCAATCTTTAATATCAGTCTTCAATATCAAAATCTATTTCTGGACTCTGGGTTGGGCCGAGTAACAGCTGTGTGTTAGATCCAGTGAGTGTTGAACAGAAGATTGCAATTATCAACAGTTATCCAATGTATAGATTACCTAAAATATTTTCTAAATCACTTAATCTACCTTTGGGGTTTGATTTATTTGTCATTTTTATGAAGGAAGCATACTGTCTGCGGTAGGCAGAATAATGGCCCCTCCCAAAGATGTCTGCATCCTAACCCCTGAACCTGTGAATATCTTAAAAAAAAAAAGTGGAAGAGGGAGGCGGGAGAGTCAGTGTCCAAGTGATACAATGTGACAGGAGTCAACTGGTCCTTGCTGGCTTTGGGGATGGAGGGAGGGACCCTGAGCCAACGAATACAGGCAGCTTCTAGAAGCTGGAAAGGTCAAGGAAATTTATTCTCCCCTAAAGCTTCCAGAAAAGAACACGGCCCTGCTGACATCTTGATTTTTGCCCAGTGAGATCTGTACCAGATTTCTGACTCGAGAACTGTAAGGAAATAAATTTATGTTTTAAGCCACTAAGTTGGTGGCAATTTGTTAATAGCGGCAGTAAAAAACAAACAAAACACAAAAAACTAACTGTTCTGTGTATGGAAGTTAAAATAGGTGCAGATCTTTAAATATCTTGATTTAAGCTCTGAGTCATTCTGAGATGACAGACCGTGAGTTGCAGTATCTTGTTCTAAACTGTTACTTTTATCAGACTGTCCATTAAAAGATTACCTGCTGAATGGACTCCCTTGGCCCTGTTACCTCGTTTTGCACTTGGCCCATCAGTTGTAGAACCGTACATTCCAGTCTCAGTTTCCATGGAGAGCCCACCTGACTGGAAACAAGCATCTCTAATGGCACGTCAGAGCTGCCATTGATGAAGTTACCATAGAACTGGGCTAAAATGTTTCAGTCTGAACATTCAGGGGAAGTGAAACCTGAAAGCAAATTTAAATCCGTTTGAGGACAGACAGGAATCGGGAAGTTCACGATGTAGAGGGTGTAACGTTTTGTGAGATCTAACAGTCTGTACATCAATTGAAGAAACAGTATTTTCACACGTTCCCTAATTCATGAAAAGTATTAGATGGATTTCTACCTGAGTTCACTTGTACAGCTGCACTGGTTGGTTCAATAGCAACAGGATTTATGATTTTTGAAAGAGATCAGCTCTTCTTCAGAGAGTGCCTCGGGATCTGGGCCAAAGATTGGGGTTCTAATAGCAATGTGTGAATGGTCTGGTAGGACCTGATTATCAATGCCTGCTTCCACGGGCTGCACCCTCAGGATTGTGTGTCCTTACAAAAATAGGCATGTGGCTACCGCATGGGTGGGCCTTGGAAACATCATGCTAAGTGAAAGAAGCCATCACAGAAGACCACTTAGCATGTGATTCCATTTGTGAAATGTTCAGAACAGGTGAATCTGTGAGGATAGGTGATTGCCCTTGCTCAAGGGGCTGGGGGAAGGGTGCCTGCTAATGGATGTGGGGTTTCCTTGGGGGATGATGAACATGTTTTAAAATTGATGTGTGGTTTTGGTTGTACTATGCTGACCGTACCCCACACCGTTAACACGGCACACTTTAAAATGGATGAATTGTGTGGTATGTGAATTATATTTCAGTAGAGCTGTTAAAAAAATAGGCATGTGAGGGAACTGCTTGACACACAGCTTAACCACAGCAATATTGGGATCTGGTAGAAGCAACTTCTGAGAATATCATAGAGGTGTTGTCTCTTTTCTGGCACTGGCACTGTATGAGGCACAAGAGGCTTCTTTCTGAAGCTCATCTTTCTCGAAGGTCAGTTTTAGGGATTGGTCTAACAATCAGTGACTCAGTGGTTTTCTTAGACTACTTCTGCTCATGTTTGGAGACTTCCATTTTTCTTTTCCTTACTGGGTGGGTCTGTGTTCCTGCGGGGATCACGGCCAGTTTGGTAGCTGCGTGCCCATGTTGCAGTTCCTGCTGCAAGACAGCGCGTGCGCATGGGGAGGTCCTGCCACACTTCTCCAGGTGCCTGTTTCAAGATTTTATTGATTTATTTGAGAGAGAGAGGGGGAGAAATATGTGTGAGCAGGGGGAGGGGCTGAGGGAAAGGGAGAGGGAGGGAAAGAATCTTGAGCAGACTCCCCGCTGAGCCCAGAGCCCTGAGATCATAACCTGAGATGCCACCCAGAGTCTGTCAACCGACTGAGTCACCCAGGTGCCCCTCAACGTGTCTTGTTCAAGTCCCATTCAGCACCGTATGAATTGCTACACTTACAAGAATGGGGATTCTTTTCAGGGTGCGTTTCCTAAAATGACAAAACTCAGAAAATGGTCTGTCAGGGCCTCTAGAATATCCTTCTTCAGTTGGGCAAGTAGTAGAATCTTGGTATCGTTCTGCCATCTTTTCTTGCTGGAGGTTTTGCTGAAACCATCCTGCAGGCGTGGCTCTTCCCTAGTACATAGGGCTGTTGGGGAGGTCGTTCGTTGCTGCACGGACACAGAATATACAGGTTGCTGGTATAAGTCAGCTTGCTCACTGGTGGTGGGCCCAGCTTTCAGGCCTCTGCCACTAGAGGCATGGCCAGGGACACCCACTGTCTCTCAGCCATCCTGGAGGCCCCGTGGGCCTGAGGAGGTGGCAGCGGTTGCTCCCTGTGGTGGGCAGAGCACCTGAGGCCAGAGTCACTGTCCCTGCTGCCTCCAGCACTGTAGCCGTAGGGCTCACTCCTTTTAGTCTGTCCCCTGGGGCTCCTTGGTGCTGCCTAGAGTACCAAGGAAAAGGGATGAGTTAATCCTCAGGACACAGGCAGGCAGTTAATTATTCACAAACGTTTTATTGATTGCCTTCCCTTCCATTCACAAAATCTCTCGGCCGAGGGCATTGTGCTGGTTACTAGAGAAGAGGTTAAAGTGCGTGAAGATGGATAAGCCTGTAATCTAACCAAGAAAAGGAAATAAAGCTATGACTCTACAGGAAAGAAGTCTTTGGTAGGTGTGTGTGATGAAGTGGCCTGTTTGGAGAGCAGAGTAAGACCCCCTTGAGGTGGGTTCCTGCAGCGCCTGCGCACCTACGCGAGCAAGAGCATAGACCAGAGAAGCCCGGGACTGGACAGCTGGTCTGATACAGCTGCAGTGTCAGATGCGGGGGCTGGGGGAGGGGATGGGGGGCTTCTCGGGAGAGTGGCTGGAAAGGCCGGGTGGGGCCAAGCTGCAGAGGATTTTGGATGCCAGGAGTACTTGTGTGGCATGGGTCTGCTCTGCCCCCAGCAGTGTTATTGGACGCCTGCTGAAAGCTGGACACTGCTAGGTACTAAGCTTCAGGATAGCTCTGGAAAGTGGGTGTAGGCGTTCTCATTTTACAGATGAAGAAACTGAGTCAGACCAGGTGCTCTGCCCCAGGTCACAGAGCTAGGAAATGCTAAATTGAATCATCCTCTGTGTTCCACCTGCTCTGCTAGGTTTGCCCTCTCTCTGGAGAGACGAAACTTGCATGAAGTATGAAGGCAGTGTGGCATTAACTGTTAGGTTGAGTCACAGGCAGGTGCCATTGGCATGGGTCAAAATGGTCAATACCAGCAATGTCCTGTGGTTCTATCTAGCAGTTGGGGCTCAGAGAAGTGAGAAAGCTCTTCGGCAGGAATGGTGAGCAGAGGTTTCATGGAAGAGGGGGGACCTGAACAAGGCCTTGGTGTTGACTCTGGGTGGCTAGAAGTGAGAAAGTCAGGCAAGAGGTGGAGGTGTGGAGGCCAGCCTGAGAGGCTGGCAAGTGACTTGGGGACATCTATCAGAGGACACGTATGTGGGCCTTGGGATCCCAGAGGTCCTGCGGGCCGTGCTCCGGGCCCCAAGGAGACAAGTCATGTTTGACCCATGGCGCTCTCGGTGGGTCTGGTCGGGAGTTCTGCTCCTCCTGTCCCTGTGCGTGCTCTCTCTTCAGGAAACAGGTGAGCAGATTGCCATCAAGCAGTGCCGGCAGGAGCTCAGCCCCCGGAATCGAGAGCGGTGGTGCCTGGAGATCCAGATCATGAGAAGGTGAGGGCCCCCGCGCACCAAGCCAAGACAGGGCTGTCATTGCAGGGGGGACGCGGGGCTTTGAGGCATTGCAATGAAATCTGGAGGGAGCCCTTTGAGCTTTGGGATCGGGAACAACGGCCCCACCTGCTGCATCTGGAAAAGAGAGTCATAAATCTCAGTCCCTCAGTCAGGATAACAGATGACTTCTAGAGGAGTGGCCCTCAGTGTCCAACTCTGGGCTTTTGGTCAGCTTTACTTATATTGAATAATTTAAGATAGCCATCACAGTGACTTGTCCTTTGTCACAGCAGAGATCCTTTTTTTTCCCTCCTATATTTCTGATTCTGAGATGGTATGTGACTCTCCACTGCCGTAAACTGATCGCAGATACTTATTCCTCCATTGTGGAGACAGGGACTGTCAGGCCGTGCATGGGTGCTGTCCTCCCACGTAGTGAGGGGTTTAAGTAAGCATTTAGGTAAACTAGCAACCTAGTTGTTTTGCAAGACCTCAAACAGGTGCTCCCTCCATGAACCTCTTAAAACACACACCCACCCACCCACACACCCTAATCCCCGCTTGAATGGCCTGAGATTGGAAGTCCCTCTACTTTCTATGCTTTTGGCAAGACCTGTAACAGGTGCTCCCTCCGTGAACCTCTTAACACACACACACACACACACACACACACACACACACACACACACACACACACACACACACACACACACACACACACACACACACACACACACACACACACACACACACACACACACACACACACCCCTATCCCTGCGTGAATGGTCTGAGATTGGAAGTCCCTCTACTTTCTATGCTTTTGGCAAGACCTGTAACAGGTGCTCCCTCCGTGAACCTCTTAACACACACACACACCCCTATCCCTGCGTGAATGGTCTGAGATTGGAAGTCCCTCTACTTTCTATGCTTTTGGCAAGACCTGTAACGGGTGCTCACACACACACACACACACACACACACACCCCTATACACACACACACACACCCCTACACACACACACACACACACACACACACACACACACACACACACACACACACACACACACCCCTATCCCTGCGTGAATGGTCTGAGATTGGAAGTCCCTCTACTTTCTATGCTTTTAAAAGCAGTTTCGAAGTATAGTGAGGACTTGATATGGGCACTCTAAAGAAAATTAAGTTGCACATGAGGCACTCACAGTCCTTGAGCTCATGGTGCTGGGTGGATGCTAACTGACCTGGCACCGAGGTAAGTAGCCCGTGCCTGACCTCTGTCCTCCTGCTTATTCCAGAGGGCCCTCGGCTTGTCCGGGCCTTTGTTGTAAAACTTGTAAAATGGACAGAGGAGGAGAGTGGGTTTGAGCCAGATCCTGGGTTTTTCCCTCATTGCTGTCTCCTTCCTAGGCTGAACCACCCCAATGTGGTGGCTGCCCGGGACGTCCCCGAGGGGATGCAGAACTTGGCCCCCAATGACTTGCCCCTGCTGGCCATGGAGTACTGCCAGGGAGGAGATCTCCGAAAGGTGAGGCTTCCAGGGTGGTGGGGAGCAGCGGGGACGCCATTCGCCCCTTTCCTCACCGGGAAGCTTGGGCAGCCGTGGTGACTTCAGTGGGCTTGCTTTTCCTTCTCAGATCCCCCTCTTCCATGCTCAGGGTGGGGCGACGTGCATGATGTGAATCAAGAGACTGAATCAGAAGCCCTTAGGGGAAAGCCAGGGAGGGGTCGCTGTATGTATGTCCTGCACCATGATTACTAAAATGACAAGAAAAAGTCACCAGATTTTGAGGACGGGGAAAGACTGGACCAGTTCCAAAACAAACTTTCCCTCCCTGGGCATGTTAGGGCCACCAGCTGTCCTTCAGCGTCCACGTCACTGCTGTCCTATCAGGGCTTTTGTCCCCCAGATGTGGCAGCACTGCAGACAGGGTCACAGAGTGGAGCCGGAAGGGAGCTGGCTTAGTAATCAGGGAACTGGGCTGATGTTCCAGAGCCACCAACTGACTCACCATCTGGGCATTTGTCCCTCTAGTGCATTCACTTCTCCTTACAAGAGCATGTACTTCAGGGTGGGTGACGTCAGCCCTTCCTTGTCTCGGGGATGGTCATGTCTGGCCCCCTCCCCAGTGTCGTCCGAAACGGGATCATACAACCTGCTTTTAGACTTGGCCTTGTTTGATTTTCAACATCCCTGAGGTGCTGGTACAACACGATTCCCACGTGAAGGATGTAGATGGATGGTGAGGTGGATTACCAGGCCTCACACGGCTACAGTGGCAGAGCTTGGGTCACAGCCCATGGGAAGCCAACTGCAGGCCACCTCTCCATCTAGGACACTGAAGAATGCCACATAGTATGAGGCAAAATAGAAGTTGTCTCTGGACAACTAAGTTGTTTTTGTATTGAAAAAGAGGTTGCTCTGTTAGTGCACATCTCCCTGAACTCTTCCCTCTGGAAGAAGGGTCACAATATTTTGGGGGGGGGCGGGGAGGCAGGATACCCTAGCATTTCTTCTGTCTGGCAGTTTCCTGGACCCAGCATCATGTGCTGTTTCCATTACTTTTTTTGGCCCCTTCTGTCTTCTTTTTGTAAAGGAAACTTTCCACAAGGGTTGATCTGCCTGAGTGGCTTTCTCCTGCCATGGGAGATAGGCGGGTCGAGGGAGTGGTGCAGCAGGATGTGAACAGTCATTGGCATGACCTACAAGCTGGGGACTGATAACGGATGAGAAATGGGGAACTTGATAATGCTTCAGTTTTCCTCTTTGTTTTCCTAACCTTTGACAATCATCTGATTACTAAATGCAGTTATTTAAAATGGGAGCTCGAGTCATGTTGTTGCAGTTGAGTGAGTGGTTCTTGGAGGGCAGCATGGGAGTTGGTGGGCTGTGACCTGATTATGGAGGGCTCGGAAGCCTGGCAGAGAACTTGAGACTTGATCATGCAGGCCGCGAAGAGCCAGTCAGCCAGGGAAGAAGATGACGAAAACTGCAGCGTGATTGACCTCGCGTAGGGCACAAGATGATCTGGGGGAGGCGGGCAGCCCTTGCACTCTAAGGGGCCTTTGTCCGTGGGGTCCCCCCACATGGGGTGGGCAGTGCAGGGAGGGCGCCGCTGCCCAGAGCGCCAGAGACCTCTGTTCTCTCTGTGCTCCAAATGAGGTAGCCTGTCTTTCCCTCCTCTCAAGAGTTCAAAGCCTATCCCCCTGCGCACTGAGAGACCAGCTTGGCCAGCATGTGAGCAAATGTAGAAGCCAAAACTGACTGAAAGAGTGAAGTCTGTATGCCCAGCTCAGGAAACGGGCTCTTCGATGTTCTTGGATATAAATATTAGTTAGTGACTATAACCCTCAGCTGGGAAGTTATTTTCTCCATTGTTTTCATTTGAGGCCAGCCACCAGCAGCATATTGAGCCAGGGCCAGGAGGGCAGAGAGGGCACGTGTTTGAGCTCAGGCCTCAGCTAGACACGGCCTCATATTCCAGGGCTGCACTGGAATGGCTGTGTGAGCAGACCTCACAGAACCTCTCCAGTCTCAGGCTCCTCACCTGTGAGGTGCAAATGCCGACGGTATTTCCCTTGGTGGCAGTGGGAGGATGGATGAAAGGAGACAACGTAGGTAGAGCTTCACTGAGCTAAATCGTGTAGAGGTTTGCCGGGTCCCAGGCTCATTAAATATTCCCCGCTACCATCATCACCCCACTGGCCACGTTGGAGAAGTGGTCAGAGCGTGGTGTACAGTGAGTGCCTTCCATCCTAACCTCTTCGGGATGCAGGAGCAGTGGTCCCATTGTGGCGGAGTGTGGCCTCTGGCCTGCCTCCCTCAGAACTGCGGCTCAGGTGAGCCTGAGAAGCCCTCCTCTGAGAATGACTCAGACACCTCACCTGTGAGTACGTGAGGACTTCTGGGAGTTCTCACTACTGCTTCCTACTTCCCTGCCCAGGCCACCTGTTAGCCTACGTCCCCAAAGCCCCGGGGCTGGGGTGAGCACTCAGATGACTTCAGCTGGGAAAACACACTGTGGGCTTGTCGGTGGTCGGGGACTGCTCACTCTGATGCTTCTTCTCACCTTCTTGACAGTACCTGAACCAGTTTGAGAACTGCTGTGGCCTGCGGGAAGGAGCCATCCTCACCTTGCTGAGTGACATTGGTAAATCCCAGCCCTGGAAGTCAGGCTGTGCCCTCCGGGGAGAGTCTGTGGTGCGCCTGTGAGTCCTGGCGGAGCACAGAGGGGAGCTATTTTGGTCCTCCGTTCCCTCCAGAGGGTGGGGTTGAGGGGGCACAGAGTGGGGAGGTCAACAGGGGACTAGTCAGGCAGGTGCTGAACTCAAATAGATTTCTCTTCCTTCCGGACTAGGTCATGAAGTGAATTGTGGGTATATAGAGTAACAGATTTCCTTCCCATTAAAAAGCTCCACTCCCTACTTTCCTGGAATGGCCAGCAATGGAATGGGTTGTCATTTGAATGAATTTCATCCCTTGGCAACTAAGTTTTCCACTTCGACATTGGCAGTTCTTTTGCCAATTATAGGCATAGGAAAAACTGCTCCTGCTTAATCCTTTGGTGCTGTTACTGTCCTCGGACACGGACGAGGGTGTCTGCCACTGTCTCTGAGAAGGTCAGGGAAAAGAGTGACCTCAGGTCACAGAGCTCAGGTGCAGTCTCTGGACCCTGGTGCCTGCTCTGGAGGGAGCGTGGACAGGGGTCTCCGCAGGTTAGCACATGGCTCCAGCCTTCAGACGTGAGAGAGGGCCTGATCCAAACCTCTTTTTTTTTTTTAATCTCTGAGGTTGTTGGTACAAGTTGATAGCTTAAAGTTTAAAGTTATCCAGAGCTTATCACTGAGTGTTTGCCCCCAGATGTGGGCACTGATACAGTTTTCATCCCTCTCCCTTGCGAGTTCTTTGATGCTGCATGTTTTTTTCTTTTTGTTTGCTCAAACTTTTTTTTTTTTTTTTTTTTAGAAAAATGTCAAGTGTATAGAAAAGTTGAAAGAGTAGTACAGTGAAACCCACATACCTTTCCACTGGGTTCATCAGTCATTACCATCTTGCCGCACTTGTAAACCTGTGTTTTCTAACTTTTGTCCTGGAAGGATAGGTGGGCCTCCAGGCTCTAAAATGCTTTGCTTTGTAGGTATGGGTCCGCCTTTACCTTACCCTGCGCCACTTTTCATAGAGGATGGGCAAGAAGGAAATGAAGGCAGGGAGAGCCCAGCAATGACATCAAGTTATGATCCAAACAATCTGACACAGAAAATTCCATCTCCCTTTGGATGGAGTTCACCGTGAGGACAAGTTGACATTGCACGAGTTTTATCTGATTTGAATGGTGTCCACCACCCGCCAGGCTGGTTCCTTCGTGAGTTGGCCTGTGTGGGTCTGCCGGAAGGGCCCTCTCTGTTTGCCTGGAGGATCTAGTCCATAGGTTAAGAGTCCCACCTGTTTTCCTGACACTTACTTTGCCACATGGCTCACCAAGGCAAGTTTTGCTTAGACAATACTTGTCTTGTTACCCCAGTGACCAGATTACTCATTTATTCTCTGTTGAGTTCCGTTAAAGGCAGGTTAGTAGGTTGGGAATATTCTTTTGCTCTTCATGGGAAACTCATTTTATTTCTCTCTGGTTAGAGCTTTAAGTCATTTTTTAAAACGTTATTCTCTCAGATATTTTTCTTTCACTGATGAGATTATTTGTGCATTCAGCAAATAGTTATTAAGAAAGTCTTTATTGGCAGGAGTACACAGAACATTCTACTTCCTCATATAACTTTTACTTCCTCAAGTGATTCTCTAGTGATATTAAGAGTGCCTCAACTGGTTGCATCTTCTTTGGACTGGGCACATTTTGTATCCAGTTACCATTGACTGGTGTGACAGCCTTCATATTATGTATTGAAGTTGTAGGTGTGTGTTTAAGTCATTCATAAGTCAGAATTATGAATGCTGGTAAGCTCCCAAGTGCGTATGTAGTTCAGCTCTCCTACAGATGGATGAACATTCAAATTCTTTAGGTCACTGATTCCCTCTTTCCTCTTCATGACCCTAAACTGGAAATAGTGAGTCTTTGAAGTACTAATGCACTAGAATTAAATTCTTGAAGGAGAGACTTGAGTCATTGCTGTATCTCCAGCATCTGCAATAGTGGTATCTTATGTAGCAGCTTCTCTGTAAATATCTGTCAAGTGAATGACATAAATCCCAAAGGAAATTAAAATAAGTAAGACCTGCTTAAAAAAAAAAAAAAAGATGTTCACATATAATAAACAGTCCCAGGTCAAATGCCCACTCCTCTACTTATTGGCATTGTGACTTTACACATGTTACCTAGTTTTTTTTTTTAACTTTTTATTGTTATGTTAATCACCATATATTACATCATTTGTTTTGGTGTAGTGTTCCATGATTCATTGTTTGTTCATAACACCCAGTGCTCCATGCAGAATGTTACCTAGTTTTTAAGAACATCTGTTTTATTAGCTGTAGAATGGGACTATCACGTGCCTCATTAGAACTGTTACGAGGATCAAATGAGGTGCTATACCAACAGCTGCTAGCACGGTGTCTCCTGCCCCTAGCATCATGTGCCGCTAGCACATGTTTGTTCCATTCTCAGTTCCTTCACCCTCTGGATTTGGATTAATAGCATCCCTTTTGAAAAACATGTCACCCTGATTTGGGATCTGGTAAGCCAGGCTGCTGGTTGCCTTGTTGAAACTTCCCTTCCTGGAAATGGTTACCTTTCAGACCTGTTCCTGTGTCAGTCACTTTTTGGAGGCAGTCACATCCCCTGGTATTGTGGTTGTGGAGGTTGTTGATAAGCTTGTATTTTACTTTCATTCCCATTTCTGATTTGTGTACAAGATTTATCAAATTTATTTCTTTTGCAAGGATCTCCCCACTGAAAGTTCAAAAGCTTTTCTTGGAGCTCATCTAACATAACTCTTTTGTATTCTGAAACATTTCCTGAGCATATTTTGTTCTAGTTTGTTCCAAGTGCTGGCCTCCTGTTTCCTTTGTTGGAGTTGCCACTGCTGTTCTCTGCTGGGTTGACTTCAGATAAGGGGCAGAGCCACACCCTTGACCACGGGGTCCAGAATTCATCGTCTTCTCTTCTGGATTAAACCTGTTTTAACGTAAAACCTCTTCTGCGCCACTAACCTTACAGAGATGCCCACTCAGAGCAGCATCAAGATAATAGAAAAGATTTTTCCAATGAACTTTATATTGGCCAAGAAGATAGTACAGAGTACACATGAGAAAATGAGCAGTTGCCTGGTGAGCATGTGCCAGGACAGAACTATTAGACAAATTCTTTTTTTTTTTTTTTTAAGATTTTATTTATTTGAGAGAGAGAGCGCGCAAGTGAGCACGAGCGGTGGGGGGTAAGGGGGTGCCGTGGGCAGAAGGAGAGGGAGAAGCAGATTTCCTGCCGAGCAGGGAGCCTGATGTGGCCTGAGCCGTGTGACCTGAGGTGAAGGCAGATGCTTAACTGAGCCACCCAGGCGCCCCAGACAGATTCTTTTATGCTGGTAAAAGATCAGGAGACAGGTACAGATGCAGCCAGAAATGATCTGGATTTCCATATAACCCTAAAATAGCTCAAGGAGGTTACATCTAAGTGAACTCTATTTAAGCAGTCTTGCTCATTATCCTTTGGAAAATATTGGAGTGTGTTTCCTTTTGCCAGCAGAGGTACAAACTCCTGAGACAAGGTTGAGGGACAGATGGACACACTCCGGAGGCCCATGTCTCCACCGTCTGACAGGGACCTGCCTGTGCCTTGGCCAGCTGGGTGGTCCCTGTTGTGTGATCTCATGGCCTTATTGGGTCTTAAGTCTGAGTCAATCTTCTTTGATTCTCCAGATGGTCAGTTCACTGTGGGGACTGACCATCTTGTCCTCTGAACCTTCAGGAACCCCACTCCCCATCTCATCTGTGCTGCATTTTCAGAGTCACCATTTCTGTCCCTGTTGGAGCTGCTCCTCTCAGGCAGCAGTACATCAACATTAAAAAGCAGAGAGGGTTTCAAAGAGAATACAGGGCTTTAGGGAAGAGAACTTCAGTCTTTGAATCAGAAAATTGGCCTCTCTATTTAGTGTTTCTCTCTAATTGTGGATTTCTAATACAAGAGGATTATCTGATCTCAGAAATTCAGGTCATTGGTATATAAAGTATGTTGGAAAGCATACAGGAACTTTATAATAATAGAAGACAACTGGCTTTTGGTCCTGGCTTCTCCATGTTCCCAGCTCTGTCACCTTGGGCAAGGACCTTTTGGTCTGTTTATCTTTTCATTTCTTCTCTATGGAAAACGATGGTAACTTTCTGGGCCTACATGTCCTCAACTTTAAAACGAAGGGGTTGAGATAGGTGGTCTCTAAGGTCCCTTGTAACTAAATATTTCGTTTTTATTATTCAGGGGCTGGTTTTCAGAATGGGTGCCCCAGAATGTCTTTGACACCCTCTCCACTGTCCCAGCCTGACCGTGTGCCCGGTGTCTCTCGCCGCTCCCCTAATGTGTCATCTTCCCCCAGAGTTTTGTCTAGATGCTTTCTGTTCATTCCTGGTCCATCCCCTTTGTCCCTGTCTGCACCTGGACTGACTGCCCACTGCTTTCCAGTATTCTGTTTGCCAGGCTGTTCTCACAACATCTTTATCAACCATATTCTCTCCAAAGTCTGTGTATTCAACCCTGAGCTCTATTGTCAACTCCATACCCATGTCTATGTACTTCTCCCAAAGTCGTTACCAAATGGAAGTCCTGGTAGATTTCTTCCTTAAGCCAGATCCTTTCCCAGCATCCCTTTGTTGTATCACCAGCCCATCTTCCCATCGGCAACCCAGACATGAATCTTGTGTCTTAGAACCTGCTCTCTTCCTGCTCCATACCCTCTCATTTAAAGGCTCCAGATCCTTTCAGCCCTCCTTCGTGTCACATATCCCGTTTTTCCTCTCTGTTCCCACTGCCTGCACTATGTCAGTGTCAGAGCAAATCATTGTCATGACCCCTCACCCGGCCTTCCTAGCCCCATCTTACTCACCCATCTTCCATGCTTTTGAAGAGGACACTTTTATCATAATCCTTCGAGGCCAGACCTCTTCACCTCACTTTTCTCTCAATCCACTGTCACCAACTTAGCATCTGTATGGCTCTCAAAACCCCCTTAATCAACCCTCCTGCTACCCTTCGCACATGGCCGCTCTCTTTAGAATGCTGCTCTTACACCTCCCCAACGGTCCTAAGTCTTCCTGTCTTCCAGGACACGGCTTTAGACCTGCCCTGGCCCGTCACTCATAGTGGTTCTCCTTCTCATGGCTTTCCTCCGCCCGCTGCCTCCTGCACTCGGTACTTGGTGTCTCTGCTATTGCTATGGGATCTCTGCCCGTGCTTGACCGTGGAGACTGACTTCTGGCACGGGAGCTGCCGGCCAGACTCTGCAGTAAGTGAAGAAAATGCCTTGCTTCAGTGGCACATTTCCCACGATACCTAGGAAATACAAGACACCTTATCAGTACTTGTTGAACGAACGAGATTGGTTGTGCACTTTTCTCCCAGCACTCAGTGTGACTGCCTTGTTACCTTGCTGATTAGTCATAGGGGCTATTTTAGCTGAGAAACCCTCAGCTGGATGAAATCTTTCTCCATGTGTTCACACTGGGCCTTCTAATATGTTTTGTTTGGAAAGTCTAGTGACAGCAGAGTGACTGGCACATAGTAATATGAAATGTGCAAAAACAAAATGCAGCTGAGTCGATTTTAAAGATCTTATTGACTTTATTCAGTGATTCATGAATTGGGCAGTGTCCGATCTAGCAAATAGAAAGGAGCTCTGAAGAGCTGTAGAAAATGAAAGACTTTGATAGGCAGAAGGGGGCAGGACAAGGAAGTCACTAGCAAAGAGTGGATTGGTTTAGGTAAGGTCACCTTTCTTTGGAGATGGCAGGGGTCCCATCAGGCAGATTACCTCATTAATGCAGACCAGGTAATTCCAGACTGACTAAGGTTACATTCTTGGGAGAGGCTGAATCTATGGTTAGGTTAGGTCTTAAGTCTTGGTTTGGTGACGTGGGCTTAGCACAAGTGACTCCATTTTTGGCCTTTTATCTCTCTCTCTCTCTCTCTCTTTTTTTTTTTTTTTAACAATTCCTCCCTTTTGATTAGACTTTCAGCTTAACTAAGAGATGTGATCAAAATTAAAGGAATTAGTGCCACTCCCAGCTACTGCTCTGAAGTTCTTACAGCTTTTCCCGAATCTGTGGTATTCACAGGTCATGACTTCAGGTTCTCATTTCTTCAGTCAGTAACTCTCTTCATTCCTTTTTGGACATTCTAGTCTTAGGGAGATCATTTGGTGGTTAGTGGCAATGAACATGCATTTAAAACTTTTTGAGGAAATACAGTGCACCAGGGAGATGACTGTGATTATTATATGCAGGGTGATTCCTGATGTCTAGAGTGCACTTCAAAGCCATGGTCTCAAGACCCAAACCAATCAAAATCAAATAAAGAATAACCGTGTTGAGTCTCTTTGTTAAGCCAGGCAGCTCAGTTCAGTGATTTTATGTAGCTGAGTTCCAGCTTCCCCAGAAGTGTTAATCCACGGGCAGCAAGCATTGTTGCCCATAGCACAGACACCTTGCTCAGCTGCCGGATTATCAAGAAGGACTGTCCTTTTATCAAGCACAACTTTGGTCAGAGTCTAAGGATTTTTGTTGGGCACCTGTTGCTTTAAGAGTTAAGGAGAGCATCTTGATCATTTGTACCCCTAACTGGGAAAGCAAGGATCTGCAGAAGGGAGCTAATTTTGAATGCCTCCTGGTAATTCCCATTTGAGCCTATGGCACAGGACTGGCATGGAGGCCGGTAAAATTTAGGGGTCTGTGGTCCACACAGGCGGTTTTTATTCTCATTACCCTTGCCTTGTGTCCCTTTCTTTGTGTAGAGCCTGGATGCAAGGTTCCCTGGGTTTGGGATTGTTAACCAGACACCAGGAAATGGTCCCCCCCGGGGTTAGGGAGTCTGACACAATAGAGAGGGGGTAGAGTTTGTTCTAGAGAAACTGACACATTGGAAATCGTATGTTTGTGATAGGCAGAACTGCACAATCACCACCATTGTGGCCTACCCAACAGTTATTTGGGGGTTGGGTTACCCACCTTAGCAGTGGCCTGCAAGGTACAGAGGACAGTGTTCTCTTCCCAGGCCAGTGCCAGAGTAAAGGGCAGAAAAGGAGGAAGAAAGGATTTCATGTTTAAAGTATGAAGTCTTGATCTGGTGGCTTGGGTGGAAGTAGACTACTTTGGTGTTAACTATTTCTCTTGCTAGTCAATTTGATTTTGAGGTCTTCACCTGGTGTGTAGTCCCTGAAGTCTGAAGGAGCCCTTTTTAACTGGTAGATGTGGACCTAAGTCCATGAAGTCTGGCTGCCATTTGTGTGGTGAGGAGGACCTGTTGTAGTCCCTTCCAAGGAGATTCAAGGGCAGTCTTTGTCCTTATTGATTCCAAATCAGAAGGAGTAGGAGAAAATTAGAAATGTTAGTTTGGAGAATCATAGCTAGATATTTGAAGAAACTAGAAGAATTCAGGATCCAGTCCAGTTTACGGGTATATAACAAAACCTCAAAGAAGATTAACAGGACTAGAATCTAATATTTACAAAAGTGCAAACAATTTTTCTCTACAGTTACCCCCATTTTTAAATTAAAGATAATTGCAGTAAAACTGATTTGTTTGCATTCATCTTGGCCTGATTACTTAGATAAATGCAGCAAGAGTAGTGATTAGTCATATAAGCTCCGTTTAAGACTACTTTGTGGAACTTTTCATAAAGAATCAGATTGCACTCTTAAAAGCCTCTGAGGCCAGGAAGCCACTCCAAAGACTTACCATCAGATTTTACCTGCAGTACCAATAATTTGGGTGAATTTCTCTCTCCTCGAGGTTCCCCTAAATATCCTGAGGTTTCTGGGCCTGCCGGGAGTGACCTTTCTTACTCATCTGGTAAGGCTGCTAGGAACCTTTTATAAGCAAGGTACCAAGTAATTTTTCCAAACAGTTCCTTAAACTGTCCCGTCATAAACATCTTTCTTAAATGTGACATTTCAGTCAAGTCCTTGATAATATAGCCCATGTTTTTTAATTTTGTCCTGTTACAAGGAGAATGGAGTCTTACTGAACTTACACAGTTACCTAACTATATTATCACGATAAGAATACTCAAGAGTTTCTGGATTCTGGAGGGATCAGGTAGGGAGAAAAAGGAAAGGTTTTATTCATACTTTTGTTACAAAGGTATGCTTTATCAAATGGCTGTAAGTCATAGGTAGCTTAAAAACTTTCCTTAAATTTGGAAAGGAAAAACAAAACATTGAGGAACCAGCTGTGTTTCAAACAAAAAGTCATAATAATCATCCTCCTCCGGTCATTCAGTCATTTAATTAACATCTGTTCTGCTTGAATCCAGTTCTTCCATTAGTTCTGGAAATTCTTACTGAGGACAGTTTTATGATCTTAAAGTGATCAGAAACCTGTACTCGCCAAAGTTTTTTCCAGAGTACAAACCTGTTCTCTTTGAAGACGGAGCACTTGCACAAAAACACTTTCTTAAGAGCATCAGAGTAGAACAGTAACTCTCTGCAAGCGACAAAGACTTAAAAATGCCCATTGTTAAAAATCTGAGAGTTCATTTGATTAGGAAATTTAGTAATTTCTGTGATATACAACATTTTAGGATAATAACTGGAATTATTATTGGGGTAATATTCTAGAACGTGTAGATTTCCAGGAATTTCATAGTTTCTGGAACACTTACATATCTACACAAGTACAGAATAAAGAAAGCTTAGTATTACTCCCCACTTGACAATGCTTTCCATGTAATTTAACACAGTAAATAAGCCCAATTAGTTTTTCACACCCCTTTGTATGGAGAGAGTAAATCTTTTGAGATGTTCCAGGAGCCCTCTGCAAAATATCAGGTAGTTCAAGTCAGAAAGACTTCATTTAGACCAGTAGTCCAAGAAAACTTTGTCCTTTTAACAGAGAAAACCAAATTCTAATTTTGTACCAGCTTATTTTTGATCTTAAAAAACTCCTTTTTTATTCAAATCAATTCATTTTAATCTTAGCTAACTTGACCACACATAAAATTCCTTTCTCAGGATTTCCTTTTTTACAAACCTTCTACATCTTTTTTACATTCAGATTTTGTCCTGTGTCTTTCCTCTTTTCCATTCTGAAATAAACAGCCTCACTTTAGGACAAAATGTCTTTTCCCTCAACAAAAATGCCTCTCTGTTCCTCATACCTTCTTTTACCAAAAACACATCCTGCTTTCGTTGTGTACAGAGATGTTTCTCTTATCATTTACAGTAGCTTTGATTATGTATTATTTAGAATTTTTAATCCTTAGAAACTTTATAGTGAAAACTAAGACATAAGCAGTTGTGAACTGCCTGTTACACCAACATTCATTACCATGCAAATGTATGAATATATTTAATAATTTTTAGAAGCATATGCTTTTGTTTAGACTACCCAGGGAAACTTCCTGAGACATTAGACAAAGTCAGCCATCATCCTGTTATTTTTCCTATTGATGATATAATATAGATATCATATGTTCATATATTATCACATAGATAATATCAGGTTATTTGACTTGTAAACCTATGTAGAATAAATGTTCTATGTCTGCATCATATTTAATGCTGACAACACTGAAGACGTCTATTTTAATTGAACCAACAAACTTAAATTAACTTTTAATACTGAATATTTTCCCAGAACATGTGAACCTGAAAGGCATTTGGGTTAGTTTCTATTATATTTCTGAGAATTTTAGGAATACTACATATAAATGCTTGTTTGTTTTTAAGCCAATTAAATAGAGCCCTTTTGCATATGAATTTTGGCAGTACCATTCAGAGGAAGAATATGCCACACATCTGCAACACACATACGTATAGGCACCCATAAACATACAGACATATGCAAACAGAGCCCTTATAGCTTTCATTTTAAAATTTTAGCAATAAGATGGGTATGATAATGCAAAACTCACTAATTTATAAAAGAGAATTTGGATCCAAATCATGTTTCTGGCAGATGAAATAAGGTTATCTGCTTAGATGCTTAAAGCTTTTTCTATCAATATTTGTGGGGAAGACACTTAAGATTTGTAGTTGTCCTTAAAAGTAAATGTATGGAAGCTGTGGACCAAATTTGGGACAAGGGAGCTTCTACAGCAATTTGTATTTGTAAATAGCCTCCCCCGCTTTTTTCTTAAGTCCTAGGAATTGGGGATGGTCTAGATGAGAGTTCCTGGAGACAACCAGGTAGAGCATTTACCTCTCAAAGGCTCAGGGAAAGAGTGCAAGTTCCTCTAAGAAGTACTTTTGGGGGTGCCTGGGTGGCTCAGTCAGTTAAGTGTCTGCCTTTGGCTCAGGTCGTGATTCTGGGGTCTTGGGATCAAGCCCTGCATCAGGCTTCCCGCTCGGTGGGGAGCCTGCTTCTCCCTCTCCCTCTGCCATTCCCCCTGCTTGTGCTCTTTCGTTCTCTTGTCAAATAAATAAATAAAATCTTTAAAAAATAAAAAATTAAAAAGATTTAAAAAAAGAAGTACTTTTGTTCCCTAATGTCAGAATTTTCACAGTCCTTACAAGACTTTTGAGAAAACTAGGGGAGGTTTTGGGGTTGGTAAAAAGGATAGGTGGGCTTTGAATTGTTTCTAGAGCTGCATTTCTGGTTTTGTAAAGATTTGTAAGGTAAGGACAGTTGCTTTTAATTTCTCAAGGAATTGGGCTGTAACTTAAGTGATAACATAGGCCGATCTACCCATTTAAACCACATTATCTTTAATTTGCTTTTTTTTATATCAAGGAGAAGATTTCTAATTAAAATCAAAAGTTTGCTGTGTTCTAGATTTAGAACCATTTGTCTTTGGAATGTTTAGCAAATCCTTCTGCAAAGGCTTCAGAAGTTTTTTTCTTTCCCTCTGGATACATAGTTTTATTTTAGTTTAGGGGAGAAGGCCTAAAAAAAAAAATTACCTCTCAGGCTCTGAGTATCAGCTTCCAATTTGGCCAACTTCTGACCACAGTGTTATTTTTAAAAAGTCCTTTCAGGGGCACCTGGCTGGCTCAGTTGGTAGAGTGTGTGACCTTTGATCTCAGGGTTGTGCGTTCAAGCCCCATGTTGGGTGTAGAGATTACATGGAAAAAAAAAAAAGTCTTTTCAAATATTTTGTCAAGTTGGAGCTGGGACAAACAGTAAATATTCCTGGCAGTATTGAACAATCCTTTGGACTCAAGAGGCCTCCCCAGAGAGGATGCAAAAGATATTTCCTTTTCTTTCCTCTCTCTACTGGGTACTAGAGACAGATATCAGGAAGAGCTGACTCTAGTAAGAATTCTCAGCTTAGCTGGCTTCTGCCAGTCTTTAAGGATCCCATCTGTAGACTCTGAGTGGGGTTTAAAGTAGAGAGTGTAGCTCCTGTGTCTACCAGAATTTGGTAAGGATTTTCATTAGTTTTAATTTCAGTTTCCCCTTAGCTGTTTAAGGGAATAATGTAGCACTTTACCAGAAAATCCCTCAGAGTCTCATAATTGGGGGCCTTCTTTCGGAGGCAGATATGTGAAGGACATGCACAAAACCTTTGAGAAAACCTTTTTTCCAGTGTCCCAGTTGATTGCCAATGAGACATTGATTTCCAAGCCGGTTTTTTGATAATGCACCCCTGGGACGAGGCAATGCAGAAGACCTAGGTGTTTTATTTATTTATTTATTTATTTATTTAGTTAGTTAGTTAGTTTTGAGAGAGAGAGAGAGAGAGAGGATGGGAGGAGCGTGAGTATGAGTGGGGGGGGTGTGGAGGTACAGAGGCAGAAGGAGAGGGAGAGAGAATCCTAAGCAGGGTGTACATTCAGCACGGAGCCTGGTGCGGAGCTCAACCCCACAACCCTGAGATCACTACTCGAGCCAAAATCAAGAGTCAGACACTCAACCAACTGAGCCACCCAGGTACCCCTAGGTGTTGCTCTAGATACATTTTGTGTCTGATTTTTCATTAGCCTCTTTGCAATGAAACTTTCAATGAAGCTATTTTGAAATCTTGAGACCTTTTGAAAGCTTCTATACATCTATTAAAATAGGTATCCCGTTCTATTTGATTTGGGAACGCTTGCGTTTAAGTGTACTTCTAAAATAAAGTATCTTGTTTAATTGGAATGTTCCCCATGTTGGTCATTGTAATTCTAGGTTGTCCTTAGTAAGATTTTGTCATTTTTGTAGGTATTTATACCTTCCCAAACTGTAGTTCTTAGTCATTAAATAAGCAGGTTGCTGGAAGGTAGTGCACTCAACTCTTTGGAATTTAAGGACTTTTTTTCTTTCTTTCTTTCTTTTTTTTTTTTTAGCTAAGTCTTTGATTCCCTTGGAGCCAACCTAATACCTAAGGGGAATGTGCTGGTGGTTTAGTGATTATAATGTGTTGTATGGGATACCACACTGTGTGGAAATTTTCTTGAGGTTACAGGTGCCCTAGTGTCAATCTAACCCAACTTGTAACCAATTTATTCTTAAGTTAGGTGACCAATTTAAAACACAGGAGTCTCAAGAGTTAGGTAGCATGCGTTCTAACAGCTTTTACATGCTCAGTTGTACCCACTAGTTTTGTGGATTTTGGCTTCTGAGATTAACAATAGCCTTCACCTACACAAATCACAGTGGACCCAGTCTGACCCTGGTCGGTAACCACCAGCAGTGCTCACATGGAACTGGGGACTGGGGAAAGGACTAAAGCAACAGACGCCAAAGAATGGGGACTGCAGGCTGGGATTCTAAACAGATGGAGAACTGTGAACTGGACTGCTAGCAGTTCCCGAGGTGGAATCTGGGGACTGAACCAAGGGCTAGGGATTCCAATCAAATGGGGAACTGTGGAAAGCCAGTTAGGTGGGGAGCCATCTTATTGCCAGTTAGTGCAAAGAGCCGAGCTCAGAACCAAGAGGAACTTACCAATGGCCCTTGGACAGCAAAAAGGAGAACTTGAAGGGTTCGAGGGTACCATGCCTGTGTTTCTAGTTGCTGAAGTTATCAGAAGTTTCCTTCGGATCCCACGGTTGTCACCAAATGTATTGGAAAAACAGAAGCCAGCTGAGTAAATTCTAAAGATCTTGTTGGCTTTGTTCAACTATTCATGAATTGGACAGCATCCTGTCTAGCAAACAGAAAGGAGTTCCAAAGAGCCGTACAAAATGGAAGACTTATAGACAGAAGGGGGAGGGACATGGTAGTCACTAGCAAAGAGGTGGATTGTTTCAGGTAAGGTCACCTTCCTTTGGGGGTAGCAGGGATCTATCAGGCAGATTACCTCGCTAGTGCTGACCAGGTAGTTCTAGACTGACAGGCTGAAAATGCAGTGAGGTGAGGTGTTTTTTTTTAAATATTTTATTTTTTTTTGAGAGAGAAAACATGAGCAGGGGGAGGGGCAGAGGGAGAAGCAGACTCTGTGCTGAGCCAGGAGCCTGATGCAGGGCTCTATCCCAGGACCCCGGGATCATGACCTGAGTCGAAGGCGGACGCTTAACTGACTGAGCCCCCAAGCACCCAGTTAGGTTAGGTATTAAGTCCCTGTTGGTGATGTGGCCTTAGCACAGGGGCACCATTTTGGACCTGTTTCTTTTTTAACATAGTCAATTTTTATTGAGTGAACAAACATCCTGTGCTACTTCTTAGTCACTGGTGACTTAAATCAGTTGGCGACTGTCTTTCCTTTCTCATCTCTTTGTCAGTTTTTGGTCCATTTATCTTTCCATTCCTTTTCCATGGAACGTATCCTAAACAAGATTTTTTTTTTTTTAAAAATTTGATTTATTTGAGAGAGAGAGCATGAGCAAGGGGGAGAGGCAGAGGGAGAGGGAGAGGCAGACTCCTCACCAAGCAGGGAGCCCAACGTGGGGCTCGATCCCAGGACCCTAGGATCATGACCCGAGCCGAAGGCAGACGCTTAACTGACTGAACCACCCAGGCGCCCCAAACAAGAATGTTCTTAAGGGAGTTTAATAATCCCTTTAAATTTGGGGTGTGGTAAATAGGAATTCATCGATACAACTCTTACAAAACTGCTTTTCTGCATGGAAATCTCGCGGTCCTGGCTGGTCCCTGATTTGTGGTTGTAATCTGAAAAAAATATGTAAGAGCTGTGATTTGAAATTCTGGTTCATCAGTAAGAACTCCAGAGCGTAGCATTCTTCAGTTAGATATTTATGTCTTCTCATGAACTAAGGGAAAGTTGGGGTAACTACCTGGTTGCCGTTCCCGACAGGGATAACAGAGAAGACTGTTGTTCTCCTGTGGCAAGCCCTTAACCTGACCCTCTCTACAGTCTTTTCTAGGAAATGTCAACTGTGTAGCTTAAAAGTTCACAAAGAGTCAGTACTTCTTACAACTCTTTTCTAGAATTAGAATGTGAGAAATTAACTTTTAGGCTTTACGCTCTGTGGTATGATTTTCAGTTTTTACACACATGTATTATCACTATCACTAAGGGTTTAGATTTTTTTTTTTAAATATTTATCTGACAGAGAGCATAAGCAGGCGGAGAAGCAGGCTTCCCGCTGAGCAGAGAGCCTGACGTGGGACTCGATCCCATGACCTAAGCCGAAGGCAGACGCCCAACTGATTGAGCCACCCAGGTGCCCCAAGGGTTTAGATTTTTAATAACCTTTCAGATGCAAAAGTATTTTTCTTAATCTCAAATTCTCATTTTCCATCCAATTAGATTAAGTTCTCTCATCTCGAGACAAGTTTGACTCATTCTGTGACGCTGCTTCTCAGGTTCTATTTTGTAAAATGCAACACAGTCAGGCTGTGCCTTTTACAGACTGATTCAGTAAGGGGAGCTGTTTCAGAGTTGTTGCCTATCGAAATTTTTACTATCTTATTCAGTCCAACAAACTACATATAACAATATTTGAAGAATTCTTTATTTCCAGACGTAATATTAAGTTGACAGAGGTATTTGAGAACAAATGTCCTGAGATGAGGGTTAAAGTTTGTTATGCACAGTTGCTTACATGTAAATAGCTATTAATAGTAATCAGGGGATTAGTTACCAGCTTGTATCCCTCCTCACTAAAGATCAAATGTAAGTATTTTACTCCAAGCTATGCAATAAGCATCCTTATCTATATGTTACGGAGCTTTGACTTTATGAGCTAGATTACTAGAGGTGGAGATAATGGGTCAAACAATATGTACATTTAAGACTCAATAGATATTGTGGTATTTCCCGAAAAGGCACAGCATATGTACTCCTTTAGCCATGTAGGGAAATGCCTTTTATTTCTCATCTGAAATTCTTGCCGATTGAAGAGGAGGAAGAAGGCATTTCATTTTGCTTTATTTTTATTAATTTTTAAAATATTTTTTAAAAGATTTTATTTATTCATTTGAAACAGATACAGAGAGAGAGAGAGCATGAACAGAGGGAGAGGCAGAGGGAGAAGCAGACTCCCCGCTGAGCTGGGATTCCCAGGACCTGACATCATGACCTGAGCCCAAGGCAGACGCTTAATCATCTGAGCCACCCAGCCACTCTTCATTTCACTTTAATTTGCAGTTTGTGGATTACTCATGAGCTCAGGCAACTTTGTGCAGAATTGTTCACTTTTAGAGTAAATTGCTCCCTTTTCTCCTGAGCTGCTTTCTTACTGATTTGTAAGAACTTTTTGTCCATTAGGTATATTTGCTGTCATGTATGTTGCAGTTGTTTTTTTCTAGCCTTTTTGTCTCTTGACTTTGTGTATAGCCTCATGTTGCCATAAACTTTTTTTTTTTTTAAAGATTTTATTTACTTATTTGGCACAGAGAGAGAGCAAGCACAAGCAGGGGGAGCGGCAGAGGGAGAGGGAGAAGCAGACTCCCCACTGAGCAAGGAGCCCGATTCAGGGCTCGATCCCAGGATCCTGGGATCATGACCTGAGCTGAAGGCAGACACTTAACTGACCAAGCCACCCAGGTGCCGCAGTCTATTGAGTTTCTAAGCATAAAGTCATATCAAATACAGATAATTTTATCACCTTCCAGTATTTACCCCATTTTTTTCTTTTGTAGTACAATGAGCTAGGACTTCTGTTAAAGTTATTAAACCTCTTTTATGGGTGCAGATCACATCGGGCTTGGAGCCCTGCTGCAGCGGGAGCCCTGGTACTCTGTGCCATGGCCCTCCCATATGACATGCTCACATCTCTGCACAGCCAGGGTCGCGCAGGCTCTTTCCTTCCTTCCCAGCTGGATTCTGAGCTCTTGGGCATCATGTCTCTTCTTTTATGTCCTTCCCAGAGCCCAGCAGAGAACTGAGCACATAATAAACACATGTTGAACTGTCAGATTCGTGGAATGTGCTCCTTGTCTCTTCTTCAGGGCTCTCCGCTTCTTTCTTGAAGCTGGCCTCGGACATCAGTAGACGTTAGATCAGATGACCAGAGTGCTGTCTGCCCAGAAGGTCCTTCTCCTTTACCCACCCTGTGGAGTTTAGACTTTTGAGCCTCTACACCAGAGACGTTCCCCTTCTCAAACTTCATCAGCGTCACCTGAGATCTTGTTAAAACACAGATTGTGGGGTCACCCCTACATTTCTGAGTTAGTAGGTCTGGGGTGGGACTGCAGAATTTTGCGTTTCTTACAAGTTCAGACGCTGCTGGTCTGGTAGTGCAGTTTGGAAACCACGGCTCTAGACTAATTGGTGACTTTGTGCGAAAAAGCCAGATTCCTGTGGTGCTCCAAATTCTGCTCAAGTAACCAGGTCCCCTTTCACGTCACCCCAGGAGCTTCTGCCCCAGGCCTTGTCCCTCCCTCTGAGTCTGCGCTGAAAGTCAGAGTGTGTGTCAGGGGCACACAATATTCATCTTTCACAGGATAGGCGATTTTGAAGTGAAACACATTTTGTAGGTTTAATGAAAATTGACCCCCTTTCCACCCTCTCAGCCTCTGCACTTAGATACCTTCACGAAAACAGAATCATCCATCGGGATCTAAAGCCAGAAAACATCGTCCTGCAGCAAGGAGAGCAAAGAGTGAGTCACCTTCCTGGAAAGTTCTGGGGACTACCTCAGGGGAGCTGCTCTAGCAGAGAAAGAACACCCTTTGTATCTTTATGTTTGTGTTTCCTTGACTTTGTATTTGCTTTGATTCTCTGGGAACACTTTTTGATTTCAGCAAACAGAATTCAGCAAAAAACTTGCTTGCAGATGGAGGCAAATTTGAATGGATCACATTGTTGCCCAAGTTACAGGAATCTGATAAGGAAAATAATGTTTCTCTTCCCACCTCCGCCCCAGCCTTTGGGACCAGCCCCTCTGAGAAATAGATTTTTTGTTTTCTGTGTGTTCGAGAGCGCAGCTTTTGATGCTAACCTGGAAACCAGCTCTGAGCTGGTTCTGGATGTGATGCAGAGGAGGCATTTGGAGCTGACACCTGCCCATAGAGCCAGGCCCAGCCTGCAGTCTCTCCAGAGCTCTTTGGGACCCTCCTCAGGGCCCCTCCTGCTTGGGTGTGGCGGTTACCTCCCCATGGGGCTTGGCGCTATACCCTTTCATAGCCTTGTTTGTTTAGCTGGGGGTGACAAGCAGGGGCTCAGCTGAGTGGAATATAGTAACCCAACCTGTGGGCCACTCAGTCTTTTCTGGTGGAGCTTCCATCAGCATTCTGGGCCTGACCCCGACTGTCCTAGCGCTCACCTTGGTTCCAGTTCACACTCCTTCTTGCCAGTAGTTCTAAGATTTGAGAACTACGGGTATTCACTGAGGAGGTCTTTCACCTCATCAAGTCCAGATTTAGCAATCTTGAGGGCTGGTGCAGAGTCCATTCATTTTGACCTTCCTCTGGTGAGTAGTTGCAGAGCAAAGGAGAACATGTGCCTTTTTTCAGCATTTTTACCCTGTATTTTTTCTCTTGCCCTCTTTCTGCCATGTTGAAGGCAGTCTCCTGTGTGGTTCTTAGGAATTCAGGATCTAACACCACCTGGGAATTCAGAATATCCTCTGCTCTGGTCAGCAATCTGTTCTTATAGGAGGACAGTGTATTCTCATAATCCTTCAATTTTTCCTTTTTTTTCAGTTAATACACAAAATTATTGACCTAGGATATGCCAAGGAACTGGATCAGGGCAGTCTTTGTACTTCCTTTGTGGGGACCCTGCAATACCTGGTAAGCAATGGGGTTTACATGTTTGCTTATCAGCTGCTCTCTGACGGCTCTACGTGGGTGGCTCCTCTCTGTCCTTGCCTTCTAGCATCTAAGTCTTGCCAGCTCTTTAGAGGTTTCCCAGAAGTATAGGAATTACTGTATGACAGAGACATACTCTGTTCAAGTCAGCACTTTTTGCCAGTGGAGGCCCAATGGAAAGATAGTCATCTTCTCTGATGTCAAAAGGGCTTTGCTAGTGTGTGCTCTCGCGCACACATCCCGTAACATCTTGGGCTTCAGTATTTTATCTGAAAATGAAGAGTTTAAACTAGATTCATGCTGGTCTGTAGAAGCCACAGTTTCCATGACATGTCTTGGGCCACCAAGAAGGAGCTGAACTCTGAGCCCCCACCCCTTCTTTACATTATTTGGTCTGAATATTGGGGTTCTATTTGAGTCATTCATTCAGGAAATACTGAGTATAGTCTATGTTTGCCAGGCACTGTGCTGGGAACTGGCGATGGATTGGTAAAGAAGACAAGCATTTCCCTGGTCTTAGGAGTTTGGAGTTTAGTGAGAAAGCAGGCATTGACCCCACACTTACACAGATAACTAAGAAATTAAAATTGTGACAAGTGCTACAAAGGGAAAGTGCAGGGTGTTATAAGAATATGTATTAGGAGGACCTCACCTAGTCTGGGACCTGAAGGATGAGTAGATGCAAGGGGCTGGAGGTCGGGGAAAGGAGAGGAAATTGAAGCAAAGGATGTGAGAACCAGAAGGACATTGAAGGGTTTTAATTTGGAGAGGAATTGGGTTTACCCTTTGAAAAGATCACTCTTGATGCAGTGTGGAGAACGAATTATACTGAACAAGAGTAAATAGCGGGCGAGTAGTAAGGAGGCTGTTGTGATGAGCAGCTGAGAGCTGCTGGTAGCAGTGAGGTTGTAGAAGGTAAGTCAAGAAATGCCTAGCAAGAGACTCAGTAAGACTTGGTAATAGATTGCTTGTTGATGGTAACAACCAGTAAAATTTTGGTTGAATCAAAGGGTCGGCAGTTTAATAAACAAGAAAAAGTTGAAAGCCACTGGGCTAAATGAGCTTAAATATTTTATCTAGTTCTTAGATAAAAAAGAGAAAAATTCTTTGAAGTCTCTCTGAGTGCGTTTCTGCTTCCTGCTTATCTCACCAACTAAAGTAATGGGCTCCATTGCTTTATGACCTGCTCTGTGGAATAGAGGTTTCAGAGTGGTGACCCATGGGGGGTTGTGATTCGGGCCCTGTGTCCATATCACGTAATTATGTAGGTCCTGCTGAGCATCCTCTGAGATCCTCATGGGCTCAGCAGCAGTTAAGCAGGGGGACCCCATGCTCTGACCAGGATGCTTAGTCAAATCCTTCACCTTCAAGAACTAAAACTTCTGTCCATAACCAGATACAGAGATTGATCTGCCCATCCCCCAATTTTTCCTCATGATTTGCACTCCCTGGCCCTTCCATAAGTGTCACACTTCTAACCAGACCATGCACGGTCCTGTTTCCCTGCCTTTGCTTTTGATGGTCCTTTCTAGAATGTCTCTTCACAGACACTCGTGAGGTGCCGCCTTCTGAGCCAGGTTCCATTCCCACCTGTGCTTCAAAGCTTTGCTTGGTCACTCCAGCTCTCTCTGGGCAGCAGTCATGCATCTGGCTTTTTTCCTGCCTGATTGTAAATATCCCATCCCATTGTACCACCACACGTCCTGAGTCACATCAGTTTAGGAGATGTGGTCCGCATTTAATGTGTGTGTTATGCATTTGGTGTGTCTAGCCTGGTATCATTTTCCTTTGTTGTATGTAACTTATCTTCCCACCTGGACACGGCACCCAAGAAAAGGGTAATGATGTGCTCTGGTCTACCTAAAAATACCCCTAGGGGCCCTTGTATCAGCATCAGGCATGCATGAGGTACAGAAAAATTCTAGATACCACCAGCTACACGTGTGGTCCACCTCCTCCTCCTTGAGTGTGGACATGCCAGTGTCCTCTGGATGGAGTCAGGGGAATGGGGGGACATGATGAGAAGGGCCTGTTGCCCCCTCCTGAGGAGGCTCCTCAGCAGCAGGAGCAGCTCAGGTGCTTCCCCACCACATGTTCTTCTACAGGCCCCAGAACTTCTGGAGCAGCAGAAGTACACGGTGACCGTGGACTACTGGAGCTTTGGCACCTTGGCTTTTGAGTGCATCACAGGGTTCCGACCTTTTCTCCCTAACTGGCAGCCCGTACAGTGGTGAGTGAGGGACTGGGGCCTGCGGGTGGGGCCAGGAGCACCCCCTGAAGGGGCGAGTGTGTCTCTCTGTCTTTGTCATGTCTTTCACCTGTTCCCATCTCACTGGGTGCTCCCAGCCTAAGACCTCTGTCATCTGTCTCCCATAGAGGATGTCCCTTTAGGATCCAGCATGTGGGCACTCCAGGCTCAGAAGTCCTAGAAAAGGAGAGCAGTTGTTAAGTGTTAACGTCTTTAAATATAACACCCTATGAACATTTGCCGTGTGTGCAGTGGCAACATGGCCGTGTTTACAGACCATTGCATACGTTGTGCACTTCCACTGAGGATGCTGTGTACTAGTAAACAAAGGACATGTACATATGACAAGTGAGAAGTATTTACATGGAAATGTATTATTGACATATTTTACTATACCTCAATAGAAATTTTTGTTTCAAAAGCATAAGAAAGTGGCTTAAAATATGACCCAGTATGTACACAAATGTTACCAAAAAAAAGATTACTTAATAAAAACTGAAGGATATAATTAAGGTTTTAAAAAATTATATCTTTACCTTTTTTTATTACAAAAATATGTATTCATTGTATATGTGAAGGTTAGTCATTACCAAAATGCATAGTTCAAAAACATTGCCCTAAATCAGGTTTCATTTGGAAATAAATTTTGTTTTTATTCCCAGCTTTTGTCCTTTTGGAGCAGTAATAAGTTCACATGGTTCAAACTTCCAAAAGTAATAAAAGAGTATGCACTGTAAGTCCTCTCTGACCAGCCTCCCAGCCACCTGGCTTCCTTCCCCACAGGCACCTGATACCACTGGTTTTGGGTGTGCTTCCAGGGATGTTTCAGATGGGTATAAGCAAATTGGCCTATTTTTGTCTCTTGGTTCATTTATGTGTTTCACCCCATTTTTACATCAATGATAGCATAATATGAACTGCCCCGCAAGTGCTCTCAAAGCATTTCTATGCCGTGAAAATTTCCTTCACACAATCCAGAAACAACCACTACAAACGTTTTTGTGTGTCTCCAGGCTCTTCAGTATATGTGTTATACTGTAAAAAAACCCACAAATAAATTACTACAAATACCCTCATATAACCTCTTTTTCAGTCTTGCTATTGAAAAGGGCTTTATGTTTTTCCGTTATTTATAATGTCTGTTCAGTATTCAACTGAGTGGCTATACTGGAATTTTTTTTTTTTAATTTATCCCTTGTTACTGGAAGCATGAGTGTTTTATAATCTTTACTTCTTAAAAGAGCACCAAGAATAATGTCCTTGTATGGAAATCCTTGTATATCCATAATTATTTCTAGTCCCTAGAAATGGAATGAACTGATCAAAGATTATGCACATTTTAAAGGTTTTTGATGTGTATTAAAATGCTCAACAGTAAGGCTATATAAATAATGTTTCCACAGGAACATACAAAGCTACCTCTTTCACCACACCACTGCCAGCACTGGCTATTATCATTTTTCTAAATACCTTTCTGGAACTAATGAGAACATTAACTTTTTCAAAGGACAGGTATTTGCATCATGAATTATTTATTTATAAGATGTAACCTTGGAAATCCATTCCAGAAGAGTGGTTTTTGTGATGGCAGTCCAGTTTAGTCAATATGTATAAGCCCAACACTGGAAATGCAAAGATGATTGCAGCCAGGTCCCTGCTCTTCAGGAGTCTGGTGAAATGGCAAAGTATGCCCTCCTCTGGTGATTTATTTTAAAACAAGCAATACTTGTTGACCTACATAGGTTCTGGAACATTGAGGAATTAGCTCATTAATTTATAGTCACACCTGATACTCTAGCCATCATAAAAATAACTTTACCTGTACATCAGTAGTGTTTTTAACTAACCAAAGAATTACTACATTTCTGCAGTTCAGATGTTGAGTTTTTCCATTATTTTTAACAAGGTGAGTTAAAAATCCATTCGAACTGGAAGAACAAGTGCTATTTGAAAATATGTCTCTAATGTCTCAGCATCTTTATAGTAAGTCTGTTGTCTGCAGAATCAGCTTCTTAGAACTCCCCTCGCCAGTGCTGGAAGACCAGATGACACTTTCAGGTAGACTTCTTGGACCCCCAATTAGAAGCTGTTCAGTGGACTAGTTTGTGAGAAGTGTCTGTCTCATCTGCCTTGTAATGCCTCAGACAACTTTTTAAAAACTTCACGCTCTGAGTAATTGGTTATCTTTGAAGCATTGTTCACACTTAAGTTCTTTTCCTCATCACCAAAAAGCTTTGAAACTAGTTGGGTTTAAAATTTTTCTCCTTCAGGATGCCTGGGTGGCTCAGTTGTTAAGCGTCTGCCTTCAGCTCAGGTCATGATCCCGGGGTCCTGGGATCTAGCCCTGTATCGGGCTCCCTGCTCGGCGGGAAGCCTGCTTCTCCCTCTCCCACTCCCCCTGCTTGTGTTCCCTCTCTCGCTGTTGTCTGTCAAATAAATAAGTAAAATCTTTAAAATTTTTCCCCTTCAAATACTATTTCAGATGCATCAGTGCATCTGTGAGTTCTCTAAACTGGGAAATGTAAAAGTTCCTTCACCACTAGAGGTAACATCTAGCCATCTACATTTAGAGGAACATGAGTTGTGCATGCATGTGTTCATATTTCCCATCAATATGATATTCGTGCAGTGATCCTGGTTTGGAAGTTCTAATTTTATTCCCCCTCAAAACATGAGTTTTGTATGAGATAAAATGAAAAGTAGAGGAAATGATGAAGACACGCTAAGGGCGAGATCAGGAGTCGGCTGTCCTGGCTGTGGAGCTCTGGGCACAGGATGGTCGCTGCCTCCACTCCCGCAGGCAGTCCAGACTAGCCTCTGGCTCTGAAAGAAGCCATCCTAGCAGGATCCTGAGGCACTGACTGTCACCCAAAGATAAAATTGCAACCTGGGGGTATCCTGTACGGTTGTAAAGTGATCTGTTACAGATGTAAAGTGCGTCTTGCCCATTAAGTGACTTAGAGGCTGTAATTAAGGAGATGACATGTTTGCAGGCATTCCAAAGTCCGGCAGAAGAGTGAGATGGACATTGTCGTCAGTGAGGACTTGAATGGAGCCGTGAAGTTTTCAAGCTCTTTACCCTACCCCAATAATCTGAACAGGTAAGGCCCAGTGGCGCTTCTCTACGTAGTTCTCTTCCTCTTTTACAAATAAATGTTTGCGATGACATCGGATAGCTTTTAAAGAGGTTATCAGGATAGCATCCCGTGACTAAGGACTTGACATAACCATCTCCATCTTAAACTTAGAATGGATTCCCGCCCCTCACCCCATCTAGAAATCATCTCTTTCCTCAATTCACATAACAATTTATCTGTACCTCTTACCGCCCTTAGTAGCTTCTACCTCATATTACATTTGGTTTTGCATAGGGCTTATCTCCTCAACTGTAGGCCTTTTCAGGGTAGGGAATTATATTTTACTTCTCTTTGCACTCCTGTGTAGACTTATACTGTGTCTTAGTCAACAAATAAATCTTTGTAGTTTGAACAACATTACATTCTAGTCTTAGAGCCCAAATGTGGACACTTAAAATATTATTATCAGCATCGGGTAGTAGTACAAAAGAAAGCAGCAAGGCAGTCACACACAGCTGAGTAGCATGGATAATAATTACCATGGGTATTTAGAGAATGGGGAGAGAGGTATCGTGTGGACTAGAGCTGTGTGGAATGACTTTGGATGAGCTGGAACTTTCTGGAAGGATCTGGAACAATGTGCAGGACATGGATAGATGAAGAGGAAGGAAGTTTGAGGGGGAAGGAGTGAGGGGAGCAAAGGCATATTCCAGGGGGCAGTGAGTAGGGTGTTGGCTTCTGTGGAGGTGGAGAGCACCTGTGGCCAGGGAGGAGTGTAAACTTTGTTGTGGGACCACGAGTGGTTTTTTTTGGGGGGGGTGGATTAACAAATCTGGCAGGATGGCATCTAGCTTGTGTGTGGGGGGCTCACCAGGAGGTAGGACATGCCTGCAGCGTTCAAAGAGTTTTACAGATCATTCTCATGCAGCCAGGTGGAGATCAGTCTGTTGACTCATCTGTTAAGACATCTTGGCTTTCAGGGGGTGTCATAGCAGACCAGGCGAAGGAATAAGCACCTGAATCATTAGTTTGGCTGGAAATGTTCGCTTTCCCTCAGATTAACTCATTTTCAGTAATCACATATTGGCTGCCACGGATGTGTGTAGCAGTGAATGTACGTGAGGTCGCGTGGGAGGCCACCTGAGAACAGCGTTGGAGCTATCCCCTTCCACTCCATGCTCTTGTTCTCCTCAGCATCCTGGCACAGCGACTGGAGAAGTGGCTGCAGCTGATGCTGATGTGGCACCCACGACAAAGGGGCACCGATCCTGTGTACGGGCCCAACGGCTGCTTCAAGGCCCTGGATGACATCTTAAACCTGAAGGTGAGTGCGGAGCCAGGTCAGCCCCGAGGCAGCAGGTCAGGTCCCCAGTGGGCTGTGGTAGGGCTTGGGAGAAAGAAGAGCGCCTTAAAAAGCAGGTCATGGGCCATCTGAGCAGTGGGAAGGGAGGCCCCGTGAGAGTGCTTGCCCTGGGCCAACTGACATTGGTTGTGAGGTGGTAGCTGTGGACAAACAGGAGTATTAAAGACCAGAATGTATGAACCTTGGCACTGGGGCTCCCTTCCCTCCCGCTAGCCTAGCCACTCTCTTTGTGTGGCTGGGAAATGTTGGGAGCAGCAGACGATCCAGGCAAATAGGTGGGCCTCTCTGTAAAGATGGGTTTTTTCCAGTAACATCTGGGTTGTGTTGCAGCTGGTTCATATCTTGAACATGGTCACAGGCATCATTCACACCTATCCAGTGACAGAGGACGAGAGTCTGCAGAGCTTGCAGGCCAGAATCCAGCACGACACAGGAATCCCTGAGAAGGACCAGGAGCTGCTGCAGGAAGCTGGGCTGGCGCTGATCCCTGACAAGCCTGCCACTCAGTGTATTTCAGATGGCAAGGTGAGCCCCTGCTCCTCACCGAAGGAGTGAGGAACACTGAAGTGTTCCTCGGACTTCGCCTCCCAGCTGTTCAGATTTCAGCTCTACTTTGTCACACAGTGCAGACGCCTGCCTGTGTTTTCGGTTGGAACGTCAGATCCCCTGCATGGCCCCATGGGAGACACGAGTCCCTCCACGCTTAACTCGTTAACCTCCAGACCACTCAGAGTGCCTTTCCATTTCGTTTGTTGCCAAGCAATGCTTCATTCCTCCAAGTCAGCCAAAGCTTTGTCCGGTGTACCTCTCGTGTACAAAACTGTGCAGACAGCCAGAGCTATGCACACCACGGCCCCTGCCCCAAGGAACTGATAAAGCCAACTTAGGAGAAACAAGCACTGGATAGGAAGGGAGATGGCGAACGTCTACATTGCACAGTAAAGACAACAGAGAATAGATAGAAAGTAATGAGTTGTAAATAAGACATCCATTTGGATAATAAGTCTAAAAGAAACGGGAATGGGAAATCTAGGCTGGAGTCATGAAGAAAGGCTGCATGGGCGCTCAGTACTTGCCCGCTGAAGATGCCGTTGGTGAACAGCAGGAAACACTCAGAAATCCCTGTGTTATTACTTGGAAAAAGCAGGGGTGGGAGCCACAAGATCTCATCTTGTTCTTGTTCCTTTGCAGCTGATTGAGGGCCGCACGCTGGACATGGATCTCGTCTTTCTCTTTGACAACAGTAAAATTGCCTATGAGACTCAGATCTCCCCCCGGCCCCAACCTGAAAGTGTCAGCTGTATCCGTAAGAACAGCATTGTTTTCTTGAAAAAATAATCTTTTGTAATGCTTGCGACGGGGTAGGAGGAGGGAGAGACATGGACCAGGGGAGGGGGTCCACACCAAGGAGATGAGCTTACCTGGTCCCCAGGGCAGCCTTCTTTACTTGGAGCCTCTCCGTAGCTCAGCCAGAGAAGAGGAAAGGGAGTCTTCAATTTCAGTGTCATAGGTAGAACTTTAAACATAAGACAGAGAATACTGCCTGCAAGTCTCTGAACTTGATCAAATCAGATGGCCATTTTACTTATTTTTGAAGTTTTATTTATATTTTAATAATTAATACATGTACATGATACAAAAAAAAGCAAAAGGTACAAAAAGAATAAACAGTGAAAAATAAGCCATCCTCTCTTCCCAATTTCCCAGTCTCTTCCAGGGAAACTTGCTCCTGTCAGATTCTTGGGTATATCTTCCGGGAGTACTCTACTCATATATAAAGTTTATATATATATATATACACACACACACACACACATATATATATACACACACACACCCCCAACAAATGGTAGCATCAACATGTACTGTTCTGCACCTGTCTTTTTCACTTAATAATATATTTTAGAGATTTTTCCCCTGTTGGTGCATATAGAGCTCCCTAATTTTTTTTAATAAAACTTTTTTCTGAAGATTTATTCATTCATTTGAGAGAGAGTCTGTGGAGCAGGGGGAGGGGCAGAGGGAGAAGGAGAGAGAGAATCCCCAAGCAGACTCCCCACTGAGCTTGGAACCTGAAGGAGGGCTAGATCCCAGAACCCTGAGATCATGACCTGAGCCAAAATCCAGTTGGCTTCTCAGCCAATGGAGCCACCAGGTGCCCTGAGCTCCCTAATTTCTAATGCTTGTATAGTATTCCATTGTATGAGTCTTAATGGACATATTAATGCATCCCTCATTACTACCACACACACACACTTACTCACTCACTCACACTTAAGAATAGATCAAGAGCCCAAAGTCTTAGTTCCAGACTTACTGCTTATTTAAACATATTCTAATACTACTGGTTGAAGCTGAATTTTTGGAAAAGTTCACGTGACCTTAAATGTTATAAAGCTTTCTGTTGAAAGCATATGAGCCTGTATACATGTGATTGTCTATACATGGTTCACAAACTGTTTCTTCAAATCAATATTTATTGACTGGTACATGCTTGTGCTATCAGTGGAGTGCAAAAAAAAAATGTATGTGACAGTAACCAGGCTTATTACCCAGATAACTTATGTAATAGCATATTAGTTCTTTTTTTTTTTTTTAAAGATTTTATTTATTTATTTGAGAAAGAGAGCACAGAGGGAGAATGAGAGGGAGAAGCAGGCTTCCCGCTGAGCGGGGAGCCCAGTGCAGGACTCGATCCCAGGACCCTGGGATCATGACCTGAGCTGAAGGCAGACGCTTCACTGAGCCACCCAGGTGCCCTGCATAGTAGTATTCTATAACTAAAAAATGTGAGAATACCAATGATGTCACACGAGGCAGGACATGGTTAATGTGAGGGCAGTTATTTTCTGATGGTTGCATATGTCTCTGTTCCAGTTCAAGAGCCCAAGAGGAACCTGTCTTTCTTCCAGCTGAGGAAGGTGTGGGGCCAGGTCTGGCACAGCATCCAAACCCTGAGGGAGGACTGTAACCGGCTGCAGCAGGGACAGCGAGCTGCCATGTACTGTACCAGGCGGTCTGGGACTTCACTTACTTTAAATTGCTTGGTGGCTTTCGCCACAGGGAGGGGCCCAGAAAGCCACTGGTAGGAGAGACAAGAGGGAGACACTGGTTTGGATGGGCAGGAAGTGGTTGGCTGGGCAGGATTGACTTCATGAGGTTGAGTGAGGTCAGCACATGGAGCAGGAATATAAACTGAGGGCCGGGCTGGCTGAACTAGGGGCAGAATTTGGACTGTGGAAAAGCTCATGGCAATTTGGGTCAGCAAAACTCCCCTGACTGTCATGCTGGGGACTGCCTGACTCCCTCTCCGGGTTATTGGCCCTTGCTGTGGTTCTGTGCCTAATTCCAGTTTTGGTGCAGAACCTCATGCTTGCTGAGGGCTAGGAAATTGTCTTTATGATTAGAGGTGGCTGCTTTTGTTATAACAATAATAATTATAATAGGGACCTGCCTTGGCCTTTGAGGTGGTTTTGGTATTATATAGGAAATGGTATTTGGATCCCAGCGATGCCCGAAGGTTCTGTTTCTTGTGGTCCCTGCAGGATGAATCTGCTTCGGAATAATAGCTGCCTCTCCAAGATGAAGAATTCTATGGCTTCCATGTCTCAGCAGCTCAAAGCCAAATTGGACTTCTTTAAAACCAGCATCCAGATTGACCTGGAGAAGTACAGTGAGCAAACTGAGTTTGGGATCAGTGAGTGTACTCTCTGCAATCTGGAGAGACCATTCCTGTCTTTTTTCCCCTCTTCCTGAGGTTTCTTTTGCTTCTTATAATTGAGTTCTTTGTTTCTATTTTGGTTCTGTGGTGGTTTCATTTTGTTTTTCTTTTTTTCCCTACATTTTTTTTTTTCCAGCATCAGATAAGCTGCTGCTGGCCTGGAGGGAAATGGAACAGGCTGTGGAGCTCTGTGGGCGGGTAGGAGACTCATTTTATTTTTTTTTTTTTTAAGATTTCATTTATTTATTTGTCAGAGAGAGAGCACAAGCAGGGAGAGAAGCAGGCTCCCTGCTGAGCAGGAAGCCTGATGTGGGACTCGATCCCAGGACCCTGGGATCATGACCTGAGCTGAAGGCAGACACTTAACCAACTGAGCCACCTAGGTGTCCCAGGAGACTCATTTTAGATCCCTGTTCTTAGCGGGGTGGGGGGGGTGGGGGGGTGGGGAGGTGCTTCTTACTACCATTTCTCACTCTGTCCTCAAATACTGGATCGATTTGTATGTCTGAAATCAGGTTGTCCTTGTCATGCTGTCTGACCTTAACTAGGCCTTGCTAGGAAGAGGCCAGGGCAGTAGCTGGCAAAGGGGGGCCTCACGATGGCGGATGGAGGAGCCCCCCAGACCCGGTGCAGACTTGAGTAAGGAGCAAAATGTGAAGCATCCTTGTGGGCAGCCCAGACCTCTTCCTCTTAGAAAGGGCCTTGGATGAATGATCGACACTCCATCCCGCCAGGGTTTTGCCTAGTTTTGCTGAGACACTAAATCCACAGGAAAGAAAAAGTCTAAGCGTAAAGTAGTAGGATAGCATAAATCAAATATCACTGAAAAGAGTTAATTGTGAGGTAAGGGAAGTAAGTATAGCTTTAGTGAACCCCACACAAATTGAAGACTGAAGGCTCCACGGCCTTTTCTGGACTTTTTGCCATTTCCTATGTGAACTTGGGTAGGGACCTTCACCTCTGTGTCTTAACATCAGTTTCTGTGAATCAGTACTGACTTAAAGGTGGGTATTACATAGATAATGCCTCCCCTGGCCACAGAGACAGTCCCACCTTGCACTCACACACAAAAACTGTGAAACAGGAGCCTGGGCCTCCCCCCCCATGGGATGGACAAAGGGAAGAGAAAGGGATACGCGTTGGGCATCTTCTCTATGCCAGGCACCCTGCCGGGTACTTTACATGCTGTATCTTATCTAACCCCTAAAGTGGCCCCTTTAGAAGCCTGTTTCATCATGGAGGAAACTACAGCTCAGGGGTCAGGTGATTTGCCCACGGGTCACACAGCTAGACCCGGGCTCCAGACCCAGGCCATCTGACTCCAAAGTCTGTATCCCTTCTAGCCAATTTTTCGAGAGTCTTCAGTGCATTTGGAGGGTGTTCCCCCCCAAATCTCACGCCTCAGAAGGCTCTCATTACGTCAGTTGACATTAGCACAGCTTTTTCATTAGGAGAACGAAGTGAAGCACCTGGTGGAGCGGATGATGGCGCTGCAGACTGACATAGTGGACCTGCAGAGGAGCCCAATGGGGCGGAAGCAGGGGGGTACGCTGGACGACCTGTGAGTAGCAGCCGGGCAGCAGGCCAACCCGCAGACGCCCCAGACAAGCTTCTGCACGGGTGTTGCGATCATCCAAGGGTTCGAGTGTGGTTATTATGGCAGCTCTGTGAGACCATTCTGTAGAGCATGACCCCCTGGTGAAGCATCTTGGCATGTTCCAGGGGAGTTCCAGAGATGAGCAAAGGCAAATCACCATCGCTGTCAGCCTTCATTTCCATATCTATCGAGCGGCAAGCAGAACTGTCTGACCTCACAGAGTTGTGAAGGTCAATTCAGATGATTCAGATAGAGCATGAGTTCATAAACTTATAGGCTGTGATGGAAGCAGCCTTCGCCACAGTATCAGACCTCACTGTTCGTGCAGCCCGGCCTGATCCAGGCGTGGTTCGAAGAGCAGAAAGTACAACAGAGAAGGAGCCTGCCAGGTCTTGAGAGTTTGAACCCGGAAACTGTTCATTTGAGTCTTTATCAGGAATTTGGCCTTGGCTCTAGGAGGTGATAAGGTGTCCCGGCAACGCTGTCCTACCTGAAGGGAATCACACGAGCTCCCAGGGGGCAGGTGGGAGGGAAGCAGGCGAGCTGCATCAGACTCACAGGAGCTCTGGCTTGGGCTCAGCAGGGTCCTCTAATGCCTTTACTAGGGTTCTCAGGACCAGCAGCTCAAATATCAGAAATCTGATGATCTGGATTCTATATTTTCTTAAATTATTTAACCCTTTATTCTCTTTAGTTATCAAATGAAAGTCACCTCTGAAAATGTCAGCCAGTTTCACTGTGTGGAGGCCAGAAAGGGATAGGAGATTGCGTTGCCCCTGGACTTGAGTTTTCAAGGGCTTAGGCCCAGTGATGGTACTGGGGTGGTTATTGCAGAAGCCGTGTGGAGAGGAAATTCCGAGGACAGAGTAGAACTCGCTTCCTTGAGACTCTTTCATTAAACCTTAGAGATGGTTCAGGTTTGATGACGAGGGCCATCATTTCCTTGTTGTAGGCTTCACCTATAATGTCTCCAGGGGTAATACTTTTCCCCAATCAAGACAATGCCAGTCTTGCTTCTAAAAGTCAGTAATTGTACTGCCAGAAATTAGTTAACCAGTGTTTCAGATGTGCTTATTTGACCTCACATCTTGACAGAGCTTCTCCTTTGTATGTTTCAGAGAAGAGCAGGCAAGGGAGCTTTACAGGAGACTTCGGGAAAAACCCAGAGGTACGCTGGGCATTCTGTGTGCAGCGGGGGCCTTGTTTTGTCAGTGTGCAGTGTAGGTGCTCTCTGTCAGCTGCCTTGAGGAACTGTGTGGCTCCTTCCCTCTCTCCAGACCAGCGAACGGATGGCGACAGTCAGGAGATGGTCCGGCTGCTCCTCCAGGCCATTCAAGGCTTTGAGAAGAAAGTGCGAGTGATTTACATGCAGCTCAGGTATACGCCCGACTTCCCTCCCCGAGGGTGGAGTTCGGAGAAGCAGCGAGGCCACACGTGAGGTCATTTTCTCAGTCCCCTCTGACTTGCTTAGCCTGGAGAAAATTTATCCGCAGCTGCTGTTGGATTCGTAATTCCCAGGGATTATGTTCTCCTGCTTTTTCCAACCCCAATGCCACTGGAGCCTGTCACATTTACTCTTTACAGTAAAACTGTGGTTTGCAAGCAGAAGGCCCTGGAATTGTTGCCCAAGGTGGAAGAGGTGGTGAGTTTAATGAACGAAGATGAGAAGACTGTTGTCCGGCTTCAGGAGAAGCGGCAGAAGGAGCTCTGGAATCTCCTGAAGATCGCTTGTGTGAGTGAGCCCCACGGCCAGGCCCTCAGCCCTCAGCCCGCCAGTGTCTCGGGGCCTTTCCACCTCTGTGCTGCTGTCACCACCCTCCAGGGGAGACCACAGAGCCACGGACCAAGCACTCAGCTGCCGCCGCTCCGTTCCTATTGCCCTCCTCCGGGGCCGGGCATGGGCGGGAGGGGTGGAGTCAGGCCTGCGCTAGGTGTTCTTACTTCTGCCTGCATGCGTTTCCTGTGGCTACTGTAGTGAGGTACCACCACAGAGTTACTCCTTCACGGTTCTGGAGGCCGGATGTCTGAAACCAAGGTGTTGGCGGGGCTGGGCTCCCTCTGCAAGCTCTAGAGGAGAATCCCTCCTTGCTTCTTCCAGCTTCTGATGGCCCCAAGCATTCCTTGGCTTGTGGCTGTGTCACTCCAGTGTCTGCCTGTGTCTTCACAAGGCCTTCTCTGTGTCTGTCTCCTGGGTGTCTCGTATAAGTATCCTTGCCATTGGATTTGGGTCCCCTCTCAGTAGTCAGGGATGATCTCCTCTCAGGATCCTTACCTGCATCTGCGAAGACCCTTTTTCCACTAAGGTCACATTACCAGTTTCCTGGAGTTAGGACATGGGTGGATCTTTTGGGGGACCTTCATGAAGCCCACTACAGGGCATGTCTGCATGACCTGGTTGATCCTCATCTGAGTCTGTGCTGCTTAGTATCGTCACCCGCACTTTCTTGCCCACTGTCTTACTATAGATTTTATTTATTCATTTGAGAGGGAGAGAGAGTGTGCACAAGTGGGGGAGGGCGGCAGGCAGAGGGAGAAGCAGACGCCCCGCTGAGCAGGGAGCCTGACACAGGACTCAATCCCAGGACCTGGAGATCATGACCTGAGCCGAAGGCAGATGCTTAACCGACTGAGCCATGTAGGCGCCCCCTCCCCCCACCACTCTCTTACTGTAGCTGAGATTCCGCTGCATGTTGCTCACAGAGAAAACGGGACACAAAAAAGAGCCTAAGACAGAGAGGGAGAAGAGCCAGGTAAAGGCCATGGAAGCCAGAGCTGGAGAGAGAGAGAGCACACTGTGCAGGCTGCAGAGAGGTTTGCCTGGGATGAAGAGTGATTGAGTCACTGATAGTGTTAAAGAGCAAAGAGGAGAATGGGAAGATAGTTGCCTAAGGGGGAAGAGGATGCAAAGGTGTTGTTTTTAAGATCATGGACTGGAGCAGATTTGTAGGCCAAGCAGAAGGAGACAGTGCACTGGGAGATTCACAGAATCAGAGAGGCAAGAGACAGTTAAGTCTCTTAAGTCCTGAGAACAACGGCGTATCAGCATGATGAGCATGCATGGAAGGATCGGCCTTGGGAAGGGGTGGGTGACATTTCCTCCTGTAAGAAGGGAAGAAAAGAAAAAAGGAGAGTTGACAAGGAGAGAAGATTGAGGAAGGAGAGGGAAGTTGAGGTATTCCCAGGGATGGCCTGCTCCACCATCTGCATTCATGTGACATTTATTGAGCACTGACCATGTGCCCAGGAGCTTAGGAATGTGATGAAAACTGGAGGTAAAGGAGGAAAGAAGCATGGTGCCCGACCCAGGAGCTCATAATCTGGTGAGGGGCACACACAGGGAAGTGAATTTGAATTTGGGGGCAGGAAGTGTTAATCAGCAGCTTTAGTGCTATAAGCTGAGATGTAGCATGAATGCAAAGAGCTACACCTGCTTCCGTCTTGGAGGGAAGCACAGGGAATGTTCACAAGGAGGTGTTGCTTCAGCTGAATAATGAGTAGGAGTTAGGTGGATAGGCGGAGATGACCTTCAGGAGGGAAGACTTTGCTCTATCAGAGGCACAGGACTTTGGCCTGAAAGAGTAGGTGTGTTCTGGGTGCTACACATAGAGTGTTGTGGTGTGGGGGAAAGGGTGTCCTGTGGAATGAACGGGGAGGCAGGCGAGGGCCACGTTACACAGGCCACACTTTGTTTTGAAGGCGTTTTTGAAGAAAACACCACAGAATTTGTTTTTATCTTCCATGTTGCAGGAGGTTAAGCATGGGAATGGTTTGATCACATCTGGGTTTTGGAGAAATCCCTCATGGCAGCTGGAGAAGGGATTTGAGGCTTGGACAGACCTCGCCCCCGAGAAGGGCTGGAGTCTCAGAGCCCTTGCTGCACAGGATAGGACAGTGGGAGGGCTGCCCTCCTGCCACACTCACAGGCCCAGGCAGAGGGGAGGAGGCGGATGGCTGGGTCTCTCCATGGGTGACGAGCAGCAGGGCAAAAGTTGGGGGGGGGGGCTTGACTGACTGGTTAAAGCTGGATCTTGACGTTCAGCTGGAAGGAGGGATATGGAACCAGGGTGGGTCCCCCAGCTTGCGAGGCTGAGTGGGATTGAAGTCACACGGGCTGCGGCAAGCACAGGAGCCGGGTCCATGAGAAATGGCAAGGCCAACAGACCAGCGTTTGGCTGGGGCCGTGGAGAGGGGAGGGGCATGCAGTGCTGAGAAGGTTGACAGTGGGTCATGTCTGTGGGCGGCAGGCACCTGGAGCCCGAGCCACTGGTTTAACCTCTTGACTGAGGTGGAGTGGCTGTGGCAGCCAGCGGGCCGCTGGGGGTGGTCAGAACATCCTGGTTTTCTTCTCGGCCGTCCCACAGATGATGCAGTTCACAGAAGGCCACTTAAAAGCTTTTTGTGTGTCTCAGGTCTTCTGCTTGGAAAAGTGAAGCCATGTCTGTCTTAATTTCCTTGTTAGAGTTTGTTAAGCAAACTAGTGAATAAAGCCTATGAATACAGGAACTCAAATCTCCCCAATTTAGCATCTTTTATCAAAAAGTACACCTCTAGCATCTGCCTTCAGCTCAGGGTCCTGGCATCAAGCCCCACTTCTGGCTCCCTGCTCAGCGGGGAGCCTGCTTCTCCCTCTCCCTCTTCCTGCCGCTCTCCCCCTGCTTAGGCTGTCTCTCTCTCTCTCTCTCTCTCTCTGTCAAATAAATAAAATCTTAAAAAAAAAAGTACATCTGTAGACACAGAAAGATTTTCTAAGCCAAAATGCAAACTGTGGTCATGAGTAGGGATGTTGACTAATAATTCGTAGGAATAGCCAATGTCCTGGTCTTGTGATCAGTTGTTTCATGAGAAAATACCATGGTGTGAATGCAAAATTGGGATCGTCCCTTTGCTCCCAAATTCTATTGACTTTTTTTTGGTTTTGTCCTTTAGAGCAAAGTCCGTGGTCCCGTCAGCGGCAGCCCAGACAGCATGAATGCTTCTCGCCTCAGTCACTCGGGTCAGCTGTTGTCTCAGCCTTCTGCTGCCCCCCAACAGCTTACCCGAAGCCGTCAAGGAAAGGTGGGTCACTGTTCAGCACCAGGCGTGACAGCCATGGGCGCATCGGGAGGCCATGGGAATGGAGATGCATGTTTATCATTGAGAGATTATTTCATCTGTCTGGTGATTTCACGCATGTTTTTCTTTGTGTTGGTTCATATGCTCTGCACATACGGTATTTTACTCTCCAAGTCCCTTGTAACTTGCTAGCTAAGTACTTTTCTGGTCTGAGGGTTGGATTACGAATTGCTTGATGAGGACATCAAAAGTGCTAGTCCCGTCAGCCATCACCTGTTGTTGAAAACCAGATTCCCCACAGGGCATGCCCTGTTGGCCACGCCTCGGTCATCTTGCCTCGTCCCTCTCACCCCCCAACCACTCTGAGTTACCAAGCTACGGTTTTCCTCCTCCTGCCTGTTCTCACCCCCCACTCTTCCCTCGCTTTCCCCTCCTGTCATCTGGGCCACTGCCACCGCCAAGGTGGTGAGCAGAGCGTCTCTGCCTTTTCTGTAAGTCGTTTCACCTCCCTGCTTCCTGTCTAGTACCACCTCCAAGCCCTTTCTGGTCAAATGAGTCTTCACAGAATCCGAGTGGATCAAGTATTTTCTTGGCCAGTAACTAGTAGTGGCTTCCCACTACCCTAGAGGATCCACGCTGAGCCTTTTCAGACATTTGAGGCCACCTCGGAGCCACTCTCCAGGCTGATCCCCTATTCCTGTACAAACTCCTGGCCTTGCCCAGTGGTTCGGAAAGTCTGATCCAGACCAGCAACATCAGCAGCATCTGGGCACTTGTTAGAGATGCAGATGCTGAATCAGCTGCTCAGGGGTGGGCCCAGCAGGTAGCTTTTCAGACGCCTGGGCTGGTTGCTGGTGCACACTGAAGTTCCAGAACCTCTGGCCAGTGTCCTGCCCTGGGTGGTCCTCCCACCTGCAGGACACATCTGTTTCCCCCTCCTCCAGTGCCCTGATCACACACACACACAGAGCTCTCTCATCTTGGACCCCGGCGGGGTGGGGGGGAGGTTGCTTCTAGTTCAGCCCCATGCAGTTTCTTCAACACCTTCTGTGTGTCGGGCCTTAGGCACTGGTGATGGTTAAAATCATTCCCGTGACCCAGTCTTCAGACGTAGAAAATAGATTAATGATTGCCTAGGGCAGGTGGAGAGGGGATGGGAAAGGGCTAATAATGGGTACAAAGAAGGTTTCTTTTTAGATGATGAAAATGTTTTAAAACTAGATTGTAAAAATTGTGTAATTCTGTAAGTATACTAAAACTATCGAATTATATGGTTTAAGTGGGTGAACTTTAGGGTCTATAAATTATATCTCAATAAAGCTGTTTTAAAAATTCTGTTCCTGTGCTTGGGGAGTTCATAGCCTCTGCTGTTGTGGAACTTACTCATACGTGGCCTTAGATTCTTAACTCTCCCCAACCTGCGGTGAGCTTGAGGACGGTAACTGGGTCCTGTGCCTCTTCCGTTGCCCTCTGGAGCTGGTACTGAGCCTTCAGACTAGTTAGTAGCCACACGGAAGGGGCTGAGCAAACATGTGGTCTGTGTTCCTTCATCAGAGTGTCATGCTTTGCAAGGTGAGCAGAGTTCCAGGGCACTGTCTTCCTGGATTGGGCATAGTCCCTCCAGTGATATCCTAGAAGCTCTGGAAAAGTCATCCCGGGAGAGGTTGTCTGTCCATATCATGAGGCTGAGGTTGGACTGGGACAGCGGCTTGTTGTACTCTCCCCTCTCCCCCCACAGTGGTTCTTGAAAGGACAGGTGCATTTCTTATCCTAGAAAAGAGAGAGTGGATTAAATCAAATTAGCTTCTAGAACTTGCTTTTTCACAGATCTCAAGGAACTGTGGAAATGGTGAAATTTCTTGGTCTATATAATTTTTTTTTTCTGTTTCAAAAATTGGAAAACAGGTGATTTGTGAGATATCTTCAGATTTTGGCAATTTGGAGAGAATTAAATTCAACTATCTAGTTAAGTCAGAAAGCACTCATTTACTTCTAACTTTTCTATTAAAAAGAGAGGCTGGAGGGGGAGACGAACCATGAGAGACGATGGACTCTGAGAAACAAACTGAGGGTTTTAGAGGGGAGGGGGGAGGGGGGATGGGTTAGCCTGGTGATGGGTATGAAGGAGGGCGGCACGTTCTGTGTGGAGCACTGGGTGTTACGCAGAAACAGTGAATCATGGAACACTACATCAAAAACTAATGATGTAATGTATGGTGATTAACATGACATAAAAAAAGACATTAGGTAAAAACTAATGAGATCTGAATAAAGTAAGAACTTCAGTGAAGAAAAAAAGATCTTTTTCACAGTGTGAAACGGTAATGCTTATTTATGGCTGGGTGTGGGCTTCTGAAAAGTGCTTAACGAGATGAATGAGATTACTAGTCAGGACAAGGTGCTTTAAGACACTCAGCATCAAAGTAATTGTAATTTAATTTTTAAAATCTTGTCAAAGGCTCTGTAGCATATTTTCTAAACAATAGTATTATCTCTGAAAAATCACGTGGAGCATTTTCTAACACTGTGATCCTTTCCTTTAGTGAAGAACTGGTGGCTGAAGCACATACTCTCTGCACCCAGCTAGAAAATGCAATGCAAGACACCATCAAAGAGCGGGACCAGAGTCTGAGGGTAATGTGCTGTGTGAATCCCAGCTATACCACATCCGTCCTTTCCACGGCAAACCAGAAAAAGAAAACAGAAAGGCAATCCAGCATGTCCTCCGTCTCAGTATATGCTTATGCTTTTCTAGTACTTATTATTATTATTCATAGTAATGCTAACAATTATTGAATCGGTGCACATACTTTGTGTGCAGTACTTCATTTAATCCTCATAACACTTAATTTTTATAAGGAAGGTAACGTCATTCTGGGAAGGTCTTTCTGCCCCTGTGGTTTCCGCGGCACTTCAGCGTCGTGTGTATGGAGTGCTGTGCTAGACTCGGAGGATAGAACCAGACCCTGTCACAACCCCCTCTCAGGGGCTCAGGGCTTAGCGGTAGGTAGTACTCGTTATAGGGAAGCTAAGCTGACGGAAAGTGAGTCAAGATGCGGGTACATTTTAAGGCAAAGCTTACCTTGCTGAGAGGACCCTAAGTCATTCCTCAGATTTTAAAAGGCCCTTTCCTGCCAAGACAGTGACCTGCCAACCTCCCCCCAACTTCTCAGTTGTCAGAGGAATCAGACGGGATACTACTACTAATTGTACTTACTTCTTATTTATTCGAGTGTCCGTCTCTGGTTTGGGGCTTTCTCTGTTCTTCGTCGCTCTTCGTCCTCCTGCTGACAAGGGTGTATGTGGAGCATTTCACTGCCGAGTTGCATTTCTGCCAGAGGAAAAGGAAGTCTTATCAGGCCATTTCATCTGGTAGGGTTGGAAATGGGTAGCTGAGATTAGCTCTTGGTACCACCTACCCACAGCGAGCATAAATAAGTGCCGTGAACCACAGGTAATACTCAAACTTGCCGTCTAGTTTCCATAGTCACAGCGTCTGAGGGACTTCACGCTAGGCCAAAGGAAAGTTCCTGTACGGTTTTGAAAATGTAGCTTTAGCCCAAGAGTAGCCTTCAATAACAAGACTGCTATGAATGAGAGGATTTAAGTTTCCTTCTAAACTGTACTGGTCGCCTCCTGAGGAAGACAACTAACCTGAGGTGTATTGGTAGCCACTGTATTTTTAACGTGCCTGTTGACTTTCAGTCTCTAGACTGGAGCTGGTTACAGACGGAAGAAGAAGAGCAGAATAGCCTGGAACAGGCCTCTTGACTGTGTGGGTGGCCTTGACCAACTTGATGGGGCTGCCTGGCCTGAGGTCCTCCCACGGTGGCCCCTGCTATAATGATGTCCCAGAAGTCTCCGGCACCCAGACAAGGATCTCACTTCCCCATGAGTTGAGACATTCGCCATGGGCCAGGGGTGTGGCCCTCCGTGGGCACTACCAGCAACTTGTCTGCACACTGGAAGTCCTCCATCACAGGGGCTCAGCAAACACTGATGCCAGGCATGAGCTGCTTTCTCTGCTCTGAAAAAGTGCTCAAGGTACTTGCCCCCCAGACCATTGGACAAATGTCTAACGGGACTCTTTCAGGACAAAGTGTGAGGGACACTCGATGTCAGCCTGTCCCCTCCTGACCTTCCTGATCTCCAGAGGCCCCGATCCACCTGTCCTCACAGCTAGTGTCTCATCTGGATTTGGAACCAAACAGACTTTTAAATCATAGACTTGCCTGGCCCCATCCTTTCTCTTCCTCTTTTCATTTCACTGCTGCTAAAATTTCCCTTTTACCAACAACTTTGGTGGTTGTGCTCCCTCAGCAAGGTTGTAGGTGAACACTAGCTCTCCCCGCCACAGTCCTTTCAGCCACAGAGTGACTCGCGAGAGCTAGTGCAGACGAGCCGCTTCCTTCCTTCGGGTCCCAGAGACCACCTGGGAGTGAGTCATCGTGGGGAAGAAGGAAAGAAGAAAAGCGTACCTGTCAACCCCACGTCTGCCGACCGCCGTGCCTACAACTGTACTTGCTCAGACACAGCTGTGTGGGGCCAGTGATGGGACCGGGGAGCCCCTGCTTCTCATATCATCTAGCAGTATTATTAAATTGATTTATTTAAAAAATAGTTTCTATATTTTGTAACGTAACTCAAACATTTGTACTGGGTTCCACAATCTATTTTTACAATATTTATGGTTAGGACTTGGGAACTCGAAAACCAACTTAATGGAAAATGTCATGAAATTGAATAGCACGTGGATCAAATGGTGCCGTGTGGTCCTAGCACTGCTTCTTTGACATTTCACCAAACTTCTGTATATTAAAGCAGGAAAGTAAGACGAGTTCAGATGAGCACAAATAGGCGAGTTTGGTCAGAGAAGGAAGTTGGAATAGAAGAGTTTCACAAACTGGCTTCCATGGAAACAGTACAATGGGTTTCATGGTCAAGTAAGTTTAGGAAATGCTTCATGCTTTAATTGTCTCTTGGAGATTCACATTGTACACTGGCATATTAAAGTTTCTGAGAGCCCTGTGATAATAAACTGCCTTAACTGTGTAAATCTGTTTACCGAACAGACAATAGAGCCTTCCCCCCACCATGTGAGTGTAACATTTATTAACATCCCAAAGAGCTGGAGTTGGATACAGCATGATTTTGGAAATACTGGTGAGGAGCATAGTGGGAAATCAGACCACAAAGACAGGCTGGGATGGGGCCAGATTGGGGAGGGAATGAATGTTGGGCTAAGGGTTATGGGCTTATTTTATAGGCCCTCGGGGGTCACTGAAGAAGTTTGAACAAGAAAATGACATCACCAAAGCAATGGTTTAAAAAGACCAATGTAACTGGGATATGCTAATTGATTTTTTTAAAAAGTGAAAACTCGAGGTAGGACTTCTGCTTCCAAGAACATGAAGTAGATGTACTTTCCCCAACCCTCCCTTTAAGTATAACAAATCCTTCAGCATTTTTTATAAACAAATATAAGAAGTTGCTGAAAGGTAGAAGGCCAAAGACCAGCTGGAGACCTTGGACCTGAGCAGTGACGTGGTGGTGAGTGTCTGGGTTTTCCTTTTGCTTCATCTGCCCCAGCTGGGTGCTGGAGAAGCCAACCAACAGGCACAACTAAAGAGCCTGCTCCCTCTAGTGGTATTAGACTCCCAGGGCTGCGGTAACAAATTACCACCCACCGCACGGCCTAACACAGCACAAATCTGGTCTCTCACAGTTCTGGAGGCCAGAAGTCTGGAATCCGGGTGCTGACAGGAAGCGCTTCCTCCGAAGTCTGAAGGGGAGATTCTTTTCCTTGCTTCCTCTAGCTTCTGGGGAGTCCAGGTGATCCTCCCCTCGTGGCTGCATCTCTGCCTCCCTGGTCATATTGCCATTCCGTCTTCTGCCTGTCAAATCTCCCCTGTGTGCCTATTATTAGAACGTTGTGACTGAATTTAGGGCTGATCTGGCTAATCCAGGGTAAGCTCCTCTTCTCAGGACCCTTCATATAATCACGTTTTGCCATGTAAGGCAATATTCACAGATTCTGCAGTTTAAGATGTGGACATTTCTTCCAGCGGGGGCCACCATTTAACCCACTCCAGCATACTATCTAGCCCCTCAAAATTCATGCTCATCCCACACGTAAAATACATTCACCCCATCCCAACATCCCCAGAAGTCTCAACCCATTACAGAACCAGCTCCACTACCAAAGTCTAAATGTCGTCAGCTCAGAAGTCCTGAATTTAATCATCATCATCACATTCGGGGAGACTTGGCATGAACTATCTGGGTCGAAAGTCTTCCATCTGTAGACCTGTGAAACTAGAAAACAAGTTACCTGCTTCCAAGATACAATGGTGAGATATGCATATAATAGATATTCCTGTTCCAAAAGGAAGAGAATGAAAGGAATAAAGGAGTCACCAGTCCCAAGCAAGCTAGAAATCCAGCTAGGCAAATTCCATTAGGTTTCAAGTCTTGAGAATCATTCGCTGTCACTTGAGGCTCTGCCCGCTGGGCCCACGCCAGCTCCACAGGCCTCGAGTTTGGGCCCACAGTGACTCATCGGCCTCTGTTTCTGTGTGCCCTCTTCCAGTCTCTGCCTTTGTATCCAAATGTATGGCCTCAGAATCATTCCACTTTCCCTTGAAGGCGCGCATATGTTTACAGCTGAGGGGCTCCTACCAACCGTTCCCAGCCTGAAGAGTCGGAAGTCCAACAGACATCTCTTTTCATCCTCTCTCTGACCCTTTCAATCCAAGCTGGTTTTTGTGATATTCTCAAAAATGTTGCAGGTCTCCTGTGTATGTTCTGAGAGTCCACATACCATTAGACAAAAAGCCCAGATCTTTCTTGGGCAACCCCATCTCAATTCCTGGCTTCTGCTGACATGCTTGAGTGAGTCTGTGAGTCACACACGTAGTCCGGCTGCACCCTTGTCCTACTCTGCAGAGGATGCTTTCCCAACTGTGAATTTCTTAATTTTAGCATCTTTTGCAACCCGGATGGGCTGAAAACCTTGAAAATCATCAAGTGCTGGTTTTTTGTTTTTGTTTTTGTTTTACAGTCCTTCCTTCATGTCCTTCCTTTTGCATTTTACTGTGAGCAGCAGGGAGAAATCAGGCTGCACTTTCAACACTTTGCTTGGAAATCTGAGCAGCTAAACATCCAGGTTCATTGCCTACAAGTTTTGCTTTCCACATAATGGCAGGACATAGCTCAGCCAAGTAACATTCATATTTCTACCAGCATTCTGTCGATGATGATATATGTATTCTCTGAGATGATAGAAGCTTTATCTACCATGCTCCTCACTTTCTGAGCCCTCATCAATGTCTTTATTGTCCTTTTTTTTTTTTTACCCAAGAGAGCACATGCACATGAGCAGGGGTTGGGGGGCAGAGGGAGAGAATCTTAAGCAGACTCTGTGCTGAGCATGGAGCCCAACACGGGGCTCGATCTCATGACCCTGAGATCATGACCTGAGCTGAAATCAAGAGTTGGATGCTTAACTGACTGAGCCACCCAGGCTCCCCTAATGTCCATTTTTATACCACTAGTCTGCTTAAGGCAACCTAGGCTGTTTCTATCACACTCTCAGAACTCCTCTAGCCTCTATCCGTTATCTAACTCCAAAGCCACTTTCACATTTTTAGGGATTTTTTATAGCAGCATTTCACTTCTCAGTGCCAAACTGGAACAAATTACCACAAACAAGGTGGCTTAAAACAACACAAATGTATTCTCTCACAGTTCTAGAGGCCAGAAATCTGAAATCAAGATGCTGGCATGATTGCACTTCCTCCAGAGTTCCTAGAGGAGATATGTTCCTTTCCTTCCAGCTTCTGGGGGCTCCAGGTGATCCTTGGCTTATGGCTACATCTGTCCAGTTTCTGTATATGTGGTCATATTGCCTCCTCTCCTATTTGTCAGATCTCTCCTGTCTCTGTAAGGACACTTATTGTTGGATTTAGGGCCAATCCTTGTACTTTAGGATAACTCCTCTTCTCAAAATCTTTAATCACATATTTTGCCATATAAGATAATACAGGTTCTGGGAATTAGGACATGAACATACCTCTTGGAGGGCCACTGTTCTACCCATTACACTAGTCAAAGAGCCAGGACTGGGGCAGCTTAGCAACACAGAAAAATTTTAAACAATAACCACTCTATTCCAGAAACACCACAGAAAAAAAGTGTCTCACCCCTGCTAGAAAGACCAGGTAGGAAGCTTAAACTTCTAGGCACATCAGGCTATAATGAAGTGCCCCACTGGAGTGATGTCAGACAAGACCAGGTGAGGAACTGGGACTTGCAGTGATGCTAAGCAGTAACAAGGTCTCTCCCACAGGTGTTAAGTGGAGACCACATGGGGAACAGTAAGTTGATATTGGTGGAGACATAGGTGGGAGCTTCCAGGCCCACCTGTGCCAGGAGTAACAAGGAGCTCCTGCCCTCAGGTGTCAGTGGAGGCCTACTGGGGAGCCTGAACCCATACTACCACCCAACAGTAATGAAGAGCCCTTCCCACTCAGGTGTCAGCAGAAGCCAAGTAGAAAGCCTGGGCTTCCACTTGCCCTTGGTAGTAATGAGACAGCATTCTGCTTCCCCCCACTGGAATGATGTCAGAGGAGACCTGCTAAGACAGAAGAATTAAATAAAAGCCAGAGTCTCATGACCTAACATTCAGGTGTCCAGGTTTCAGTCTAAAATCATACCAAAAATTAGGAAACCTCAACTGAGGAAAAGATAAGACACTGAAGTGGCAAAAATTTAAAATTAAGAGGATTTTTAAAGCAACCACCACTAAGAAATGCTTCAAACTTGCTTGAAACAGATAAAAAAAATAGAAAGTCTCAGAGAAATAGAAAGAGAAAATGTGATGAAGAACGTGAAAATTTTAAAACTGAAAAATACAATAACTGAAGTAAAACTGTCAATGGATAAGGTCAGCAGCAGAAAGCAGAGAAATAAATCAGGGAGCTTGAAGATACAATAGAAATTTCCCAATCAGGGGTGCCTGGGTGGCTCAGTTGTTAAGTGTCTGCTTTTGGCTCAGCTCATGACCCCAGGGTCCTGGGATTGAGCCCCGTGTCGGGCTCCCTGCTCATCAGGAAGCCTGCTTCTCCCTCTCCCACTCTCCCTGCTCATGTTCCCTCCCTTGCTGTGTCTCTCTCTGTCAAATAAATAAATAAAATCTTTAAAAAAGAAAAAAAAAATTCCCAATCAAAACAACCAAGAGAAAATAGACTGGAAACCACAACAGAACCTCAAAGGCCTGTGGGACTATAACAAAAGAGCTAATATTCATGTCATCCAAATCCCACAAAGAGAGAAGAAAGAGGGTGTGGTTGAAAAGTATTCAAACAGGTAATAGCTGTAAATTCCACAAATTTGGCAAAAACAAACTGTATATTCAATAAGCTGAGCAAACCCCAAGCAAGACGAACCCACACAAAGAAGTCCACACAAACACATATAGTCAAGCCTCTTAAAACTAAAGACAAAGGAAAAATGTGTAAAGCTCCAAGACATATTTTACTTTTTGGGGAGTAAGGTGGCAGGAATGATTTGAATGACAGCATATTTCTTATCAGAAACCATGGAAGCCAGAAGAAGTGGCACATTTTTCAAGCGCTGGAAAAAAACCCAAAAAACAAAAAACTGTCGACCCCAAATCCTATTTCCATCTAAAATATACCAGAGGCACATTCAAAAAGTGTCTTCTGAATGAAGGGGAAAATCATGAAATTCTCAAAGAAAACTAGAGAATTTGTAGCCAGTAGACATACCCTAAAAGAATGACTAAATGTAGTTCTTTAAATAGGAAGAAAATGATAAAAGGATTCTTGGAACTTCAAAAAAGAAGGAAGAATAAAATAAAGAGTAAAAGTATGGATAAATACAATAGACTTGACTTTTTTGGAGTTTTCTAAATTATGTTTGATGGTTGAAGCAAAAATTATAACATGGTTTGATATGGCACCTGGTGTATGTAGAGGAACTATTCAAGACAAATTTTTTATAAATAGGAGAGGGTAAAGGATATAAAGAGAGGCAAGGTTTCTAGACTTAAAGTGAATTCATAAAATAACACTTTAAACTCAAGTATCTAGTTAACTGAGGGGGAGGAACAAGATGGCGGAGGAGCAGGAGACCTAAATTTCGTCTGGTCCCAGGAATTCAGCTGGATAGGGATCAAACCATTCTGAACACCTACGAACTCAACAGGAGATCGAAGAAAAGAAGAGCAGCAACTCTCTGAACAGAAAAGCGACCACTTTCTGGAAGGTAGGACGTGCGGAGAAGTGAATCCGAGGCGATATTCGGGAGGATAGACGGCGGGGGAGGGGGCCTCCGTCGGCCGCTTCTGGCAAGTGCTAGAGCCGCGGAGCACAAAATCGGAACTTTTAGAAGTCCGCTCCGCTGAGGGATGTCGCTCCAGTGGCTAAGCAGGGGGTGGAACCCTTGTGGGACAGTGTGGTCTCAGGACCTCGGGGTCACAGAAAGACCGGGGGTGCCTGAGTGCGGCAGAGCTCCCAGGTATCAGAGCGGGGAAGCCGGCTGCAGAGACGGAGCCAAGGCGCGGGTTCTCGGCTCGGGGTTGCCATAAACTGTGATCCGCGGCCCAGTTGGGCCACTGCTCCTCCAGCAGGGACCCAACAAGCGGCAGATCCGGGGAGACTCCCCTTCCTCCCCCGGGAGGAGCGGCGTGGGAGCGCACCGCAGGGATCTGCTGGGTTTGGAGACTCCACACCGGGTCGGGTGCCAGAGATAGAAATGCTCGGTCACAGGCCGGGTGAGCACGGAGTGCGGCCGGAGACCAGGGAGATGGGAGTGATTGACTGCTTTTCTCTGGGGGTGCACTGAGGAGCGGGGCCCCGAGTTCTCGGCTCCTCTGGGGCGGAGATTGGGAGACTGCCATTTTCACTCTCTTCCTCCAAAGCTGTACCGAGAGCTTGCAGGGAACAAAAGCTCCTGAGAGCAAACCCGAGCAGATTCCGAAGCCCGGACCAGCAAGGGCCGGGCAATTCCACCTCTGGCAAAGACATTTGGGAACCACGGCAACAGGCCCCTCCCCCAGAAGATCAGCACGAACAGCCAGCCAAGACCACGTTTACTGATCAATGAGAACGGCAGAACTCCAGCGCTAGGGAAATACTGCACATAGAATTCATGGCTTTTTCCCCATGATTCTTTAGTCTTTCAAAGTTAATTTTTTTTTAACTTTCTTTTTGTTTCTTGAATTTTTCCCTTTTTCTTTTTTTGTTTTTAATCTTTTTTTTTTTTTTTTTAGAGAGAGAGACACAGTGAGAGAGGGCACACAAGCAGGGGGAGTGGGAGAGGGAGAAGCAGACTTCCTGAGGACCAGGGAGCCCAATGCAGGGCTCAATCCCAGGACCCTGGGACCATGACCTGAGCCGAAGGCAGACGCTAAACGACTGAGCCACCTAGGCGCCCCTTTTTTTCCCTTTTTCAATCGACATCTTATCAATCCCTTTTTTAAAAAATCTTTTTTATTTTTCATTTTTAGAGTCATATTCTATCCCGTCATAGTAGTTAACCCTATTTTTGGTATATATATATATATATATATATATATATATATATATATATATATATATAGTTCTCTCTTTAAAATTTTGGGATACAGTTTTTTCTAACAGATCAAAATATACCCTAAATCTTTAGTGTATGGCTTTGTTCTAGTCTCCTGCCTGATCACATTCTCTCCCCCTTTTTTTTTTTTAAAATCCTCTTCTTTCTTTTTTCAACCAACTTCTCATCAATTCCATTTATAATTTTCATCTTTACAGTCATATTCCATCCCTTCATCATATTTACCCTTATTTTTGTACATATATAAGTTTCTCTTTCTTTAAAATTTTGGGAGGCACTTTCTTCTAACAGACCAAAATACACCCAAAATCTAGTGTGTGGCACTGATCTATGCAACAGTCTGATCATATTTGATGATATTCTTTTATTTTTTTTATCTTTTTCTTTTCTTTTTCTTTCCCTTTCTTTCCCCCCCGTTTCAGATCTCTTCTGATTTGTTTAGTGTATGTTTTTTTGGGGTCGTTGTTACCCTGTTAGCATTTTGTTCTCTCATTCACCTATTCTCCTCTGGACAAAATGACAAGATGGAAAAAATCACCTCAAAAAAAAGAGGTAGTATTGACTGCCAGGAACCTAATCAATACGGACATTAGTAAGATGTCGGAACTAGAGTTCAGAATGACGATTATAAAGATACTAGCTGGACTTGAAAAAAGCATGGAAGATATTAGAGAAACCCTTTCTGGAGAAATAAAAGAACTAAAATCTAACCAAGTCGAAATCAAAAAGGCTATTAATGAGGTGCAAAAAAAAAATGGAGGCTCTAACTGCTACGATAAATGAGGCAGAAGAGAGAACTGGTGATACAGAAGACCAAATGATGGAAAATAAAGAAGCTGAGAAAAAGAGAGATAAACAACTACTGGATCATGAGGGCAGAATTCGGGAGATAAGTGATACCATAAGACAAAACAATATTAGAATAATTGGGATCCCAGAAGAAAGAAAGAGAGAGAGGGGCAGAAGGTATATTGGAGCAAATTATAGCAGAGAACTTCCTTAATGTGGGGAAGGAAACAGGCATCAAAATCCAGGAGGCACAGAGAATCCCCTCAAAATCAATAAAAATAGGTCGACACCCCAACATCTAATACTAAAACTTAGGAGTCTCAGAGACAAAGAGAAAATCCTGAAAGCAGCTCAGGACAAGAGATCTGTAACCTACAATGGTAGAAACATTAGATTGGCAACAGACCTATCCACAGACACTGGCAGGCCAGAAAGGACTGGCATGATATATTCAGAGCACTAAATGAGAAAACTGTGTAGCCAAGAATACTATATCCAGCTAGGCTGTCATTGAAAATAAAGGAGAGATAAAAATCTTCCAGGACAAACAAAAACTAAAGGAATTTGCAAACACGAAACCAGCCCTACAACAAATATTGAAAGGGGTCCTCTAAGCAAAGAGAGAGCCTAAAAGTAACATAGACCAGAAAGGAACACAGACAATACACAGTAACAGTCACCTTACAGGCAATACAATGGCACCAAATTCATATCTTTCAATAGTTACCCTGAATCTAAATGGGCTAAATGCCCTAATCAAAAGACACAGAGTATCAGATTGGATAAAAAAACAAGACCCATTGATATGCTGTCTGCAAGAGACTCATTTTAGACCCAGAGACACCCCCACATTGAAAGTGAGGGGGTGGAAAACCATTTACCATGCTAATGGACACCATAAGAAAGCTGGGGTGGCAATTTTTATATCAAATTAGATTTTAAACCAAAGACTATAATAAGAGATGAGGAAGGACACTATATCCTACTTAAAGGGTCTATCCATCAAGAAGACCTAACAATTGTAAATATCTGTGCCCCTAACATGGGAGCAGCCACTTATATAAGGCAATTAATAACAAAAGCAAAGAAACATATTGACAACAATACCATAATAGTGGGGGACTTTAACACCCCCCTGACTGAAATGGACAGATCATCTAAGCAAAAGATCAACAAGGAAATAAAGACTTTAAATGACACACTGGACCAAATGGACTTCACAGACATATTCAGAACATTCCATCCCAGAGCAATGGAATACACATTCTTCTCTAGTGCCCATGGAACATTCTCCAGAATAGATCACATCCTAGGTCACAAATCAGGTCTCTACCGGTACCAAAAGATCGGGATCATTCCCTGCATATTTTCAAACCACAATGCTTTGAAACTAGAACTCAATCACAAGAGGAAAGTCAGAAAGAACTCAAATACATGGAGGCTAAAGAGCATCCAACTAAAAGAATGAATGGGTCAACCAGGAAATTAAAGAAGAATTAAAAAAATTCATGGAAACAAATGAAAATGAAAACAGAACCATTCAAAATCTTTGGGATGCAGCAAAGGCAGTGCTGGAGTCCAGCTCCAGCAGGAAAGTGTTTCTTGAAGGAAAGGATGGCGTCGGTGAGTGAGGAAACACGGACACAGGATCAGATTGTAAGCATCTCCCTCCCGATACCCTCGGAGGGACTTTTTTTATTCATTAGAATGTTTCCTTGTTTTTCCATTCTTTCATGTGATTTTATTTTTTACATTTTATTGCAATCATTTCAGATTTAAAAAACAGAGCGTGACCATGCAAGACAAAGCATGACCTATAAAGGTTATCTAAAGTTTATTCTTTCTCCAAAGGCAGCTTACAATGTGTGCATCCTATCTTATCAAAATACTTATTCCATTTCTATATGTCTCTTGTCCTTGCTCCATAGACACCACGGAGGATCACTCCTCTTAATCCTTTCCCAGAGGCTGTCAGATGATGCCTGCACCCTTTTTTCCTTTAATCTTATACTATTTGTTCATGTCCTCATTATCAACTCCATTACAAGGAATGGGAAGAGTAGGGGCAAGGAAGTCAATCCTACACCAGGGGCTCGCCTTGAGGGGCATACCAAAGGTGGCCTCCTATTTTGTATACAACATAGGGAGGTCCCTGTACTGTGGGAGTGTCATGAGATTTTTCTTTCCTAGAATCCTGATGTTTCAGAGGTGCCTGAGGAATCTCATCAATAGGAATTTTTACTGGGCCTGGATCCAACAGCTCCCTTACAGATTGGAGGACATTGGGTATTTTTACTTCTTGGCCCATCGTCGGCCTTTTTGGAATCAGTTTCATTATGATTGCTTGCATAGGCATAATTAAATTTATAAATCATTTTATCATGAACCCCCAGAATTGATTATAAAGATTGCCGCAAATAAAATGAAAGGAAGTAGCAGGAGCCAGCTGTGGAGTCTCCTGATTTTTCAGGATTGTCCCTCATACTTGGACTTTGTCAAACAGCATGAGTAGCTTGGCTCACGCCAGGCAGTCCTAAGAGGAAAGTATATAGCAATACAGCCTTTCTCAAGAAACAAGAAAGGTCTCAAATACACAACCTAACCCTACACCTAAAGGAGTTGTAGAAAGAACAGCAAATAAAGCCTAAACCCAGCAGAAGAGAAATAATAAAGACCAGAGCAGAAATCAATGAACTAGAAACCAAAAGAACAGTAGAACAGATCGACAAAACTGGGAGCTTGTTCTTTGAAAGAATTAATAAGATTGATAAACCCTTGGCCAGACTTATCAAAAAGAAAAGAGAAATGACCCAAATAAATAAAATCATGAATGAAGGAGAGATCACAACCAACACCAAAGAAATACAAACAATTATAAGAACATATTATGAGCAACTCTATGCCAGCAAATTAGATGATCTGGAAGAAATGGATGCATTCCTAGAGATGTATAAACTACCAAAACTGCAACAGGAAGAAATAGAAAACCTGAACAGACCTATAACCACTAAGGAAATTGAAGCAGTCATCAAAAATCTCCCAACAAACAAGAGGCCAGGGCCAGATGGCTTCCCAGGGGAATTCTACCAAATAGTTAAAGAAGAATTAATACCTATTTTTCTGAAACTGTTCCATAAAATAGAAATGGAAGGAAAACATCCAAACTCGTTTTATGAGCCCGTGGAAGTTGGTCCCAGCTCTTGCCAGGGGGACTATATCCGTGTCCGCAAAGCCATCACAGCTGGTTACTTCGACCACATGGCCCAGTTGACTCGTAGCAGCTATGGCACAAACAGCGGCAGACAGTGTTCATTCACCCCAACTCCTCCCTCTTTGAGGAAGAGCCACGCTGGCTGCTCTACCATGAACTTGTCTTGACCACCAAAGAGTTCATGAGACAGGTAGTGGACATCGAAAGCAGTTGGTTTCTGGAGGTGGCTCCCCACTATTATAAGGCCAAGGAGCTAGAAGATCCCCATTCTAAGAAAATGCCCCCCTCCAGAAAAAAAAAAAGTAGGCAAGACACAAGAAGAGCTAGGGTAAAGGGGAGGGGACACAAACAGAACCCAACAGCAGCCCCTTTTCCTTCTGTAACATTATTTAATATCTATTTTTGGAATAAAGCTTGTGGGAACTTAAAAAAAAAAAAGGCTCTAGGTTGTGAGATCGAGCCACACGTTAGGCTCTGCGGTAGGCGTGGAGCCTGCTTAAGATTCTCTCCTTCTCCCTCTGCCCCTCCCGCCTCTAAAAAAAATAGTGGCAATCAAGTGCTCGTGAACCTGTGGGGAAGCAGAATCTCTCATACGTTGCTTGTGGGAATATAAAGTGATAGTCTGAAATAGCTGGGCAGTTTAAAACAAACAAACAACTGGGGCGCCTGAATGGCTCAGTCAGTTGAGCGTCAGATTCTTGATTTCGGCTCCGGTCATGATCTCAGGGTGGTGAGATTGAGCCCCGTGTGGGACTCCATGATCAGCACAGAGTCTGCATGAGATTCTTTTCCTCTCCTTTTCTGCCCCTCCCCTGCTCACATTCTGTCTCTCTAAAAAAATAAACAAGTAAAATCTTTAAAACAAGCAAAACTAGATACCATATGAGTCAGCAATCACTCCTGGCATTTATCCTAGAGAAATAAAATTGTATGTTCATACAAAAAGCTGTTTGTTGCTGCTTTATTTTTAATAACCTAAACCTGGAAGCAAAATTTCCTACAATAGGTGAGTGGTTGAACAAACTGTGACAGATCCATAGCATGGAGTACCACTTGGCGTAAAAAGGCATGCAACAGCTCAGATGGAATTAAGGGTGTTACACTGAGTGAAAAAAATTTAATTTCAAATGTCAGGCACAATCTGGCTCCACTTATATGATTTTCTCAAAATGATTATTGTAGAGATGGAGAATAAAGAGAAATTAGTAATTTCCACAGATTAGGAATCTTGGAGGGGAGGACAGTGGGTGTTTAAAGGGAGAACACAAGGGAGACCTGTATGGTGTATCTGTATCTTGATTCTGGTGGAGTTACACAAATCACACGTGATAAAATGGCATAGAACTATACACACACACTGAACCAGGATCGCTTACCAGGGTTTTAATATTGTAGTGTTGTTACGTAAGATGTAACCACTGAGAAAAACCAGGTGAAGGGGACATGGGACCTCTCTGTAGAATATTTGCAACTTCCTGTACATCGGTAACTATTTGTAATTTCCTGTGGATCTATAATTATTTTAAAATAAAAAGTTAAAAAAGAAACAAGAATAAAGAAATCCCTGGAGGTAGAAGCCCAGTTTTGTGGGTGGATGTTGGGTTGGAGGGTGAGAGAGGGGAAGAGAGGAAGTGTGGACAATAAAGGCTAGGAGTGGAAATGGAAAGAGTGTGGGGAATGTGAGTGACATGAACATTTAGTAATATATTCTATGTATATAATAAGTGCTTAATGCAAATTGACAATAATTTATTTGCTAGTCAGCAATGCTAATTTTATCTTTATCCTTTTCTTCTAGACCCATCCTGATGAATAAATGAGGTAGCCCTCTATGTCATCTTGACTCCAATTTCACTGAGATTCAAACATTTAAATAAAGATATTATGGCATATAATTTGATGTCCTCATTGATAGAATTTCCTAGAAAACTGTCGTTCAATAGAACTTTGTGTGATGATGAGAATGTTCTAATCTGCACCGTCCCATAGATAGCTACTAGTCACATACGGCTGTTGAGCATTTAAAATGTGGTTGGGGGGCGCGCCTGGGTGGCTCAGTCGTTGAGCGTCTGCCTTTGGCTCAGGTCATGGTCCCAGGGTCCTGGGATCGAGCCCCACATCGGGCTCCCTGCTCGGCGGGAAGCCTGCTTCTCCCTCTCCCACTCCCCCTGCCTGTGTTCCCTCTCTCGCTGTGTCTCTCTCTGTCAAATAAATAAATAAAATTTAAAAAAATAAAATAAAATGTGGTTAGGGCAACTAAGGAACTGAATTTTTATTTTATTTAATTTCATTTTAAATGTTAATAGCTACATGTGACAAGTAGCTACTATATTGGACAGAGTGGTTTGAGAAGAAAAACACTGTCTTTACAAGATGTGTTTGGAACAGGACCAGCATGTATGAATTGGTTAATATATGCCAGGCAATGAACTAACTTTACTTGAAATGAGTGTTTCATCAACTCTACCACAATCAATGGCAGATCACAGTTACGGGGGGTCAGGTGGCAGTTGTGTCAGTTATAATGACATGTGTGAACTGAGTCATGGCTGTCACTCAGCAGAGCTGTATCCATTTGGTACCACCCATGTTGAGTTTATTGCCTTTTAAAATCTCTTCAGAAATACTGCCCTTTTGGTTTGATTTGAGACAGAAATTGATTGTGTACCCAGAAAGGCATAAGAACAGAGCAGTGAGCATAAATCTGATATTGGTCAAATAAATACTTCTTGAGGAGATATGGCCGTAATTCCATATTTCCTTTCAAAGTAACAGCCAAATTCTTATGGGTCCTAAGAAAGGAATATACCTAAAAGTAGGTGAGGCTGTCCATTTGTCACTGAAATACAAGCAAAAAGACTGTTTATCACGTGTCAAGCAATGCAACTGAACGCAAGAGAAATTGCCAAATCCCTCAGAATAGCTAGAAAAATTCCAAGCAACAAGAGGCTGGTGTGACTAATCCATTTGTCATCCAGGCTTATAGTTAAGACATTGTGCCATAGTTTAATTGATAGCAGTTTTTTCTTAGTGGTACGGAAAATGATGGTGTTTCTTACAATTCAATGGATTCAATACTGTTAAAAAATATAGTCTCCTGCAGTCCTCACAATTCTAATGAGGTAAGTGTTATCATTATCTTCATTTCATCCATGAGGAAACTGAGGCATGGAGAGGTTTAATAAGGTTAAATTAAATCTGACCTTGAGAGGGCCAAGAGATGTCTCAAAAGTGACTCTTTCTTGGAGGTGTTGGCTGGAGGAGTGGGCAGAAGTCCGATTTTTCTCAACACAAACTGCCTCCTGATTTGTTGGAATGATGTTCAGTTACTGTACACTAACATCAGGAGGTTCAGAGTTTTTTTTTAAAAACTTGTTCTATGAAGATTTGACAAATACACAAATACAAAGTAGTATAATAAACTTCTATATTCTATTCATCCAGATTCAGATTTATCAATACATGGACAATCATATTATTTCCTCACCAGCTGCTCTAATAATGAAGAAAATCTCAGACATCATAACATTTCACCCATATGTATTTCAGCATGTATCGCTAAAAGTTTAACACTTTTTTTGTTTTCAACATAAGTACAAAACTATTATCATAATTCTTTCATTCAGCGTCCAATCAAGGGAATGAAACTACACAGCAAATTTAACAAGGAACATTTAAATATAACAGGGAATTGGCTTCTTAACCAACTGAGCCACCCAGGCGCCCCCTCCCCTTTTTTTTTTTTAAAGATTTTATTGAAACCAATTATAGAATTGGCTTCTAACAGGTAAAGAAAACTAAGAAAGCAGGAATAGAAAAAGAAAGTAGCCATAGCCCCATTTGCTGAAAAAGCCCCACTCCACCCCCCAACCCCCAGGCTGAGACCCAGACATCATCAGGGACAGGGTGACTGTGGTTTACCCCTACATGATGGGGAAGTTTGGTGCTGAGTTGGCCAACCTCACTGGGAAGCTGCTCCCAGGCACTGGGGAAAGCTGTCCGTTGGGAGGTCTGGACCACACAACTCACTGAGAAACTGCCAACAAGAGTGGTATGGGGGAATACCACAGGGGAATCTTCCTGCTGATTGCCACACATGCTAGAAGCTGCCAGTAGAAGCCCACCGGAACCAGGAAGAAGAGCCCCTTCCCCTTCCACTAAGAGCTCCAGACAAGCAGAGATCAAGACTGCCAGTGTGGGAAGCCCAAATGTTGCAAGTGGGTTTTTGTATATGCAGTGAGAGAAGTCCTTCCTACTTTTCACCCTTTGAATCCCAGACCTATGCATTCTCACTATAAGGAGACAGCATCATATAATGCTTTCTGATTCAATGTACAGACTGCATCCTGTAAGACAGAACTCCATCTTCATAGGATGTTGTGGCCCAACTGGTATTGTAACCATGTCCTCCATTAAGCTATTCCAATTTCAGTTACCACCACTTTTGGATGATAGGGTATGTGGCCACATTTCCTTTGCTGTGAAATGAGTCCTTTGATCAGAAGCAATGCTTGAGGGATTGCAGTTCTGGGAGTCCACAGATGGTGGTGCAAGCAGAAACAGCCAGGAAAGGCAAGTCCATGTCCAGACTATGTATCTATTCCAGCGAGGAATGATGATAATGATGAACATCTGCCCCTTCTAACATCATCAAACTGCCATTATTTGGCTGCCTTGTTTCCCAGGGCAGCTGTGCCATACTGGGGGCTAGTGTTAGTCTCTGTTGGCAGGTTAAAGGTAGCACAATCCCGGTGAGCCTTGGTAAGAGGAAATTGAGCCTCATTGTTGAGCCTGTGCATAGCCTCCATCCCTGCCACCACGGCACTGTGTTCATAGTCTACTGAGCAAACAGAGAGATGATGGGGCAAAATGACTCACCATGTAATTTTGTCAGCCATATTATCAAGAGCCTCCTGTACAGTGGATATCCTTTGGTGGGCATTCACGTGAGATGCAGATATCTTCAGTCTGCGTCCGTTCTTAGAGGTTCATCCACATGCCTCTTCTCAGGACTTCCTTGCCGGCAATCTTCCAATCCTACTCTCTACAAGTTCCTGATCATCCAGCCAATCCATTAGTAACAGCTCATGAATCCGAGTAGACCCATACTTCTAGCCATCTCTTATTCCAGATAAAATGGACAAAAACTGTAATTCTGCCCACCGAGAGGATTTTCTTGCGCTACTGTGCTTCAAGAGCTCCCCCTCAGTGGGGTGTAGTGCTGTAGCTCTTTACTTTCAGGGGGCACCTGCATGTCACGTAGAGCCATCTATAAACCAGGCTGCAGTTTTTCTTCTTTAGGTAACTTATCATAAAGGACATCGTCCAAATGCCACAGGCCCTGATTGAGAGGACACAGAGCAACATGAGACAGTACTGAAGGGCTGAAGGGGTCTGAGCCACCTGCTCATGCAATTCACTCACCCTTTTGGATATTCTTCCAATTAGCCTTAGCACCCAAAGAGGACAAGTATTCTGATCTCTATCACAATACATCAGTTTTGCCTCTTTGAACTTCCTATATTATCACTTAAGTTATTTTTTCAGTATGTTTTATTTCTAGTTTCTTTTTCATTGGTTGTTGCTGGTAGAGAAGAATTAATGTTTGTAAGTCAGTCATGTATCTGGGAATCTTACTGAACTTTTATTAGTTCCAATAGTTTATCTTAATTCTATAGCGTTATCTGTATGAGTTACTCTTAGCTGCACATAATTATGGTTTTGTCTTTTCTAATACTAATGCCTTTACTGTTTGCACAATTGTGGTAATAGTGGACATCCTTGCCCTGTTTTGAGGCTAAAGTTTCCCTGTCAAGAAAAGGTTTTTAAAGGTTTTATTTATTTGAGAGAGAGAAAGAGAGAACCTGAGTGGGGTGGGGGGGAGGCAAAGGGAGAGGGAGAAGCAGGCTCCCGCTAAATGCAGAGCCGGAGGTGGGGCTTGATCCCAGGACCCCGAGGTCATGACCTGAGCTGAAGGCAGACGCTTAACCAACTGAAACACCAGGCGCCCCTCTGTCAAAAATTATGTTTCTTGTGGGCTTCTGGCAGAGTCTTTATGAAGTAAAGGATATTTTCTACTATTCCAGTTTTCTGAGCCCTTTTAAAAACACAAATTGGGGGACACCTAGCTGGGTCAGTTGGAAGAGCATGTGACTCTTGATCTTCAGGTCATGAGCTCAAGTCCCACACTGGGTGTAGAGATTACTTTAAAAAAATCAAATCAAATCAAATCACAAATTGATTTGAACTTATCAAATGCTTTTTATCTGTATACTGTATATTTATTTGTATTTGTATACTGAGATAATGTGATGTATTTTTTCCTCTCTCCTATTACTATGAGGAATCCTGTTAGATTTTTCTGATGTTAAACTGTTCTTGCATTGATAGAATAAACTCTACGTGCCCATGATGTTTTAAATAGACTTTATTCTTTTTTTTTAAATATTTTATTTATTTATTCATGAAAGACAGAGAGAGAGAGAGAGAGAGAGAGAGAGAGGTAGAGGGAGAAGCAGGCTCCCTGCTGAGCAGGGAGCCCGATACGGGACTCGATCCCAGGACCCTGGGATCATGACCTGAGCTGAAGGCAGACGCTTAACCATCTGAGCCACCCAGGCACCCTAAATAGACTTTATTCTTTAAAGATTTTATTTATTTATTTGAGAGAGAGAAAGAGAACAGCAGGGGTGAGGAGCAGAGGGAGAGGAAGAAGCAGACTCCCCGCTGAGCAGGGAGCCTGACACCGGGCTTGATCCCAGGACTCTGGGATCATGACCTGAGCCAAAGGCAGATGCTTAGCCAACTGAGCCACCCAGGCTCCCCAATAGACTTTATTTTTTTAAAGCAGTTTTAGGATCACAGTAAAATTGAGTAGAAGGTACAGAGATTTCCCATATACCCCATGTGCTCACAAGTTCACAACCTCCCCCACCATCCATATCCCCCACCAGAATGGTACATTATTTCCAACTGATGAACCTACATTGACACATCATTATCATCCAGAGTCCATAGTTTACATTAGAGTTCACCTTTGTGTTGTACATTCTATGGGTTTGGACAAACTTATAATGACATTTTAGTATCATACAGAATAGTTTCACTGCTCTGTAACTGTTTTGAAATTCAGTCACTTAGGAATGCCTGGGTTGTTCAGTCGGTTAAGCTTCTAACTCTTTATTTCAGCTCAGGTTGTGAGATCGAGCCCTGAGTCGGGCTCCACACTGGGCATGGAGCCTGCTTAAGATTCTCTCTCTCCCTTTCCCTCTGCCCCTCCCCCTGCTCTCATGCTCTCTTGCTCTAAAATAAAATAAAATTAAAAAATAAAAAAATTCAATTACTTAGTATTTTATTTAAGATGTTTACATTTATTTTCATATTTGAAATGGGCTTGTACTTTTCTCATGGGCACACAAAATGGAACATGTATTCTATGAAACTGAAGGGAAATGTTGACTTTTTCCATGGCTGATGCATCATGTTTATGTTGATGGCTACATTTATATCCCTAAACTTCAAATATGTAGATTTACCTCTGTGGTAAACATACCTAAATACCTCAAAAATACTGAATTTATTCTCTCCCCATCCCCCAAACCTGTTATTTGTATATCTGTGAGCTCAGGTAATGACGTTGCCATCCACCAAGTCCTATAGGGCAGAGATTGGTGATCCTGCTAGACTCTTCCTCACCCCTCTCATCCAAGACCTGCCGATTTTTCACCTCCTGATTTTAAAACATTTCCCTCTCATGCTCTCCTGCCTTAGGTTCTTAAATAGTCTCCCTGGTTCTAACATCTCCCACTTAAGAAAATTCATCCTCTACAGTGCTGTTAGAGTGAAAATTGGAAAATGTCACTTGGCTGCTTGAAACCCTCTGTGACTCTACAGCACCAAAGACTAATGTCTAGTCTCCATAGTCTGGCAGACATTGACACTCATCTTGATTTCTAACCTCGTACTCCATCAACTTCTGTGCAGTACTCTATTTTCCTGATAGACACCATACTGTTTCTTCTCTGTGAAAAGTTCTTTTTACATGCCTCACCTAATCTCATCCTGTTCATCCTCATCGGTGGCTCTTCCTATTTCTGGGCTGATTCTGTGACCTCTCCCTGACCTCTAAACTCGCTGCACACACACACACACACACACACACACGCACACGGAGTTCTCTAATCTAGCCTTACTCCCAAAGCAATTTATTCTTGCCTCATGGTTTTAAATACCATACAGACGCTGATGGTTTCAAAATTATACTTTCAGGGGTGCCTGGGTGGCCCAGTGGTTAAGGGTCCTGGGATCAAACCCCGCATCGATCAGCCTGCTTCTCCCTTTCCCTCTGCCTGCCGCTCCCCCTGCTTGTGCTCGTTCTCTCTCTGTCAAATAAATAAATAAAATCTTAAAAAAAAAAACCAAAAGCTATACCTCCAGCTCGGACCTCTCTCCTGAACCCCAGGATAATATGTCCCACTGTCCCTTCAGCATCGTCAACTAGATACACATCTCACATTCCAAAAGTCACCTCCTGATTTTTCCCTCCCAAACTTGTTCTTCACAGTCTTCCTAATGCCTTAAATGACAGCTCTGTTCTTCCAGTTACTCAGTTAAATAACCATGGATTCACCCCGACTACTCTCTTTTTTTCACACCCCACATCCAATTTATCTGATGAATCCTGTTGGTTCAACCTTCAGAATATATCCGGAACCTGAATACTTCCCATTTCCTTCAGCATCACCCCCTGCTCTCACTTTGCTACCACACTCTGGCCCCTTCTCGGCCCACTGGGCATGCTGTGCGCTCCCTGGTACCATCATCTTCCACTCTCATCCTTGCTCACTCTGGACCACCCACACTATCTTCCTCGCTTATCCTTAATGAGAGAAAAAGACTTCATTTCAAATTAGGTTTTGTTGGTATCACCGTTTGTTGAAATGGTCGTGTAATTTGTACCAATTTGCCTAGAACTTTTTAGTTTCAGCCTCGGAGTCTACACTTACGTTGTCCTCTGCCTGGATCACTCTCTCTCCCAGAGAGCTTCATGGCTCCTTTCCTCTCCGTTTACATCTCTGTTCATATGCAGCCTTATCAGAGAGGCCTTCCCAGGCCATCCTCTATACTGGTACCCATCTCCTACCCCACCACCCAGGGAGCTGCCCCTGTAACTCTGTTATCTTGACTTGTTTTTATGCCACTGTCACTACCTGATATATTTATTTGTCCCTCTATACATCCATTAAAAACCTCCACGAGATGAGACTTCGTCTGTTCATTGCTATATACACAGCACCCAGAGCAGGGCAGGCACTTGGTAGGTGTTCAATAAATGTTTGTTGATTGAATGAGTACTTTCTAGCTCACACATATTTTATCAGAAGTACCTAGGACTATCTCTTCAAAGGGTTTAGGCTTTTGGAATCCTGAAATGAGAGACTATGGGCTTCCAGCTCTGTCTGTTCTTTTGTGTGTGTGTGTGTTTTCTTTTTTATTATTTTCTTTTATTATTTTTTTGTTCAGCTCTGTCTCTTCTTTATGCTGAGGAAGTGAAACAAGTAAAATTATTTGCTTGGGATGGGTAGAATGGAGGAGAAAACTGACAGTTCATATTTCAAAAATATTATCACCAAGGCAGTTCTTACTTCTCACTTTCCTGAGTCCACAGGCTTGTAGGTTCTAAAGTAGAGAATGATTTTTTGAGTTTTTTGTAAAAGCCAAAACATTATTTCTGTGTGGAAATTTGAGGTCTGTTATCACTTGATTTACTCCATCATCCTCAACCAGCTTTGGTTCACTCTTTTGTATTATGTGTGAATCTTTTCAGTTCTCACAAGCAGTGTTGCTTAATATATCTTTTATCCCTCTTCCTCCTTTCCCCCTGCTATGCTCAATCTCATTCAATAAATGTTTACATAGAAAAAAAATTACCCAGTTAGGAGCCCTTAAGCAGTGCTCAGTGTTGTTTTCCAAATTAGGTTTTATTAGTGACATATCTAAGGGTGCATATCTTAGGGTGGACCAGCTTGTCTCAGTTTGCCCTGAACTTTCTTGGTTTTAGCCCTAAAAATTCTATATCCCAGGAAGCCACCCAGTCCCTGCCAAACTGGACAGTTAGCCACCCTACATCATGATGTGTCAATATCCTCTGTAATTTAAAGTATCTGATACTTCAGCAAAATTGCAATTTAGGATATTCACTCACTATGTATTTATTGAGCCCCTAGTCTGTGGCAAACAAAAATTAAGTCCCTACTCTGTTGGAGCTTAAAATCCACATTAGGGGAGGAAAAATAGAGCAGGGAGTAGATAATAGGCAAGTAACACTTGAGTAAGTTTCAAATCATTTTCATGGAATGGAGTAGTTCCACAGTAATAGAGAGGGCCTGGGTGCTGCTCAGGAATGTGACAAGGATATGACCACCTGGCTGAGACTTGAACGATGGGAAGGCAGCCAGGCAAAGCCCTAAACGATGAGAAAGCCCTGAACAATGAGAAAAGAGCTCTGAAGCAGGTACATGTGTATGCTACATAACAATATGTGTGCACTAACAAAGGGAAAAGTGGTGAGAACTAAACTAGGAGAGTTGGAAAGAGATAGATCACATTAGGCCCTGTGGGCCATTGGAAGGAATTTGGAATTTATTCTAAGTGCAATGAAAGCGTATTTAAGTAAATGAATGACATGCTGATATACATTTTTAAAAGACTACTTTTGTCCTATTTGGAGAATGGCCTGCAGGGGACAAGAGAAGAACCAGGAAGCCCACTGAGGAGACTATGACAGCAATTGGGGAGTGAGATCATGGTAGACTGAACTAGGGCAGTGGTGGTAGAGGGGGTGAGAGGTCATCCAATTCAGAGCACGAATTCTGGAGACAGAACAGACAAGACTTGACAGATTGGATGTGGGGTGTGAAAAGAGCCATTAAGAATGGCTCCTAGGGTTTTGACCTGATGGCAGGGTGGATTAAAATGTCAATAACTGAGTTGGGAAAAAGTTAAGGAGAAGTTAGTGGGGCAAAAATCAAGAGTTCTTTAAGACATTTATTAGTGAGATGCTTACTATGGACAACTAGAGACAGCCAGCAGGCAGTTTGATATATGAGTGGAACACAAGGGACCGGTCAGGGCTAGAAATACAAATTTGGGAGTCTTCAAACTGGCATGGCATTTTAAAAGGTGAAACTGGACAGAGTGGAAAAGCTGGTTAGAGGAGCAAAGCCTGAGGCACTTTCCCAGAAAGGCTGGAGAGTGGAGGAGAAGCCGAGAACCAGCACAAACATGCAGAACAAAAACTTGAGAAGGAGCAGGTATGAAGGAAGAAGGAACACTCAGTGCATGTGCTATCTTAGAAGCCAATTAAAAACAAATTATTTCAAGAAGAGAGTGGTTAAAGTGGATCAAATGTTACTGGTTGGTCCAAGAAAATGAGGACTGAGAATTGATCACTTCCCTTGGATTCTTTGGCACTGCTTTTTAAAAAGTATAATCCTCATATACACTACCCACTTATGAAATTTTATACTCATATAAAAATGTCATAATACTCATATAAAATACTCACAATACTTATATAAAAAATGATCCCACAGTGCCCTAAAGTTGTAACTTTCATTTTTCAAAGGTTAATAAAATCTGTTTTTTTTCTTTTCTCATTTCTTTTTTTTTTAGAGAGAGCATCCCAGGCAGCCTCCTCGCTCCCCCAGGGCAGAGCCTGACTTGAGACTCCGTCTCAGGATCCTGAGATCATGATCTGAGCTGAAATCAAGAGTCACACGTTCAACCAAATGCGTCACCCAGGTGCCCCTGAATAAAAACTTATTTTATTTAATGAGGGATGATCATTCTTCAGAACAAAATAATATGAATATAGCCTGGAATAAGGATTAGGAAGGAAAAAAGCTGAACTGAGAAAAATACTATGATAACTCATATATCTAGACAAAGGTATTATCAAGGTGTTAAGAAACTGTGTTAAAAAGGCAAGGTACGGTGGCGCCTGGGTGGCTCAGTCGTTAAGCGTCTGCCTTCGGCTCAGGTCATGATCCCAGGTCCTGGGATCGAGCCCCACATCGGGTTCCCTGCTCCTTGGGAAGCCTGTCTCTCCCTCTATCACTCCCTTTGTTTGTGTTCTCTCTCTCTCGCTGTGTCTCTCTGTCAAATAAATAAACAAAATCTTAAAAAAAAAAAGGTACAAGTTGAGAAAATACAAATATTTACAAAAAGTATACAAATACAGTATACAAAAAAGGATTAGTATATATATATAAAAGAGCTAACAAATTAACAGCCAAGAACTAAAATGAACAAAAGATACAGAGATAGGAAATTCACAAAAGAAGAAATACAAGTATCCAATAAACATAACTTAAGATGTACACCGGTGTTATGAAAAAACAACCAACCACAACCTCGCTAATCAAAGAAATTACTTGTATCTAAAGCATTATTCCATTATTGAAAAATAATGGTAATTTTTAAAGAACTGGATTACAAGACTAGAAGTATAAGTCACAAAAAAATAATTGTCATTAAGCTGGATGGTGAGATAAACGTTTATTTTTTCTCCATTTCTCTTTCTTTCTTTCAGATTTTATTTATTTATTTATTTGAGAGAGAGAGAGAAAAACAGCATGAGAGGGGAGAGGGTCAGAGGGAGAAGCAGACTCCCCGCCGAGCCGGAAGCCCGATGTGGAACTCGATCCCAGGACTCCGGATCATGACCTGAGCCGAAGGCAGTCGCTTAACCAACTCAGCCACCCAGGCACCCTCCATATCTACATTTTTCAAATATTTCTACAACACCCATGTATTATTTTGTAATAAGCTTTTAATTTTATTTACATACAAAGCAATTGCGTGGAATTGGCAGTTCAGTATGAACCCAGGAGATACATTTGTAAAATAAAACATTGCTGATGTCACATTTCCATCTTTTTTAAAATTTAAAGTAATCTCTACATCCAACATGGGGCCAAAACTTACAACCCCCAGATCAAGAGTGCTATGCTCACAGTCACGGACTGAGCCAGCTAGGCACCCAGGTCATCCATCATGTTTTAACGACAGTTTTATTGGTCATTATCTAGGTTTTAACACTTCTCCCCTTCCTACTGTTTTGTTTTGTTTTGTTTTGTTTTTTCCGCTTTAGCTCCTGCAAAAGGCAGGGGAATAAAAAATAAGATACCTTTGACATTGGTTGGCATATCTGCTAAAAATTTTAGTATAGGAGCCTCTCCTATAACTGGCATATTTCCTTCTCCGCTCCCGCTTGCACCCGAGGCACACACTGCACTGTGCACGGGCACTGTATTCTTACAGAAAGCTTGGACAGTAAGTACGTTGCCGGTGTTCGCCTCTTACCACATGCAATAAGTCCTGCACTCAATCACTATTACTGTGCACAGATGATACCTGCACAAGAGTAGTCTTCGGTATCACTATCTCCCACCCCCACCATCTCAAGTGTTGACTTCACAGTCAAAGTCGGACTCCTTGTTTTTCCCCTCCTGGTGAGAGGAATCCGGAGGAACGTATTGGGAAAACAGACATAATGTCTTAGGTTAAGAATCCAGGTTTCCCACAGAAACCCTGTTGCCAAACCCGAGCTCTGGCCAAACCCAGCCTCCCCCTCCAGGTCTCCTTAGCCATCGCGTTCCCTTCTCTCTCGCACCCAGGGAGCTCCGCTCGAGCCCCGCCTCCGACACGCCCCGAGCGCGTGACGTCACCACGCGCGCCGTGCCGCGCCCCCTGTCAGAGGCAGCCATTGTTCAGTGGGTCGAGCTGGCTTAGCCGGGGCTGGGTTGGTCCTGCCCCCCTCTCCAAGTCCCGGCCCCTCCTTAAAGCTGGGAGAGGGGGCCAGTCCCCGGCTCTGAGCACTCTGCTGTCCTCGGGTGCAGGCCACCATGAGCAAACGGAAGGCGCCGCAGGAGACGCTCAACGGGGGAATCACCGACATGCTCACAGGTTAGCACCGGGCCGGGCGCTGCTGGCTTTCTTCTCCTTTCTTTCCACCTCATTGCCTTCCCTTGCTTCTCTCCCGTCCCCACAGCCCTGTGGATAAGGGTCGGCCCCTTGCAGCGGGTAGTCTTCCGTGCGGATCTTCTTTCGGCGCCCATTGCTGGTGGTTGAATGTCAGTTCTGCTGGGGATTCCCGTGTCACCGTTTGGGCTGTCTTTGGCCTGGCCCGTGTACAAGCGGGGGGTCACTGTCCCTTAAGAAGCTGTTACATCCCCTCCTGAAAAACTCAGTTCCCGTTTGTTTACTGGCTGTTCTTGTTCACCCCAGCCTCTTGTTGCCTTTGCAGAACTCGCAAACTTTGAGAAGAACGTGAACCAGGCAATCCACAAGTACAATGCTTACAGGTGGGACGGTGCAGCATTCTCTGGTAGCATGCGTCTTGGGATGTGTGGCAGTTAACAGGGCTGAGGGGCCAGTGGATGTTTGGACCATATGCAAGAGGAGAAAAAAGCAAGAACTGAGGGTATTGACTCTGTGGTGGTTACCTTACTGCAATATTTCAGGGATAGTTCGGGCAAAACTCTGTAGGATCATTTCTGATGAGTTCCCAATTCCGATTGAAAATAGGTGTAGCTGATGTGTATTTTTCCCATCATCGAATATGAATTGCTGAAAATGCAGTTTGATTTTAAGCCATAGTGAAAGACAGCGGATGAGGTCTGTGCTGTGAAATAGATGTGATTCAAGGAATCAGATCTCCATCTGGTTGGTGTTTGGCTGATCCTTGGGTCCAGTCCTTGTCCATCTCACCAGGGCCCTTATGGTAGTCATTATTCCCACATCCAGTTACTTGTGCCCCTTAGCCTACAAACATGTCCAAGTCCCTCAGCTCTTAAAAACAAAAACAAAGCAATCTTAACTTCTTTCTGCCCTCTAGCTAGCTCCTGTCTCTTTCCTCCACTTTACAGTTAAACTTCTTGAATAATCTGTGTTTCTTGCCTGCATTTCCTTAGCCCTAGTCGTTCATTATGTCATTTTGGTATAATTTCCGTCCCGCCATTCCTCTGAAAATGCTCTCGCCTACATCTCACCTTATTGGACTCTCATTGGCATTAACCATTAGCTCATTCCATTCGTCTTTGCCCTTGAATTCTGTGATGGCACTCCGATCTGTTCTTTCACGTCTTTTATCTTCCTTTCAAAGCTGGTAGTTCCTGGAGGTCTGCCTTTAGTCCTTTTTTCTCATTTTCATAATTTCCTTGGCAATCTTAACCATTCTTGGCTTTGGATACTGGTTATGTCATTGACTCCAAATCTGTAGCTCATTGGGCTTTTCTCAAGACTTTTAGGACTCTTTCACCTTTATCTTCATCCTTTCAAAATTGAGCTCAACTCTTTCCTTCCCTTCCCATTCAACATAATTGAAAACTGATTATGCTCCTTTCCTTATCTCTCTTGACTGCCTGTTTAAAGTAATTGTACTATCATCCACACATTTGATGACCTAAAAATCAACCCTATATTCTGTTTAAGTTCAGAGAGGAGGTGTTTAGTTTTGAAGGAGCCAGTCAGGGGATAAATGAAAGGAAGAACAGTCTAGAGAAAGGAAACAAAATCTGCCAAGGAGTTGAGACCTGAGGGAGTATAACATTTTCCCAGAAGTCAGTAATTCACTTTGCCTGAGTGGGAAATAAGTCTGGAAAAGCAGGTGTTGCCTGCATGTTCTTCCCTACCCTGATTATACATTTCTCTTGATTTTGGCCAAGTATTCTTTTGAAAATAGTTACCTGATTCTGTCATTCTTCCATATCAGATAATTAAGTATTTCCTCTTTACCTTGATAAAGCCCAAATGCTTTGTGGCATATAAAAAGGCTTTCATGCTTTAATTCTTCTTTCCTTCACGATTTGCCCCATAATACCATTGTCTGGAACTACTTGTCTTTACTGAAACAATTCCCTCAACAAACTGCCCTCAACCTACTTTTCCAGACTCATCATCAGTAATATGCTAATAGAGAAGTTGAAATCCAAATCTAAAGGTTTATATGTATTAGAATAGAATGAAAAATCAAGGCGGCAAAGACTACCCGATATTTATGCTTTGGACTTAGATGTACTCTGGCTTTTATCAGCATCACTACTAAGCTACATTTAGCGTTGAAATTATAGACAGGAGACCATCAGTGAGCTCCCAGGGTGTCCCCAGTGTGTCACCAGATTACTGAGCTGGATGTGTGTGGAGACGGGCAAGAATCACAGGTCAGTACTTTATGTGGAATGGAAATGAGAGCAATGAAGAAAAAGAACATAAGTATAAGGACACAGGGGAATCCAGTTGCAGTTTTAAGCCATGAATTTAAAAATAGCCATCCAGGGGCACCTGGATGGCGCAGTCAGTTGAGCGTCTGAGTCTTGATTTCTGTTCAGGTCCTGGCCTCAGGGTCATGGGATCAAGCCCTGGATAGGGCTCTGAGCTTGGAGGGAGTCTGCTTGGGATTCTCTCTCGCCCACTGCCCCTCCCTGCTCCACATGCTTCCATGATCTCTTTCTCTCTGTCTTTTGCTCTCTCCCTGCCCTGCAAAATAAATAAATAAATCTTAAAAAAACAAAAAACAAAAAACCCATCCTTAAGCCAGTTTGGTATCTAGTAGTCCAAATACCACTAGGTGGCACATTTTTATGAGAGTTATGAACAATTTCTAAAAACTAGCTTAATCCCAAAAAGGAAAGGTTGCTGGTTTGCCAAATCTCCCTAGTTTTAAATATACAGGTAAAATTATGTTATCCTTAAATGTGAGGATTTTCAAGATACTTCTGAAAGTTATGCAGGTGGTCTGTCAGCTCCTCTGAGTTTTTTTAAGTTCGACACAGATGTGGAAAATTTGTTATTGTGATAAAAGTTGAAGCTGCATCTTTGCTTGTGTGTATTCCAGTTTAAGAAAAATTAAGACGTCACTGGATTTCTAACTGGATTTCTTTTTTTTTGGCTCTTTATAGAAAAGCAGCATCTGTGATAGCAAAGTACCCACACAAAATAAAGAGTGGAGCAGAAGCTAAGAAATTGGTAAGTTTAGTGAGCAAGCTGAATGAAGAGTTCACACATGTACAAATTTGGTGGGTTCCCTCAAAACTAAATTTGCCTCTCTGAAGCTGCCTTGACCCACACAGGCAGATTTCACCACTCCTGTTTTTACTGGGAAGGGTGTGGATTGAAATTTTGCTTTAAATATATGTAATTACAATTTTTTTCTATACCTTGCCGTATATACATGTACTCACATTGAATTTCAGCTTCAGTGTTGTATAGTGACAGAATGGTATTGGCATGTCTGGTCTCCAGCTATCATTTTCTCATCCCCAGGTATAGGAATTTATGTGAGTTAATGAGAGTTGGTGTTCCCAAAGAAATCTTACCTACTAATAACATAATTAAGTCCCTTTGTATATTATTGCATTTAGCCCTCTGCTCTGTAATTTCCTTGAAGCCCTCCCTGTATGCTGTGTCACGATATGTGTCACAGTCTCTAGAGGATCACATGTCTTGGTAATTTACATTAATATTGCTAAGAATATCCTAGGAAAGTCTACCTATTGATAGATTTTTCTCTTTCATCTAAATCTCGCTAAAGGATTCTAAGTTCCTCAAAATTGTGGACCATATCTTATTTGTCTTTTGTGAAAGATGTCAAACTGATGTGGTTTTTGATTCGTCTAGGTCGTCCTGATAGTTACCACCTTCTTCTGTTTTTCTTTACCTATTTGTGTTCACAAAAGTCCTCTAGAATTTAGGTATCAATATTTGACTATCCTTAATTTTCTCATGAGAGCCTTCAAAATATGAACCCTAACTGTCCTTGTATTTTCACCTTTCAGGGTCATAAAATTATCATAAATCTTATACATTTTATGATTGAGTGACAGATTATCCATATTAATTACGTGTCACATCTTTATCTTGAATTTATTACTCAATGCTAATCATGCCCTGGTATATAGGTTTTAAATTCTTAGTGCTATAAATTGTTCTCAGCATCAGTATTATCCTCCCCAAATAGACTAGCCAAGGAAGTTATAAATACATTGGATTTTAATTCTGAGTTTCTCTCTTGGTGAACTCAGGCATCGTTAACCTCCAAAGCCACTTCTGCTTCCATTCTGTTCCCCTTTTATCACTATTGAATTTCTTTTTTTATGTTAATTGCATGTAGCCTGCTCACTTATTAGATTCAAACTTTTGACAAGCTCTGATGCACTTTATCCCAAATCTGAGCTTATGGTTTATCCCTAAAAAGAACACAAAAGTATCCAAAATTCCTTTTGTATGAGACTGGACTTAATATGAAAATCTCATCATTATTCCTTTCCACTATTATATTAAAAACCACTGACCTACTCTTTGGCACATGTGAGTGCTTCTCAATAATTCTAGAAATCTCATATTTCCAGAATGAGTGTTTGCCTCTTAATCTTTAATGTTAAGTATAGAAAATAGCCTGGGCTTAAATTGCTTTAGGCCAGTATGTATCTTCTGATAGAAGAAATGAGAAACTGGAGCAGTTTCCATTTTCTAGTCTCAT